>NC_064920.1:182158708-184558708 GCF_023897955.1 Schistocerca gregaria | reverse complement strand
TGTCCTTGTCCTCCTTCCCCCTTTCTATGCTTTATGTCCATTCCCCACTCCCTCTGTCCGCATCCGCTTCCCTCCTCTTTCTGACACTGGTCTCCTTTAATGTTATTACAAATTCATATTCCATAGTAGTATTCTAATCATAAGCCAATAAGTCATACACACAACTTTTCTGTTTTCTGGGAAAACTGACTGCAAGGACAAAAAATAAAACAACACATTGTTGTACATACAATGTTTTTTAAATATGTATGACGAGAAAGAGTTTACAGAGTGTCTCCCCTATGTGTTGTCAGTTGCATTTTCTCAGGTATTTGCAGTTTTAGTTTTGCATCGTGTAGCTGGAGTCAGCCCAGATACGTAGTGCTCGTCATGTCTTTTATCCAAAAAAAAGTCTCGATGAAAAGTGTCACTTTGTTTCCTTTTAGAAACAAGATGATTTTTAAAGTTGTATTTTACATGCCTTTTCGGTTGACCACTCCCAGATTAGTCTAGTGCAATATTTATTTTATCAGTATATATTAACAGGGACAGTAAAACTCAAAGAATAACCAGTACTCCCAAAATGACAGCACTGTCCTGGTCCTTCCTGACTGCTACCACTAAGCATGCGTGTGACTGAGCCACTGCTGGACTGCTGTTTATTCTTCATGTTTTTCTGTCCCTATCAATGCATATCAATGCAACAAGTATCTGCCTAGGCCAATTTGCAAGTGCTATACCAAATGGGCATGTAAAATTGTGATTTAAAAATTTTGTTTGTAATGGGAAACAATCCAACACTTTCTTCTGGCACTGGATGTCGCATGAAAGGCATGACAAGTAGTAATTGTTTGGGCTTACTCCAGCTACACAATACAGGAATTAAAGAGCAAATATCTGCAGAAACACCAGAGAAAATGTGCTTGATGACTCTTAGGAGAGACACGTGGTGTGTGGGGAGGTGGGGGGGGGGGGGGCGGCTTATGGGTGCTCAACATCGAGGTCATCAGCGCCACATGGTGTGTGTGTGTGTGTGTGTGTGTGTGTGTGTGTGTGTGTGTGTGAGAGAGAGAGAAGCAATGTCCTGACTCGCTGTAGATGTCGTTTCAGAAGAGATTTTTAGAAATTCCACACTGAAGGGGGTGAAATATGAGATGGAAGATTTTTGAAAACATGTCACTATTGAAGCTAGACCTACAAAAATTGTTATTTGCTTTCTTGATAAGACATAAAGAAATGCGTGTTCCAGCATTTTTGGAAATTTAACTCGTATGTGGGCTGAAATAGTGGGTGAAAGTTTTTTAACATAAAAGTATTATTAAAGAACTACTAAAGTATTTTTAATGATACATCTATAAAAACTGATATTTGACTACTCAGGTTAAAAATTTTTTTTGGAAATTCAATCTCTGTGGTGGTGAAATTCGGGATGAAAGGTTTTATGGAAATATTTCATTATGCAAATATTATTGACGCTAAATATATTAAAATATTTGAAAACAGTTTACCTAAGAAAACAGTGAAATATAGTTGTAGGAAACCATCTAAATAACCATGGCTTTCTAAAGGGATAAAAATATCTTGTAAACGGAAAAGGGAAATGTATCTTATAGCTAAGAGGAGTAATGATCAAGAAACAATGCAACATTATAAAAACTACTGCACTGTATTAAGAAAAGTTACTAAAATGTCCAGAAGTATGTGCATTATGTGTGAGATTAGAACATCTGACAATAAAGTTAAAACAATTTGAAATACTGTGAAAAGGGAAACAGGGCAGCCAAGAGCACAGGAAGACTATTACTATCAAACTTAATGGGAAATTTTTTTAATGAGAAGTCAGAAGTAGAAAACATTTTCAATAATTATTTTTTAAGTGTTGTAGAGAAAATAGGATCTAGCTATTCATTAGAAAATGCATGGCAATATGTGGAAGAGGCAGTACCTATGCAATTTGATAAAATTGAAATTCAACCCATCTATCCTACTTAAATTAGGATAATATTTAATTCACTCAAAAGTAAAAGCTCACATGGAGTTGATGGCATTTCCAACAGAGTACTAAAAGCTTGTTCCCAACAGAAAAGTAGAATTCTCAGCCGTATGTGTAGTAGCTCACTGAAACAGGGCATTTTTCCAGATAGACTGAAATGCGCTATTGTAAAACCATTGCATACAAAAGGTGTAGGTCTGATGCTAACATTTGTTGCCCAGTCTCACTTCTGACAGCTTTACCCAAAATTCTTGAAAATATAATGTATTCAAGAGTAGCATTATGTATTTGTAAAAATGAAGTACTAACAAAATGTCAGTTTGGTTTTCAGAAAGGTTTTTCAACACAGAATGCAATATATGCTTTCACTGATCAAATATTAAATGCATTGAATAACCAAACATCACCCATTGGGATAGTTTGAGATCTCTCAAAGGCTTTTGATTGTGTGACTCACGAAATTCCTCTAGATACGCTTAAGTATTGTGGTATGAGGGGGATAGTGCACAGATGATTTAATTCATATTTAACTGGAAGAATGCAGAAGGTTGAAATTAACAGTACAGATAGTCTGCAAAAATCACCAGAGTCCTCTAAATGGGGAGGTATCAAGAATGGTGTCACATAGGATTCAGTCTTGAATCCCTCATTGTTTGTAATACATATTAATGACTTGCCACTATATTCATATGATGCAAAGCTAGTTATTTTTGCTGATGATACAAGTATAATAACCAGACACAGCAAAGAAGAACAGATGAATTTTTAGATATGAAAAAGTAACTGGAAAAAAAGAAAGAAAACTAATAATTTTGTGTAAAGAAATCTCATATTAAAGTGACACATTCCACATCATTAAAAAATATCATATTCATAATCTATGGAACAAATGATAATGTATGTATGTATGAATGAATGAATGAATGAAAATTTGTATTTGGCTTCTCTTCTAGAAATAAAACAAAATACACATCTCACTGTTTTTGGAAATTCAGTCCCTAAGGGGGTGAAAAAAATGATGAAGTTTATTATGAAAATATTTCATAATGAAAGCATTTTTAAAGCTAAATTTATGGAAATTGGTAGTTGGCTTCTTGGTTAGAAATTAAAAAAAAAAACCATGTGTTTAATTGTTTCAACCCGTAAGAGGCTAAAAAAGACTAGACTGATTCACTGACACATCATTATTCAGCCCAAACAGCTAAGAGAGTGAAATAGGGGATGAAAGACTTTTTGAAATATGTTGATACTAAGATAGTTTTGAAGCTGGAACTATTAAAATTGGTGTTTGGTTTCTCAGTCAGAAAAAAATTATGTTTCAGCATTTTTGTAAATTCAACCACGAAGAGGGGTAAAATATTGGGTGAAAGTTAAAAAAAATCATTGTTAAAAGACTACTAAAGCATTTTTAAAGCTACATATATAAAAAATGGTATTTGACTTCTCTGTTAGAAATAGAAGAATACACATTTCAGTGTTTTTGGAAATTCAACCCTGTAAGGGAGTAAAATAAAGCCTGAAAAGTTTCATGAAATCATTTTATTACCAACACATTTTCAAAGCTGAATTTATGAAAATTTGTATTTTGCTCCTCTGTTAGAAGTAAAAGAATACTTGTTTCTTTGTTTTTAGAAATTCAGCCCCTAAGGCGATGTATTAGGGGATGAAAATATTTAAGAAAATATTTCCTTCTATTAAAAAAAATTTAAAGCTAAATCTGTGAAAACTGGTATTTTACTTCTCATTTAGATATAATGCATTTTTGTTGGGGAATGAAAGTTTCTATGGAAATATCAACAAAGGAATGCAAAAGATGTGATTAACAAAAGCCTTAGACTCAAGCCACTAGAATCGCTTTTTGGTCGGAAGTATATTCGGAAAAGACCATACTTATATGGCCTTAATTGGTGTGGATTCTTTAGAAGTTTCTGCAGTTTGTGAACAAGATAAAAATTCAATTAAGGAAACATAATGGAAGGAGAAATAGGTTGGGGAAGATTAGAATAGAAGAGTCAGTTTAGTAAATTCCATTTTGAAAGGGACACACCTGCTGTGAAATCTCCCTTCATCATCTTCACATGGGAGTGACTAATCTGGCTCTCCTGTTTAATCTTCCCTGACTTCATTTCTCCCTGAAGTAGGAATGAACGGTTCCAAAAGCTAGGTGAGTTTTTTCCTAATTTTGTGTGTTTTTATTGACAGTACTGGTTCTTCACCACTGTACTGACACCCATTCTCTGATTGTAATTCCATTATTTACCAAAGAGATCATGGTATAAGTTTTCAATTACATGCCTGCCACATATTGTCTATATTAACTAAGAAGTGTCATTTGTGGCTGTATGTTCTGACATCTGCTTGTGGCTGCTAGTTCCGGCCATATGCAGTTTCCAAAGACTACTCGTGTAAACAAAAAACTTTGACATTAATTAGTGATTAAACTGTTGGCCAAACAGAAAAACAATTTCATTCAAATTTACATTGCACAAGGTTTCCCTAAATCATCCTTCAGAACAGTCATGACATACATTTGTTTACACGTGCATTCAACATTAAATCTGTACTGACCATTACATTGACAATATATTAATAACCTAAATGCAGTCATGTAATTCATACACTGTACATTGCATTCTGTATCTTCAGGAAAGTGGTTCCGTCATCTTCTCACCCATTTAGAAAGATCTGATCACTTGACCTTTTAGTGTACTCATGGTAAAGAAGAAATGAGGTTGCTCACATTACTAATTAATTATTTCTTATATCCTATTAAAGGAACTATTTCTTACGTCCTATTACTGCGCCGCTGTTTTGACATTGCAGTGTATCCATGCATTAAGACAAGTTTCATCATAATCTAGGTGGCAGTGAACAAGTAGTTTACTTCGTACATGTTCGTATGATTCATCAGAAGGCAAAAATGCAAGGCTTCTGTGCAGCCTAATGGAAAATGATGCACATAGATTTTTGAGTCATGGAAGTAGAAAATGCAGGTGTGTGTGTGTGTGTGTGTGTGTGTGTGTGTGTGTGTGTGTGTCTGGAAAAAAGGTGTCATACTTTGAATGGAACCACTACTAAACAGAACAGCTGTCTCACTTCTCATGTATGACATTTTCCAGTTGAGTGTGAGAGCACTGTGCAAAGTACTGAACAACTATCACTGTGTCAATCAGTTTTGATTAAATATGTCTTCACTTAAGTTCGAGGACAGACAAACAGTCGTTTATTAATATGTCACAACAAGAAATTTCTTAGTAATTTATTGGGACAATAAAGTATTATTTCCATTATGTGTAACTTTGCAAATGAGGTGAATGGATTTGACGTAAGTTTCCGGGAACTGTTGTCTCCTAGCTACAAATTTCTATTGTTACTAGCTAAAGTTGTTCCATAGTCAAATATTTTGTTTTCAAACTTGTAGTGAATCAAATGGAGAAGAAAGCACTAATGCTAAGGAGAATGGTCCTCCCCAAGAGGAAGTGGCACAGAAAAATAAACAGATGACTGTGGGAACTGGAGACAGTGATGCTGCACGAACAACAATATTGAAACCTGTAGGGGAGGGGAAGAATGGAAATAAAACAGCTTCCAAGCAGCGGCCAGAGAGGAAAGGTTGTTGTTACTGGTAGGTCACAGGATCAAATAGAACATGTGGAACTTTTAAAATGCTTCAAAACATTGTTATGTTTCTTTTGTCTTTCTGTAAAGTGGCAAGGAGCGTAACCTAAACATTGTAGAACTGCTGTGTGCCAGCTGCTTACATTGGTACCACGAGTCATGTATAGGTCTTCAGCTTGGAAAGCTTGTGCCTTTCATGATGAACTACGTATTTGTGTGCAAAAACTGTTCTCCTACAGGACTGGAAAGTTTCAAGAAAAACCAGGCCGGTAAGTTCCATGCAGTTTTTGAGTGTGTGTCTATTTAAAATGTAAATTAGGCCTTAACATTAAAATACATAACTGTTCTAATACTTATTAGTCATTTGAATTATTTTTAGTCTAGCATTAATTACATTTTATTGGAATATTACTAATTTCTCTTTCTAGAAACCTCAAAACTTAATTGTGGTAGTACTTTGCAAATTATTTTTAAAACTGTTAGCCATAAATTTCAGCATAATATTTTTTAACCTTTGTGCACTGGGGTAACAGAATAATGCTTAAAGCATTTGAAAAGTTCTCCTAACTTTGAAATTATGCTTGTTTTGCTTATTAATAGATGTTTCATCATTTCTTGCAGCTTATGTTTTTTAGTTGCTGTAAAAGTTACACAGCTAATTTGTTATTAATTTTCATGTCCTGGAGGCCTTATTTTGACCTTTTGATTTTGTGAAACTTCCCAGATATGTAACATGCATCTTTTAGTGTCCAGTGATGTGGTGCTCACATGTTCATCCCTCTACATGTTTGATTGAAATTTGTGTAGTCCTACTTTTTCCTCTCACTGATTACTGTTGTCATTGTTAAAATTAATGTGTTTT
The DNA here is from genome assembly GCF_023897955.1 of Schistocerca gregaria. Taxonomy (NCBI): domain Eukaryota; kingdom Metazoa; phylum Arthropoda; class Insecta; order Orthoptera; family Acrididae; genus Schistocerca; species Schistocerca gregaria. The sequence continues at coordinate 184,552,256 of NC_064920.1, read as the reverse complement.
TATATTCAAAGATGTGTAATTACCTTTGACAAGGATTCATTACCAAATGATAGTTCTGCTCCAATAACTCACAAAATCTTTGTCCTTGTGCTGTACTATTTCTTAATATAATGAACAACTTCTTTAGAAACCTAAACTTGGCAGTGCTGTACAGAAAACTTAAGAGATTGAATGGTTAAATGCTTTTTCATTGTGGAGTAATGATAGTGGATCCAGAAATTGGTATGTTGCACATCTGATGGAATTGTTGTGCTGGTATCGTGCTTCAGCAACTAAGTTCAACTTGCTTTTCATTTTGTTGATAATCATTCACCATAAAATAACATACATGGGATGTGGATAAAACATTTGTTTTAGAAAATATTATTGTGAAAAATTTGGCACTGCTAAGAACAAAATATTTTCCAGAAATTTCCTTGGGAGTTTTCATTTTTTTGTTAAATGCAATTGTATCCAATTTTGATATTGTCCAAGTTCAAGATCCAGCAAATGACAGGTCTGACTATTTGAAATTCATGTTGTTGTTGTTATGGTCTTCAGTCTAATTAGTGGTTCACTGCAGCTTTACATGTTACAGTATCCTGTGCAAGCCTCACCATTTCTGAATAGCTACTGCAACTTACGTCCATTTGAACCTGCTTACAGCATTTGTCTTGTGCTCTCCCTCTACAACTCTTACAAGTTTAACCCTCCTCCTACACTTCCCTCCAGTACTAAATTGATGCATCCGTGAAGCCTCAGATTGTGTCCTATAATCTGATCCCTTATGCCTCAAATTTCTTTCCTCCTCAGTTCTACTCAGTACTTCCACATTTTCTACATGATCTACCCATCTAATCTACAGAATTCTTCTGTAGCACCACATTTCAAAGACCTCTTTTCTATTCTTGCCTGACCTTCTTATCATCCATGTTTCACTTCCATACAAAGCTACACTCCAGACAAATATCTGTAGAAAATACCTTCTAACAGTTAAATTTATGTTGCTACTAACAAATTTCTCTTCTTCAAAAACACTTTTCTTACCATTGTGTCTACATTTTATATCCTCTCTACTTTAGCTGTCATCAGTCATTTTACTGCTGAAATAGCAGAACTCATCTACTACTTTTAGTTTCTCATTTCCTAATCTAATTTCCTCACAATAACTTGATTTAATTTGATTACATTCCATTACTTTTGTTTTGCTCTTCTTGATGTTCATCTTATATCCTCTTTTCAAGACACTGTCAATCCCATTCAACAGATCTTCTAAGTCCTTTGCTGTCCTTGACACAATTACATTGTCATTGGAAACCTCAAAGTTTTTATTACTTCTCCCTGAACACAAATTCCTTCTCCAATGTTTTCTTTGATTTCTTTTACTGTTCACTTGATTTACAGATTTAATAACATTGGGAATAGGCTACAATCCTGTGTCACCTATTTTTTTGACTATATGTGACGGTAGTATCTATTCCTGAATGAACGGTTACCGTAGATGACCATGCAGCTTTGCTAGAAATGAAATGATAATTAAATGGACACCCTAGCTGCAAACAGGCATTGATGTACATTAATCTACCATGAGTAATGAGTATGATGGGCAAACATCTATTAGGCGCACTACGAATATAGTGGTGTGGATGTGTTGGGAATGTGGGTCTCACGGGGAGCGTGCAAGGGATAAGTCCCTCCAGGCACACTATCCTCTGTGCCCTCGGTGGCTCAGATGGATAGAGCGTCTGCCATGTAAGCAGGAGATCTCGGGTTCGAGTCTCGGTTGGGGCACACATTTTCAACATGTCCCCAAGGAAATACATCAATGCCTGCTTGCAGCGGGGTTGTTCATTTAATTATCACTTATTTTTGAATCACTGTTTCTCTTTGATGCCCTTCTAATCTTAAAATTGTCATTTGGTTTCTATTCAAATTGTGTATGTTCTTTCATTCTCTGTATTTGACCCTTACTGCCTTCAGAATTTCCAAATATTCCAGGTAATATTGCCAAACAAATTTTAAGTTTACAAATGCTGTAAATATAAGTTTTCCTTTCTTTAACGTACCTTTTAAGGTGTGTTATGAGGTCAGTATCACCACATGAGTTCTGACCTTTCTCTGGAATCCAAACTGATTGTCCTTGAGAGCAGCTTCTGTGAATAATTCATGTCAATATTTTGCATCCATGACTTACTGAACTTATAGGTAATATTTACAGCTGTCAGCATCTGCCTTTGTTGAAATTTTAATTATCACGTTCTTCTTGAAGTCTAAGATTGTTTCCCATGTCTCATACATCTTTCACACCAGGTGGAATAATTATGTCACGGCTGGCTTTCCCAAGGATATCAGTAGTTCTGAGGTAATGTTGCCTAATTCATGGGCATTCATTTGAATTAAATCTTTTAGTCTACTGTCAAATTCTTCTTGAAATACCATATCCCCATCTACTTCCTCTTCCCTCTCTCTAATATTGCATTCAAGTTCATTGCCCTTGTGTATCCCCTCTTTATATTCTTCATACCTTCCAGCATCCCCTTCTTTGCTTAGCACAGGTTTTTCAGTTGAGCTCTTGATATTCATACAGTAACTTCTCTTTTCTCAAGAGGCCACTTTAATTTTCCTATAAGCAGTCTCTATCTTTCCTCGAGTCACACATGTTCCTGCAGTCTTGTGTTTGTTCTCTAGCCATTTCTGCATAACTGTTTTGCACTTTATCGTCAGTCTCATTTTTAGATGTCTGTATTCACTTTACCTGCTTCATTTTCTGCATTTTTATATTTCTTCCTTTCATCAATTAAATTCAATATCTTCTTTAATATCCAAGGATTTCTACTAGGCCCTGTTTTTTTACTTGTCTGATCCTCTGCTGCCTTCACTGTTTCATCTCTCAAAGCTATCCACTCAGCTTCTACTATATTCTTTTTTCCTGTTTCAGTCAATTGCTGTCTAATGCATTCTTTGAAACTCTTAACAACCACTGGTTCTTGCAAGTTATCAATGTCTCTTCTCCTTGATATCCTATATTTTTTGCAATTAATTATGGTCAAATTCCACATCTGCCCTTGGAAAGGTGTTCAGTTTAGATTGTACATGTATGCAGCCTTATTTCATGGTTCTAATCCCAACTGTTATCAATGGATGAATTATGCTTTGTGCAAAATTCTACAAAGCAGCACTGTCTCCCAATCCTTTCCTCTTACCCACATTCTCATATGATTTTTCTCTAACACAGCACATTGATATCAGATTGCAATAAATATATTGTGGACATATAACTGGGACGTTCCACATCAGTGCAGGTTGCACTGAATACTGGAATGAATATTGCATGAATGTATGATGTGTGTGTGTAATCTTATATTTGTAATTTTCTGCTGTAGTTACTTGTACTTACGTACTTAAACAAATCTTTATTACAGCATTTACACAGATGTGTGTAACTGCCTTAGGAAACTTAAAACATGCAAGTGCAAAAGAGGGCACACCCAGGACAATGTTTTCTAAGGATAAAGAAATTGTTCCATTTATTGATCTTCATTGGGAAGGCATGACAACAATGCCACGCCGTGTTACTCAGTCATGGCATTCGACGGTAAGTTTGTTATATTTTATGTATGACAAAACACTGAAAAATTATAAAACACTGTGTAATTCTGTTCTATGGCTCAGACATGGTAAACTATTAATTAAGTGGTGGCTTTTTTACCATCTCAATGCTTTGTTTATCCATATTATATTTGTCATTGCAATAGACCTGTGAACTGGCTCATCCAAACATTTGTCACCGGACTTTTTTAAAATGTAATGTGAAGATCGCAGTAAAGCTTTTTTTTATGTGAACATATCATCACCAAGTATGAAAGTCAATTTATGAGTACAAATTGTAGGGCTGCTCTTAGAATTTGTAATTGAAAACCTGTCTACTTTGAGCACATAATATGTGATAAAGTATGGTTTGTTCATTGCAAATAATTAGAACAAGCACAGTTCACAGTTGTTCTGATACTTTTCTCTTTCAGAGTTGCAATTTTCTTGATGCCTGAAAAAAGGATTAGTGGTGAAAAATACAGTTATGAGACCTGTCTTCAATAATTTCAGCAGTTGTAGCAGTAGACATTGAAACAGTTTTTGTTTTGTTTTCATTGCCCCTCTTGAGTTCTTGTTTTCATTTCACACAGATTGTGTAAATGAGCATAGAAGGAAACATCGAGAGTTAGTAAGGGCAATGATGAATCACAGTACTAGGAAAAATGTAGGGGGAGAATGCAAATCTAGTAGCAGATGGTAAGCTGCTAACCACAGTTAGAAAAATAAGTAAAGCATGAGTATTAATGACAAGATTAGCCATGGTCTAGGGGTAGCGTCTTTGATTCATAATCAAAAACGTCTTCGGTCCCGGGTTCGATCCCCGCCACTGCCTAAATTTTGATAACTAGTCAGCATTGGCAGCTGAAGACTTCCGGCATAAGAAGTCAGCCTCATTGTGCCAACGGCCTTGTCAAAGAGGGCGGAGGAGCAGATAGAGGTTCAGGGCACTCTCTTGTCCTAGGGGTGGGAAATTGCCTCTAAAGGCGGAAGAATCAGCAATGATCAACGGCATGAGGATACAGAAGGCAATGGAAACCACTGCATTAAAGACACGTAACGTGTAACTACAGGACATGTGGCCTGTAATTGAAGAAGTGTCATGATGATCTCTGCATTGGCAAAAAATTCCGGAATAGTCCCCCATTCGGATCTCCGGTAGGGGACTGCCAAGGGGGAGGTTACCATGAGAAAAAGATTGAATAATCAATGAAAGGATAATGTTCTACGAGTTGGAGCGTGGAATGTCAGAAGCTTGAACATGGTAGGGAAACTAGAAAATCTAAAAAGGGAAATGCAAAGGCTCAATCTAGATATAGTACGGGTCAGTGAAGTGAAGTGGAAGGAAGACAAGGATTTCTGGTCAGATGAGTATCGGGTAATATCAACAGCAGCAGAAAATGGTATAACAGGTGTAGGATTCGTTATGAATAGGAAGGTAGGGCAGAGGGTGTGTTACTGTGAACAGTTCAGTGACCGGGTTATTCTAATCAGAATTGACAGCAGACCAACACCGACAACAATAGTTCAGGTATACATGCCGATTTTGCAAGCTGAAGATGAACAGATAGAGAAAGTGTATGAGGATATTGAAAGGGTAATGCAGTATGTAAAGGGGGACGAAAATCTAATAGTCATGGGCGACTGGAATGCAGTTGTAGGGGAAGGAGTAGAAGAAAAGGTTATAGGAGAATATGGGCTTGGGACAAGGAATGAAAGAGGAGAAAGACTAATTGAGTTCTGTAACAAGTTTCAGCTAGTAATAGCAAATACCCTGTTCAAGAACCACAAGAGGAGGAGGTATACTTGGAAAAGGCTGGGAGATACGGGAAGATTTCAATTAGATTATATCATGGTCAGACAGAGATTCCAAAATCAGATACTGGATTGTAAGGCGTACCCAGGAGCAGATATAGACTCAGATCACAATATAGTAGTGATGAAGAGTAGGCTGAAGTTCAAGACATTAGTCAGGAAGAATCAATACGCAAAGAAGTGGGATACGGAAGTTCTAAGGAATGACGAGATACGTTTGAAGTTCTCTAAAGCTATAGATACAGCAATAAGGAATAGTGCAGTAGGCAGCACAGTTGAAGAGGAATGGACATTTCTAAAAAGGGCCATCACAGAAGCTGGAAAGGAAAACATAGGTACAAAGAAGGTAGCTGCAAAGAAACCCTTAGGTAACAGAAGAAATACTTCAGTTGATTGATGAAAGGAGGAAGTACAAACACGTTCCGGGAAAATCAGGAATACAGAAATACAAGTCACTGAGGAATGAAATAAATAGGAAGTGCAGCGAAGCTAAGACGAAATGGTTGCAGGAAAAATGTGAAGACATCGAAAAAGATATGATTGTCGGAAGGACAGACTCAGCATACAGGAAAGTCAAAACAATCTTTGGTGACATTAGAAGCAACGGTGGTAACATTAAGAGTGCAACGGGAATTCCACTGTTAAATGCAGAGGAGAGAGCAGATAGGTGGAAAGAATACATTGAAAGCCTCTATGAGGGTGAAGATTTGTCTGATGTGATAGAAGAAGAAACAGGAGTCAATTTAGAAGAGATAGGGGATCCAGTATTAGAATCGGAATTTAAAAGATCTTTGGAGGACTTAGGTCAAATAAGGCAGAAGGGATAGATAATATTCCATCAGAATTTCTAAAATCATTAGGGGAAGTGCCAACAAAATGACTATTCACATTGGTGTGTAGAATATATGAGTCTGGCGACATACCATCTGACTTTCAGAAAAGCATCATCCACACAATTCCGAAGACGGCAAGAGCTGACAAGTGTGAGAATTATCGCACAATCAGCTTAACAGCTCATGCATCGAAGCTGCTTACAAGAATAATATACAGAAGAATGGAAAAGAAAATTGAGAATGCGCTAGGTGACGATCAGTTTGGCTTTAGGAAAAGTAAAGGCACGAGAGAGGCAATTCTGACGTTACGGATAATAATGGAAGCAAGGCTAAAGAAAAATCAAGACACGTTCATAGGATTTGTCGACCTGGAAAAAGCGTCCGACAATATAAAATGGTGCAAGCTATTCGAGATTCTGAAAAAAGTAGGGGTAAGCTATAGGGAGAGACGGGTCATATACAATATGTACAACAATCAAGAGGGAATAATAAGAGTGGACGATCAAGAACAAAGTGCTCATATTAAGAAGGGTGTAAGACAAGGCTGTAGCCTTTCGCCCCTACTTTTCAATCTGTACATCGAGGAAGCAATGATGGAAATAAAAGAAAGGTTCAGGAGTGGAATTAAAATACAAGGTGAAAGGATATAAATGATACGATTCACTGATGACATTGCTATCCTGAGTGAAAGTGAAGAAGAATTAAATGATGTGCTGAAAGGACCGAACAGTCTAATGAGTACACAGTATGGTTTGAGAGTAAATCGGAGAAAGACGAAGGTAATGACAAGTAGTAGAAATGAGAACAGAGAGAAACTTAACATCAGGATTGATGGTCAGGAAGTCAATGAAGTTAAGGAATTCTGCTACCTAGGCAGTAAAATAACCAATGACGGACGGAGCAAGGAGGACATCAAAAGCAGACTCGCTATGGCAAAAAAGGCATTTACGGCCAAGAGAAGTCTACTAATATCAAATACCGGCCTTAATTTGAGGAAGAAGTTTCTGAGGATGTACGTCTGGAGTACAGCATTGTATAGTAGTGAAACATGGACTGTGGGAAAACTGGAACAGAAGAGAATCGATGCATTTGAGATGTGGTGCTATAGACGAATGTTGAAAATTAGGTGGACTGATAAGGTAAGGAATGAGGAGGTTCTACACAGAATCGGAGAGGAAAGGAATATGTGGAAAACACTGATAAGGAGAAGGGACAGGATGATAGGACATCTGCTAAGACATGAGGGAATGACTTCCATGGTACTAGAGGGAGCTGTAGAGGGCAAAAACTGTAGAAGAAGACAGAGATTGGAATATGTCAAGCAAATAATTGAGGACGTAGGTTGCAAGTGCTACTCTGAGATGAAGAGGTTAGCACAGGAAAGGAATTCGTGGCGGGCCGCATCAAACCAGTCAGTAGACTGATGACCCAAAAAAAAAAAAAAAAAAAAATGTATTAATGAGTAGATACTTCAACAGCAATTAAAGACGTTGAGAAAAGGAAACACACTTTGCAGAATTGAAAACATAATGTGCATAATTAATAAATTATCAGTTAGATAACACACAAATAAAAAAAGCTGGAAATATTTTAGAATGAAAGTTAATGTGCACAGATTAAATTGGAAGTTACTGATGTAAGAGAACAGACTATGAGAAGTCAAAAATGTGCCTTCTGTTTGGGAGACTACTGTAGCTTTAATCAAATGTCAACAAGTTTCAGAACCTTTCTTCTAATATCTTTTTCAACATTGGTGCTTATTATATAGGTATGGTGTCTCCTCTTTCAGACATGCATACCCAAAAGAATGGACACTATACCTATGGAGTACACGCATGTGATGGTGATCAATCTTTCAGTGCAGGTCCTCGGTAGTATCTGACCTCCCATGATAATACTGTATGGTTGGAAGGGAAGGGGGATAATGGACAGGGGACACTACTTTGTAATGGGCGGTGTATGAAGACTTGGCAATATTATGAAAAGGAAAGACTGCTACTCACCATATAATGGAGATGCTGAGTCACAGACAGGCACAACAAAAAGATTACTAAACAAATAAGCTTTTGGCCAGGAGACCATGGTGGAGAGAGGGCAGGGCAGTTAGATGCATTCAGAAAGTAAGATCGCAAGGGGGAGGGGTAGTGAAAAGACTGTGGGTGCACTTGTGGAATAGGGGTCTGAAGGGTGGGGATTGGGAAAGGGGATAGGTTGGCGAAGAAGAGTGAGTAATGGAGGTTGAGGCCAGGAGGGTTACAGGAACATAGGGCATGGTGCAGGGAGAGTACCCACCTGCACAATTCAGAAAAGCTGGTGTTGATAGGAAGGATCCAGATGGCACAGGCTGTGTGTGAAACAGTCATTAAAATGAAGAATGTTGTGTTGGGCTGCGTGCTTAGTAATTGGGTGTTCCAACTGTTTCTTGGCCACGGTTTGTCAGTGGCCACTGATGTGGAAAGACAGCCTGTTGGTTCTCATGTCCACGTAGAATGAAGCACAATGGTTGCAGCTTGGCTTATAGATCACATGTCTAGTTTCACAGGTAGCCCTGTGTTAGAAGTATGAGACAGGTCTTGCATCTAGATTTATTACAGGGATATGAGCCTTGAGGCAAGGGATTGGGAGCAGGGGTTGTGTAGGGATGGATAAGGATATTGTGTAGGTTCAGTGGGTGGCAGAATACCACTGTGTGAAGGTTGGGGAGGATAGTAGGTAGGACATTCCTCATTTAAGGGTATGATGAGATGAATCAAAACCCAGATGGAGAAAGTGAACCAGTGGCTCCTGTGTATTGTCACACGGGAGTGCTCCTCTGTGGTCAGACAGTGGGACTTTGGGAGGTGGGGAGTGACTGGAGAGACAAGGCACAGGAGATCTGTTTCAGCACAAGGCTGGGAGGGTAATTACAGTCTGTGAAGGCCTCAGTGAGAGCCTTGGCATATTCGGAGTAGTACTTTTTGTCACTATAGATGGGACAGCCATGGGTGACTATTCTGTATGAGAGGGAGTCTGTAGTTTGTAATGGATGGCAGCTTTCGAAGTGGATGTATTGTTAGTGGTTGGTAGGTTTCATACTGACAGAGGAAGCCATGTTTGATATGGAGGCTAGCATCAAGAAAAGTGGCTAGTTGGGTTGAGGAGGACCAGGTGAAGCAAATATAGGAGAAGATGTTGAGGATCTGGACGGACGTAAATAGGGTGTCCTCATCCACAACCCAGATCATGAAGATGTCATCATCAGTGAACCTGAACCAGGTGAGGGGTTAAAGATTCTGAGCAGTCCTCTAGATGGTCCAGGAGTAGGTTGGCGTAGGAGGTGCCCTGCAGGTGCCCATTGCTGTACTCTGGATTTATTTGAAAATGATGCCTTCAAAGGAGATGAAATTGTGAGTGAGGATGTAGTTGGTTATGGTGACCAGGAAGGATGTTGTAGATTTGTAATACAGTTTGTAATACATAGTGCATTGGGAATGGCACCTATCAATAGCAGCTAGGCCATCAGCCTTAGGGATGTTACTGTAAAGAGAGGTGACACTAATAGTGATGAGCAGGGCACTGTGTGGTAAAGGAGCAAGAACTTTGGAGAGTCATTGGAGAAAATGGTTAGCATCTTTTATAAAGGAGGGTAAGTTGTGGATGATAGGCTGAAGGTGTTGGTCTAAAGCTCAGAGATTCTCTCATTGGGGGCACTGCAACGAGCCACAATGGGAACTCTCCCTGCAATATGTCTTATGTTCCTATAACTCTCCTGGGTTCAACCTTCATTAGTCATTGTCCTTCACCCACCTGTCCCCTTCCCTGTTCCCATTCCACAGCCTTCTAATTGGCAGTCTCACCCAAAGTCTTTTTAGTACTCCCCTGCTTTTCTGACCCCCCCCCCCCCCCATCCCACACACACTATGTAAGCTCCTGACTAGAAATAGCTTCCCTACCCTCTCCCTCTCTCTTGTCTTGTCCCTGTATGCTTCCACAACAGCACTACACCATGCTCCACCCATAGCCTGATCTCTCTCCCCTTCCCCACCCCTAGCTACCCCCCTCCACCCAGATTGCTTCTCCCACCATGCACAGTTGCTCATAGCCTGGTCCTGGCAGCCAGAGACAATGTTCATTTGTGTGTGAGCTGCATTTGTGCGAACGTATGTGTTTATGTTGATTATTTCAGAAGTCGTCATTCTGACTGAATGCTTATTTGTTTAGTAGTCTTTTTGTGGTGCCCGTCTTCAACTGAGTTTCTGCGCTATATGGTGAGTAGCAATCTTTCATTTTCATAGTATTGTCATTATTCCATCCTGGATTTCCATTGTTCGATATGGAGATTCTGGTCAGTAGGGAGACATGCTCAGATAGCTGAAGCAGTTAAGGTGACCTCTCGTGCAAAGCAAGAATCCGGGTTCAAATCTCAGTCTGGGACAAATTTTTATCTAGTTATTTCAGTGTCCTAATGCAGCAAAAGTTGGGAATTTCTGTCATCAGGTACAGTAGTGCTTCCAAACTCTAGAGACAAGAACCATATCTACAATGGATGCATAAAGATTTTCATTAATTTTAAGTTATACCAGGCTGTTCTCTTCTTTTACTCATTTCTCTCTCTTCCCTTTTCTATTTATGCTCAATACTCCTTCTCTGTATTTTTGTTTCACTTTTGACAGTTATTTAACATCTTTTCCCTCTTTTACACACTTTTCTCTTTTCCAATTATATCTGTCTCTTGTTTGATAATTATTTTACGTTTTCTCACTTTTGTTCTTTGCCTCGACCACCTCTCTCATTCATCTCACACCTTCACCCCTCCTCTCCCTCACTGCATCATTTCAGTGTTTTATCTTTCATTTCAGTCTAAACTCTTCCAATTTTAAATCGTATTTTGCTTATTGTCTACATGGTGGGAGTTTTGTGATAATTTGGGCAGACATATCAGGGTATTCCATGGGCTCCATTGTTACTCTGCAAGGTCACATTACTCCCAAGGATTACGTGACCATTTTGGTGGATCAGGTCCATGCTGAGCTGCAAAGTTTGTTACCCAAAGGCAATGCTGTGTTTTAAGATGACAGGGCCCTTGTCCACATAGCTTGCATCTCCTGAACTGGTTTTTTGAGCACAAGGATGAATTTCTGCCTCTTCTTTGGCCACCACAGCCACCGTATCTCAATATTATTGAGCCTTTGTGGTCTACTTTGGAGTGAAGGGTGTGTGATCACTATCACCTCCATTATCATCTGACCTTGTCATTATTTTGCTGGAAGGCTCATAAAAGATTCCTTTCAAAAATGTGATATTTATCCATTCTGAGGTGACTGGAAACTGTTTTGAATGCCAATGGTTTTCTTACATCATATTAGTTATGATAATGTGTTGTGTTTTTGACCATTTCATGTTTTTGTCCACCCCCTGTATACACAGCAGGAACTGTGAAAGCTATGGGTATGAATATCAGAAATATCTATTTTGAAATTTTCTTAGATGCTGGTATGTGGCTACTCAGTGTCACATGTTCAGTTCAAAGTGATTTATACAACTACTAATTGTTCTTCTATCAGACTCATAGATGACAGAAACTCTATTTTAAAATTACGTTTGTAACTGCTTCAAAGTTTGTCTGTAGTGTGTGGTGTGTAGCAGAGAAATAGAACATATTCTAATGGAATGTACAGTTCTCTTTTCCTTCATCTGAAACTGAGGGCATTGTGCTTTTCTACACTTCTTACCCTTCGATATCTGAAGGGTGGAAAAATTGTTTTTCTTGTGGTCTGCCATCCTTTCTGGAAGTATGACAAAGGGTGAAAATGCCCTCGCAGGTTCGAATCCTGCCTCGGGCATGGATGTGTGTAATGTCCTTAGGTTAGTTAGGTTTAAGTAGTTCTAAGTTCTAGGTGACTGATGACCTCAGAAGTTAAATCCCACAGTGCTCAGAGCCATTTAAACATTTTTTTTTTTAATGGCCCTCAGTGAAAAAGAAACAAGTTCGTAAACAGTTTTTAGTTGTACATGAAAGAGTTTAAAGGTAAATAGGTCAGGTGTGCGCTACACACAGGAGGCGGCTGCATGGGTAGCAGGGGCTGTGTGGTGTCGACTGGGCAGTTTTTTACGTTAGACAGTCTCGGGAAAGATCAAAAAGGACTCCAGTCTCAAGGGGTACAGGGCAAAGAAATGACAAGACTCATCAAAGACCTACTCTCCTTCTCCTGACCCATACAGTGGAAACAGTTCTTTGCTATCAATCACTTGAACCAAAACTAACCTAATCCCAGCACCAAACCTCGTTTCTTCCAATTCACACCACCATCCAATTGTGACACTCCCCCTTTCTCACCTAACCCTCCCTGGTTTCCTTCCAGGAATTCCTTACATACAACTTGCCTTACCAATCACCATCCTTCCCTAGGTCCTATCCCAAGAATACAATCCTATCAATGCAAGAAAGAACTGCTATTCACAGCCTCAAGATGGACCCTGATTTAATCATCCTCCTGCAGCCAAAGCCTCCATGACTGTCATAATGAATCACTGTGACTATTTGAGAGAAGGCATCTCCCAACTGTATGACTCTTCCACAGAGAAGCCCTGCCATAGTCATCCTATTGCAGAAGTCCAGTATAACTCCAGTCCTTACTCAAATCCTTAGGCCCATCCCAGAATTTTCCCCTGAATCCATCTCCCACCTCACCCCAATGACCCCTTGCACACCACCTTCTACAAGCTTCTCAAAAATCATAACCCCAACAATCCTGGATGCTCCATTGTATATGGTCAATGTGCTCTCACTGTAAGAATCTCTGCTCTCATCAACTAACACCTCCAACTAATTGCTCATAGTGTAGCCTCTCACATTGAAGGTGTGAACCATTTCCTTCCCCTACTTTCGACTGTCCTCACCCCATTACCACCTGAACCCCTATTTGTTACTGTTGATGCCATCTCCTTAGACATCAGTGTCACCTACTCCCATGCCCTTGCTGCTATTGAATGCTGCATCAACCAGTGTCCTTTAGACTCATTCCTTATACATCTAACCAATTAAATCTTCACACATAACTGTTTCTCCTTTAGGGAGGAGATGTATAAACAAATCCATGACACAGCCAAGGGCAACTATATGGCACTCTCTTAATACAACTGTTTATGAACCATATAGAGGAAACGTTCCTCGCATCCAAAAACCCCAAATGCCTCATCTGAGTGATGCTCTTGATGGTATCTGGGCACAGGACCAAGGTAATCTATCATCATTTCTTCATAGGCACAACGCCTTCTGTCCCATTCACTGAACCTGGACCTCCTTAGCCCAACGTGCCATCTTCATGGAAGCTGACCTCCATCATTCCAATGGCTCCATCCATACCTCTGTCCATGTCAAGCCCATTAACAATCTACAGTATCTCCATTGAGACAACTTTCATCCCTTCCACACTAAAAAGTTGCTCCCATATAACCAGGCTACTCATGGACAGTATGTCCTTTCACCACCCCAAGAACCAACTGCAAAGAAGCATGTGCACCTTATCATCCAATATAATCCTAGGCCAGAGCAAGTGAACCATGCCCTTTTCCAGTAGTTACATGGATGGAAGTTATCGTAGCAACACATCCTCCATTTCCATAGTCCTTCTGGCTTCAATCTCAGCTAACCCATCGCAGCCACAACATTTACTCAACAGCCCCCCCCCCCCCCCCCTTTCCTTGTTCTGTTGCCTCTTCCCAGTTCACACAACCACATAACTGTCACCATGTGCTGCACAAACCCACTGGCTGTGGTGCCTGTGTGTCGCATTCCTATCCCATGCACCTGCTGCCCCTCTCTCCCACATTTGTATCTTCAGTTCTGTTGCCTCCGTTCAAGTCAATCACCTGCCACTTCCCTCCTGGTCCCCACCTTTCTTCTCCCTTCACCCACCTTTCTTCTCCCTTCACCCACCTCACATCAACCAACACAATTGCTCATCTTAGTCTACTCGCTGAAAATCAATCTGGGCATTACTTGTTCAACAACTGGCTGGCATAATGTAGCTGTACAGGTGTGTGTGTGTGTGTGTGTGTGTGTGTGTGTGTGTGTGTGTGTGTGTGTGTGTGTGTGTGTGTGTGTGTGTGTGTGTAAAGTTTCTAGTATTAATTATTTACATTCATTCTGCCAAAGCTTTCTGTACCATATTTTTATTACAACTCTTTATTTATTTTAAGACTTTGTGGTAAATTTCCTTTAATTTTTATGAAGTGCTATGCCATCTAACTATGTAAGAGGATTGCTGTTGTGTGAGTGTAACACTAGCAACAATAGCAGCATTATTACATAGCTAGCTAGGCTGAGGGTCAATAAATATTGCAGTATTTCTATATTTATAGGTCTACTTGTAATTTTTGACTTGGTATCCATCGTATGATTTTATCTTTAGAATACTGTGTGTCCAGTCAATTAGCCAAGCTCTGATATGGTCATTTTTTTAGCTTCATGTTTTTGCCTGTTTTAGATCCATCGTGCCTTAATGAAAGATACAGGAACATTATTTGTATGTGATGACACTGGGAAGACTGATGCCCATCCATTATATGGTCTTCAAGGCCTTGAACTGGTTGACATAAGGCCAAATTATGAGGCAATGATTCGTGGAGGTCATTTGAAAATTACAGACATGGGAGTTCAACATGGTATTATCTTTTTGGTTAACTAGTTGTTGAATATAGAATTTTGATATAGTACATTGTGAAATGGAAAATAGAACACTTCTCAGTATGATAATCTCAAAGTTTAGTTTGTTTTGGATACAAAACTGCAGAAGTTAGTGAAACATTCTTCTTTGTTGGTGTACCACATTATCATTTATTACTTATATTTTCAGATAGATCTTTCTGTGTTGAGTGCAATAAAATAAAGATAATCTAAAAGTCACCTTCTGCATTCTCTGTGGCCAAGCCATCTATTAGGATAGTTCTCACTTTTTGATCTTGTAAAAGTATAACCCGTTGTAAAGTAAAATCTTATCAATATGAATCGGTTAGTTTGGCCATTAGCTACCTACAGTTCCTAAAAATACATTCCATCTTCTGAGATGATGAGGTATTTTAAATTTCTGATGAAAGAAAAATGAGAAAATTATCCAGCCATTTTGGATTCTTTACCATATCTCAATTGAATGTAATTTTTCTTGTATTCACAATGTGAAATAGATGTTGGGCTAATAATAATAATGGCGTGTGACAAGGCCCTCCCGTTGGGTAGAGCGCTCACCTGGTGCAAGTCTTTCGATTTGATGCCACTTCGGCAACTTGTGCATCGATGGGGATGAAATGATGATGATTAGGACAACATGACACCCAGTCCCTGAGCGGAGAAAATATCCAACCCAGCCGGGAATTGAACCCTTGCCCTTAGGATTGACAGTCTGTTGCGCTAACCACATTTTATTTTTTTATCTTTTTAATCTGATTTTGTTCTATATTGTTTGTTGAATTTGTTCATGGCGGTCGTCCGATGACACTCGTTCAGGTTGTTTTGTTGATCCGTTTACTCAGTTTTTTATTACAGAGGGTAGCTAAACCCTCTGACCGAACACGCTGAGCTTCCGCGTCAGCTCCACTCAGCTACCGGGGGTGGATGATGTTGGGGTGATTGGTCTGGGACATCCTATCTGTTCATTTAAGCTGACCTTACTGATTAATGTCAGATACTTCCTTAAGATTTTCAGCATACTAAATTCCTAGTGTGTTAAGAAAGTCCATCTTTATGTCGTCAAGCATGTTTCACAGGCTCTTTTGAGATGATTTGCTAATATGTGTTTGCTCAAATGCTTCACAGTACCATAGTATAAAGGAGCATTCCCACTTGATATTCAATCAACAGCATTTGGCATGAAATTGTTTAATTGTTTGATGTTTAATGTTCATTCAAAATAGATATCCAGTCAATTATTTGAATAGTTTATTAATTATTTTCTTGATTTATCATGCTAGATCTGCCATGGTATTAAATAATTAAACACAGTACTGTACAGCTTAGCAAAATGATTTATATTTATCATTTACATTTTATTGTGATTACCTTTCATGCTCACAGAGTAAAATATTCTCAATTCAATTCTCTTGTGCCGAATGACTTACTGGGATAAAATAAGAATAAACATTAACCTTATATAAGCTAAGGTGCAGAACTTTTTGTACATACCATATCCGAATATAGACAGTGTATACATAAGAGGAAGAGTACCATTTAGAATTAACAAACAGGTTTAAAGTTCTGGAGGATTAAGAAACTGTAAATTTAAGTATGAGAAATGTTTTCACAAACATTATACTGGAAGCATTGAAATACATTGCAGAAGCAAAGAAGCACATACAAATCAAAATTTCAGAGGACACAAGACAGTGGAACAATGTAAAAGAATCGAAAGTAAGTGGAACAGAAATATGGAGTTAAGTGACCTAAAGAAAACTATTCACTAAAGTTTACAAGAAGATGCCAGAAAGTATAATTAGAGAATTACAAGGGAGACAATGCAGAGCAACCAAAGTCATAAGAAAATGAAAGAGGCACTTACCCTTGGTATATACCAAAGCACATCAGTCTAGATGCCAGTTGACTGCTGCAGCAAAGTGGGAGACCATACTGCAGATGTCTGAAGCTTTCTGCAGAAATCTGTTAAGTGCACCTAAGGAAATGAACACTTAGGCCGTATTTTTCTTGAAGTATTGTTCAAAATTTGAGGCTTGTTCATCAATCAATGAAAAGATATACATTGGGATGAGAAGAAGCGACAGAAACACAAGAAATCAATAAGAGAAAAGACGGAAGTCGTGCGTGATGGTTAGATATAAAACTTAAATGGAGATGGTCTGATCATACAGGATGTAACATAATGCTGATTGTAAAAAAATTTCAAGATTGTAGACAATGAAACTGTGTGTGTTTTGATATTAGGAACCTACAGTCGCAGAAGTTTTCTCATTCACCACTGGGATGTTGAAAATCGATGCATGACCTGTATGAGAAGTTACAAGATGGGATTGTCAATGAACATTTGGGCTCGAATTCTTGGAGATCACTTTATTGGACCTCATATCTTAGCAGAATATTTGAATAGTGCATGGTATTTGAACTTTCTGGACAAGGCATTGCATGAACTTCTACAGGACTTACTGTTGCAACTGCACATTAGTTTGTGGTTTCAGAACAGTGGTGCTCCAGTGCACATTGATCATCAGGCCACAGCATAACTCACGGAAAACTTCAATCAGATAGTAATGAGGAGGAGATTTCTAGTCCCTTGGACTATGCACTCCCCTGACCTCACCCCTCTTGACATTTTCCTCTGGTGTTATGTAAAGTCCTTTGTGTACTCAAAACCAGGAGGAACACTACCTGAGCTTATTGAGCACATCTTTACAGTGTTTGATACCATTGGAGGGAGCATGGAATCTTACAAAGAATCAGACAAACCATTGTTCATTGTTGCACATTATGTAATGAAGTTGATGATCATCACAGTGAACATTTACTTTACAGTAATGAAGCCATAGGTTCTCTACTATCAATAAATGTTTTCCAGACTACGGTAGGTTCCTTTTATTAAAACATTCAAAATATCATTCTCTACAATCTCCCAAATTTTCAAAATGTCATTCTGTTACACCCTGTATAGGGAAACAAATTAATGGGACATTGATGGAGAAGATCCTGTCTAGGATTTTCCATGGTAAGAAAAGCCTGCCTAATGGAAGATGGATTCACAACATAAAGAAACATGCAGGACAGAATTGTATGTAAAAAGCTGAAGATGGTAACAATATGGAGGAGTCTGGAAGAAGTCTATATCCAGCAGTGGATGTTAAATGGCTGATGGTGGCAACGATGGTGATTACTTAAATGTTTAGGAATGAAACTGAATACAGCATCCACCAAATGTATTGGACATTAAAAATTGAATTTAAATAATGCCTTTAAAAAGGTTTGTGGCGTATATCAGTCAAGTCATCTAGGGAATCTAAATTGAAACTTAAAGTGATCCTGGCTGAGCAGTTTCATATTTCACTCTAGTTTTAATCCTAACTGATTCTAAGAATGTGTGTGCCTGTTTAAAGAATTAAAAAATTGTTGTAATATTTGTAAATGGATCATACGGCATCTGTTATTTTTTCTGTAAATTTGTTAGCAGCTACTAATAAAATGTGCTTATCAGTGTATCTATGCTTAGCTCTCACAATCCTTTGGCATGCTGTACTCTATCTGCATGAGTGATATTATTTATGATTTCTGTCTTTTGTCACAGTACAACCATCAAGTACCGTAAAAGGTCGAAGTACAAAAAGGAAGATAGCATCTGATCAGGGAGGTGGTGGCAGACAAAGGGGTCGAGTAACTGAAGCAACTGCACCAAAATTGTCAGCCCATGGCTATCCTTTGGAACATCCATTCAATAAGGATGGGTATCGTTATTTCCTTGCAGAGCCTGATCCACATGCTCCATTTAGGCAGGTGAGTATGTCACATTGCTATTTCGCAGGAGAGGATTCATAACTGATGTTTATAGTCAGTGTGGATTTACGAGGGTCAGTCAAAAAGTAATGCCTCCTATTTTTTTTCTACGTTTAATTGTCAGGAAATTTAAATGCAATTACATAGGTTGAAAACCACAACATTGAGGATCATTTTGTCATTTTTCAATGTAATCTCCGCCCATCTCTACAGTTTTGGTCCACCTTTGAACAAGGGCATGTATCCCAGCACGGTAAAAATCACAGCTCTGCTTCCTAAGCCATTGACGCACGGATGTTTTGACGGCCTCCTCATCTTCAAAATGAATCCCACGATGAGCTTCTTTTAGTGGCCCGAACAGATGGAAGTCTGATGGTGCCAGGTCAGGGCTGTATGGGGGATGAGGCAAAACTTCCCATCCAATTTTGACAATCTTGTCAGAGGTGTGACGACTGGTGTGTGGTCTTGCATTGTCATGCAAAAGAAGAACATCTGCCATTGATTTTGTTGGGCGAACTCGCTGAAGACGTGCTTTAAGTTTTTTGAGGGTTGTGACGTATTGAACAGAATTTATTGTGCATCCCTGCTCCAAAAAATCAACCAGAATCACACCCTCTGTAAACTGTTGCCATAACTTTCCCTGCCGATCGCACAGTTTTGAATTTTTTCTTCCTCGGCGAGCTTGTGTGACGCCACTCCATTGACTGCCTCTTTAATTCGGGTTCAAAAAAATGCACCCATGTTTCGTCCCCGGTCACAATTTTTTTCAGAAACTCATCTCCCTCCAAACGGAAGCGCTGCAAGTGTTGGGAGGCTATTGTTTTCCTTGCCTCTTTATTCTGATCGCTTAACATTCTTGGAACCCACCGTGCACAAACTTTTGAGTACCCCAATTGTTTAATAATCGTGATCACACTGCCTTTACTAAGAGAAATAATGCGACACACTTCATCTGCAGTCACCCGACGGTCACCACGAATGATGTCATCAACTTGCTGAATGTTGTGTGGAGTCACTGCACTCACCGGCCTGCCGCTCCGCTTTTCGTCAGTCAACGGTGTTTGCCCTTCAGCTTCCTTACAACGACGAACCCATCGTCTAACAGTGCTGACATCCACTGTCACAACACCATACACCTTCTTCAGTCTTTCATGAATGCGTATGGGCGTTTCACCTTTTGCATTCAAGAATTCAATCACACAACGCTGTCTCAAACGAACATCGATGTCGGCCATCTTACAAACTTTTGCTGTGCTGCCACCTGTTGACACAGAAAGTTACTACTGCAGTGGATTGCAGAAGAAGGTTTGAGGAATGGCGCCAAATTCAAATTTTTCACTTAACTTAATTTTTTTAAGTAGAATAAAAATGGGAGGCATTACTTTTTGACCGACCCTCGTATATAGGGATTATAATTACTCAGAAGTATTAGGCAATGGAATTGGGAAAGTATCATCTTGATATAGAATTTGCTGTCATTTCCAAGCTTTTGTAACTCTTCACAGGGGTTGTGCTTCCTCACTAGAATGTGAACACACTGAATAATATCCATGAAATATCTTTTGTTTACTTTTAAGTCTTGCTATTCTGTCTGAGATTCCTTAAATTTTTGTAGTATTTTTACCTTTAGTTTTTGCCTGCTGCAGACCTCATTATTTCTATATTGCCTCTGTTTCAGCTTTAACTAGCACCCAGTACCTTACTGTGGGCCTTCTTTCTTTTTTCAGTGCAGGTTTTCTTCAGTTTTAATCTTTGGATTTTCTTGGAAATGCTGGTGTGTATGAAGCCTCTTCTTGAACAGATCACAACTCTATATATCTTCATTTGTCATCACTGCTACTTGAAGATCCAACTCAACCTCAGTGAACCAAGCAGCTGTCTTGTGTGTCTGTAGAAAGCGATCTTCCTGTTTCACATGGTGTCCATCACCTGTTACACATGTGAGTAGAATTTGTTGCTATGCCCCCTTCTAAACTCACCATTCTCTCTTATTAGGCCCAAGATCTTCCTTAAGATAATTCTTTTCTTGGCATCTAAATTCTCATTCAGACCTTTCCTATTCATCATGAGGCACTTTTTCGTGTACAGTGCCTCTGGTCAGAAGCCTGCACATTGGTGTTTTAGCTTGATGTTAAATGACACTGTTTGTTGTTTCACCTCTAGCCAGCTGACTTGCCACTTCAATCTTGTTGACCGTAAACATGAGGACTTCTTTCTCAGTGGTATTGTTTTCTATCCCATCTCCTAGGTGGCCAGATTTTTGTAATCTGCATTTAGCTTTCTGGATGCCGTTTTTGTGTTAATTATAAATTACATTTTCCTTCAAAGTAGATCTGGAGACCCAATTTGGCTGCCAGGGTTTCAAGTTCATTGATATTTATTATCAATATGCAAGGGAATGGGGAAAGAGTGCAAGATAATCTGGAAAAGCTAATAAGTGAGTTCTCAGATCTAAACTCATGCAGCCCATTGTGTTTCCATTTTGACGTATTTATTATATGGCTCTTTGATCTGCCCACAAATAATTTTCTCCAGCATACAGTTGTAAAGATGAGTGCTTGTCTCCTTGCCTAACACTCTTCCTGACCTTGAATCTTTTCTTCAAATTTCATTTTGGTGAAAGTGTCACCTCTTGTATGTTGTCAATGTGAATGAAATGGCACAGCAGGCAGATTTGGTGCCATTTTTATGAAGTGGTTGTATCAGGGCAGTTATTCTGTTTCCGAAATCTCTTGGATGATGTCCAGTAGCTTATCTTCACCTGGTGCTGTGTTGCTTCTTAGGAACTGAGTGGTCTGCCTATAAGCTCTTTTGTGGCTAGAAGTCAATCGGTATTGAACTGCATGCGTTCTTCAAAAGCAAATTTTCACTGTGGGACTTGACAATTAAGAAGGGATGCAAAGTATATTGAAAGAATCAGATACTGCCCTCATTGCTGTAAGCCAGATTTTGTTTAGGCGCTCTGAAGTACATACTTGAAGAGATATATTTACTGAAGTTATGTGTCAAGATCCTAGAGAAATTCCTTGTGTTATTTTTTTCTGAATTCATGCCCAATGTATGTCCAGTTGGTTTCTGTTGAAAGTACTCTTTCCCCCATGAACAAATCATTGTTCCTCCAAATTTTTTGCAGTAAGAAAGTCTTTCCATCTATCATTAGCCTTCTGTGAGTTCCATTTCTGCCAGATTAGCTACACCATGGGTTCTTTGAGCCACTCCCTGTTCTCTTCATAAAGAAACAGTAATTTACTAGTAAACTTCTGGTTCGTTTTTTTCTGTCTCCTAAATTTTATTATCATGTCCCTTCTGACATAAAATGATATGGGCCTTTTATCTGTTATAAGAAATGGTTCAGAGTGTTTGTAATATTGTTTTTATTTTTCTTATTTACACTAAAAGCTTCACTTAAATTTTCTCCTTGGTCTGTTCCTTTATAATAACACCTCTGTTCTTATTTCAATTCTTTCCTAGAATTCTGTTTATTATCTCTAAATAGGAAGTAGTAGAAAGTCTACATTATTATCATTTATTTATGACATTGTATTTTGCTTAATTTGTTCATAAATCATTTGATACACTGAAGATTAAGTGTTATATAGAACAAGTCAAGTGCAACATTAGGCATTGATTGACTGAGTAGGTGCAAGAAATAAATAGAAGGTGAGTACACAACTCTGGCAGATTAAATAATGGATGCAGCAGATGAATAATTAAGCAAAACGACATAGTCCAGGAGAAATCCTTGACTAACATATGAAATATTAAATTTAGTTGATGAAAGGACAACATGTATAAATGCAGTAACTAAAGTAGGCAGGAGTGAATATAAACATTTAAAAAATGAGATTGACAGAAAATGCAAAATGACAAAGCTGGAATGGCTCAAAGATAAATGCAAAACTGTAGAAGCATGACTGTGAGAAAGATGGAGGACACTTTTGGAGGAAATAAGTTGCTGTATGAGCATCAAGAGTTTGTTGACTCATTCCACTTCCCAGAGGTTCTCCTTCCTGATGGGAGCTATGAAACATAATGAATGAATGAATGAATGGATGAAGTGAAATAATGAAATAATGCTTCTATAGGACATAATTTTGAAAAATATTCACATCATTCTATATTGATAAAGTAACAGCAGAGTGTAAACTATGTCTATATATAGTAATATTATTCACTCTTTCCATACAGAAACATTATACTGTCAGTTTATTTCTACAAAATATATACACATCTATTTTACAGTATAAAATTTTTATTATGTTCTACAGTGCCCCAATTTGCTACAGCATAATTTACCAGAATATAAATTTTATATTTTATACTGTGTAGCTCTGTACTGCAAAAGCATTTTGCAGCAGATAATTTTAGAAAGATACTTCAAATATTAGAATGTTCTATATTTTAACTTCAACTCTTTGACAATTTCGTACATGGAGTTCTCAAGTTTCCTCTAGTAAATGGAAGTTGACCACTTGCTTCTAAACTATTTATTTTCATGAATAATATGAATCTGTGAATATACAAACAAGTCAGTGATATAATTTGCAGTTTTCTAATCACAAGTGTGCTAGAGGTTTCCGAACTATTACTTAATTTACAATGTTGTACATAGTTATTTGGTCATAGATGTTTGTGGATCCTTATTCCAAGGATATTATTAGCATGCAACTTCTTAAGGATGTATGAAATAGGTCTGCAGTTGATACTAGTTGGTGGTTATTGTATATTATGTGTAAGCTATGTTATACTTATTCTTCAGTGCTGAAATTTTGTTGGAGGCAGAGTGCATAACAAATTTATTTAACTATGTAAGTTATCAGAGTAGTGCAGAATGAAACTGTAAACCTGTGCACACCAGGAAATACTAGAATAATAATTTATCATTTTGTCTGTGCAATTTGTATTCATGGTTTCTTTTGCATAGTTCAGCAACTAGCTGAGAGTTTGAGCTAGGTATAAGAAAACTAACAAGAAAAAGTCATATAACTGAATAGACAAAAAAATCTACTCAACAAGCCATGGCAGGAAGAAACACACAAAAGTTAAGGAAATGTGCAAGCTTTTAGAGCTAGTGACATCTTCTGGCAGAAGCGTTGAAGGGGAAGGAAGACAGGCGAAGGAAAAAGACTAACGAGGTTTAGGATGGGGAGAGTTACAGAAAAGTTCCCAAGGATTCTGGTTCAGGGGAGACTTACTGGGCAGTATGAGAGGGAGAGACTGATCATTGAGGACTGCACCAGATGAGATTTTAAGCTCTCAGCTATAAGCTCTCAGAGCCTCAGACCTCATCTACTGCAGTCCCCAACAATCAGTCTTTCCTTCTCATCTGGTCCCGTAAATCACTCATGACCCAGGATTCTGGGTGATTTTTCCATAATTCTCCCGATTTTCCAAACCTTGCCAATCCTTTTCCTTCATCCCTCTTCCTTTCTCTTCATACCTTCTGATAGAAAAAGGAGCCACCGGTTCCTAAAGCTTACACATTTTCTTAACTCTGATGTGTGTTTTGTCCTGCAACTGTTTGCTGAATAGACTTTTTATTAACAAGAAAAACGAATGTTTCTGAAACACAAATTTAGTGTTATGATTATTGTGATCCACATAAATAGTTTCTACTTCCTAATTAATATCTTGTATAATTCTTTCTCACAATTTTTTTTACTCCAAAACAATTTGTTTGTTTTAATTATTTCACATATAAATATGTTAAAATGTGCCTATCACAAGTTATCGTGGACTTGTGGTGCTGTAACTGAATGGCTATGTAATACTTGTCAACAGACTAAAATCACTACCGGTACTCCATCTGTTATCACTGAAATTATGATGAAACACTCTCCCCTTATCTTTTCTGAATATCAACTTAAATCTACAGTATACGTAATTATGAGAAATGTGGATCTCTTTGTTATAACAGGAATTTGATGAGAGCCCTGACTGGGCAGGTAGACCAATACCTGGCTGGTTGTACCGCAGGCTGTGTCCAAGTACAGTCTTACTTGCACTTCATGATCGTGCTCCACAGTTGCATATTTCTGAAGACAGACTTTCTGTCACTGGTGAGAAGGGATACTCCATGGTTCGTGCCACTCACTGTGAGTTGTTTAGACAATTTACACATTAATTACATTTCTTTTTTACTTTATTTGGTAAGTTATTCCTTTCATTTTCTCTGATTGAAGCGGTGAGTCGTGGGACATGGTACTGGGAAGCCACTGTGGAGGAAATGCCTGATGGCTCAGCAACACGTCTGGGCTGGGGACAGGAGTATGGAAATCTGCAAGCACCTTTAGGTTATGATAAATTTGGATATTCCTGGCGGTCAAGGTATGTAGTTAATTTTGAACTGTCCGCGAAAGATTTTCCGCTAATTTTGTTGGAAAATTCTAATAGCATGTAAACCATAAAATTTAGATTTTCTGCTAAGATGTCTTTTATTGTGCCATCTTAATTATTATGCATTGGAGAGTTACTATGGTAATACTTTACAAGCTGTTTTTGTTTTTATGTTTACAAGTAGGAAGTACTTTGTACTGGTCTCTGGGTCTCTGATACCATATTCTATTTTTACCAGATCCCTTTTTATTCATAGTTTTATCACTGTTCATTGAGAGGGAGTGAGAGAGATAGAGAGAGAGAGAGAGAGAGAGAGAGAGAATGAATTTCATCATATTTCTACCTGGTGCCTATTTATTCATAGTTTTATGACAGTTCATTTACATCTTTAGTTTGTTTTATTATTCTCCTTCTTCATTGCCTTATTTCTCTTTTCCTGCATTTATTGTTTAATTGTTATGCCATACATGGTGAGAATTTCATGTATTTGCCATTTCTTTTATCTGATTGTGAACTTATTTTGAAGTTCTGCATATTTAATCCTTGTGTTGTTTTTTCCCCCCGCCACCAGCTCAATATATTTGTCAGTGACATAGCACCATAAAATACTCCATAAGATATACATAATTCATTGAGGAAAAATGTGGCATTATGAAATGACTGCATGAAAACAGCACTCAAAGTAATAATGTAATGATAAATGTATAAATTAAGACATACTTCAATGTGCAACTCTTAATGCGTTCATAATACAAATCTTAATAATGGCCAGTGCAAGGGAAAGTTGTTGGACATAGTGTATTGGGAACAACCACCCCAACACTGGATTTTGGGAAAGCCATAAAGAATACAGATTTAGATGACGGGTTCAAGTAAACAAAAGAGCATCATCCTGATATGAACAGCTTTTGTACTTTGAAAGGTATTTTACAGATATGCAATAGTAATAACACAATCAAGCAAGCCTAAAACTATCGTAAATAAACCATTCTGCCTGCTGATCCATTTATTTCAGTTAATTATATTCTTATCACATAATTGACATAAGTGTTCATTCAGGGAATGGAAGGTGCTTGCAAGCACTCTTAACGTTTTTGATTACTAAGAGTGTGTGAAGTATATGTGCAAACTCCCCACTTCTCTTACACGAGTTGCCTTACTTGGGAATGAGCAGCTGATCTTCTTCTCTGGATAGCCGGATTCTGGAATCTCTACAAACTTCTTCTGTGAAGAATGATGCTAGTCACAGGAGCCTTTAAGACTCTCTCTCTCTTTCTGAAATAATGAAGCACGCAAAGAATACTTTTCAACAGCTATGGTGTATTTGAACTTCCACAAAGAACAAAATTCACACTTCCTACACAAACAATTGACTTCTAGTAAGTCAGCCGTGTCATCTCACATTATAAACAATTAAGTTACATTTACAACAGAATTGACTTTATAACCATGACTCTATTATACAGGAATCATACACATGTCTTTCCTGTAGCAAGTTCAAGTTAAAAGTTACTAAAAAATCTACACTCAATTGTTCTTTAGTCACTAACAATAGTCACAGTTACAAAACACTACAGAATAACACATCTCCATACGACAAACTCCAAACCTGCACACACA
Source organism: Schistocerca gregaria (assembly GCF_023897955.1). Classification (NCBI taxonomy): domain Eukaryota; kingdom Metazoa; phylum Arthropoda; class Insecta; order Orthoptera; family Acrididae; genus Schistocerca; species Schistocerca gregaria. Next base: position 184,525,619 of record NC_064920.1, on the reverse strand, counting down.
GACAGGTGACGCACAGTAGATAGGGTTCCTTTCTCCCACTCATATCTAAAATATCATGTGTTCAAGATGGTGGAAGGCTGAGTGATTCTAGAATTTGCACGGAAATTCTTGAAACACTGCAGCAGAAACTTCAACTTGAGTTTGAAATATTTTGGTGTACCTCTGACAGCTTTTAACTCTTATGGGAGCCTAATGGAAATTAATGTTACAGGGTTCTGCATATTTTCTTCAACAGTAGTTAAAGATGCATTTACAGCATGATGATTATTCCTCCAACTTGTGCTCACTGAATGGACACTGCTGTTCCTTTTTAACAAGTTGCTATCTTGTGAGAAAGTAGATGTGATTTAAGGGCTTCCAACTTATTAAATAGAAGCTTACATTGTGTGATGATATTTCAGTGCTTGTAATACTGAGTCAAATTTACGAAGACCTGAGACCACCTATCAGTATGATGTTGCTACCCACTTTGATGTGGATATATGCACTGATTTGGTTGCAACTTCTTCTGGCAGAAGGGTTGAAGGGGAAGGATGAGGGATGAAGGAAAAGGACTGGAGCAGGTTAGGAAAAGGGGTAGATTTTGGAAAAGTCAGCAGGAACCGCAGGTGAGGGGAGACTTATCGGATGGGATGAGAGGGAAAAACTGATTGTTGGGGACTACATCAGACAAGATCTGAAAACCAGGTTGTCAAATCTCGTCTGGTGCAGTCTGCGACAAGGCCCTGGAAGTAGACAACATTCCATTAGAACTACTGATAGCCATGGGAGAGCCAGCCCTGACAAAACTCTTACCATCTGGTGAGCAAGATGTATGAGATGAGCGGAATACCCCCAGATTTCTAGAAGAATATAATAATTCCAATCACAAAGAAAGCAGGTGTTAACAGATGTGAAAATTACTGAACTATCAGTTTAGTAAGTCACGACTGCAAAATATTAACACAAATTCTTTACAGAAAAATGGAAAAATTGGTAGAAGACAACCTCAGGTATCAGTTTGGATTCCATAGAAAAGTTGGAGCACGTGAGGCAATACTGACCGTACGACTTATCTTAGAAGATAGATTAAGAAAAGGCAAACATACGTTTCTAGCATTTGTAGACTTAGAAAAAGCTTTAGACAGTGTTGACTGGAATACTCTCTTTCAAATTCTGAAGATGGCAGAGGTAAAATACAGGGAGCAAAAGGCTATTTACAATTTGTACAGAAACCAGATGGCAGTTATAAGAGTCGAGGGGCATGAAAGCAAAGCAGTGGTTGGGAAGGGAGTGAGACAGGGTTGTAGCCTATCCCCGATGTTATTCAATCAGCATATTGAACAAGCAGTAAAGGAAACAAAAGAAAAATATGGAGTAGGAATTAAAATTCATGGATAAGAAATAAAAACTTTGAGGTTTGCCGATGACATTGTAATTCTGTCAGAGACAAAAAAGGACCTGGAAGAGCAGTTGAATGGAATGGACAGTGTTTTGAAAGGCGGGTATAAGATGAACATCAACAAAAGCAAAACAGCAAAATGAGGATACTGGAATGTAGTCAAATTAAATCATGTGATGCTGAGGGAATTAGATTAAGAAATGAGACACTGAAAGTAGTAGATGAGTTTTGCTATTTGTGGAGCAAAATAACTGATGATGGTCGAAGTAGAGAGGATATAAAAAATAGTTTAGATAAGAAGAGAGTAAAGCTTTCGAACTGCAGTGCTACAGAAGAATGCTGAAGATTAGGAAGTGCTGAATAGAATTGGGGGGAAGAGAAATTTATGGCACAATTGGACTAGAAGAAGGGATCAGTTTGTAGGATACTTTCTGAGGCACCAAGGGATCACCAATTTAGTATTGGAGGGCAGCACGGAGGATAAAAATTATAGGGGGAGATCAAGAGATGAATACTCTAAGCAGATGCAGAAGGATGTAGGTTGCAGCATTACTTGGAGATGAAGAACCTTGCACAGAATAGAGTAGCATGGAGAGCTGCATCAAACCACTCTGTGGACTGAAGACCACCACCACAACAACAACAACAACAACAACAACAACAACAACAACAGGGAACAGTTAATTAATAAGTAGTCAAATCTGAATATTCCACAGGGCACACATATAGCATTGTTAAATACAAAATAAATTGAACACCAGCATTCCAGTGAACACTGTGCAGGACGTGATTGTTCATAACTTGAGAAATTATAGTGGATGTCCTGCAGATGAGATTGATGACATCCTCAAGCTCCTCGGTACTGTACTCAGCTACAAGTATCGTACCTACATTCAGAAGCATGACCTGGCTGTGGGCTTCCCATTGTAATATTGATGAGTGCCTGAGTTACCATAAGATACCATACTTTGGCACAATTTCACAAAAAGCAGGCAAAGAATTAAGAACTAAAAAGATGAAGTCAGCATTTCTTATCCCAAGGAATCTTGGTCAAAAACCTGTAAATACAGAAAGGTAGCCTGTGCAAAGTACGATGCTACTGGTTTATATTGCATCAGCTGCAAAAATTTCCCCGCTATATATGTGGGGCAGCGGAACACCAGAGTCTGAGGAATTCAAAGTCTACTTTAAGTTGCCACTTACATGATTCTGGCTATCCCATAACAGGCTAATAATTTAAAAGTCCTACACAGAGAAGTAAGGGGCCAGACCTTAAACATTCTGGAAGGAACTGAAATTATACAGAATCTAAAACTATGCTCCCGGCTCACCTTTTACAGTCACATGGTGTTAACACATTACAATATACAGTTGAACTCTGATTGCTTTTCAAGGACACAATGTCATAGTTATTTGACTGCTTGGTTAGTGATCCTGGCCTTGTTGTTGTATGCTCTTTTTTCTTGTCTATTTGCTTTTAATGATTTTTCACTGAAATATTTTATAGTTTATATAATTATGCTGTGTAATGAGGACCTCAGTCATTCCCATGATATTTGGATTTGTAGCAAAATACTTGTAACTTTCATTGTTTCGTGCATGGTGATGCTAACACCCTCCGTGACATGTGTGAGCACACTGACTGTCAGTATAGCCCAGTACGACAAGGCAGATGGAGGGTTGCTGACCACCACTTCCTTGTATAAAGTGACTTTTCTTAACCATTGGTTTTCAACTTTGAAAGCTGCAAGCTGTTTTCTCTTGTTTTCTCATTTTGCTCTTTTTGTTGTAAGTAAATGTGCATTTAACATGCCAGTTTTTCAGCTGGTCAGTTTGAGCTATGACATCCTGCTTATTGCAGGTAGCAGTATTTAATTTTGAGAAGTTTGAGTCCCTCTCCTTCTGTGCTTAAATGTTTTACTGACATCTGTACAACTGAAGATGTGATTTTAAATCACGAGTTTGGTTGTGTTCCTGTAAAGGTTCGTATACAGCTGAAAGCAGTTCATTTCATAAACTGATTAATTTTTGTAGATCATGGTTTAATAGAATTGATGGCCCCCAAAAAGTTCTCCAGAGATTATCCAAAAATATGTTTTCATCTTTTTCATTTTTTAAAAAAGTCAAAAACAAGATAAAACTAGTATTTGCCTCATTTAGAACACTTCGTATGTATTTTAATGGCTTCCAATAACATTATGAAATATATTACAACACAAACAATCACAGCTTTTTAAATAACAGTCAGGCAAGGAAAGAATAAAATTTGATAATAGTGAAGAGGATAAAAAGTTAAAAATATTTGTAGACCTCAGAAACATATAATCAGTTCCTGTCATTGCTCCATATTACTAGACACATTTATTTTTTCACCTCAGTCATATGGCAGCTTTCCACTTATGCAAAATTGTTATTTAATTTGCTTTCATATTTTAATATTCCATGTTACTGATAGTTTCTCTTTTCTGCTGTCTTACACTAGTGATTTTTATTCATACAGTCTCATCTAAATCCTACAGTACCTATTCTGCTGTGGTTTTTGCCATTACATTTCTGATTTCAACACTGTTTGCTGTAGATGCGATAAATGAGTTTATAGAAAAAATTACTTCATCACTAGATAGGAAAGCGAAGGTCGCAGGAATATTCTGTGTTCTTACAAAAGCATTCGACTCTGTAAATCATGTTCTGATGCTTTTCAAACTCAACAGGTATGGAACAAGGGATATGGCTTTGAAATGGTTTGAATCATATCTCTTGGAGAGGAAAGAAAGGGCAGTAATCACTTGAAGTGGAACAAATTACTTCTCAGAGTGTAAAACTGTATTACAAGGTGTGCGTTGGACCCATTTTATACCTGTTCATGCAAATGACTGGCCTCTTGATATAAATACTCATTTAAACTTGTTTACAGATGATACTTTTACCCTAATTGAAAATGAAAATTCTGACAATACCACATAGAGCCACAAATACGTTAAGTAGCTTGGAAACATAGTTCAGTCTAAATGGTTTAAGGCTAAACATTTAAAAAACCCACATGATGAGTTTTAAAACCAAACAGTTAAAAACTGAAGAAATCTGTATCACTAACAACAATCGAAAAATGGAAGAACTTGATCAGTCAGGTTCCTGGGTATAAACTTAGATAGAACTTTGGGTTGGAAATCTCATATATAGAATATCTAGCAAATAAATTAAACAGCCTTGCATTTCCAATGGAAATTTTAGCCTGTGCCACTGATATGGTCACCAGGAAAGTAGATAACTATAGCTACTTTGGTCTGTTATTCAATATGGCATAATTTTTTGGAGAAACTTGGGAAACATTACACAAATTTTAAAGTTGCATAAAAGAATCATTTACAACATGTGCTCTGCACAGCCGAGGGTATCATGTCGATCATTATTTAAAGACCTAAAAATATTAACTGTAACCTCTTTATACATGTTTGAGGTGGTTCTTTTGCTATGCAGCAGAGCTGATCTATTAAAAAAATCATTTTGAACACTCATACAACCAAAGGCATCTTTATGCTCTCCCCACATCACTTAAACTGTGTGCTCAGGCTCCTCAGTATATAGCCATGAAAATTCACAACACAATAAAAGGGTGAGACATAATGATTTTTTAATTGAACGATGGAAGATTTCATGAAGGATGAAGTGATACTTTGAGCTGGATTTCTAAAATGGAATAAAAATTTATGATAGTAATAGTAGATGTAAATATTATAAGTTTGACAAATTTTAAATAAGTACATTCTCCACAAAGTATTATTGCACATGTGACAAATTTTGAATTAAGCAATTGTAACCTTGTCATGTCTCCTGTACATCAGACATATGTTCTGAAATTGTACACATTATGAGATGAATAAAACACATTTCACATTTTCTGTATGCCTACTTAATTAGAAATTTTCACAAGACTTCACGGGATCTGTCTTTTATTCTCAATTTCTTGCACATTCTGTGGAAACATACGCTGCAGAGAAAGTAGTATGTAAAATGCAGGAGATCTTCTCCACCTGCAGAGGCAGGATAGGTGTACTTGTTTGTGTGGGGAGCCACCCAGTAACTGCAACATGTAAAAGAAGTGTACAATGTATATAAGACACACCCTACCACAATATGCTGTTTACTTGCATTGAATTGCATTGCTGTTGAGGTAGGTGTGTCATGTTAGATGTGTTAAATGGAAGGTGACTGGGAGGAAATGAATGACAAGAAGCAACAGCCTGTCCAAGGGGCACTCCTCTTTGGGCTTTGTGTTTCACATTTTACCTGTATGTCTTTCATTCGTAGGGAAGGTGGCAGTTATGATCTATTTCAACTGTTGTCATTATTTAAGTGATATTTGTCAGATCTTCTATCCAAATAGATAAGCGGGAGATTTAGGTGTTCAATTGTTGCTGGTTCATAATGTTTCTCTGTAAAGCATTCAGCCAGCTAAATTATGTCTGATGCATATCTCAGTCTTTTGTTTACTTTTGTTACTGTCCATGTTTATTCAACAATAGCACTATCGGTTTTGAAGTTCAGATGACTTTGCATGAGTGAACTGGATGTAACAGTGGAAGTAGGAGAGGGAGCTCATGACTTTTGTTAAAAGTGATTCTCAATTATTACTATATGTAGTTTTTAATTATTTTAACTACATTTATTGCAATGGTTTTAACATAGGCCCCAACACAGTCCTCATTGATGTGTATAATATCTAATGTGTACGTGTTAAAATTAAAACAATAAATTTAAATGTTTTTGGTGTCTTAGCAATGCCATATTTAAGTTTTTGCACATCTTGACAGGAAGGGTACACGATTTCATGAGTGTCGTGGTAAACACTACAGTCCTGCTTATGGAGAAGGTGATGTGCTTGGATTCATGATTGTTTTACCCGACTCAAATGAAGTAAATCATTTACCTCAGCCCTACAAAGATAGAGTGAGTAACAGAAATTCTTTTGTATTGAAGTTAATGTTTTCTACATATGGTACCTTGTTCATTTACCTCAGCCCTACAAAGATAGAGTGAGTAACAGAAATTCTTTCGTATTGAAATTAATGTTTTCTACATATGGTACATTGTTCATCAGTAATATATAATGAAAAATTGATTTTATCAATAAAAGAAAGTTATGTTCCACTTTGTGATTGATAATAAAAGAAATGAAGATGTAGGGTCATGACATTAGCAAGTGATACCATTACTGTAGCCAGTTCTAGCAATTCATGTTTAATTTTGTAGATTTTGTTTTTAATCTTTATATTTGTTATGGATCATTTCAGATTGTCATAATGTTTGGCTTACCACAGTGTGAAACAGTTACAATCTTAAAGAGATTGACACTCAGCATGGCATATGTAAGCAAAGTAATGCTATATTTCTGTGTACTATACCATTTTTGTTTAGCGTGCCTAGCATTCATCATGTTACTTTGCAGGTCAAAAGAAGGAAGATGAATATTAAGCAGCTCTTTCCATTCGTGTGCAGTTTTTACCATTTGTCATTTTGGAAATTGCAATCACTGTTCTTCAGTGTAGTGAAACAGTTCCAATGGAGGAGTCACAATACCTTTACCGTATTCAAAATAATTTCTTCTGGGCTAGAAATCTGTTTAAATGACTTGGCATTTTTTTTGTTCACTTAAATCACTGCAGGAAATATCTGGACAAGTCTTCAGATAATTTTGTTAAATTTTTAGATCAAGATAAATGTGTTCTCTCCAATGACATTGTTTTTAATTATGTGTAATATTAATACCATGTTTGTTGTTAGTGAATTGTGATCTTCATTGATTTATCAATACCTTATATAATTCTGGTTGAATGTCTTCATAAAATACCCCAAATAATAATTGTCTGGTTCACATGAAAGGATTGAAAGTGTCTTGTTAGCACAAATTTTTTGTACTAAACCAATCTCAGTTTAAATTTATGATAACTGTTTGATAATGATGATAATTAAAAATATAAAAGAGTTAGAACAAGAGAAAGTATGAAAGCTTGCTAGATTTGTCCCCCTAAACTTCCTATCAAACAGTGTTTCCAAGTATCTTAAACAAATAGGTACACTCGTAATCATATGCCTTCAGCTGTGTATTAGTAGAAAATTTTCTGACAAAAAATAAATATAAATAAAAGAAGGATACAAAATGGATAACCTGTGTGTAAATACGAAGAACTCTTATTTTTTACATAGTTGACAATGCTGATATACAAATGAAAAACTAAACATTTAATCTAAAAATTTAGTCAATGATTAATTTCTAATATTAATGTTGATGGCCTGTTTTGTGAATTGTGGTTTATTTGTCTCATAACATATATAATCTAAATAATTTGGTTCAGGTATGGGAGACACATCAAACTGTGGTAAAATTTCTCCATAAACGAAGAGCTGCTGATGTTAACAAACAGCATCACAATAATAATAATAATACAGCATTGTTATACACACATGCAATAAAATCTAACACTTAATTACCCCTTGCTCAAATTATCATTTCATCCTCTATGAATTCTTCTATTGAATTGTAGCATTTCTCTCACAGAATCTTGATTTTAAAATTTCTGGCTTTGTATTAAATATGTATCTGCCTGTTAACTTGTTGTATATTGTCATTCCCATATACTGTGGAGTCCGTGCATTTAATTTCAACCAATGTGTGGTTAGGATAAAATTATTTTTATTTCTTGTGTTATATGTTTGGTTAAAATTATTCTCCTCAAATAATTTTAGTTTGCTATGTAGGAAGATTATAATTTCATAAATGTATGTGGAGGGAACATTTAGGATATGTAGTTTCTGAAATAATGGGTGACAAGACTTGTTTACTGTGTGGTATACCAAGCGAGGTGTTGCAGTGGTTAGCACACTGGATGATGGTTCAATCCCATGTCAGTCATCATGCTTTAGGTTTTCTGTGATATCCCTAAATCGCTTCAGGCAAATGCCGGGATGGTCCCTTTGAAAGGGCAAGGCCAACTTCCTTCCTGGATCCGATGGGACCAGTGATCTCACAGTTTGGTCTCCCACAAATCAACTCGACTCAACCCTGTGTAGTACACATGTACCAGATAGTTTTCTTTTGCGGTTTCAGTATTTGAAATGCACCACTTGAACTTCGCCATAAAATTATCCTGTATCTAATGGCAGATTCAAAATAACTATGATAAGCAATTTTTCGTATACTCAGGTCAGTGGAATTTGCTAGTATTTGCATTAAAAATGCAAAACTGCTTAGTTTATTCAATAGGAAGTCAATATGTGTATTCCAACTTAAGTTCTTGTCTACATTTTGCCCCAGGAATTTGACCGTGTCAACTTCTTTCATAGGTTGATTGTTATATTGTATTTTAAGTTCCACATTTGTATGAAATGCAATTAAAACTGAAGGAAGAGAATGTTGATTTTGCAGAAAAATATATACAGTACAAAAATGAAACAGATGTGAAGAGCTGCTTGAAAAAAGATTATCAGACAAAGAATTGGTAGAGAGCAGAAAATTAATGTAGATTATTAAAAGACACATAGAAAGCAGCAAAGTAGAGGAGTTCGCAAAACAAAAAAGAAGTGATTGAAAACCAGCGACTGTTTTAAGAACCTAGTATTAACTTTTGAGTATGAAATTTATCAGTAAATGGAGCTGTTCATAGATTCTGACTGGGCACATGTCCACACTTAATCTGTAGGTAGTGGACAGAATGACAAAACTGTTCAAAAATAATATAAAAGCTTGCATCAAGTACTGCACAGAAAAGAGCCCATACATAATTGTTTCTGTAAGTACTTCTAAACACAGAAGGTGAGCTAAGTAAACACGAAACAGGAAAGAAAGAGAGAAGACTGGAATCTGCATTAGTTTCACTACTTCTACACTGCTGAGATAAAGTAACTTTGTAATGATAGACATCACTGGAAGGGGGGAAGCATAGCTGGCTAGTACGTAGCACTCCACATGCTCATGCAGTTGATAGAAATCACTTCATCTTTGGCTCTCCCCTGTCTAAACTCGAGTACTTTGCCTCGCCTAGCAAATCTCTTTACTTGCCTACAAAACAGGTAACTCAGAAATCCTAGAAAAAGCTGCAGTTGGCTGATACCTGGACCTGTCACATTAATTGCTGAATTATCAATCACAAACTTATTTCAATTGAAGTATACTACCAGGTGTCCCACCCAAGAGACATCAGATGCTTTTTCTCCCATTTTTCCAAAGCTATTCTCAAAGTTTTCTTTTGTGATGTTTCAGTTCAATCAATTGAAATGTAGAATGTGTATTGAGTTTTCATACAATGTCCAGTGTCAATGTGAAACAGCATTCTGATTGTTATTACAAATCAAACATTGGGCTAAATGTAATTTTATATAACTGATTGATAGATAGATCTCAGACTAATGTAGTGCCATATTTTGTTCAATGATATTTATTTATTGTAACAGCCAATGGTGAATAATAATACCTGTTTCCAGCAGTAACTGAGTGCAGCTGCTCTGTCGAGCTACACTGTCTTCACAATCACACCAACCCTCCATGCTGCCTCAGTGTTGTCTTTACACTGCTGTATTACACCATTGATGCTGGTTATGGGATGATACATAACATAAGTAGTTTTTGTTTGAAATGACTATTAATTTTCAATTTATTTCTATTGCAAAAGAACATTGCACACAAAAATATGCGGAGAAGCACAGTAAAAATAGATATGTTAATGCACTGTTGCATGTACAGTAAAGTCAGGGTTTCAGAAATAAAAATTGTGCTTCATTTATACTCCATGTGTATTTTACCTACAAATTTAATTACATGTTGCAGATTTTTGGGGAAATCAGTTACGTAGATGTAATGCCTTTGGTCACTATCCCCAAACTAATAAATACTGGATAGTTATAATTAAATTGCATTTACTCGCATCTATGCAGCATCTTGTCCATATCTCTGGTGCTCATGTTGAACAAATTGTAAAGGGAGTAATTAATAATAAAATCAACATTATGACTTTCTCACTTGTCTATCCTTGTCTGATCATGTCCCTTCCACAATCCATTACATATGGAAACATTTCTATGTGTTTTTTTTTTTTTTTTTTTTTTTTTTTCATTTTTAATGCCAGGTCTACACAAGGTGACCAAAATTGGAACTAATTTCTTTTTTTTCCAGCACAAATCAGTTCCACATTAAAGCATTAGAATATCTACCAAGTTTCACTACCATACAATAATTACAGCCCACAGTGTGCCTCCATGAGTTGTTACACTTTAATTATAACCACCCAGTACTTTTTCATACATAACTGCCTGAGCAATCATTTTTGTTTTAGAAATTTCAAGTATAATGTAGTGTACTTTTTCCTTCAAAACTGGTGTAGATGAAAGGCCAAACTATTTTTTTTTTTTTACTAAACAGACAATAGTTATGATACACCATCAGCTACATCATTAATAACCAATTTCTGTACTGTGGCATTTATAAAGATCAGTTTCAGTTTAATTTTCTATAAGAATGTGAAGCTTTTCAGTCTTGACATTTATTATTAATTGTGCAATTTCTGTGCTGTTTATCTGAAACTTATTATTTTTAACAGATCTACACTGATTGGCTTAAACATTTTGACTTCCAGCTTGTTGTCCACCTTCGGAACACAATACAGCAGCAATTCTGTGTGGTATGAATTTTATGAGCTCTAGGTTGGTTCTTGGAGCTGCAGATCCTATGAATTATGGGCTGGTGACTGTGAATGTGAAAGCAGCTTCTGAAGTGCTCCAGTTGTGTTCCTCTAGTTCAGTGCATTCGTAATTGGTGGCCAAGACATCTACATTAGTTCACTTAATTTCTTCTCAGGCCACTGTAACACTATTCTGGCCCTGTGACAGGGACACGTATCTCCTGCTGGGAAGCACCTTCACCAGTGGGGGAGATATCAAGCATGAATGAATGCAGATGATCTACAATATCTTCACACAGTCCACAGATGTCATGACTTCTTGGATTACTACTGTTGTGGTTGGCAGGCGGGCCAACACCGTGTTACTGAAGGAGGCCGAAATGCACGCGTTTTAGCTCACGCAGGCTGGTGTGAGGTCTGGAACATGACAAGGGAGCTAGAATTGAGAAAAACGGACATAGCTGGTGGAATACTTAACTTTAATCCATTAATGATGAACGTCGCTCTTGACATTACATATTTCACAATATCAATAGTACTTATAATGGCGTCTTGCTAGGTCGTAGCAAATAATGTAGCTGAAGGCTATGCTAATTATTGTCTCGGCAAATGAGAGCATATTTATTCAGTGAACCATTGCTAGCAAAGTCAGCTGTACAACTGGGGCGAGTGCTAGGAAGTCTCTCTGGATCTGCCGTGTGGCGGCGCTTGGTCTGCAATCACTGATAGTGGTGACACGCAGGTCCGACGCATACTAACGGACCGTGGCCGATTTAAAGGCTACCACCTAGTAAGTGTGGTGTCTGGCGGTGACACCACAACTACCACTTGTATGATGGAAACCCAGTTGATGTCTTGCATAGCATAAGACTGCTCCTACAGTCCTGTGAATATTTTGAGCCACAGCTTGCCAGGATGATGATGTATCCAGACAGGGACACTGACCTGATGTAATGAGAAATGCAATTCATCTAGCTTGGTGATACATTCCCATTGCTCCATCTCAATGATTCTGTGCTTACTTCAGTCATAATTGACAATGTTTGTGGGTCTTCTTGAGAACATGGAGGGTTTGTCTGCTGTGGAGCCCTCAACAGTGACACTCAAACAGTGTGCTCCAAAACACTTGTGCTTGTGCCAGCATCAGACCTTCCAGAGGTAGCTATATAACTTTACAGAGCAGAGAGAGAGAGAGAGAGAGAGAGTGACTTGGTGTGGCAAGTGAGTCTGCTTCATATTATTCCTGTAATAAGATTTGCCTGTCATGAGTGATTGTTTTTGTTTACAAGTTGGTGCCAGAGTGTTGCATGGTATGAGTGCTTTTGTTTACATGTCGGTGTCAGAGTGGTGCATATTGTAAGAGTTGGAAAATTAGAAATTTGCGCAAAGGTCTTATAGGACCAAACTGCTGAGGTCATCAGTCCCTAGGCTTACACTCCTTAATGTAACTTAAAGTAACTTACGCTAAGGGCAACACACACACTCATGCCTGAGGGAGGACTCAAACCTCTGACGGGGGGAGACAAGTGGACTGTGACAAGACACCTCAGAATGCATGGCAGCAAGAGTTGCCTGCTGTGCAGTTTGCTACCTGAATGATGAAACTGAGATTGCGAGGGACCTAACTTCTTACAAAGAGCAACAGAATTAAGGAACTAGCAATAACCAGAGCAAAATTCATGGTGTACATTTTTAATAAAGGTTGTATGGTAAATTCACCACACTACTGAGAACTGCAGGAAGAGGAAAATTGTCATTCAAACATTTCAAACCATCAATAATTATTTACTTGAAAAAATATATACATATAAACACATCAGACTGTATTTAGAAACCACTACATTGCACCTTTTTACTTTGTCTTTTTTGTGCTGTGTTTTCTTATGAAGGGCCAATTAACATCCAACATCTTTCTTCTCCTTCAGTAGTGCTGATTTTTTTACTGCTAAAACTATTTATATTTAAAAAAAACATTTTTCATTGGTTTATGTTCTTTCTTATGTACAATGTAGACCTTTTCTTTGCCCAGATATTGCAAAACCTAATGCAGGAAAAATATAAATTTTTCATGCGATCTTTGCAATGTCTCATGAAAACAAAACAAACAATTAAATGAAGATTAAAAACACATAAAACTGCAAAATAAATTACTATAACATGAAACAATGGAAAGTCCAGGTTGAAATATCAAAAATATTATGAAAAGGATACATTTGCTACCCAGCGTAAAGATGACATGTTAAGTTGCAGATGGGCGCAACAAAAAGGCTGTTGTAGACTTAGCTTTGGACTGAAGCTTTCCTCAGAAAAGAAAAGAAAAGAAAACACACACACACACACACACACACACACACACACACACACACACACACACACACACACACACACATATTTACACAAGCAAACACAACTTGTGTATACATGACTGACCAGTCGTTTCGTTGGCCTGTCGGCAACTCAACATGTCATCTTTATTATAACATGAGTAATTGAAATGAGAATTGGTTAACATTTTATGTTAGGAGATGATGCCACCTTCACCTGTTTAACACTCAGGATGTTAGAAGACTACACTCAGCATAATCAATTGGTTGTTGACATCATCCACCCACTCATAACAGGATTGGCAGCTGATTTACTTGCTGTCATATGATGGGCACCCACCATAAGTAGTCTATTTTGACAAGAAGCCCACTTGTGCAAAACAGATTTTACACTGCAGTGTCTTGAATCACAATTTCACTTCTTAACCTTGGCTTTTCATATTGTGGTGCTGCAGTAGGTTACTGGTGACAAAAATGGCACTTGTATTATCAACACTGATTATAGGCAAAGGGGGCAAAAGATGGTACTTAAAATATGACATAATGTTGCAACAGAGAAGTATGTTGTGATTTCTTTCATTAAAATTGCACAGTTACTCCAAAAATTATGTTTTAGTTGTCATTAGTAACTATCCTTAGATCATATTAGTGCCTTCAAAGTAATATTGTTTGCTGGAGAACATCCAACATTAAAATGTGATGTGAAAAAGGAGGTGTACTACACTTTCTCCCCAAGATTATAATCATAACAGACATTTGTTACCAACAACTCAGACATAGTTACTTACTTTGGTTTAATGGTTTATTTAGAAGAACCACTTTTAACTTTATCACATAAGCATTAAACATTTTATTACATAAAATAAATAGAGATATGGTTGCATAATGAATAGGGAATGAAGATGGTGATGGTCAGAATAGAGGAAAAGAACTGATAAAATTGCACCAAGTACATTAGAGCCTAAAGTCTACCCCACATGTCATATTATGGAAGCAGTTACATGCAACTTGCTTGTGGTATGATTCCACATTCCTTCTAGTTTCACAGTCTTGCAGTAAGATGGTTTTGAAGCTGATGTAATGATTTTCTCAAATGTTATCAATTACACATCTGATGAAATATACAGGATTTTTTTTAAAAAAGTCAAATACTTTGAGAAGTGGTAGTACTCATCGAAACAAGGCAAATAAGTCCAATAAACATGGGTCCAGAAATGCGTACTTTCCAAGATAAACACATGTTTATAGGAAGAGCTGTGTGACAATTGGCTGCAGATATTAGCACAGTCATTGCATTTGCACTTTGTCACATGTGTCAGCAGGGTATTATAATGTTTGCTCACATTACTCTTCCTACCATTAGGCGGTCTGAAGTCAGTTAGGTGGCTTGAGTCATGCTGTAGCCTACATTAGTTTTCACTATGCTTGTGTGCCTTGTTGTACAATACTGTCAACCCTGGGTACATATTGTGGTGTTTTACCTTCTTCCAAATGTGAATTCTCTTATATGTTTACTGTTATTGCACTGTTTGTACATGCAAATGGTGTAGTGCATTTATATTTTCTTTCTTCCGCTACTTATTAGCAATGATAGCTTACTAACTGACAAGTGAAATGCCAGATATGATATTCTGCTATGGTTTAGTAAATGAATGTAGCCTATGAGCCCGAGTCTTCTATGCTGAAAAATTTCCACAGTGAGAGTACCCTCTGATAAGCTGTTTGGCAGACTTTTCCCGTTTCTGAAGGACACAGGTACCCTTGGATATCGAAAGACTGACGGTGGAAGGCCCTGCACTGTGCACAGAGCACACACCAGACATGGAGGACCATGTGCTACATTCATTGAAAGAAACCCCTGGGGGCATTGTGTGTTGATTAGAAGCAGCTGCAGAAGGCATGCCTCAGTATCTTATTTGGGGGGTAATTCATGAACAGTTACCATACTCCACATCATATAAAGTGCAGTAAGACTGTAAGGTCAAAGGATCATAATGGCAGATGGTGGTTCTGTCACTGGCTGTGGCAGAAGTGTACTACAGATCCACTGTTCACACACAAGATTTTATTTACCGATGAGGCAGGGTTCACAAGAGATGGCGTTGTGAATTTCCATAAACAGCATGTACGGGCAGTTGAAAATCCCCAGTCAATTCATTAAAGAGGGCATCAACACTAATTCTCAATCAACTCAATGGCAGATATACTTGGCAATAGATTAATAAGATCATATATGCTATCACAAATGTTAACAGGGGCACATTATCTGGACTTTCTCATTAATGTGTTGCCCACCGTGCAGGAGGCTGTGCCATTCCAGAAACGAATACAAATGTGATTCATGGATGATGGTTTACCAGCACACTTTTGCTATCACAGTGTGTGCGATATCTGCAAGGGGGGGGGGGGGGAGGGGGGGTTTCACACCTTGGCCTGCTTCTTCCTCAGACCTCAATCCTGTAGAATTTTGGTTATGGGGACACTTTAAAGAATTGGTCTACCCCATGCCAGTCAGTAATGTGCGGACACTACAGGGCCACATCTTCAATGCATGCCAGCAGGTATACTTCAAAGGCTGCATCATTCCTTGTGTCGGCAGGTAGAGGGATGCATTATCATGAATGGATGCCATGTTGAACACCTCCTGTAAGAAACACGTGTTTATTGCAGAAAGTATGGGTTTCTGGACCCATGTTTATTGGACTTATTTTTCTTGTTTCAATTAGTATTACCACCTCTCAAAGTATTGAACACTCTGTGTATTTGGAAGAGAATATATTACAGTTCAATTTATTTATATCTGCTATTAATCTTAAATAACTACATTTATTACAGGGAGGACGTGCTACAGGTTTTTGTACCTGGCCCATATATGATTTGTGCCTCTTGAGGTACAAATCAATAAACAAGATTTATTAGACCACATGAATTATGTTGTTGACAAAAAGTCTACGTGAAATTAGGTTAAGACTAGTTACATTACAAATACCTTCTTTTCTTTACAGCCTCTAGTGAAATTCAAGAGCCACCTCTACTATGAAGAAAAAGATACAGTCAATGAAAAACTGAAGCAGCTTAAAATTATTCCTGGAAGTAAGCTGATCTTTTACAAAAATGGTGTCTCACAGGGTGTTGCTTTTACAGATATATATGGTGGTTCATATTATCCATCACTTTCACTGCATAAAAGTTCTACCGTTTCTGTAAATTTTGGACCAAATTTTAAATTTCCACCATCTGACTTTCCATTCAGACCAGTAAGTATAAGAATTATACCTTTCCTTTTCTTTGAGTGATGCAAATACACAGCTTTCTATTGCTTCATCATTTTTGCCATACCGTTCTTGTCCCCCAATAGTATATGTTTCTCTATTGGTGTGATAAAGTTTCATATACTGTACCATGCAAGTGTCTGTTGTTAGTGTGCTTATTGATCACAGTTTCTTCCCAGGTAGACACAAAAAGGTGTTTAAATTTATTTTGTGATTTTATGATAATAAACTGAAGTGAATATTTTTGTGGATGGAAGCTCAAATGTGCAAGCCAGATCATGAATAAAAACACTAAAAAAACTTGTACATGGCAAGAAATGTACATTAATAATTCAAGTTAATTAGGGAAAGCCTGTTTTGTTTGTGTTAAGTTTGTAATGTACATTTCATTTTTGGTCAAAAAACACTCAGATATCCTAATAATGGTATCATAAGAAATTTGTAATAATAGTAATATTATGACTATAAAAATGTTAATTTCCATAATAATAATAATAATAATAATAATAATAATGCTAGGGCTGTATAAAATATTAATTTCAAATTACTTCTAATGAGTAGGGAATTGAGAAGGTGATGGCCATGGATTGTTACTCATAACCAGTCTAGCATTCATCTGTAATGATTTAGGAAAACCAAGGAAAATCCAAATCAGCGTGACTGGATTGGGTAACAGTTCCAAGTCTCATTATACTAACATTATTTCCGTAATTCCAGTTCAACCAAGTTAAATGGATATTCAGTATTCCTATTGAGAACAAGAGTAGTTTCTCAAGAGGAAACACACGCTCTGTAAAAACATGTGAATTGTCATTAACTTACTTTAATTTTTGTAGACTTTGAAATTGTACACTGCTGGTTAAAGCACATGTTTCTGAACTGTAAAAGAGAATATGCTCCATACTTGTGGACCTATTTTCATTTTGTGTTCATGAATGTATTCAGCTGTTCCTTTCAAACATTCCCATGTGAAGGCTTCCTTGTGGGAAACCTCTTTTCTTCTATATGGGAGTTCCTTGCAGGAGTTTACATCAATTGGAACATCAGTGTGAAAATTCATAGCTTACGAAATAGTTTCTGACACAAGATTCATAAATTAACTACACATATGGTCTAAATGCACATTATTTAGCTTCCTGCCTGAATCACTAAGTGTTATACTTGTTTACTTACTTCCACCATGATGACAACATGGCAGCAACATGAAATGATTTAACAAAATTGTAAAATACTACTGAAGTTGCATGGAAGTTTGTGTATATTAATTGATGGTTCGAAACTTGTAATAAGACAAACTTTTGTGCCACTTTGACAGTTTTTACAATTTTGTTGCATTGTGCTTGTATCTTCAGCAAATAAAAAAGCTTTGAGCTTTCTGGTACACTCAGTGATAAGTCATTGATATACACAGAAGTTTGTTTTCAGAAGATTGCAATGTGTAACTGAAATGAACTTTCCACCACAGATTATTGTCATGACCATATTTAAAAGTATAAAACTGTTCATGATCCCTGGCTCTAAGAATTAAGTATGATGTGAAGCAGGCTGTTCACTGATCTGCTCATGTGAGCTGGTTCGTGCTCGTGCCTCAGCTGTGAGCAAATGGTAGGCTCGCAGCAACTGATAGTGGAGAAGGGGGAGGAGAATGTGTAATCAGAACAAGATAGCTTCTCAAGAGAAATGGTAGTCAGTGAGTCTAATTCTACAGCTGCTAAATTTATGTTGTACTGAGATTTACTTCACAGTTAAGTAATTTGCTTCATGGCACATTTATTTTCTGAGATTGTTGTATTGATGAGGAATTACAGTGAAGTGAAACTTACATCTCTTAATATTCTGATGAAATGAAAAATATCATATAGCTAAGTACAAAACATGGTTTTCTACTGACTGATACCACTTTATAATGACTACCATTTTTGGACAAAATTTAAATTGATATTAGCTGGTACTGTGTGACCATTTATCCAGACATTAACTATAAAGTAACAGGATATAAATGAATATTACTAATTTTGCTTTTAACAAAAGCCGCAATATCTGATACTGCCTTCTGAGCACTGCTAATTCAGAGACAAATTTTTAACTATGGTAATGTTTGCTAGTAAGCTTCTCTGGGTACAGTTCATTCTCTTTGTTGTGGAAAAAAGTTGCTCACACATGTATGTAGGTCCAAACACCAACATAATTGTAGTCACAAACTTGTAAAGTCATGGAAATTTTTGTTGAGGAACATTTTTTAAAAAGTCTGCATGATTAATTTTGTTATGAAACTTATCACACCACTGCTTGTCATAGTGTAGGTCTATAAATTCCAACTGTATCTCAGTTTCCACATTATTAACATCAATTGAAAACAAAAGTAACATCAACTGAAAACAGAAGTTCTCATTTAACTTCTCAAAATCCTTTAAATAAATCTCAGATTTGCTGAGAAGATCAATGCATGTATTTCAATACTCTGCTCCTATCATTAAAGGTGACGGCTTGGAGGAATGAGCAGTGTTTCCATTTCCCAGCTGTCTGTTCTACAAAGAGAGAATCATCTTGAACCTCTTATTGCAGTCTGAACGTGAAAATAGTTTAGGCCTTTATTTCTCTGCTCTGACATGATGAATATTGCTTCAGTCCCATGGCTTAACAGTGCTTTCTTTCATTTTTGCATCATTGCTTGTCAATCTTGGCCTTCTAAGAGTTCATAATCTTTTGTGTGGAAGGTGTTGTAATGTTACTGTAAACTGAAATTTTTTGGACATTAAGCATTTCAGAGATGATCGTATCCCATAAACATCTAGGTCTCCTGTACTGACATATTGTAAACTGATGTTGGTATGTCTGACCTTTACTTTAAAGTTACTTTCCCAGCCATCATGATGCTTTTCATCTATTAAAAAGAACTACTCACTACTTTAAACACTTGCCTGTAATTCTATGTGCTCATATCTAAGGCTATGCTGTACCTGACACATGGCCATTCCTCTGAAGACAGCACAGTGTTTGCATTTCCTCTGCACTTCATAATTATGTCTGACTATCCCATTTTACTGCAAATGCAACTTTCTAGCAATTGAACTACCATTAACAGTTGTTTGCCTAACAACTTCTTGAACAGCCCTGATGTGGAGCTCCCATTTGCTGGAATCAGAGAATCCAAACTTAGTTGACTGATATTAGAGGAATCTCTCTCCACATGGTTTATGTGATTATGCACAAATTCACTAAGCATCAGCTATGGTGGCTGCAGGAGTCAATACTACATTCTGCACACAGAATGGTGCTCTTAACCATTCTTCATGGTGTTGGATATTCACTCAGCATCCCACTCAATGTTGCATGTTGCCTGAGTTCAGTCACCATCAAAGGATCTAACACAATTATGGCCATCATTGTGGGACACATCCAAATACACTGATGATGGAATTCATTTACTGGTGGTTTAGTAACAGTCATACCTGCCTTCTTCTTCTTCTCCTTCTGTTTTCAAATGGGCCAGCTAAGGACCACGATATTCAACTTTCCAGCCTGGAGAGGGACTTGATGTTTGCCCAGTAATCCCACATTATCTGGCTATGTTTCTCCTTTTCCTCCTTTGTCCAAAGGGCGCCGGTCTTTTTACGGGGTGATCTGTCCTGAAACCTCTTTTCTTTTAGTATGATTCTGAGAAGTACTCAGTTTCTAATGTCACTTTCAGTTAAGATCAGTTTCTGGATGTCTTTCATGACTTCTATCAGCCATGGTGTCTTCCAGCTCTTCCAGTAGTTGAGAGGTTGTTTGGTTAGTCTTGTTTGGTCCATCCTTGTGAAATGTCCATAGAAAATGAGACGTGTCTTCCTGGCTACACCTGTGATTTTCTTGGTTTGATATGTAGCTCCCAGTTTGATTGTCTTCCGTACTCGCCATCTGTTTTGACTGATGCCAGACTTTTTCTCAGGATCTTCCTCTCTTGAACCTCTAGTTTATCTGTCAAGCCTTTCCTGTTCAGATTCAAGCATTCTGAGGCACATAGGGCTTCAGGGCGGATAACTGTTTGGCAGTGTTTTAGTCTGCAATTGCAAGATAGGTATTTCTTCTTATAGATGTTCTTGGTTAATCAATATGCTAATTGTAGCTTATTAATCTGAGTTGTTAGTACTGTTCCTTTTGCTAGATGATGTTCCAACAATTCTCCTAGATACCTGAATCTTTCAACTTTCTCAATTTGACCTTGTTTCAGCTGTAGTTCAGTGGGAGTATCATTGATGTTGGTGAGGTATTTTGTCTTTTCTAGTGACAATTGAAGTCTTGCCTTGGCAGCCTGGTGTTTAAGCATATTGAGCTGCTACTTACACTGAGCTTGCTATAAGTGCCAGTTCTTCTGTGAAAGCTAAACATTCTACTACTAGTCCTTTCCATTTGCGTCCCAGGTAAATATTGCTCAGTATATTTTGTACTTCCATTTCTTTTCACCACTCTCTGATCATGTTATTCAGTGCACTGTTGAAGAGAAGAGGTGAAAGTCCTTCTCCCTGTCTAACACCTGTCTTTATGTCAAAGGTTTCTGAATGTGTTCCCCTAAACTTTACTCATGATCTAGTGTTACTCGGGTTCTTTTGGATAAGGCTGTGGGTTTTCTGGCCCAGGCCTGTTTCCTGCAAAATTCTCATAAGAGTATGTCTGTTGATTGAATCATATGCTTTCTTGAAGTCAATGAAGAAACTATGTACTGTTTATTTTGCTAGTTTAATTTGACTTAAGGATCTGTTCAGCACAAGAATGCCCTTTTCTAAAACCACCCTGATAATCTCCAAGGTTTGGGTCGATTTGGGATTCGGCTCTGTTCAATAATGTCTTAAGTAATATTTTATAGGTGACTGGTATCAATGAGATCCCTCTATAATTGTTGATGTCAGTCAAATCACGCTTCCTGTGTAAGCGATGGATCATAGCAGATGTTCAGTCATCTGGTAACTTCTCAGTGTCCCAAATGTTCTGTAGAATCTCGGTCAACTCGTTGATTGCTTTGTCTCCAGCCTGCTCCCACAGTTGTGCAACTATGGCGTCTTCTCCTAATGCTTTGCTATTCTTCAAAGACTGAATCATGTTTTTCACTTCTTCTTCTGTTGGAGGGTGAGAGTTTGGTTGTGTGGGACTGTCTTAATAGATAAAGGAGGTTTTAGGGGACTCACAGTTGATGAGATTCTCAAAATATTTGGCCAATATGCGGCAGTTGTCTTTGTCATTATAGGCTATGTTTCCATCTGGTTCTTTGAAGTATAAGCTGGGTGGGGCATACCTTCTAAGGTTTCTCTTGAAAGTTTGGTAAAAGTTTCTAGTATTATTCTTCTTGAAATCTTCATCTAATTGAATAATTGGTCCTGAATCTACTGACGTTTAACTTACCTGATGATTTTGGCAGTTAGCCAGCACTGTTCTATGAACTTCACCTTATTTGTTTCGGACTTCTGTGAGCTCCATCTTAGCCAAGCTGCTTGTCTCTTTGCAATCACTTGGTCTCAGGTTCTTGTCCAGCACTCATGTTTCTTTTGCTTCTTTAGTGGAGCGACTTTTGTTGTGGCTTTTACTAATTTGTCCCTTAGTTGGTCCTACTTGTTGCATTCATGAGCTAGTGCTTGCATTCACTCTGTAAGCTTATTGCACGTTTTCAGTTTTTCAAAGTCAAACTTGGTAAGATTGGGAGTTTGAGACTTTCTTGTATTCCTAGGGGACTTCTCTACAGGACGTCCTTGAAATGGCCACATGATCTATTTGAATCTCTCCTAGGAGTTTATTGGGTGAAGTCCATGTCTTCTGTTTTCTTGGTAGATGCTTAAAGGCCATTGATTTCATTACTTATGTTAAATGCTTTACAGTGTCTCACAAGTCGTTCTCCATTTCTGTTAGTGCACATGTGAGCTGGCTATTGCCCCACTATATATTTATACTTCCGCTGCTCTTTCCTTAACTGGGCATTAGAATCACCCAGCAGTATGACTGTATTCCGCTCTGGAATCTTGCCAATAGTGTCCTCGAGTCCTTCCCAAAATTGCTCTGTGCCTTCAGGGTTTCTCTTGTTGTCCTGGTTAATAGATACATGTACATTCACAATGGTGTAAACCTTATTGGAGCTATGAAATGTTAATAGGGACACTTGACTGTTAGGTGAATGGAAGTTGATAACTGAATCAAGTATTTTTTTACTGACAGTGAATTTAGTTCCCAGGCGAGGAATGTTCTTCATCTTCCTTCATCCCACTCTGCCCTTGAAGATTCAATAACCCTGAGATTACAAGGCATGTTCATCTGTATACCTGGTCTCTTGTGCCGCTGTGATAGGAATCTTGTGTTATGTCAGAATGTCTGTCAGATGCTTCAACTTGCCCATCTTGAGCAAGGAGTTGACATCCAGCATGGCGAAGTAGTTGCATTGTTTATGCCATATCTTGTTTCTATAGGTTTAAGCATGCTCCAACTCATCCTTGTAACTTGTTGGTATGGGATCCCCGGAATCCAAAGGCCCACTAACATTGTCAAAGGCGACGGTAGATTGACTACTGCCTGGGGTAATTATAATCGTAAGTTTGTCCTCCATGCTTTCGTTGAAAATGCTGTTGGGTGGATTAGGATTGTTACGACCTAATCATATTACTACCAAGGTTGTAAGCTCCAATAGGTTTACTCCCTTAGATTAGTTGCCTTCCAAGGCTATGGAGAACAACCTTCCTCTTGTTGTTCTTCCGCCTTCCTTGCCATTGAGAATGTATCACCATCTTCATCTGCCTTGGAGGCCATTGACCAGTTTTCACCTGTACCCTAATCAGGGATCCTTACAGGGTGCTAACAGCTGGGCCAACTGAACCCCAGTTTTTTTATGAGGTGTTACTCCTCCCACTCCTACTTCCTCATTGCTTGTAAGACGAGGTCCCGGGCTTGTGACTGGTATAGTGGAGTTACCTGACTTCTATTGAATTAAAATTACTACATTCTTCTTGAAATAAGAACATATTTTGCCTGTCTCATATATCTTGCATACCAGGTGAAGTACTTTTGGTATGGCACAGCCTCCCAAAGAATCAATCAATAATTCTGATGGAATGTAATCTATGACAGGTCTTGTGTTCACTTGGGTTTTTCAGTGTTCTGTCAAATCATCCTCACAGTATCATGTCTCCCATCTCATCCCCATGCACTTCCTCTTGTCTTTCCATAATATTAATGTTTCTAACGTATAGCTCTTTTATCAGTTCGTGCCACCATTTGACTTTCCCGTATTTTTACATAGTGTACTGACTTGCCATCTATGCTGTTTATATTCATGCAACTGATTTGCTTTTTCCAAAGGTTTTTATAATTTACCTAAATGCATCCTCTGTCTCTCCCATTGCCATGCATGTATCTACAGCTTTGCATTTCTCTTCTCACTATTCTAGATTTATCATTCTACATTCTGATTTATCATTCTACATTTCCTGTCATTTCACATTCTTCATTTCCTGTGTGATTATACTTTCTGTTTTCATCAGTAAAATTCAATATCTCATATGTTATTCAAGAATCACTTCTGTGACTTTTTCCCCCTTTTGATCCGATACTGTTTTCACTGTTTCAGCTCTGTATTAATTTCCCCTACTTCAGTCAATCATTTCCTAGTGCTTGTCTCTCAAAACTGCTTTAAACTCTCAACATCCTCTGGTTCTTCCAGTTGAGCCAGATCCCATCTCTTTAAATTCATATCTTTTTGCAATTTCTTCAGTAGTTATCTGCAGTTCGTAATCAATAAATTAAGGTCAACATTCCCATTTTTCCCTGGACATGTTTTCTATTTTGAAATGTGGTTTCCAGATCTCTGTCTTACCTCTATGTGATCAGTCTGAAACCTTCCTGGTGTCTCTAAGCCTCTTCCACCATTCTTTCATGATACTTAAACCAAGTGTTTGCAATGACTGAATTGTGTTGTGTCTAAATCTCTACAAAGCAGCTTCCCTCTTCAGTCATTCTACTACATTCTCTTCTCTTCCTTTTCCTGCTCATGAACTTCATATCCCCATGATAATTAAATTCCCATCAGCCTTAACAAACTATATAATTTCTTTTATCTCATCATAAATGCTTTTATTATCTTCATCTTTAACTGTATTCAACTTTTGTCCTACATTCATTATAACTAACTAGTCTCTCTTTTATCTTCCTGGATACTGCTTTGGACAGCTTTTAATAGAATAAATAGTATGTTTGATATGTGCCTCAATCAAGTTCTTCTAAAAAGAAATCCTTGTGAAATTGAAATCATGTACCTCCAATAAAGCAGTGTGTTCATGGAATATAATAAGATAATATTAGCTTTGTTTCCCTTTTCTCTTTTTATGGTTACTAAAATTGTTAGTAAATAGTTAACAGTGACAAGCAAGCCTTGCAGTGATATTCATTCACTATTAAGCTACCATGGCTTCCTGACATAGACATGAGCCAGAAATTGCTTGATACATAGGTTAAAGACATATGCATGTTTTGGAACTAGCAGCTTCTTCTTTTGGCAGAGAGGTTAAAGAGCAAAGAAGAGGGATGAAGGAAAAGGACTGGCAAGGTTTAGGAAATTGGGGGAATTCAGAACAGTTGCTTAGAAACCTGGATCAAGGGAGACTTACTGGACGAGATGAAAAGGAAATTGATGATACCAAGTTTTAGTACTGTTCACATTGGCATGCAGTGGTATTTCATGAGGTACAAATGCTACAATTTGATTTTCATGGTGTGAGACATACAAAAGTGTTTCTTGCTGTTGACGCCCACATTCAAATTTGTTTATCTTTGTGTAATACATGTGTGTGTGTATATTAATGACAATACTGAAGAATTGAGAAAAGGAGAGAGAGGTCCAGACAATACTGAATAAAAAAAAATACAGAAAAGAAAGAGTTGTTACACAGTTGATTAGTAATTCACTTCTTGAATTATGTTGATGTAAGCTATTTCTATCATTGTCAAAAAATTCTTGGAGTATGTCATTGTCCCCCTATCTCTTTTTCCATTACCTCTCTCTTTTAGTAACAGTACAATTTCCCAAGACATTAAACATTGTGTTTTTGTACATAATTTCTTTTAATACTAATAGATAATTTTGTCTTTCTTTTTGAAGATGTCTGAGAAAGCAGAGGAAGCCATTTGTGAACAAGCTTTAGCAGACATCCTGTACTTAACGGAAAATGAGGGGCGACTCCGTCTTGACATTTATGGATCATAACTGCTACATATTATTGGAGTTGTTGTTAACTTTATGATACTTTCAAGAGCTTTTTTTGGCAAAGTTGTAAAATATAATTTTGCTGATTGCCAAAGTGATATATATTTGTGATGTTAGTTTTGCTGTGAATACTATCTCAGTAAAATTATATACATAAGATACTTGAAACTATATTCTGTGATGATATTTATATTTTTTCTGTTCTGGTGTCAATGGAGCATCATGTCAGAGTATAAAGCACCATTTTAATTCCAGTGCATGAAGTTAGTGACTCACTGCATTTCACTTTGTAAAATGACTGTACGTTTTAACATTAGGAACAACCTGTAACAAAATGTGATAGCTGTGAGGGCTGCTGTACTTTAATGTTGTGCCTTAAATTTGTTGATTCTGTGAAACAATGGTTATTTACAGATATATATATATATATATGTATATAATATGGGAATTTATATATTTCCAGAAAAAAATGCATTTATCTCCAATATAATCATTGTGAATAAATGATTGTAAGCCATTTTCGGATGGTAGTGTATTTTTGTATAGAAATTTGAAAATACAGCTTGTGAATACCTTCTCTAATCAATGATTTAATTTAATGCGTAAAGCTTTTGAGAATCTTCTGGAACAGCTTACAGATCAAGCTTCTTGACTGTGTATTTTACATGAAGTGTGAGCTTACTGCATACACTGCCAGTACTAAGAATTTACTGCCTTTGGTAAAGTTGATGTTGAGAGAGGACCCATTCTATTAAATGTACTTTGTTGAATACTTAAGAAAGGAGTTCATTTCACCATGTAACTCTATTTTTTCCAACGTTGGATTCACTTGTAGCTAGGTAGTTGCAGCATACATATTTCATACAATGTGCTTTATTAAAAGAAAGAAAGAAAGAACAAACATGGAAAATATTATACTGGCTTTTTGTTTAATTTACCTCTTTCTCTACATTATTTTGACCTGTATGGATGTGAAATAGAATTTTACTTTTTGTAAAATTTGATTCGGATATTATCACATTAGAATGAATATTCACTCTGCAGATAAGTGTGTGCCAATTTGGAACTTCCTGACAAATCTGTGTGCCAGATCGGGACTCAAACCTGGTACCTTTGCCTTGCACAGGCAAGTGCTCTACCTACTGACCTATCCAGCATGACTCACAAATTGCCCTCACTGTTTTACTTACATCAGTTCCTCATCTCGTACTTCCCAAACTTCACACAGTTCCCTGGCATACCTCATACCTGGCAGGGCTAGCACTTTGAAGAAAGGGCATTGCAGTCCGGCACACAGTTTTAATCTGCCAGGAAGTTTCATTATCATAGTATTTTTCTAAAGCATAATTTTAAGTGTAGATAAAAAGTTGTATATATGTATTTAAGTTTCATCAGAATGTTTCAGTGTGTCAAGGATTGTAAGGCAGGGTCATGTATTAAGGGCACAACTCTTTTTAGTATGTATCTAGGTTATACCATAAGGAGAACAGTGAGAATTAGTGTGTCATATCTCAGTTAATGGAAGAATAATACAGTGCTACTCTAAGGGGAAGCCTCCAAATTTACTTTGGAGAGTAAAAATAGTTAACATGTTTTGAGGACTTAACATATGTGGGAGCCAAATTTATGATAATCTAGTGTGGATCTCAATATTGTTCACCAGTCAGCTTAAGAATCTTTCAACTGATAGTGACACCTGAAATGAAGAAAAGCATAAAAGCAGTACTGTTCTATGGTTTATTCCCAAAAATACGTTTACCAAGATTTAGTAGAATAGGGCATTATCAGAAATGGCTATATTTGATTAATTGATACTAGTGTTTTTCAAGTATTTCTACATTTGCAACACGTGGTCTGTCAAGTCATAGAACAAAAACATTATTGCCATTTTCAAGTTGTGGAATTAAATTATAATGCTGAGTGTATCCTGATTTGTAAAAAGAACAAGAATAATAATGTTGGTTGGTAATCAAAGAAGTGAACGTCATCTGTCATCCCATTTGCTTTAATGAAAATCTTCTCTTTCTTGGGTCACATACTATGAGGAACTGGAAAGTATCTGGAACAATTCATTATGCACCAAGTTTTGTAGCAAAATATTGCAAGAACTACTGTGAGGTATTTATTTGAGGCCATAATTTGATCGACCTGTGTCTACATGTTATTCCAATTACAGCAAAATACTTCTTTGTGTGATGTTGTCTAACTAGAACTTCAACCCAAACACAAAATTATAGCATCGTGCCACTAGAGGGATTGAAATAAAATATGAAATAAAATATGAAAATGTATCTTTTGAACAAGGCATTCTATTCCATTCTGTTGTCTTTTTACTGCCCCTTTTTTGTCTTTTTGTTGTATTATTGTGGTTTTGTCTTCTTTGTACTTTACAACTTCTCAGCATTTTGTAATTGGCTGCATATGTCATTAGTAATACTAACTACTCAGGCATTTAAATCATGTCTCTGATGCTCTGTTATTTCTGTTCTATTATAAACTCATTGTTATGTTTTTTCCTGACATGTGGCTTTAAATGGTAGTTCTCCTTTCATGTTGTCTTGTACAAGTTTTAATACCTCTGTTATTTCTTTGATTTCTTCTTCAAGCAGCAATTGTTAACAGTAACTCCACTAATTAGTATAAAAACGAAATTGTTTAGGCTTCTTGGGCTGCTTCATGATGTGCTGCTCATTAGTAGTGTTCTCTGAATACTTGGCTAAAAGTTGTTGGCTAAAAGTTGTTCATTTGTGTCTGTCATGTTTTCCAGTGCAAGGAGCTATCATTGTTAAAAACTGGGATTTCAAAGGCAAGATTATACTAGTTACAACATGCACAAAGGCATTTAAGCAATCATTCACCAAATGATACATGTGTGAATGGAACTGGAGAAAGCCCAGTAACTGATACAATAGGTTTTACTCTCCGTCAAGCGCTACACAGTGGTTTGCAGAATATGGATGTAAATACAGAAATGGAAACAGAAGATTCACCTTCCATTACTGGTGATAAACTAATATTTTCAGATTCATCAGCAAAAACATAATGTTAACATAACAAGGAAGTTTATGTTGTTATGTTAACTTTTACACTTGTTTTCATCTCTAAGGCACCAGGAAGAATAAATATGAATGAATTTATACCCGAACTACACAACAATATAAAAATTATTTGGATTACAGAACTGTACATGATCTCTAACTTTGTGGAAGCAGTATGGTGTGAAACCGCAAAGAGCAGCGATCAGAGCCTCTTAGTGACATGTTATGTGCCAAAGGGAGCCTGATTATGTTATGATTACTTTCCATACCTTGCAGTTTGTTTATGAATCCACAAAGAATCAATGTTAGTTGCTGATGGACCATGCTGAACAAGTTTCTGACTGACAGTATTCTAGACATCTTTAAAGGGTGACATGTCGGGCAAATATGTGAGCAAGGAGAGCAGTGAAGCTACCTGAAACATAGGACCATACCATGGGCTCTTAAACCTCCCAGGTGTAGCAGTTTCTAACCATATTATTCTCAGTTTGTAAACGAGATCACCTCTTGTATCCAATGGTTCCCCAAATACTTATTGTTAGTCCATTATGTTGTTCAGATGTGAAAGATGCAGTATCATGAAAGCAGCTGAATGTAAATGGAAGAAGTTAAAGAGTATTGTAAAGGGTTCGTAAAGTGGGTCCCAGGAAAGTTGTGAAGGATGGAAAAGAGCTGCTGTGGATCAAAAATAGTGCTCAAAATCTGTGACCAAAAGTAATGAGGGCATCATCTAGAATTTAAACATAACCAAAGCCTTGGAGACAAACAAAAACGGAATGACAAAATCAGTGTCAGGAGAGCAGTGCGTGAAGCATTCTCTGAATTCAAAAGTAAAATTCTATCTACCCATCTCCCAAAAATTGCCTCAAGCAATTAAACAGAGAACCGACTCGTGTAGATAACATCTTGGACCTACTGATAACAAACAGGCCCGAACTTTTCGACTCTGTATGTGCAGAACAGGGAATCAGTGATCATAAGGCCGTTGCAGCATCCCTGAATGTGGAAGTTAATAGGAATATAAAAAAAAGGGAGGAAGGTTTATCTGTTTAGCAAGAGTAATAGAAGGCAGATTTCAGACTACCTAACAGATCAAAACGAAAATTTCTATTCCGACACTGACAATGTTGAGTGTTTATGGAAAAAGTTCAAGGCGATCGTAAAATGCGTTTTAGACAGGTACGTGCCGAGTAAAACTGTGAGGGACGGGAAAAACCCACCGTGGTACAACAACAAAGTTAGGAAACTACTGTGAAAGCAAAGAGAGCTTCACTCCAAGTTTAAATGCAGCCAAAACCTCTCAGACAAACAGAAGCTAAACGATGTCAAAGTTAGCGTAAGGATGGCTATGCATGAAGCATTCAGTGAATTCAAAAGTAAAATTCTATGTACTGACTTGACAGAAAATCCTAGGAAGTTCTGGAATTACGTTAAATCAGTAAGTGGCTCGAAACAGCATATCCAGACACTCTGGGATGATGATGGCATTGAAACAGAGGATGACATGCGTAAAGCTGAAATACTAAACTCCTTTTTCCAAAGCTGCTTCACAGAGGAAGACCGCACTGCAGTTCTTTCTCTAAATCCTCGCACAAACAAAAAAATGGCTGACATCGAAATAAGTGTCCAAGGAGTAGAAAAGCAACTGGAATCACTCAACAGAGGAAAGTCCACCGGACCTGACGGGATACCAATTCGATTCTACACAGAGTACGCGAAAGGACTTGCCCCCCTTCTAACAGCCGTGTACTGCAGGTCTCTAGAGAAATGGAAGGTTCCAAATGATTGGAAAAGAGCACAGGTAGTCCCAGTCTTCAAGAAGGGTCATCGAACAGATGCGCAAAACTATAGACCTATATCTCTGACGTCGATCTGTTGTAGAATTTTAGAACATGGTTTTTGCTCGAGTATCATGTCGTTTTTGGAAACCCAGAATCTACTCTGTAGGAATCAACATGGATTCCAGAAACAGCGATTGTGTGAGACCCAACTCGCTTTATTTGTTCATGAGACCCAGAAAATATTAGATACAGGCTCCCAGGTAGATGCTATTTTTCTTGACTTCCGGAAGGCGTTTGATACAGTTCTGCACTCTCGCCTGATAAACAAAGTAAGAGCCTACGGAATATCATACCAGCTGTGTGGCTGGATTGAAGAGTTTTTAGCAAACAGAACAAAGCATGTTGTTATCAATGGAGAGACGTCTACAGACGTTAAAGTAACCTCTGACGTGCCACAGGGGAGTGTTATGGGACCATTGCTTTTCAAAAAATATATAAATGACCTAGTAGATAGTGTCAGAAGTTCCATGCGGCTTTTTGCGGATGATACTGTAGTATACAGAGAAGTTTCAGCATTAGAAAATTGTAGTGAAATGCTGGAAGATCTGCAGCGGATAGGCACTTGGTGCAGGGAGTGGCAACTGACCCTTAACATAGACAAATGGAATGTATTGCGAATACATAGAAAGAAGGATCCTTTATTGTATGATTATATGATAGCAGAACAAACACTGGTAGCAGTTACTTCTGTAAAATATCTGGGAGTATGTGTGCGGAACGATTTGAAGTGGAATGATCATATAAAATTAATTGTTGGTAAGGCAGGTACCGGGTTGAGATTCATTGGGAGAGTCCTTAGAAAATGTAGTCCATCAACAAAGGAGGTGGCTTACAAAACACTCGTTCGACCTATACTTGAGTATTGCTCATCAGTGTTGGATCCGTACCAGATCGGGTTGACGGAGGAGATAGAGAAGATCCAAAGAAGAGCGGCGCATTTCGTCACAGGGTTATTTGGTAACCGTGATAGCGTTACGGAGATGTTTAACAAACTCAAGTGGCAAACTCTGCAAGAGAGGCCCTCTGCATCGCGGTGTAGCTTGCTCGCCAGGTTTTGAAAGGGTGCGTTTCTGGATGAGGTATCGAATATATTGCTTCCCTCTACTTAGACCTCCCGAGGAGGTCACGAGTGTAAAATTAGAGAGATTAGAGTGCACACGGAGACTTTCAGACAGTCGTTCTTCCCGCGAACCATACGAGACTGGAACAGGAAAGAGAGGTAATGACAGTGGCACGTAAAGTGCCCTCCACCACACACCTTTGGGTGGCTTGCGGAGTATAAGTGTAGATGTAGGTGTACATGAAAGTCCTAAGAAGTTTCTATCTTGTACTGAATCAGTGAATGGATCAAAGAATCTGACCAGTCGCAGTGACCATACTGGCACCAAAGCAGAGCACAATAGAGAGAAGGTCAAAATACCAAAATCTTTTTCTAAAATTATTTCACAGATTAGGACCATAATGTAGTTCCTCCTTTCAGTTGTTGCATAAACATCAGAGTGACAGATATTGAAACAGGAAGTGTTAAGATAGGAAATCAATTAAAATCGCAAAAGGGGAAAGACAAATGGACCCGATGGCCAAACTCAGAAGCAAGCAGATAACA
This sequence comes from Schistocerca gregaria, assembly GCF_023897955.1. Classification (NCBI taxonomy): domain Eukaryota; kingdom Metazoa; phylum Arthropoda; class Insecta; order Orthoptera; family Acrididae; genus Schistocerca; species Schistocerca gregaria. The sequence goes on along the minus strand of NC_064920.1, from coordinate 184,493,269 downwards.
GCACACAAGTTTGCCAAGTCCATGACTACTGCAAAGCAATTGATGCAACTCTGCGCAGTTGTCTTATGATCAAAATATAAGCATATAGATTGTACCTGGATTCAAGAGTTCCTAACAAATAGGACATAGCATGTCATCACTAACAGAGAGGTGTCTTAAGATGTAATAATAGTTCCAGGCATCACACTGTAATACGACAATTACTGTTCACAATTTGCCACGTACTCTGTGTTTCCAGCAGTTATTTTGATTTTAACATTTATGATATCTGGACGGTACTGGGACTTGCTTATTTATCAAGTATTTTAATTTAAAACAATAAAAACTTGAGCTAGGACTATCAACAATGTAGTAAAAGACAGATAGCTGCTTAACATAAAGAAGACACATTTCAAGTTTCGGGTAGGCACAATTAAAAGAATAAAAAATAAAAAAGGCATTCTGGCACTAGATGCTGGAGTTGACTTGTGTGTGTGTGTGAGAGAGAGAGTGAGTGAGGTGCATTTGTTTGTGTGTGAATGATGTGCGTCTCTCTTTAACTGATGAAGGCTGTGACCAAAAGCTTTATGTAAGCGTCTTTTAATTGTGCTTGTCTGCAACTTGATGTATCTTCTTTATGGTAAGTATTGTAATTTGGTAGATTTTTCTGTGTATGTGTAAGATCACTCTCTGCTGAGACAGGTGGCTCAGTGCCATGCATACTTCGTGTTTGCTCAATAAATGTGTTTTCAGAGTGAAGTATCAGTTCTTGATGACAATCCCATTCTTGTAACTAATACACGAGTTCCTGATGGTTTGCTGGAAATAGTTTAGCAATTATATACATCCACTCGATCATGATAAAATCTGTACCTAAGGAGTGGAAAATTGCTCAGGTCACACCAATACCCAAAAAGGGAAGTAGGAGTAATCCACTGAATTACAGGACCATATCACTAACACTGATTTACAGTAGGGTTTTGGAACATATACTGTATTGAACATTATGAAGTACCACGAGGAAAACAATTTATTGACACGTAGCCAGCATGGATACAGAAAATATCGTTCTTGCAAAATGCTACTAGCTCTTTATACTCGTGAAGTAATGAGTGCTATTGACAGGGGATGTCAAATTTATTCCATATTTTTGGATTTCCAGAAGGCTTTTGACAATGTTCCTCACAAGTGTCTTATAACCAAACTGTGTGCCTATGGAATATTGCCTCAGTTATGTGACTGGATTTGTGATTTCCTGTCAGAATAGTCACAGATCGTTGTAATAGATGGAAAGTCCTCGAGTAAAACAGAAGTAATATCCAGCGTTCCCCAAGGAAGTGCTATAGGCCTTCTACTGTTCCTGATCTAAAGTAACAACATAGGAGACAATCGGAGCAGCTGTCTTAGATTGTTTGCAGATGATGCTGTCATTTACCATCTTGTAAAGTCATCAGATGACCAAAACGAATTGCAAAATGATTTAGATAAGGTATCTCTATGGCACGAAAAGTGGCAGTTGGCCCTGAATAAAGAAAAGTGTGAAGTTATTCACATGAGTACTAAAAGAAATTTGCTAAATTTCGATTATGTGATAAGTTACACAAAACTGAAGGCTGTAAATTCAATAAATACTTTGGGATTACAATTTCAAATAACCTAAATTGGAATGATTACATAGATAATGTTGTGGGTAGAGCAAACCAAAGACTGTGATTCATTGGGAGAACACTTAGAAGGTGCAACAGGTCTACTAAAGAGACTGCTTACACCACGCTTGTCTACCCTGTTCTGGAGTATTGCTGTGTGGTGCGGGATCCGCATCAGATGGGACTGACAGATGACATCGAAAAAGTACAACAAAGGGCAGCTCAATTTGTATTATTGTGAAATAAGGAAGATAGTGCCACAGACATGATATGTGAATTGGAGTGGCAATCATTAAAACAAAGGCGTTTTTTGTTGTGATGGGATTTTCTCATGAAATTTCAATCACCAGTTTTCTCTTCCAATTGCGAAAACATTCTGTTGGCACCCACCTACATAGGGAGAAATGATCATCATGATAAAATAAGATAAATCAGGGCTCATACAGAAAAATTTAAGTGCTTGTTTTTCCCACGTGCCGTTTGAGAGTGGAACGATAGAGAGACAGCTTGAAATTGGTTCATTGAACCCTCTGCCAGGCATTTTATTGTGAATAGGAAAGTAATCACCTAGATGGAGATGGAGATGAGATACCAGGAAACTGGACATTGACACCAATGTGGCTCCAATAAAGCTATACAAAAGCCATTGCTTTCACAGGCAGGAGCCCAAGTACAAACAACACATTCCTTCAATAATTTGCATCGTTAAGTTGTCAACAATGTGTGTCAGAAGAACGTCAGGCAAACAGCAGTGTTTTCAGAAGATGCTGTTCAGGCTTAGTGCAAATTACTAAAGCAATTTGACTATGTCATAAAAAATGACAGGTGGAATACATTGTGTATCTTGTGTCTTCCTAATATCTACTTATATTTGGACATTACAGCCCAGCAATGGATTGAGAACAATGAGGAAAGGTGCAAGAGCTGGACAAATTCTGGCATAAATTAAGAAAACATGTGATGACAAGTAGAAGTTTCATATACCTTAAGTGCAGAGCCCAGCATCATTGGGAGATGACACAGTCATATATTCAAAGTGTAATGTCACTGGGTTACACAGTGCACTTGCATAAATATCATACCAACAGCAGTCTTAAGCATCCACGAGCATCTCCTATCACTAACATAGCAAATAGTTAGAGAAGAAATACAAGGGTTTATGATTGTTCATGTTGAACCCAGACAACCAAAGTAGCAACATAGGATGTTGAATCCAGCCAGGAGGGGAGCCTAATGAGGAAGAACTGTGAAACTCCAGATATGAACCACAACCATCACACAACATCCAAAGTTCTTGAAGGATAAAACTGACTCCCTCAACAAATCAATCATCTCACAGAAAAATTGACATTTGGAGGATGAAAGGCAACTCACTAATTTAGGATTCACTGGGCATATTGTGCGCTACCCTAAATACGGGAGAAGAGTGCAAAATGAGTTTTCATTCTGTGGAGGATGTGTGTAGATTTGAAACTTGCTGACAGATTAAAACTGTGTGCTGGCCTGGGACTTGAACGAGGTACCAACATCATACGTTTGGACCCTAATCCGGAATACAGATTTCATCTGCCAGGAAGTTTTAAGAGAGAAGTATTTGACAACTATTATGCCGCAAGATGTGATACAAAACAAACATTCTGTGTATGCTATGGAAATGCAGATGATTACTGCTGGTCTGGAGGATGAAGGGTGCCACATTTCACTGATCAATATCATTCTCCAAGATGGTGCTGTTGTTCACATTTGCCATTTAGAGAGGTCCAATAACACATCCAGGCACTACAAGTAGGAAAAGTAAACAAGGCATCCATCTTTGGAAGTGAGGCCACCAGAGATGAATATCCACCATAAATGATAGTTGCCAAGATTTCAGAAAATTACTTTGAAGACCAACCTATCCAGGCACTTGTAAAATTTGGCATATCGTTTCCTGTGATATCAGGCACTTATTATCAGCAACTGAAGTAGTAAGTAAGAAACAGTTTATTAATACAGTAGTTAAAGAACGTGGTTCAATATTATATATGTTCTGGTTGATACAACTGAAAGGGCTCCTCCTGCTATGGTGTGAGTGAGGTGAAGCCAAAGTCTGCCATGATGTTTACCTTGACGATGTAGGGTGTGACAGTACTCCGTCATGACAGTAACTCCTTGGTAGAGGCTCATGTAGAAGAATACCAGTTCTGAAGGCATGGAATCCAGTGAAGTCCACGATCAGAGGAGACGAAAGATCCGAGGGTGATAGCTGGTGGAGCATTGCGGATGCTGCAGTATATCTTCCATGGATGCATGTGGAGCTAACAAGACAGAGGGAAGCCAGTGTCAGAGAAGGTGAAGGTTCCAATAGTGATGAGTAGTGGATTTGTGATACGAGCTGGTGTGGGCCCCAAGTGATGGATCATTAGGTGCAATAGGCATGGAGCACAAGCGTAAATGTTAGATTGTGCGCCCTACTCGTGGCTGAGCAGCATCTTTAATAGGCAGCAGGTGGATGGATATGCATGTGGTGCTTAGTAAGCTCTTGACCCACAGGTGTAACATAGTGCTACAATTGCAATGCTATTGTCATTGATGTGTGTGCTGTTTGTGTTGCCAAGTAATGTGTTGCGCCACTCTCATACAAGAGGCCGGTCATTGCTTCATCTCTGTGCCAAAAGTGAGGTGCAGCAGGAGCAGCATCAGGTGTGGCCAGGGGGCTTGTGGCTAAGCACAGATGAGTCCTGGTGTTGGGTTGAGAAGGCATTCCAAGGTTGTATCTTTTTAGAGAATGCGCAGAGCGAGTGGGCTGCACTGGTTGCGGCTGGAAGGAATATAGATCTGAACCTCATTGCCAATTGATGTGTGTCTCCCTTGTATGAGAAGCTGGCCATGGTTGTAGCTTCCTGGTGAATGTGTAGGACAGCAGAAACAGCCAGTAAACAAGGTCCAGTGCAGTGAAAAAGGAGCTGCACTCTTGTTGACAGTTGGTGTGCCCTGGGCTGTGTTGCCCTGGAGAGGAATACCAGACATGACTGTATATTCCTGATGAAGGTATGTACCAGCACGACAACACAGGTACAATGGCAGATGAGTCCTGTTGCTGTAGTGTGTACACTTTATCTTCGTGGCCAACTGATTGCAGGAGCAAAGACATCCTCAGGATGAGGCCGGCCATGGGTGCAATGTGAGGAGCAGCAAAAGTTATGTTGGGTACGGCTGGAAGAGGGTGGCAGCCGGACAGTGGGTGCGACTAAATGCTACCAGGATGTTAAGTTATCCTCATAGTCAGATGATGTGTCCTGATTGTAGGCTGCATCCATATCTAAGTGGCACATTATTAACACAGCACAGAATGTAATATAGTTTACGACAGGTACAGCTGAAAGAGATCCTCCTGATCTAGTATGAACTTGACTAAGCCAAGAATTTGTTGTGACTTAAGTCATAACAATTTCATGACATAGGTCATGACAAAAGTCCATTGAGTCAGAGAAGCTCTGACTGAAGAGCCACTGGGAGTGTTAAGCCCGGAGCGGGAGTGTATGCTGATTGATAGTGATTGAGCCACACCTTAAGTAGGCTACAAGCAGAAGGATGTCCCATATTCATCAGTGAACACATGATTTGCAGATAGAGCATAGTGCCTGCGATTGGAGCACTGCTTGTGATCAAGGCACCTTTGTCAATGTCAGTCAGTGGTCAGCGTGTCAGCAGGCATGTTATTGTCCGTCAGTAGTAGTGTTTCCAAAACACACAGTGCACTAGTGACACTTGGCACGTACTGTCTCCAGTGGAGGAGTGTGTGGAACACTGGAGCAGACTACCTACTGGTTACAGGTGTGCTGGAGGCAGAAGTGGCCAGTGTATAGTGAGGCATATGGCATGCCGGGCAACCATAGGATGACAACTGCCCACCACAGGCAGACAAATGGCCTCTTAACAAGATGCTGGTAGATATGCATTCAATTTTTGTAAAATACATAACTTCAAACTGCAACATAATTATTCTCTGCTGTTGCAACTGTGAAAACAACTGTAGCATAAAGAAATCATTAGGAAAGCATGTATTTTACATTGTGTGTAAATAAACCGGGCACTAAAGAAAGAAATAAAAAGTTTTACATTAGTCAACTACATTGTAGACAAAAACAAATTATCGTGTGATGCCATTAAAAGCTGCAAACAGAGCCCCTCATAGGATCTCTCATTAACAGTATGAACTCACTCTAAACGAACTGTAGCATTCACTTCTTTGGTGACTAAACAGAAAAATGATTTGCAATTATAATTAGGGTTTCACGTTGAGTGGGTTTCCAACAGAAATAAAAAGTGATGGTGATAAAATGATTATACTGGGATTTTCAAATTAAGTCAAAATAGTTTACTGGAGCACTCAAATCTTTTTCTTGTGTGCAGTAGCTTTTCACAGTAGTTTGAAGTGTTTCACTGTGATATTCACTGATAAGCTAAAACATTACGACCAGTGCCCACCGCCACACTGGATGCCACCTGATGGTGTTGCCGGCACATGATACATTAACAAAAGTATGTAAGCAGAGCAGACATGAATGGCGGATCACCCTAGCGAAGGTATGGGGAAATCCATCGAGATAAGCAACTTTGACAAAGGGCAGGTTATTATTATCCAGAGCCTGCAAACGAATATCTCAAAAGTGGTGAAGCTGGTTGAATGTTCACGTGCTACTGTTGTGAGCACTTATGGAAAATGATTGAACATCCATGACTCTTCACAGAAAGTGGGGTTTGGAGGCTTGTGTGCTCTGTAAAGTAGGATACATGGTGATCTGTGGCATCCCTCCAAAAGTGTACAATGCTGGTGCACACACAAGTGTTTTGGAGCAAACCGTCCATCGTACATTGTTGAACATGGAACTCTGCAGCAGACCATCCCTACATGTTCATATTTTGACCCAACAATATCACGAGTTATGATTGCAGCAGGCGTGGGACCATTGGGATTTGACCATTGATCAATGGAAATGTGTCAGCTCTTCAGGCGAATCTCATGTTTGCTACACTAGGTTGATGGTCGTCTCTACAAATGCTGTCATCGAGATGAACAGTGGTTCAAAATGTGCAGTGCACTTTGGATGCAGGCTGGTGGGAGCAGTATTATGCTATGGGGGACATTTTCCAGTTCTTGCATGGGACATTTGGTAGTAATTGAAGACACACTGACAGATGCGAACCACCTTCATCCCTTCATGCTTCATGTGTTCCCTGATGGCAATGTCATCATTCAGAGGTTTAATTGTCCTTTCATGGAGCCACAACCATGCTAAAGTTGTTTGAGGAGCATTATAGTGAACTCACATTGATGTCTTGGTGACCAAATTTACCTGATGTAAATCCTATGGAACCCATTTGGGTCGCTATTGGGCACAATCACCAGGTAAGCATATCAGCGGACCATTATTTACACAAATTACATGATCTGTGTGTAACCACCGAATGTCACATGCCTCTACAAACCTACCAACAAATTGGCAGGTCCCTGATACACATAATCAGTGATGTATTTCATTCCAAAGATGAGCAAACAAGCTGTTACACAGGTGATCATAATGTTTTGGCTCATCAGTGTAGTGCTTCTTATGTATATTATTGCAAATCTCTTGTTTTTCATATTTTTACTATCAGAATTGTCAGAAGGTGACAATGGTAGTCACACACACACACACACACAGAGAGAGAGAGAGAGGGAGAGAGAGAGAGAGTATATATGGTGTGTGTGTGTGTGTGTGTGTGGAATAATCATTTGATGGGAATGGACTACCGGAATAACTTTTCGAAATTTACAAAAATAGGAAAATTAAAGACAAGGCTATTTACATAAGTTGAGATTTAATTTTTAGCGAGTTTGCAAATGGGCGCATAAAGCTATAATGAATTTCTTTGTTAATTTTTACAAAATGTTATAAATATGAAATGTCATAAAAAATGATGTGCAATACAATAGGCCTCCGCATTTTTGTTATGAGATCATTCAGAAACCACAAGACGAGGAACTGAAAGAGAAAATTTTACATTCTGTATTCTATACGGTAGTAATGCAGACTGTTTACTACGAATATGGGCAGTGAAGTGCGTCATCACGTTTACATCAAATGTTCATGTTTTTAACTGTGGAGAATATAGTGATTGTTCGCTGCCACTTGTTCACAGAGCACTTCATGATATACATGAAATACTGTTCATTTCCTGTATTACTCCTCTGTTGGGCGCACTAATTCAGATTTGCGCATTCGAAGCAAATCAGCGCACGTTTCTTTTGGCTATGTTTGTAACAATAGCGATATCTTCTGTAAGAAATGAATTGCCGAGACGCTAAAGCTACGTCCTCGTCTTCTCCCCGTGGCTGTCTTTTGTGAATAAACCAAGTACACGTGTTTCACATGCGCGGAATATGTGACGTAGCGGTACTACTTTTGTTGTCTTCCTTGCTCCACAGTGATTTTCATGAGGCGCATGTACAGCTTGCATTTCATTAGTTACGTAATTCAGTCATCACGCTCTCCAACCTACCTGTAACAGATAGTGTCAGCAACGTTTCGTTCTTTTCGTGAATGCGTCATAAGAAGGCCATGTCCACATTGATTGTTATGCCGTTCGTGTAATGCTTCGTAGACGTATTTGTGTTCCTTTTATTCAGAACTTATTCATGTTCACAGTTAACGTGGGAAGTCTAGAAAAGTTTATTGTCGTTTTTGTTAGTTTGTGGATCGCGTACTTCAGTTGCTCGTCATAGCTACCAACGTGATATGAGTTCTCTACGTTTCTGCACTTGCCGTTTATTCGTGCTGGCAGGCAGGGCAAATTAACAGTAAAATTTCAGAGTTCGTACGTTATCCTAGAGTAACAGTTTGAAAAGCAGCCAGTGTAAAGGCGGCACCACAGATACGGGACAATCGATTTGTTTGTCTTGAACGTTGGCAGCCCTTGTTCGCACCGAAAATACGCCGGACGGCCCGCGCGGCGGCGATTGGCTGGCTGGTGTATTGATCCACGCCTCTCAGAGCCCAGCGGCATTTCGTCGTCTGCGCTCGAGCTGCAAGCAGGTCTTCTGATGGGGATCCTCGCATACCGTTATATTATTCATGTGTACGTACCGAGGTGAATGCCACGAACCCCATGAAGTTTGTCGGTCAACCTAGGTAACCCGACGAACTATTCGGAATGTCGTGTTGCGAAACTACGACCGCGATATCTCCGCAGGAAGAAGATTGCCTCAAGGTTCGAAAGTGGTGGTGTTTTTTGTTGTCCAGTATCTTCACATTCTTAGCAGGACTGCTGGTAGTATTGTTGTGGAGAGCCTTCGCGTTCTTGTGTTGCCGCAAAGAACCAGAATTTTCTCCAAATGACCCGAAACAGAAAGAACAGAAAGCCGCCCGACAGGGCAAGCAGGAGTTCGAAGGGACTTTTATGACAGAAGCGAAAGACTGGGCTGGGGAGCTGATTTCTGGTCAGACTACAACGGGGAGAATTCTGGTAAGTAAGCAACTTTTTACTGATAAGAGGTGTGTCTAACTGATTATTAAACTTCCATGACTCAATGTTCACATCTTATTTTCTGCACTAATGACCCAACAAAGGAATGGTTACCAAGAAGCATTGATTTTAAAGATACCGGCATGAACAGTGCAGTAATATTGTATCAGTACGGTTTATCTCAGTCATAGCATTCAGCAGCCATGGGAGCATTTTAAATACAGTGTTAAAAGGCTCTCTCTTGATTTTTACTGGCTAACATCAGATGACACATGTAGAAAAGTCGTGTTGTAGTGAAATAATGCATGTAGTGAAAGCAACAAATTTTTCATTTCAGTTTGATGTTATTTCTGCTTGCTGCACTTCACATAACTAAAGCTGTAAATAGGTGTGTGTGTGTGTGTGTGTGTGTGTGTGTGTGTGTGTGTGTGTGTGTGTGAGTGACAATTCTGGGGGAGCCTTCAAAAGCAAAACTAAAATTTTGATTTCTTCTGGAGGAGGTGCGGAATTTGCATCTTGTTGTATGAGCTCTCGTTTCTCTTTGCTACATTTCAGCCTGCGAAACAGGATCGTAAGTAGAACAGTTCTCCTGTTGTTTCTAGAATAGTCCATGCCAAGACAGACTTTGATGGAAAGGAAATTTTGCTAACAGTTGAAAATAAAGTAAGTAATTCGTAGTGTCGTCTAAAGTGACGCCTTTTAAATTTCCATTAACTGGAAGCAAGTAATGCCTGATTGATTAATTGTCTGTCCTGCATGCTCTGTGACTAAACCAACAGGAGAGATATGTAAGACACAGAAGACTGAGAAGTAGTTTTCATAGTTTCATTTTGTCAGTAGTGTTGTCAGCCTTGAATCACATCAGGATGTTTTCATACAACCTAAATCACAGAGAGCGAAAATTAACTCGCTTAAAGAACTAATTAAATATAGGTAACTTAAATTATGAATTTTCTTTCGACACTAGGTGGATATGAGCATCAGATCTGTTTCATGTTGAGTAAACCCAGTTTACATTGTTCCAGAGAATGACGAAACTCGAAGATTCATATGGTCAGTAGACTACTGGCGGAAGTTTATCCGACTGGCGCTCCTCAGAAGCGAAAATTGGAGTTAGATAACATCTGAAACGAAAAGAATGCTATCCGAAAGAAAAGAATGCTATCTGTCCCAAAAGTCTGGAACAACAGCTTAACGGAGAATAAATTTTGATTCTAGCTGACATTCCTTTAATTATCCACTTTTTTCATTTGTAAATTATCGTATTTCATCCTTAGTTTTGTTTTTCATTTTTTCGTGTCCTATTTTCATACAAACTGAGCCCCCCACTAGAAATTTTTTTCCAGAAATGACTGGAAGCCGATACTTTCCCTGTCGTATAACGATGACACGAAACATAATTGCTAAACTGCTGTGTTCTGCTAATGATTTCAAATTAGTAAAAAGTTTATTTCAGCGCAACAAATTTGGCGAGATGCATTGCTGTACAACCAGTGGTAAGTACGTGAAATTTCCTCTCCTGTGCTCGTCTGTAGTTAGCACTTGACTACCGTCTATAATCATTTGTCAAAAGTGCAGGAATTTTCTTTGTACACGCTGCGTCAGACCTTTAGGAAACGGTCGAATCAAGTGCGTTTCCATTCTGGCGCTCACTGAATCTCTGAAATCGCGCACCGGAAAATACTAGTTTATTTCCGCTTCCGTTTGCTGCTGAGTCTAAGTTGGAATACAGTCATCCTGTTTCTCTTCCCTCCCCCCCCCCCCCTTTTTCCCGTGCCTTTATCAACGACTTCGTTTCCTCTCGAGAGCTGAACGGACTCACGTGTTCTGTACCTAATATCAGCCTGATTTGTTTCGAAAGATTTAATCAGAAGTAGTCTAGAGTTATGAAGGCAAAAGCGAGACTTGCATTTCTGATGCTACTTGGATTTCTGTCATCTAAAGCGTCCCAGGATATGACAAGATATTTGCTTAATGAAAGCTGTGAGTGCTTTTCCTTGCCATTCTCTAATGTTAACGACAACGCGCTCTTTTTGTATCCGGATCAATGCCATGCAAGTTTCTATTATAGGCCACCTAATGAAGCAGTCAAATTTTGTTCTGAGAGTGTAATGTTTTTCAATGAGAAAAATTTCAACCAGGCATTTCTTATTGGCTTATTGGTGATTTTCGATCCATATTGTGGTATAATATACGTCAAATTAGTAAATCTGGGTGATGTAAGTATCCTATTTACCTATATAGTTAACACACAAATTTAAATACCGATATACTTTTATAGGTCATTTTAGACACGTCAAGTAAGTTTACTTTCATATGATTCCACATAAAAATCCAACGATTTATAGTTATTAGTATAAAACAGCAGAACATGATGACTATACTCCAGTTATTGTCAAACTGAGAGCAATTTGACTGCAGTCTTCATTGATAAAGTACCATGCGCTACGTAGTTCAGATCCTTATGGCGCAGAATGTATTAATTGATGTACGAGGCCGTGCTGAAAAGTAAATTTATTTGAAGCCTCTTAAAGCTTTTTAAATAAAACAAATGTTAACATTCTACATCTTTTTTCTTCATGTTTGCATACTTGAAGCCCTCTGCCGCTACAGGGCTCCAATAGTAACGTGTAACATGGCGGTGTGTAACATAGCTATGTCGGTAAATGAGAAACGGCGTGCTGTAATCGAATTTCGAGTTCTAAGAGTTCGTCCACACTTAGAGCACCATCTCCTTCAGCATAACAATGCCAGATTACACAAGAGCCCTGCGACATTTGCAACAAGCCAACGACTTGGCTTCACTGTCATCGATCATCTTGACAATCCCGACTCTGCCCCACGCGGTTTTCATGTTTCCAAAACTTAAAAGGACATCTTCGAGGACTTCACTTTGATAGCGATGAAACGGTGCAACAATACGTGAGGTTGTGGGCTCGTCAACATTCCTCAGCGACCGTACCAATAAACTGGCCTCACTGGGGCAAATGTGTTCGACGCCGGGATGACTACGTTCAGAAATAAATACGCAGACATGAAAAATAAAGGTGTAGAATATTAATAACATTTGTATTACATAGAAAGCTATGAGTTTTCACATAAACTTTACGGAGGCATTACTCTTCAGCAGGCCGTCGTACGTACTTTCACCCGTTCTAGAATGTTCGTTTCAGAATAACGGAACATTTTTTGTGTTGACCTGATGTATGAACAAGTCTTTCAAATGTTTCATTGGAATTATTTAAAACTAAATATAAGAGATGCACATAATGGTTTGAAAATGATCGCAAGCGTTCGAACCAAGTCACCGTTGCAACTGTGACGGTAAACTGAATAAATACGGAACGAAAATCGCGTAAAATGAAGGTTGCGGTAATTTGATTGACATTTAGATTAACAAGATAGTTAATACGCAACTGGGCAGCAGTTACCTGGATCGTAGGTCCAATTACATTTAGTGCTGATTAAGACGTTGACGACGGGGTCATAGAGTGGGAACAAGATGTTCGCGTAGGAAATAGATGTGAAGAGAATCTGTCTTTAGTTTCAAATAGAATTTTCCGTCATTTGCCAGCGGCATCGTCAACGATTGCCAGAGGTCGCACTATAAGTTCGGCCGACAGCTAAGTCGTACTTCGCCCGATCTTCACCAATTTTTGGCGAAATCAAGGAGGTTATAATGTATTTGAACCTCCGTAGTCGGGACGGATATCATGACGCCTCTGTGCAGGGAGCGATTGCAGCATTGCATGCGAATGACCTATATCTGTATCGAACGTGGCGAGTACTGTAGCCTACACTCCTTCCTCGGTTATTGGAATGATCAGACAGATTTTACGAATATATGAGATGAAGAGGTAAATTTCTATTACGTACTCTAGCTGAGTCTTTGTGACATTGAAAAGGAAGATTACAAACACTCTGCACAACTTCAAATAAAGGCAGCAACACAGACATGTGTCAATTAACCCTTAGTGACTGTCATTCAGCGCATATAAATTTTAAAATAGGATACTCCGTACACCTGAAGCACTGAAAATGGAAACATGTACACTACGTTTGCATCACCTTGCTGGCATAAAAACACCAGTAAGCAGCAACAATAATTCGGAGACGTCTAATGCCCAAATACCACTATCCAAAAAAGATCCATTTTATGCATCAAAATTGAAATACACCGCCTTTCTCACTTACATTCTAGAATTTTGTCTACGTTGCAGATGACACACTGTATTAAGTGTTGACACGAGACTGAGACGGCTAGATAACCACAGAACATGCTTAATGTAATTGATGATAATGTTCAATCAATTATAATTCAGTTTTTAAGTTGTTCGGAGCTTGCTGCCAATAAAGCAGTGATTTCAGATTATAGATTCCGAGACATGTGTCTGTTATATCTCATCCTCAACATGCTGCAAACTCCTTCTTTCTTGTACTAAACTCACAACTCATGTTTTGCGTGTGGGAACCTTGCCCCATAAGAGCGAAGAAAACAGATCGAATTTTAATTCCACCGTCCGTCGCCTGAAGTCTGTATGTTCGGCCTTCGAGATCTGTTGCACTGCGACAGATGTGAGATTCCAAAACGTTATTGATGCTACGAATGGGTGTCTCCACATCAACGTTCGGATGTTTTAACAGTTATGCACTGATGGAATTGTGAATCGATCGGTTGTTTGTGGGTATTCCGTAAGTGAATGGTGTAGTCACGTACTCCTTTAAAGATGTTGAGTCAGAGAGAAACTTACCTCAGTGAGAGCTGATATCATCGCTGCATCATCCTTGGTGTTTGATTCAGACACTGACGGTATCCCGACACCTCAGGTAACACTCACTTCGGCGGACTTTTTGCAAACGACTGTAGAGATTGTTATCGACTTTGTGGCAATGAAGAATATGACTGTTGTCGCTCCTCGTATTATTCAAATAAATTGAAGCAGCCCTTTTAGGTTCCTCCCTAACAACGCAGTTGGAAATGGCCACATATTCGGAAACGCAGAGCCAACTATTTGTGAAAAGGAAGAATATGAATATTATTGCTGCTAGTTTGTCGCAGCAATTAAAGCTGTCCTCGTAGGTTCGTGCCTAACCACGCAATCGGAAATCGCCACGTATTCCGATTCCCCAACCCCCCCCCCTTTTCGGTTCGTGCCCATACAACCATCTCAGTAGTAGAATGAAGATACGACAATATGCTTGAGACAATTTTTGTGTCAGTAATGTCGATACAAATGTAAGGACAACGTTACATCCAGACCGCTAGCGGAGAAAATCTCGGACACGGCCTGTAACCGAACCTTGGCCTTTATATTAGCAATCTGTCGCGCTGACCCCGTAACGACCGAGGTGGACATATTCGGAAATAAAGTAAATAAATAACGGTGACGCGTTTGTGATATATTTTCAATGTGCCGCTGCCTTGAAAGGGCATACTGCAGGTTATAATAAAAGCGTGTATCATGCTTAATTTGCAAATTATTGACGATAACAGTTCACTCCTGAGACAGCACTCTAATATGAAAACAGTAACCGCCGAAAAATCATTATGCGACGTTTAATTATAACAATAATTTTAAGTTGTACCGAGAACGACGTGCGGAAGGCTCGTATTGAACGCTAATGAGTCGGTAGCAGTTCCTGCAGTCGTCGATATTGCGCAACATCAAAATGACGTCACGTTTGTGGAAAGTCTTGTGAAATGTGTGTTACTCGCCCCTCTCAGAGGTCGAACTATTATCTCCGAGCTGTTGTAAACAACTGAGCGAACAAAAACTATAACTTACAGACTTTTATCGAAAAGTTAGTAGTTATTGTCACGCGGTAATGAAGCACAACTGGGGAAAATTTGGAAATTTGTGATAAGGCCTTATAGGACCAAACTGCTGAGGTCATATCGGTCCCTAAGGCTATACACTACTTAATCTAACTTAAAGTAGGTTACGCCATAACAACGCACCCATGCTCGAGGGAGGACTCGGACCTCCGACGGGGAGAGCCGCACAACTGGGGATCAGCAGACTAAACACGTAGAAGTCTGTAAATACCTCGCAACTATCTAACATAGAGATTTTGGCTTGCGCTAGTGATTGTGATTTAAAGCGTATGCTCCAAATGCGAAATGCAATATCCTATGTTTTAAACAAAATGGTTTTTCACTGATGTCACTATTCCTTTAAAATAGTATTATCGTTAACTGATGTTAAAGAAAAAGATGAGAGGACATTAAGTGTGGCTAACAGGCATTTATTTAGGTACGGTATTAGTTATGACTTCAAACTTTCGTTCCGTTCCACAAGAGATTAAGAGCTGTAGGTCCGTATGCAGTACGTTTTAGTGCTGCGTTTCGCAAAAGTGAGATTTAGAAACGGTGTTAACTTAACTTTGTGATCTGCCTTAGGGCAGGTCTTGTCATGGGGGAAGCCTCGTCACAAAGGTCCACCGCATGAGCGTCTAGGGAAGTGATTCCAGTGGTGGTTTCCCGTTACCTTCCACTGATGATGATTAAATGATGAGGACAACACAACACTCAGTCCCTGAGCGGACAAAATCTCCGACCGAGCCGGAAATCGAACCCAGGCCCCTTGGCGTGACAGACCGCTGCGCTGATCACTAAGCATGTGGTACTAGATAACAGCTGGGGCAGCGATTTTTCCCCCAAGGTTATGACACCCAGTAAGTGTGTGAGGTCTTTAAGGATTTGTCAGCGAAAGTGACGATTTTCAGATTCCTGGGTTTGCAGCCGAGTTAATGTAGTACGAGTATTTTCCCCCAACATTTCGACTACTTTCTAGAACTTTAAAACCATTAAAGACTGCCAAACTGATAGATCAGTACCCGTGTCATTTAAAATATCTTTTGGTGATGAGTATTGTCTTAGATTTACATACAACTTTTATTGCTCTTAAATATCTGTGAGGCCGTTTCGTTCTTTGACAACGCTATGAAACAATCTCTAGGTCGGCACGCATCGTGTCTCGCCCTCTTTGGTTGGAGTCCAAACACCGTGCAACGAAATGTGCTAGAGAAGTTGTGAAATCTCGCGCAATGAAAATGACAGCACTAACTGGACTTAAAATCAGGAGCTAGTAAATCAACAAATGTGCGGGTGGGTTAGGCACTGGTCGTGTATGGGAGAGGAGAGTGAAACACTTGCTAATTTCCCGACATACCAGCCTGAAGTGACGTGCGGTGAATTTTCCGCGTGTCTCGAGAGACAGTGGGTTCACTCCGCGTTTGCAAAAAAACGTGTTGAAGTAATGCATCTTGTTAGTGTACAGCTGAAGTGTTTAAATACTACATCCCAATTATCAACGTACTTGCTTCTGTGCAAGTTAATATCTGTTCAAACGTGAACTTAAATTCGATTTCGTCCAGCCACTTTTCTGATAGAAGATAATCATTTAGCGTGAAGACATTTAGTAGTAGAAGGAATTTTGTTGAAGGAAAGTGGCTCACTTCTTCGATGAGATTTTTCGGAGGTTGCAGGGGTGTGTCCGTATATGAGTATTCAGATGGTGCAGAGTGATTGAGATGTAGCTTCATCCTCGGGAATATTCTACATTCAGGTCGAGATCCTACATTGGTCACCGTATAGAACATTCATACAGTATAGAAATTAGTGGAGGAAGACCGGTATTATGGAATCGGTAACGGGGAGAACACGGCAAGTGTCATGACCCGATTACCCAGCAACTTCGTACCGAGCGAGGTGGCGTAGTGGTTAGCACACTGGACTCGCACGCAGGAGGACGACGATTCAAATCCTCGTCCGGCTGCCCTGATTAGGTTTTCCGTGATTTCCGTAAATCGCTTCAGGCAAATTATGAATGAACACACACACTACACGAATTTCACCCAAAATAATTTCAAACGATTTTTCCATTTATTTATTTATTTATTTATTTTTCAATTCATTCGCCAGACGTATGGATAGTAGACAGATATGGACGACGTTCCTTGGGTGTACATT
This sequence comes from Schistocerca gregaria, assembly GCF_023897955.1. Classification (NCBI taxonomy): domain Eukaryota; kingdom Metazoa; phylum Arthropoda; class Insecta; order Orthoptera; family Acrididae; genus Schistocerca; species Schistocerca gregaria. Next base: position 184,476,184 of record NC_064920.1, on the reverse strand, counting down.
GGAGAACATTCGTGTAGTAATCTTGTAACGGACATGAATAGATAAATGAAAAACAAACATAAAAATCGGGTTTCGAAGAAGGGGCGCAAAAGTATCAAGCAGCTGCGCTTCACTGTGCTTCCGCTTCGGCTGAACTATTTACTTGCTAAAAGGCGCAAAAAATACCTCGGAAACTGTCATTTTCTCAGAAACAGTCGACGAGCTACGAATAAGCCGAGAATCGTGTTCGGTTATTTTGATCACACTTCATTGAGCGAAGTTTATAGTAAATAGTATTCTCCTCGCGAACCCCCTGCCCCCCCCCCCCCTCCTGATTCCCGGACGGGTTGGGGATGTTCTCTGACAGGGGATTGGGTGTTTGTTTTTTCATCCTCCTCCTCCTCATAATCATCATTATTTGTGACTACATTGGATTGTGAAAAAGAATTGGACTCTGCAAAAAGTGGGACTTTGTACAGGCGCAGCAGTTGAGCGCCACAGAAACCAAACTTCATCATTACCATCCTCGTGACCCTGTAAACACGCGTGATTAGCGCCATTCCGCCCGAGAACAATGGGGGCTCGGTAGTTGGACGGACGGGCCTCTTTCTCCTTTGTGTATATAGGTACTCCGCAAGCCACCGAATATTGGAGGACACGTACTGTGCCATCATCATTCTGTCGCTTTCCTGTTCCATTCGCGTGCAATGTGCAGGAAAAAAAAAGTCTACTGCCACGTGTCCGTGTGAACTGGAGCTATAACTGGTGCGCAAACATTAAGTAACTTCTGCATAATGTGTCACTGCCAGGTAGTATAACTCGATGGAACATGGTCCTAAAATAAAAAAGAACTGCTACGGAATAGTACAGAAGGTAACTTATAAAAATACGTAATGCAAGGAACAGAAATGATAGATTCATTCAATGACAATAATTACACCGCGATTTATGATGGTACCCTCGATGTCACAGAAGACAGAACATGGCTCTTAATAGAATGTGTGATCACTGCGCACGGAAATGGATGCTCCGCAACGTGCTTCCATGCTAGCCACAGGGTCGGTGAGCACTTCTTCACCAGCGCGGTTGACAGCTGCTGAACGTCTTTGATTCTTGTGGACGCACTGCAATACATCTCCGCAACGCGTATCCCACGTGCTCGATGGGATTTAAGTCGGGGGGGGGGGGGGGCGGAACGGGCAACCCAGTCCATTCGTAGAATATCCTTTTCTCCCAAGAGCTCCACCATCTGCGCTGTTCGGTGCGGTGGCGCGTTGTCGCCCGGAAAAAGAAAGTTAGGGCCGAATGTACCCCTCAAAGATGCTCATGAGGAAGGAGTACAGTGTCACTGACCGGTGGATGTACCGTGTTCAAAGGTTTGCAGGTCAGTACGCCCATGCAACATCATGCCTGCCCACACCATAACGCACAGGCCACAAAAACGACAATGTTTCTGGATGCATTACCTGTTCTCGCCTCTCGCCATATGAGGTATGTCTAGGATCACTTTTCAGTCTGAATCTGCTCTCATCCGAGAAGAGCATGCGATCCTACTCGCCATTGGTCCCGTCGCCATGCTCTTGGGATAATGGCAAACGGTGCCGCTGATGTGCGGGTGCAACGGAACCCAACAAGAGACCACTCCCGTGCAGTCACTGTGCCACGGTGGAGTTGACATAGCGTGCCTTGCAGTCCTGTTAAATTATTGTGGTCGCAATTGCATCCACTGGTTGACGTGGCTCCCTTCTTGCCTGTTGCACAATGTAACGGTCACCTGCTGCTGTAGTTGGCCGCCGTCGGCCACCTCCTGTTGGTCGGCCGCTGTGGAGGAGCGGTTCTAGGCGCTTCAGTCTGGAATTGGGCGACCGCTACGGTCGCAGGTTCGAATCTTGCTTCGGAAATGGATGTGTGTGATGTTCTTAGGTTAGTTAGGTTTAAGTAGTTCTAAGTTCTAGGGGACTGATGACCTCAGATGTTAAGTCCCATAGTGCTCAGAGCCATTTGAACCACCTCCTATCCTGTCGTTCGGAATACTACCAAACTCTTGGGCTACACGCGACCTCCTTCCAGTATCTCGACCCAACGATTCTTCTCCTTGCGAAGTTATCTAGGTCGTGTTGTAGCGAAGAACACTATTACAGCGCACCGTAACTGGGCGATTGACCACCCACCCACCCACCCACCCACCCACACACACACACACACACACACACACACACACACACACACACACACACACACATTGCCATTTGGCGCTGTAGTAAGGCTGACCTCACACCGTGTGAAATACAGCTTCCTAAGCATAACAGGGAGACCTCTGGAAAAATGGTCCCGCACTTCCATTTAGTTTCGCCGTGATGCTAAATATATTATGTTACTTCATCACCTCGTCATTAACTTTTCCAGAGCAATATAAAAGTTTACCATCTGGTGAAACTTCAGCAGTCGTCGGGAAGCCATTAAGACAGTAGGTATCTATTAAATTTGTATCTATGACACTGAAATGCAGATAAACGTATCTGCTACTACAAATCATAGCACTTGCTTTAATGTGTGCTGAATTTATTTTCAGAAACATATGCGGAATACGGGATAGCAGTTGGTAAAGAGAGACGTAGACTGATTACGTGAGATGGCGAAACCAATGACAGATTTGCGTTCGATGAGCGTCGTCGTGACGTTGCTTGTACTAAAATTAACAGCTCCACCAAGAAAAGTATGAGATACGATATGGAGCGGAATGCGCAAATAAATTTAAGCTCTTAGGTCACAATCTAACCACCAGTTTTCCAATTGTGAAGAATTCCGAAAGAGGCGCACAAACGTGGGAGACAATGATGATTGTTAACAGTCATTGCTGTTCATTTTACTCGCAGCAGCTTAAACAGTGGGCTTACAAACTTAGGTAATCGTTCGATTCCTACAAAACTTTCGCCATATACTATATAAAGGTATCCCGCAGCAACCATGGCCTCCGAGCTGATAGTCCATGCTGCTACAAACGTCGTCGAACTGTTCGTGGAGATGGTTGTTGTCTTTCAAACGTCCCCATCTGTTGACTCAGTAATCGAGACGTGGCTGCACGATCCGTTACAGCCATGCGGATAAGATGCCTGTCATCTCGACTTCTAGTGATACGAGGCCGTTGAGATCGAGCACCGCATTCCGTATTACCCTCCTGAACCCACCGATTCCGTATTCTGCTTAAGTCATTGGATCTCGACCAACGCGAGCAGCAATGTCGCGATACGATAAACCGCAATCGCTATAGACTACAATCCGACCGTTACCAAAGTCAGAAACGTGATGGTACGCATTTCTCCTCCTTACGCAATGCATCACAACAACGTTTCGCCGCGCGGGATTAGCCGAGCGGACTAAGGCGCTGCAGTCATGGACTGTGCAGCTGGTCCCGGTGGCAGTTCGAGTCCTCCCTCGGGCATGGGTGTGTGTGTTTGTCCTCAGGATAATTTAGGTTAAGTAGTGTGTAAGCTTAAGGACTGTTGACCTTAGCAGTAAAGTCCCATGAGATTTCACACACATTTGAATGTTTTTGAACAACAACGTTTCACCAGGCAACACCAGTCAACTGCTGTTCGTGTATGAGAAATCGGTTGGAAACTTTCCTCATGTCAGCACGTTGTAGGTGTCGCCATTGGCGCCAACCTTGTGTGAATGCTCTGAAAAGCTAATCATTTGCATATCACAGCAGCTTCTTCCTGTCTTCCCGTCTGTAGCACGTCATCTTCGTGGTGTAGCAATTTTAATGGCCAGTAGTGTATCTCCATGTTGTTCGAGCCTACCAGTAACAAATCTAGCAGTCCACCTCTGCTTACTTAGGTGGCTTCCTTCAGTCCGATCTGTTGAGGATACCAGACACTGGCGCTGTACTCAAGAATAGGTCGCACTAGCAGATGAACCGCACTCGCAATAAACCTAAGTCGACTATTCGCCTTCCATACCACTATCCTCACAATCTGGTTCCATTCCCCATCGGTTTACAACGTTACGCCCAGATATTAAGAAGTGACTGTGACAATCAGGACACTACCAATGCTGTATTCGTTCATTATTGGTTTTTCTCTTACTCATCACCTTTAGAGCGAGCAGCCATTTATCACACCAACGAGGAATCTCATCGAAGTCATCTTGTATCCTCCTACAGTCACTCTACTTGGACGCCTTTCCGTACACCACAGCACCATCAGCAAACAACCGGTGATTGCTGCACACCGTGTCGGCCAGGCCATTTACAAAGGGTACCAGGAGGCTGACTGTTGTCTTGTTCTCAGAATACCTCACACTTCGAGTGTAGTCACTGTACCAAGTCTGTGGTCGCAGTCTTTCACTTGCAGGGTTGTTTTGAACTGCTTGGTATGGCATCGTGGTCACGAAGTGAGATTCGGGCAATTTTGCGGTACAGCTCCGCGCGTGGTTTAAACATAGACCAGTGCTTTGAAGAAATGACTCTTGCACCGGCGATGTTTGCCAATATCGCACAACTACGTATATTCAGGTGGCACAGCGAATTCCAAAGAGGAAGTTTCACTCCGGAGGACGTTGAGAGGACGGCAAGGCCACGATCATCAGCTACGGAAGAAAACATTGATGCTGTGAAGAAAATGCTAGACGAATAAATGCGAGTGACGTACAGGCAGATATAGGATACCTTAAGGCTAATTGCACCAGCAATTCGTTCGATTCTGCATGATCATTTACAAGTAAAGAAACTTTGTCGTCTCGCGGTGCCACATGGTCTCTCGGAAGAGCAGGTGACACGGCGTGTGACTTGGTGCCGGGAGATATTAAAATCTTTTTATAAGGGACAGTCTTATTATGTGAATAACATCGTGACAGGTGAAGAGACTTGGCTGTATTATTATGACGTGCCGACTGAGACTGAAAACAAAGTTTGTGCCTTTGAAAATGACGACACACCCGTTCTGTCAGAAAAACCCGATCAGCGAAGAATAAAATGATAGGTGCTTTTCCAAATTGTGTGGAATTGTGTAGCGTGTTGGTTTGGACACGTAGAAGACAGTCACAGCTAAGTGGTACAATGAGCACTGCCTGCCCAAAGTCGTCCAGTCTTTGAAGAACCTGCGACCGAAGTCAAGATTGGACACTTGGTTCCTCCATCACGGCAACGCTCCAGCTCACCGCACGAAAGCTTGCACCAAACATTTACGTGGCACAGGATTGAATCTTATTGAGCACTCTCCTTACAGTCCAGATCTTGCTCCTTGTGATTTTGCACTGTTCTCTTATGTGAAAATGAAACTGAAAGGAGTGCAGTTTTCAAGTTGGGATGACCTTCTGAGGGCTTGAGACAACGAGTATGCCTCTCTCTCTACAGAAACTTCGGAGCACTGATTTAGGGATTCGTTTTGCAGGATGGGCAGGTGTATTCAATGTGGCGGAAATCACATTGAAAAAAAAAGAAATAAAACTGTATTGCAAAACTTTCCTAGTACCCTTTGAATGTATACAGAAAAATAGCGATGCTGTCACACTTCCCTGGGGCAGTCCTGACGATACTCTTGCCTCTGTGCACTTGCCATAGTGTGGACAACGTAATGGGTTATAGTACTTCAGAAGCCTTGGCGTCACTCGCATACATGGCAACCTGTTCCAATGCTTGTGCCTTCGTTAACAATCTGTAGTGGGGCACCATGTCAGATCGTTTTCGGAAATCTAGAAATACAGAATCTTGTTGCACTTCATCCATGATCCGCAGGATATCATGTGAAAACAGTGCAAGCTGAGTTTCACATGAATGATGCTTCCTAAAACCGTGCCGATTCGTGGACAGAAGATCTTCCGTCTCAAGAAAATGTATTATGTTCATACTGAGAATACGTTCAAGAATTCTCCAGCAGACCGATGTTAAGGTTATTGGGCTGCAATTTCAAGGGCTATTGTTCTTTTACCATTCACTTGCGCTTTCTCCCAGCCGCTTGGAACTTAGTGCTGGGCGAACAGTTCGCGATAAATGTAAGCTAAGTAAGGTGACAATGCCGTAGAGTTCTCTGTGTAAAACCGAATTAGGATTCCTTCCAAAACTGGCGACTTATTTGTTTTCGACCCTTTTAGTGGTTTCTCTACGCCAGGGATGCCTATTACTGTGTGATCCATACGGGAGTCTGTGTGATGGCCAAACGACGGTAATTTTGTGCGATTCTCCTGCGTGAACTATTTCTTAAACACTAATAAAACTTTGGCTTTCGTTTTGGTACCTTCTACTGCCACGCGATTGGTCAATGAGTGGTTGACTGGAAGCCTTAGACGTGCTTAGCGATTTCCAATAGGGCCACAATTTTTTCGGGTTCTCGGCCATGTCATTTGGTAAGGTAGGGCTCCATTGTCTATACTCTGGCAGTCTTAAAAAAACGAGCAGAGTTCCTCGAGGTGTTTCCAGAAACCGTATTTATTTTAACAGAAGCGCTACTAAGTCTCTTGTTCCAAGAATATCCTCAGGAAAACCCTAAGTGGCGCATGTTGGTATGTGAATAACATTATTACTGGTGATACTTTCTCGTCAGTAACATCATCCAAGTAAGTTACAAAACAAGGACTTTGTGTTTGAAGATGACGATACTTCCTTTGCAGTCAGAGAAGCCATATCTGTAAAGACGTCGTTGGTGGATACTTTTGGCCTTAGCGAACTAGTGACAGATGTTTTAGCGCCAGCATCAGTTCACTTCCAGGTCTCTGTAGAACACTGCAAGCGCTTATGCCCCGGTTTTCCTACAAAAGAAACTTAATAACTTGTCTCTGGAACGATCACCGTTATAGACTTCATTTTGAAGGTTAGGTACAGGCGCCACCCATTGGAACGTCATGACACTATAGGGACCGAAACGGCACTATTCCACGATGTCCTGCAACAAATTCCGCAATTTTTTCAACAGTAATTGGCCGACAAAAAATGTGTTGGGCGGCTTATTAAACGCCGTCCCTTGTATCTACAATAAGAAAAGCAGATATAGAAAATGAAACTAAAACACTGTACCGCAGTGTTAATTCCAGAATGTTTATACTTAAGTATGCGAATGCTTAACGGTGAAAGCACAGAACACAGGGCCTTGAAAGACAGGTTGTTAAAAGAATGATGCGTTCAATACAAATTACAGAGACTTGGCGAAGAGGTCTACGAAAATATGGAGAGAATATGAGAAGTAAAGGCAAAGAAAAGATTAATCTTCTGTGGAAACCTCTACCGAATGAATGAGAACAGGTTAACGAAACAAATATTCCTGTATTTCTGGGAAAAGAAGTCGACAGCAGCACGGATTACGCAAATGAGAAAAAAGAATTAAAAAGGAAAATGAGTGTTGGAAGTAACAGAAAGAACCCTTTTTAAGAAAAAAAATACTGAATTTAGAAGGCTTTCGAGTTGGAAGAAATAAGAAATCTGGGAACGACATGTACAGAAAAAGACAACATTGAGGGAGTTCGGGAAGGGAAGGAATGGAGTAATGGGAAAATAAGGAACAAAAAAGAAAGGATTGGAACTCTTACATGGTCCTATTTGCTCAATGCAAAGTTAAAAAAGGATCTTGCTGTCGAGAGCCCTAAATCTGACATTGCCAATTGGAGTATGTCATCTAACCTGACACGTGGTGAGTGGTTTGTACTAAATGTGAAGTCGCGTGTTTTGTCGGCGCGTTGTTTAATGGTGTGCTTCCGGGTGTTCCACCGAGATGTTGTTTCCATTTCATGCGCCATATTTCGACGGTGCACAAGGCAGTGCTTTTCAGGTGCTGCGAGTTTTACCTGTCTGGTTGGAACCCTGGCAGCGAATACTCCCGTGACATGCCATTAGGTGGCTTGCACAGTATAATGTACCGGGTGACCAAAAAGTGAGTATAAATTTGAAAAATGAATAAATCACGGAATAATGTAGATAGAGAGCTATACATTGACACACATGCTTGGAATGGCATGGGGTTTTATTAGAACCAAAAAAAAATTACATAAGTTCAAAAAATGTCCGGCAGATGGCGCTTCATCTGATGAGAGTAGCAATAATGAGCATAACAAAGTAAGACAGCAAAGATGATGTTCTTTACAGGAAATGCTCAGTATGTCCACCATCATTCCTCAACAATGGCTGTAGCCGAGGAATAATGTTGTGAATAGCACTGTAAAGCATATCCGGAGTTATGGTGTGGCATTGGTGTCGGATGTTGTCTTTCAGCAACCCTAGAGATGTCGGTCGATCACGATACACTTGCGACTTCAGGTAACCCCGAAGCCAATAATCGCACGGACTGAGGTCTGGGGACCTGGGAGGCCAGACATGACGAAAGTGGCGGCTGAGCACACGATCATCACCAAACGACGCGCGCAGGAGATCTTTCACGCGTCCAGCAATATGGGGTGGAGCGCCATCCTGCATAAACATCGTACGTTCCAGCAGGTGTTTATCAGCCAGACTGGGGATGATGCGATTCTGTAACATATCGGCGTACCTCTCACCCGTCACGGTAGCAGTTACAAAACCAGAATCACGCATTTCCTCGAATAAAAAAGGCCCGATAATGGTAGATGCGGTAAATCCAACCCATACCGTGAGTTTCTCGTCGTGCAATGGAGTTTCCACGACAGTTCTAGGATTTTCGGTAGCCCAAATTCTGCAGTTGTGGGCGTTGACAGACCCTCGGAGCGTGAAATGAGCTTCGTTTGTGCACAACACACTACTCAACCAATAGTCATATTCCGCCATCGTTTGAAACGCCCACACCGCAAATGAACTCCGCTTCACTAAATCGCAAGGTAACAGTTCATGATGCCGATTATTTTGTACGGATAGCATCATAGGGTACGCCTCAGTGCCAACCAAACAGTAGTGTATGGAATGCTGGTGCGACGTGCGATTGCACGAGCGCCGATTTCCCCGTGCATAGACGAACCCGCTACAGTCTCCATTTCGTCCTGAACTCTCTCAGCAGAATTACCCCTTGTGCTCGGTCGGCCACTACGGGGTCTATCGTCTTAACAACCCGTGGCTTCGAACTTCGAAATCCTTCTCGCCACAGCTGCATTTGTCAACGGATTTTTACCCGTTCGAATCCCTTTCCTATGGCGATCGGATCAAACGCTGAACTAGCACATTCTCCATTCTGATAATACAGCTTCACTAAAAGCGCCTTTACAGGTAACGTCAGCATGCTGCGACTGCTGGCGCATCTGATTCTCTCTCTTATTACAGCCCCTTTTATACACGATTGTCACGCGCAGTCACTGACGTTTTACTGTCCAGCGCCATGTGTCGGACATTTTGTGAACTTTGTTTTTTTTTTTGTTCTAATAAAACCCCATGTCATTCCAAGCATGCGTGTCGATTTATACCTCTCTATCTACATTATTCCATCGTTTATTAAGTTTTCAAATTTATACTGAATTTTTGATCACCCTGTACATGTAGATGTACACATAGCAGCAAAACTCGCAGCACTTGCAGAAGACGACTGGGTCGGTCGTCAAAATATTGCGCATAAAATGGAAAAAAAGCTAGACAGAAAACCCGGAAGCACACTACTCATTGCTCAAAACTGTTTAAAAATTCGCCAGCACAACAAACGAGGTGCGATTCGGATGCAGACGCTCACGTGTGAGCGCAGTGTCCGGTTTAATAAGCGTTCAGCGAGGCCGCTGATCCGTGAGGCGGTAAACACCCCGCGAGATATGCCGTGCTCATTATCTGTAGAGCGGGCAATTTGGCGTAGGTCGCCCCTGCGCGCTGCGGCGTCACCTGGCTCGAGCGAGGCCGAGCAACAGATTGCCGGCACACTGCGGCCGGTGTGCCGTGCCAGCTGGCATGGCAGCCAGCGCTCACGTGGGGCACGCTAGTGGAAGTGGAGGCAGGGATACAGATAGAAGCAGGAGCGGCCTCGGCTGCTGGGCGCACACTGAAGTCGAGCCTTGTGGCCCCGACATTCTGTCAATATACTGCGCGCAAGTGCGAGGCCAGGAACAGCTCAATAATATTGCGCAACATTGACAGAGGCTGGACAAAAATGCGGAAACACAACAAGCACAGCATATTACCATGCATAATACTGTTGTGCACGATTTTGTACACAAAATCAAGGATAGATGGATTACAGACTGGTGCGACAACTGTCGTAGGAAAGCTGAACAGGATCAGAAACGATTAACCAACAAGTTACCCCAGAAAACAGATTATCTACTTAAGTGACAGCCGGCCGCTGTGGCTTAGCGGTTCTAGGCGCTTCAGTCCGGAACCACGCGACTGCTACGGTCGCAGGTTCGAATGCTGCCTCGGGCATGGATATGTGTGATGTCCTTAGGTTAGTTAGGCTTAAGTAGTTCTAAGTCTAGGGGACTAATGACCTCAGATGTTAAGCCCCATAGTGCTTAGATCCATTTTGAACTTACACTACGGGCCATTAAAATTGCTACCATATATGTAAATGCTATTGGCTGTTGGACATCACTATGAAAATATTAGCCAGCAGCACCTTGCGACAACAAGAATACATGGATGTGATTGCTTCGCCATATTACACCGTAGAATTAACTTTGTAATTGTTACATTGCATGGTAATTATTGAATGATCATTTTACTTTTATTACAATAGAGAATAGTTCGTAATTAGTTATTTTAGTCCATAAAATGAAGCCAAGTGTACAAAGTATGATTTGGAAACGGGTACATATTTTTGTGTAGATCCTGCATCTAAAATCATAAAGTTTATCTCCCCTCCCAGAAAAAATGCCTGTCTGAAAGAGTTAAAATAAGTAACTACACAGGCTTTCGTCTGTTACAGAAATTTTTAAATATAAAGAGACGTAGCAATTACTTGCTATTTAAGATAATACTTGAAATCTTAAAAAAAACTCTTTGTGAAAAAATGTTGCTGTGGATAAGAATTAACAGTGAAAATGGACACTGTTGAAGCATACGATAACAGAAACAAAAACGTTCCAGTGTAATTGGGTCCGCTAATGAGTCGTTTTGCTAGATATTTGTGAACGTGAGATTACTAGCTCCCACTGACTTCAGTATTAAATACAGGGTGTCCAGAACTTAAGTATCGATTTTGTTGAAACATTTTATTTTTATTATTTAGTGGCATATGTTTCTCATATTTTAATTCAACACTACCACTATTAACATCCCAAAATAAGTACCACTTGCAACTTGTGGCACGAATGACATTACGGAGCACTTCTGGTGTTATAGCTGCAGCAACTTGTCTAATTTGGTCTCAGAACTCCACAAATGAGTTGATACGGTGTCGGCGAAACACAAGTCCTTTGATAAATTCCCAGACAAAGTGGTGCATGGATGTGAGGTCGTGTTACCGTCCCTCCCTATCACGGGTCTTGCGTCCCCAGTCCATCTTGCAGGAAACACATCATTCAAAAACATACGCATGTCTATGGCATAATGGCAAGGTGCTCCGTCCTGTTGTAAGTAAACATTACGCACAGGTTCATACTGCACAAGCTGTGGAGAAAGAAACTATCGCAGCATATCCGAGTCACATTGCCCCATTCATGGAGTTTTTCTCAGTGAAGAAGAACAAACCATAGATTGATTGATTTTTTTTTTTTTTGCATCCTCACATTAACTATGGGAAAGTCTCGCTGGAATTCCAGATGCGCCACCGATGATTCGTCAGCCCACATCATCCAGTTATGTTGGCTAACCCTTTCAAAAGTGTGAAATGTGATCTTGTTGAAGAATAGGATCTGTTTGAGCTTTCTGCGATTTGCATTTGCTTCAAGCAGATGTTGGCACATGGTCATACACTCTGCAAAATCCTCGTCGAGTAAGAACCTGTAAATAGTATAGCGTTTTTATCAGTGTGTGTCCGAAAATTTCATGTACCGTCGAGTGTGGAATGCCCAGTTCCACTGACAATCGCCGCACTGGTGTCGGACTGTGTTCATCGGATGTTACAGCGTCTTTTTAGTCAGCAGAGGTTGAAATGGCTCTACTATCCTGCACAGTTATCACGATTGTTCAGATATCTGTAGCAACAAAGCCCGCATCTCGTGGTCGTGCGGTAGCGTTCTCGCTTCCCGCGCCCGAGTTCCCGAGTTCGATTCCCGGTGGGCTCAGGGATTTTCTCTGCCTCGTGATGGCTGGGTGTTGTGTGTTGTCCTTAGGTTAGTTAGGTTTAAGTAGTTCTAAGTTCTAGGGGACTGTGACCATAGATGTTAAGTCTCATAGTGCTCAGAGCCATTTGAACCATTTTTTGTAGCAACAAAACACGTGTTTAGCGGTGCGATGAAGCCAATTCATAGTTTTCAGCAACATCTACAACTTTTACATGTGCAATGGACCTGCAATTCACTAGTATATACATCTTATTCCTACACAGTCGTATCTTACAGAATCGATACTTAATTTCTGGACTCCCGGTGTTCTCCTAGTCACATTCGAAATGTGAACTTTTCGCTAAAGTCCCCTCTCTAATTTGGCCGAGCGGCGCAAACAGTTCAAATGGCTCTGAGCTAGCCGGGGTGGCCGAGCGGTTCTAGGTGCTACAATCTGGAATATCGCGACCGCTACGGTCGCGGGTTAGAATCCTACCTCGGGCATGGATGTGTGTGATGTCCTTAGGTTAGTTAGGTTTAAGTAGTTCTACGTTCTAGGAGACTGATGACCTCAGACGTTAAGTCCCATATGGCTCAGAGCCATTTGAACCCTATCTAATTGGCTTAATTTTCATCCATGGCCTACCTATGCGGAACGTTAGGGAATGTGGTACATGTGTTATGGAGTCACAGGCACATTTGTTGCTGACATACGGCGACATCTAACGTCCAGTTTGGTCAAAGATCCAGTTTGGTCAAAGATCAATTCATCGTGGGTTTATCTCAAAAGGGAAATGAACAGCACTCTCGTTGCATGTGGCTGTAGAACTGGAACAGCCGATTGTATAGTCGGATGCTCCGGGTGTTTTTTAAAGATTTCGTCACTGATTACAGTGAGAAGTGCAGTGCCTCCTCCAAGTGTAAGGACGACATGTGGAACGCATCTTTTAAGTGTACTGTAATTTGTACCAAGTAACGTGCTGAAGTGGTATTGTCTTTCTTGTAAAGGTAACTCTTGGGTGAAGTTTGCGACCGTTTAAATGGGGATTTATGCTATACTATACTACATTACTGGCCATTAAAATTGCTACACCAAGAAGAAATGCAGATGATAAACGGGTATTCATTGGACAAATATATTATACTAGAACTGACATGTGATTACATTTTCAGGCAATTTGGGTCACAGATCCTGAGAAATCAGTACTCAGAACAACCACCTTTGGCCGTAATAACGGCCTTGATACGCATGGGCATTGAGTCAAACAGAGCTTGGATGGCTTGTAGAGGTACAGCTGCCCATGCAGCTTCAACACGATACCACAGTTCATCAAGAGTAGCGACTGGCGTATTGCGACGAGCCAGTTGCTCGGCCACCATTGACAAGACATTTTCAGTTGTGAGAGATCTGGAGAATTGCTGGCCAGGGCAGCAGTCGAACATTTTGTGTATCCAGGAAGGCCCGTACAGAACCTGCAACATGCGGTCGTGCATTATCCTGCTAAAATGTAGGGTTTCGCAGGGATCGAATGAAGGGTAGAGCCGCGGGTAATAACACATCTGAAATGTAACGTCCACTGTTCAAAGTGCCGTCAACGCGAACAAGAGGTGACCGAGACGTGTAACCAATGGCACCCCATATCATCACGCCGGGTGATACGCCAGTATGGCGATTACGAATACACGCTTCCAATGTGCGTTCACCGCGAAGTCGACAAACACGGATGCGACCGTCATGATGCTGCAAACAGAACCTGCATTCATCTGAAAAAAAAAGACATTTTGCCATTCGTGCACCCAGGTTCGTCGTTGAGTACACCATCGCAGGCGCTCTTGTCTGTGATGCAGCGTCCAGGGTAACCGCAACCATGGTCTCCGAGTTGATAGTCCATGCTGCTGGACCCCCCTGCGGGTTCGGGGGTACGAATAGGCCCGCGGTATTCCTGCCTGTCGTAAGAGGCGACTAAAAGGAGTCTTCAAAGTTTCGGCCTTATGTGATGGTCCCCACTTGGGTTTGACCTGCCATTTTCAAAATTTCCGTTGTTAGTGCGTGCCATTTGGGGAAGGACGCCTTACGTGGTGTTTTTCTATTGGTCCATCGTGCACCTCCATCTTGCATGCTATCTATTGTCGTGTGGAGGGATTTACACCCCATGTCTTCTGGGTTGCCTCCTCGTCTTGTGCGCAATCCCCTTCTTAGCGCCCACGGCAACTGTGGACCCTTTCAACACCTAAAATCCAGCACGGTAGCCAGTCCGTTGTGGTGGGGTCGTCATGTACCCTCTTGGTGGTAGCCCCCTGACCACGCAGGGATCGCATTACAGATGCCAGAGCTGTTTCCTCCCCATGCATGCCAAGGAGTATGTGCCCATCTTGTCTGGGGCACGGGGACTCCGGGCAATGGGATATCGGCCAGGTACCCGTTGCTTTGGCTGGGTGGCGCCCTTGGGGAGAGCCCTCGTTCGGAGTAGGTGGCATCTGGGCGGATGTGGCGCAATGAAGCGCAATAAATCTCACCAAGCTGGTGGTCGCACTGCCACCAGCGTCTCTAAGCGAGGCAAAATTGAATTCGATGCTGCACAATATGATCCTCAGTCGTTCCCCTCGTTGGGTGCGCCATGGGAGGGACGCAGATCTAGTGCCAAGCAGGAGCCTTATGTACCACAATACCTTGTCTGCAGCAGGACTGATGGTGACTCCTTTCTTTCAACAAAGCCTATGTTTTTTGTGGAACACCTGGAGGATAAGTTTGGGGAAGTGGCGGGTTTGTCTAAAATGAGGAATGGGTCCATCCTCTTCAAGACGTCCTCCCCAGCCCAGTCACGGGCGTTGCTCTTGTGTGATAAGCTGGGAGACGTCCCTGTTTCCGTCACTCCCCACAGTAGCTTAAATATGGTCCAGGGGATTATTTACCATCGCGACCTCTTGTTACAGTCCGATGACGAGCTGAGAGCTGACTTGGAACGACGTGGTGTGCATTTTGTCCGTCGTGTGCACAGAGGACCCAAGACCAACAGGGTGGCCACCGGTGCCTTTATCTTGGCCTTCGAGGGTACTGTATTGCCTGAGAAGGTCAAGGTAATGGTTTACCGTTGTGACGTCAAGCCATACGTCCCTCCCCCGATGCGGTGCTTCCAGTGCTGGAAGTTTGGGCATATGTCCTCCCGTTGCCAATCCAGCGTCACATGTCGAGATTGCGGACGCCCCTCTCATCCCGATTCTCCATGTGCGCCTCCGCCTGTCTGTGTCAACTGTGGGGAACACCACTCTCCATGCTCGCCGGACTGCCCCGTTCTTCATAAGGAGCGGAAGATTATGGAATTTAAGACCCTGGACCGGCTTACTTATCGCGAAGCAAAACTGAAATTTGAAAGGTTGCATCCTGTCCCTCTTCAAACTTCTTATGCTGCAGCTACGTTATCGTCGCCCTCACGGGCGGCAGTTGTCGCCTCCTCTGTGTCGCCTTCAGTTGGCCCTCGGGGCCGTCCATCTCTGTCTGCCTCCCTCGTGTCTGGGGGCAAGCCTTACTCTGTTGCCCCCTTAGCAGTTGGGGGCAAACCCCCTTCTGTCAGTCCCCCCGCACATGCTTCAGGAGTGACATCTGCTCCATAACCAGGGGGCTCGATCCCTCCCCCTCCCCCTCCCCCTTCTCTGCCGGCGTCGTCTCCGCCGGCGTCGTCTCTGCGGGCTCCTCTCTCGCAGAAGGGGTCCCTCGGGGCCCTCCCTTCTTCCGTTTCTTCTGCTACCCCGCCGGATGTCAGCCAGTGGCTGAAGGTTCATCCACCTGCTGGTCGTAGGGCTTCTGCGTCGTCGTTAGCCTCTGACGCTCCTTCAGAGAAACTCTCCCAGCCCTCTAAGCCAAAGGACAGACGCGAGAAGAAGGACCGGAACGTGTCCAAGAAGAAGAACGCTCCGGCAGTTTCAGTACCGCCTGCTGTCAATAGCTCTGGCTCTGGGGATGCGGTGGAGATCCTCGCCTCTGCCGCGGATCTAGCCCTCACGGAACCCTCGGGGACCTCTCCTATGGACACAGCTGACTCTCGCTCAGTGGCGGCCGTTGACTCTGCGGCGCCGTCTGCCTCTTAGTCGCCTTCACGCCCTCCCAGACCCTTCCTGCTTCCATTCTCCAGTGGAATTGCGGCGGTTATTTCCGCCACCTGCCTGAGCTCCGGATGCTTCTGAGTGTTTCCCCTGTTCTGTGTATTGCTCTTCAGGAAACTTGGTTTCCAGCAATGCGGACCCCTGCCCTTCGCGGTTATCGGGGATACTATAAGAACCGCGCTGACTGTCAACGAGCTTCAGGTGGAGTTTGCCTCTTTGTTCACCACTCTGTCTATAGCTCACCAGTACCCCTTCTGATGCCTTTAGAGGCAGTCGCTGTCAGGATTGAGCTCTCGCCGGCTATTACTGTTTGCTCTGTTTACGTTCCTCCGTATGGGCAACTCCCCCGACATGTCTTGGCTGCGCTGCTGGCTCAACTCCCGCCACCATTGCTGCTTCTGGGCGATTTCAATGCCCACAACCCTCTATGGGGTGGGACTGTCTCCGATGACCGCGGTCGCGCTGTGGAGCATGTGTTGGCTCAGCTCGACCTTAGCCTCTTGAACACCGGTGCTCCCACGCATTTCAGTGTGGCCCATGGCTCGTTCTCGGCCATCGATCTCTCTCTTTGCAGCCCCGGACTTGTCCCATCCCTTCACTGGAGAGTGCATCCTGATCTGTGTGGTAGTGACCATTTTCCCACCTATTTGTCACTGCCCCAGTGTCATTCTTCTGGATGCCTGCCCCGCTGGGCTCTCAACAGGGCTGACTGGCCGGCTTTTACTTCCGCTGCCACCATTGCTTCTCTCCCACAGGGTGACATTGACGAGGTGGTCCGTGTCTTGACCTCGTCAATTATTTCTGCGGCCGAGACTGCCATCCCTCGCTCTTCTGGACTCCCTCAGAGGAAGTCTGTCCCCTGGTGGTGGCCGGAGATTGCTGAGGCTATTCGCGACCGTAGGCGGGCTCTCCAGCGTCATAAGCGGCACCCGTCTCTGGAGACCCTCATCGCCTTTAAGAAGCTCCGTGCCTTGGCCCGTCGTCTTATTGCATGGCGTAAGCAGGAATTCTGGGAGAGGTACATTTCATCCTTGGGCTCCCGTGTCTCCCCGTCGCTCGTGTGGTCCCGCATCCGGCGGATTTATGGATACCAGACCCCTATGGGTGTCCCTGGAACGCCCTCCGCTGCCTGAGCCATGCGTCTTGGGGTGCAGATCGCAGCACGCTGTTGCGATTGTACAGAGCCCTTGTGCAGTCCAGGCTTGATTATGGGAGCCTGGCCTATGGGTCTGCATCGCCCTCAGTGTTGACGTTGTTGGACCCCATACACCACTCTGGGGTTCGGCTTGCAACTGGCGCTTTCCGTACAAGCCCCGTGGATAGTCTGCTGGTGGAGGCCGGGGTTCCCCCGCTGCGGATTCGCCGCCACCGACTGCTCGCCGACTATGCTGTCCACGTGCATTGCTCACCGGGCCATCCCAATCATCGCCTGCTTTTCCCTGCCAGGGTTCTCCCTCTGCCCGACCGGCGACCTAGGTCTGGGCTTTCCATTGCTGTCCGCGTCCAGTCCCTGCTGTCTGAACTGGGGTCGTTCCCTCTTCTGCCGCCCTTCCGGGCCTGTGCACCCACGCCTCCCTGGTGTATGACCCGTCCGTCCGTCCGCCTGGATTTGGCACGGGAACCCAAGGACTCAGTTCCGCATGTGGCCCTCCGTCACCGTTTTCTTGCGCTCGTCGCCTCATTTTCAGGCTGTGAGCCTGTCTACACTGATGGTTCCCTGGTGGATGGTCATCCTGCCTACGCTTTTGCTCACGCTGCCCATGTTGAACAGCGCTCCTTGCCGGCTGGCTGCAGTATTTTTACTGCAGAGCTGGTGGCCATATTGCGCGCTCTTGAGCATATGCGTTCCTGCTCAGGTACGTCCATCGTCATCTGCAGTGACTCCCTGAGCAGCCTCCAGGCTATCGACCGCTGCTATACCTCTTCTCCTCTGGTATCCTTTATTCAGGAGTCTGTTTTTGCCATTACCCGCTCTGGTCGTTCGGTGGTCTTTGTTTGGACGCCAGGTCACGTTGGCATCCCGGGGAATGAACGTGTCGACAGGCTGGCCAAAGTGGCGGTCGACGCCCCCACTTTGGCGATCGGCCTCCCGGCTCGTGATTTGCAGCTGGCGTTGCGCCGTAAGGTGCTTCAGATGTGGCGTGACGAGTGGCGTAGCCTGACTTCTCCGAATAAACTGCGGGCTGTTAAGGAGACGACCGATGTGTGGCAGTCCTCCCTGCGGGCTTCTCGCAGGGACTCTGTCATCCTGTGTCGGCTCCGCATCGGCCATACCTACCTGACGCACGGACATCTTTTGCGTCAGGAGGATCCACCCCTGTGTCAGTGTGGGTCCCGGTTGACGGTCGCCCACATTTTGTTGGAGTGTCCCCGCCTGCGCAGCCTCCGGCAGACTTTTAATCTCCCGGGCACGTTGCCTTTGGTTTTATGCGACGATGCCTCCATGGCTAACAACGTTTTAAATTTTATCCGTGGTAGTCCTTTTTATGGTTCCATTTAGGGGGGACCTGTCCCTTTTCCTTTCTGTGTATCTTGTCCTCGAGTGTCCCATTGGTCGCAGATTTTAATGTGTGTATTCGGGTGGCTGACTCTTTCCCAATTTTTGTTCCCATGGTCAGTCAACCAGTCTCCGACCCTCTTATTTTCTTCCGTCTCTTTCTGTCCAGTGTTCGTCTGTACTCTTCTTGTCTCTAGCGTTCGCTGCCACATTGGTGTTCTTTCAGTGACTGGGGGGAGGGGCGTCTCCTCCCCCCTTGGGGTTTTACCTGTTCCGTAAATTTTGTTTCGCCGGTTTTTTGGAATGGGGGACTGATGACCTTAGCTGTTTAGTCCCCCTTAAACTTCCCAACAACAACAACATGCTGCTGGAAACGTCGTCGAACTGTTCGTGCAGATGGTTGTTGTCTTGCAAGCGTCCCCATGTGTTGACTCAGGGATAGAGACGTAGCTGCACGATCCGTTACAGCCATGTGGATAAGATGCCTGTCATCTCGACTCCTAGTGATACGAGGCCGTTGGGATCCAGCACGGCGTTCCGTATTACACTCCTGAACCCACCGATTCCATATTCTGCTAACAGTCATTGGATCTCCACCAACCTGAGCAGCAATGACGCGATACGATAAAGCGCAATCGCGATAGTCTACAATCCGACCTTTATCAAAGTCGGAAACGCCATGGTACTCATTTCTCCTCCTTATACGAGACATCACAACAACTTTTCACCAGGCAACGCCTCTCAACTGCTGTTTCTGTATGAGAAATCGGTTGGAAACGTTCCCCATGTCAGCACGTTGCAGGTGTCGCCACAGGCGCCAACCTTGTGTGAATGCTCTGAAAAGCTAATCATTTGCATATCACAGCATCTCCTTCCTGTCGATTAAATTTCGCGTCTGTAGCACGTCATCTATGTGATGTAGCAATTTTAATGGCCAGTAGTGTATATATCATTGCCAACTTGGACAATATTTCAGAGACTGCTTGTAACCACACATTCACAATTCGCTCAGGTTTTTTGGAATGTTTTTTGTTTAGGAGTATTCTCGTACACTTTCATCCGTTTCTGCTTTCGCTACTAATTATTTTTCACTGTATAAATAAATTTTGCACTTGGGCTCCTCTGATGCACCTCTCAGCTTGGCGCCCTAAGCGGCCGCTTGTGTCGCTTAGGCCTTAAGCGCAGCCTGTCGAAAGTTACGTTGTTTCTTACGCATTCAAAAGTGTGGTCAGACTTTCCTGGAATCATACGGTGGTAGTCCATTCTTGAATTGTGGGTAATTTCGTGAAATTTGGCAGGTTTCTAAAAGCTGCCCTTCAGATCTATCTTCGTTATTCTGGCGCATCCATACATTTCTTCTAAGTCTCTTATTAAGGAGAACGCTCTCCTCCGGCAGAAGCCAACAAGGGGCACATAACCACTCTACACTGGATCAGGAGAAATACCCCGGGAGGGCGTGGGGCACGGTGAGAGCCTGCTCATCACCAGCAACAAAGTCCTGACAGCAAGCAGCCAGCCATCTCATTGCTAGCGACGTGAAGTCGCGTCCACACCTGCTGTGCAAAACTATTGAAAGAGATAGAGCGCGGGGCGGCGCGGCGCGGCGCGTCCAGAGTGGATATCGAACTGCGCCGCTCTACCCAGCAACTGAAGTTGCGCGCAGTATCCGTGCATCGGACGAAATAGTTGGTTCGGGCGAGGCTCTGTTTCGACGGCTTTTATCTTTTTCCTTTGTTTCTGAAGCGAGCATGCGCACTCTGCAACATTGCTGCGCGCCTAGAACTCTCATATCCATTCTGCGCCGCACGTTTGGGCGCTGCGCGGCACTGCAAGGTGAGACTCGTCCGATTTGAACGCGGAGTAAGTGGTCCAGTGTTGAGAGGTCAGACTGTAGCCTTGGCCCGGATTAACGCACTTACTGTCAACGCAAACTAAGTTGACACACCCTGCGGTGGCAGATGGGAGCGACCGTCAACGCATTTTCCATTTAGGGCAACGCGGCGAGTGTAAACTTAGTTTGCATGCACAGTATAAACTGCTGCGACATACACAAGTGCAGTGCGTCACTGCTCAAGCCGCTACACTGTAGCAGCTGGTAAGTTAAAGCGCTGGATATACATATACAGGAGGACTTCTTTCCGGATAGAGAAGGGTAATGCGTTGTTTCTGAAGGTATGTGTAGAGCCAGAGCCTTCCCCCTTCTCCACTCCCAAAAAATATCTTATTAAGAGGTGATGTATTTCAAGATGACTGTCTCATAGTGTGTATTGTGTCCAACCAGTGACTTATTCCTCAATTATTTTACAATGATATACTGGTTACTTTGTTTTACAACATCTTTAAAATCAAGAATTTGTTGCTTTAAGAGGAACTCTGGAATCGAAATTGTTCGAATGTGAGTTAGAAATGAAACATTTTTACTAATCATTTCAGTACACATGGGAGTATTTCCATCGTTTTAAACATACTCATTTGTTGACATAAATGTATAGAAGCTGATAACCTTGAAGGACCTCATGTCACAGATCCATCCATTATAGAGTGTTTACTAATGTTAGCGTAGGTACCGTAGATGTTTATCCAAAATAATATATAAATTATTAATTTAATTGAATTTTCAGATACACGTGAAGAATTGGATGTAGATGTACATCCTACAACGCATGACTACAAATTCCAGCTGATCGAACGCAACAAGAGTGTTTTATAGCGAAAGTAACAACTTCCGAAAGGAAAAACATGCCTACTACTATTGCGAACCTTGAATCCGATGTTAACTGGAACGTTACTAACTCCACAGGTTCTACGAGAAACTCCCTCGTCGCAATACTTTCAAGAGTGTGATATGTGTTAATGGATGAGTGTCTACACATCTGGAAAATCACTGCATACCACCGCGAATGAGTTAAAAATGTAAATGAGTTAGCACGTAACTCCAAGCACTTCACAGCTGTATACTTAACAGTACGAAGCTGCCTGGGGCGGCGTCTGTGAAAATTAGGTACCACAATGGAAAAGTGCATTTTTCTGAGGAGCATTAGGCCTACATATCAAAAGTCTGGTGGAACGCGTTCCTGACATGATTTCTAGCATAAGATGCACACGCATAGAATTACTCCGATGGCAATCATAAATTATTGTAAGTTACAGAATTAATTGTCTTCAGCAGGAAATAGAACAGAGTTTTGTTTTCAGTGCAAATGGCTTTTTTCTTTGTGACTGACGTCGCCCTGACGAAGAGAAGGGCAACAACGAAGTAGAATTGTCGAAGCTGAAATTGGTAAACTATTTGAACTGATACAAAATGTAGCTACAAAAAAAAAAAAAAAAAAGCGCCACTAGCAGAATTTATTACTTATCATTCGTGAGAAACAGAAGAGTTCTCAAGAGAGATAAACATTTAAGGGATATCACATTTGAGACAATGGAAGTTTGCTCCTCGCTGAAATCATTTACAAGGACAAATAAAGAATATATTAATGTGCGTGATTTCCTCACTGTGACAGTTCTGGCACATTTTGTACTTTCATAAATTTTAGTTTAGCTTTTCCTCGGTACTACACTCCTGGAAATTGAAATAAGAACACTGTGAATTCATTGTCCCAGTAAGGGGAAACTTTATTGACACATTCCTGGGGTCAGATACATCACATGATCACACTGACAGAACCACAGGCACATAGACACAGGCAACAGAGCATGCACAATGTCGGCACTACTACAGTGTATATCCACCTTTCTCAGCAATGCAGGCTGCTATTCTCCCATGGAGACGATCGTAGAGATGCTGGATGTAGTCCTGTGGAACGGCTTGCCATGCCATTTCCACCTGGCGCCTCAGTTGGACCAGCGTTCGTGCTGGACGTGCAGACCGCGTGAGACGACGCTTCATCCAGTCCCAAACATGCTCAATGAGGGACAGATCCGGAGATCTTGCTGGCCAGGGTAGTTGACTTACACCTTCTAGAGCACGTTGGGTGGCACGGGATACATGCGGACGTGCATTGTCCTGTTGGAACAGCAAGTTCCCTTGCCGGTCTAGGAATGGTAGAACGATGGGTTCGATGACGCTTTGGATGTACCGTGCACTATTCAGTGTCCCCTCGACGATCACCAGAGGTGTACGGCCAGTGTAGGAGATCGCTCCCCACACCATGATGCCGGGTGTTGGTCCTGTGTGCCTCGGTCGTATGCAGTCCTGATTGTGGCGCTCACCTGCACGGCGCCAAACACGCATACGACCATCATTGGCACCAAGGCAGAAGCGACTCTCATCGCTGAAGACGACACGTCTCCATTCGTCCCTCCATTCACGCCTGTCGTGACACCACGCACGATGTTGGGGCGTGAGCGGAAGACGGCCTAACGGTGTGCGGGACCGTAGCCCAGCTTCATGGAGACGGTTGCGAATGGTCCTCGCCGATACCCCAGGAGCAACAGTGTCCCTAATTTGCTGGGAAGTGGCGGTGCGGTCCCCTACGGCACTGCGTATGATCCTACGGTCTTGACGTGCATCCGTGCGTCGCTGCGGTGCAGTCCCAGGTCGACGGGCACGTGCACCTTCCGCCGACCACTGGCGACAACATCGATGTACTGTGGAGACCTCACGCCCCACGTGTTGAGCAATTTGGCGGTACGTCCACCCGGCCTCCCGCATGCCCACTATACGCCCTCGCTCAAAGTCCGTCAACTGCACATACGGTTCACGTCCACGCTGTCGCGGCATGCTACCAGTGTTAAAGACTGCGATGGAGCTCCGTATGCCACGGCAAACTGGCTGACACTGACGGCGGCGGTGCACAAATGCTGCGCAGCTAGCGCCATTCGACGGCCAACACCGCGGTTCCTGGTGTGTCCGCTGTGCGGTGCGTGTGATCATTGCTTGTACAGCCCTCTCGCAGTGTCCGGAGCAAGTATGGTGGGTCTGACACACCGGTGTCAATGTGTTCTTTTTTCCATTTCCAGGAGTGTATTATTTGAAATTACTGCCGCAAACAGTTCTCAGAAAATCGTTAATGCACATTCAATTCAGTTTTGCGAATAAATTGTGATCACTACTGTTAAATGCGCACTTACGGCGTGCGCCTTGGAAATACGCCGGACACTGGGAATTACGAGCTGTAAAAAGAAAGTGTGCATATGAAACTGTAAAAGTGCTGTTACTGCAGGCATTTCGTAACAGACAGCTCCACTTCATCGGCGCACCCGAGAATGACTATTGGGATACATCTTTCCGGTTCCATCAGAGCGGAGGAGGCTTTTATAACTTTCCTTAAGTTGAGTCGTGTCCACACAGGAAGGCGCGGTGCAGAGCAGCGCATATCTGTACGCGATGGAGCATAGTATTCGTAAGTGCGCAGCACTCTCCCAGTGTGGGCGTACGAGCGCCGGTAAAAATGGAAAACGAGAAATGCCGACCAAACAGAGCGCGCACGAGCTAATCATTTCCTTTCTGTACCGACGGTGCGCCCGACGAGTTCGCCGTTGCGCAGTGGTCGCGATTTGCGGTCCACTCCCGGACGCGCCGCGCCGAACCTCTTTTGTTTTGCGCCGTGCGGCGCCTTGCAGCCGGCGTGGACGCGGCTTTAGACTGTCCCCGTTTTGAATTTTGAGAGAGGATTAGCTTTTTATCGTCGATTGTTCCCAAAGAAACTGAAATTGCGTTTGAGGCAATTATGTAATCAGAGTTGAGAATACTTCTATTCAGTTGAGGAAACCTTCCAATTTCGATATAGACAAACTATAAAAGTCAACTTTCTCTATCTTCAATAAATAAAATGCCTCTGTCTGCATGCACAATACTGTCTCCACTTTCACGTGGATACACTGTATTAACTGAAAGATCATCACTTCAAGATAATTACCTTTGATGAGCTGCTCTCTTCAAAAATGGTATATCACAGTTGCGCGGAGATATGCAAAATTTTCAGTCACTACACTATGGGTCTAAAATCTAATTATTGGCAGTCATACTAATTTTAGCCTACGTTAATTGACTAAATCTCGGGAACAAGGTCTGAATAGAAAAAGCGAATATATGCCCATTTGTATGTGTAGGAAGTGAAGTACCAAGAAAGTATTTTAATAAAATATTGAACTCGCTGATACTAATCACCTAATTTTGTGAGCGTGAAATACGCGCCATTCAAGAATTATGTTCGTTCAAGCGATAAATTTGTTAGCTTTGCCATTTGAAGAAAAAAACTTATCTTTCGACATAACATACAGTTTATGCTACGCCAGAGATGAGTATTTCACTACAACAGTATTGTGTTTTCACATTCGTGGGCTTCGCCAACTCTCAACCGAACTGCCACCTTCCAACCTGACCTACATCTCAGCACTGATATGTCTTTTTGTCACCACTACCTACATTCCATAAATTCTTATAGAAGTAAAATAAATGTCAGTGTCTGTCCTGTCTTTGCTTGCGCATCTACGACATCGCATGGTGAATTGTTAATGCTTGAATCAAATCCAACGTTCTGTATCGGTAACTTCATCCAATGAATTATTGAAAGGCTGGAGACTGAACGGATGGAGATGAATCGACGACGAATGCAGAGGCAGGTGCTGGAAAAAAAGGGGAAGAAGTTGCAGCGATACGTGCAGTACCAAGCAAGTAATGCAAGAAAACTAGCTTACTCAAGATGTGAAACGTCTGAGTTTCTCGTTGCTAATGTGAAGTTCCTAAATGTCCCTGTAAGCACTGGGTACCAGGTCCTCAGTAGCACGTGAAGCCGGGCTGTACATAGTGTCGTCGAAGGCTTTGGCTCTGACGTCAACCAAAACTCTGCCAGGGATGTATGTTCTACAGCGCATGGGGTTGTATTTGTGTATGCAAAAAATGCGGCAGTCAGCGGTACTGTATGATACGTGTCACGTAAAGCTGACTCGAGATGGAAGCTGTTTGGGAATAAGGAAATAAACTGTTTAAGAAAGGTACTGCACATACTATTTAACGTATTTTTTAAATTGAAAATCTTTGCCATTCAATTTAGAGTTCTTTTATACCTCATTATACTTGTACACTGTGGTTAATATTAGTCACATTATATATAATTGTATTAAAAATTCAAAATAAATACGTTCAGCAAGAATGTATTTAGCCTTGATTTCGACATATTTTATAGTTTCACCAACTCAAATAACTTCGCTATGTAATACTGACAAAATAGTTGTATTTTACATAACACTTAAATCTAAAAAAACATACATTCTGTTAAAGTAAACAGAAAACTAAAAAAAGAAAAGAAACATTCTAAATGGGGAGACAGGGGTGCTTAAATTCAGCCAGCCATTTACTCATTAAAAAAACTTTGTATTTCTTCAGTTCAGCGCCTATAATTAGGCAACTGGTTCAGAACGCATTATATAGAAAAGTTCCTGTTTTCAAACAGTTTTATTATTTGTCAGTCTATAAACTATTTTCCAACATAACTGCGACCAGAACTAAAGCACTTGCCACAACGAAAACCTATTTAAAATTTCATTCTTGTAAACATCTGCCGCATAATTTTCCAGCTGCAGCTGAAAGCCTCTTTTGACTTCGTTGTTGTCGTGATACCGACCACGTGAATGCTTGTTTCTTGAAGTGCAGTAGCAAAAGGTAACATTTTCTCGAACTTGCGCCTCACGTCTGCACGACATCTTAAATGATAATTGCTGATTGTCCACACTTTATTAAGAACGTTAAATTGCACTCCCGTCTTTATACGCTCAAAAGCATTTCACTCAGTGCTTCTTCCAAGATCCTCACAGATCTGCCAATGACTTTCATGACTCTTACACACTGGACCGTCGGCGGTGTTTCAGTTAGATGAGAAATTTTAAATAATCAAAAAGAAATTATAAACACGCATTTATGATTCCATTATGGCATGTATGGGTGCGCAATAGATGCCTGCACTCAGCGCTGCAGTGGCCATATTTAAAAACGGTCCTCACTTACATCATGCCTCGTATTTTAGAAAAGCACCATATTTTTTCCAGAAACATGAAAAGAAAGTTCACGAACGATTAATAACTATCATCGTCCATCATGAGCACCTACACGCAGCTTAACCACATCGTAGTAACTTTACTGTTACTGTAAAATAAGCACAATGTTTTGGATAACAATCATGTGAGGGAAATGACTCAGACTGGCATGTGAGAGTCATCTACATGTAAATATTACTCCAAATGTGAGTACGTTCAGTGGACTGATAGGCAGCACGCTCCCAGGCCACTGAATTTATCTAACACGTCTCATAAATATACAGTGATAGTCACGTAATTAGCCCTACGATTTTATGCCTTCATTGCGCCGTATTTCGACATTTACCAACACATAAAGCACCTGTTTCTAGTATACTAACTGTAGTTACTACTTGGTGATACTTTTCATCGGTGGTCTTCCCTCCTTTGTCGAATTTAGGTTTGTTTCTACAGCTGAAAATGGTAATATCTGGAATAGTAAAGTTTTGGTCTAGCGCAAAATGATAAGTGTCATACCAGCGCCGTCAGGCGATTATGTCGGTTTGATGCTGACCTCTTGCGTAGTACGCTAATTTCGCTCCACAGTACCTTCCTTTAAAAAATAAAAAGACCGTCCTAACATGTCGAAAAACGGCGCTTTTTTCACAAACAACACTAGACACTCCGTTTCATCAGTGATCACACACAGTCTCTCTCCTCAGGTGTAGCTCATTTTAGTTACCACATACTTTAGATACATCTGTTTTTACATTATCATCTCTTTTGTTGCATCACCCAGTACCTTCTGTGTTTCAAGTGCTCGTTTATACACTCCTGGAAATTGAAGTAAGAACACCGTGAATTCATTGTCCCAGGAAGGGGAAACATTATTGACACATTCCTGGGGTCAGATACATCACATGATCACACTGACAGAACCACAGGCACATAGACACAGGCAACAGAGCATGCACAATGTCGGCACTAGTACAGTGTATATCCACCTTTCGCAGCAATGCAGGCTGCTATTCTCCCATGGAGACGATCGTAGAGATGCTGGATGTAGTCCTGTGGAACGGCTTGCCATGCCATTTCCACCTGGCGCCTCAGTTGGACCAGCGTTCGTGCTGGACGTGCAGACCGCGTGAGACGACGCTTCATCCAGTCCCAAACATGCTCAATGGGGGACAGATCCGAAGATCTTGCTGGCCAGTGTAGTTGACTTACACCTTCTAGAGCACGTTGGGTGGCACGGGATACATGCGGACGTGCATTGTCCTGTTGGAACAGCAAGTTCCCTTGCCGGTCTAGGAATGGTAGAACGATGGGTTCGATGACGGTTTGGATGTACCGTGCACTATTCAGTGTCCCCTCGACGATCACCAGAGGTGTACGGCCAGTGTAGGAGATCGCTCCCCACACCATGATGCCGGGTGTTGGCCCTGTGTGCCTCGATCGTATGCAGTCCTGATTGTGGCGCTCACCTGCACGGCGCCAAACACGCATACGACCATCATTGGCACCAAGGCAGAAGCGACTCTCATCGCTGAAGACGACACGTCTCCATTCGTCCCTCCATTCACGCCTGTCGCGACACCACGCACGATGTTGGGGCGTGAGCGGAAGACGGCCTAACGGTGTGCGGGACCGTAGCCCAGCTTCATGGAGAAGGTTGCGAATGGTCCTCGCCGATACCCCAGGAGCAACAGTGTCCCTAATTTGCTGGGAAGTGGCGGTGCGGTCCCCTACGGCACTGCGTAGGATCCTACGGTCTTGGCGTGCATCCGTGCGTCGCTGCGGTCCGGTCCCAGGTCGACGGGCACGTGCACCTTCCGCCGACCACTGGCGACAACATCGATGTACTGTGGAGACCTCACGCCCCACGTGTTGAGCAATTCGGCGGTACGTCCACCCGGCCTCCCGCATGCCCACTATACGCCCTCGCTCAAAGTCCGTCAACTGCACATACGGTTCACGTCCACGCTGTCGCGGCATGCTACCAGTGTTAAAGACTGCGATGGAGCTCCGTATGCCACGGCAAACTGGCTGACACTGACGGCGGCGGTGCACAAATGCTGCGCAGCTAGCGCCATTCGACGGCCAACACCGCGGTTCCTGGTGTGTCCGCTGTGCGGTGCGTGTGATCATTGCTTGTACAGCCCTCTCGCAGTGTCCGGAGCAAGTATGGTGGGTCTGACACACCGGTGTCAATGTGTTCTTTTTTCCATTTCCAGGAGTGTAGAACAACTTACGTCGTGAGAGCATTTTCTGAATCATTAACGCTTGTTCGGAAGTTGCCTCTCGAAGTTTTGTGCAGAAGAGACAATAAACATGTGTCATTAGCATAAAAAATATACGGTACAGGGAGTCAGAGCCCCAATCACCTCACGCTTATTCTTACATCGTACATCTATATTGATCCCTAATTCATGATATCAGACATCACGAAAAATAGCGTAGGATGTCGATATTAGCCTCTTGAAGGCGGCAGTGTCGCAATGAATAAGATTTATTCCAAGCAGCTCCAACGTAACATTTAACTTAGATGGTGATATGAAACACACACACACATTTGAAAGATAAATTCACTAATTACTTGAGTCATTACAAAAAAGTCTTCGAAAACATTGTAGAATCGCGTTTATGGATTAAATTTCATATTAAATCTGCTAATCAGGGACAGGATTAAAACAATTTTCTTAATTAACAGCAAATTGAAACAGAGCCCCATTCACGATATTAAGCATTCTGCGCTTTTGGGGAAAAAAGTCTGACATATGTAATTCAAACTTCCTGAGCTATTCCTCATTATACATGGGATAAACTGGCAAGACCTTTATAAGTAGACGAAAACGCTGAGACACTAAGATTCCAAAGTCTAAATAAAGATTTCCCTTTTCTGCCCCCCCCCCCCCCCCCCCCCCCCGTGGTGCAGACTAACGACCAAAGTGACCTAAGAGTGAGAATTTTCCACTCCAGTTTCCATCTTATAAATATCTATAATATTGAAAAACGTTTCCAGTCCATAATATACACTGCAGAACACAATTAAAGGATTACGGTTTCGAAACGCTATAATGGTCTCCTATTGCGACGTAGAAATTTGAAATCGGCTGAAAGGTGCCTACAACCTTCCTCTGTAGAGGTTCAGAAGCGTGACGCCGTGCGACGTTAACCTTGGTGTCGCTTACGCTTCAAACAGCAAAGTGTCGACACTTGCGAAAAAAGGCCACAGCTTAGAAGTTTATTTGAAGTGTTAGGTGGGTTAATAATGTCACACTGGCTCCAAACTTCACCACAGTTCTGCCCAGCGCCCTGGGGACGCATCACAATGTATTCAGACCCCCTCTTACCGACATTTCATCCCTTCTTTTGACCCCTCTGCGGTGGAGGGCAGAACCGCGATGCACAACAATGAAGCCATTCGGTCTGCTTATGGGTGGCCGAAGAAAACACTTCAGATACACCTCCACCCAGATCTACACTAAAAGGCTTTAGGGGAGGTGGGGAGTGCACAAAAGGCATAAATGAAACTACCCTTTTCCCTTGAGGCGTTGATTCCCATAGATATCGCATTCGCAAACGACAGTGAGTAGAGTCATGGGGAACAAAACGACGTCCTTGACAACCTTTGACACTTCTGACATCCCCAGGACGATTTAATCCTTCTCTAAGGACAGCTTCAGTCTACAAACCCCACTGAATGAGGCCCCACTCCTTTGGAGTGCGGTGATATCGCAGTTTTTGCTCTGGTGTACAGGGGGGGAGACACTAGGGACAGTTCAGATCATTCGCGAAATTTGAACGTGATCCGAAGTGGCAATGGTTGCTTATGCTTTTCCGCCTTCATGTTTCACGTCCTTCTGTGATTTGATCACACCGAGCGAGATGGCGCAGTAGTTAGTACAGTGGACTTGCATTCGGGAAGGCGACGGTTCAAATCCGCGTCCGGGCGCCCAGATTTGGATTTCCGTGATTTCCCTAAATCGCTCCAGGCAAATGCCAGGATAGTTCCTTTGAAAAGGCACGGCTGATTTCCTTCGCCCTCCTTGACAAGGTCCGAGCATGTGCTACCTCTCTAATGACCTCGATGTCGACGGGATGTGGTGCGATTACACATGTAAATAAAACGGCAAAGGTTTCCGGTAAGATTCTCAGTTCGGCAACACCCTCGGTGTACCAGCCAACATTTGTTGAGCACTTAAAATATATACTTGCACAGACACAAACGATGACGAGAGTCCTCGACACCTGCAGGCAGGCTACGTTGCTGCTTTTGCAGCTGTTAGCAGGAATGCAAAACTGAAGGGGTCGCAAAAGATTGCCTGTCTGCAAGCGCCCAGAACCCCATCACAGTTTCTCTGTACATGTATATTTTCAGAGTGTGCAACAAAGACGGGCGGATGGCACCGAGGTTTTTACACAGTGGGGTGGGAGAGGGCGATGTCTTAGACTGACCTTTTGCGACTGAAAAAGCGTAAGCACCTTTTGCTGCTTCGGATTGCGTTCATATTTCGTCGAATGATTTTGAACATGCTTTCATGGTCCCACCCTGTGCACTAGAGCCAAAAATTGCAGTCGCACTGCACCCCAAAGGGGTGTGACCCAATTTAATGGGGTTGCTCGCTCATGATGTCCTTAGAGAAGGTTCGGTAGTCCGCGGGGTGTCAACAAAGTCAAAGACATTATGAATTAAGTCCAAAAAGCTGCTTCTTTTTTTTTGAGATGTTTATTTAATCACAAAAGGCCTGTTTCAGCACTATTGCCACCATCAGGCGATGTGAAAGTAATGGTTTTATTATGTACTATTTTCTAGGGCAGACGGTGGCCTACTTGTCATATATTACACGGACAACCATACATTTATGGATTTTTTAACTTACCTATAACATCGCTGGTTAGTCACCTAAGCGTTTTACTTAAGTCTTTTAAAGTTATTTTATGACGTAGCTTTCATAGACTACATTTGTTGGAAACTATAGCCCGAATTTTATTTGTCACACACAACAAAATGGCCAGGTACCCACACTGGTTTACTCTATTGCTTCCCCCTAGCTCCACCAGAGCTCTGTGGCATTCTGCAACAATCTTAGATCTCGTTGTAGGAGCTGCCAGCAATTTCAGGGCTGCCTGGCTTTCAGAATAGAAGTAGATGCTATGGTCTTTGTAGCACCTACGCATATTCTCCTCCACACATGCCCTGATTGCAGTAATTTCAGCCTGGAATGCCGAGGCCAGTTTTCCTACAGAGGTGATGCCCCCCAGTCTTGGCTGAACCCCGTACAACCCTGCCCTAGCGCCGTGGTCTGATTTCGACCCATCGGTGAACCAAACAATGTCCCCCACGTACGGTGTCGAACTGTTTTTCCTACTGCTCCCTGCTTCCAATTATTATATTATTAGTCCTGTAGAAGCAGTTGGGCGTTACTATGTAGTCGGCCGTCATTTCCCCAGCCATTCCTATATTTACCTCACTCACTATCTTAGTGTGTGATTCTGGATATCCCAATGAGATCCAGTTTTTACCAGTTTTAAGTCTGCATGCACCGGCTGCTGCCTCCATCTTGACCCAAATGTGCAGTGGAGACATGTCCAGCATGGCTTCCATCGCTGCGGTTGGTGTGCTGCTAATTTCGCCTGTTATGGCTAAGCAGGCCAGTGCGCCCCTTAGCAAGCTCCGTAGCTGCAACCCGCTGTTCTACCTTCTTTCACCAAACTATGGCCCTGTAGGAAATTCTAGATCTAACCTACAGTGCATACCTCTGGGGCTTAGACTCCAGTTTTTGCTACAAGCCCTTCTGGTACTCACTAGAGTACCTTTCGCCTTGGAGCAGATGCTCTTAACGTGAGGGGGCCATGTTAGTTTCTCATCTAAGGTTACCCCTAGATATTTCACTATCCCCTTCACAGGTAGAGTTTTATCGAAGAGCTTTAGAGTCCAACTTGAGGGTTGAATGTGTGTCATCGTAAATGGCACCACAACAGTCATCTTAGGGTTAACCCTTAGATCCTGTTTAATTCATTAGTCTTGCACAATGTCCAATACACCTTCTGCTATATTTCTATGTCAGTAAATTTGCCAAGTATTACTATGACAAGGTCATCTGTGTATCCTTGGCGAAAGCATTGATGGAATTTAGTTCCTCAATGAGTTCGTTCGTCATTAGATTCCACATTAGAGGGGACAGAACTCCTCCTTGTGGACAACCTCTAGTGGTGTTAAGTACCATCTTTTCATTCATCATGGTAGCCTCTACCTTCCTTCCGCTAAGCATGACCCTAGTTCACTTACATATAGTGGTACCTAGGTCGTGCATCTCTGCTGCCCTTACCACGGAATCGAAGGCCCCCTCGATGTCCAGGAAGCTGCAGAGAGCTATTTCTTGAAAGTGAAGTGCTTTCTCCACAACTCCCAACGAGCTGATGGAGAGCTCTCACGTGATTTACTTGGTTGATACGCGTGTTGGTTTGAATGTAGAGGGGCTCTAATAAGCCTCCTCTCCACATAATATACATTAATCAGTTTTTCCAATGTTTTAAGAATGGAGGAGGATAGACAGATTGGTCTGATATCCTTGGCCTTGGTGTGATCAATTCTCCCAGGCTTTGAAATGAAGACAGCCTTCACTGCCCTCCAAGCATTGGGAATGATTCCTACTGCTAGGCTAACCCTGAATAACATGTATGGGACTCTTATGAGATTCTCTCCTGCCTGTTGCAGGAAAGCTGGAAAGATTCCATCTGGGACAGGTTACTTGAGCGATTGGAATGTTCCCACCGCCCATTGGATTTTATTGAAGTCCACGCACTCCTTGGCCGATTTCCAGTCCTCTCTTCAAGTGTCTGAGAACCATTGTCTCTGGCATCACTTTCCGGTCTGTGTTATCCGCCAGAGCATATTGAGGAACGTGAGTCTTGAGGAGCAGTTCCAGTGTCTCATGTGCGGTCTTTGTATATTCCCCATCCTCCTTCCTCAACGTACCTACTGGATCGGTTGGTACTCTGTGAAGTGTGGCTTGAGCAGCCACGCTCTCCACTTCCTCACAGAATGCATTCCAGGATTGGTTGTAGCTGAAAAGGGTCTCACTATATTTTGCCCATTGTTCTTTACTTCTCGCAAGGTTTAACACCTTTCCTTGCGTTTCCAAGTTATTGTTCCACCAAGGCCCACTCAATGAAAGAAATTCCATTTCTTACATAGATGAATGTTCTGGAGTTTCTTAGATTTTTACCATAAATTAGCTTACCCCCAGTGCCACTGAGCCCCGATAAGCCCCCTTTATATAAGTAGGGTTCTTGAATCAGGGCCACATCTACTTCCAATCTCCCCAGGCAGCGGCTCAGGGCAGCAGTGGCCCCTTTACTGTTCTGCAGATTAATCTGCAGTACCTCCAGTCTCCGTCATTGCCTTTGAGGTCTTTGATTACCCTGACGGTGACCTGTGAGAACCTAAAAACAATTGCAGGTCTTGCTCTCACATCGCCTTCAGGGACTTCTCTCCGACCTCCACCACCAGAGTTCGTCCTTTTT
Organism: Schistocerca gregaria; assembly: GCF_023897955.1. Classification (NCBI taxonomy): domain Eukaryota; kingdom Metazoa; phylum Arthropoda; class Insecta; order Orthoptera; family Acrididae; genus Schistocerca; species Schistocerca gregaria. The sequence goes on along the minus strand of NC_064920.1, from coordinate 184,442,043 downwards.
GGTACAGCCTTCTGGTCAAAAACTCTCCAGTACTCTGTCGAGGCTTTTGGGTTCTGAACCCCTATATTCTCGAACAGTCTTTGGAGAGACATCCTTAAGGATCTTTGGTACCCATATTGATACCTTTGCTGTCTTACTAAGCTCCCATGGGGATAGCATGGGCACCCATTCATAAACAAAAATGAGGGCACCACGATCTAAATAAAACCTCCTGAAATTGGGTCCTGGACCAGCGTCCTCGTCCTCCCCCCCCCCCCCCCCCCCCACCACCAATCTTTCCTAAGAGGGCCATCTGTAAAATTTCCTCCTGCTGTGAAGATAGCCTTCCTGGACAACTGGAGACTGCAGTACTATAGGTCTGCTTCCCTATTTCTTGCCTCGGCTTTTTCTGGGATTGATTATCGAGCGAGGAGGAAATGTTAGATTCCTCCCTTATCCTCTTGCTACCTGTCTTCGACGTTGCGGGGGTCTGTGTATCCCCTTCAACCTGAGACAGTTTTTTCTTGGGGAAGGGCTCAAGCCCTTTTGATTCCCGCCACTTGTGTTTGGGAAGCCATTCTTTCCCTTTCTTTTGTCTCTGTTCCCTGAGGAGTTTCCTCCTGTGGGCCCCAGACAAGGCTTTAATATTGATCTGGTCCAACTTCTCAGTTACAGTTCCCACTTCTGGCTCAGGCCTAGACCCCGATTCACTAGTCGGAGTGCATTGCATCGGTCCTGACTCCGATGTTCGGGTGTCTGAGTTCTCAGTTTGCCCCTCAGTTCGTTTAAATTTATTTTATTTTGTCGTGTCCATCTTGGTCCCACGAGATTTGGGGATCTAGACGGTCCACGCCACGAAAACCCCGCGCAATGTAAGGCTACTTACTCAGGGAGGTCGCTCAGTATCCCTGAGGCTCCGTTTGCGACACATCTTCCCATGTGCCATGCACCCCTCGCCACGGATCGCATTCCACCCTGGGTTGGGAAAGGGAATTGGGTAAGGACTAGGAGTGGATAAGGAAGACAGGTCGTTGTGGGGCGCTCTTAGTCTGATCCATCAGGCGTTTCTGGCAGTAGGTCCTCTACCTTCGGCATAGCCCTCAGCTTCACACGGATATGCAAGCCTGTGCACCCGCTCGGACAGTGCTTCGTCAAGGTGGTGTCCCCCGGAGAGGAACTTTATCTAAAGAGCCGAACTAAGTTGAAACCGGCAGTGAAAATGATACAAAAAAATCATAGGGTTAGAGGTGTCGTTTATCGCATATTGCACATCCGTATCGTTCTGATCAACTCTTCAATTAACCAGAAATTTCGTCAGCCTATCAGACCTAAAACTATTTTCGCTTGTTTATTCAAGCTGATATAATAAAATTTATCACTGACCCGACAAGATTGTTTTGAAATTGAAAGTCTCCAGCGAAGGAAAAATTGTTTACGAATTCAATTTCACTAGAAGCTTCTTTATTTCCAGCGTGTGACCATAAAACATGAAAGTGATATAAAATGTGTGAATCTGTTATTTAGTGAAGAAGAATTACAGTTTTTCTTACACTGTCTGGTGGCATTATGGTTACGGACAGGCGTTAAACGACAAAAAACGAGTGACACTTTGCCATAAGGTCGTGCTCGTAGTTGAACAATGCCACCTCACAACAGTGTAGGCCTAGACAACGGAAAGGATCTGCTTAATCATTGTAAAATAAGTGTTTTAAAGAAATTACGGAGAGATTTCTAGACGAAGAATCAGGGGTTGCAGTTAGTAGGAAGGGCGCAATCATGCATACGATATAGTATTCTACCTTGGCCACAAACAGATTGAGTCCATTATCTTTAATTTCCTTTTCCCCTTTTGTTTTCACAGACAATATTTTTGAGGGTGAAAGCAGGATGTTAGGTTTAGTTCGACCAAGGCTTTCGGATTTTTTTCAAGATGTTACGAAAGACAAAACAATGGCTGAACGTGACATCTGACTAAAAATTGGTTACGTTTTTAAATTTAAAAATGAAGTGTTGATAACATCAGTTTGTTTCAAATGAGACACTATTTATCCTCTCAGAGAGAAACCGGACGACACTGTATGTGCCTCAAGTATTCGTCCGCGTTACGTGTGGCTGCTGTGAGTGCAGACTGCTTCCTTTGTGGCTAATACGGACCTGTCGTTCTCCGTACGGGCAGCGGGTGGTCCAGATGAATGCGCCTTCAGCATATGCACAAAGCCGGCTTCTGTGGCCATCCCTACCTCCGTCCTTACCTTCTTTCATCCGTTCTCATTGCTAACTCTCCTCCAACTTTTGATCGCATTACCTTTATGCCAGTCGCTTCAATTCCCTGTGATGCCGCGTAAGTGGAAAAAGGATCTTCTTCAAAAAGTGGCCGGTTGGCGGTATCGAGCCATAAGCGAGGCGGGCTCCCTGTCCATCACATTTGTCCGTCTTTGCGTTTAAGGTGGATTGTGACCGTTGAATTTAATTAAGTTCTCACGTTCTAGAGTAAAAAATATTTTTATTGACGGGCAACAAAATGCTAATGGAGACTCGTGCTGACAAGTTCTTTTCACGCAGGTAATTGCCTTATGTGATTTAACTGCAGTTCGTGAAGAGGCGTAATTAAATTAGAATATTCGGAATTTATTCTGTAGGACCCTTTTCTGTGAATAAAACCGTCTAGGTTGCTTAATAAATTTCCCTATTTATTACACCGTTTCGCCTACAACCATCGACAGATATAAAAGAGTCCAATGTCAGTATTAAGAACCTATGGCAAATCGGCGCATCGACTCGACTGATGCCTCATTGGGCATGGGTTCTTAAAACTGACACTAAACTTTGGTTTACAAGTTCTAAATTTTTGACATCTGATGGTGGTTATAGCCGAAACGGCGTAATAAAGAAAGAAATCTATTAAAGCATCTAGAAATTTTGTACATTGATCTCAGACTTATTTACGAAATTTATTTCATTTATTGAGCTGCAGGAGCCGTCTTAGGGTGCTAGTGCTAATGCTCGTGCGTATTTCAGTACGGGAGTAACTATTTCCTCATTCGTGTTTGCTTGCAAAAAATGGTTCAAATGGCTCTGAGCACTATGCGACTTAACTTCTGAGGTCATCAGTCGCCTAGAACTTAGAACTAATTAAACCTAACTAACCTAAGGACATCACACACATCCATGCCCGAGGCAGGATTCGAACCTGCCACCGTAGCGGTCGCTCGGCTCCAGACTGTAGCGCCTAGAACCGCATGGCCCCTCCGGCCGGCGTTTTCTTGTAGAAAATAAAACTGCAGACGAAGAAACAGCTATGCAACATAAAATAGACAGTAACGTTACAGGCACACTTGGTGCCGGAGTCACTATACAGAACAGAAGCGCGAGTGGATATGGATAGAGAAGACAATCGGTCGTGGACTTGTTTAGGAAACGATCCCATTATTCACGTCAAGAGGGAAACCACGAAAACATTAAACTAGGGAGAGTGGAAGTATAATTTTGAGTCAAGGGCTTAATGTACTGTAATAGATTGTAGGAACTTCAAATTCCCGAATTTAATGCTTAATATCGAAAGAACCTTCTTCACATGACCTTCAATGAGATGGGCCAGGTTTATCCTCGAAGCCAGTATCTTTCAATCGGTACCGATGTCGAGGTAACTATGTTGCTGGCCCAGACTAGATATATATATGAGGCGTTTTTTAAAAAAAGACTCGTGTTGTTTCACGAATGAACATAGAAAGCGGGATAAAATTTTGTTTTGTCCATAGAACAAAACATTTTCGTATTTAAAAAAGGGTATACTTTTCACATGCAAGTACATACAACTTTGTATCGGTCTATCATTCTTCCATTTTACCCATTTTGTAAAGAGAAACAACCAGCTATCGTCTCCAGCATCGCGAGACTGTTCGTTGTGCAGAAATTCTCGATAACTATGTGCCAGAACTAGTAGTTAGAACTGCCAGCTTTGTCTGAGTAGTTACGGCCCATTTGTGCAGCTGTAAAGTTAGGGAAGGAGATCAAAGTATGAGATGGGGTCACTGTGGCAATATCCATCAGACCCTCCCCCCGTCGGAACTGCGCCACTAACGCAGTAATGAGACTGGGGGCCGGACTCGGTTCATTAGCCTCCCGGCCATCTCGCAGAGGGACAGCCTCAAACTGCCACTGGCACATTCCTTCGGCGAGACTTGCATCTATTAATTTATCCTGCTTTAAATTTCACAGCAAGTCGGCAGAATTCATACGTCTTTTTTTCAACCACAGCTAGCGGGGATCTGGCTTTGATTCCCTGTGCTACCAAAGATTTTTCTTTGGTACGGAGACTCGAAAAGTGTTAATGAAAGGCTTGGGAGCAACTGAGGAGTAATTGAAGGCCCGATTTTGAAAATCGGCACAGAGGAAGAGCGGTGTGTTGAGCACAACGCCCCTAGTAATGACATACAATGATTCCCTAGATGGAGGACCACGCAGATGCACTTTTAACTACCACGGCGTTGCCGATGCTTCTAAAACCACCCAAGGCGGTCGCTGGTTTTTGCGGCTAGTGTTACCCATCGTTCTCCTGTTGTGCCCTACAGTGGTTGTGATGTGGCAGCTGTATTGTTGTAGTTGCGGAGATAAAAGTGTTCTTAAAGGTCGCCATTACATCGTGGTGTCAGCAGGACGTTTTCTGTTCCTTCTTCATCAGTGTTCTCGAACTTTTTCTAATATTAACGAATGTTCCAAAACGTTCTTGAATGTTCTGTAACTATCTAGAATACAACTTGGAAACGGCGCATATCGCATTGATCCCCAGTCCAATAAAATTCTCTTAACCGATTCGTTGTGCAACGGAGTAAAGACAGAGGAACAAATAATTAAAAAAAATATATCCGATATTACAGAGAATCAATTGAAGCAGAGAATAGTTGAGTGAGTGAAAAATTTTAGCGACAAAAAATTACGTAGTCGTCAGACAGATCAGTGAATACGGAGTGTCACACCATGGGAAGAAAATAATATTGAAGTCAATTGAAAGTGATGAACCAAGAAAAAAACGTAAACTTCCCAACAGAATTCTTGAATTCGGCCAGTGTTTCTGGTGCGACCACCGGTAAAAATCCTAAATGAAAACGTAGAAGCGGAAATATTATTTGGAAAAGAGAAATGAGTCAGTATTCATACCATGAATTCCACTTACTTCAGCTAACTTACTGCTCAGATTTTAAATTGCACAAATTTCCAGAATGATTGGCGTACTGTATGACTATCAATAAAGCGGAAGGGCAGACATTTCAATGTTGCAGAGTCGATTTAGAAGAACTGTGTTCTCGCATGGATAAATGTACAAAGAGAGTTCGCATGTTGGACAACCGCAAAATGTTTCCATCTCTGCACCTAAAAGCAAAACACCAGATGCAGTTTTTAAGAACGTACTTTGAGAAAGCAATCCGTTTTCAATGAAATTGATTATCTGACTGCAAAACAAATCATTCAGATGAAAATGTTGGCCCTGAAAATTTTTATTTGCAAATTCGCAACTTCATTCACAATTATGAGCAAAAATTCCTGATAATCGTCATGGCTGCCTTTCCAGTTCTTAAACTTCAGTGTTTTATTTAGGATTCATTTTGAAACGAAAATTGCATGTGTGACATATAGTGGTGTCTGTCTGAGCTGATATGTTGGGGAGGGCTTCGCAGCCCTTAGTCTGTTTCCTGAGAGACTGTAGTTCACACTGATGGGCTGTTCGTAGCAAGCAATATGACGTGCAATGTCACGATGTTAGGTGTTGAATTGTTTCAAATGTTAAATATCCTTAGTTCTAGAGTGCCTCCTGTTTTTCTTCTTTTAGGGCAGATGATGGTTCACAATGCATCGACTCAGGTCAAATGTTAATGAAAATAAGTTTGTGTATTACTAACATTATTGCGACCGCTTCATTCCAGAGACAGTCAGTATGAGGTAATATTGTACAATAAGGGAAGCCTTCTGCGACAGTCTGCTTCAGACATTTCTCAAGATCTCTGCAAGTTTTGAAGGAGGTTAGAGTGTCAGTTTTCTATGCCTGTTTAAAGGGAATAAACAGGGGAATTAATTTCTTAAACGTGATTCAAAAAGTCTGATGAAAAAAGTTGTACTCGGCACCGGTTGACAAGCGCCGCGAGGCAAAGTCAGCAACGACGCGAATCAGGACATTTGGCAGAGGTCGAATCCAGCCTGAGGGGCAACTAAAGCGAACGTAGCCTGCATAAGTGTGGTTCAATGTCATCTGCATATTGCGTCCTTTGCCACCATGAAAGGTTTATTTGCTTCTGGAGTTGCTCCGGGTAAGAAAAATGTCGCTGGCTGTAAACAAATGGATTCAGCTGGCTATGAGGTTGACGCTACAAGAAATGTTAGTGCAGCGCCAGACGCTGCTCCCCCCCCCCCCCCCCCCCCCGTCCCCCAGCCGCTCCCTGTATTTCTTGAGCGACGTATGGTGCTGCTACTGTTACAGCCATTTAGTCGCCGCTCTAATTTCCAACCGGAATGACACCAGCGACCACATTAAGGATGCCCGCAAACACGCAGAGTGTAACCAACAATTAAGGATACGTCCCTCTTAAATGGACTTCATTAGGAAATACTGCGCTCCCGCGCCGAGGTTAATTAAGAGCAGTGGAAGGACAGCGAGTAATTCTACTTCTAGAAACAGACTCTTTAGGTTTTGTCGTCATAAGCGAAACAGTTGCGCAAGGCATACGAAAGTAGAGAAACAATTTTAAAATGTGTAATAACCTGATTAAAATTTTTATTTGCACGCACGTTTGCAGTTGTCTGGACTGCAGGTAGGGAATAGTCCCCAGAGGTCGGGTACTGGTCAACGTTACACAAGCCACAAGAAAAGCTAACACAAAAAATAGCTCTTAATACAAAGCAGACCGAACAACAGTAAAATTTCTGTGAAGATAACGAGTGCAGCTTTACAAAAGCGAAGTACAAAGAATGCAAATGTAACAAAAGATTAAGTAGGTTTGTAGAAGGCAAAAAATGGCGACTGGTGAGAGTGCAATCGGTACCTTTCCCTACAACCTGTGCTAACGACAACCAGTCGACGTAAAAACAGTGTTAAAAGGCGTAATGAAAACGGTAAGCAAATTGTAGACCAGATTCATAAGCGAAAGCAGTTTTATCTATACATAGCAAAATATAGAAACGTTTTAAGTATAATGACAGTATGGCGTTGATGGTCGGGAGACCCCTCGCGGGGCGGTTCGGCTGCCGCTCCACAAGTTCTTTAACGCCGTTACGGAGACTTGCGAGTGAATGAGGATGGAATGATGATGAAACACACACAACACCCAGTCATCTCGACGCCGAGAAAATCCCTGACACCGCCGGGAATCGAACCCGGGACCCCGTGTGCGGGAAGCGAGAATGCTACCGCAAGACGACGAGCCCCGGACGTTTTAAGTAGGCTACGATTATATTTATAGAGCCACCACTGATGCCGCTTCGAGAATAAAAGCGATACGCTTCCGTTGTAAGTCTTGAACAACAACAACAACAACAAGATGCTAAAGACGAAAAGCGAGGCTTACTGACAATTGCGACAAGGCAAAGCTCAACGAATAACACCAAATTTCATTATTAGAACTCAATCTCTGTCATTTAATCTCCAATTTTCTGATTTACTGCAAGCAACTAGCACACCTTCCGTACAATGGTGCTCAACTTGCTGCTGATATGAGCTCACAATTGAAGTTAGTTTGGAAAGAATTTCAAACTATCGATGGAGATGAACTATTTAGTACAGCCACATTTCTTCTTCGAATCATTGCAAATCTTGGGGAGAAATCGATAATAAAGTTAACATATTTCGCGTATTTTATTCGATGCTCTCATAAGGAATGACTCATTTTAAGAATGAAATCTTCACTGCTTAAGAACGTGCTCTGAGATTGATATATGTTGCTCACCTATTATTGTACATTTGCTTTGACTACTGCTTCACCCCATATATATTTCCTATTAATTTGTGTAAATAACTCACCAGCGTCCAAAAGGAAGAATGATGTCCGTAATTACAAACCCAGGAGAAAATGACATTCCTTATTCCACATTAACTTTGCTTTTAGCACAGAAAAGGCTGCACAGTGCTACCATCAAAATTTTTGGTCACTTTCCAAATGATACAGAATTCAGACAGCAAACCTAAATTTGAAAACAAACTGAAAAATTTTCACCTTAACAAGTCACTCTATTCTGTACAATAATTTCAATTTTTGTAACATGTAAAAGATGGTTGGTAGGAATTTCGCACTTGTATTCAAAAAATGTAAATGAACAGCATGTAGCCATATTCACATATAAATGCGCAATGTGAACGTAAAACGTCAAGTTTCACATGTTTACAATTAATAGTACAAATGATATATTGAACATGCACTCAACTAATCAATTAACTGATTGATTGTTGGAACCTAGAGGTCTACATGCACCTAATCTCATTTTTACTAAAGAATGTCATATGCCACCAATTATTATTATTATTGTTATTATTATTCTTTAGCGCACTGCTTTATATTATTATTAAATTGTAACAATTTCTTTGTTTAATGCATCTTCATAATCGACTGCCTATGAAAAACTTCCTCACTTCCTACTGCCCCCCCCCCCTTCCCCACAGTCTCACCGTCCTTCCTTTTCGTACAAATGCTTAAATTTAAATATTGCTTTTAATTTTTTAAGTTCTTCAAAATTATTTAAGAGGCGTATCACATTACTCTAAGGGATGTGACTATAAAATATGCAGAACTAGCTATTCCTTTAGCGAAGATAGGTATGTAGAAATACACACACGATTTTACTCCGCGTATAAAAGATCTGTCTCTATCTATACCTCTGCCTCTATACGGAATTGCCTTTCACTTTGTTGACAACGCAACCGGAGCATTGCAGTATTTGCCTTTGGATGTAATTTTATTTTTTGCGTCATTGCGTACATAGTTACTTAACAGATTTAATAGATTCTGTAATTAATCTTTGCCTCTCTCCACTGACACTCTAAAGTTGATCGTTGGGTGCTCGAAATCATTTACGGCATTCTGAATTCTCGTATGATCGGACTGTAAAAGAAATCCATATGTATTATAAAAATGTGTGTTCCGCGTCTATTCTTAAACTCTGGGACTGATTTCAACCAAACCTGGTATACATATTTCTTACTTTCGCAGTAATCGTTGTATGGGTAAGAACCACATACCTAACATACGTCAGGAGATATGACGTGAATGCTTGAAGAGATGTGGCATAATGCAGCAAGGTTTCATACATTTTTTATTCGCTACTAGGACACTCCTACAGCTGAGTCAACTTCAGGAAATCCCTGACGCCTGGCAGTATATTCGACAGCCTTCAGCTGCGAAGTGCGAACGGTTGTAGGCGAAAACAATAGTTGTCTGTAGAGATATGAAGAGGCATTGCCATAGAGACGTTATAGACACGCGAGGACCGGCGTACAAAAACTTTCTGCGATCATTTCAAACAGAGTTTTCACGAATACATGGAAATGAAATTTACGCTACAAACTCAGTTCATTTTTTGTTTTCGCTTCTAATATGTTTTTTGTTGTGGTCTTCAGTCCAGAGACCGGTTTGATGCAGCTCTCCATGCGACTCTATCCTGTGCAAGCTACTTCACCTCCCAGTACCTACTGCCTACATCTTTCTGAATCTGTTTAGTGTATTCATCTCTTGGTCTCCCTCTACGATTATTATCCTCCACGCTGCCCTCCAATACTAAATTGGTGATCCCTTGACGCCTCAGAACATGTCCTACCAACCGGTCTCTTCTTCTAGTCAAGTTGTGCCACAAACTCCTCTTCTCCCCAATCTTATTCAATACCTCCTCATTAGTTATGTGATTAGATGGGTAATCTAATCTTCAGCATTCTTCGGTAGCACCACATTTCGAAAACTTCTATTCTCCTCTTGTCCAAACTATTTATCGTCCATGTTTCACTTCCATACATGACTATACTACACACAAATACTTTCAGAAACGACTTCTTGACACGTAAATCTACACTCGATATTAGCAATTTTCTCTTCTTCAGAAACGCTTTCCTTGTCATTACCAATCTACATTTTATATCCTCTCTACTTTTACCATCCTCAGTTATTTTGCTCCCCAAATAGCAAAACTCCTTTACTACTTGAAGCGTTTCATTTCCTAATCTAATTCCCGCAGCATCACCTGATTTAATTCGACTACATTCCATTATTCTCGTTTTTCTTTTAATGATTTTCATCTTATATCCTCCTTTCAAGACACTGTCCATTCCGTTCAGCTGCTCTTCCAGGTTCTTCGCTCTCTCTGACAGAATTACGATGTCGTCGGCGAACCTCAAAGTTTTTATTTCTTCTCCATGGATTTTAATTCCAACTCCGAATTTTTCTTTTGTTTCCTTTACTGCTTGTCTAATATACAGATTGAATAACATCGGGGGTAGGCTACAACCCTGTCTCACTCCCTTCCCAAACACTGCTTCCCTTTCGTGCCCCTCGACTCTTATAACTGCCATCCGGTTTCTGTACAAATTATATATAGCTTTTTGCTCCCTGTATTTTACCCCTGCCACCTTCAGAATAAAATTGCCAAAATGAATACCCGGCCAGTGCTGGGTTTGTCAGCTAGTAAAAACATAAAACAGAAGGGAGGCACTCTACTCCTACTTTACAACGGCGTCTGTGCTGGACATACGAATTGGCACTAGGATTTTTTGCTGCAGTCAACAGGGTTCGGTCTAACAAAGAGCGAACGTTTAATTGTCCTTCCAATGGACGACGACCGGGAGGCACGCACCGGCGCTGTCTTTTGTGTCTGCCGTCCGACCGCCCGCTGGCTGCCGTGCCAGTGCGTGCCAGTCCCGCGATGACGGCAACCCGCAATGCAGCAGCGCGCGTTGGGTCACCGCTCTGCGCCGTCACACGTCTCACTGCTTCGTACCCCTTCTTAATATTGCACAACGACCGCGCGTGCCCTTCCCTGCGACGTTCCGGTGAAATATTTACGGCTATTGAATTCCAGCGGCGCCTTCAGCAGAGTTTAAATCACAGGTTTTATCCGTTCTGCGGGAAACTCACCAACGGCGTAGCACCTGGCGACGGATGTGGCTGGGTTACATGATCCTTTACACTAAAATTGCGTATCATTATTACACCATGTTTGGAAATTTGGCAAATCGCTTACTGAACAGCCCGCCTAAAGTGGCAGCAATGGCTGTACCTAAAACGTCAATATCCGGGCAGGAATGCCATCTTGTCTCATTATATCTCGACGTCCGCGGCTCGGGGTCTCGCGGTACCGTTGTCGCTTCCCGAGCACGGGGTCCTGGGTAATTTTCCCGGCGGTATCAGGGAATTTTTCTGCCTCTAGATGACTGGGTGTTGTGTCTCATTCACCATCATTGACGAAGCAAGTCGCCGAAGTGGAGTCAACTAAAAAGAACTTGTAATACGGCGGCCGAACTGCCCCGCATGGGGCCTTCCGGCCAACAATGCCATGCTATCATTGCATTTCATATATTAAACATATCGATCGTTTTCAGAATATATTTGTCATCAACGGGATTATCAGCCCCATTGTTCTCAAACCCCTAAGTCACGTTTGCTCAACATCGGTATCTTCTTGTTACCTGTCATCTGTTAATAGAACCCTTGGCAGTAAAGTGGCTGACTGATGCCAACCAGTGACCAGTTGACCATATATAAGTAAATCACAAAACATCTACGGTCACTCAGTTGTATGTAAGGACGTCCGGGCTCAACAAAAAATTGACTACCCGTAGTCAATTTTTAAAATTTAAAATCCTATCTAGTCTATTGATTAAGAGGTATAGTTTTACGATGAAGGATTAACTCAAGAAGCTAAGTTGGTTTGGGTTGCTTGGGGAATGAGACCAGGCAGCGATGTCATCGGTATCATCAGATTATGGAAGGACGGGGAAGGAAGTCGGCCGTGCCCTTTGAAAGGAACCATACCGGCATTTGCCTGGAGCGATTTAGGGAAATCACAGAAAACCTAAATTAGGATGGCCGGATGCGGGATTGAACCGTCGTCCTCCCGAATGCGAAGAAGCCAAGTATGTAAGTTAGAAACTGTATATAAGTACGTATATAGGGGCATAGTAGCTCCAGTAGGGAAAGTACCCACACTATATTCAAGTACTTGAGGATAAGAGCACTTCGAGACTTCCAATAAATCTTACACATAATTTCGAATTTTTTTTCTCACTTACATTCCCCACTACAATTAAGAGACAAAAGTTTATCGCATACGACATTTTGATTCGTCATTCAGTAAGTACAAAGTGTAATTTATTACTTCTTTACCATTACGTCTTCGCAACACATTTTGCAGACAGCACCCATATATACCACTCAACGTACCCCAAAAAATATCTTATTGTGTGACACATAGTGCAGCAGACATGAAGTCATAAACAATTAGGTGCGTGAAACAATATTTTATTCGTAGGAGCTAGATTCTTAAAAGCATCGAGGATAGTGGGTTACTGGTTAACTATTAACGTTAAGGAACTAAGTGTGCCGGCCGCTGTGGCTGAGCGGTTCTAGGCGCTTCAGTCCGGAACCAATCGGCTGCTATGATCACAGGTTCGAATCCAGTCTGGGGCATGGATGTGTGTGATGTCCTTAGGTTAGTTAGGTTAAAGTAGTTCTAAGTCTAGGGGACTGATGACCTCAGATGTTAAATGCCATAGTGCTTAGAGCCATATGAACTAAGGGTGACCTGATATTTTGACTTCCTAGTTCTTATAGAGTGCCCTTCGATTAATCTGAAGTTGTCCATAGCAGATTCTATCTTTATATTTCGGTTCTGAATGTGCTCTCGGTAACGAGGAGTTAATTCTGCCCTTCTAACTGAATTCAGACTTGTCTATAACTCGCTTCGACCTCTGCGGACTCTTTTCCTCAGATTGGTGAGCTCCACGCTTCAGGGATACTTTCTGGAAGCATGCCTGCCCTGTCACTGGGAATTGCAACATTACTTGCTTTAATTAGACTCTCTAGGAACCGTACAGTCTTCTCCTGCTTATCATTCCCACATCTTATCTTGGTACACTTAACAGCTTATAGTTGGTCCTTCTGAAATTTTTCTGAAAGCTATTTTGAAACTGCATTTCCGCTATTGTCCCCTAATTTAGACGAAAGTAATCAACCTATGGTCACTTATGGTATGCCCTTGAGCTGCTGTCCAGTTTTGTACAGATGTACAGGCAGAGCTATCCGTCATGTTGTCGTCTGAAATGGAGCTCTAGTACGAAAGCCGTGTGTTCAAATGGTTCAAATGGCTCTGAGCACTATGGGACTTAACATCAAGAGGTCATCAGTCCCCCAGACTTAGAACTACTTAAACCTAACTAACGTAAGGACATCACACACATCCATGCCCGAGGCAAGATTCGAACCTGTGACGGTAGCGGTCACGCGGTTCCAGACTGAAGCGCCTAGAACCGCTCGGCCACACCGGCCGGCCAATAGCCGTGTGTTAATCGGATTTCGCATTATTTGTGGTGAATACACTCTAAGGCAAAAATAAAAAAAAACAAGACGCATCACGAAGGAATTATTCGAATGGGAGTGAAATTGGCAGATGTGATGTTCATGTACCGATAAACAATTGTTATACACTACTGGCCATTAAAATTGCTACACCAAGAAGAAATGCAGATGATAAACGGGTATTCATTGAACAAATATATTATACCAGAACTGACATGTGAATACATTTTCAAGCAATTTGGGTGCGTAGAACCTGAGAAATCAGTACCCAGAACAACAACCCCTGGCCGTAATAACGGGCTTGATACGCCCGGGCATTAACTCAAACAGATCCTGGATCTCATGTACAGGTACAGCTGCCCATGCAACTTCAACACGATACCACGGTTCATCAAGAGTAGTGACTGGCGTACTGTGACGAGCCAGTTGCTCGGCCACCATTGACAAGACGTTTTCAATTGGTTAGAAATCTGGAGAATGTGCTGGCCAGGGGAGCAGTCGAACATTTTCTGTATCCAGAAAGGCCCGTACATGACCTGCAACATGCGGTCGTGCATTATCCTGCTGAAATGTAGGGTTTCGGAGGGATCGAATGAAGGGCAGAGCCGCGGGTCGTAACACATCTGAAATGTAACGTCCACTGTTCAAAGTGCCGTCAATGCTAACAAGAGGTGTAACCAATGGCACCCCATACCATCACGCCTTGTGTTACGCCAGTATGGCGATGACGAATACAGGCTTCCAATGTGCGTTCACCACGATGTCACCAAACACCGATTCGACCTTTCTCAAAGGCGGAAACGTGATGGTACACATTTCTACTACTTACACGAGGCATCGCAACAACATTTCACCACGCAACGCCGGTCAACTGCTGTTTGTGTATGAGAATTCGGTTGGAAACTTTCCTCGTGTCAGCACGTCATCTTCGTGGTGTAGCAATTTTAAAGGCCAGTAGTGTAGTTTGTGAAAAATGGATGATTTATTCAAGAGGAAGAGCTTCACAACTTGGGCATGTCAGTTATGCAATGCTTACCCTCTGGTCCTTACGCAAGTTGTTATTCGCCTTGTCAATGTATGAAGCTCTTTCTCTTGAACAAAATATCCAATTTTTCTAAAATTGTAATTCATTTGTTTGTCTGTATTTGTACATCACATCTACCGATTTCTGTTCCATTCGTATTATTCCTTCGTGCTGCGTCGTTTCCTTTTGTCTTGGAAAGTATATTTAAAGAAAGGCGCCATTCATTAGTTAAACTGAAAACAGTCTCTAAGTAGACTCGCATTTGCTTCCACCCATGCACCGACGATACTTTCATGTGGAGAACAGTTTGACCAGAGTGGTATTTGATAAATCAGTTTCACACATTGAGAACATTGAAGTTTCTGTTAACCTTATGTTGCTTCCGCTTTTGTTAATCATTTGGTATCTAGGATAGCGACCTGAGTTCCGTTACTGAAAAATTCTTCGAGCTAATCTCAAATTTATGAGATTTCTACATTCAACAAAGAGAAACTTTTTTGTCGTTGTAAATATGACTGTAAGTACTGCTCGTGTTAACATCTATTGTTACAAGAAAATTTCTAGTTTCTTTTTCAAACAATAGGTCGCTTATGACATTTGTGAAACTACTTATCATAATGTCTGTTAAAAGTTACAGCTCTTCAGCGACTTGTGCTTCTGTAATTGGTAGATTGGTTAATATACATACATCGATTGTTCAGTAATGCAGCATCTTACACAAAAATGACATTAGTGTGTTGCAACACATACATCTCGGTATTTTAAGATTATTTGTATATGCGTTTGGTCGTTAGACTCCCTTGTCATGACCGACCCTTCTCGACAAAAGTAAACTGGTTCATACTCCTTTCCAGGCAAATGTATGCAAGAGAGATTTTTTCTAGTTTTTACCAGCAGGATCTCGTGTGTGAACATGGTACATCTTTTTAAACGTCCTGTACATAGCCTAATTCAAAATGAGTGCAGCGATTGCAAATGGCTATAACTATTTAATTTATATCGATACAGTGATAAGAATTACAGAGAATAGGCCCGTGTTCGAATCCCGCTCAGACATAGTTTTAATTGACCAGGAAGTTGCAAAACAGTGCACATTCTGCCGCACAGTGAAAATTCATTCTGAAAAATTCGTTGAACTGTGGCTAAGCCATTTCTTCGCAGCATCCTCCTTTCTAGGTGTCTAGTCCCGCAAGCTATGCAGGAGAACCTCAGTGAATTTTGGGAGATAGGAGAAGAAGTACTGGCAGAAGGAAAGTGTGAGGGCTGGCGGTGAGTCATGCTTCGATAGGTCAGTCGGTAGAGCACTTGGTCATGAGAGGCAAAAGTCCCATCGTCGAACTCGGTCTTGCACAGTTTTGATCTGTCAGGAAGTTTCTGTGTAAAACAACGTTTACAGTTTCGATGGTTTCATATTCATGGTGATGTATAACTGAAAACTTCTCTTTCGTAAGTGAAAATGTCGGATTCTGTATAGAAGGCATCCTCGATATTTGAATTTAACAACTGCTCTTTCATCACAGAGCAGAAATGATTACGTTAGCGATACAATCAAGAACCTCAATAAGCGACTAGGTTAACTGGCACAACATTCAACATTACTGTGTTTTGTGCGATGTCATCACATACTTAACAACCATACATTTCTTGTCGTAGGACATTTCCAGAACTCAAAATGAAAATTTCTGGTGTTCCCACACAGGTGACGTCATGTTTGCTTCAGAATATGTGACGTGAAATGAATTACCGTTTAAATGTCTTCCGTGTGATAAAGAGGAGTAATATGGAACATCTACGAAGTATGTAAAACTTTTTTGAAGTTTATTTCACGTAAGAAATTCTCATTGCTGTGTCGCTATGCATTGAATACTTATAGACGTTTGTACTCGCTTCATTCATTATGAGTGACCTCGTGCGTCACTTTATCTAGAGGTACTGTACGCCAGATGCCACCTTGGTTTTAGACGTTGCCTCTCCTTCCGACAACCTGAGGCTGGACAAGCCCTATCGGGAAGAATCTAACAGCAGCGGCGTCGTTAAGCGTAGCTAATTGTTGCCATTTCTCGATACCCCTATTATTAGACGTTTCCGCGGTGACGCCTAGATGCCTCGAATGTGTCTCCGGCTAGGCCCCGCGGTCGTCACCACCAGTACGTTTCATAGACGTTCTCGCTGCACCTTCTGCACCATGGATGTGTGCTTCACCCAGAGAAACATACCGCTGCATTTTGCTGTAAGTAATGCTCGCTGGTCGCATTAGCCTGCGTGATTTCTTGGACACAGGTGAATCTGAAATAGTTTGTTTAGGCTACCTTTAAGATATATATTTCCTTTCCCAGAGTTTTAAGACACTCATCTCCCTGGCATGCTTTTCTTCGCTAACGTTCCTTATTTCAGTGTAAAGATAAACGACCACATCGCATATCAGTTGATCTATTTCCGCTCATCGTATACATATTATTAATTACAGTTCCCCGCCTCGTTTTTTTTCTCGCTATTTTTGAAGGTTAATCTCAGGAACAACTCAAGGGATTCTGATGGGGTTTCCATTAACAGACTAATTCACGAGGATGGTTTGTGTGTATAATATATTGTTTATAGTAATGATGAGCGTGTAATGGTTCAAATGGTTCAAATTTCTCTGAGCACTATGGGATTTAACAGCTATGGTCATCAGTCCCCTAGAACTTAGAACTACTTAAACCTAACTAACCTAAGGACGTCACACAACACCCAGCCATCACGAGGCAGAGAAAATCCCTGACCCCGCCGGGTATCGAACCCGGGAACCCGGGCGTGGGAAGCGAGAACGCTACCGCACGACCACGAGATGCGGGCTGAGCGTGTAATATATGTGTTATTATCTGTTCTACATCTAATTGGCGTTGGAGTGACATCTGTGGCTACTTCCTTTTCAGCTAGAAATGAGGTGTGTATGCGTGTATGTATGTACGTATATACAAGGGTGCCCATACGATCGTTTGTTCTACATCTACATCATACTCCTCAAGCTACCTAATGGTGTGTGGGAGAGGGTACTTTCGGTACCACTATCTGATCCCTCCAACCCTGTTTCACTCGCGAATAGCGCGTGGGAAGAATGTTTGTCGGTAAGCCTCTGCATTGGCCCTAATTTCTCGAATTTTCTCCTCGTGGTCAATACGCGAAATGTATGTGTGGGGAACTTATATGTTTCCAGAATGAGATTTTCACTCTGCAGCGGAATGTGCGCTGATATGAAACTTACTGGCAGATTAAAACGGTGTGCCGGACCGAGACTCAAACTCGGGACCTTTGCCTTTCGCGGGCAAGTGCTCTACCATCTGAGCTACCCAAGCACTACTCACGCCCCCTCCTCAAAGCTTTACTTCTGCCAGTATCTTGTCTCCTATCTTCCAAAACTTTACAGAAGCTCTCATGCGGACCAAGCAGAACTAGCACTTCTGAAAGAAAGGATATTGCGGAGACATGGTTTAGCCACAGCCTGGGGATGTTTCCAGAATGAGATTTTCACTCTGCAGCGGAGGGTGCGCTGATATGAAACTTCCTGGCAGATTAAAACTGTGTGCCGGACCGAGACTCGAACTCGGGACCTTGTGGTAGAGCACTTGCCCGCGAAAGACAAAGGTCTCGAGTTCGAGTCTCAGTCCGGCACACAGTTTTAATCTACCAGGAAGTTTGAAATAATATTTTGCCTGACTCCTCCTGAAAATTCCTGCCCCAAAATTTCAGTAGTAAATCTCTCCGTGATGCATAACGTCTCTCTTGTAACGTCTGCCAGTGGAGTATGTTTAGCATCTCCATAATGCTCCCTCACCAGCTAAACGATCCCGTGACGAAACGCGCAGCTCTTCGTTCGATCCCAGATAGATGAACAATACTCGAGAATCGGGCCAACAAGAACCTTATAAGCTACTTCTTTCGTGGGTGCGTTACATTTCCTTAAGATTCTTCCGAAGGATCTGAGTCTTGGGTCTGCTTTTCCCACTATCTGTTTTATATGGTCATTCCACTTAAGGCCGTTCTGGATAGTTGCGCCAAGACATTTTACGGCAGACGCTGTCTCCAGCTGTTTGTCATCAGTAGTGCACCTGTACAGTAGTGGATTTCTTTTCGTATGTATACGCAATATGTTAACATTTATTTACGTTAAGGGTCAACTGCCAGTGTTATTGGGAGCAGGGGGTTCGATCTGGGGAGTGGAATATTACATTTTGGAAGATCAATGGTGGTTTTTAGTAGTTCCGATGTTATTAAAATCTTGTGTAATACCGACTTTTAAATTATTTCCTTCAAAGAAAAACATGTGAGTCACTACAATTTTTTTTCCTTTGCTGAGAGCTGGGGGGAGGGGAAGGAAGAAGGGGGGGCGCTTGTGTGTGTCATGTATGTATGTATGTTTCACATCTCCTTCTAAACCACCGAACTGATTCAAACTAAACTTCGTACAGACACTATTTACTGTCTGGAAAGAATCGCTGTGGGAGTAAGAAGCACTTAGTAACTTACAGCAGCCTTAGCATGTAGTTTCAAGCCTTTACGAAACTCTTCTCGGTGACAATCCCAATAAAATGACGAAAGGAAAGAAGTTTATCGGCAAGTATATTTTCGCTGTTCTCGTAGAAAGCTGCCACATCAGTCGTGATGTTTTAATGTATCACTTCTTTACTTTTAGCTGTATTCGCGGTGCATTTTGAAAACAGTGTTTGCATATACCACATTGTACGACACACAGTTCAGGACGAGGCCCACGAGGAAGACAGGCCGCGGTGCGTACGCCAAGTAGGTACGCCTGCGCTTGCTCGCTTAACTCAGTTGATTTTCTGTGGTGTCACCGCCAGACACCACACTTGCTAGGTGGTAGCCTTTAAATCGGCCGCGGTCCGTTAGTATACGTCGGACCCGCGTGTCGCCACTATCAGTGATTGCCGACTGAGCGCCGCCACACGGCAGCTGTAGAGAGACTCTCTAGCACTCGCCCCAGTTGTACAGCCGACCTTGTTAACGGTGGTTCACTGACTACATACGCTCTCATTTGCAGAGACGGCAGTTTAGCATATCCTTCAGCTACGTCATTTGCTACGGCCTAGCAAGGCGCCATATTCAGTTACTATAATCTGAACAGTTAATATTGTGAATCATGTACGTCAAGAGCGACGTTCATCATTAATGGATTAAAGTTAAGTATAAAACTAATTACGTCCTCTTTCTGAATTTTAATTCCTTGTCATGTTCCAGACCTCACGTCAGTATAGTTCTTCCCTCCTCACGCCAGCACTTGAGCCAACACTACATTTTCCACACCTGTTAACTCGTAACTAGGTGTCTACGTACAAACGAGAATTGCATAGTCTACTAGAATCTGCCATCATGGAGTACTACTGTTACTAGTCTTATAATGATCGGAAGTCCATAGGCCTACTTATAATTTGTTACGGCTGCACTGGGGCACAATAAAATTAACATCATGCCAGAAAGGTTACCAGTTCCATAAGGCACCACTTCTTGTATGAAATGAGCAGTGTTAAGCAGAAGAGACTAAATGCTGTAAACAAGTCGTTATACTATTTATATCGAGTATTGATCTGAAATTAAATTTTGTTGTAATACTGTTAATCAGTAAGACTTCATAAAAGCAGATTCAAGTAGAGGATGCAATTCTCGTTAGTACGTACACGCCAAGCTGAAAGTTAAGAAGTCTAGAAACGCATTTTTTCTGCTGAGGTGAGCGAGCGAGCGAATTAAGGCCTACCTTCGTGACGTACGCGCCGCGTCCTGTGTTTCTCGTGGGCCTCGGTTCAGGAGATAATGACGTCATAAATATAGAGCTGTAGGAAAACGAAACTGGACGGCAAAATTCGCTTGCGATACAGCTGAATTATATTCATAAATTTTTACAATATGTTGCTTATACGTGAAATACATGTCACAAATGCGTATGCGAGCAAATCTGCAGATAAAGGACTCCTACTCCGTAGAAATGTTGGAACACGTGAGGCAATACTGACCTTATGACTTATCTTAGAAGAAAGATTAAGAAAAGGCAAACCTACGTTTCTAGCATTTGTAGACTTAGAGAAAGCTTTTGACAATGTTGACTGGAATACTCTCTTTCACATTCAGAAAGTGGCAGGGGTAAAATACAGGGAGCTAAAGGCTATTTACAATTTGTACAGAAACCAGATGGCAGTTATAAGAGTCGAGGGGTATGACAGGGAAGTAGTGGTTGGGAAAGGAATGAGACAGGGTTGTAGCCTCTCCCCGATGTTATTCAATCTGTATACTGAGCAAGCAGTAAAGGAAACAAAAGAAAAATTTGGAGTAGGTATAAAATTCATGGAGAAGAAGTAAAAAATTTGAGGTTCGCCGATGACATTGTAATTCTGTCAGAGACAGCAAAGGACTTGGAAGAGCAGTTGAACGGAATGGACAGTGTCTTGAAAGGAGGGTATAAGATGAACATCAACAAAAGCAAAACGAGGATAATGGAATGTAGTCAAATTAAATCGGGTGATGCTGAGGGAATTAGATTAGGAAATGAGACACTTAAAGTAGTAAAGGAGTTTTGCTATTTAGGAAGTAAAATAACTGATGATGGTCGAAGTAGAGAGGATATAAAATGTAGACTGGCAATGGCCAGGAAAGCGTTTCTGAAGAGGAGAAATTTGTTAACATCGAATATAGATTTATGTATCAGGAAGTCGTTTCTGAAAGTATTTGTTTGGAGTGTAGCCATGTATGGAAGTGAAACATGGACGATAACTAGTTTGGACAAGAAGAGAATAGAAGCTTTCGAAATGTGGTGCTACAGAAGAATGCTGATGAGAAGGCGGATAGATCACGTAACTAATGAGGAGGTATTGAATAGGATTGGGGAGAAGAGAAGTTTGTGGCACAACTTGACTAGAAGAAGGGATCGGTCAGTGGGACACATTTTGAGGCATGAAGGGTTCACAAATTTAGCATTGGAGGGCAGCGTGGAGGGTAAAAATCGTAGAGGGAGACCGAGAGATGATTACACTAAGCAGATTCAGAAGGATGTAGGTTGCAGTAGGTACTGGGAGATGAAGAAGCTTGCACAGGATGGAGTCGCATGGAGAGCTGCATCAAACCAGTCTCAGGACTGAAGACAACAACAACAACAACTCCCAAACATGGTACACACATTACTTACTATCTGGAAATAAATGCTGTGTGTGTAAGAAACAGCAACCTCCTATTGTTGTGAATGTGGAGAAGAGAAGGGGGTGGAGAGGTGCACTGGCAGACGGGGAGCGGGACGTGGAGACAGACATTGGTGAGGAGGGGGGGGGGGAAATGGACAGAGAAAGGAAAGAGGAGGAGATGGACAGTCAGAGGGGGAAGGAAATGGGGATAAACGCATACCCGTACAACATCGGATACTCGCCTAGTGATCTCAAGGTTAAATTCAGGAATTACTGTAGCAAGTTTGATAAGGTTTTCGCTAATGGATAGACTGACTAATGAGGAAGGTTTGTGTGTATCACAGTATACACTGAAGGGGAAGGGGAGGAACCGCAACTCTAAGAACGAATTTTGAGACATAAACGAAAATTGGTAGGCATTGAAAGATGATATCAATTCAAATTTCTCGTTAGTTGCGTAAGAGTGACACTATTAGCGGCACTAAAAGGACGCAAATCCACACTCTAACGGTCGTGGGCGTTAGTTATCTTTGCTGTGCGGGCCTGCAACCAACCTCTCTGCAGCCTACACGCACTGGACGTTCACCTGAAGTTACGGCCTCGCGTGCGACTTCACATGAGAGCAGCCGCATTCTCGTTCTTATCCCACACACCCTGACTGCAAATCTGTACGTCCATCTGTGATTCCACCTGTTGTGCTGCCACTGAACAACATTCCATGGGGTGTTAGCTCGCCCACATACCGCTGTTGTAACCCAGCATGCTCTGCAGAGCGTTGACAAGTTGCCTTGGCCTGCTCGATCATCAGATCACATATGGGACATCATTCGACGTCGAGTTCAGCGACATACGTAGACAATATTAACCGTCCCTAGATTGACCGATCGAATCCAACAGGCATGGAACTCCGTCGCACAAACTGACACCTTGCACTGGTACAAGGCAATGGAAGCACGTTTGCTTGCTTGCATTCGATATTCTGGCGATTACATCGCTTTTTTTATTAATATACGAGCATATCACATTTGCAATGGTTTATCTCACACTTACATCAGCTTGTGATCTTGTAATGTTAATCACTTAAACATGTTATGAAGACAAATGTATTCCCGAAAATTACACTCATGCTCATAAATTAAGGATCACTGCAGAACGCGGTGCCACACAACGTGGCACTACACAAAACTGGCGCAAATAACATAAGCACATAGGGAACACGCACGACACAGATCTGCAAGTCCACAGTATTGGTGATAAGTTTAGAAAACCGTCCCGAAAAACATGTGCTACAAAACGCCACTGTTTCCTGCGCATGATACGCCGACATCAATATGGGATATGATCACCATGCACACGTACACAGCCCGCACAACGGGTTGGCATACTCTGGATCAGGTGGTCGAACAGCTGCTGGGGTATAGCCTCCCATTCTTGCACCAGTGCCTGTCGGAGCTTCTGAAGTGTCCTAGGGGTGTGAAGACGTGCAGCGATACGTCGACCGAGAACTTCCCAGACGTGCTCGGTGGGATTTAGATCTGGAGAACAGGCAGGCCACTCCATTCGCCTGATATCTTCTGTTTCAAGGTACTCCTCCACGATGGCAACTCAGTGGGGCCTTGCGTTATCATCCATCAGGTGGAAGATGGGACCCACTGCATCCCTGAAAACGTGGACATACTGGTGCAAAATGACGTCCCAATACACCTGACCTGTTACAGTTCCTCTGTCAAAGACATGCAGGAGTGTACGCGCACCAATCATAATCCCACCGCACACTAGCAAACCACGGCCTCGATGCAGGTCCCTTTCAAGGACATTAAGAGGTTTGTATCTGGTTCCTGGTTCAAGCCAGATGAAAACCCGGCGACAATCACTATACCTGGACTCGTCCGTGAACATAACCTGGTACCACTGTTCCAATCACCATGTACTGTGTTCTTGACACCAGGCTTTACGGTCTCTCCTGTGACCAAGGGTCAGTGAAATGTACCTTGCAGGTCTCTGGGCGAATAAACCATGTCTATTCAGTCGGCTGTAGACTGTGTGTCTGGAGACAGCTGTTCCAGTGGCTCCAGTAAGGTCCTGACCAAGGCTACCTGCAGTACTCCGTGGCCGTCTGCGAGCACTGATGGTGAGATATCGGTCTTCTTGTGGTGTGGTACACTGTGGACGTCCCGTACTGCAGCGCCTGGACACGTTTCCTGTCTGCTGGAATCGTTGCCATAATCTTGAGATTACACTTTGTGGCACACGGAGGTCCGGTGCTACGACCTGCTGTGTTTGATCAGCCTCCAGTCGCCCTAGTATTCTACCCCTCATAACATCTTCAATATGTATTCTTTGAGCCATTTTCAACACACTGTCACCATTAGCACGTCTGAAAACTTCTGCACAGTTCTCGCTGCAGCATACTCTGACATGCACCAACACACCTCTGCGTATGTGGACTGCTGCCAGCGCCACCGTGCGACGACCGCAGGTCAAATGCACCACATGGTCATACCCCGAGGTGATTTAAAACCGCAAACCGCCCACCAGAGAGTTGTTTCACCATGTATCAGCATTATACTTTATTGGTGAGCATGAGTGTAATTACTCTACATTTGTTTTTGGTGTTGCGATTTTTTTCCGTCAAGGTATCATAAGGAAGTCGCCCCGCCATACATAATATTTGAAGCTGGGACGGGTCACTAGTTGTATAGGAAAACAGCATATCATATGCTAAGATACGTCATGCGGTCAGTATTGCCTCACATGTTCCCACACTTCTCGTGTCGGTAGCACAAAAATACTTGTCTCCTGATGTCGCCAGTCGGGCATGTGCGAGTATATTAAGACGGGAGCGAGTTTGGCAGCGCGGGACAAACAGTTGACGCGCCGCGCGCGCGGTGCACAGTTTCTGGGGCAAGCAGCCTCATTAGCTGGCCGCGCGGACAATGGCGGCCCACACGGTCGCGTTTCGCGACCAGCCGGACCTCTGGCGCTAACGAAGGCCGGCCGGCAGCGGTCTCAGAGCAGGGGCGGCCAGCACGGCACGGCTGCAGCCGCCCTAATTAAACGCGGCCGTGAATGCTAAACAGCGGCGCCTGCTGCAGCAGTGCGTCTCCCTCTGCTCGTCCCGTTCCCGACGACAACGACCGCGACTCACGCAGCTGGCGGCTGTTCCCAGATGACGTCACCACCGCAGATCCGGGGCCCACGAACATCTGACGTCACACTAGTCGCCTTGTCCGCCATACTTCGAGAAAGCTCGGCTCTCTGTGCAGGGGCTACAGGAAATCAATATATCAATGAAAATGTACCGACTAAAGGTCTTAACTCTTGTCATGTACTATCGAGAGCTTGCATGCTTTTAAATGTGCAGCTAGGAAGTTTGAGGGTACTCTGACATTGGATATAATGCAGCGAAAATTACTTATAACTGAAGCGTCGAATACCACCTGTTTGCTTTTAGCCATGACGTCATCAACATGTCGAACTAAAAAAAAAAAAAAAGTATCGGACTCTTCAATTGACTTTACGCAAAGAAACCATTTCTTCTTCTGTGCAACGACCTGAAGATGACACAGATGCTGTAGCCCAAGGCTATGCATTGTTCATCTCCTGTTTATTTCCTTCTATGCCTAAACTTCCTACTTCTTTGCAAATTCTGCAGCCAAGTTTTTTGTTTGAAATGCTCAACCAGTCATTTTTCTCACAAAATGCGATTTCTTGTTCCAAAGTCGGAAACGTCCCCTTAGAAAAATTAATGAATTACTGTGCTGATAAACGTCTTATATTATTTGCTTTTCAAACAGCGGAGCAAAACTGTACGTTCTCAGACATTACTCTCTTTACTTATTCTGATCAAGACTAAACTGACACATGATATGTTTAGCGCAACGCAGTCTGACTTTGAAAAATCCCTACAAAAGAATGGTCCTGACTAACAATAACCTATACCTTTCATGAATCACTTACTTTACAAAAGTGTTCGTTACTCGAACTACCGCAATACAGCGAGCGCCACTACTGCCAGCTAAATAAAAGATTCAAACTACTGAAGGCACTAACTACTGATAGGCATACTTAGCAAATGAAAGATTTTGATAGAGAACAAACAATGTATTTACCTTAATAGTCTTCAAAAGTCATTATATATATATATATATATATATATATATATATATATATATATATATATATATATATATATATCAGTTCATGACATCCAGTCTTACAAATTTCGTTTTTCTGACGGACACACGTCCAGATCATCCGCTCTCGAAACTCCGCCATCTCTCTCCCCACATTCCTCACTGCTGGCGGCTCGCCTCCAACTGCGCAACGCTGCGCGCTGTTAGCATCCAACTGCCCAACATTACAATAGCGATTATTACAACAATGCCACCCAGCCACAGACTGCACACAGCACAGCCAGTGATTTTCATACAGAGCGCTACGTGGCGGTGGCGTTACCAATATAAGAACCTAAATAGCCTACTTATAAGTCCAACAGTCTGGACGATCATTTAATTTTCTATCATGCACACGTTCGTTCACTGCATTTTCACACGTAGGTTCAGTGCTCAGGTTTACAGTTTCACTTTCGTCATCCACTGATGTTGAACTTCCTGGCTTTTCACTCGCACACGAATTATTGACAGTTTATGGTTTTCTAGATGCAGGAGGACAAGTAAAATAGTCTGTTAGTTTTCTGCTCATCTCTCACCTCCAACTTAACTTAGAAGCTGCAACGGAAGACAGGACACACTGTAAAACTTCGCACAACTGACAAGAACAGAACAGCAAAAGCAAACTAATGAAGAACAACAAATCAAAGATGACAATGAATCGCGAAGGATCATGATAGCGGAACCATAGAGACATCAATCGGTAGCTCGGCGTCTGAGCGTACGCATATCCGTTTAGCACTACCATCGCCCACTATTAGCGGGCGGGGGCCCTACGTCCTTGTCTAACTGACTGTCAGCGACTCAGTTGCCGAGAACGGTTGTCGCAGCTTCGAAATGCTTGAAACAGTCAATGACATCGCTTTTCCCACTAAAAACTGCACTGGTATCGTTCGTATTGCAGTTACCAACACAGAAAAATGAAATAAGAAAATTTACGTCCGTGAAATAAATTTGGCACTCTTCCAAGATCACAACATCGTAAAAAAATTACTTTGTCGACGAAAAATTTTAGGGGTACGCATCCCCCAGCGTTCCCCCAGAAAAACAGCTCTGCTCATTCCCCACTGGAGATGGCTGCTGGCAACCGAAAGACCTGCAGTGACACGTGCAGCAACATATGCACTGCACCCTGTCTTTCTTGTGAGCCTTAGGCTGCTCCTGGGACCAAAGAGTTATACAGGCCCTGCAACGATCTAGTGATGTTACACTAGCTGGCTTGTCTGCCACACTTCGTGAATGCTCGGCTCCGTGCAGGACAAACAGGAAATCAATATTTAATTGAAAAGGTACCGAATAAAAGCGTTAATTTGTCGTGTATTATAGAGAACTTGCAAATTTAAGCAAGCAGTGAGGAACTGTTGAACTCGTATGAAAGAGTTACTCACGTCCCGCCGGAAACGGCTGGTGGCACATGCTGTGATGTATGCACAATGACTTGTCTGTCTTGTAGGTCTTGGGTTGCTCCGAGCTGACGTCACCCTACAAGTCTGCTCTTGTGCCACTATGGCGCCCATAGGTTCTGCTTTTAAGTTTGAGTACATGTTTGTATCAGCATATTTTCTTAAAAAAATAGAAGACATATTTATTAATATCTTTATTTTTCAAACTTACTGGCAGATAAAAACTTTTTGTCGTAATGGGACTCGAACCAGGGACCTTCGCCTTTCATGGGCAACTGTTCAATGAGGGAGCTATCCAATCATGACTCGCGACCTATCCAGACAGCTCAACTTCCGCCAGCACATTATATTCCACGATCCCAACTTTACAAACGTTCTCCTGCATATCTTGTGGGACTAGCACTCCCGGAAGAAAGGATGCCGGCCGCTGTGGCCGAGCTGTTCTGGGCGCTTCAGTTCGGAACCGCGCTTCTGCTACGGTCGCAGGTTCGAATCCTGCCTGGGGCAGGCATGGAAGTGTGTGATGTCCTTAGGTTAGTTAGGTTTAAGTAGTTCTAACTCTAGGGGACTGATGATCTCAGAGGTTAAGCCCCATAGTGCTTAGAGCCATTTGAACCATTTGAAGAAAGGATATGGCGAAGATATGCATTATTCACAACCTGGAACTCTAAATTTTTATTTTGTTGTTCCATAGTTTATTTATTGTTATTACTATCGTCTTGGAGATGTCGCTCATATATGCAACTAAATAAAAGGTTGTTTTCATACCGTACACGATTTGCTTCGTTTTATTATTTGTAATGCATCGTCAGTAGTCTGTAATACACTTATGTTGTGTACATATAATACATGTTTCCAGGTATAGGTTGTTGAAGATGGTTCGGTGTTCTCGTATTCTTCCGTAAAAAACCTTTTTTTGCTCAGTTTTCGTAAGCTTATTTTGGTCTTTGAGTCTGTTTACGATTTGTTGGGATGTTGTTAGCACATTATATGTCACAGTGCAGCTACGCATCATAATTCAGAATGCACCAGCAAATCCGATTTTTGGCGTTTGCGAGTGCGATGCACCTAAACGTGTCACTTTCACAATGTGTATTTTCTCAAACGTCTCTTTGCGGTGTGTGTTTACTGTTCGTACTGCTGCCCGGAGAAAACACAAGAAGCTGGCAGAATGAATTTCCTGAACACCTAATAAAGCAGAGACGTGAACCATGTTACATACAAAACTATACGAGAACCAGCTGGCACTGGTGCGGTCAATGACGACACTGGGACAGGGCAATAGTTTTTTTCTCTTATGATTGAAATGCTTCGGGTTTCGAGTAGTAGTTACTGTAACATTTTTAAAATTTATTAGATAGCCTACAAATAATAAACTGAGGTGGAAGGCACAAGGTGGGACTCCCTTTTAATCCTGTTACAAGTTTAATTCTTCCATCTACTACTTCCTCTATTGCAATATTATTTTCAGCCACTTGCCATATGAATTCCATGGCAGTGTACGTGTTCTCTTCCTACTGGGTTCTGTTGCCACTTCATTCGTTGTTTCTGGGTGTCTCCGATTTTCAGGTGCAACGTTTATTCCATCGCATAATGTTTTGTCTCTTCCAGATTCTACTTAAGCGCTTTTGTGATGCAAGGGTATTTGTGGATCTTCGTGTTTAATAACTTTGCTGCCCGCAGGTATTAGCGTGCGTCTTATTGACATTTTACCATTTTCCGTATGTAGTTATTTTCTCACTTACAATTATGTACCAGTTAGGTCGGACTAGATAGATTTTTGCTTTGAACGTTTTGCGATATAGCGGCCCATCTCTTTCCGGCTTTTTCTTTTCATTTATATAATTTTCCTGGTTGAATGTTAGGAGCAGATACGTTCTTTCTTACTTAGTTGTCTTCTGTCATCCTTTGGGAAAGTGATCTCGCTCGAGGTAATGTATTCTGACATGGAGATTTAACGGTGGAATATCTTTCAGATTTCGCGGGAATCCGGAATTATTTGGTTCCTTTTTTCTTACTAAACGCTGGATCTGGCTTTTTGATAGTACTCTCATATCTTGTGTAATATTTGTATTCAGCTCGTACAAGTTAGTCAAAACATGTGGGTCGACGAGATAATGTGTTGCTGCCCAACGAACCTGAGAAGTAATGTGAACCACAGTAAGCGTATATGCAAACAAAACAACCATGTAAATCTTATTCGTTCGACAAATAAGATAGAAAGAAATATTACTGCGTGTTATTTCACTGCATTTCATATTTAGAACAATATTCACGTGTTTTGTTATTTGTAAGCCATTTGAAAATAAATGTATAGTTTCGAAACCGGTAACGGTGACTTTTTAATATAGCAAAACAAATTATGGCTGGTTGCTATGTGCTATCAACATCCTGTGTTAAGCAACAGACACGGTTTTCTTATAACCAATAATTCCTCTCACCTTCTATCTTGGATAAGACAGGAAGAAACGTTATTATTCTGAACAATAAAAAGTACCCTCTGTGAAACACATTACAGTATTTCGCAGAGTACGTATGTACACCCAGACAGCTGTTAAAGATAAAGTGCCAACTATTGCTTTTTTAATCACGAGAACGCTCTAGCACATGTTCGAAAAATTTGTGCTTATTATTCAACTATAGCATGCTTTAGATTTGTTGAGAACGTTTTCTGTAGCTCTCATTTTGCACAAAATGATTATACCTCGTTTCGACAAACACTGGTTCTTGCGGCGATTCTTTTCTGTTGGGTACCGCCTGCATGCGTGATAAGACGTGTGTGTCCGGCTGCAAGACGACAAAAGGAAAAAAAAATGTTTTAAGCTTTCCGGAAGATGAAAATGCATTCTGAATATAAGGTAGGTAATTTTGACGGCATCTTAGATAATTACATGATAAATTTCTATCGTGTAAACTCGTATTTCTGTTGTTAACGTATCTTGTGTACGGTGTCAACGTCTCGCTACAAGCGTACTGTGATACTATAAAATCTAACTTTCTCCTTTCTTTCTCCTTTCTTTGACCGTATACATTGAATATACCTTCTGATCTCTTTTCTTTGAACAAACCGTCCTGACAATATCTTTCAACGTTATGCATCCGTCATCTAGCGACGACGAATGTTTTCCCATGATACCCCGTGCCAGCTGGCGCTATGCCTCCATATGTATTAAAGAATGTTGTTGAAAGTTTCATGGATTTCAAATTACGTTAAATATATGGCTCATTCATGTTCAAAAGTTAAACCAAAGAATCTGAAGCAGATGGTTATTAAAATCCACTATCTCTAAGGATCGAGAGTCGTGATCTACAACTACATCCACTCCGCAAGTCACCTAATGGTGTGTGGCGGAGGGTACCTTGAGTACCTCTATCGTTTCTCCCTTCTATTACAGTCTCGTATTCTTCGTGGAAAGAAAGATTGTCACCGCTGTGTGGGCTCTAATCTCTCTGATTTTATCCCCGTGGTCTCTTCGCGAGATATACGTAGGAGGGAGCAATATACTGCTTGACTCCACGGTGAAGGTATGTTCTCGAAACTTCAACAAAAGCCCGTACCGAGCTACTGAGCGTCTCTCTAGCAGTCTTCCACTGGAGTTTATCTATCATCTCTGTAACGCTTTCGCAATTACTAAATGATCCTGTAACGAAGCGCGCTGCTCTCCGTTGGATCTTCTCTATCTCTTCTATCAACCATATCTGGTACGGATCCCACCCCGGTGAGCAGTATTCAAGCAGTGGGTGAACAAGTGTACTGTAACCTACTTCCTTTGTTTTCGGACTGCATTTGCTTAGGCTCCTTCCAATGAATCTGTCTGGCATCTGATTTACCGACGATCAATTTTATATGGTCATTCCATTTTAAATCACTCCTAATGGCTACTCCCGATAATTTATGGAATTAAGTGCTTCCAGTTGCTGACCTGCTACATTGTACCTAAAAGATAAAGGATCTTTCTACACTCCTGGAAATGGAAAAAAGAACACATTGACACCGGTGTGTCAGACCCACCATACTTGCTCCGGACACTGCGAGAGGGCTGTACAAGCAATGATCACACGCACGGCACAGCGGACACACCAGGAACCGCGGTGTTGGCCGTCGAATGGCGCTAGCTGCGCAGCATTTGTGCACCGCCGCCGTCAGTGTCAGCCAGTTTGCCGTGGCATACGGAGCTCCATCGCAGTCTTTAACACTGGTAGCATGCCGCGACAGCGTGGACGTGAACCGTATGTGCAGTTGACGGACTTTGAGCGAGGGCATATAGTGGGCATGCGGGAAGCCGGTGGACGTACCGCCGAATTGCTCAACACGTGGGGCGTGAGGTCTCCACAGTACATCGATGTTGTCGCCAGTGGTCGGCGGAAGGTGCACGTGCCCGTCGACCTGGGACCGGACCGCAGCGACGCATGGATGCACGCCAAGACCGTAGGATCCTACGCAGTGCCGTAGGGGACCGCACCGCCACTTCCCAGCAAATTAGGGACACTGTTGCTTCTGGGGTATCGGCGAGGACCATTCGCAACCGTCTCCATGAAGCTGGGCTACGGTCCCGCACACCGTAAGGCCGTCTTCCGCTCACGCCCCAACATCGTGCAGCCCGCCTCCAGTGGTGTCGCGATAGGCGTGAATGGAGGGACGAATGGAGACGTGTCGTCTTCAGCGATGAGAGTCGCTTCTGCCTTGGTGCCAATGATGGTCGTATGCGTGTTTGGCGCCGTGCAGGTGAGCGCCACAATCAGGACTGCATACGACCGAGGCACACAGGGCCAACACCCGGCATCATGGTGTGGGGAGCGATCTCCTACACTGGCCGTACACCTCTGGTGATCGTCGAGGGGACACTGAATAGTGCACGGTACATCCAAACCGTCATCGAACCCATCGTTCTACCATTCCTAGACCGGCAAGGGAACTTGCTGTTCCAACAGGACAATGCACGTCCGCATGTATCCCGTGCCACCCAACGTGCTCTAGAAGATGTAAGTCAACTA
Source organism: Schistocerca gregaria (assembly GCF_023897955.1). Classification (NCBI taxonomy): domain Eukaryota; kingdom Metazoa; phylum Arthropoda; class Insecta; order Orthoptera; family Acrididae; genus Schistocerca; species Schistocerca gregaria. Next base: position 184,409,766 of record NC_064920.1, on the reverse strand, counting down.
CCCTGGCTAGCAAGATCTCCGGATCTGTCCCCCCATTGAGCATGTTTGGGACTGGATGAAGCGTCGTCTCACGCTGTCTGCACGTCCAGCACGAACGCTGGTCCAACTGAGGCGCCAGGTGGAAATGGCATGGCAAGCCGTTCCACAGGACTACATCCAGCATCTCTACGATCGTCTCCATGGGAGAACAGCAGCCTGCATTGCTGCGAAAGGTGGATATACACTGTACTAGTGCCGACAATGTGCATGCTCTGTTGCCTGTGTCTATGTGCCGGTGGTTCTGTCAGTGTGATCATGTGATGTATCTGACCCCAGGAATGTGTCAATAAAGTTTCCCCTTCCTGGGACAATGAATTCACGGTGTTCTTATTTCAATTTCCAGGAGTGTATGTATTGGCAGCACATTACACTTGTCTACGTTGAGATTAAATTGCCATTCCCTGCACATTTCGTAAATTCGTTGCAGAACCTCTGCATTTCAGTACAATTTTCCATTGTTACAACCTCTCGATATACTACAGCATCATCCGCAAAAAGCCTCAGTGAACTTCCGATGTTATCCATAAGGTCATTTATGTATATTGTGAATAGCAACGGTCCTACGGCACTCCCTGCTGCACACCTGAAATCACTCGTACTTCGGAAGACTTTTCTCCATTGAGAATGACATGCTGCGTTCTGTTATCTAGGAACTCTTCAATCCATTCAAACAATTGGTCTGATAGTCTACACGTTCTTACTTTGTTCATTAAACAACTGTGGGGAACTCTATCAAACGCCTAACGGAAGTCAAGAAACACCGCATCTACCTTGGAACCCGTGTCCATGGCCCTCTGAGTCTCGTGGACGAATAGCGCGAGCCGGGTTTCACACGATTGTCTTTTTCGAAACCCATGCTGATTCCTACAGAGTAGATTTCTAGTCTCCAGAAAAGTCATTATACTCGGACATAATAAGTGTTCCAAAATTCTGCAACTGATCGGCGTTAGAGATATAGGTCTATAGTTCTGCACATCTGTTCGACGTCCCTTCTTGAAAACGAGGATGACCTGTGCCCTTTTCCAATCTTTTGGAACGCTGCGGTCTTCTAGAGACCTACGGTACAGGCTTTACTATTTAAAATCGAATGCTAAGTAACTAACACTAAAATTGCCTAGAGCATCCTATGAACCTTTCCTAGTATTACGCAATTGGAGGTGGAGGCTAGAGAGGGAAAACGAACTTATGGTGTCAACTGCATCAGTAATTTATGTGGAAGTAGCGACGACGAGTGAAAATGTGTGCTAGACCGGGTCTCGAATCCGGGACTTTCTGCTTACTACACAGTTGCATGAACCACTGCGCCACCCGGATTCGGTGTTTTTCTCATTTGCGCGGCCTATCCCGGCTCACTCCCAGGCCGACACCGACTCCCACCTAGCGTCACCTATCCGCATTCCTCGTCGATGTCCTCCATGCTCGCTAATTTTAGAGTCCCACTGGAGGTCAAACGTAATTGTGTATCCACACTGAAGATTGCGGATTCATGGTTCGTCGAGAAGAATCATGTGAATGCATGGTGTCTGTTCTTTCGGACATGTCGGATAGAAGAGAACCAAGCATTCATATAATTTCCTAGTATTCTTTTGTTTATTGTACTGTACTCTGTGAACAGCTATAGCTCCCGATTTAGAAAAGAGAGAGACGTAAAGCCCTGCCTCCTACCTAGCCGTGTTGCCGAGAAAGAAACGCGTTGCTCTGTTTCGGGCGTGTCGTCTACGGCAACTCGTTACCTGCTGCAAATCCAATTGGCGTTTAAATTTAGAAGTTAATGGCTTGCAAACTGCGTTGCCCGCGGGACTGTGGAATGGAATTGCAGCTGTGATGGCCGCTAACAAGGTTAGGGTAACGAGAAATTCGTAACTGTGTAATGACTTCTATTAGCTCTGCCGCGACCAGCGCAATGGGTGTATCAGGAAACACGTCGAGAAGAGGGGATGGCGATAAAAGGGGGCTGGTAAAGCGGGGGAAGGGGTGCGGGGGAGGGAAGAGGATCAGGGTATCACACCGCCACTGCCCACGTCGGGCGGTCGGCAAGTTAAATCACATAGGCTTACGTGTTCAGCACTGGACATGGTGTTCATTGGGCAGTTGCACGTGTATCACGTGTATTAAATCGTAACGTAACTATAATTTGCCAATGCACCGCCACCATTGAACGTCACAATGGGTGACCAATGTGATACAGGGGGACGAGGTTTTGTGTGTGTGTGTGTGTGTGTGTGTGTGTGTGTGTGTGTGTGTGTGTGTGTGTGCGTGCGTGCGCGCATGTGTGCAATATACCCAATATAAGTTGAAGGTCACTCCAAAAGAAATGCACACTACTTTTGTAAACATACAGATTTCATTCTGCATGTGTGAAAGTTTTACATCCTTCCCGCTTGTTTTCAAACTTAGTTCAACCTGTACCCGTGAGTGGCGCCGTCACAGCATGTCTTCAAGATGGCTGCAACACTTGACGTTCGTCAGAAGCAACGTGCTGTCACAGAATTTCTGTGCTGTGAAAACGAGACAGTGGGGAACATCCACAAGAGGTTGAAAAATGTGTATGGAGATGCTGCTGTCGATCGCAGTACAGGTAGTCGGTGGGCAAGCAGGTTACATCATGAAAGCGGGCACGGCAATATTGAGGATTGTCCTCGCAGCCGCAGGCCTCGCACTGCACGCACTCCAGACAATGTGCAGAGAGTTAACGAATTGGTGACTGCTGACAGACGCATCACAGTGAACGAATTGTCACGCTACGTTGGGATAGGGGAAGGAAGTGTTTGCAGAATACTGAAAGTGTTGGCTTTAAAAAAGGTTTGTGCCAGGTGGGTTCCCAGGATGTTGACAGTGGCTCACAAAGAGACAAGAAAAACGGTATGCAGCGAACTTTTGGAACAGCACGAGAATGGTGGAAATGAATTTCTTGGAAGAATTGTGACAGTTGATGAAACATGGCTCCATCATTTATCACCAGAGACGAAGAGGCAATCAGCGGAGTGGCATCATGCAAATTCACCCAAGAAAACAAAATTCAAATCACACCTCCTGCTGAAAAGCTATGGCTACGGTGTTTTTCGATTCCGAAGGACTCTTGCTTGTGGAGATCATGCCAAGTGGAACCACCATAAATTCTGATGCATATGTGACGACGCTGAAGAGACTTCAAGCTCGACTGAGTTGTGTTCGACCACATCGGCAAAAGCAGAATGTTTTGCTGTTGCGCGACAATGCACGCCCATATGTCAGTCAAAAAACCATGGAAGCGATCACAAAACTCGGATGGAAAACACTGAAACACCCGCTTTTCTGTCCTGACCTGGCTCCATGTGACTATCATCTCTGTGGGAAACTGAAAGATTCTCTTCCTGGAACAAGGTTTGAAGATGATGACTCCCTTGTGCACGCTTCTAAACAGTGCTTAACAGGTTGGTCCAGAATTTTACCGTGCGGGTATACAGGCGCTGGTTCCAAGATGGCGTAAGGCCGTTGAGAGAGATGGAAATTATGTGGAGAAAAGAAAATATTGTTTCTAAAGAATATGTCTACATACTGTAAAACTTCCAAACATGTAGAATAAAAGACAGATTTCTTTTGTAATGACCCTCATACAGACTTATCGAGAACCTTTGTGTTGACTGTCTTTTGTTTACGACTACTAGCAACCGTATAGATAGATCTACAATATAATCAACATACTTGTAATCGGTACACATCGCCTTTCTATTAAATCTTGTGGTTTTATTGGTTTGACTGTAAGAAATCAAATTTTAAAAACCTGAAATTCGGAACAGTATTTTGTAAGAAATGATTTCTCATTGTAATTTTTATTACACGTTTTCAAAAATCGAAAAGTGCAATTCTCACACCTGGGGCTAGGCGTTGTGGCGGGGTTGGGGGTGGGGGCGGAGTTGATGGGGGTTGTATGGTTGAAGAAGTGCTCTGATTAGAGTTCACAGTAACGTTGGCATCTAAATCATCAGTGACTGAAAACAGTTCAGCTGAATAAATATGAGGTAGGATAGTCACATAAGATATACAGCATGTACATAAAATCCGGGAACACTTTAAATTATTTATTGCACAAGAACCAAACATTGTATAGATATCACACATGGCATTTTGACGAGAAATCCCTGAAGGTTTGTTTTCATGTATACCGCTACAGCGTAGTTTGGTAATTCTCCGATAGTCGGCGCTAGTCGCAAACATGGCGAGTTCAGGTGCGGAGCGAGCTTTCCGTGTGAGTGAAGTGAATGTGGAGCTCGTACGGCAGGAATTCGATTATCGTATTGACATCTGCCGGGTCACTCATCATCGCATATAGAATTTTTGTAAAAAACTTTAAGAGTTTCTCTTCAAAATGCAATATGTATGGCATCTGTACAGTGTTTAGTTCGTGTGCAATATATAATTGAAAGTGTTCCAGGACTTCATGTACGCCCTGTAAGTCGGAATGGCCGCCCAAGCTTTGGACCCCTATCCGCGCGAATTAGAGTCCGGTGACACGCAGATGTTATTTATGCTAGTCTAAATAGCAGACGATATGGTTTATCAGCTATGAGAGGCAGCGCGTATACGTCACTTCCATAATCCACTAGTCTACTTTGGCAACAAGTCGGCTTCTACTTCTTTGCAATCGCTTTTTTCCCTACGTGTTGCTTCTTAGGAATGTTTCATTTTATGTTCAGTAACGCCCATCGCTCACTTATCTTCAATGCTACAAGAATAAATTTTCGATGTGAATGATGATCGAAATAAGAGTAAGGTACTGACGTATGCTGAGGTTGTTTGTTAGTGTCAGTTGCAACCGGCCGGTGTGGCGGAGCGGTTCTAGGCGATTCTGTCTGGAACCGCGCGACCGCTACGGTCGCAGGTTCGAATCCTGCTTCGGGCATGGGTGTGAGTGATGTCCTTAGGTTAGTTAGGTTTAAGTAGTTCTGAGTTCTAGGGGACTGTTGACCTCAGATGTTAGGTCCCATAGTGCTCAGAGCCATTAGAACCATTTTTTTTTTGTCAGTTGCAGACGAGACAGGCTTTGATGTGAATGCAGAACTATACGTTGCCTCTGATTGGTGCTGGACATCGAACTGCGGTCAGGCAACTATGATCTGGCTAGTACATACGAGAACTAAGATAAAGCAGTAATTAATTAATTAATTATTAGCAGAGCTAATACGAGAGAAGCGATGAATTTCCAAGGCCCTTACGAGCGACAATAAATTGTTCGTCAAACTAACTACGCAAACTTACTGTGCCAGGGAAGTTATAAGAGAGCGAGAACATTTCAGAGAATGTAAATTAGATATTATTATCTGAACAAAAGCAACACGACAAATCATCACATCGAGGGTGTGGTTCTCTGGCTGGTTCTATGACATTTTTCTGGAAATTAGTGTGAGCTTTTAAAATGCTTTGGATGAGAAGAAAGACGAATCGGTCAGTGATTCGAAATCTACGTTAAATTGTCCCCCACTACCCCTCTCTATGGATATTGATGGTTGTCCTGTCGGAAACCCAAGAACCTCCAAATACGCATGGTGGAGCAAGGCGTGGTACAAATCAACCTGAGACTTCTATCTATCTATCTATCTATCTATATCCGAATCCCGCTCCAGCTACTGCCAGGTCTGGGTGCTGACGAGTCCTCTCCATTTGGCTCGGTCCTCCCACCACTTTTCTTCCTCCACTTGCTGCCAGGTCACACCACTCCTTTCAACAGATATTCTCACTCCAATTTTCCACCGTGTTCTTGGGCGCCCTCTAGGCCTTTTCCCATCCATCTTTAGTTCTTCCATAATTTTGGGGAGTCTCTGCCCATGCATCCTCTTAACATGCCCATACCATCTTAATCTCTTTCTTTCAATTTCTTCTCTCATACTTTCTTGTTTGAGGTCCTTTCTAATCTCTACATTCCTAACTCTGTCCATTCTTGTTTTTCCTTTAACTGCTCTGAGGAATTTCATTTCCCCTGCTTGCAGTCTGCTCTGTCATTGTCCATGTTTCTCCACCATAGGTGACAATAGGGATGTAGTAATTCTTATACATAAGGAGTTTTGCTCTTTCTGAAACCTCATTATTCCAAATCAGATGTTTTATTATTTGGTAGAAACTGCCTCCCTACTGTAACCTCCTATTAATTTCGTTAGTTATTCTTCCATCCCTAGATATTTCACTCCCTAAATAAGTGAAACTTTCTACCACTTTGAGGGGTTTTCCATTCAAGGTAATATTTCCATTGAATCCTTTCTCTCTTCCAAATACCATTACTTCACTGTTATCTTTATTTATTTTTAATCCATACCTTTTCATTATTTCCTTCCACGCATCAAGCTGTAACTGTACATCCACCTCTTTATCACCCCATATTACCATATCATCTGCAAAAATCATCTTTTTGTCTTTTTCTTTTACTATATCTTTAACTGCCCTATTCATTCCCTCCATTACAACATTAAAAAGCGCAGGAGATAGAATACTTCCTTGCTTAAGTCCTTGTCTTATTTCGAAGTATTCTGAGTTCCCCAATGGTGTTCTAATTCTACAGTTGTGGCCTCTGTACACTGTCTTTATAACATTAATGTATCCATCTTCTATATCTGTCTTCTTCAGTTCTTCCCAGAGTCTTTCCCTGTCAACTGAGTCATATGCCTTTTCTATGTCTATAAAAACCATTATCACCCTTTTATTATACTCCCAACTTTTTTCCATCAGTTGACGGATAGAAAATATCAGGTCCATCGTGCTCCATCCTTTCCTAAACCCATGCTGTTCTTCACTCAGCTCCTTTTCTAATTTAGACTTAACTAAATTAATTTAAATATTAATGTAGACCAGGGGTGGCCAAGAACTCGGCCCACGAGCCGCGCCCTGCAAGACTGGCATAGCTTTCAGCCTGACTGGAACATCCCCCCCCCCCCCCAAATCCTCCCCCCTCCCCCCACCCCACCCCCGCCAAGTCACGCTGTCTGTATTTCACATCTTTCAACACAGATCACAAACAAAACAAATTTTTAATATTAGTTACTTTTTGGTGCGCTGAAGACATGATTTTTATCTGGTACAGTTGTTGACATACGGACAGACGCAGATAATTTCACGCATTTTCGCACTCGGGTTGCCACGTAATCGTGACTTACTTCGCTTTGTAATCGAAGAAACTTGCTTCACACACATACATTGGTTGAAATATTGTAACACTTTTGCAACCTCGTTATGGAGGTGTGGAAACTCTACCTGAGAAAAGCAATGTAGAACTCTTGGAGAGTTTTAAAATTTAAGGGATTTGCGTATAAAACGTGAATTACCTTGCAGATCGATCAGTTATATTTGCACAGCCACAGGGGCGCTTTCAATTTAAATGGAAAACGGTCTCTTAAATAGTTTGATAACAGATGTGAAGTTGGCAGTTTATAAAACAATCCTTGTAATTCTTCCAAGGCCACAATGAATTCTTCAAACATCACGTTTCCAATATCGCCAGTGAGCTTAGGGAACTTACCGCTGTTTGTTGGAACGTGTCACTTCTGTAAAGCGCGTTCTTTTTAAAATGCATCCTCATCAAACCAGAAAGAAGCAGTTTCTCAGTTTTCAATGCCTTACTGTGGGCAGCGTGCAGTTCTAGTAAAATGCGAGGTATGCAGTCTATTCCGGACGTTCTAATTCTCTTACCTGCACTTCTTTTGCCATTATAAATTCAACAATAGCGTGTTTCAAATCGAAAAATCGTTCCTGGCATGCCCCTCGACTTAACCAACGTATTTTGCGATAATATACCATATTAAGCATCTATACACAAGTTCCATCGAAAACTGTTGTTACTGACGGTAGATTAATTCATGCGACTTCAGAAAATTTACAGTTCGTATCACCAATTCCTTCACGGCCTCCGTCACTGCAAATTTAGTCCAACGTACAAACAATGAATCACGTGTTTCGACCGCTGTAATTTTTTGCTCTTTCATTGTCAACTAAATCTTTAAATTCTTTCTGCGTGTTACTGTAATGTCATTCCATAGCAAATAAGCAGTACTCGTCGATTGTGGGTCTGCATAATAGGCGTTGAGAAATTTCATCCTTCCCTTCTGTCATTCACCTTCATTTTTAAAGGTGATAGATCACTAAACTGCCTCCTTTTGAGCGAACAGCCACTGGACCTGATACTGTTCTTTATATCACGAGCGTAAACAGTGCCGACACAACGATTCTCCTGAATGAAGAGAATTGTGCCGACCGAAAAATACCACGGCGCCATACTCAACGAAATGTGGCGCTCTTCCGAGTACTTCCGAGCAGGTCCGAACGAAGCCGAGGCAGGCCGTGCCTTGCCCACACACGCTGCACGCCGTAGCTGTCTCTCATGTAGACTCTTCCAGAGTCTGCACGTACTGACGTGTTATCGACTAAAAGAATTATTTGCAGATTCACGTTTACCTTTACACTGAAGACCAAGTTTTCGCGTGACCTCAAAAAGACTCATATCTTTCCTAGTTACCAACACATCATGAAACTTCAAGAGATTAATCCAGAAATAAATATTAGCTGAAGTAACTGATGTAACAAAACATATATACTGATGTTCTAACTCAGTTACTCTGTGTAGCTAAGTGGAAATATAGAATAAAAAAGAACTGTGAGACAAAAGTTCCGGCTTAATATCACGAGCTTACTTTGTAACGTTGCCTGGCAAACAGTTATCAAACAGTACTTTTTACAACAGAAAAGGAAATACCTGACTGATGTGCTGCAACTGTCAATTTATCACAAACCGTTTTAAGGATCTTGTGTCTGTGGGAAGACAAGTGAGTCGAGGTGATAAAACAACAAACAGCGGCCAATGAAATCGACCACGTAGACGTGGCGACCTCATGCCCAGCCATACCGATGCAAAGACTTGATGCTCGGTGGGTTCCGAACAGGGCACAGTCCATTGACACTCAGTTTCCCCCTCTGGTGGGATGATCCGCCAATATGTGAAGCTTGTTGAACACAACAGTCGGTACAACATATTTTAACGACATGTGTGTCATATGCTAACAGAAGGGCAACCGTCAGTTTGGCTGGAAACGTGTCCACCACCCTAGCCAACAATAGCAGCGGTGTAAAACGAAGCCGGCCGGAGTGGTCGTGCGGTTCTAGGCGCTACAGTCTGGAGCCGGGCGACCGCTACGGTGCAGGTTCGAAACCTGCCTCGGGCATGGATGTGTGTGATGTCCTTAGGTTAGTTAGATTTAAGTAGTTCTAAGTTCTAGGCGACTGATGACCTCAGAAGTTAAGTCGCGTAGTGCTCAGAGCCATTTGAACCATTTTGTAAAACGCATTATAAAGTTCCTTGTAGTGTCGCGTCCACCTACCTTAAGTGCAAGGGACTGGAAGTTAAGCAGCTCGGAGTAGATGATTCGGGTTTTGTTCTGCTAAGCCATACATATATAGCAGGCAGTTTTAACTTCTTTTTCAACTGATAATCGTCCCACTAACAAATATCCCACGTCAGGATCAGTACAGTTTTCGGATTTGGAATGTACATTATTTTTCACTATTAAGTTTCTTTCAGTTTACACATGAAAATCAATATAATGAAAGCTGTAGCTAAGCCGTGTCTCCGCAATATCCTTTCTTCCAGGAGTGATAGTTTCTGCTAGGTTCGCACGAGAGCTTCTTGAAAGTTTGGAAGGTAGGAGACAAGGAACTGGCAGAAACAAAGCTGTGAGGATGAGCCGTGTGTCGTGCTTGCGTAGCTCAGACTGAAAAAAAAGGACGGTAGAACACTTGCCCGTGAAAGGCAAAGGTCCCGAGTTCGAGTCTCAGTCCGGCACACAGTTTTAATTTGCCAGGAAGTTTCATAAAGAAAGCTACCTTTGTGAAATATGGCTGGTATGAACTTTTCAGAACAGATTTCTTCAACTACAAAAATTTTAATTAATCACCCACCGTGGAGCTTAATATTTTAAGTGGAACTGCCACTGCCGACATAACCCAACATTCTGCAGGAAACTACTAATATGTGTTCCTCAGGGATCTTCGAAGCAATTTTGCTTTTGAGAACAGACACCGTTTAAAGTTCCAGACGTGTATGCTGATATGCAGTAACCGTGCTGTTAGAGTGTCGTCGTTGTCATCAAAAAAATGGTTCAAATGACTCGGAGCACTATGGGACTTAACATCTGAGGTCATCAGTCGCCTAGAACTTAGAATTACTTAAACCTAACCAACCTAAGGACATCACACACATGGATGCCCTAGGCAGGATTCGAACCTGCGACCGTAGCGGTCACGCGGTTCCAGACTGAAGCGCCTAGAACCGCTCGGTCACACCGGCCGGCTCGTTGTCATCGTCGTCATCTTCATCATCATAGATCTCTTCACTGGTTTCATATGGCATTGTCTGGTGACCTATAAAATAAATCTCTACAACACAGTAGTGAAATGGGAATGCCTAGATTCTAAGGAATGTTTAGTACTGAATTATAAGCTTGAAAAATTAGAAATAATAAGAGGAATTACAAAGAAAATATTGGATCGCTTAAAAATTTCAATTTTTTGCCAATTAAGAAGTGATAATGAAATTCATCAGAAAACGGAAAACCTGACAGAAACTTTGCTTAAGAGGCTTTGGAAATGTTTTAAAAAATGGATCCAACAGAGTAACTGAAAGGATCTTCAAATATTTTTGGGGAAAAAGCCAACGAAGGCATGAAGTCAAAAGATCGAGGAGGACATGGAGAGATGCAAATAAGAACTTGCGGAAAGAGAATTCTTTCATTTTAAAAACTCTGTACATTTCTAAAGGAGGAATGAAAAGAACACATGCTCAATGTGTTCTGATGAAAGAAAAGGGAAACTAAGTGAATCAATAAGCAATAATGGAAGGAAGGCACAGCGAAAGCTGAATTGGTATAGACACTAACGCAGAAAGACTAAAAACGGAAGTAGTAGTTGCAGAACTTCAAAGAAGTGATTCATTTTTATTATGTTTTGCCAAGCACCGACTGTTAAAGTACTTATTGCGTTAAATGATGTGCAACGGAAAAGCGTGATATAACACAAAGTTTTCAACGCAAACGTTATGAAGTTATATTATTCATTTTTTTGTCCGTTTGGCCCTCAGCTCGTCAGTCTGTAAATTCTTTTCCCAGAAACAGCTCTGGGTACTTGCAAATAAAAAAGAAAGCACTTTTTTGTCGAATTTGTTTAACAGTCGCAGATGGAAGAACAGGGCGGTGGTTTTCATGGATATGCGCAAAGTTTGTACTCCATTAACGAGGGCACATTTGCGTCAGCTTTCAAGCGCAGTGAAACAGCTCTTTTGAACTTTAATTAGTGTCTAACCTGAGAGATGTTAAACTCTTGAAGGGAAATAGAGTTTACTGCTAACGTGAATCGTTATCTGGTTTCAACCTCTTAGCAACTTCAGTGCAAAGTCGTAGGTTCATTAAATTATAATTACTAGAGGCGCATCTGCGCTCGAAGAGCAAGGCTTACGCCCACGTCACGTCGATAGCTGGCCTGAAGGGGTGTCAACCATCCGACAAAGCTTCGTAAATTATTCCTGCAGGGCGGAGCCCGGGGAATATCGATTTTCATATCCATTAATCGGGAGGTAGCTGACGTGCGCCGTGCCAATACAGGCCATCGTGTCAGATTTCATGAAAATTTATGCGTTTCACGTTGGACGCCATAAAGATGGATATCGGAAGCCATTGTCTGTGCCCAGTTCCAGGGAAGTTGAGATGCGATGGAGGATTTGTGTTAACCAGGGTGACGTCGAAGCATTTCCTGTTTGTGAAAAGAAAATTCCTTCCCGCGACACATTACTGCAGCTACATATTGCCAATTCTGTAAGTTGTTTCTTATGTGAAAACGGAAGATTTAAGGTACCCCTTATTTTCAGATAAGAGCGCATTTTACTTTATTGCGAATTTTGCTGCTTCACATAGTGTAAGTGAAGTGAATGTATCAGCGCTGCGAAACCTACGGAGTAAGGGCGAGCGGTAGCTTTCCAGACTGGCCAGCAGATGCGGTTGGCCATCTGGCGCTTTCAAAGCCAGTGGGATGAGGTGCCGATGCAGAAATCGGTCGTGACGTCACCAAAGGGATTCGTAGCGAAAGCAGGTTAATTCTGGCGCAAATCTAGTAAGTGTTATTAATAAATATTTCCGATGCAGAAATCGATCGTGACGTGACCACAGAGATTCGTAGCGAAAGTAGGTTTACTCTGGCGGGAATCAAATAATTGTTATTAATAAATATTTCCTAACAAAGGTTGACTTTTGCCACTCAAACATTAGTCCGAATCTTCGGATCATAAATACTATCATTAAGTAACGTTACAACGCTAGGAAGCGTGGATATTGATAAACAAATGACTAACTTTGGCATAACCGAAGATGTACGATCTTATACTAACTACACCGATTGTACGCTCAGTGCGCCATAGTCAGCAGTTGTCGATAGGGTGACTTTCGATCTACTCGTACGACAGACCACGATCTCGTACTTTAAATAGTTAGCTTACAATCAGTGTGAACAAGTTTGTTTTACGGTGTTTCTTGAATAAACGCAGCACAATGGCATCCTGTGTAATTATAATTTGCACAAAACGTCTTACCGCTTCGTTATTTAAAACACAGACAGTAGTATTGCACTTTCCGAATCCTACGGTGCTCTTACGGCTCTGTAAAGGGACATAAAAATACGAGAGCATCTCCACATAACAGGTAGGAAGAAATCCTACGCGGCAGCTCACTGAGTCAGTTCAAGGACATACTGGTGTAAATATCGCAAAGTTACACTATACGCCCTTATACCACCATCTATGGACTCGCTGGCTAAATTGAAGACATTTTGGGACGTTTAATACGATTCGGGGGTTCTTGGAATCGGATCGGGCAATCTGCGATTGTAAATCTGAAGAGTCTGCACTATGTGGCTGATGGGTTGTTAGAGATCTGCTTGCTTCAAGCCTTCCCTTTCTCTCACTGGAAATCCTTTTCTAACATGGTTGTTTCCAACGGATGAGTGCCGGCCGCGTTGGTCTCGCGGTTCTAGGCGCGCAGTCAGGAACCGTGCGACTGCTACGGTCGCAGGTTCCAATCCTGCCTCGGGCATGGATGTGTGTGATGTCCTTAGGTTAGTTAGGTTTAAGTAGTTCTAAGTTCTAGGGGACTGATGACCACAGCAGTTGAGCCCCATAGTGCTCAGAGCCATTTGAACCATTTTTCCAGCAGATGAGTATGGTCATAGAGATCGTTACTATTGTTAGTAAAAGAAAGGTGATGTTGAACGTACACAAAACTGGTAGCACAAATGGCCACAGGCTTGTCTGACTCATCGGGAGAGCATCACGGGAATGCTGAAAAACCTGAAATGGCAGACACTCCAAGACAGACGTCTACTACCATGCGGAAGCCTATTTCCAGAGTTTCAAGAACCTTTATTAAGTGAAGAATCCAGAGATATTCAACTCCCTAAATATTGGGTGACGTGAAGACGGGATTAGACTATGATTACAGCCCGCACAAAGGAATGTAAGTAGTCATTCTTCCCATATTCCATATGCGGCTGGCACGGGAAAGAAACTGAAACATGTACTACCACGCTACATACCCTCTGCCATGCATTTTCCATTGATTGCAGGGTACGTATGTAGTTAAAGATGTAGATTTAGATGCTCCAGAGATTATGAGAAAGCTATAAAACTATTTTCCTATTCACGTGTGGCCTGTGACATTGTCTTTAAAGTCTCCAGGTCACCCAAAATTGTATCTTCCCAGTTGAAACTGAGATGATCATGTATAATGTAATTCTTCATAAAGGTTCTGTTAGCAAGCATGCAGTGACGTTACTAGGCCAACTGTCCACCCCCACCCTCTGTCCACGTATGTCTTCCTATTTTTTGTTTTATCCTCAACGATGCTAATCACGTTTATTCGTTTGACATTAATTCATCCGTGCAATAAAATAAAAAGTACACGTTTCAGTTATTTATTTATTAGAGTCAGAAGCAAATACAATACAATAAAATTACAATCAAAAGACAGATAGTATTATTAAGCTACGCTACTGTTGACCAAAATCTTCCCGCCCGCTGTTCTAGGGTTTTAGCAGTTTGGAATCGTGCTGCTGCTACGTTCGCAGGTTCGAATCCTGCCTCGGGCATGGATGTGTGTGATGTCCTTAGGTTAGTTAGGTTTAAGTAGTTCTAAGTCTAGCGTACTGATGACCTCAGATGTTAAGTCCCATAGTGCTTAGAGCCATTTGAACCATTTTCGAACCAAAATCTTAAAACATCAGTTGCGCCCTTGTTTTCTGCAAGATGCAAGGCATAGTTGACAGACTAGTAAGGGATCCAATGTGTGTTATCCGCAGTCACAGGTGGTGGTATCCACAGAGAAGTACCGTTTCTAAAGATTAGTCCTGGATCTTCCAACTCCAGATCGAAGGGGCTTGAGTGATTTCCACATTCTCCAGTTCGTTCGTGCCAAGATGGGGCGGTCTGCGAAGGGGATAGTCAGTGTCTCTCAAGTCGAGAGATGCTCAGTAGTTTCCTTGCTGTAGCTGCTGCTGTTTGCAACACTGAAGTGGTCTTCATGAAACTCATTTTGTACCTTAACCTTGGGGCTGCTGGAACGTGCCCATGTAATGGATGGTGTTCCTGATAAGTCTGGTTAGTTCCTTTAACATTGGCAGCCAATTCACGACGAGTATCTGGTGACTCTATGACTGCGAGCTAGGAGAGTTTTACAAGTGAGGTATGATTTACATCCTGTAATAATATTCCACGTTTTTCTTAGTCAGTCTACGTTTCAGTAGTTCTTTTTTGTATGATATAATTCAAAATATGGACCACCACACAGTGCACAAGCGCATTACCAGAAAAAATAATTTTTCATTGTTTCGTTACCGATCAAAGCAAAGCCGCGACAGATACCTTTTACCTTTCCCTTGAGGGAATTAGATTAAGAAAAGCGACACTAAAAGTAGTGAATGAATTTTGTTATTTTGGCACCAAGTAACTGATGAAGGCAGAAGTGCAGCATGTAAAATGCAAACTGGCAATTGCAAGAAAAGCATTTCTGAAAACGAGAAATTTGTCTACTGGAAATTTAGGTTCAAGCAAGTGCTTACTGAAGGTTTTTGTCTGAAGGGTAGCCTTATACAGAACATAAACGTGCAAGATAACCAGTTAAGACAAGTTTGAAAGATGGTGTTACAGAAGTGTTGTTTTTATAGGTAGTTCAAAAATGGCTCTGAGCACTATGGGACTTAACAGCTCAGGTCATCAGTCCTCTAGAACTTAGAACTACTTAAACCTACCTAACCTAAGGACATCACACACGTCCATGTCCGAGGCAGGATTCGAACCTGCGACCGTAGCGGTCGCAGGGTTCCCGACTGAAGCGCCTAGAACCGCTCGGCCACAACGGCCGGCTCGGATGACTGTTGAAGAGGTACTAATTTGAATGAGGAAAAAAAAATATAGCGCAACTTAGGGATCGCTTTATAGGATACATCATGAGGCATAAAGGTATGGTCAGTTTGTTAATGTGGGAGAGTGTAGGGGGTAAAAAGTATAGAGGGAAACCTCAGCACGAATACGTAAGTAGATCCAAATAGGTAGGTGTTGGATGTAGTAATCATGCTGAGATGAAGCAGTTTACAAAGGATAGACCAGCGTGGGGGATTGCATCAAGCCAGTCTTCGGACTGAAGGTCACAGCAACAACCCTTTCGTTGTGCAGGCTTACTTGACACAACGAGAATGGCTCCATCTACTAGCCAAAAACAAGAAACAAGAGTAGCCGGTCCTGGGGCAGTGTGGTATTATGAAGATGTTATTCAACACAAGCCAGTTGGAATCTCCTCATGACACGCTGTCAGACACTTCTGGCTCATTCCCATTTTAGTGTCCTCCTCCTCCTGCTCCTTTTCCTGCTCTACATCTACATACATACTTCGCAATCCACCATATGGTGAGTGGCGGAAGGTACTTCGTACCACATCTAGCACCTTCTCTCCCTGTTCCACTCCCAAACAGAACGAGGGAAAAATGACTGCCTCTGTACGAGCCCTAATCTCTCTTATCTTTGTGGTCCTTCCGCGAAATGTAAGTTGGCCGCAGTAAAATTGTACTGCAGTCAGCCTCAAATACTCGTTCTCTAAATTTCCTCAGTAGCGATTCACGAAAAGAACGCTTTCTTTCCCCCTGAGACTCCCACCCGAGTTCCTGAAGCATTTCCGTACCACTCGCGTGATGATCAAACCTACCAGTAACAAATCTAGCAGCCCGCCTCTGAACTGCTTCTATGTCCTCCCTCAATCCGACCTGATAGGGATCCCAAACGCTCGATCGGTACTCGAGAATAGGTTGTATTAGTGTTTTATAAGCGGTCTCCTTTACAGATGAACCACATCTTCCCAAAATTCTACCAATGAACCGAAGACGACTATCCGCCTTCCCCACAACTGACATTATATGCTTGTCCCACTTCATATCGCTCTGCAATGTTACGCCCAAATATTTAATCGGCGTGACTGTGTCAAGCGCTACACTACTAATGGAGTATTCAAACATTACAGGATCCTTTTTCTATTCATCTGCATTAATTTACATTGATCTATATTTAGAGCTAGCTGCCATTCATTACACCTGTGGGACCGAGCGAGGTGGCGCAGTGGTTAGCACACTGGACTCGCATTCGGGAGGACGACGGTTCAATCCCACGTCCGGCCATCCTGATTTAGGTTTTCCGTGGTTTCCCTCAATAGCTCCAGGCAAATGCCGGGATGGTTCATTTGAAAGGGCACGGCTGACTTTCTTCCCTGTCCTTCCCTAATCCGATGAAACCGATGACCTCGCAGTTTGGTCTCTTCCCCCAAACAGCCCAACCCCCAACCGAACCTGTGGTGTGCGTACTGTAAGACTTTCGGTACACACACCATCAGATTATTTGACTTGGCGCTCTAACGAAGTAGGCGAGTGTTAGCAATATGTCTTGTGGTCTTATTGTGGCGTGATTATCTTCTGCCGTTAGGTCAGACGATAGAAATGCCACTTGCACGCTTAGAGTAGCAGATTGACGGTGACCAACTTTACACAGAACTTGATTAATTTCCACACATTGATTAAAATAATAAAAATCATAAACCTTCCTTAACTTGATTCAGGATGCTATTTACAATTAACAATCAGAAGTTCCTTTGGTCTTGGTACGTTAATCTTATTCTCACATATCTGTGATACTTGACAAAGTGTCTATACATTTATCTTCATGGCTATGTACAGGAATATGATAATATTGTTAGGCGCAGACTGAAACTTGACTATACACTGGTACAGAAAAATGCAGACTGACTAATCGGAGGTTTGCACACTCATTATAATACCTCGCGCGATCAGATATCACTGCGCGAGTGTCATCCGCAAGGAGAAAAGGTTCTACGTTAGCAGCAATATCATCGGCTGCGTTACATATTAATACGCGGATCGGCGGAAGCAGAATTTGGTCCGTCTCTAAGACAGCGTCATCTCGCAGTGCGGAGACGGACGAGCGCTGCGCCTGCGCTGTTGTGCTTAGCGGGGCGCGCTCTAGTGGGAAAGTTGTGTACGCGCTGACTACGCGGAACGATGTACACAACAACACTTATCACAAATCCTGTCCAAGTCATCTTGTATCCTCATACAGTCACTCAACGACGACACCTTCCCGTACACCACAGCATCATCAGCAGACAGCCTCACATTGCTATCCACCCTATCCAAAAGGTCATTTATGTAGGTAGCAAACAACAGCGGACCTACCACACTTCCCTGTGGCACTCCAGATGATACCTTCACCTCCGATGAACACTCACCATCGAGGACAACGTACTGGGTACTATTACTTAAGAAGTCTTTGAGCCACTCACATACTTAGGAACCAATCCCATATGCTCGTACCTTAGTTAGGAGACTGCAGTGGGGCTCCTGCTTCTTTCTTCCTCATTTTTTCCGCCTCTCACAAATTGGCACCCGCACGGGAACAGAGCCCATGGCCACGCCCTCGTCACGCAGCTTTTTGACAGTACTGTCGACAGTAACGGTAATATCTCCCGTTGGTCCTCTCACTCCTCCCCTCTTCTTCTTCCTACTGCTTGCTCAAGCCTGGCTGGCAGAGCCTCAGCACGAAGCTCTGTTTCCGCAGCCCTGCTCGGTTGCGGCGCTTTGCACAGCGGCGCGTGTCCCGGCCAGATATCACTTTCGACCTACCCGGCGTCAGGCGCACGTGGCGCTTAATCACGCCAGGGGGCGCCGGACGCTGTCAGCCGCAGCCGTCGCCACGCGAGACATGCAGCCACAGCTTCTGCTTTCACGGCGCGACTGTTTTAGGTCGCTGCAATCCTCTGCACGTCTGTTGCACTGCCTTCTACTCTTGCTCACTCGCAACACACCGATAAATTTCCCATAGAATTCTCCCATCTCCAATGATACGCCTCGTCCCAGGCAATAATTGGATAACAAACCACCCTTAGCTGTCGTTCCCAGCTTCGACCTCATCATTTACACCCATTCTATTCAGTTAACTGAAGGTTAAAGCAGTCAAGATCGCTTCCTCTGTAGCCGGATGATTTGAGCTCGGCTCCCGGTAGCTTCTCAGATATTTTCTGAAGTTGGGAAGTCTGGAACAGGGTCCACTGAGCCTGGTGACGCCATTTGAGAAGCTGCTTGAATGATGCAGCAGCTGCACCATCCTGATTCATCTACTGACAATAACGGCTGGAGGGCTAGGCGGCACCCTCACAGTACGAGGTTTGTCCGAAAAATACGTATAGAAGTTGAATAATAATTTTATTTTACAATTATTCAGGTATTACAATATGGTATCCTTTAAAGTTCTCGCCCTGAGACGCGATACATTTCTGCCAACGCCGTTTTCACTGTTTGTAACATTGCTGAAAGTCTTCGGTTGTGATGTTTTTCAGTTGCCGTGTCGTTTCCGCCTTGATGGCTTTCACATCTCCCAAGTGCCGTCCCCGAAGCACCATTTTGCATTTCGGGAACATGAAGAAGTCACACGGGGCTAAATTGGGTGAATAAGGCGGGTGGTCTGTCTCGGTGATTGAGCTTCGGGCCGAAAACTCGCGCACAACGAGCGACGTGTGAGCGGGCGCATTGTCGTGATGAAGGATCCACCTGCCCCCTTTTGCCAACTCCGGTCGAACTCGGGCCACACGACCTCTGAGACGTGTCAGAACTTCAACGTAAAAATTTCCGTTCACTCTCTGGCCGGGAGGGACAAATTCCTTGTGAACAATGCCCCTATAATCAAAGAAAACAGTCAACATTGTCTTCACATTGGACCTTGATCTTCGCGACTTTTTTGTTCTCGGTTCTCCTGCTAGTTTCCATTCCTTGCTTTGAAATTTGAGCTCCACATCGAATCCGCAAAACCAGGACTCGTCTCCAGTGACGACTCGGTTGAGAAAGTCCCCTTCGTTCCTCTGCTTCCAACCAATCCTCACAGCACTCAACCCTCTTTGCTTTCTGTTCTGGCGTCAAGAGCTTCGGTACGATTTTCGCACACAATTTCAAATGGTTCAAATGGCTCTGAGCACTATGGGACTCAACTGCTGTGGTCATTAGTCCCCTAGAACTTAGAACTACTTAAACCTAACTAACCTAAGGACATCACACACATCCAAGCCCGAGGCAGGATTCGAACCTGCGACCGTAACAGTCGCACGGTTCCGGACTGCACGCCTAGAACCGCGAGACCACCGCGGCCGGCACACAATTTCTTCATTTCAAGTTTTCGTGTCATGATTTCGTGAACGATTTTGTTTTGGGGATTGACAGCTCGTCAGCAATCATTCTGTCAATCTACGGTCTTTAAGAACACAGGCCCGAATTCGTTCAACATTTGCATCGGAACTCGATGTCGACGGACGTCCTGGGCGAGGGTCACCGTTCACTTCCTCTCGGTCATCCCGGAACCTTTTTAACCACTTGTTCACGCTTGGTTTCTTCAGAGAATTGTCTCCGTAAACCTATTTCAAACACTCAAAAGTCTCACGGCCATTCTTGCCTAGCTTTGCAAGAAACTTGATGTTGACGCGCTGTTCCTTAATCAGAGAGAGCTCCATGCCGACGGCAGGTGAAAAAGGGTAACTGTCTACAAGCTGCCGCACACTCCCACCTTCACGCAGAGTGTTCTGACTCGAACTGAGCGTTGATGGGATTGATTACAGCAGTAGTCCCACCTGGTGGTGACTGCCACCTGTAACATAAAGCCATTATTCAACTTTTATATGTATTTTCCGGACAAACCTCGTATGCTCCACGATCGTAGATCGCACCTTGCACTGCACCAGTCTGCCACGCTCAACGGGCCTAAGCCATGACTGGTGAGTAGTGTTTACGTTTTAAAGCAGTCAGCAACTCACATCAGTTTGAATACCACAGTGCTCTGCTAAACACGGTCTGCACCTCGTGGTCTCGCGGTAGCGTTCTCGCTTCCCGAGCACGCGGTCCCGGGTTCGATTCCTGACGGGGTCAGGGATTTTCACCTGCCTTGATCATTATCATTCATCCTCATTACGGTCGGAGGAAGGCAATGGCAAACCACCTCCATTAGGACCTTGCCTAGTACGGCGGTGCGGGTCTCAAGCATCGTTCCCTACGCTCTGTTAAGGAGTATGGGACTTCATCATCATCATCTACTAAATACGGACCTATTGGAGATAGTATGCTGTTGCCTGTCTCTGACTTCCGTTCCAGCCTTCCCTTTATACCAGGACCTACAGTTTAACGTGGACTAAAACCCCATGGTACAACTCGGCATTTTGAACATTAACAAACACTATCAATTACACCCATGATGCATTGTTTTGAGGACCGCGACTGTCGATTACCATGAAAAAAAAAGAACAACAAGACCTCAAAAAGTAAGATGCGCATCTCGTTTCACGCTAATGGTGGTAGTGACTTCAATGTACCACGCGAATGTTAAAATTAATGCTTGCTTTCAGCTAGGAATGAGCAGAAATGTAACTGTCAGCTCCACTACTCATAACGCGTAATTCATGACTAGGAGTTACTCTACGCATCACGTGACTCCGATGTTGGTTTCATACGTCAGCGCACCAGAGGTAGGTGAGTCTGCGGTCTCTGTGCATCTATGGCCTAGGTTTCTAATGGTTATGAAGGCATCTTTCGTTCGTGGACGATGAGCTCTCGTAAAATAATCAAGTAAGGACGGAAGCAGTATCACCCGTATTCTACGGGGCTCCTCTTTTTCTTTTGTAGAGGGAATAAAGTACGTTGCCTGCTGCAGCTAAAGTGCTTTTTAAATTTTAAAGCCAAGAGGCTGGCTTGCCGTGCATTCCCTTGCGAGCAGGTTCTCTCCCGCGCTCCAGGCTACGGGAGAGATAGCACCGCTGCAGGACGAGTAAGGAATATCTTGTCCCTGAGGTCGGAACTCAGCCGCTACGCGAAGAAACACGACTCCCTTATGGGGGGATCTGGAAGTTTCTTCTTGTATGGGAGGATATCGTATTCTGTGTACCGCAAGGCAGTAGCAAACAGAACAGCACATCAAGATGGTTTCAGCTAACCCTAAATTTCGTAATACGCTTAGATACGTTGTCTCTAGCGCTACGTAAAACGACACGAACCAAAGTGGATCCGACAATTCGGAGCTGATGTCAAATACATGAATGTCCTGGTTTTCTTACCATATACGAAGCGATATTTTGCGGTGCGGCGGGGTCAGGGTTTTCACCCGCCCGGAGATAACCGAGTGTTGTTGGGTCGTCTTCTTCTTCATCATCATCATCATTCATCTCCATTACGGTCGGAGGAAGGCAACGGCAGACCACCTCCATTAGGACCTTGCCTAGTACGCTTTGTCAAGGAGGATGCGACTTCACTTCCATACCTGTAAGGGGTTCCTAGGAAATCTCATTCAGACGTACCATCTTAAAAAGAACAAAACCTGTGATACCCGCATTATTGTCAAGTTAAGGCCAGTGTGCTGAGGGCAGTGACTCTCACAGCTACTTTTATTTCATTAATTAGCTTCTCTGTCCCAGATCATTTCTGACACTTTATAACAAACGCAATAAACATACAGCATTTTATATATGATGTTCTTTCTTGAACTCTTCTGGGAATCGGGGAAATGCCGCTAGTAAAGAGGATAATGGCCAAGGGGTACTACATCTGTAATTGTGTGGATAAGTTCAGAATACGAATCTGACGGGATGTGTGCAAGCGTAGTCCGTGCATTGCTACAACCACTGCCGGCCGCTGTGGACGAGCGGTTCTAGGCGCTACAGTGTGGAACCACGCTGCTGCTACGGTCGCAGGTTCGAATCCTGCCTCGGGCATGGATCTGTGTGATGTTCTTAGGTTAGTTAGGTTCAAGTAGTTCCAAGTTATAGGGGACTGATGACCTCAGATGTCAAGTCCCATAGTGCTCAGAGCCATTTGAAGCCTTGTGAAGCGTGTCTTCTTGGCCGATGAGAGCACTATCGAATATGTGATCCTTGTGGCGTGCAGATTAGGATGTGCCACAGTTTATTAGAATGTGTATTTTATTGAGACAACAGGGCAGCAGCTAATTATCTCCTGTAACACATGTGGTGGTCGGCCACTGTGGTGGAAGGTGGAGTGCGGTAGGTCGATGTCTGGATGTTGATAGAAAGCCACCCTGGGCTGCGCAGCAGTGTCATGCGTGGCAGATGTCCGACGGGACGACATAGAAACAGCATTGTAAAACCATTCATTTGTTACTCAGTATTACAATATGTCAGTGTCCTAGTAAGCGAGCGTTCGCAGGATGTCAGTAGTACATGTCTTACAAAGAAGGCCCTGTAGTTAGCACACAGCTCGAAGACATAGGCACGGAGCGGCGTCGTGTACGCAGGGAAGCAGTGACGCCAGTGGTATGGCAAGGTCTCTGACCCAGCGAGAGGAGCAATCTGTGTAGCCTCACTGCCTAGAGGCGATCAGCAGCCTTGGACGAAGCACGCAAGATCCCATGTGGACCTGGTATAGAAAAGGCAGCTCAGAACAGCATAGTCAGTCCAGATCAGTGGCAGGCAGCGAGGTATTTGGCTACACAGGTGATGACAGTTGGATGGTTGCGTAGGTCTGGACGAGAGGCAAAGAATCTCCAGGGTTGGAAGTGGCTGAAGGCCCATCCCCATCTCCGCAAGCGGCCCACTGGTTAGACGGCGCAGCACTGGACTTGTCCCAGCGGCAAGGATGCCGTGAGCAACGGTAGAATGCGGAGAGGGTGACTGAGCCTCGTAGACTGCTCTTAGTCCATGCTCGTTTTGCTACAGCTTCGGATTTTATTACGTATGCCACGACTAGCCTGTGGCCCAAGTGTGAAGTAACCAGGCCAATCAGACCTTGGTGTCTCAGCCTTTCTGCTGCGTCGAGGTTATTTACGCTTTTGGCTGCTCTGCTTGGAGGCAACACGAGGTAACAGTACTCACTGCATCAGCAGACATCCCTGGCATAGATCTCTTCTGCCATCTAATTTGATCTTATTCCCTGTCTTCTTGCGTTAACCGCGGTAAGTGCTACATAAAATTTTAGGGAGACGTTTTTTAATGTGTTGTCAAGGTGGCTGGTCAAATCAAATGGTTCAAATGGCTCTGAGCACTATGGGACTCAACTGCTGTGGTCATAAGTCCCCTAGAACTTAGAACTATTTAAACCTAACTAACCTAAGGACATCACACACATCCATGCCCGAGGCAGGATTCGAACCTGCGACCGTAGCAGTCTCACGGTTCCGGACAGCGCGCCTAGAACCGCGTGACCACCGCGGCCGGCCTGGCTGGTCCATTAATATTTTTTGTAAGTGATCAGCCAGCCACAACTCCCTGAGTAATTAGTTTAGCTTTCCTCTTAGGTTACTTGCTAACTTCCAGTTTTAGAACATTTGACCATACTTCCTCTGCCTTAAAGGATATGGGTTAGTGTAATTGTGCGGGTGACAGCGAGTGAGACGGGAAGAAAATGAGTGCAATTATCTGTAAGATTGACCCTCACCTATTTTTTATAAAATTTTAGATGTTTCAACCATGCTTGCTTCTACTAGTTTTCGTAAGGGCTGAGCGCTCATAGCCACACCCTAGAGCAGGACCGCACAAACACGGAAAACCGCACGCGTGCAAAGCGAGGTGCAGCGAGTTCCTGCACAGTGCATCGGTTCAACTCGGCATACTTAGCCTCAACTCGGCTTGCTAGGTGAGGCCGACGCTGTGCGCTGCCGAAAGCGCTACCAGACGGCTTAGTCAACGTTGGAATACGTAAGTGCAAGACAATTACCGGAATAATGGAACCATCTGCACCAAAAAAAAAGGAAAATTGCCGAAAGTCAATTTGAACCGGAATGGGAACTCTCCTACTTTTGTGTGCGGTGGACGACCTACATGTAACGGAAGAGTACCTGGATATGATTTCGTTGAAGGATGCTGTTACAGGGGCGGATATTTTAGCAGCTGTTGAAATGGCAGCTGAAGGAATAGGACTCCCTTGGGAAAAGCTGTTTTCCGTATCCACAGACGGGGCACCAGCAATGTGCGGTAAAGCAAAAGGATTTATTGGCCTACTGCGGGAAAAAACTTAACATGCTGAATTTACCTTCCGTTCATTGTTTTGCTCTTTGTGCGAAAGTTGTCGTCTTCAAGATGTGATGAATGTAGTGGTGCGTATCGTGAACGACATTCGTTCTCATGGACTACTTCATCGTCAATTCAAAGAATTTTTGATTTCCTTTGAAGAGGAGTATCCAGATATTCCCTACCACGCTGAGGTGCGCTGGCTGAGCAAAGGGAAAGTGATTTCCCGAATTTTTCGACTACGCCACACTGTGGCTCAGTTTTTGGAGAGAAAAAGACGTCCGGAGCCACTTTTTCATGACCCTAAATGGGTAGCTGATTTAGGATTTTTAGCAGACATTATGGCTCTCCTAAATGATTTAAGTCTGAAACTCCAAAAAGAAAACAATCTCATCAACGATATGATCAGCAAAATAAACGCTATCCAGTATAAACTGAAGCTCCTCAAAAACAACCTTTCAGAGAAAAATACGCAACACTTTCCTGAACTACGTAAGCAAGATATGAAGTGTACTTTTATTAAAAAAGCCTGATTTTTATAACCGCTCTAATAAAAACGGTACTATGTTTTTGTTTGACAGCATCTGTGCAGGAAGGAGTGCGCTTTGAAAAATATGTCGAGGTGCTACAATCTCTTGAAAATGCTTTTAACGACCGATTCCAGGTAATGTGCCGGTATATGACATACAGCTAAATACAGGAGATTTCGTTACATATGCAAGTGTAACATTACATTAAAACCAATAGTACACATTACATGTTTATTAAAATCTATCGCATTTTAGTACTTCGAAACAACGGCTTACATTACTTTCATTTATTAACATTGGCTTTGTTATTGTTTCAGGAAATTACCTACCTGCAGCCAATTCTCGATGTTTTTGTGAAACCTTTTTCGATGGATATTGAAAGTGCGCCTTCAGATTTACATTTCGAATTAATTGATTTTCAAAGCGATGTTCAACGAAAGGATGTGTTTTACAATACAAAAGGTTTGCTCCAATTCTACCAGAATTTACCGAAGGAAGAATTTCCCAAGTTACACAGAGAAGCAGCGAAGATTATTTCTATGTTTGGTTCCACTTGTGTATGTGAAAGTTTTTTTTCCACTTTGTCTTGTACAAAAACTAGATTGCGTGCGAGTATTTCTAATTGTAATTTAAAAAATTCTCTCAGAGTTGCTGTCAGTCAATCTCTTGTTCCACGTCTTAGTAGCATAATTGCAAATAAAATAAAGATCACATAGGAAGATACATTTGTGTTGAAACCAAATTTAAAATTGTTACCATTACAGTTATTATATAAATCTCTTATGTACCGGTACACCAAACTAAGCTCTCCACCTAGTGTACATTAGTATTTGACAATGACGAAGACAACAGGGTAAAAGCTTTGAAACAGGTCGAGACAGGCGGCGCCAGCGACACAAGCTAAGGAAGTGAGAGGCAGCGCTGTTGCGCAAAGCCGAGCAGTAGGGGGTCTGCACCTTCAACATAGCGCAGCCGTCTTCTGCACTCTGCACTGTGCGATGCACCGGTGCATGCACCTTGTGCAGCCCTGCCCTAGAGTATCATCATGAATAATATGAGGAAAGAAATTCATGTCCAGAAACGTCACCAAGCATCGAATTTATAGAAGCCAACGCCTGTGCGGCCAACACATCTATACAGCGTGGATTTTCAACTGACCGCTAGCGCATATTGCGAAGGTTGAATAGCTCAAGGTTTGTAAGTGAAGCTTTATTCTTAAGTCTTGTATAGAAACGCCGCATCGCTTTGCCGTTTTCGTAGACACCATTCGAAAAACTGTAAATGATTTTTTAAAATCATTGGCAAAGATGCTGGTGTAGCGAAATGTGGCGAAGATGAAGTGCGATGGAATGTGTTCATGGTAGAATACTCACTTAATTGACTGCGCTCGCACACTCGAACTGCATCGTGGTGACACGTGGGTTGTAAGCTGCCGCTGCTAACATATTCCTTGTATTTCCCCCTCATACGTTGCTGTTCTTTCTGTGTTTTTTATTATCCATATTTCCAGTTACTTGAATTTATTGATGTTACAGCAGTTTGATGGCAGTCGCCATAAATAGAAACGCTGTGCACTGGATCTTTTTTTTTTTTTTTATTTTTTTACACATTTCGAAGGTCTGAATAGCTTAACGTGCAATTTGTCTCATGGCTTCAACTGCAGAACACAGAGTGGGGTGCTTCAGGAGCCTCGGTAAACAAACGAACTATACCACAACTACATATTCGCTCAAATTTGGTAAATTAAGACAGACGTAGGGACGCCTTCTCCCGGTGGAAAGAAAGTGGTTTGCAGCGCTGAATTTTGTTATTGTTTGATCAAGTGCTACTCATGTTATGTCGCTGAAATACTCTTTGAAGGTCCTTTCGAACACCACAGCAAAAAGTAATGTGGGTATGACATTATATAACCAAAGATAATAAAATTACTGTGGTCTTGTCTCACTTACGGTAGTCACAGTAGCCTACGGTACTTTTACAATTCTAAGCAGTATTAATATAGTAATAGTCAATAGAAATAAGTAAATAAAACGTGGCTTAAGTATAAAAGGCAGTCATTTAGACCGGCAGTGTGTTCACAGAATTTTATTTAGATATGTATTAGTGCTTCATACTGACTAAAAATGGTTTAAATGGCTCTGAGCACTATGGGTCTTAACTTATGAGGTCATCAGTCGCTTAGAACTTAGAACTACTTAAACCTAACTAACCTAAGGACATCACACACATCCACGCCCGAGGCAGGATTCGAACCTGCGACCGTAGTGGTCGCGCAGTTCCAGACTGAAGCGCCTAGAACCGCTCGGCCACACCGGCCTGCCATACCGACTCACTCGTTTCACATTAAAGCGAGAGATGGCCGTAATGACCCACAGAACGTGCACACGACAGAAGTAAACGAAGCTGACCGCATCATCCCTACATAAAGATGCAACTGTCCTACGCGGATTTAGTCTGATGTGAGAGTGCGGGCGATAAAGTAGCACTGCAAACTTTCGGTACAATTGCCTCGCCAGCCCTTCGCCTGAACACTTCCGCGAACACGGCAGAGCGGAGGCGCCGGGTCTGCTGTTACAGCTGCGTTTACTGTCGCTGCTGTTGAACCCGCGCCTCGAAGCACGCTATGAAAATCGACGGCCCGCCCACCCGCTTCCTTGAAAAGCCATCTCATTGTTTCCGCAAAGCTGCTCAGCACCCGCGATTCTTAGAATGCATTCCGCCCACGCGCTCTGAAAGCCTCCGTTCTCCCCTTTCCCGGCTTCTGTTCCTACGTTAGCCGTGCCTCCATTTCTTCGTACTCGTCTTGTAGGAGCAAGCGTCAGCAATCGCCCCCTCCCGTAATGCGACGTTCTCTCTCACTGGAGCCGGCCGGAGTGGCCGTGCGGTTCTAGGCGCTACAGTATGGAACCGTGCGACCGCTACGGTCGCAGTTTCGAATCCTGCCTCAGGCATGGACGTGTATCATGTCCTTAGGTTAGTTGGGTTTAATTACACTCCTGGAAATGGAAAAAAGAACACATTGACACCGGTGTGTCAGACCCACCATACTTGCTCCGGACACTGCGAGAGGGCTGTACAAGCAATGATCACACGCACGGCACAGCGGACACACCAGCAACCGCGGTGTTGGCCGTCGAATGGCGCTAGCTGCGCAGCATTTGTGCACCCCCGCCGTCAGTGTCAGCCAGTTTGCCGTGGCATACGGAGCTCCATCGCAGTCTTTAACACTGGTAGCATGCCGCGACAGCGTGGACGTGAACCGTATGTGCAGTAGACGGACTTTGAGCGAGGGCGTATAGTGGGCATGCGGGAGGCCGGGTGGACGTACCGCCGAATTGCTCAACACGTGGGGCGTGAGGTCTCCACAGTACATCGATGTTGTCGCCAGTGGTCGGCGGAAGGTGCATGTGCCCGTCGACCTGGGACCGGACCGCAGCGACGCACGGATGCACGCCAAGACCGTAGGATCCTACGCAGTGCCGTAGGGAACCGCACCGCCACTTCCCAGCAAATTAGGGACACTGTTGCTCCTGGGGTATCAGCGAGGACCATTCGCAACCGTCTCCATGAAGCTGGGCTATGGTCCCGCACACCGTTAGGCCGTCTTCCGCTCACGCCCCACCATCGTGCAGCCCGCCTCCAGTGGTGTCGCGACAGGCGTGAATGGAGCGACGAATGGAGACGTGTCGTCTTCAGCGATGAGAGTCGCTTCTGCCTTGGTGCCAATGATGGTCGTATGCGTGTTTGGCGCCGCGCAGGTGAGCGCCACAATCAGGACTGCATACGACTGAGGCACACTGGGCCAACACCCGGCATCATGGTGTGGGGAGCGATCTCCTACACTGGCCGTACACCTCTGGTGATCGTCGAGGGGACACTGAATAGTGCACGGTACATCCAAACCGTCATCGAACCCATCGTTCTACCATTCCTAGACCGGCAAGGGAACTTGCTGTTCCAACAGGACAATGCACGTCCGCATGTATCCCGTGCCACCCAACGTGCTCTAGA
Organism: Schistocerca gregaria; assembly: GCF_023897955.1. Classification (NCBI taxonomy): domain Eukaryota; kingdom Metazoa; phylum Arthropoda; class Insecta; order Orthoptera; family Acrididae; genus Schistocerca; species Schistocerca gregaria. The sequence goes on along the minus strand of NC_064920.1, from coordinate 184,380,587 downwards.
AGGTGTAAGTCAACTACCCTGGCCAGCAAGATCTCCGGATCTGTCCCCCATTGAGCATGTTTGGGACTGGATGAAGCGTCGTCTCACGCGGTCTGCACGTCCAGCACGAACGCTGGTCCAACTGAGGCGCCAGGTGGAAATGGCATGGCAAGCCGTTCCACAGGACTACATCCAGCATCAATACGATCGTCTCCATGGGAGAAAAGCAGCCTGCATTGCTGCGAAAGGTGGATATACACTGTACTAGTGCCGACATTGTGCATGCTCTGTTGCCTGTGTCTATGTGCCTGTGGTTCTGTCAGTGTGATCATGTGATGTATCTGACCCCAGGAATGTGTCAATAAAGTTTCCGCTTCCTGGGACAATGAATTCACGGTGTTCTTATTTCAATTTCCAGGAGTGTAGTTCTAAGTTCCAGGCGACTGATGACCTCAGAAGTTAAGTCGCATAGTGCTCAGGGCCATTTGAACCATTTGAATCGCTCACTGGAGGTAGTGGCTATGTTCCACGTACCGTTCAGTGACATAATTCCACTTATGAAATAGATTACGTGAAAGTTCCTTCATTGTTACAAGGTCCCATATTGACGTGTAGTTGCCTTGAGTGATACTTAGTTCGTGAATGCACACAGAAGCAACAAAGGTATTCGTGACAGAATAATTCATAAATATTCCCAAGGAGTCAATCATCGAGGTATCTGTGGAAACACATTTGGCGGCCAGCCTGGGTGGCCGAGCGGTTCTATTCGCTACAGGCTGGAACCGCGCGACCGCTACGGTCGCAGGTTCGAATCCTGCCTCGGGCGTGGATGTGTGTAATGTCCTTAAGTTAGTTAGGTTTAAGTAGTTCTAAGTTCTAGGCGACTGATGACCTCAGACGTTAAGTCCCATAGTGCTCAGAGCCATTTGAACTATTTTTGAACCACATTTGGCAGAAGATCTTGTTAATCGTGATGGCGACTTTCCTTGACAAACCATTGAACGCAGTACTTTCTTTAATATGTTCCAAAAGACAAAATTTAACGCCGAATTCCGTGTGTAGCGCTCATTAGCTTTATTAATTGAACGACTAACTAATAACCTGTTGGGCCCGCAGTTCGGCAGAGGATATGCGTGCAATATCACCATCACGCATGCCCCTGCACACTTCACATAGAGGAACACTAGACAGACAGGGCAACTCGACAGAGGACGGTCACACAGCGGTAACCTATGCACTTCCCAAATTTTGCTATAAACGTAAACAAGTGCAGCAAGAGTGTTCTGTGTGAAACTCACCTGAAGATGGCTGCCTGGTTGTGAGTCGAAATATCGTGGCAAAATGTAGTCATCAAACTGCAATCCTGAAACATCATGGAGTCATTACATATTCTACCATATCGATTCTCAAAGGAAATAAGAATCTCTAAAGTGTGTTTCACAGTTTCTATTACAGGTTTCTAGGGTTCAAGATGGGTCTTTATTCAAATGGTTCTGAGCACTGTGGGACTTAACATCTCTGGTTATCTGTCCCCTAGAACTTAGAACTACTTAAACCTAACTAACCTAAGGACATCACAGAACACCCAGTCATCACGAGGCAGAGAAAATCCCCGACCCCGCCGGGAATCGAACACGGGAACCCGGGCGCGGGAAGCGAGAACGCTACCGCACGACCACTAGCTGCGGACATGGATCTTTATAACGGGTGGTTATAATTAAAGTGCAATTACTAACGGAGGTCCATTGTGGGCTGTAATTATCACATGGCAGTGAAACTTGGTAGAAATGTTAATACTGTAATGTGGAACCGATTTCTTTTGGAAGAAAATTAATTACAAAGTTGGCCACATCATGCAAATCTGGTGGTGCACAGTATCTCGTTCTCGTTTCCGGTGCTCGACTGAGTAACCTGTGTAAGTGGCGGTTAATAATAAAATCAACATTGGGCGTTTCTTACTTGTTTGGCCTTTCCTACCCACGTCCCGTTCCTAATCCATTACATACGGAGACACTTCTTTATACACTACTGGTCCTTAACATTTTTTGCTACACCAAGAAGAAATGCAGATATTAAACGGGTATTCAATACACAAATATATTATACTAGAACTGGCATGTGATTACATTTTCAATTTGGGTGCATAGATCCTAAGAAATCAGTACCAAGAACAAACACGTCTGGCCGTAATAACGGCCTTGATACGCCTGAGCATTGAGTCAAACAGAGCTTGGATGGCGTGTACAGGTACAGCTGCCCATCAAATTTCAACACGATACCACAGTTCATCAAGAGTAGTGACTGGCGTATTGTGACGAGTCAGTTGCTAGGCCGTCATTGATCAGACGTTTTCAATTGGTGAGAGATCTGGAGAATGTGCTGGCCAGGGCAGCAGTCGAACATTTTCTGTATCCAGAAAGGCCCGTAAAGGTCACTGCAACATGTGGTCGTGCATTATCCTGCTGAAACGTAGAGTTTCGCAGGGATCGAATGAAGGGTAGAGCAACGGGTCGTAACACATCTGAAATGTGACCTCCACTGTTCAAAGTGCCGTCAGTGCGAACAAGAGGTGACCGAGACGTGTAACCAATGGCACCCCATACCATCACGCCGGGTGATACCCCAGCATGGCGATGACGAATACACGCTTCCAATGTGCGTTCACCGCGATGTCGCCAAACACGGATGCGACCATCATGCTGCTGTAAACAGAACCTGGATTCATCCGAAAAAATGACATTTTGCCATTCGTGCAGCCAGGTTCGTCGTTGAGTACACCATCGCAGGCGCTCCTGTCTGTGATGCAGGGTAACCGCAGCCTTGGTCTCCGAGCTGATAGTCCATGCTGCTGCATACGTCGTCTAACTGTTCGTGCAGAATGTTGTTGTCTTGCAAACATCCCCATCTGTTGACTCAGGGATTGAGACGTGGCTGCATGATCCGTTACAGCCATGCGGATAAGATGCCTGTCATCTCGACTGCTAGTGATACGAGGCCGTTGGGATCCAGCACGGTGTTCCGTATTGCTCTCCTGAACCCACCGATTCCATATTCTGCTAACAGTCATTATATCTCGACCAAGGCGAGCTGCAATGTCGCGATACGATAAACCGCAATTACGATAGGCTACAATCCCACCATTATCAAACTCGGAAACGTGATGGCACTCATTTCTCCTCCTTACACGAGGCATCAGAACAACGTTTCACGAGGCAACACCGGTCATCTGCTGTTTGTGTATGAGAATTGGTTAGAAACTTTCCTCATGTAAGCACTTTGCAGGTGTCGCCACCGGCGCGAACCTTGTGTGAATGCTCTGAAAAGCTAATCATTTGCATATCGCAGCATCTTCTTCCTGTCGGTTAAATTTCGCGTCTGTAGCACGTCATGTTTGTGGTGTAGCAATTTTAATGGCCAGTAGTGTACTTTCTTGCGTTCACAGCGCTAGATTTGCATCTGTGGAACAAAATCTTAATTAATTTTTTCCAGCGTAAATCGGTTCCCCATTAACCCATTATAATATGTACCAAGGTTCACTGCCATAGGGTAGTTACAGTCCACAATGGACATCTATCAGCAACTGCACTTTAACTATAACCACCCGGCAGATAAACCTTCGGTACGGAACCCATGTCTGGAAAAGTTCGTTTGGATGCAGAATAAGGGTTAAGACACGATCACTTCCATATCGCCGGCCGCTGTGGCCGAGCGGTTCTAGGTGCTTCAGTCTGTATCCACGTGGCTCATACCGTCGCTGATTAGAGTCCTGCCTCGGGCATGGATGTGTGTGATGTACTTAGGTTAGTTAGGTGTACGTAGTTGTAAGTCTAGGGGACTGATGAACTCAGATGTTAAGTCTCATAGTGCTTAGAGCCATTTTTGAACTTCCAAATCTCCTGCTTCACATGGTGGAGACAATGGGCTCTAACCTGTGTGCTCTGCAAGAGCTGCTCCATGTAGCAACCCTGCTGTTCGTTCTTTGGACAAGGTGTATCTGCGACGCGTGCTTACATATGGTATATATATATATATATTCCTGATACAATGTTGCATTCGAATATGTGTATATAATACCATATGGCGCTCCAGTAGGTATATGAAAATACGCGCGTATTGGAATGCAATATGCTATCAAAATTTCAAGGAAACTGGTGAAGAAATATGATTTTGAACAAACAGAAAATTACATTTTTATTTATATAAATTTCATTATTTAATTGTTTTGTTCCGTGGGATCTTGTGAGTCAAAGTTACTTAGTCATGGAATTGTTTCACAATATTATACATATTTGAATGCAACGCCGTGTTAAAATTTCAAAGGAATTAGGTGAAGAAGTTCGGAGATTTAAGATTTTGAGCAAACGAACATTTATCATCCATGTACAAAAAACGTAGATGTTTGTCACCAGAAGTTCTTCACCGAGTGCTTCGAAAGCTTGGCTCAACGTTGCATGCGAGATGGGGAGGGGGGTGGAAGAGGGAATTGGTAGACTGGTGGGAAGAAATGAACATAGAAAGCGGAAAGGGGGATATGGTGAGAGGGGGGGGGGGGGAGGTGAGGGACAGTGTGTGGAAGGAACAGGAGGAGATTGACAGACACGAGGGAGAAGGAGATTAGGAGGTACATCCAATTCACATACATATTGGAAACGTGTGTATTCTCCATTCTTTCTCTTCCATATAACCTGGCTGAGCCAACCAGTAAATAAATATGCTGGGAAAATATCGTGTTTTCCACTGTTTTATGTCACAGTGTGTACGCAAAGAGTTGTCGTGCGCTCAGCACTACTGACCCAGAAAGTCACTCTCACTTGCTCGTTCTCCAGGCTCGCATGTTAAGCTTCAGGTCTTCATTAAGTAGTTCATATTTCAAAATCAGTCAACCCACAGTCCCTTAACATTGAAAATATGTCTCGTCATATTTAATTAGCTATGTTAATTCATTCACAGTGACCTTCCCACCGAAGGCTCCCAGCGCTCCGAGCGTAAATGGAGAAACACTGCATTCGCGGGAAAATTTCCAGCCACAGTGAACGCTCTAATTAATTTACCACTGGAGGCGAGACCTGCGCCTCGTAAGAGTGTTTGAGGCTGCGCGCCCGTATTTTTCCTCTCAGCTGCGGTACAGTTAACGTTAAAAAAAATATGAATGGGGGCGAGTGGAGCCGGTGAATTTATCGCACGGGATTTAATTACAGCCTCGTGGCAGTAAATAATGCTGCCATTCTGCGGACTCACAACGTAACAGGCGCCCGGCGTGTACGCCTCATGCTAACGAAGAGTCAGCGGCAAGCGGCGTGGACTCCGCACTTACTCACAACCCAGGCGCCGAACCAGCAACGGAACGACGCTACGACGCAGAGAATTCACGCCCGCTGCTGTAACAGTGCACTTAGTTCGGCAAAATCGCCGAATACGGAAGCGGACAGTTCTTAATTGTCGTCCCTCTCTCCCTCTCTCGTCCAGCGGCAATGTAAAAACATGGCGTGGCGAGCGGGAAAATGTATGTCTGCCTGCGCAAGAGGTGCTAAACCGTGTGCAGTGATAAACACAAAACTCAAGGACGAAAGTAGCTTTCCCATATGTGAAACTGCCAAGTAACGCAGCGCGATGAAACTTGGGTCATACACTACTGGCCATTAAAACTGCTACACCACGAAGATGACCTGCTACAGACGCGAAATTTAACCGACAGGAAGGAGATGCTGTGATATGCAAATGATTAGCTTTTCAGAGCATTCACACAGGGCTGGAGCCTGTGACGACACCTACATAGTGCTGACATGAGGAAAGTTTCCAACCGAGTTATCATACAAAAACAGCAGTTAACCGGCGTTGCCTGGTGAAACGTTGCTGTGCTGCCTCGTGTAAGGAGGAGAAATGCGTACCATCACGTTTCCGACTTTGATAAAGGTCGGATTGTAGCCTTTAGCGATTGCGCTTTATCGTATCACGACATTGCTGCCCGCGTTGGTCGAGATCCAATGACCGTTAGCAGAATATGGTATCGGAGGGTTCAGGAGGGTAATACGGAACGCCGTGCTGGATCCCAACGGCCTCGTATCACTAGCAGTCGAGATGACAGGCATCTTATCCGCATGGCTGTAACGGATCGTGCAGCCACGTCTCGATCCCTGAGTCAACAGATGGGGACGTTTGCAAGACAACAACCATCTGAACGAACAGTTCGACACCGTTTGCAGCAGCATGGACTATCAGCTCGGAGACCATGGCTGCGCTTACCCTTAACGCTGCATCACAGACAGGAGCGCCTGTGATGGTGTACTCAACGACGAACCTGGCTGCACGAATGGCGAAACGTCATTTTTTCGGATGAATCCAGGTTCTGTTTACAGCATCATAACGGTCGCATCCGTGTTAGTCTCCAACCTGTTTCCAAAGTCTTCCCAAGATTTTTTTCTTGGATGCTGCAATTATCTGTTTGGCTTTGTTTCTTTCTTCAACATAACTTTCTCTGTCTACCTGAGTTCTAGTATGTAGCCATTTTTGATACGCCTTCTTTTTCCTTTTACACACTGCCTTGACTGTGTCATTCCACCAAGCTGTTTGCTTCATCCTACTTTTACACACTACTATTCCAAGACATTCTTTAGCTACTTCTAGTACTGTGTCCCTGTACTTTGTCCATTCCTTTTCCAATGACTGTAATTGACTACATTCAACTAACTGGTACCTTTCTGAGATCGCTGTTATGTACTTGTGGCTGATTTCCTTATCCTGAAGTTTCTCTACTCTTATCCTCCTACATATGGACCTGACCTCCTGCACTTTCGGCTTCACAATGCCAATTTCACTGCAGATTAAATAATGATCAGTGTCATCAAAGAATCCCTTGAATACACGTGTGTCCCTCACAGCCTACCTGAGTTCCTGATCTGTTATTATATAGTCAATGACAGATCTGATTCCCCTGCCTTCTCAAGTACACCGGTGAATGTTCTAATGTTTAAAAAAGGAGTTTGTGATTACTAAGCCCGTACTGGCATAGAAATCCAAGAGTTGTTTCCCGTTTCTGTTGGCCTCCATATCCTCTCCAAATTTACCCATAACCTTTTCATACCCTTCTGTTCGATTTCAAATCCTGGCGTTAAAATCACTCATGAGCAGAACACTGTCCTTGTCCTTTACTCTAACAACTACAGCACCGAGTGCCTCATAAAAACAATCCATCTTCTCTTGATCTGTCCCTTCACAAAGCGAATATACTGACACAACCCTAATTTTCTTGCTAGACACTGTCAAATCTATCCATATCAGTCGTTCGTTTACATACATTATTGGAACTAAGCTGGATTCCATTTCTTTCCTGATGTAAAGCCCTACACCCCATTGTGCTATTCCTGCTTTGACTCCTGACAGGTAGACCCTGTATTCTCCCACATCCTCTTCTTTCTCACCCCTTACCCGAATGTCACTTAACAACTAAAACGTCAAGCCCCATCTTACTTGCAGCCACTTCCAGCTCTACCTTCTTCCCAGAGTAGCCCCCATTGATATTAATAGCTCCCCATCTCATTACCATTTGTTTGCCAAGTCGTATCTTTGGAGTCCCTGGTTTGTCAGTTAGAGGTGGGACTCCGTCACCTCCAAAGGTCCGAGGCATTTTGCTCTGATTGTTGCCAGCATCATATTTTAAGTATCGGGGAAGCATGTTGCTAGCCTTACTTGCCCCGAGTCCCATTGGGTTTTACCCCTAACGGTTGAGGGACTAACCGGTGGATTTTGTAGTCTTTGCCGTATGAGCACAAAGGTGACCACGACTCAGAATGTGTCCGAGATGCCAAGCCTTATTCCAAAGTAACTGGTGTCCCGACTGTCAGGACCACTTACTTGGCCACTCATACGTTGCCCGTGGTTCATGAACTAGGACATGACTACAGAAACCCACACCACGAACCACCACTTCAGTCTGGTTCCTATACGAATTGTATATAACAGTTCGCTCCGTATATTTTATCCGTGCTACCTTCAAATTTCGAAGACTATGTTGCAGACAACATTGTCAAAAGCTTTTTCGAAACCTACAAATGCTATAACCTTAGCTTTGTTCTTCTCCAGTCCATCATTTGAGATACGACACACGGTTGCTGTTGCCTCCTGTGTTCCTAAATTTCTGCGGAACGCGAAGTAATTTTTCTTGAGGTCGGCTGATACCAGTCTGTCCATTCTCCTGTTATTGGTCTTATTATTTTGTAACCATAACTTATTACACTGATAGTTCGGTAATATTCACACGTTGCATAAACTGTCTTGCATGAATTGTAGTTATTATATTCTTCTTGAAGTCTGAAGGTCTCTTATATGTCACACTCCGGGTGAAACTGTTTTATCATTACTGGCACTCCCAAAGTCCTAAATAACTCTGAGCCTCATTTCGACTTCGGTCCTTGAGTACTCCGTCGAATTGTAGCCTCAAAGTCATATCTCCCATCTCATCTCCATCTACTCTATCCACTTACTTCAAATTCGTTCCCTTGTCCAGAAACGACTATTACCGGTGAAAGTAAAAGAAACATGACTTCTGAACTCAGTATTCTTTCGTTCTTACGTTGGATTACAAACGAAAAGTTATCTGAAAGTCTTACCTCGGAACTTACAGTACCGCCTGTGATGCAGCGTATCTGAAAACAAATAAATGGCCAGGTCCGAATGAAAACACAGTTTGATTTTATAGAGTGCACTCTTTGGTACTAATCTACAATGAATGTCTTAGCTGCTGTTGATGCTTCCGTATTGAATGAGAGGTGAATGTTTCGGGAATCAAAATTTTATCTACGGGGTGGAAATACGATGGGCGTTCAGTAAGTAATGCAACACATTTTTTTTTTCTGAAAGCAAGTTGGTTTTATTTAGGATTCCAATACATCATATACTTTCTTACTCCTTGGCTACAAAACCCTGTTTCATCACCGTTCAATGCGACTGTCTTACACCACCTGATTTGGAGGGCCTTTATGCCCGCGGCGTACTACCCTACTGGTCAACGCCAGAGCCAATGTCTTGCTGCATCAATAACCTTCCCACCATCCACCTACGCGTCCTGCAGAGTGCATCTTTCATTAGACCAAAAAGATGGATGTCGGAAGGTGCGAGATCTGTGCCGTAGGAAGACAGTCCAGCGAAGTTCTGTGAGCTCCTCTGGGGTGCACAGACCCGCCTGAGGCCCTGCGTTTGGATTTTTGTTGCGACGAACACATTGCAAGAGCTGTGTGCGGGTCGGTCGGTACGTGGGAGATCGGGCATGTTTGCGCGATCTGATTGTGGTGATGGGACGCCTCCCTCAACGACTCACCGTGCTTTTATTCACCGCCAGGTCTCCGTAGATATTGTGCAAGCTCCTATGAGTTTCTTTAGGCGGAAAACCAGGGCGTCGCATGTATTCAGTGACAGCTTTCTGCTTGGAACGTACCTCCGCTACTAACGCCATTTTGAAGGCTACGCACAGCGCCACTACCTATCGGGATTTCATTGAAACCATAGAGGCTAAAGCAGAAATATTTTTCTATGTCCCTCAACAAATTCCACATTTTTTTTCAACCGAAACTGGCCGAAAAAGTGTAGCATTACTTTTTGAATGCTCCTCGTATTGCCCACTGCTATACAGAGAAGCCTTCGAATTGTATAAGCCGGCCGCGGTGGTCTCGCGGTTCTAGGCGCGCTGTCCGAAACCGTGCGACTGCTACGGTCGCAGGTTCGAATCCTGCCTCGGGCATGGATGTGTGTGATGTCCTTAGGTTAGTTAGGTTTAAGTAGTTCTAAGTTCTAGGGGACTAATGACCACAGCAGTTGAGTCCCATAGTGCTCAGAGCCATTTGAACCATTTGAATTGTATAAACATGAGATAATATTAACAGAAAACAAGCCGTGAAACTGAGTGATATGTGGACAGTAGCTCTACAGATTCGATATACAAGTTTTATCTGCAACAGACGTCAGCCGATACTTAAGTTATATCTCTGATAGGGATTATCTCTGTCGGCAACTTGCGAACTTCTACCACGCTCCTTTTTCGCACTTTGTGTGTCGCCCTCCAATGTCTAACCCGTCTGCAGGTCTATGCAAAACCAAGAGTATGTGTGAAAATGCCCAGTGCAGCTGTGGACGGAACGTGAGGAACTGGTAAATTTCTTGTAATTCTTCACCCGGAAGAATCCTCATCATTGATCCCTTACTTAGCTTCGATTTATCGTGAATCTCTGGGGAGAAAGTGCAGGAGACTCCCCGCATATGAGAAGGGAACAACAACGCACCCGCAAAACTATAGAGCAGTAGCGTTAACGTCAGTTTACTACAGAATTCTTCAGCGTATTTTAAGTTCGAATATAAGAAAGTTCCTTGGGACAGGAGAAATTTTGTCCACAAATCAGAACGGATTTATAAAGGATTGCACGTGGAACACTCAGTTTGCTCATTTTTCACACGGTACCCTGCGAATCATGGGCGAAGGGCAACAGGCAGATTCCATATTCATCGATTTCCTGAAAGCCTTTGACACAGTGCCACACTGTAGACTTTCTACAAAACTCCTAACATACGAAATAGATTCTGAGATATTTTAGTGGCTGCAAGACGTTTCAAGGAATGGAACCAAGTACGCTGTTTGTGAATCAGAAAGGTATCGTCAAGCGTGTCTCGGGGAAGTGATGGGACAGCTGTTGTCTACGTGCAAACAAGATATAACGGATAGGCTTCGCAGGAATCTGGGGCTGTGTGCTCATGACGCTGTAGAGTACGGGGCAGTGTCGACTTCGTGACAGGAGTGTACAGGGTGACTTGGATGGAGTTTCTATTTTGTGTGATGAGGGGAAGCTTGCTCTAAATGTGGAAAAATGTGAAGTAATGCGGGTAAGTTGGGAAAGCAATCCTACATTGTTCGAATGCAGTACTAACGGTATGCTGATTAACGAATTCACATCGATTAAATAACTGGGCATAACGTTAAATAAATGTGTAAAGCTACATGAAATGGGACGAACAGGTCGGTTAGGAGGAAGGCATTTGGTCGATTTCGGTTTCTTGGGAGATTTTTTGGAATGTGCAGCTCATTTACGAGGGTAATCCCAAAAGTAAGGTCTCCTATTTTTTTTATAAGTACATAGACCTGTTTATTTCTAAAATGGTTCACATCAGTTCACAGCTTGAACATTTAGCTATTTTTCAACATTATCACCATTTCTGTCGATGAATTTTTGTAGACGGTGTGGCAGTTTGTGTATGCCCTTGTCATACCAGCTCGCCGCCATGCTGTTCAGGAAGTTATGAACCTCTTCTTTCACCTCGTCGTCGGAGCTGAATCGCTGGGACAACAATTAACATTGACAGGTACTGTGAGACTGTGAAAAAACTCGAACGGGCAATTCAGAACCGGAGAAGAGGAATGTTGAACAAGGGCGTACACATTCTCCATAACAACGCTCGCCCACACATGGCTCGGCAAACCGTTGCTCTCCTGCAATAGTTTCAGTGGAACATAATCACCCCCCCCCCCCCCCCCCCCTATGGTCCTGACTTGGCGCCCAGTTCCCTAGGTTAAAAGAACATTTGGCCGGAAAGCGATTCAGCTCCGACGACGAGGTGAAAGAAGGAGCTCATAACTTTCTGAACAGCATGGCGGCGAGGTGGTATGACATGGGCATACAAAAACTGCCACAGCGTCTACAAAAATGCATCGACAGAAATGGTGATTATGTCGAAAAATACCTAAATGTTCAAGCTGTAAACTGTTGTAAACAATTGTAGAAATAAACAGGTCTATGTACTTACAAAAAATAGGAGAACTTACTTTTGGGATTACCCTCGCATAAAAAATACTGTGTACTAAAGATTAGTGCGACCCATTCCAGAGCACTGCTCGAGTCTTTGGGGTCCCGCATAGCTAGATTAAAGGAAGACTTCCAAGCAATTCAAAGGCTTTTATTCCGGGTATGGTCAATCGAAAACACGCTGGTATTAAGAAAAGGCTTCAAACGTCCCCTTTGTAAAATTATACAAGACTGTGCTTAAACTGACACACAATATTTTTTAGCGCAACGCAATCTGACTTCCAAAAATCCCTACGAAAGAATGGCCCTGGCTAACACTAACCTATACGTTTCACAAATCACTTACCTCACAAAAATCTTCGTCACTCAAGTTACTGCAATACAGCGAGCGCCACTACTGCCAGCTAAATAAAAGATTCAAACTACTGAAGGCACTAACTACTGATAGGTATAGTTAGCAAATGAAAGATTTTAATAGAAAACAAACAATGTATTTACCTTAATAGTCATAATATATATCAGTTCATGACATCCATTCTTACAAATTTCAAAATTCCGCCATCTCTCTCCCCACATCCACCACTGCTGGTGGCTCACCTCCAACTGCGCAACGCTACGCGCTGTTAACATCCAGCTGCCGCTGCCCAACACTACAATGGCAGACAACAATGCAAACTAGCCACAGACTGCGCACAGCACAGCCAGTGATTTTTCATACAGAGCACTATGTGGCGTTACCAATAAGAAAACCTAAACAGCCTACTTACATAGCCCCCATGCTCCCCACAAAAAATTTACAAATTGTTTTGGGCAGTGGCCAATACAGATTTGAAAATTTTTTTCATAATTACAATGACAAAGAAATGAAATGCACACACTTATCGATACAATGTTGGTCAAAAGCTAAAATTTTCTCACAGTCCATAAAGACAGTCCTGATCATTCATCAAAGTAAAATTGCAGTGTTTTTCTCAAAGTCTGAGTAGTAAAAGAAAATGCACACGGAAGTAGTGGATTTCCATGCAGTCTTGAAGAAGTAGTGTTGTCCTTCCAACGGAAAGATAGTGCTGACTCTTGACATGCAGACAGGTAATGGGCCACAACAGAGCAAACCCACAGCAGAGTGAGTTGAAGTTTTCATACAGAGCGCTATGTGGCGTTACCAATAAGAAAACCTAAACAGCCTACTTACAGGCTTCATGAACTAAAATTGGAATCCCTGGGTGGAAGATGATGATGTTTCCTGGTGTCACTATTCAGAAATTTTGAGTACTGGCATTTGCGGTGGAAAACGATTCTACTGCCACCAACATACAACCGTAAGGACCGTGAAGGAAAGAGACACCAGGACTCCTACGGAAGCGTATAGACATTGGTTTTTTATCTCGCTCAGCCTATGCGAAGGACAGGAAAGGCAATAATTAGCAGTGGTGAAAGAAATTGATGAACAATCAGTACAACAAGAAGGAGCGACAGCACTGCTCTGTCCCGCGCGGGCTGGGATGCGTGTATTTCTTTGAGTTTTACTGTCCCTAATAATACATATCGATAAAACAAATACCGCACTAGACTAATCTGGGACCGCTCTATCGCTTTCCATTGACGTGAAAGACGTGATGAGTACTATTTCTTTGGGCAGTCTCCAACAACAGGACGCATAAATGAAATTGAAAATATCTGCTGAAATACCAAAGAAAATGCGCCTGATGACTCTTAGGAGAGACACTGTGTGTAGATGTCGGGCCTGATGATGTAACGGCAAAGGTGAAATATTCTGTTCGGTCAGAGGGTCTGTCCTCTATAATAAGACTGAGAGTGATAAACTGGACATACCCCCAGACCATATGATAAGAACAATGACGAAAAAAATGGAAAAAAATCTGAAGCGCTTGCCTGGAAAGGAAGAGATTGCTGAATCGAATCTTGGTCGGGCCATGGCTTCGTTCTAACCTACTCTTCACCTCTCAACGCTGTCAAGAGTCGCCACCAAGCAACACGTTTTCACTTTAGGTCCCCTATCCACTACTGGATAGATGGGATAGGTTAAGGACGCGCAAGTTGCACAAGTGACGTCATATATACAGACTTGCACCAGGTCATTTAGCGACACGAAATAATAATAATAATAATAATAATAATAATAATAACAGTAGTAGTAGCCGTAGTAACAACAACAATAATCATTTTTATCTGTATACTTACAACTGAACGGATCTCTCAGAGCGCGAATCCTATCCGCACTTGTCTTGGACAAAAATATTATACTAGAACAGACACGTGATTACATTTTCACGCAATTTGGGTGCATAGATCATGAGGAATCAGTACCCAGTACAACGACCTCTGGCCGAAATAACGGCATTGATACGCCTGGGCATTGAGTCAAACAGAGCTTGGATGGCGCGTACAGGTACAGCTGCCCATGCAGCTTCAACACGATACGACAGTTCATCAAGAGTAGTGACTGACGTATTGTGAAGAGCCAATTGCTCGCCCACCGTTGACCAGATGTTTTCAGTTAGTGAGATATCTGAAGAATGTGCTGGCCAGGGCAGCAGTCGAACATTTTCTGCATCCAGAAAGGCCCGTAAAGGCCACTGAAACATGTGGTTGTGCATTATCCTGCTGAAATGTAGAGTTTCGCAGGAATCGAATGAAGGCTAGAGCCACGGGTCGTAACACAACTGAAATGTAACGTCCACTATTCAAAGTGCCGTCAGTACGAACAAGAGGCGACCGAGACGTGTAACCAATGGCACCCCATACCATCACGCCGGCCAATGGCACCCCATACCATCACGCCGGCTGATGCGCCAGTATGGCGATGACGAATACACGCTTCCAATGTCCGTTCCCGGGATGTCGCCAAACACGGATGCGACCATCATGCTGCTGTAAACAGAACCTGGATTCATCCGAAGAAATGACGTTTTGCCATTCGTGCACCCAGGTTCGTCGTTTAGTACACCACCGCAGGCGCTGCTGTCTGTGATGCGGCGTCAAGGGTAACCGCGGCCACGGTCTCCGAGCTGATAGTCTATGCTGCTGCAAACGGCGTCGAACTGTTCGCGCAGATGGTTGTTGTCTTGCAAACGTTCCCATCTGTTGACTCGGGGATCGAGACGTGGCTGCACGATCCGTTTCAGCCATGCGTATAAGATGCCTGTCATCTCGACTGCTAGTGATACGAGGCCATTGGGATCCAGCACGGCGTTTCGCATTACCCTCCTGAAGCCACCGATTTCATATTGTGCTAAGAGTCATTGGATCTCGACGAACGCTAGCAGCAATGTCGCGTACGATAAACCGCAATCGTGATAGACTACAATCCGACCTTTACGCATTTCTCCTCCTTACACGAGACATCACAACAACGTTTGACCAGGCAACGCCGGTCAACTGCTGTTTGTGTATGAGAAATCGATGAGAAACTTTCCTCATGTCAGCACGTTGTAGTTGTCGCCATGTGCGCCAACCTTGTTTGAATGCTCTGAATGCTCTGGAAAGCTAATCATTTGCATATCACAGTACCTTCTTCCTGTCGGTTAAATATCGCGTCTGTAGCACCTCATCTTCGTGGTGTAGCAATCTTGATGGCCAGTAGTGTACAAAAGACAACGCACAAGTAGAAGAGCTCTTGGAGCAAGAGGTTATTGGATGAATGGGCTGTCCCGCCTGTTCCTCCGACTTTAGTGTAATTGAGCACTTGCAGGATGCGACGGGTAGGTGTACTGCAACGCGTCCCCATGCGCCAACGTTCACCCACAATTGTCAGCCCCGCTGGCGGAGGAATGGAGCACCCCACCACAAGAATTCTATACCAATCTTGTGGCCAAGATGGGAGCACGTTGCAGAGCATGCCTCGTCTGTGATTTTCATACACCCTATTATGAAACCATGTCCACGGATTCGACGAATCACGGTGACTTCTCTTGTAAAAAATGCGTTCAAAAATTTTTGCAAAGTCGTCTCTAATTTTTTTATTGTTTGCAGGAGAAGAATGAAATTTTTTGTGAACATACTTGGAACATTTAGCTATACATTGAGCCTACTCAATGTGGCCTCCATCAGTATCTGGCCCAACGTCCTTTCCATGATGTAAATGCACTTTGGTAAAATTCTGGGAATTGATTTTACACCATCGCTTGCACAGGAAGTAAGGTTTTCTCTCTATCAAATGTTTTACCGCGCAGGTGGGCCTTCAGACGACCAAAGAGGTAAAAATCAGACGGAGGCAAGTCGGGACTGTAGGGAGGAAGAGGGACAATTTTCCAACCCATTTTCCTGATTTTCACCTGCGTCATAAGGGCTGTATGGGGTTTGCCATTGTCATGGTGTAGTGTGATTAGCTGACCGTGGAGCTGTGGTCCGTGGGTCTTGTTGGCACGTCGCAACTTGTTCAATGACAAACAGTAACGGTGTCGGTTAATGGTGGAGCCAGATTCCAAAAAGTCAATGAAAATGACACCACACTGATCCCAGAAGAAGGAGGCCATCACCTTTCGGCCTGCTGTTCGTGAAAGTCCTGGTTTCTTCTTCCGTGGGGAACCCGGATGTCGCCACTCCATGGATTGGGCTTTTCTCTCAGGTTCGGACAAAAACAACCTTGTTTCCTCCTGGGTAATGACACAGTCAAAACACTGTTACCACTCTTCAGCAAAGGTCTTCATGAGACACTGTACCCTAGTGACTGTACCAGTGATACCACACTACCCAATGACAAACGAGTCATTTCAGCAAGCAGTCTTGTCGTCACACATCTGTCATTTTGGATGATTTGATCAATGGTCTCCTTATTCACATCACCCACTGCCGTCGATGGTCTGCCGCACCGCGGAGTGTCCGGTACAGAGAAATCACCTTCTTTAAACCTCTGCAACCACCGCTGGATACTGCTGCGATCCACTGTCTTCCCCATAAACAGGGAGCAACTTCCTGTGAGTCGATGTGGCAGAGTCATCGCCGGTCTTGAAGAGGAACTCCATCACCGACCGTTGTCGCAACCTGACGTCTACTTCACGGTCCTGTATGGCCCACCTGTAAATAAAAGAAAATACTTTTTTATACCAATTTATAGCTAAATGTTCCAAGTATGTTCACGAAAAATTTCATTCTCCTTGTAGAAAAACTAAAAAAAAATAGAGACGATTGTTCAAAACTTTTTGAACGCTCTTTGTTTTATTGCCTTTGAATAGAATTGTCATGTCTGTTCGTCTCATTGCGTATTTCTTTCAGTTACCTTATGTACTATACTGCAACTGCAGCATTTCATTCTACGTGCGGTGCAAGTTTCACTGAGATATGTGACTTGACAGTGAGACATAATGCGAAAATTACTTTCGGCCTGAAGTTTCGCTCGCCAGTGTATTTAGTGGGCGTTTTAACGCGTAGCAGGTGTGCGCTGCTGCTTACAGAGGCGACGTCGGCGTGCGCGCGCTGCAGCTGTCTGCCGGGCCGCGGCCACGGCGTTCAATTATTAACGCTGCGTGTGAAACAGCCTCCTGCGTGGGCATGCGACGGGCTAAAAGCGCTCTAATATAACGCCCACCCAGAATGCCGCATACGTCCTGCAGAGAGGCTGCCCCAGTAAGATATCGACTCAAAAAGGAAGGTAGGAGTTGCCAAGCAGTGGTGTTTTATCTACCAGTTTATCGTATGTTTTATACAAGCCTCCTTCATATCTTATCGTAGATATAAACCGTGTTGCTCGCGTCATAGCTACATTTTACATCATTTAATTTTGACCTAATCTGCTTAGCTACCTTTTAAACATACACTGAGGTGGCAAATGTCATGGGATAGTGATATGCGCATATAAATATGGCGGTAGTATCGCGTATACAATGTATAAAACGGCAGTGCAGTGGCGCAGCTGGCATTTGTACTTAAGTGATTCATGTGAAATGGTTTCCGACATGATCGTAGCCGCACGACGGGAATTAAGACTTTTAACGCGGAATTTAGAAGCTAGGTGCATGCAACATTCCATTTCGGGAATCATTAGGGAATTCAGTATTGAGGGATCTACAGTATCAGGTGTGTGCCAAGATAAACCAAACTTCAGGCATTACCTCTCACCATAGACAATGCAGTGTCCACGGTCTTCACTTAACGACCGAGGGCAGCGGCGTTTGCGTAGAATTTTTAAGTAGCCTGTTTAGGTTTTTATGTTGGTAATGCCACATAGTGCTGTGTATGAAAATCGCTGACTGCGCTGTGTGCAGTCTGTGGCTGTTGGACGCATTGTTGGAACATTCGCTTGTGTAGTGTTGGGCTGTTTAGCTGTGAACAGGGCGTAGCGTTGTGCAGTTGGAGGTGAGCCGCCAGCAGTGGTGGATGTGGGGAGAGAGATTGGAGAGTTTTGAGAGGTTACTATAAGAGGACGATCTGGACGTGTGTCCGCCAGAAAAAGGAAGCTTGTAAAGATGAATGTCATGAATTGATACATGTTCTCTATCAAAATCTTTCATTTGCTAACTATGCCTGTCAGCAGTTAGTGACTTCAGTAGTTAGAATCTTTTATTCAGCTGCCAGTATTGGCGCTCGCCGTATTGCAGTAGTTCGAGTAACGAAGATTTTTGTGAGGTAAGCGATTCATGAAAGGTATATGTTATACACTCCAGGAAATGGAAAAAAGAACACATTGACACCGGTGTGTCAGACCCACCATACTTGCTCCGGACACTGCGAGAGGGCTGTACAAGCAATGATCACACGCACGGCACAGCGGACACACCAGGAACGGCGGTGTTGGCCGTCGAATGGCGCTAGCTGCGCAGCATTTGTGCACCGCCGCCGTCAGTGTCAGCCAGTTTGCCGTGGCATACGGAGCTCCATCGCAGTCTTTAACACTGGTAGCATGCCGCGACAGCGTGGACGTGAACCGTATGTGCAGTTGACGGACTTTGAGCGGGGGCGTATAGTGGGCATGCTTGAGGCCGGGTGGTCGTACCGCCGAATTGCTCAACACGTGGGGCGTGAGGTCTCCACAGTACATCGATGTTGTCGCCAGTGGTCGGCGGAAGGTGCACGTGACCGTCGACCTGGGACTGGACCGCAGCGACGCACGGATGCACGCCAAGACCGTAGGATCTTACGCAGTGCTTTAGGGGACCGCACCGCTACTTCCCAGCAAATTAGGGACACTGTTGCTCCTGGGGTATCGGCGAGGACCATTCGCAACCGTCTCTATGAAGCTGGGCTACGGTCCCGCACACCGTTTGGCCGACTTCCGCTCACACCCCAACATCGTGCAGCCCGCCTACAGTGGTGTCGCGACAGGCGTGAATGGAGGGACGAATGGAGATGTGTCGTCTTCAGCGATGAGAGTCGCTTCTGCCTTGGTGCCAATGATGGTCGTATGCGTGTTTGGCGCCGTGCAGGTGAGCGCCACAATCAGGACTGCATACGACCGAGGCACACAGGGCCAACACCCGGCCTCATGGTGTGGGGAGCGATCTCCTACACTGGCCGTACACCTCTGGTGATCGTCGAAGGGACACTGAATAGTGCACGGTACAACCAAACCGTCATCGAACCCATCGTTCTACCATTCCTAGACCGGCAAGGGAACTTTCTGTTCCAACAGGACAATGCACGTCCGCATGTATCCCGATCCACCCAACGTACTCTAGAAGGTGTAAGTCAACTACCCTGGCCAGCAAGATCTCCGGATCTGTTCCCCATTGAGCATGTTTGGGACTGGATGAAGCGTCGTCTCACGCGGTCTGCACGTCCAGCACGAACGCTGGTCCAACTGAGGCGCCAGGTGGAAATGGCATGGCAAGCCGTTCCACAGGACTACATCCAGCATCTCTACGATCGTCTCCATGGGAGAATAGCAGCCTGCATTGCTGCGAAAGGTGGATATACACTGTACTAGTGCCGACATTGTGCATGCTCTGTTGCCTGTGTCGATGTGCCTGTGGTTCTGTCAGTGTGATCATGTGATGTATCTGACCCCAGGAATGTGTCAATAAAGTTTCCCCTTCCTGGGACAATGAATTCACGGTGTTCTTATTTCAATTTCCAGGAGTGTAGTTAGTAAGGGCCATTCTTTTGTAAGGATTATTGAAAGTCAGATTGCGTTGCGGTAAAAATATTGTGTGTCAGTTTAGTGTTGATAAGAATAAGGAAAGAGAGAATGTGTGAGTACGTTCAGTTTTTATAAGAATATACAGCCTACAGTTGCAGGTTAACTTTATCGTTTACCTAGGTTTCAACGTTAGTAATAACGTCTTCTTCAGAACATAAAATATTATTTAAATGTTTGTTAAAACAAGCCATGTCCTAAGGCAACTTTACAAAACTTGATGCATAACAATAAGGTTTTGTCACTTCTATTACACAAGCTTTAGCAAATTCACTTTAAGCCCGTTGTATGGGCCTCGTCGTGTGACTAGAGCCTATTCGCTGTTGAGCAGCTTTATTTGAGTTTTAGTGAGACGATATCAGACAGCTGCACTATGTACTCCCCGCCACATACCGTACAACAGTCTGCGGAGCAAAGACGTAGCTGTAAGTTTTTCTATGATTTAAGAAACGTAATAGAGTCACTAAAGTCTGCGTTGTCTAACCCCCAAATATCAGTTATCGTCAACAAAAACAACATGTTGGGCCGTGTATGTGCGCGACTGCGTGTGGGCGCGAGTCCTAGTGGCAGCCGCACGCCGCTACACGGTCTCACTTCCGTCGCCGCCTATTTATAAAAGCGTCTTGAAGCGGCCCTGTTTCTGTCCACAGTTTGTTCACAAAGCGCCGGCCTTCACCATTCACGCATCTCGCACCGTTGCATCTCCGTAATGAAGAGCACCTCCAGCGAAATGCTGCTCCGGGTTTTCGTGTAATTAGTATTGTCCTTCGGCACAAAACCTGTCGAGGCTGTACTGGCAACACTGGATTTGTCACCAATACATATTAAAGTACGATGCAGGCCAGCTTGATGCTGGTTAAGTCGAGGCAGACTCGACCAAGTGCAAGTGATTGCCCGGGTAAACATCAATAACAAACACAGACTCAGGGCCTGGAGAACAGATGAATGGCAGTGCACTTGGAAGGATAGTACTACCGTTAGGACGAGTGTACAGTTTCTTCCTTGCTGTCAAAGAGAGACTTCGATAGCGCGTGGATACCTCAACAAAGAAGATAGTGCATTGCATTACAGAATCTGGACTTACGGAGAGCAGAGAGACGGACAACAACTCCCTGCGATTGCGCAGATGTAACGACGCTTGGGAAGTGAAACGTGGACGATAAATGCTTTGGACAAGAAGAGAATAGAAGCTTTTGAAATGTGGTGCTACAGAAGAATGCTGAAGATTAGATGGGTAGATCACATACCTAATGAGGAGGTACTGAATAGAATTGGGGAGAAGAGGAGTTTGTGGCTCAACTTGACTAAAAGAAGGAATCGGTTGGTAGGGCATGTTCTGAGGCATCAAGGGATCATCAATTTCGTATTGGAGGGCAGCGTAGAGGGTAAAAATCGTACAGGGAGACCAAGAGATGAATACACTTAGCAGGTTCAGAAGGATGTAGGCTGCAGTACGTACTGGGAGATGAAGCAGGTTGCACATGATAGAGTAGCATGGAGAGCTGCATCAAACCAGTCTCAGGACTGAAGACCACCACCACCACCACCACAACAACAACAACAACAACAACAAGGATGCTTGAACGTGTGGTGGTTCATTGTAATTTACACCAGAAAGAAAGAGGGTACGGAGTGGATAATTTGAACTGGGTAGGAGTTGGTCGAGACATCGAATTGTGGAAGTTGCTTAATTCTGCTTCCAGTAGAATATCAAGAGCGCAGTAGTATCAGTTTTATAATAGGGATCTTGAGCCGAAGTATGGGCAATATACTTGGTAACCGGATGGGTCGAACCCAAACAGGTTTGGAGCGTATCCGTACAACAACAGCAGCAGCATAACCAACTCGAGAAGGAATTCAACAATGAGGAAGGCTCATCGGACATTCCAAGTTAGGGCGGTGATGATGATGATGATGATGATGATGATGATGATAGTTGAATGGGATTACGATGAGCCGGCTAATTACTGATTTAATTTGCTCTGTTCGAAAACGCAACTGTTTAAATTACACTTTAAACATTTTGAACAGAGATCTCCCATGCTAATAGCAAGGCTCGAAAGTTGCCGAGACAAGCAGTTGCAGTAGTTTAGTGCAAGGTTAAACATAGATGCAGAGAACTGCACGAACAGCAATCTTGGAAACAGGTTCTAGGACATCGTTACTCCATTTACCAACTCAGGCCATGTGCTAGTAGCAGCTGTTCACTAGTTCTAACTGACAGAAACCGTACACAGTACAGTAACGGAAGTGAATTGGCTGACCAATTCAGATAATTTTGCTCGGCGTCAGAACAGCACCTGTCTATTCTATAGTGAGCAGATACTATTCAAAGAAATCAGAAGTGATAAATGATGCAATAACATATCGCACATCTTTCCGTGCATGTTACAATATCCGAGAAGTGGGCCACAACTCATTCGGTGATCGAAGATTGCGAGCTGGGGTGTTAGTTTCCATGCAACGCCGGATACTTCGCTTTTGTCGTAAGCAAAACACCCTGTTCATAAAAACAGAGGGATATTTATACCAGCAATTATTTTGTAAGGAATCCCAGTAAAGCATTACTATCTACTTACATATTGACTTTTTATTTCCTTTAGACAAAATCACAGAACATGAACAATAATAATAACTGGATTCTGTCACACATCGGCCATCTTCAGAATGTACGAATGAAAAAGGAAATAAAATACACATTAAAAATTTTTAATTTTCTTAAGTTTTACATTTCTAGCTCATCATTTATGTAAATTAAAGACGTCTCGTAACATGCAGTGTTGTTAAATTCAGTTTCAGCCTTGCTTCTAAGTTCTTTTAGTTTTATGAACGAAAACACACAAAACACTGGTGTAACATTCTACAATATGTATTGTTTTTACAGATCGATATTCGATTGTTACGTCATTGCTAGATACAAATATAAAAATGTGTGGCTTTGAAATTTTGGAGGTTCAAAAATTTTAAACTACAGCATTGCAGATATCTTGTTTCCAAAGATGGCAATTGTTAATGTTTGGTTTAGGATTAAAACGAGAGGAATTATTTCAGTGAATATTTTACAAAAAATTATTGAACTTAGATAAAATATGTGACAAATTAAATAATGAGCTGTATAACAAATAACAACAATTGTTCTAAGATGAAAATAAATTGAACAATTAACTTTGGTGATTTGTTCAAAGGGAGTGGCCGAACGAAATAATCTTACGTTTAACACATGCCACTTTACAAACAAGTAAGATATACAAATGAGATTGAGCAGGAACGTGAAACAGCAGTGATTGTATTTTATCCCGAGAAAAGTGATAACGTTTCCGTTCGCTTGTTTACACAGAGTTTCTTTGAGAAAATGTTACATTAGGTCTATAGAGAAAAGGCACTTGCATCTAGTACTGGGAAAAATATTAAAGATTAAGATTCTAATGTAAAATTTTTCTAGTTTATATCTTTGCAGATTCTGCAGATGGCCGATGTATGGCAGACAGCGGTGACGATTGTAATCATGTTCACAGGCTCTTTTGTTGTTGTCGCTGGTGTTACTGCTACCGTCGTCTTCAGTCCCGAAGAATGTCAGTCACATTTTTCCGTTGATAGATTGTAGCTTTCTCCAGTTAAATACATTCGATAAGAGTCACATACATTCAGCGACTTTACATGGAACTCTTTTACATTCTTCGTCTGCCTTAGACTCTAAAAACGCTGGTAGTGCATGCTCGTATAAAATCAGTTTTAATGAAGAGCTGATTTTCTGATGGGGTGTAGTGTAATACTACAAGTTAAGTCTTGTCACAGTCGACGAATGTTTGATCTAATAACGTTATACGTTGCATTGTGGAGTCTTCAAGTGATTCTCTTCACAGAACTTGCATGGATAAACTCAATAAAAGTTAAATAGGAGGAAATACTAACAATTACTTATAAGTACCTGTCCGACGATGGAAACAATCACACACTCCTAAGGCTTGAAATTTACGTTTCAGATACATAGAATTTATGATGTTGTAAGACACTGAAGGACGACATGATTCTAAGAGATACGATCAATGTGTGTGTTGTTTACAGACGTCAACTTGAAACCATAACTATATTTAGCATTACAGAAACTGCCCTCATGTATATAGGATTTTATGAGAGTATGGGCTGAAGTTAGTCAGTTACATTAAGTTATCTGCACGTTTGCCTTCGCAGTGTGCTACACATCTCGAAGGAGATGTAACGACAGTATCCGCGGACTCAACCTCAGTCACTCGTCTTCATGTAGATTCGGTAGGTTATCAGCTCATTAATTTTATTCCAAAAATAGAGGCATCATAGTATCCGGTTGATGTGTAGTATTCCAATTACTGTGTACTAGCAGATTAAGTCACGTGGAATCAGGTAAGGATGTTTTACCAATAGTAGAGATTTCTTTTGTCTACTTTCTCACGCCGTTGACACGAAGCTGTACTCTAAGAAAATTTGAACCACACTTCAGAAAATGTTTCCATATTAAGAAACAATAACAGCTGACAGAGTGACAGAAAAAAAGTGACAGCTATCTGTTTATTCGCTACTTAAGACTTACCGTGCTATTGTACAGTCTGTACGTTATATCTGCTGCAGTTCCGACACGTGACGCCGTGAAATTCCTCATATCATCAAAAGAAAATTTCTGTAGATGGCCAAAGCATTCCCAGTGAAACGAAAGGTGCAAGTCGAACATCACAATAGTTACTAATATTTTGGATTAGACTTTACCGTGAGTTATGTGTATCGATTGAAACTACGAATTTACTGTAACCCATTACAATTTTTCTTTTATTTCTGAAGATTTCAACATCAGGTGAATTTATGTCAGTTAGTAAGAAATGTATGTGTCGTGTGTACTATTTTTGCCTACCAATGGTATTGTCTGTTAGCAGAAAAAAAGTACGGAGTACATACTTTGACGCTTCTATTTGCGGGTCATAAGCAGTCGTTTATCAGTTTTGAAATTTTTTATTTATTTCACTGCGATGGCTACGGGATAGTTGCCGAAGATGATGCTCTATTTACTGACCACAGCCTTGACATACCGGTCGAAAATAGCGCCTCTCTAATAGCTGAGTGGCGAAACCTGGCTGTCAACGACCCAATTGTTTCAGGAAGACAACGATTCGACTGAGCTCCTACTTTCTATTGCCTTCTGTGCTGTAAGGGGAAGACGAAGGTTTGCTTATGATGAAATCTTATACGATAGATAATCATGGAATAGTTTCATAAATACTCTGCGCTGGTAAAGTGGAGGAAAAGATATACGTAAGTCCGGATAAAGAGAGGGAATCACACTGTGGAAGTCATTCAGGGTTATTAATTATAGCTGCGCTATTCAAACCGACATTCAGAGTAAGGACACGTTCACCATGCGACAATGGCAGCTAGAGGAAGAGACTGAGCAGTATATGAACCGAAATCGCAGAAGACTTTGTCAAACACAGATTAGAAACGATAAAATTGATGCAGAGTTTTTTTTTCGGGACAAGAGAGTTGCCGAGAGAGAGAGAGAGAGAGAGAAGCGATGGGCTCTATAATGAGAAGATTTCTTCGTGCATTCAGTCTATTTGGCGCGCGGTATTTTAGACAGGTATGCCGAGATTGTGTTAATAGGCAGGCCTACGGTATCCAGGAAGCGTAACTGCACAACGTACAACACACTTCTCACACTTAAAGAAGTTGCATAGTTCGGAAGCTACACACGAACTGTATCTTCAACACCACACACACACACACACACACACACACACACACACACTGCTGAACGCACGAGTCAGATCTTTGGCCTAGACCTAACTACATTTACGTACTCATTCAGCAGCTGGCTACCATTCATTTTCTTATGCTACGTGTAACAGTTGTTTAAGAATAAATTTCGACTCT
Organism: Schistocerca gregaria; assembly: GCF_023897955.1. Taxonomy (NCBI): domain Eukaryota; kingdom Metazoa; phylum Arthropoda; class Insecta; order Orthoptera; family Acrididae; genus Schistocerca; species Schistocerca gregaria. The sequence continues at coordinate 184,354,835 of NC_064920.1, read as the reverse complement.
ATTTTCGCTCTGCCTTAATTAACCTCTGAGAGGTTTCATTGTGGCAGTTACAAGGCACAGTCGTCAGAAACGCGATGTTATCGCAGATTGAAACGGTAACAAACTGGGGAAAAGAGAGAGGATAAACTCTGCTGATATTGAAGGACTCTGTTTAACCTTTTTTTCTAAGATAATGTACACGACTAGGAAAAAAACTCCAGGTTCATAAATTGAGATAGAGGTATCGCCTCCCTCTGCTCTGAGAGCAATATCGTGACACAAGTTGGAAACTACTCGGATAGTAGTACACAGTACAGTACAGCTCTCTAGTAAATTTGTTTTTCTGGTAATATGACGAAGATACCAAGTCGCTTAGCGTTAGACAACCAACAACACACTCAATTCAATCTTCGCCACACGTTAATGTCACTAAAGATTTTAGTTATTGAAATAAGGAATTTAGTTGCGTGGAAGTCTCACCAGTTTAAGGAACTTCTGAGACAATGGGATCTAGCATATAGAAATAGATTTTCCTTCTGTCTCAGCTTACTTAGTACTGTCTTGTTATTAATTTGCTTTGAAATTTAATATTATCATAAATCTCCATTTTGACAACTTTTACCTTTTTTTTTAGCATGAATGCTATGCAACCATACTCTTAGCATTAAGGCTTTCTACAAAAGGAGGAAGCACATCAGAAAGGAGAGTAGATGCTCTAACAAAGAATGTAGCGTCGTTCTTTGTGTCCTTCAGTGTTTTTGTTGTATTACCACACCAAAATTAAATACACTTTAATAATTTAAAATATATAATTTTCTCTCTTTCCGGTACCTACGTTCTTGGACAGATTTTGTGTGAACTAAAGTGCAAAATAATAATTGTACTACTCAAGGAGGGAAGCATGTAAGCCATTCTTTCTTCGCGATTGTCTTGTTTTATGGTGCCAACTATATCGTCTATGAAGTAATCGTTTTCTTATCGCATCTACGTATTTTTCAATGTCGCTTAGAAGCAACCCAGAATAAAGTCAGTTCACATCCAAGTATAGAGAGAGAAAAGGGCAGTCAGTGTTCGAAGTGTTAATTACGTATGCGAGTCTGTTGCTTGCAGCAGGGTGACTCACGGCTCAGCAAGTTGGTGTGAAGTGTGGCGTCAGGCTTCATGAGTAAGTGGCAAGTTTCACACAAGTTACTCGTTGCGGAATCTTCAACCATGGCTTGCAAGCTGGTCAGAACAGCTCAGGAAGTAAACAGACGCTTCACCCCTCGTTCAAGACACATCAGAGCTGGGTGGAATCCAGATAGTGCGACCACAAACACAGGGCAACTAAACATGAATCTAGCCATTAAAAACTTCTATAGTTATTTATTTCGTAGCGATAAATCGATAAAAGTTACAGCGACTGAAAAGGGAGTCCCATATTTCGATCCCTGCGCAAGGTCAATGAATCGTAAGCTGGATCAGGCGCGGTGATGCGTAAGTGAAAAATTCCGTGTCGTAAGTGAAAATGTCACAGCCCGTATAAAATTCTTTTAGCGGGTTAGAATTTAACAAATGTCAGTCTGCCATCGAAATTCAGATTAAATAAATAATAATAAATGTTCCTCAGCGACACAATCAAGCCCTTCCAGACGATAGCTACATTCGAAGCTGGCATTGGCAGTTTCAAGACAAGACGTTTGTGTAAAGGAAAACCTAACGGCCGGCCACGGGCATCCTCACAGAACACTGAAAAAATTCGCTTTTCGTTCCAACACAGTCGACAGAAATCGACGTATAAAGCCAGCAGAGAGATATGAAAGTCACAAACACCCGTTTGGTGATTTCTCAAAATGAAGCTGAAGACGAAGTAGTACGTAACTCAAACGTTACAGAAATTGAAACATGAAGATTACGTCAAAGTTTCAACTATGTCCGGACAATTCTGGGAACCAAAGAAGAATCATGTGCAGTAGGCATTAGTTTAAGTGCTGGAACAACTTCACGAACGGGCCTTCCTTGCCGAACGCAGTTCCAGAATTCAAAATGCGCATTTCTAATGCGTTCGCTTCGTTGATTCCACGTATGTTTCTGGAGTGTATGGTGTGAAATCGGTTATCGCTTACAGCTTTTGCTGTTATTGAGGGATTCATATAGAAAACAAGTAGAAAAAAATTGAACTTTACATTCTCTGTAACTGTTACTAATGATTCGCCGAGCGTGAAGTAGATGTAGCCGTTTGCAGCTAACATTTTCAACTTTAACTGTGCTGCATTAAGTATCGGTATCAGCTGGATCATCAAAGTTACATCCGCCAATGCACTCTGAAACAAAAAAACTGTATGTTTTAATAACAGCAGCCGGCCGGTGTGCCCGATCGGTTCTAGGCGCTACAGTCTGTAGCCGCGCGACTGCTACGGTCGCAGGTTCGAATCCTGCCTCGGGCATGTATGTGTGTAATGTCCTTAGGTTAGTTAGGTTTAAGTAGTTCTAAGTTCTAGGAGACTGATGACCTCAGCAGTTAAGTCCCATAGTGCTCAGAGCCAATAACACAAAATAAATATTTTCATAATATTTCTAATGGATGGAAGGAAGAAAAGGACGATCAGGGTTTTACATCTCGCCGCACACGACTGTATTATAGATGACGTACAAGCGTGGAAGGGGCAAAGACGTGGAAAGAAATTGGCCTTTTCCTCCCATCGCGGCAACCGCTTCAGACGATTTGGGATCTAAATCTGGATGACCAGGTAGTGGTGTGAATTCCCTCTCCTTCAAAATAAGGAAACTAGTTTCAGATCGTCTCGCCTACTCCTCCAAAACGTACGTAAGGTGATCTGTTAAACTAGTGAGCACCTAATTAATGATCGGGGAATGGAACAATGAGTATATTTACACAGCATAATCAATTCAAATTCTAAGGTTCACATGGCTCTGAGCACTATGGGACTCAACTGCTGTGGTCATCAGTCCCCTAGAACTTAGAACTACTTAAACCTAACTAACCTAAGGACATCGCACACATCCATGCCCGAGGCAGGATTCGAACCTGCGACCGTAGCAGTCGCACGGTTCCGGACTGCGCGCCTAGAACCGCGAGACCACCGCGGCCAGCCAAATTCTAAGGTTTCTGTATGTTTTGTTCATAAGTATCTGGATCTGGTACTCATTTTTACAGAATTTCTTGTAGAGAGATACTGTATTCACTTAGTTTAGAGTTATAGCCTGGTTCCTGAAATTCTGTTAAGTATGAAATGTCGGTAGATAATAGAGTATACTTTTGTACTGAAATTATAATATTAAGTGTGGAATCTCCTTCCCATACTTTCTTAATGGAGTTGTGGGCGACTATGGTTTCTTCTTCTAATGCAGGAATACAAGTTCTCTGCAATTTGTGTAGAAATGTAAAACTATACAAAGGCAGATACTGTCCAGCAATGCGTATAAGCCTTGTCAGGGACGCAGGAGGTACACCGTAGGAAATGACTTTCGATCGTCGGAGAGCGCACCTATTACAGGGTATGTTTTATTCAAGATACGCGTGGGATTGCAGGCTTTTGTATTACGTTCCGCTTAAACATTTACTTGGAAAACAGTTTGCTGCTGGCCGCTCTATTACAGCGGTGGGCGGTTTTGAGAGAGAATTCGTTGCAGACCCCGCTAGATGCGTTTTCCCACAGTTACCATAAAAAAATTGATGCTTCAAAAATTTTACGCTAAAGAATGATAGCACCATTTATAAGTTGAGTCCCTCTTCAAAATTGCCACGTTGAATGTGGCGGAAATCAGGAGTTAGAATACAGCACATTTTTGAGCTACCTGTATTCGTGCTATAGATGTGAAGAAATACGTCAGTTCACTGTGTTATTAAACGCCGTCAGTTCATTGTGTTATTAAACGCTAAACGATACACACAAAATAGCACCACGCGTTCATCGTTTTCTTTCTGCAGACAATTACACTGAGGGATAAAGGTCATGGGTTAGTGATATGCACATACACACAAGACAGCAGTATCGCTTACACAAGATATAAAATGACAGTGCATTGGCGGAGCTCTCATTTGCTCTCAGGTGACTCGCGTGAAAAGCTTTCCGAAGTGGTTATGGCCACACGACGGCAATTAACAGACTTTGAAAGTGGAATAGTAGTTGTAGGTAGACGCATGGGGCATTCTGCGTTAGCGAATTCAATATTTCGGGATCCACAGTGTCAAGAGTGTGGCGAAAATACGAAATTTAAGGCATTACTTCTCACCACGGAAAACGCAGTGGCCGACGGCCTTCACTTACCGAGCGAGATCAGCGGAGTTTGCATGGAGTTGTCAGTGCTACTGCCGCATGGAATAACCGCAGAAATCAATGTGGGACGTGCGACGAATGTATCCATTAGGATAATGCGGGAAAATCTGGCGCTACTCAGCTATGGCGACTGACGCGAGATCCTTTGCCAACAGCACATCACTGTAGTGCCTCTCGTGAAGTCCTATTCTATGTCGTTTATACCGATCGGTTGCGTAGGTTAGTCTCGGCAGTGACTTCGTTTTCGGTTCGGTAGTCGCAGTTGCTATTTTGTACGCTACGTAGGCCGATTAACGATCGGCTCGCATGCCGGTTGTTTGTCTATTGTACCGAGAGGTGCTGCGGGGTCTGTAAGGAGATTCATTCGGTTTGGTGCCCTTCAATTGCCCATATAATTTGTTATTTTAGAAATATTGCACGATTTTTAGTTTTGGATTTAGTGATTAGGTTTTTTTGGAGAATCGCTGGGATGCATCTGAGTGGAAAGTGTCTTCATAAATGTTTTTATGCATGCATTTCAGCCGAAAATCGTGGAAGTGGTAATGGTGCACACAGTACTATTAAGAAGGAAGCAAGTGCGACGAAGGCGGGCAAGGTGGCTTGAGGAAATGCGACGCCGTGCGATTAGTCAACGTAATCTGAAGGGCGTGACTAAACCATTTGAAATGCACGTGAGCAGTTTTGTGGTGAGATACAGACTGAGCAGGGGGCCAGCTCGTAATTTACTTGATGATCTGCAGTCGTATGTGAGAGCCCATCAAAGAGTTGTAGGCATCCTTTTGCACTTGAAGGTACAATTGTTTAACAAGTACTACATCAGTTGTACAGTTCTTATCAGTAATCAGATACAATGGTTATTTTTTGTTTGTTCTACGTTTTGAGAATTCCTAACATCTTGGGACATGGGTTTGATCAAAACTGGCAATTCAGCAGCAAGGAGTCAGCCAAGCATCTCGAAGTTCATTGACGAGGTTGCGAGAGCTCACGTCCATTGTTTCAAAATGCCAAGTCAGTATGGACATATTGGAGACGTCGCTAAGAGTTATTTATTTTTCACTTTCTCTGTTAGCTTGGATTATGTATATTATGTACAGGTAAACTCAAGTTTTTTTATTTTTGGTTCCTTTTCCCTGTGTCATCCAGACTGTGTAGAGCGGGTAGCGACAGTGTGTAATGACACTACTGCAGCACTGCGCGATTATTATCATTTAAAAAAAGACATTGTGCACCTAAAGTAAAATGGACAGAATTACATGAAAAAATCGAATATATTTTATTTTCTAAGGTATTAAGGCACTAAATTAAAATTGAAGCTTAAATTTAGTTATGGAAGAGCCATCTGCTGATTTTCCTCAACGAGGCGGAATAAATAATCTCTGTTCCAGTATGTGGGTCTGTAAGCCGTAAAACGCGAAACTCTACAATATTGTTCTACTTCAGAAACTTCATACGATGAGAGATGCGAGACGTCGATGCATATCTCATCTGAAACTGTCTGGTGGATGCCTGTCATTACACATGCAAATGGGAACTTCTCAGGCGAATGAGCGAAATCTTCACATACATCTTGACGTTATAATGATCGTGTTCCGTTCCCAGGTCACAAGCATTTATTTCCTGGTTGCATTCTCGGTAATCGCCATGTGCTGGAAGCGCATGGCGGTGTACTGCAGGAAGTTTCCGTGAAGTGTAACAGTGTTTCAAAATTGCTTAAGAGAGAATACGTCAATTTAGCGTTAAAGTGCTGTCAACTACTAAAATTACTTAAAGGTACATCTTGAAACGTCCCCTTAGAATAATTATACACGACTGTGCTTAAACTGACACACACTATTTTTAGCGCAACGGAATCTGACTTTCAAAAATCCCTACGAAAGAATGGCCCTGACTAACATTAACCTATGCCTTTCACAAATCACTTACCTCACAAAAATCTTTGTTACTCGAACTACTGCAATACAGCGAGCGCCGCTACTGCCAGCTAAATAAAAGATTCAAACTACGGAAGTCACTAACTACTGATAGGCATAGTTAGCAAATGAAAGATTTTAATACAGAACAAACAATGTATTTACCTTAATAGTCATAATATATATATCAGTTCGTGACACCAATTCTTACAAATTTCAAAACTCCGCCATCTCTCTCCCCACCTCCACCACTGCTGGCGGCTCACCTCCAACTGCGCAACGCTACGCGCTGTTAGCATCCAGCTGCCGCTGCCCAACGCTACAATGGCAGACAACAATGCAAACTAGCCACAGACTGCGCACAGCACAGCCAGTGAGTTTTCATACAGAGCGCTATGTGGCGTTACCAATAAGAAAACCTAAACTGCCTACTTACAATCTGTTCCAAATGTTGGATACTACCTCACCCAGAGATATTGTCTTATTGAAGTAACAGGTGCAACCGGCTGGCCACTATACTGAAATCACTTGATTACACCGCTTCGCCGCAAAACCTTTTGCTCGACTGCGGTAAGTCCCAACAGACCGCCTCTCTCGTGTGCCGTGTGGTACCTAGGGAGTCTCTCTCTCTCTCTCTCTCTCTCTCTCTCTCTCTCTGTGTGTGTGTGTGTGTGTGTGTGTGTGTGTGTGTGTGTGTGGTGCGGGGGATGATGAGCGGTTTATTATAGCTTGCTGTCGCCTTCAGTTTTAAGGTGGCACAGATAACTACGAATTTAATAACACATAGTGCAAAATAAATGTTTCAGTATAATTACATTTCTTTGACGTCAGTGGTTCGTATGACACTTCAACATAACAACTAAGAAACTGGTCCATGGGAATAATATTATGAATAACATGCCTCTGAAAAACTGAAATTTAATGTGATACACAATTGAATTAAGAATTTGCAAACAAACGCTCACAGCTTTAACAACGTTGTAATTTACACGGTATAAAACCCAAATGAGCCGTCTCTGTTATCAGTTTTCCACTTATCACTATGGTTGTCAGCACAGGTCTAGAGACTATAGCTATGCGAAAGTGTAAACGGTGGGGAACGCTGTTTGCTGTTGTTTTTTCAGGCCTTTCCACCTGCGTTCCGGAAATACAGTCTTCCTGTCACTTCTTATTGCCTACTGGTGGGTCTTCCACTTTCCGTTTGTATTTCGGTCTCTTTTTTTTATTTGTTGTCCATATAATGGACTGTGCTGCTACTGGAAACTATGCAATTGCTGCTTTAACAGTGGTATTACATCATAATTTATTACTTCATTGTACATGTTAAAATTTTGCGGTGGACTACTGCCAGTAAGTTTCAACCCCTATTGGCACCCGACCGACTGCCATTCCGAAACCACTGCCTTGTGTGATATGTTTGTCTCCACTGAACACCAAAAACAGCACTGAAATAGCAGCGCTATACTACAGTAACTTAATAAAGGCAAGTCCTCCGGTCCAGATTGTATACCAGTCAGGTTCCTCTCAGAGTACGCTGATAAAATAGCTCCATAATTAGCAGTTATATACAACCACTCGCTCACAGAAAGATACGTACCTAAAGACTGGAAAATTGCTCAAGTCACACCAATACCCAAAAAGGGAAGTAGATGTAATCCACTGAATTACAGGCCTATATAACTAACGTCGATTTGCAGTAATGTTTTGGAACATATACTGTACTAGAAAATTATGAAGTGCCTCGAAGAAAACAATTTATTGACACTTAGTCAGCACGGTTTCAGAAAATATCGTTCTTTTGAAATAGAACTAGCTCTTTATACTCATGAAGTAATAAGTGTTATCGACAGGGGATTCAAATTGATTCCATATTTTTAGATTTCCAGAATGCCCTCGACACCGTTCCTCACAAGCGTCTTTTAACCAAACTGCGTACCTACGGAATATCGCCTCAGTTGTGCGACTGGATTCGTGATTTCCTGTCAGAAAGGTCACGGTTCGTAGTAATGGACGGAAAGTCATCGAGTAAAACAGAAGTAATATCTGGCGTTCCCCAAGGAAGTGTTATAGGCGCTCTATTGTTCCTGATGTATATTAACGGCATAGGAGACAACATCAGTAGCCGTCTTAGATAGTTTGCAGATGATGCTGTCATTTACCGTCTTGTAAAGTCAAAACGACTTGCAAAATGATTTAGGTAAGATATCTGTATGGTGCGAAAAGCGGCAATTGACCCTGAATATGAAAAAGGGTGAAGTTATTCACATGAGTACTAAAAGAAATCAGCTAAATTTCGATTACGCGATAAGTCACACAAATCTGAGGACTGTAAATTCAACTAAATACTTAGGGATTACAATTACAAATAACTTAAATTGGAACGATCACATAGATAAATTGTGAGTAGAGCGGAACACTTAGAAGGTGCAACATGTATGCTAAAGAGACTGCTTACACCACGTTTGTCTGCCCTCTTCTGGAGTATTGCTGTGCGGCGTGGGATCCGCATCTGTTGGGACTGACGGATGACATCGAAAAAGTACAAAGAAGGGCAGCTCGTTTTATATTATCGCGAAGTAGGGGAGATAGTGCCATAGACATGATACCTGAATTGGAGTGGCATTCATTAAAACAAAGACTTTTCGTTGCAACGGGATCTTCTCATGAAACTTCAATCACCAGTTTTCTCCTCCGATTGCGAAAACATTCTGTTGGCACCCACCTACATAGGGAGAAATGATCATCACGATAAACTAAGAGAAATCAGGGCTCGCACAGAAAAATTTAAGTGCTCATTTTACCCGCGTGCCGTTCGAGAGTGGAACGGTAGAGAGATAGCTTGAAAGTGGTTCATTGAACCCTCTTCCAGGTGAATAGCAGAGTAATTAGTAGATGTAGATGTTTGCATCAACAAGTGCTGCTGACTACTACTAATTTCTCCATGATAGGAGAAGATGGGAGAGAGGTGCCAACAACACGACGAGACGATCCAGCTCGCGATGTCCAGCCCGTGAACTCGAGAACTGTGTCAAAAAACGGCTCTGAGCACTATGGGACTCAACATCTGAGGTCATCAGCCCCCTAGACCTTAGAACTACTTAAACCCAACTAACCTAAGGACATCACACACATCCATGCCCGAGGTAGGATTCGAACCTGCGACCGTAGCGGTCTCGTGGTTCCAGACTGAAGCGCCTAGAACCGCTCGGCCGCAATGAAGAACTGTGTCGGATTTTTCTTTAGCAGCTGGTATGCTCAGCATGTGAATTGTCGCTTTTTCGAGGCTTGAATGTTTTATGCATTCGATCAGAGCACAAGCTCGTACAAGTGCACGGGTCCTCAGGTAAGAATTCGAAAGCATCTTGTGTTGAATGTACAGTGTCGATCAAAAGTATTCGGACAAGGCTATGTGATTCTTAATTGACAGCGAGGTATCACAAGAAGCGTGCCCGCCAGTACAAACGGAGGCGTCGAATAACGTACTGGCAGTAGAGGAGCAGTAACGGCAAAGTGAATTAGTCTGGGGAGCTAAGTGACTTCGAACGTCGATTAGTCACTGGATGTCACCCAAGGAACAAGACCGTCAAGGATATTCAAACCTTTCAAAAGCTGTCCAAGTCTAATGTCGGTGAAGTGACTGTGAGGTAGAGATGTGAACGAGCGACCACGCCAAGGCGAGGCAGATCTTGTCTCCTTACGACCACGGACCGTGGAGCATTTCTGCGTGTAAAATATCTCATGGAATCAGAGGAAGGAATCATTCGTCAGTTTCAAAATGCTACAGTAGACCAGCTAGCATATTGTTTCTGTGTAGGGGGCTAAAAAGATGGGGTACAATAATCCAGCAGCTCGTCATAAGCTACATATTTCTGTAGTCAATGCTGAGCCACGCTTGAGGTGGTGTAAACAGCGATCCCATACGATAGTATGTAACTGGCAACAAGTAATATGCAGTGATGAGTCACGCTATGCCCTGTGGTAGTCCGATGGAAGGGTTGGGGTTTGTTGAATAGCTGAAGAAAGCTATCTGTCATCGTGTATAGTGCCAACAGTGAAGTAAAGAAGAGAATTTGTTACTTAATTGTAGTGTTTTTCGAGGCTAGAATGTGGTCCCTTTACGGCGCTCTAGAAACGCTAAATTCGGAAGGATACGAACATATCTTACCGCGTTGTGTAGTGTGTCGCAGAACGGTGTTGTGAGACAGCATATCCAGAGTCCCGACTGGAATCAATGGGTCACCTTTGACATGAGGTAGATCATCTCCTTCGCTCGATACCCAAGAGTCCGACATCATTACCATCTTTGGTTTCGAACCATAAGGAAGAACAGGTTGTCAATTCTGCACAGATATTCACACCTCAGTGCAAGTGACCCCATCAGACAGATAGTGAGAGAGAACCTCCTCTTTTGGATAGGGTGGATAGCAATGTGCGGCTATTTGCAGATGATGCTGTGGTGTACGGGAAAGTGTCGTCATTGACTGACTGTAGGAGGATACAAGATGACTTGGACAGGATTTGTGATTGGTGTAAAGAATGGCAGATAACCGTAAATATAGATAAATGTAAATTAATGCAGATGAATAGGAAAAAGAATCCTGTAATGTTTGAATACTCCGTTAGTAGTGTAGCGCTTGACACAGTCACGTCGATTAAATATTTGGGCGTAACACTGCAGAGCGATATGAAGAGGGACAAGCATGTAACGGCAGTTGTGGGGAAGGCGGATAGTCGCGTTCGGTTCATTGGTAGAATTTTGGAAAGATGTGGTTCACCTGTGAAGGAGACCGCTTATAAAACACTAATACGACCTATTCTTGAGTACTGCTCGAGCGTTTGGGATCCCTATCAGGTCGGATTGAGGGAGGACATAGAAGCAATTCAGAGGCGGGCTGCTAGATTTGTTACTGGTAGGTTTGATCATCACGCGAATGATACGGGGAAGCTTCAGGAACTCGGGTGGGAGTCTCTAAAGTAAAGGAGGCGTTCTTATCGTGAATCGCTACTGAGGAAATTTAGAGAACCAGCATTTGAGGCTGACTGCAACACAATTTTACTGCCGCCAACTTACATTTCTCAGAAAGACCACAGAGACAAGATAAGAGAGATTAGGGCTCGTACAGAGGCATAAAGGCAGTCATTTTTCCCTCGTTCTTTCTGGGAGTGGAATAGGAAGAGAAGATGTTAGTTGTGGTACGAGGTACCCTCCGCCACGCACCGTATGGTAGATTGCGGAGTATGTATGTAGATGTAGTTGATGACTCTCCTTCCGAGTAGCACTTGGAAGGTCCATCGGCACCGACAGACAGCCGGTGCCATCCCCAATCGATAAGCGGATCTGGAGTGGCATGTTGTCACCACACCCCTCTCCTGGCCGTTCTCTGTTTTCTACATCTACATCTACATCCATACTCCGCAATCCACCTGACGGTGTGTGGCGGAGGGTACCTTGAGTACATCTATCGGTTCTCCCTTCTATACCAGTCTCGTATTGTTCGTGGAAAGAAAGATTGTCGGTATGCCTCTGTGTGGGCTCTAATCTCTTTGATTTTATCCTCATGGTCTCTTCGCGAGATATACGTAGGAGGGAGCTATATACTAAATCACTCCTAGGTGAAGGTATGTTCTCGAAACTTCAACAAAAGCCCGTATCGAGCTACTGAGCGTCTCTCCTGCAGAGTCTTCCACTGGAGTTTATCTATCATCTCCGTAACGCTTTCGCGAATACTAAATGATCCTGTAACGAAGCGCGGTGCTCTCCGTTGGATCTTCTCTATCTCTTCTGTGAACCCTATGTGGTAAGGATCTCACACTGCTGAGCAGTATTCAAGCAGTGGGCGAACAAGCGTACTGTAACCTACTTCCTTTGTTGTCGGATTGCATTTTCTTAGGATTCTTCCAATGAATCTCAGTCTGGCATCTGCTTTACCGACGATCAACTTTATATGATCATTCCATTTTAAATCACTCCTAATGCGTACTCCCAGATAATTTATGGAATTAACTGCTTCCAGTTGCTGACCTGCAATTTTGTAGCTAAATGATAGGGACCTATCTTTCTATGTATTCGCATCACATTACACTTGTCTACATTGAGATTCAATTGCCATTCCGTGCACCATGCGTCAATTCGCTGCAGATCCTCCTGCATTTCAGTACAATTTTCCATTGTTACAACCTCTCGATGTACCACAGCATCATCCGCAAAAAGCCTCAGTGAACTTCTGATGTCATCCACAAGGTCATTTATGTAAATTGTGAATAGCAACGGTCCTACGACACTCCCCTGCGGCTCACCTGAAATCACTCTTACTTTGGAAGACTTCTCTCCATTGAGAATGACATTCTGCGTTCTGTTATCTAGGAACTCTTCAATCCATTGAAACAATTGGTGTGATAGTCTACACGGTCTTACTTTGTTCATTAAACAACTGTGGGGAACTCTATCAAACGCCTAACGGAAGTCAAGAAACACCGCATCTACCTTGGAACCCGTGTCCATGGCCCTCTGAGTCTCGTGGACGAATAGCGCGAGCCGGGTTTCACACGACCGTCTTTTTCGAAACCCTTGCTGATTCCTACAGAGTAGATTTCTAGTCTCCAGAAAAGTCATTATACTCGAACATAATACGTGTTCCAAAATTCTACAACTGATCGACGTTAGAGATATAGGTCTATAGTTCTGCACATCTATTCCGCGTTCCTTCTTGAAAACGGGGATGACCTGTGCCCTTTTCCAATCCTTTGGAATGCTACGCTCTTCTAGAGACCTACGGTACACGGCTGCAAGAAGGGGGGCAAGTTCCTTCGCGTACGCTGTGACGGGAGCCGCTACTTGTCAATCAAGTAGCTCCTCAATTGGCCGGACATGTGCTGAGTGCTTCCCACTGGCCAACAGCGCTCGGCTGGCCGCACGATCACCCATCGAAGTACTAGCCAAGCCCGACAGTGCTTAACTTCGGTGATCTGACGGGAAACAGTATTACCGCTGCGAAAAGACTCTTGGCACCCAGTCAAGATGGGGCTGTCATAAAGGCGGAGTATATCACGCCCCATACTAATTTCCACTAAGAAGTGTCCAAATACTTTTGATCAGGTAATGTAGCTTGAAATAGTCCTTGACGTTTTCGAGATGCTTATTCTCCGAATGTTTACTGATAAATTTGGAGATTGGTGTACTTACAAATGTAAACGCTTTCGCTATTTTTTTTATCGCGTGGGTGCGGTGTAGGGACAGGGAAGTGGGAGGTGCGGCAGCGACGACACCCTGACCCTGATTACGCAGCCCCCCTCCTCTGGATCCACGCCAGTGGATCCGAGACGGCGCGGCAGCGTGCTGGACGCAGAGCGAGTGCACGGTGGTCCGGACTGTGTTTCCACTTCACGGCCGCTGAGCACAGCACAGCGCGGCGCCAGAGTCTCACATCGACCCGCCCGCCGACCTTTGCGCGGGCGCCCAGCCCCGTATCTGCCACCAGCCCGCTCTTTGTGTCCCGTCAGGGGCACTGGACCAGAGCGCATTACGGCCGCTCCTTCCCTTACCGAGGCCAGCTTTCTCTCCGTCCCGGCACCTGTCACAGGTGAAACGGCTCGGTTCTAATCGAAAACGATTTCCTGTCACAAACTCCGCAGTTCTTAGTAACTGACGGGAAGTTACCTAGTGAATCACTAGTTGAATCGGAACATATATTCGGCCATCAACAATGAAATGTGTTCTTAAACTATACGAACTATTGGGTTGGTACATAAGAGGAGGAGGAGGAGATTAGTGTTTAACGTACCGTAGCGGTTTTCCGTAAGTTTAAAAAAAACGTATATAACAAATTATGCTTATCCATTACGGATATTTTAGAACCGTGACTGTATATTGAATGTAAATTGTCTCGAAATTTGGTAGAAAATCCGAAGAAATTCTGTTCGTATGTAAAGTACACAAGCGGCAAGACGCAGTCAATACCTTCGCTGCGCAGTGCCGATGGTACTGTTATCGACGACTGTGCCGCTAAAGCGGAGTTATTGAACGCAGTTTTCCGAAATTCCTTCACCAGGGAAGACGAATGGAATATTCCAGATTTTGAAACACGAACATCTGCTAGCATGAGTTTCTTAGAAGTAGATACCTTAGGGGTTGCGAAGCAACTCAAATCGCTTGATACGGGCAAGTCTTCAGGTCCAGATTGTATACCGATTAGGTTCCTTTCAGATTACGCTGATACTATAGCTCCCTACTTAGCACTCATATACAACCGCTCGCTCACCGATAGATCTGTACATACAGATTGGAAAATTGCGCAGGTCGCACCAGTGTTCAAGAAGGGTAGTAGGAGTAATCCATTTAACTACAGACCTATATCATTGACGTCGGTTTGCAGTAGGGTTTTGGAGCATATACTGTATTCAAACATTATGAATCACCTCGAAGGGAACGATCTATTGACACGTAATCAGCATGGCTTCAGAAAACATCGCTCTCGTGCAACGCACCTAGCTCTTTATTCGCACGAAGTAATGGCCGCTATCGACAGGGGATCTCAAGTTGATTCCGTATTTCTAGATTTCCGGAAAGCTTTTGACACCGTTCCTCATAAGCGACTTCTAATCAAGCTGCGGAGCTATGGGGTATCGTCTCAGTTGTGCGACTGGATTCGTGATTTCCTATCAGGAAGGTCGCAGTTCGTAGTAATAGACGGCAAATCATCGAGTAAAACTGAAGCGATATCAGGTGTTCCCCAGGGAAGCGTCCTGGGACCTCTACTGTTCCTGATCTATATAAATGACCTGGCTGACAATCTGAGCACTTCTCTTAGACTGTTCGCAGATGATGCTGTAATTTACCGTCTAGTAAGGTCATCCGAAGACCAGTATCAGTTGCAAAGCGATTTAGAAAAGATTGCTGTATGGTGTGTCAGGTGGCAGTTGACGCTAAATAACGAAAAGTGTGAGATGATCCACATGAGTTCCAAAAGAAATCCGTTGGAATTCGATTACTCGATAAATAGTACAATTCTCAAGGCTGTCAATTCAACTAAGTACCTGGGTGTTAAAATTACGAACAACTTCAGTTGGAAGGACCACATAGATAATATTTTGGGGAAGGCGAGCCAAAGGTTGCGTTTCATTGGCAGGACACTTATAAGATGCAACAAGTCCACTAAAGAGACAGCTTACACTACACTCGTTCGTCCTCTGTTAGAATATTGCTGCGCGGTGTGGGATCCTTACCAGGTGGGATTGACGGAGGACATCGAAAGGGTGCAAAAAAGGGCAGCTCGTTTTGTATTATCACGTTATAGGGGAGAGAGTGTGGCAGATATGATACACGAGTTGGGATGGAAGTCATTAAAGCATAGACGTTTTTCGTCGCGGCGAGACCTTTTTACGAAATTTCAGTCACCAACTTTCTCTTCCGAATGCGAAAATATTTTGTTGAGCCCAACCTACATAGGTAGGAATGATCATCAAAATAAAACAAGAGAAATCAGAGCTCGAACAGAAAGGTTTAGGTGTTCGTTTTTCCCGCGCGCTGTTCGGTAGTGGAATAGTAGAGAGATAGTATGATTGTGGTTCGATGAACCCTCTGCCAAGCACTTAAATGTGAATTGCAGAGTAGTCATGTAGATGTAGATGTAGATGTAGATGTAAATAAGTTGTACAGAACTGCAACCAGTCACTTTTTTGAATAATAATGTTCTATTCCATGAACCGGTTTTCGAACCGTTTCAGGTTCATCTTCAGATGGTTTCGGGAAGTTACATCATTACTGGTAGTAGAATAATGCTGGGTGCTGGCTCTATGGCAGAAAGATGGGCCACACTTTAATGTATCGCCATGACTATAGCTTATCTGTCTATATGGATGTAAATTTAGTTTTTACTTACTGCGACAGTATAGGCGGCTTTTTCGGTTAGTGTCCATCTGTCTGCCTCCATTTTCGTGTTCAGAACACTTTCACACAAACTATATTACTTTACACTTTGACAGTGACACTTTTCCAGCATCCAGCATGCGCTTTACAACTGTTGCTTCTAAGAAAGATCTTGACAGAAAGATATGGCATAGGCCTACTTTGTACAGAGATTTAATTTGTTGTTCTTTACATGTATTAAAGTCGATACGAGGGCAACTATTTTAATCAGAATGGCGATAATATGAGAACATAAGATAAAATAAATAAGTAAATAAATTACTACAAGAACAAACTTCAGGTGATCTGATATCTTATTTCTACTTGTATATTACAGGCAGATTATAGCAATTATTTAAATATTTTTTATAGCAATTATCATGTTTGGCGTTAACATGAATCACAAGGAATCAATAACACAGAGTTATTGTATCTGCAGTGAGATGCAGCTGTCTATATTACAGGCGTGAATGGAGGGACGAATGGAGACGTGTCGTCTTCAGCGATGAGAGTCGCTTCTGCCTTGGTGCCAATGATGGTCGTATGCGTGTTTGGCGCCGTGCAGGTGAGCGCCACAATCAGGACTGCATACGACCGAGGCACACAGGGCCATCACCCGGCATCATGGTGTGGGGAGCGATCTCTAACACTGGCCGTACACCTCTGGTGATCGTCGAGGGGACACTGAATAGTGCACGGTACATCCAAACCGTCATCGAACCCATCGTTCTACCATTCCTAGACCGGCAAGGGAACTTGCTGTTCCAACAGGACAATGCACGTCCGCATGTATCCCGTGCCACCCAACGTGCTCTAGAAGGTGTAAGTCAACTACCCTGGCCAGCAAGATCTCCGGATCTGTCCCCCATTGAGCATGTTTGGGACTGGATGAAGCGTCGTCTCACGCGGTCTGCACGTCCAGCACGAACGCTGGTCCAACTGAGGCGCCAGGTGGAAATGGCATGGCAAGCCGTTCCACAGGACTACATCCAGCATCTCTACGATCGTCTCCATGGGAGAATAGCAGCCTGCATTGCTGCGAAAGGTGGATATACACTGTACTAGTGCCGACATTGTGCATGCTCTGTTGTCTGTGTCCATGTGCCTGTGGTTCTGTCAGTGTGATCATGTGATGTATCTGACCCCAGGAATGTGTCAATAAAGTTTCCCCTTCCTGGGACAATGAATTCACGGTGTTCTTATTTCAATTTCCAGGAGTGTATATGTATAAGAGTTATAGTGATTGTAATGGACTAAAGCTTTTTGTATGGCAGTACATTTAATATTTAAACAATCATGAACAAAACTGTTGACTTATTTTTATTCTTACATTAGAGTGATCTGGGATATTGGTAAAGGAAGCTCCTGTTTGTTCCAGCTAGAATTAATATGTATAAAGTACTGATTTATGTTAGCAATGGAGGGCTTTAACAAGATAAAATAAATAAATAAATTACTCCAAAAACAACCTCAGGTAACCTGATATCTTATTTCTACTTGTATATTACAGGCAGTTTATAGCAATTTTTTAATAGCAATTATCATGTTTGGCATTAACACGAATCCCAAGGAATCAATAATTCCTCGGGGTTCATGTTAATGCCAAACATGATAATTGCTATAAAAAAACAAAGAATTTAGTCATCAATTATATATTCTCCTTCACTATTTACAACAGTCTGTCAACGCTGGGGCAACTTTTAGGTTCCGCTATTGTAGAAATCACCTGGGTTTGTGGCGAAGAACACATAGAGCCATGTTCGGAGCACATTCGCATCCGGAAAGGAAGTTCCTTGAATGCTGTTCGATAGAGAGTGTGTAAGTGCCCACGTCGTGTTGTGCCGACTCCACTGTAGCTTGAATGGATTTTTAAGTTTGTTTTATATGCGCGACTTCTAATTTCACCACACAAGTCTCCAGGGTTCAGGAGTTATTATCCGATGACGACACGCAATACAGTTTGTTAAAGCGGAGTTCGCCGTTATTAATTATGTTCTTAGATTTAATTTTATTACTCGTTCAGAGTCTCAACGTTCCTTTGTTTAACAGCGCGTCGTCAAAATAAGTATGAAATGCTAATGTCTTTGCAATACACAATGTCGACTATTGAGTTAACGTTCGTACCTATTTTGCCATTTTAGAGAAGAGAAACCTTAATCGCTTCTGCTTCTATACTTTCAGTATCAAATGTTCACTAATTTCAATTTACTTCCTATCTCAGTTCAGTATTTAACACAAATTATATATCAATGTCATTTCAGAGATATTACGTCGGTTCTACACTAATTGAATAATATGTAATTGTCATTTAATATCTCTTTTATTAATAATCCTTTTTCTTATGACGTAAATGTTAATGAATGATCAGTATCTAGGAGGAAAGAGGGATTGATCCTAATCAAGAGATAATAGCTTTTAAAGAGGACGCAATCGTTAATTAAATAAAAAGTCACATTAAAGGATGATATGCGAACAACTTTCGTAACCGCTGTCAAAACTAATCCTGTCGCCCAAAATTCCAATTAACACTGACGTTAACCCCTTTTGTCGGAATATCGAATCGTAATATTATGTGAATGTTTATTCTAGTCCCCCAATTAATTCCTTTCAGATACGCGCACGACCTGACAGCAGAACGGAACACAAACGAATTGTTTTAACAACCGAGCAACGCCTGACGTTACATTACGACAATGTCCGCCCAATGAACATCTCTTTGACTTCATCTTCTCTACTCTGCTTAATTAAATTATTCCTAATTACAATTTATTCAGCTATTTAACGAAAACATGTAACAAAAAATAAAATAAATTTACACCAACGTAAAAGATCCGTTATAAGTGGAAGAGGTGAATATCTGCGGACACAGGAGCAGGCGAATAAGGTGGGTTCGGAATGACTTCCCAACCCAAGTCCTGTATAGCGTTTCTTCTGCCTAGCAGTATGCGGGCGGTCGTTATCGTGAAGTATCATCACTTTCCGCAGTCTTACTGGTGGTTGTTCTCCGACTGCGCAATTGACGGTAAATGGCAGCAGTGATGCTTACACCTCGGGGAAGAAATTCGTAATACACCACATCGTCGCTGTTTAAGCAGATGCATAACATTACCTTTTGTAGATGCGAGCAGGTCTTTGTAAAGAGCTTTTCAGCTTTGTTTAGCCTCACATCAATTTCGTTTCCTTATGTTAGCATAAATACACCATTTCTCGTCACCAGTAACGATGCCGGATAAGAATGGTCGGTGTTGGTTCAAATGGCTCTGAGCACTATGGGACTTAACATCTATGGTCATCAGTCCCCTAGATCTTAGAACTACTTAAACCTAACTAACCTAAGGACATCACACAACACCCAGTCATCACGAGGCAGAGAAAATCCCTGACCCCGCCGGGAATCTAACCCGGGAACCCGGGCGTGGGAATGGTCGGTGTTGTTCACGAGCCAAATGACGACGAGCATGCAGAGATGCACATACGGTCAGTCGCTGATTTTTGCCGTTTTGGCTTGGAGTATGCGGCCACCACACTTTTTCTAACTTTCCCATGGCATGAAAATGTTGCACGATCTTGGAATGATCACAGTTCATCTCATTTGTCAGTCTCCGAGAACACTTTCGTGGATCACTGTGGATTGATGCGATTAAACGATCTTCATGAAACCCCGAAGGTCTTCTTGAATGCGGAGGGTCACTAAAGTCAAAACGATCTCATATGGAGAAAACCATTGTCTTGCCGTGCCCTGTCGGATGGCATTATCCCAATACACGGCGCAAACGTTCCTCGTTGCCTCCGCCGCTGTAACCACTCTCTAAAACTCAAACGGAACAATGCGTCGGAAATGTTACAGTTTGTCGACTTGGCACTCCATTTAATAGCTTCCACAGCTCTACTATGTATCTCCAAATGAAAAAAATGACAATATGTGAACTCAGGCAGCAACAATCCACTACAAATGAAAAATTACAATCGAAAATAAACCCATAGCAAGTGGAATACCAAGTGCAAAACAGAAACTCCACCAACCTGATATTTAGGAAAGAACCTCAGAAGTCCTCTTGTAGATGAATAGTCTGGTAAAGACATCAGAAGAAAAAAACTATGTACAAAATGATTCACACAAGATATCTGCATGGTACAGACAGTGTCAGTTGAGACTACAGTAAAGAGTGTGAGGTCTCTCAGATGAGTACTAAAAAATTTCTCACAAATTTTGGTTGCACTATAAATCACACATTTCAAGGCTGCTGATTAAAATAAATGCCTAGACACTTCTTTAAAAAAGAAACAGCTTAAATGTAAATCATTAAACTGAAATGTTGTGGGGGAGGCCAACCGACCGTATTATTGGTACAATACTTACGAAATAAGGCATTTTTCGTTGTGGCGAGTCTGTTCACGAAAATTCAGTCGGCAGCTGTTATCTTTGAATGCCAATATATTTTGTTGATCACTCCTACTTAGAGAGGAATTACCATCCTGATAAAATGAGATGAGAGAAATCAGAGCTTGCACGGCAAGATTCAGGTGTCCGTTTTACGTCCTGATATTCTAGAGTGGGAAGGTAGGGTAAAAGTTCGAAATTGGTTCTGTGAACGCCCTGCCAAATCCTGAAGTGTGAGTTGTTGAGTAATTCTGTAGATGTAGAAGTAGAGAAACTCGCCCCGCCAAATACATCATTCGTTCACACGGCAGTGTTTTATTATGTAACTGTAGAACGCTACGGTGGCTGCGCATCTTGTTCGTGACGTCCAGCACTGGTACGAACATATATAAACGAAACTAACCTGGCAGAAGAGCCGTAGGTCCACATCAGACGAACACTTCATTAAGCTCACACTTACACGATACTGATGAGAGTCTAGAATTCGCAAAATTTGTGAACAGGTTCCCCACAACGAAAAATGTCTTTTTTAAAATGATTGTCACCACATCTCGCTTATCATATCCGTCACGCACTGTCAACTATTTCGTGATAATACAGAACGAGCTGACTTCCTTTTAACTTTCTTGATGTCATTCGTCATTCCTGTATGGTAAGCATTCCGGCAGTACTTCAGAAGAGGACGAACAGCAGACGTGCATGCAGTCTCTCTAGCGGATTTGTTGCACCTTGTAAGTATTACACCAAAAGTACGCATTCGGGCGTAGGGGATATTGTTACTTCGTTCATTTTTCATTATTACTGCAGCAGTTACGAAATCGGTAATCTGGAAGCAGCAGAGAAAGGTGAAAAAACAAGAATTCCAAAACTTTGGCCAGTGGCGTGGTAATTGTTTCGCAGGAATATCCAGAAAACGTAGATTATTTTCATTAATATACAGTAGTTAAAGTTTTCATTGACGTTTGGCACCGCAGTGGCGTTGTAGCACGCCCGGCGATATTTAAACTGGTTTTCTGGCAACACGAAACGTAAAATGATGCAGAAAGGCTGAGAACTTTCCTGTGTGAAGAGACGATGGCCAGTTTGGAGACAATGCAATTGATAATGTAAGCAACTTTGGACTGCAGCGAGTCAAGGCAAAAACAAATGAATCAAACTGAAATGCCATCCGCCAGTGAAATATGTAACTATATCAGTACTTAATGTTGTAAATATTGAAAATATCCTTTGTTTTTCTGTGCTTTTCTGTTAACATACACTGCCGTTACATTGACACTTGTACTGTATTTGACATTTATGTGATTTCCGTTGATTCTAAATTGTACGTACTGCTATAGAAGCCATACACAATCATAATTCGTTTAGTTATTATCGGAAGACTCCAGAACTAAAAAATATGACGCCGTGTAAATAATATGTCGTAGTGCAGTTTATCACTCTGGGAATGAGCAAAATGATTTGAATATATCCTTTTACTTTACTCACATGGCACGTAGATTCTGGAAGTAAAATGTCTGATCACCTGCGCCGCATGTTGTTTTCATTTGTTCACAAAAACACCAAATTACAACACGTTGCTAAATTTAGGTAGGAAACGAGTGTATTTGTGGCTGATTCAGTACCAAATACTACAATGAATTTTCAGAAAAGTAAGTGTGTGATTACTTGGATCTTCTAAAAAATATATATATATATATATATATATATATATAAGAGCCTCGGAAAGGGGTGCAGTAAACGAAAAACGTAACATTACATTCGTATAATGGAAGTCAGGCTTAGAAAGTTGTTTTATGAAGTATCACCAATGATTGAATTTTTTTTCATTAATTCGGCTGAACGGTGCCACACTTATAGCTGTCATAAACGTGGAGGATCAGCTATAGAGACATCGTCAGAATCATCAGTTTTAGACTTGGCGGAATGCACTATTTCCAGGCTGATTAAAAATCGTTTGTTATGTATGGTCGTTGTAAGGTCACCCACCGCTTCTACTTCTTTATCTTTGCAAACTCTGCGAGCTTCTCAACACACGGTCTTCAGAGTCCGAGAGGCGTGGGTGAGACTGGACTTGCTAACGTATTAGTGGCCTGTCGTTTTGCTAATCTCTTTATTCCGTATTTCTTGAAACATTTTGAGCATTTGGGTTGCAAAAGACGAAGAATATGTGTTTGTGCAATGTTTAAGGCAAAACGGGGTTCAATGGTTGCTTCAGAAGTGTGTATTTGTGAACAGGTTTGCATATGGAATTATTTATAAAGGGGCATCTTTTATTCTTTGGCGGTGCACTACGAAACGCGGTGGTTAAGGGGCACACTTTCCACGTCCAAACAAGTGTTCCCAGTATGACGTGCTTTTGCAATTAAGGCAATGGCCGCAATGAAGAAACAGTTCCCTAACGAAGCTACGTCTACTGTGTTGCATCCGTTACGGCTGGCTGCGTGACGCAGGTGGGTTTATCTGGAGCTGGAGGAAATGAGAGGGCGTTATCGTTTTCCCCACCGCAGCACGCACGTGTTAATCTTAGCCGCCGTGCCCGGACCACTTTCGTATCGCTCCTTGTTGACATCATCACAATCAGTTTCCGTTGGCTGTCCCCTTTGTTTTGGAAACAGTCACGTGTTCCACATCATTAAGAAAATATTCTGTTTTCAGAACAAGATTAATCATCCAGACACATACACCGTCCGTCCAAAAAGTTTCTACTGTGATTTCATTCTTGGCGTATAAGTGACGTCACCACAGTACCTTTGGTGGCAACGTGAACTAACGTCTGCAGAGAATAGATGTACGCCACATTCGACCAGTCAGTTGTGGGCAGGCAGTGTTAAGCAGAGTACATGCGACCTTAGTTCAAATGGCTTTGGGCATTATGGGACTTAAGATCTGAGGTCATCAGTCCTCTAGAACTTAGAACTACTTAAACCTAACTAATCTAAGGACATCACACGCACCCATGCTCGAGGCAGGATTGGAACCTGCGACCGTAGTGGTCGCGCGGTTCCAGACTGCAGCGCCTAGAACCGCTCGGCCACTCCAGCCGGCTGCGTCCTTAGTGTTAGAGAAACATCTCTAAAGCAAGTGCTAAACACATTCCCGAGAGTGTTTAAAAGCAGAGAAAAGTGTGTGCACCGTTTGTCCCACACACCTTCACACCTGGAAAAAAACTCGTTGACACCTGCAGCGAGCTTATTGAAATACAAGACACGGACAATTCCGTTATGGAAAATGGGTGGTGAGACCTGATATAGTCAATACGAACTTACCGCAAAACGACGAAGTGCAGAAGTTCACATGAAGGGTCAGCGCTTTGACGAGATAACCGACATTCAAGCCAATATGACACGCGATGTGAACAACATTCCAAAAAACGTCTTTCCTGGTAGTTTCACATGGGGTTATGGACATGCTGTGCGTTCAACTCAAGTGGGGGAGGGGGAACGGTGCAGAACACCTGCAATATTAAACTCATCGTCTCAATTTTTCTCAACAGTGGCTGGGGTGCTTATCATGTCATCGGAAATTCACGAAGGTGAACATAAGAGGATACGAAACGTGGACTGCCATAAATCTCGCGAAGTACATTGCACAACACAATTAAAGGATTTCTGTTTCGAAACCTCGTAACTGTCGCCAACTGCGACGCAGAAGTTTGAAATAAAAAACGGCGAGAGTTGAGAAGTTCGTGTGACGTGTAAGGTGGGATAAGGCTGGCAACATTGGTACCAGATAACACCACAGTTCTGCCGAACGCTCCCGTGCTCTGCCTGTGAGTGGACATGTGGCTGCTCCTTCAGCAAGGTTCGAGCAGGCACATGGGGGGAGGGGTTTATTAGTTATTGGGAGCTCCAACGTTCGGCGGGTGATGGAGCCCCTTAGGGAAATAGCGGAAAGGTCGGGGAAGAAGGCCAGTGTTCACTCTGTCTGCTTGCCGGGGGGTCTCATCCGAGATGTGGAGGAGGCCCTACCGGCGGCGATAGAGATCACTGGGTGCACCCGACTGCAAATTGTTGCTCATGTCGGCACCAATGACTCCTGCCGTCTGGGTTCAGAGGTCATCCTCAGTTCGTACAGGCGGCTGGCTGAGTTGGTGAAGGCGGAAAGCCTCGCTCGCGGGGTGGAATCAGAGCTAACTATTTGTAGTATCGTTCCCAGAACCGATCGCGGTCCTCTGGTTTGGAGCCGAGTGGAAGGCTTAAACCAGAGGCTCAGACGATTCTGCGGAGAGCTGGGGTGCAAATTTCTCGACCTCCGCTATCGGGTGGAGAAATGTAGGGTCCCCCTGAATAGGTCAGGCGTGCACTACACGCCGGAAGCGGCTACGAGGGTAGCGGAGTACGTGTGGAGTGCACATGGGGTTTTTTTAGGTTAGAGAATTCCCTCCCTAGGCCCGACAAGACGCCTCCTGAGACGCGGCAAGGCAGTAGGCAAAATGCAACAAGGAATAACAATATTAATGTGCTTGTAGTAAACTGCAGGAGCGTCTATAGAAAGGTCCCAGAACTGCTCTCATTAATAAACGGTCACAACGCCCATATAGTACTAGGAACAGAAAGTTGGCTGAAACCAGACGTAAACAGTAATGAAATGCTAAACTCGGATTGGAATGTATACCGCAGAGATAGGCTGGACAGTGAAGGGGGAGGCGTGTTTATAGCGATAAGAAGTGCAATAGTATCGAAGGAAATTGACGGAGATTCGAATTGTGAATTGATTTGGGTGAAGGTCACGGTTAAAGCAGGCTCAGACATGGTAATTGGATGTCTCTATAGGCCCCCGGGCTCAGCAGCTGTTGTGGCTCAGCACCTGAAGAATAATTTGTCTCTATAGGCCCCCGGGCTCAGCAGCTGTTGTGGCTCAGCACCTGAAGAATAATTTGGAAAATATTTCGAGTAGATTTCCCCACCATGTTATAGTTCTGGGTGGAGATTTTAATTTGCCGGATATAGACTGGG
Source organism: Schistocerca gregaria (assembly GCF_023897955.1). NCBI lineage: Eukaryota > Metazoa > Arthropoda > Insecta > Orthoptera > Acrididae > Schistocerca > Schistocerca gregaria. The sequence goes on along the minus strand of NC_064920.1, from coordinate 184,329,426 downwards.
AGACTCAGACGTTCATAACGGGTGGCAGGGACAAAGAATCTAGTGAAATATTTTTAAGTGCTTTATCTGAAAACTACCTTGAGCAGTTAAACAGAAAACCGACTCGTGGCGATAACATATTAGACCTTCTGGTGACAAACAGACCCGAACTATTTGAATCAGTTAATGCAGAACAGGGAATCAGCGATCATAAAGCGGTTACTGCATCGATGATTTCAGCCGTAAATAGAAATATTATAAAAGGTAGGAAGATTTTTCTGTTTAGCAAAAGTGACAAAAAGCAGATTTCAGAGTACTTGGTGGCTCAACACAAAAGTTTTGTCTCAAGTACAGACAGTGTTGAGGATCAGTGGACAAAGTTCAAAACCATGGTACAATATGCGTTAGATGAGTATGTGCCAAGCAGGATCGTAAGAGATGGGAAAGAGCCACCGTGGTACAACAACCGAGTTAGAAAACTGCTGCGGAAGCAAAGGGAACTTCACAGCAAACATAAACATAGCCAAAGCCTTGCAGACAAACAAAAATTACGCGAAGCGAAATGCAGTGTGAGGAGGGCTATGCGAGAGGCTTTCAATGAATTCGAAAGTAAAGTTCTATGTACTGACTTGGCAGAAAATCCTAAGAAATTTTGGTCCTATGTCAAAGCGGTAGGTGGATCAAAACAAAATGTCCAGACACTCTGTGACCAAAATGGTACTGAAACAGAGGATGACAGACTAAAGGCCGAATTACTAAATGTCTTCTTCCAAAGCTGTTTTACAGAGGAAGACTGCACTGTAGTTCCTTCTCTAGATTGTCGCACAGTTGACAAAATGGTAGATATCGAAATAGACGACAGAGGGATAGAGAAACAATTAAAATCGCTCAAAAGAGGAAAGGCCGCTGGTCCTGATGGAATACCAGTTCGATTTTACACAGAGTACGCCAAGGAACTTGCCCCCCTTCTTGCAGCGGTGTACCGTAGGTCTCTAGAAGAGCGAAGCGTTCCAAAGGATTGGAAAAGGGCACAGGTCATCCTTGTTTTCAAGAAGGGACGTCAAACAGATGTGCAGAACTATAGACCTATATCTCTAACGTCGATCAGTTGTAGAATTTTGGAACACGTATTATGTTCGAGTATAATGTCTTTTCTGGAGACTAGAAATCTACTCTGTAGGAATCAGCATGGATTTCGAAAAAGACGGTCGTGTGAAACCCAGCTCTCGCTATTCGTCCACGAGACTCAGAGGGCCTTAGACACGGGTTCACAGGTAGATGCCGTGTTTCTTGACTTCCGCAAGGCGTTTGACACAGTTCCCCACAGTCGTTTAATGAACAAAGTAAGAGCATACGGACTATCAGATCAATTGTGTGATTGGATTGAGGAGTTCCTAGATAACAGAACGCAGCATGTCATTCTCAATGGAGAGAAGTCTTCCGAAGTAAGAGTGATTTCAGGTGTGCCGCAGGGGAGTGTCATAGGACCGTTGCTATTCACAATATACATAAATGACCTGGTGGATGACATCGGAAGTTCACTGAGGCTTTTTGCAGATGATGCTGTGATGTATCGAGAGGTTGCAACAATGGAAAATTGTACTGAAATGCAGGAGGATCTGCAGCGAATTGACTCATGGTGCACGGAATGGCAATTGAATCTCAATGTAGACAAGTGTAATGTGATGCGAATACATAGAAAGATAGGTCCCTTATCATTTAGCTACAAAATAGCAGGTCAGCAACTGGAAGTAGTTAATTCCATAAATTATCTGGGAGTACTCATTAGCAGGTCAGCAACTGGAAGTAGTTAATTCCATAAATTATCTGGGAGTACTCATTAGGAGTGATTTAAAATGGAATGATCATATAAAGTTGATCGTCGGTAAAGCAGATGCCAGACTGAGATTCATTGGAAGAATCTTAAGGAAATGCAATCCGACAACAAAGGAAGTAGGTTACAGTACGCTTGTTCGCCCAATGCTTGAATACTGCTCAGCAGTGTGGGATCCGCACCAGGTAGGGTTGATAGAAGAGATAGAGAAGATCCAACGGAGAGCAGCGCGCTTCGTTACAGGATCATTTAGTAATTGCGAAAGCGTTACGGAGATGATAGATAAACTCCAGTGGAAGACTCTGCAGGAGAGACGCTCAGTAGCTCGGTACGGGCTTTTGTTAAAGTTTCGAGAACATACCTTCACCGAAGAGTCAAGCAGTATATTGCTCCCTCCTACGTATATCTCGCGAAGAGACCATGAGGATAAAATCAGAGAGATTAGAGCCCACACAGAAGCATACCGACAATCCTTCTTTCCACGTACAATACGAGACTGGAATAGAAGGGAGAACCGATAGAGGTACTCAGGGTACCCTCCGCCACACACCGTCAGGTGGCTTGCGGAGTATGGATGTAGATGTAGATGTAGATGTAGAAGGTCGTCACAGTCCCTCTTACCCACATTTCACCACTTCGTTGTTACCTCTGCGATGGAAGTATCCTTGCTACGGTCCGCGCGGCTACTCCGTCGGAGGTTCTATTCCTCCCACGGGCGTGTGTGTGTGTGTTATCGTTAGAGTAGGTTAGTTTAAGTTAGATTAAGTAATGTGTAATCCGAGGGACGGTTGACCTCAGCAGTTTGGTCCCAAAGGAACAAATAAATCAGAACCACGACGCCCAGCATTGACATCACGCGGTTTTCTTGTTGGTGTCCGGGGAAAACATTTCAGGCTAACCGCCGCTCGGAGCCTTCACGAATGGGACTGAGGTGATGGCTTAAAGAACGTCAATGAAACCACACCTTCCCTAGGGGGCTTTCATTTTTACATACTTCGCGCTCGGAACCGATACTGTGCAGTGCAATGTACAACAGATAGACATCCTTGACAAGCCTTGCTACTGTTGACACCCCTTGACGATTTAACTTTGGGCGGTAGTGTATCTACTATTTATTTCTCTTACGGTAGTGCAAGTTCGAATGCCTAGGCGTAATGAGGGGCACGTCCGCCTCCCGGTAGCTAAGTGGTTTAGCTGTCACGGTGGCTCAGCGTGTTCTGTCAGAGGGCTGCTCACCCGCTGTAGTACAAAAAACTGAGTAAAGGAATCAACGATCAAGTTGAACGGATGTCTAGTGACGTCCGCCCAGACCAAACGCAACGAACAATACAGAACAAAATGAAAAAAAGGAGAAAGAAGAATAAAATTGGTCAGCGTGACAGAATGTCAATCCTAAGGGCCCGGGTTCGATTGCCGGCTGGGTCGGAGATTTTCTCCGCTCAGGGACTGGGTGTTGTGTTGTCCTAATCATCATCATTTCATCCCCATTGACGCGCAAGTCACCGAAGTGGCATCACATCGAAAGACTTGCACCCGAGGGGAGGCCCTAGTCACACGACATTTTCATTTTTTAAATTGAGGGCCATGCATAAATATGTGAAAGAGTGAAAAGTATGGTTTGTTGTGTTTATACTGAAGTATACCTAAACCCTATTTTCCACTCTGCAGCGAACTGTCGACTGATATGGAGCTCCCTGACAGACGGAAACAAATGTAACGGTCCGAGGCCTGAATCCAGAATCTTGCCTGGCGCAGGCAGTGCTTTCAGCTACTGAAATGTGCAGGCACAGCTCACAACCTGTCGTCAAGGCTTCAGTTTTGCTTTCAGTAGGAATGGTTTCGGGTTCGGGTCTTCATCCAGCACACAGATTTAATCTGCCAGCAAGTTCCTGCACCTGAATCATTTGACGGCAGAGATCGCTTATAGTACCAGAATTTTCTTGACATCCAAAATAAACCTACAAAAAAAAATTTTCTGTTGCTACATAAAAGTTTGTCAATCATTTGTACGATAAAGTGCAGTGATGGAGAGCGATACAACTGTAAGCTACTAGCGACATGCCTAGGCTTCGCTCGGGTAGCTCTAAGCGTCTACGGCCGGACGAGTTGGCTAGCTTAGCTATAATCAAATTGCATTGCTGTGCAAAACTTACGGATGGGGTGAATAAAGTAACATATCATATTAACAACTCAGTGTAAATGAAAGAAAGTGCGGAAGTATGTTGGCTGAGGTCTCCCAGTTGTGCACAGAAGGATGGACGTCACGTCATATGAGATTAGCATCACTATACCGCCAAATGAGGCTGGTCCCACAACACGAGGCGTCTGAAGGAGCGGGAAAAGACAGTGTATGTCAATCAGCGAGCAGCTACGGTGGACAGTGACAGCATTGTTTCACGTGGATGGAGAGAGTTCCGAACAATAGAAAGTGCTGCCCGAAGGAGAGGTGGTGGTCGACCACTGTCAACTACTTCAGCAGATGACACAAAGCAGGTGCCATTGAAACCACATTCAAGAGGACTCCAAGGCACGCAGTGTGACGCTGTGCAGTGGGACGGAGACTGGAAATACGAGGTCCCTTTACCCGACGACCAGTACATTGTGTTTTGTTGACAACGGTGCATCGGCGGCACAGTTAGTGCTGGTGCCAGGAGCTTAAGGACTCGACCAGTGACGAGTGGATTCGCGTGCTCTACTGGGAGAATAGATTGTGTTTGAATAGTGATTCTGGACTTACCATCGTTGCACCCATTGTCGAATATTATAGTTCTGTTTCTTCAGGTTTTATGGTGTAGGTAGGCATAATGTTCCATAGGCGCGCTGACTTCCAAGTCGTTGAGGACGGTACATTCACCGGTCAGAGTTATTGTGTTACCGAAGGTGCATTCGGTCCTGTCTTCATTTTTATGCAATAACGTAGGAGCAGCTCTTGGAACGAGAGCATATTCGGCGAATAGACTGGCCTGTCCGTTACCCCCAATTTAAATGCCATCGAACACGTGTGAGATGCGTTCGGCAGAGGTGTTACAGCACGTCCGAATGCATTAATGGACGTCTAGGCGTGTTCAACCGCTCTAGTGGAGGAATGGAGCGCCCTACCCCAACAAATCGTTACCTAACTTATGGCCAGAGCGAAGCACGTCGCATGCTCTGCAGTCCGTCGTGATCACATAGCATGTCAGGAACCTCATCTGGCCTTTTTGAATGACTATCGTAAATCGCGGTGACTTCAATTAGTTATTTCTTTGAATAAAAGTGTCATTTCTGTTCGTCTCATTGCGTATTGCTTTCAGTTACGTACTATACTGTACCAGTTATGGTACTAGTTTCATCGAGATATTGTACGTGACTTGGCAATGGCACATCAGGCGAAAGTTTCTTTCGTGCACAAGTGTTGCTCACCGGTTATAACGCTTTGTAAGTGTCTAATTTCAGGAAAGATTCCGAGACTGTCTTTAGCTAGGCACTAGTACGTCTCATCGATAATCACAACCACGAAACTGGAATAGAGTTTAATTTCATTAGGCAAATTTGCACGGAAACAAGTGATATTTCGTGGCGTAAATTACCTATGGCTGACTTAGGTTTATTCGATAAAACACTGGAGCCCAGCTGGTTGCTGGCTTCACGCTGTGTTCTGCAATCTCCCGTTCGTCGAAATGTCTTCACTCAGTAATCCACAACACTCGCCAAGAAAAACGAGAAAGCGCCTCGGTAGAATTCCACGCACCGGTACGGGAACGAACTGTCGAATGATTTACAGGCTTTTGTTATCGGGACAGTATCCTCGTCGATTACGATGGTTCTCTGACACGTGGATTTCGAAATAATGACTGCTTTAAAACACAAACTCTACCTGCGAGGTGCCACCTCAACCCATAGATGACTGCCTCCTGACTGCAGGATTTCGTGACCCCCCCCCCCCCCATCCCCCAATCCCAAAGCGCTCACGAAATTATGTAACATGCAGGCGAGGCATGGGTAACCTTTCGTAACCAGCGGGCCTGGTTCACACACTTGATTCGTTTGCGGGATGCCTCGTCACGTGACGAGATAGCAGCGCTCCTAGCTAATGGCTCTGAGCACTATGGGACTTAACATCTGTGGTCATCAGTCCCGTATAACTTATAACTACTTGAACCTAACTAACCTAAGGACATCACACACATCCATGCCCGAGGCAGGATTCGAACCTGCGACCGTAGCAGTCGCGCGGTTCGGGACTGAGCGCCTAGAACCGCGAGACCACCGCGGCCGGCTCCTAGCTAATGTTTATGAGGTAACACATCAATGGTACATCTTCGATGACACGTGACGCCAACAGATTACGCCTTTAAACACGCGTTTTGAAGAGTACATTGATTTTATGTTGACCCTGTATTCAGATGTTTACATTTATTTACATATCGTGAACGTAATATCTTTACTTAGGGCATTTTACAAAAGCTGTCTGAGAAATTCCCATTGCATAAATCTGCAAGGCCGTCAGTAAAGAAACAATGTTCACTACACGTAAATAAATGCAAACTGGTGTATATGGGATGCCAGCCATGAACAAATGTCATCACAGAAAAAACGCCTATAAAGGCAACTGGTTGCAGCCAAGTCAGTATAGTTTACCTTCACCTTTAACACTTGCAATGTTCTAATAAATCTACGATGGGCAAGAACTACTTACTATTGTTAATACGAGATGTTGTATCGATAGCTATGATGCCACGGCGTAGGTGAAAGTGCTCAAGTTACACTACGACAGACACCGACGACAGCGCTCTCTAGCCGGTGCTGTGGAGGTCTACGAGCTGCGCTACAGATTCCCCCCCCCCCCCCCCCCCCCCTCACCACCATTTCATCAAGAGCAGACGGCCGAGACACTTCGCTTCAGCTTCGCACCTACGTACTAAGTTATGTATGCCTCTGTAAATATTCATGCACCAGTACACCACTTTTACTCACTCGCAGCACCGACGTGCTTTGCCTCACCTGCTCCAACTCGCTTCTTTCATTCGGCCAACCTTTCAGTTTTCAGGAGCAGACCCAAGCGCCGCCTTCCAGGTGGGATACAAAACGAGAAGTAATGGGAAACCAAACTATAGGAATGCAACAGCCAACTCCTGTCGCCAACCAATAACAGCAGGTTTCCAAATTTCTTTCGCGGGCCTGACTCAAATGAATCGCGGGCTGGATCCGGTCTGCGGGCCACCGGTCGCCCACCCGTGATATATGCTTTTCAGCCAATCAGGAGCAGACGTATTACGATTTGCCTTTCCTGTTGTCGCTTAGAGCGCTTCTGTGGGATGCAGCACTTTCTCTGCAACGGATGATGGAAACATTGACTGTCGCGGGGAAATCAACCTGTCTGTAAGGCTATCATGTGGGCTTTGGCCACAACTAATGTAGGAGTATTAGGGAAAGTCCACCTCATCTTTACCAGGCCGAACAAGAACTCCCTGCAGCCGGAAACTGGCTGACGTGACTACAATAGCGAGGAAGTGTACGACACTTGGGCGGCCAGGAGAGGAGATCCGAAAAATGTACACTTCTGGCCATTAAAATTGCTACACCAAGAAGAAATGCAGACAATAAACGGGTATTCATTGGACGAATATATTATACTAGAACTGACATGCGATTACATTTTCACGCAATTTGGGTGCATAGATCCTGAGAAATCAGTACCCAGAACAACCACCTCTGGCCGTAATAACGGCCTTGATGCGCATGGGCATTGAGTCAATCAGATCTTGGATGGGGTGTACAGGTGCAGCTGCCCAAGCAGCTTCAACACGATGCCACAGGTCATCAAGACTAGTGACTGGCGTATTGTGACGAGCCAGTTTTTCGTCCACCATTGACCAGACTTTTTCAATTGGTGAGAGATCTGGAGAATGTGCTGGCCAGGGCACCAGTCAAACATTTTCTGCATCCAGAAAGACCCGTACAGGACCTGCAACATGCGGTCGTGCATTATCCTGCTGAAATGTAGGGTTTCGCAGGCATCGAATGATGGGTAGAGGCACGTGTCGTAACACAACTGAAATGTAACGTCCACTGTTCAAAGTGCCGTCAATGCGAACAAGAGGTGACCGAGACGTGTAAGCAATGGCACCCCATACCATCACGCCGGGTGATACGCCAGCATGGCGATGACGAATACACGCTTCCAGCGTGCGTTCACCGCGATGTCGCCAAACACGGATGCGAACATCATGATGCTGTAAACAGAACCTGGATTCACCCGAAAAAATGACGTTTTGTCATTCGTGCACCCAGGTTCGTCGTTCAGTACGCCATCGCAGGCGCTCCTGTCTGTGATGCAGCGTCAAGGGTAACCGTAGCCATGGTCTCCTAGCTGATAGTCCATGCTGCTGCAAACGTCGTCGAACTGTTCGTGCAGATGGTTGTTGTCTTGCAAACGTCGCCATCTGTTGACTGAGGGATCGATACGTGGCTCCACGATCCGTTACAGCCATGCGGATAAGATGCCTGTCATCTCGAATGCTAGTGGTACGAGGCTGTTGGGATCCAGCACGGCGTTCCGTATTATCCTCCTGAACCCACCGATTTCATATTCTGCTAACAGTCATTGGATCTCGACCAACGCGAGCAGCAATGTCGCGATACGATAAACCGCAATGGTGATAGGCTAGAATCCGACGTTTATCAATGTCGGTAACGTGTGGTACGCATTTCTCCTCCTTACTCGTGGCATCACAAGAACGTTTCACCAGGCAACGTAGGTCAACTGCGGTCTGTGTATGAGAAATCGGTTGGAAACTTCCCTCATGTCAGCCCGTTGTAGGTGTCGCCACCGGCGCCAACTTTGTGTGAATGCTCTGAAAAGCTAATCATTTGCATATTACAGCATCTTCGTCCTGTTGGTTAAATTTAGCGTCTGTAGCGCGTCATCTTCGTGGTGTAGCAATTTTAATGGCCAGTAGTGTAGTAAGACGTCAGTAGAACAACACTAGATCGTGAAGAGTACAAAGCTCTTTCTGGAGAAAGCTTCTGGGAACGAGATCGCTACAGTTCGTCTTGAGGCGCAACGCCTGCCCGAGAAGTTGAGGTGACCGCGAGTGACGTGTCGCTGGTGACCGGGCTTCCGCGTGTGGCGCGAGGGGCGGCTATTTTAGCTATGCGCGCGGCGCACGGAGACGGCAGTCGGCAGTCCCCGCAAACGGCCGCTTCGCAGAAGAAAACAGCTCAGCAAAGGCTCGCGCCCTCGGGCGTGCTCTTGGGAAACGCGCCATAGTGTCCTCGCCAACTCAGTTTTCACGTTACCCATACACTATGTGATCAAAAGTATCCGCACACCTGGCTGAAAATGACTTACAAGCTCGTGGCGCCCTCCATCGGTAATGCTGGAATTCAGTATGGTGTTGGCCCATCCGTAGCCGTGATGACATACGTTCAGTCAGGTGCTGGGAGGTTTCTTTGGGAATGGGGCTTGTTCCTGACGGAGTGCTGCACTGAGGAGACGTATCGATGTCGATCGGTGAGGCCTGGCACGAAGTCGGCGTACCAAAACATCCCAAAAGTGTTCTGTAGGATTCAGGTCAGGACTCTGCACACAGAAGTAGTGGATTTCCATGCAGTCTTGAAGAAGTAGTGTTGTCCTTCCAACGGAAAGATAGTGCTGACTCTCGACATGCAGACAGGTAAAGGGCCACAACAGAGCAAACCCACAGCGGAGTCAGTCGAAGTTTTGAAGAATAGTGATAGGTAGGTCATCACAGAACAGACCCACTGTAGTCCTGGTAGAGAGTATGGTATTGGTGGGCCACCAGAGGTGCAGACCCACTGCAGTCCTTGTAGAAATAATGGTATTTGTGGGCCATCAAAGATGCAGACGCACTGTTGTCCTTGTAGAGACGGCTAGCAGCCATCTGTTGCGACTGTGCAGATACACAATCACCCTCGAAAAGTCTTACGGAGAATATAGCAAGTCCATAAACCATCACTTGTGCACGCACAAAGTTTCTGGAATTGCCCTTAGAAGTCTTGCAGACAATATAGCAAGTCACTAAACCACCAGTTGTGCACTCACCAAGTTCTTGGAATTGTCCTTAGAACCAATAATGCTGTTAATCAGTTCCTTGCTGTATTATTAACACACGTCCAAACACTAACCGTCCTCTTTTTTTCACATCTTGTGCATATACTATCCCCAACAGAAATATGTGCAGTGAAATGAATGCTTACAAGTTACTTAATTTGATGAATTGGTGTCAATTACAATTTTATAACATAAGAATACAATAACAAAGGTACAAAATGCATCATTAAAGAATATAACAATAGAGATAACATTTGTAGTAATACAGGCTTTACAAAAGAATAGAAATAAACATGTACATCAGTGTTACAGGAATTATGACATAAGTAAACATATAAAATAATGAGAATAGTTTTCGAAACATTAATTTCACACTTGAGCATAAAAACAGAACAGAATTAATAATGTCTAAACATCTTTACAAAGTGAATAACATATACTCCTGGAAATTGAAATAATAACACCGTGAATTCATTGTCCCAGGAAGGGGAAACTTTATTTACACATTCCTGGGGTCAGATACATCACATGATCACACTGACAGAACCACAGGCACATAGACACAGGCAACAGAGCATGCACAATGTCGGCACTAGTACAGTGTATATCCACCTTTCGCAGCAATGCAGGCTGCTATTCTCCCATGGAGACGATCGTAGAGATGCTGGATGTAGTCCTGTGGAACGGCTTGCCATGTCATTTCCACCTGGCGCCTCAGTTGGACCAGCGTTCGTGCTGGTCGTGCACACCGCGTGAGACGACGCTTCATCCAGTCCCAAACATGCTCAATGGGGGACATATCCGGAGATCTTGCTGGCCAGGGTAGTTGACTTACACCTTCCAGAGCACGTTGGGTGGCACGGGATACATGCGGCCGTGCATTGTCCTGTTGGAACAGCAAGTTCCCTTGCCGGTCTAGGAATGGTAGAACGATGGGTTCGATGACGGTTTGGATGTACTGTGCACTTTTCAGTGTCCCCTCGACGATCACCAGAGGTGTAAGGCCAGTGTAGGAGATCGCTCCCCACACCATGATGCCGGGTGTTGGCCCTGTGTGCCTCGGTCGTATGCAGTCCTGATTGTGGCGCTCACCTGCACGGCGCCAAACACGCATACGACCATCATTGGCACCAAGGCAGAAGCGACTCTCATCGCTGAAGACGACACGTCTCCATTCGTCCCTCCATTCACGCCTGTCGCGACACCACTGGAGGCGGGCTGCACGATGTTGGGGCGTGAGCGGAAGACGGCCTAACGGTGTGCGGGACCGTAGCCCAGCTTCATGGAGACGGTTGCGAATGGTCCTCGCCGATACCCCAGGAGCAACAGTGTCCGTAATTTGCTGGGAAGTGGCGGTGCGGTCCCCTACGGCACTGCGTAGGATCCTACGGTCTTGGCGTGCATCCGTGCGTCGCTGCGGTCCGGTCCCAGGTCGACGGGCACGTGCACCTTCCGCCGACCACTGGCGACAACATCGATGTACTGTGGAGACCTCACGCCCCACGTGTTGAGCAATTCGGCGGTACGATCACCCGGCCTCCCGCATGTCCACTATACGCCCTCACTCAAAGTCCGTCAACTGCACATACGGTTCACGTCCAGGCTGTCGCGGCATGCTACCAGTGTTAAAGACTGCGATGGAGCTCCGTATGCCACGGCAAACTGGCTGACACTGACGGCGGCGGTGCACAAATGCTGCGCAGCTAGCGCCATTCGACGGCCAACACTGCGGTTCCTGGTGTGTCCGCTGTGCCGTGCGTGTGATCATTGCTTGTACAGCCCTCTCGCAGTGTCCGGAGCAAGTATGGTGGGTCTGACACACCGGTGTCAATGTGTTCTTTTTTCCATTTGCAGGAGCGTATTATTAATGCAAATTATATTAGAAGATAACAGTATTCCTCATCATAGTGAATATACCTTAGTACTAGAAAAATTCTACAACATAAATCGTATTAGCTAAACACATAAAGACAGGAAGAACACAAATATACAAGAGTACACAAACACATGGCGGAATAACAGAAAGGGAAAGGACAGGGTTTGTTTTACTGCAGTATCTTGCAAACAAAACTTTCTTTACTTCTTGGAGATCTCCCTTCGTTATTCATTATTTCAAAAAGCACATCCACCACTGCTGGCGGCTCGCCTCCAACTGCGCAACGCTACGGGCTGTTAACATCCAGCTGCCCAACACTACAATGGCAGACAACAATGCAAACTAGCCACAGACTGCACACAGCACAGCCAGTGATTCTCATACAGAGCGCTACGTGGCGTTAGCAATAAGAAAGCCTAAATAGCCTACTTACAACACTATAGGGGCAACGAAGACGTTGCTACAGTGTTTTCGATTGGAAGTGTTTGGTGATCCAACATACACCCAGGACTTGGATCCCTCTGAGTTTCATCTCTGCTCACATGAACCGCTGGTTAAGGAGACAATTTCGACACAGACAACGAACTGCAGACCAGAGTAGGGGAAATGTCGGAAAACACGGGCGGCTGCCATCTATGACGAGGGTGCTGGAAAGTTGGTACAACGCTACGACAGATGCCTCAGTCAGAGCGGTGAGTGGGAGCAGTAGCTGGAATGTGTAGTTCTAGCTAACAGTTGGAAATGAAAGGTATTTCGATTTTCACTTCGTTTTCCATTTCGCGACCGATCGGATCTCAATGAGAGGGATAGCTCTCGCATATCGTATTTTCTGTGGTGGGTATCGGGAACCTTCGGCATTTACCTATATTAGCGTGGGATACTTCCTAGGAAGTGCACTCAGGCTGGCGTAGCACGCAAACCGCCGTTACTCCACTGCTCACGTCTCTCTGCCAAAAAACAGCGCGCTGCCTGTTAAAAATTATCCGAGCAGGGAAGAATAACTGTTACAATACTGCGGTATACAATACCATAAATAAAAATGTATCGTATGGCTCTCTGCCAACTATAAAACTCTCAACTACGCCACCTTACTTGTCACTGTTTCTGCTCATTTATTCAAGGAAATTTTCATCCGATATCAAGGGACAAAAGCGAAATTAATTCAGTATAAGAGTCCACGTTCAGTTTTCTGTTCGTCACTCCAGTTTCAATATAAACTGTACTTTTTTTCGTAACTGGATTTAAAGAAGTTAAACATGGAGCCTGGAGGGAAACTGGATTATAGAATATTCTTAAATTACACCGAGCGGAAGAATGGCCATTTCCCCATCTAGACAACAACCGAATTTGTCTACTGCCTTTATGCAACTGCGTGAATGCTCGGACTCTATTTGCCTTGAAGATAGCGAGACGTTAAACTGAACTACACGAATTAATTTTCACTCTCCAGCGGAGTGTGCGCTGGTGTGAAACTTTCTGGCACATGATAACTGTGTACTGGACGAGGCCTTTGCTTGTCGCCCGTTACTGCTCTACCGGCTGAGCTATGCAAGCGTGACTCACGGCCCACCTCACAGTTTTACTTCCGCCACTATGTGGTCTCCTACTTTACAAAACGTCACGGACGTTCTCCAGCAACCCTTGCGGAACTAGCAATGTTGGAAGAATGGTCCTTGCTTACATCGCTCGGCTGATGTGAGTCCGGGCAGTACACAGTCTTAATCTGCCAGGAACATCTACATCTACATGGTTACTCTACAATTCATACTTAAGTGCCTGGCAGAGGGTTCATCGAACCATTTTCATACTACTTCTCTACCATTCAACTCTCGAATGGCGCGTGGGAAAAAGGAACACCTAAATCTTGTTGTTCGAGCTCTGATTTATTTTATTATGATGAACATTTCTCGCTATGGAGGCGGGTGTCAACAAAATATTTTCGCATTCGGAAGAGAAAGATGGTTATTGAAATTTCGTAAATAGATCTCGCCGCAAATAAAACCGCCTTTGTTTCAGTGACTGCCACCCCAACTCGCGTATCATACCAGTGACACTCTCAGCCCTATTGCGCCATAACACGAAACGAGCTGCCCTTCTATGCACTTTCTCGATGTCCTCCGTCAATCCTACCTGGTAAGAATCCCACACCACGCAGAAATATTCCAGCAGAGGACGGACAAGTGTAAGTTCCTAACATGCTTCGTAATGTTGTGCAGTGTGGTAACTGTACCGTAAGAACACTAAAGATATCTGTGGATGTTGAAGTAAGGCAGTGGACACGCAGTTTGAAGGAGCGGGGTTGAAATCTTCATCTTGCCATCCAGATTTGAATTTTCTTAGATTTCTCTAAATCATATTAGGCAACTGGCGTGACGGCGTCTTTGGCAAATACGAGGCTGATACCTTCTTCCATACTTCTCTACGTTAAGGTGTTTGTTCCCCTTCCGCGGTTGGATAGATGGGCTAGAACTCGCCGACGAGGTCACTCAGCCACACATAATTATTTATCATGACAAGTGCAATAAAGACAAATAAGGCCTTACCGGAAGGTACTTTCGAACTATGAGTGCTAGCAAGAATGGACGTGAGAGGAAGGGGAACGTAATAATTAGCGAAGATGTGGGAACAAAAGCTTGAGCGAATGATTGAAAAATCCAAAATAAAAAAGATATGCCAGAGAAAGATGGGACCATTCGCTTCATTATTTGATAGAGGAAAGCTGGCCATATGCGTTAATTTTTGGAGAAAAGTTGTGAGAGCGACACAACGAATTGCTTCAGCTTGTCTTAAAAACATTTAATTTTAAGCGGAGTGCAGGATGACTTTTGCATAGGCAGACAGCAGGAAAGGTGTACTGGTTTGCGAATGTGTTTGGTGGATGAGCTACATCGTCTTCCAAATACACGAGTTAACGGCGTTGAAAGAAAAAAATTAAACATAATCCATGTGCCACTGTGCTTCGTTCAAACACACCGAAATACAATTGGTCAAACAGCTACCTTGTCCGTTGAAAGAGGGTAAAGTTCTAGTGAAGCCTCGTCAAAGGCACACCAAGAACAGAAAATATCGGTTGAAAATGAATTTCTATTCCGCAGTTTGTTGTAAGACCTTTAAATGTGTACATAATCCGATTTTCTCCGTCGAAAACGATATTTGTCGTTCGGTGTAGATGCGTGGCTTCATTACTCGCGGAGTGTGTTGCAAGGGGAATTAGTTTTAGTGGTATATGTTTAATATTCTTGAAAAGATAAAAAGTATAAGAGGTGTAATTGAAAGACTTCTCCGTAGATAATTTTTGTAAAAACAATTGAAATCTTCTGTTAGATTTTCTTGATGGTGTGTTAGTGCCATTATCGTTACCACACTCTTCTCCAAAACTTCATTTCATCTTTCATTTGTAGGTTTCGAATGACGAAAATAATTTGGCACAAAATATTCACCAATTTCAAATTTTTTTGTGTCATATACAATATTTAATGCTGGATTTCAATGAACGTCGTTATTAATAGCTGCAACACTTGCTCTCTTTTGTATTTTATCTTAAGTAATGTGTCGAATAAACGGAAATTTGAGTTCTTGATGTAACTCAATTAAAATAAAATACCCGTTATTAAGCTGGTAATTATCAAGCAGTTTCCATTGTTTTTTTTATAAATTTCAGCATTTTTCTTAAGAGAGAGACAGCGAGAGAGAGAGAGAGAGAGATAGAGAGAAAGAGAGAGAGGGGGGGGGGGGAAGGAGGGAGGGAGGGACTGGGACGGGGTTGGTTAGGTACAGGTATTGTATTTCGCCCTCTGCGGCTTGCTCGCTACTCGCATTGCCACTTGGAACTCTCGCTTTCCGCCCGCTCGACATCTAATAATGCTGCCCTCGAGACTTAAAAGCAATTTCAACTTCAGCGGAGTCTCTGTGATTAAAACTCGACCTGGCGCGAAGTTTGCGAAAAAGCTCCTCTGAAATAATAATGAACACAGCTTAACGAGGAAAATATTTTCTTTCCGGGTCGTTGCGAATGCTGGAGTTCGCGAAAATATTTTTCTCCTGTTGTAAACTTCACTGGCTTGGTCTTCAGCAGGTGAAAAAAAGTTTTCCGTTGTGTTTCGTCCAACCTAAATTGGTTAATTTACAGACGCTCTTCTCCGGGGTCGCATAAGCGGTTCCAGACAGTGTTTCAGTCATGTGAGAAGTTGAAGTTTGTTTCCCAGTAGGATGGAAAAGCAACCACCATTTCTAAATGCTTCGCAGTTAGTTTGTCTGTCTGCCATTCTGACTCTGTTATTATTTGGCGTATCATTTGTGCTCGGAAACCGTGAAGGTTTTGGTTCAGCTTCTTGTATACCTCTGCAGAATGAGAATGAAATTTCAAATGGGCACATATTAGCTAAACTAACCACGGTGTCTCTGGAGGGGAAGCTGTGTTAAATTGCGAATGGTGTTTCCACAGAAAGGTGGATCGAAAAGCTTACGTCAGTGATTAGTAAAAAGAATTGCCGTGTTTCTGCCGCAAAACGAAACAGGACACCTGCAGCAACGTGTATATCTACAGTTGAAAAATGGAGAGAGTTCAAATAAAAACTGTCAGTTCTTCAGTAATATCATTGTTCTTTTAGTCTGTCTGATTTGCTACATCGGTTCATTGTCCCAGCATACACTCCTGGAAATGGAAAAAAGAACACAATGACACCGGTGTGTCAGACCCACCATACTTGCTCCGGACACTGTGAGAGGGCTGTACAAGCAATGATCACACGCACGGCACAACGGACACACCAGGAACCGCGCTGTTGGCCCTCGAATGGCGCTAGCTGCGCAGCATTTGTGCACTGCCGCCTTCAGTGTCAGCCAGTTTGCCGTGGCATACGGAGCTCCATCGCAGTCTTTAACACTGGTAGCATGCCGCGACAGCATGGACGTGAACCGTATGTGCAGTTGACGGACTTTGAGCGAGGGCGTATAGTGGGCATGCGGGAGGCCGGGTGGACGTACCGCCGAATTACTCAACACGTGGGGCGTGAGGTCTCCACAGTACATCGATGTTGTCGCCAGTGGTCGGCGGAAGGTGCACGTGCCCGTCGACCTGGGACTGGACCGCAGCGACGCACGGATGCACGCCAAGACCGTAGGATCCTACGCAGTGCCGTAGGGGACCGCACCGCCACTTCCCAGAAAATTAGGGACACTGTTGCTCCTGGGGTATCGGCGAGGACCATTCGCAACCGTCTCCATGAAGCTGGGCTACGGTCCCGCACACCGTTAGGCCGTCTTCCGCTCACGCCCCAACATCGTGCAGCCCGCCTCCAGTGGTGTCGCGACAGGCGTGAATGGAGGGACGAATGGAGACGTGTCGTCTTCAGCGATGAGAGTCGCTTCTGCCTTGGTGCCAATGATGGTCGTATGCGTGTTTGGCGCCGTGCAGGTGAGCGCCACAATGAGGACTGCATACGACCGAGGCACACAGGGCCAACACCCGGCATCATGGTGTGGGGAGCGATCTCCTACACTGGCCGTACACCTCTGGTGATCGTCGAGGGGACACTGAATAGTGCACGGTACATCCAAACCGTCATCGAACCCATCGTTCTACCATTCCTAGACCGGCAAGGGAACTTGCTGTTCCAACAGGACAATGCACGTCCGCATGTATCCCGTGCCACCCAACGTGCTCTAGAAGGTGTAAGTCAACTACCCTGGCCAGCAAGATCTCCGGATCTGTCCCCCATTGAGCACGTTTGGGACTGGATGAAGCGTCGTCTCACGCGGTCTGCACGTCCAGCACGAACGCTGGTCCAACTGAGGCGCCAGGTGGAAATGGCATGGCAAGCCGTTCCACAGGACTACATCCAGCATCTCTACGATCGTCTCCATGGGAGAATAGCAGCCTGCATTGCTGCGAATGGTGGATATACACTGTACTAGTGCCGACATTGTGCATGCTCTGTTGCCTGTGTCTATGTGCCTGTGGTTCTGTCAGTGTGATCATGTGATGTATCTGACCCCAGGAATGTGTCAATAAAGTTTCGCCTTCCTGGGACAATGAATTCACGGTGTTCTTATTTCAATTTCCAGGAGTGTATTTTATTTTCGTTGCTTCGGAGTAGCTTCGTCACCATTTTGTTTATTTTTCTCACAGCACATTACATCGTAAAATACAGCAGTAACAAAAATAGTAGATGAAGCTACCGCAACGACTTTTCCACGCAGTGAGAGTAACATAAAACGCAAATAAATCTTACCAGTATATAAAGGGAACATCAGAGTTTGAAATCCCTTCGACAACGAGGTAATTAATAAGATTGAATTGAGAGTTGTGGATGTTGAATTTCAATGGAACCATGCTGGTACTTACCTACAGTGATTTACAGAAATCATCGAAATCCTGAAGCTGGAGGCTGGACTGGGATTCGAAACACTCTCTTGTCGAATACAAGTTCATCGTCTTACGAGCGCGCCATCTTGCTGTATAGGCACAACATAGAAATGTAAGAGAAGTCCAGAAACAGCAGCGGGCGAGCGGAAGCAAGAACGAGGAAGTGAAATGTCAGCCATTCAAATAGAATGCTCTTTTCTCTCATGAAGGCTTTCGTTTACAAGTGGCTCAGACAGCATAGAGCAAGATATTGGAGGCAGGAAGTTATGCACAATTTGATGCAGCGACCTTTAAGAAAGGAATCTGCCGTGATTTATGCGGAAACACTCTACAGCTATTATTGCTGTGCAGTTACGGCACTATAACTGCAGTATGTTTGTATATACTTAGGACGGATTCCAGTTACCAGTATGTTAGCAGTAATATGTAGAAATTAAAATTGTGTGACAAGTGGGACGGCAAGGGCTGTTGAGTTATTTCTTTAAGTTACTTGCAGTCACAGTACAGCTACTTCGCGTCAGATGTGTTACCAGTTGCCCTACACTTAGTTTGACAAGGAAAGGTACGAGTTGTGTCATCTGCTTCTACAAACGATATCAGACGTAAGAATCGATTCTAAATAAATAAAATAAAAAAAGAAAGAAAAAAGAAATGTACCAATGTTTGCTTTGTGAAATATTGTGTATTACATTTAAATTATTGCCATGGAATTTCTTTATGGGTAGCTGTTACTGAATTGTACTGTTAAGGTGCATCACTTGTGAATCAAGAAAGTGATCTTCACGTCGCCAGTTATTTTAATGTATATGTGTAATGTGAACCACTGCATATCGGTCCGTCGGCTTCCTCAGGCTGCGCCACCTCTCCATTATATTTTTAAAAGTAGAAAACCATTTTTAGCTGTGATAACGCATTGTCTTGCCATCTTCCAGGCATTCTACGAACTCGGCACCTAGTAAGAAACTAATAGTGTAATAATGTTCTGGAGAAAGCGGCATTTGAAATGCTGCGAATGCGTTAACGTAGGGTGAAGGTTGCTGTCCAAACTGGTTGCGATCAATAAAAGCACCAATTGCATTGGCTCCCTCGTGTATAATTCATGTACTGGATTGGTCATTCGGCAGCTGGTCTTCCACTAGTGTGTACCAATGAATAACAATGAACTGTGAACCCGAATCGAAGCTGGCTGGATACTGGTATCCCCTGAGTGTAGCAAAAACATCTTTGAAATAACGCCCGCACGGAAGCTGTTAGCACTTTCGTGACTGATTTGCGGAATACATTCTTGTTTAGTTATCTGACTGTGGTTGTATGAAAGCTCATTTTGATGATTATTAGAACAGTGCTTTAATCTTTGTGAATTTCTCATAAACCATCCCTCGGTTCATTTTTCATTTTTTGTATCGAGTACATTTCATGTTAAAGATTATTTTCAGAATTTATTTATTTATAAATTTCTTGTTTTGTTTCAGGTAAGTTCGCCCATCCAACCAGTTTCTGAAAGGTCTTGTGTTCCAGTAAGTACCACTACTTAAAATAGTAATATACAGTATTTCATGCTGTTTTATTGAGAACTGTAACTGTGTGGCAGCTTTCTACGGTAACATAGTACAGTGTGTTCGAAAAATAAGACAACCTTGTGGGAAAAAGACTAAGTTAAAGCAGTTGTTTAAAGTGGTCTCCATTATACAATTCACAAGCCGTGATGTTTGTTGACCGTTTGAACGGCAGCATTGTTCTACTGAAATGATGTGTGCTGCAGCTGGTCTTCTCGCATACTGTTTACAAATGGTTGCACCATCTGTATACAGCACTCTCTAGTCACTGTGCGATGAAATAATGTGACAAAGATTCGACTACGTGACACTACACGCAGAATGCCCATTTTCTGTTACGTGCAGAGAGAACACGCGAGCTGATGTGGAGTCTCCGTAGTCAGAATGCATGCATTTTGAGCATTTACACGTTCATTGAGGTGGAATCCTTGCCTCGACCGATCATTACCCATCATATGGCTCTTCGTTTTTCATTACGACATGAATCACTGGTACTTTGTCCATAACAGCTCATGAATTTTACGAATTTAAAGAATTCCGCAACGCCGTATAGGCACACCAATGGAGAGATGCAACTGGCCACGTATGTGTCACATCGACATCGTGGGACTCAAAGAATATGCAGTTTGGATATCGAACAGGATGTCTGGTGATAGCGCTACCGGCCGACTACCTGGGCTCCGTGTGCCGCACTTCGTCCTCTGGAACTTGAGGTGCAACTGCTGTCTTGTTTGGTGCATTCTTACCATACTCGGCATAAACGACACAGGTGATGTACGGGAGAGAATGAATCATCTCTGCAGTAATGTGAAATCCATTTATTCCTGAATTGAACATGGCTCATTCCTGCAACAAAATTTTAACTTTCTTCTACAAGGGGTTTTGCTAAACAGGGCGTGCCGTGAGTGGAACCCCCCTCGCAGCATCTCTCTGTACAACAATGTTACTGTTACCCTTTTGTGCAGAAACACTGAACCTCATAGCAGAAGGTCGGATGTGCTGGTCAAGACTTTGTGGAGGACGGGAAATTGTCACTGACAACAGACGAGCCATTGCGAATCCGGAGCTAGGGAAAGCTCTCAACGTATTTGGCTAAAGCGATGACAAATACTGTTTTTCAGCTTGGTAATTCAGTTTCCCTTTGTGCCATTAGTTCTACGCTGTTAAAAAATTCTTTAATGGGGGGAAGCCTGTGGTGTGGCAGGGGAGGGAAAAGCGGGTGATATTGTAGTAAGAGACGTAGGTTCAACTACTGTAAGCAGATTCAGACAGATGTAGGTTACAGTAGTTATGCAGAGATGAAGAGACCTCGCATGATAGACTGGTGCAGGAACGTCTTTAGCATGTAAATAGACCCCTAGGCTGAAATTTTGTGATAAACCCTAAAAAATAACCCTTAGGTCAATTTTCGAATTGAAAGCCTATAACGCAGCATTTAATGTACAGTATTATGTGTAAAATTTTCCTTACAATGTGATTTTAATTTTTCGGATTAAAAAATGAAAAGGACTGAAATATTTAAGATATTCAGCTCGATTTATTAATAAACCTGTAGTTAACTGTACATCCTTTCTTAAAAAGAACAAAAATTTGAGAATTATGTACATGGAAAAATCAGTAATCCAGTTTTAAAAATAGCTTATTGAAACAGGACGCAAACATCTTCATTTGTTACATTATTTTCGTAGTCTTGAATTCATCTGACATATTTTACTTGCATTTCAGTCCAGTTCAGTGCTTTCCTAAACAGTCCGCTTAAAATGAAAGTTGCAAGTAATCTTACAGGCTAATTAGCTTGCTCCTATCGTGGGGTAGTTTTCAGTCCAAATCAAAGACCATGTGATAGTTATTTACTTCTATGTTTTTCTAAACTGTTGTTACAGAGTCGATTCCGTTTATCAAAAACCAATCTTTATTACATAAGAAAATGTGATCTTACTACAGTTAGGGCTCTTACATTAAAATTGACCTCTTAAGCAGAGTTTTTGGAATTATCTTACAAAATCAAACAAAATCTATTTCCACAATGTTCAGAAACATGTTTTGAGATCAAATAATAATCAACGAAGTATCCTATAAAAAAAAACAATGATTTCTATTTAAAGAAATGACAAGAGGTACATGAACGAATCAACTAAGCACTTATTTTAGTTCATCACAGTCAAGACATACATTTTTGTGAATGAACTGTATATTCGACATTTACAACATATTTTGATAATTTTGTGTATTTAAGGCGGTGACACAGGTGACTTGCGACACCTTCGACTTTTTTGTCTGCACTGCAGATTCGTCAACTCGGTTACCATTTTCAAAAATTTTGTCAAAGAACTTTGTCTGTTGCAAATCGAAAATCACTAGTGTATTTTCTGGAATTGAGTTTCTTCTTTTTAATATTTTCTTCTAACAACACCATGCGTAGTTATTTTATAAAATGTCGATGCACTTTCTTGCTGCTCTTCTTTATGACGGTTTGTTCCATAAAGAGAGCCAGATTTTCTTACTATTTCTTGGTTTTTCTTCACGAACTTTCTCTTTTTATGCCTCTTAATCGCCCTCTAATTCACTGTCAGTTCATGGTCAGATATTTCCCTTTCATTGTCACTAATCTCGGATGCATCTTGAAAAGAATCTCGTGTATCCAATGAGTCAGCAGTCTTCACTAGCTAACAGTTGCTCCAAAATTTGATCATCGTTCAACCTGTGATCTTGTTCAGAGCGCGCACTGTAATCAATTATAGTTCGCTCTCCTGGTGCGGGTGGCGCTCCGGCGGCGATTTGCTATGACGTCGCTGGCGTGTGTTTGCGGTGGCCGTCGGAAAGCGAGAGGGTAGTTGGTTTTCCGGGTATTGCACGGAACGTGAAGTTCGCTCTGCCTCACCGGCCAGTGACTAGCGCTAAGGTTGTTGTGCCTCGCAATATGAGCAGAGTGGTCTGGGGCGGAGGCGACAAGCCGCTGTGCTGGCCGTGCGGTGGTGATTAATTTGAGTCGGCGTATTTGTTCTTCCTGCCTGTCTGATGTGGAGGTCCGGTGGGGTCCTGTGATACTCTGGCCCGGAGACAACTAGTTGCTGAATTTTGGAGTCGTCTGCCAGGTTAGGGTGTGGGATCGGTTGGCTCTTCAGATTTTTCTCTGGAAGCTCCAGCAGAGGTTTCTGAACTTTTCTGATGTAGGACGGGGTTGTTGGAACTTATTGCTGTGTGTGTGGCTCGTTACGATATTTGTTGGTACTAATTTACTTGCTCAACTGGAGTCCTGCCAGGAGTTGCATTCATGTATGGTGCATTTGGCAAAGTGAAATAATGGTCGTTGGTTAGCACGCCCCTGCACAATGCAAGAGTACAGCCGGTACTAAGATTACGTAGAAGCAGAGTGTAAACGTTGCAATAGGAACGGAATTTTAAACAAAAGAGTGAACGCGTGATCTAATAAACCCATTAACGTAGTTAAAGGTTAATATTTGTGTTTTAGAATTTCTGTGGTTTGGGCTGCCACTGCAACCAGGGATTAGCGTGCAGACGTGTACTGAACCAGATTTCGGACTGAAGAGCGCATCCACGATAATGAGCGAGCGAGTTAAGAACTGGCATGCTCCTCGTTTCCGGCCTCCCCGCAGCCCCATTACGGGAATGTTGCGGACAACGCGGGCGTATATTCCGCCGTGTTGACGGCCGGCCAGCGGCCTAGACGCGGGACGCATTAGATAAATTAGCCGCTGCTGAGTGCTGAGTGCTGACCGCAGATTAACGTCTTTTAATGCAGCCGGGCGTTCTGTAGATTGCCGCCGGTTGATCGAAGCGACAGATAGCAGCCCAGCGCGGTGCGGTGCGTCATGGTGCCAGCACACCGCATCCCCGCTACTCTGCAGGGCGGGCCATATTCCGAGCCGGTTCGTTACGAGAAATTTGTCAAGAAACGGTTTTCTTAACGTGAGACGCATCTGGAATTGCTGTAAGGGACTTAGAGTAATATGTACTGTACGGACGGGCGATATACACTGAAAAGACGATATACACTGAGAAGACAAAAGTCACGGGGCACATCCTAACCTCGTGTCTTTTTTTTTTTTTTTTTTAGCACTATGGGACTTAACATCTGAGGTCATCAGTCCCCTAGATTTAGAACTTCTGAAACCTCACTAACCTAAGGACATCACACACATCCATGCCCGAGGCAGGATTCGAACATGCGACCATAGCAGCAGTGCGGTTTCGGACTGAAGCGCCTAGAACCACTTGGCCACAGCGGCCGGCAACCTCGCGTCGTACCTCGTTTTGCTTGATGTAGTGAAGCAACTACACGTGGCATGGATTCAACAAGTCGATGGAAATCTCCTGCAGGTGTTTTGATTCATGCTGCCTCTGTAGTCGTCCACAATTGCGAAATCGTTGCCAGTGCAGCATTTTGTGCACGAAGTGACTTCTCGACTATGTCCCATAAATGTTCGGTGAAATGTCGAGCGATCTGTAGGCCAAAATAATTCAATCTGTCGAGAATGTTCTTCAACCCGACTGTGAATAATTGTAATCCGGTGACATGGTGCATTGTCATCCATGACAGTTCCATGAATGTTTATATGCAAATGGTTCAAATGGCTCTGAGCACTATGGGACTTAACATCTGATGTCATCAGTCCCCTAGAACTGAGAACTACTAAAACCTAACTAACCTAAGGACATCACACACATCCATGCCCGAGGCAGGATTCGAACCTGCGACCATAGCAGTCACGCGGTTCCAGACCGAAGCATCTAGAACCGCTCGGCCACACCGGCCGGCTGCAAATGGTCACCAAGTAGCTGAACATAACCATTTCCAGTCATTGATCGGTTCATTAGAGCCAGAGGACCAATTGTATTTCATGTAAACACAGACCACACCATTATGGAGCTACCACCAGCTTGCACAGTGCCTTGTTGACAACTTGGGTCCCTGGCTTCGTAGGGTCTCCGTCACATGCGAACCATACCATGAGATCTTACAAACTGAAATGGGGACTCATCCGTCCAGGCGACGGGTTTCCAGTCGTCCAGCGTCCAACCTATATGGTTACGAGCCCAGGAGAGGCACTGCAGGCGATGTCCTGCTTTCTGTAAAGGCATTCACATCGGTCGGCTGCTGCATCACCCACTGACGCCAGATTTCGCCGCACTGTCCTGACGAATACGTTCGCTGAGCGTCCCTCACTGATTTCTTCGATTATTTCTTGCAGTGTTGCTTGTCTGTTAGCCCTGACAACTCTAAGCCAACGCCGTTGCTCTCGGTCGTTAAGTGAAGGCCGTCGATCACTGCGTTGTCTGTGATGGGAGGTAATGCCTGAAATTTGGTATTCTCGGCATACTCTTGACACTATGGATCTCGGAATCTGAATTCCCTAATGATTTCCGAAATGGAGTGTCCCATGCGTCTCTCCAACTTCGATTCCGCGTTCAGAGTTGTTGACTCCCATAGTCCATAGTACGGCCATAATCACGTCGGAAACCTCTTCGCATAAATTACGTGAGTACAAATTGACAGTTCGCCAATTCGCCACCCTTTTATACCTTGTGTACCCGATACTAGCCCTACATGTGTAGGTGGATACCGCTATCCCAAGATTTTTTAACGCTACTGGCCAAATCCCCGTACCTCAAGCCGGAATATAAATGCAAGAGACATAATGAGGGTTCTAATTTCACCTGCTGATTTCGTAAACTTTGCTCACACTTCCGAATTGCTCTGAAATGGCTGAGTGAGTACTTTCTCGATTACTGTTCAGTTCTAAGTAATTGGATTTGAAAAGTTGGTAAGATACACTTTGTTCATAGTAAGCTTAACATGGATGAAACACTATTACGTACCTTCAGCATTGCCTCTTACGTAGTCAGACGCAACTTTTCTCTGAATTCTGTGGTTTAAATAACCACTTCCTACCAGCCGCAAAAGGGTAACATTTGTGAGCTATCTTCGTAGGTGTACGTTGTACTCATACAAACGTTCAGCTGAAGCCGGTTGACTGAATGACCGCTATGCATTTCCATTTGTTTACTGTCAGCAACAGCAAGTGGATAAGTTGCGCTACATCTCGTGCCTGCACTGTGTGCTAGTACCGGAGAGTCTGTCAGTTTTGTGTTAAGTTTTTAATATCACGTTTATGTGAATGGTAATCTGTGATATGTCTCTGAACAGGTCTTGACAAGGGGAAGTAGATTTTCCAAAAAAATAAGGGCACTGTTCAAAGGAGGACGTACTGACGTCCTCATCCTTATAATAAACAGGACACCACCTACCATCTGAAGATGGTCACATTGTGACAGAGACAGGTAACCATTGTAAATAAATGTTATTGCGGTAGAGACTGTTTTTTAATACATTAAAGGTAATTTTAGCCAGACCGCTATTTCTCCACTAGAAATCTTCTCAAAAATTACTATTTCAGAGTATTTTCTTATCTCTGTCAAATTTTATTTCACAAGGAAATATTGAAACATTAACGAGTTTGAATCTGCGTTTTGCATCGCAGGGCAAGTGCCTATTGTCTCATATCGACGCGCCGTAGGATTTGTGGCTGCTTTCAGCCTATTGTGTGAATTTAATCTAAGATTAGAAAGGTACCATGTGTTGTCTTTTCAAACCGGGAGAACTGCCTAAGTTTGGATCCTCTCCTATTTACGTTATAGTATCACCTGTTTAACTATGCTAGTTAGCAATTCCGACATAAAATTTAATGATTATTGGCGAAACTGCCCTCACTACATTTAAGAGTGTGATCTCGAATGCCGTCTTGTAGTGGGTTACAGTGTCATCTTCTGAGCTTTCGAAAGAAAAACAGACATTTGGAGGACAAGATGAGGGCGTAAACCTGGATACGATGAAGATACCACGGGCAATATTAAGAAATTAGCGGCAAGTTCGTATTAATAAGTGTGTCAAAGAAAAACTTATGCACTTTGTAATTAAATTCCTATAATTAGTAGATTAATTTAGCCAGCTGATGCATGAATTTTGGACGTGGGTGCAAGGTGCTTTGACTAACGGCGATGACATTCTGCACAATCGACAAACAGAAGTTGTTTCTTTACTACGGAGCTTCCGTGTTTTTTCATATGTCCCTCTGAAATGAGTTTTAGCTTCCTTGATAAAGGAAATACATGAAAGGAACGAATTCAATTGCCAGGATGGGATAAGCCATGCTGGAACAGGAAGTTGAACTAGGTTTTTTCCATTAAGAAAAAGCCGAAAGCATTCTTTGTGCGAGGAGTTCATTACCTGACATAAAAGAACCTTTTGTAGTTGAACAGAGGCGCGACTGATGTATTTTATCGTCAGTTTTGTGTTGGAAACAATTTAATTAATGCTATTTAATTAGTCTAAGAGCATGTCTACTGTTTATCTACAACAACAGTTAAGAAAAAATAAGTTCATTCGGTGATACAATTCTAGATGTCACCAACACTGTTTAAAATGTGATAAGACTGATCTACGAGCCAAAGTAATTAACGTGCTAGATTCGTATCCAAGAGGTATGTGCTGGAACGCCAAGGTTATTGCTATCGGACTGTTATTTTGTCTTCATAACGGCACTGCCGACATTATTCTGATCGTCATAGGAGGAAACTATTGTTTCTTACTTGTGCCCCCTATTGCGTTTGATCTTTTTTTTTACCTTCATTTCATGTGTAACTCTCTGGCACTATTTGCGTGACAGTTTCTTTCACGAGTCTGTCCGTGTTTTGCAGCAAAAATAATTTGTTTCGCTCTGCAACATCAGCGTAATTGGATTTTCATCGAAGCTCGTCATATGACGCAACGAAAAAATAATAGCTTAAGGTTTCTGGGTGTGGTGTGCGTACTGTAAGACCTTCGGTATACACACCATCAGATTATTTGACTTGTCGCTCTAATGAAGTAGGCGAGTGCCAGCAATATTTCTCGTGGTCTTATTGTGGCGTGTTTATCTTCTGCCGTTAGGTCAGACGATAGAAATGCCACTTGCACGCTCGGAGTAGCAGATTGACGGTGACCAACTTTAAACAGAACTTGATTAATTTTCACGCACATTTATTACGTAATATCTATGCTTTCTATTATAAAAAGTATAGATATTACGTAACTTGATTCTGGATGCTGTTTACAATTGACAATTTGAAGTTCCTTTGGTCTTGGTACGTTAATCTTATTCTCACATATCTCTGATACTTGACAAAGTGTCTATACATTTCTCTTCATGGCCTTGTACAGGAATATGATAATCTTATTAGGCGCAGACTGAAACTTGACTAAAGACAAATGCAGACTGACTAATCGGAGGTCTGTACACTCGTTATAATACCTCGAGCGTTCAGGTATCACTGCGCGAGTGTGATCCGCGAGGAGAAAAGGTTCTAAGTTAGCAGCAATCTCATTGGCTGCGTTACATATTAATACGCGGATCGCCGGAAGCAGAATTTGGTCTCTAAGACAGCGCCATCTCGTAGTGCGGAGACGGACGAGCGCTGCGCCTGCGCTGTTGTGCTTAGCGGGGCGCGCTCCATTTGGAAAGTTGTCTACGCGCTGACTATGCGGAACTATGTACACAACACTGGGAACGAATTCTTAGGCCGTTTGCATACAACCAATTGTCCTTCTGTCACTGCCCTTACACTACTGGCAAATTGTTATGTAGTCCATCGTTCCTAGATCCTTAAACAAGCCAGGATGGGACCGTGTCTGTTTTTCCAGGTACGTCCTGCATTATTTTTTTATATTTCTCCTAACAAGTGCCCTTTATTTTCCATGGCGTGTCTCTTTCTCATACCTACCTCGAAGGTCAATGTTATTTTTAACAGGGAAATAGTCTGACACCATGTGAATCAACAAATAAAAGAATGAAACTATTTTCTCTATAGCAGCACCTTCACGCACTACTTCATTTGGAAGCTGAGATGCATAACGATTGCTTGAAACAGTACTACCCGCCAATCTTCTGGGATCACATTGAAGTTGGAAATGTGGTATAGAGTTGCATTGAAAATGCGGTCTTCGTTGTTGTTTCTAGATGTTAGGCAGTCTTACTCGTCTCTGTGTCAGGCCGGGTGAAGAAGAATGAGGAGGAGGGGGAGGAAGAAGAGGAAGAGAAGAAGCAGCATGGGGCTAAACCTCCGTTCCCTCTTTCTTGGGAAGAAGGGCCGAGGTATCTTGACAGTGAGGGGAGACGACAGCTGTTGCTGACAAGAGAAGCTCTCCATCGCGTCCCCCTCAGAGTTAATGGTGAAATAGCCAAGTAGATAGCCCGGCAAAAAGTGAACACAGATCAGACATGAAAAGAAGTTATAGGGAACTGTGAAAGAAGCAACAAAATAGAAACACTGAAATTGCAACATCGAGCGAATTACTAGATCCACGGGGCCTTAGTTGGAGTGCAAAGCGGCAGATCCGTGTTCAAGTCTCCCTCGTGCCCCATTTCTTTTTTTCCACAATTATAAAATTTTCGTTCTGTCATTGACGTGCCTGTTCTCCTCCTGTAGCCTTGGAATTGTTGTACTGTACATTGGCTATAGAAACGAGTCGTATGTTAAGAATATATTATCGTCACAATTAAACGTCATTAATAGTGAGATCAGGCGAGATACCGCATAGACCTGTCACAGAAATGAAAACAACACATACACGAGTGTGATCTGTGTTACAACAAAGGAATCCAAGAATCAAAACTTCCAAAACGGGACACAAGAGTCATAAATGTAGTACCTTTGTGGAACAAATAGGAAGTACGTGCGTCTGGAGGTCGCTTTCTTACACGCATACGGGCGTTACAACATGACACAGGCACAAATCTGAATACACCGGACAGACGCGACAATGAGCAGATGAAGAGTTCATACGTTTGTGAAAAAATGAAAATTATGGGGCACGAGGAAATTTGAACACGGATCTCCCCTTTCGCAGTCCAACACAGAGACCACGCAACGACGATGCCGTGGCTATTCGAATTCGCTCGATATCGCACATCTCGATCCTCGACCGTTCACTGTTTCTATTTTGCTTCTTTTTTCACAGTTCAGTACACCTTCTTGTTTTCATGCTTGATGTGTGTGCAGTTTTGACGAGCCGTCCCCTGGGCCAACTTACCACTAAACCTGAGGGGGGTGCCATGGGGAAAGATATGTAAACAGGCAGAACACGGCGTAGCGATCGGCAACACCTATGTAAGACAACAAGTGTCTGGCGCAGTTACTAGATCGGTTACAGCTGCAGGTTATGAAGATTTAAGTCAATTTGAACGTAGTGTTATAGTAGGCGCACGAGCGATGGAGCACAGCATCTCCGAGGAGCGTTGAAGTGGTGGTTTTCGCGTACGACCATTTCACGAGTTTACCGTGAATATCCGGAATCCGGTGAAACATCAAATCTGAGACATCGCTGTGACCGGAAAAAGATCCTGCAAGAACGGGACCAACGACGACTGAAGAGAATCGTTGAACATGACAGAAGTGCAACCCTTCCACAAATTGCTGTAGATTTCAAAGCTGGACCATCAACAAGTGTCAGCGTGCGAACCATTCAACGAAACATCATCGATATGGACATTTGAAGCCGAAGAGCCACTCTTGTACCCTTGATGACTTCACGACACAAAGCCTTACGCATCGCCTGGGCCCGTCAACACTGGTGCTGTTTATGACAAAACGTGTTGCCCGGTCGGACGAGTCTCGTTTCAAATTGTATCGCGCGGATGGACATGTACGAGCATGGAGACAACCTAATGAATCCATGGGTCCTGGATGTTAGCAGGGGATTGTTCAAGCTAATGGAGGCTCTGTAATAGCATGGGGCTTTTGCAGTTGAAGTGATACGGTACCCCTGATACGTCTAGATACGACTCTGACAGGTAACACGTACGTAAGCAACCTCCTTGATCACCTGTGTCCATTTGTAAGTAGGCTGTTTAGGCTTTCTTATTGGTAACGCCACTTAGCGCTGGGTATGAAAAATCACTGGCTGTGCTGTGCGCAGTCTGTGTTTAGTTTGCATTGTTGACTGCCATTGTAGTGTTGAGCAGCGGCAGCTGGATGCTAACAGCGGGTAGCGTTGCGCAGTTGGAGGTGAGCCGCCAGCAGTGGTGGAGGTGGGGAGAGAGATGGCGGAGTTTTGAAATCTGTAAGAATTGGTGTCATGAACTGCTATATATATATATATATATTATGACTAGTGAGGTAAATACATTGTTTGTTCTCTATTAAAATCTTTCATTTGCTAACTATACCTATCCGTAGTTAGTGCCTTCAGTAGTTTGAATCTTTTATTTAGCTGGCAGTAGTGGCGCTCGCTGTATTGCAGTAGCTTGAGTAACGAAGATTTTTGTGAGGTAAGTGATTTGTGAAACGTATAGGTTAATGCTAGTCAGGGCCATTCTTTCGTAGGGATTTTTGGAAGTCAGATTGCGTTGCGCTAAAGATATTGTGTGTCAGTTTAAGCACAGTCGTGTATAATTTTTCTAAGGAGACGTTCCACATTCATGTCCATTGGGAAATTCCAGCAGGACAATGAAACACCCCACACGTCCAGAATTGCAGCAGAGTGGCTCCAGGAACACTCATTTGAGTTTAAGCACTTCCGCTGGCCGCCAAACTCCCAAGGCATGAACATTATAGAGCATATTTGGGATGCCTTGCAACGTGCTATTCAGAAGAGATTTCCACCCCCTCGTACTCTTATGGATTTACGGCCAGCTCTGCAGGATTCACGGTGTCAGTGCCCTCCGACACTACTTCAGACATTAGTAGAGTCCATGCCACTTCGTGTTGAGGCACTTCTGCCTGCTCTCGGGGGCGCTACACGATATTAGGCAGATGTACCAGTTTCTTTAGGTCTTTAGTGTATATGGAGGACTGTACGTAGATAGTTTTTACCGTGTCCATTGTTGTTATTTGTGTTTCCAAGTACCAAATAACAACAAAAAGTAACTGCTTCAATAGACATTACATTTTTCACTGTGGAAATTACATCGTTTATTAAAACTTTTTCATCAGTTAATGTTCTTGATTAAGCACAGGGTGGGCTTTTCCTTTGTCTAGGAGCTATAAACTCTAAATAATTTGTTGGTTTCAGATACTGGGCCTCTTTTGTGGAAGAACACCCGTATCAAAATATTCCAGTCTTCATGGAGCCTTTACAGTGTATCACAAAAACAAAGCAAGAAATAAAATAATGACCTGTAAGGCACAAAATTTTGAGATCCACTTCCACAACATGTCACCGTTGCAAGAATAGCGTTTACCTTTTCATCATAGAAAACTACATACCAGAAGTAAAAGTAAAAACTTTCTTCCCGACATACCCCATGAGTTGAAAACATTTCGAGATCATATCAATAAAGACTAGAGAAGATGGTAGTTTTCATTGTTTTGGTGTTTTACTGTCTCCCCCAGTTCGACTTCAACGCACAGAACGTTGATACGACCATGTGACACTCTCAAAGAAGT
This sequence comes from Schistocerca gregaria, assembly GCF_023897955.1. Classification (NCBI taxonomy): domain Eukaryota; kingdom Metazoa; phylum Arthropoda; class Insecta; order Orthoptera; family Acrididae; genus Schistocerca; species Schistocerca gregaria. Next base: position 184,297,314 of record NC_064920.1, on the reverse strand, counting down.
TCTTTTTGGGATACTGTTGAGCTCGTGCGCCACATTTGTTGTTTTGTGGCAGATTCATGTTAATAACACCAAACTTTGCCACCTGCGATTGCTTTCTGCAGAAAGGAATTCTCCTCATTTCTCATTTCACTCAAGTCTCGACAGGAATCCATGCATCGTAGTTTTTGTTCAGGAGTCAAGATGTGCTGGTAGCACTTTGCGCACACACGTTCATACTCTTCATTTTGATATGTTCAGTTCGTTGCGCCATTGCGATTTGTGACACAACAGCACTGACACATTGTAGTCTCGGCTACACTGCTTGCTCACGACAGACTGGTCCGATGCACATCTGTTATTTACAGCTTCCAGTTCAAGACGCCTCTCTAGTTGATACACTGACGGCGCTGATACTCCAGGAATACAGTCTGTCTCGGAATTATTTGGTCTGACAACGTATTTTGACGCTGACGTGCCGTTTCTTTCGGTGAAGTCGTACATGAAGGTCGGCATTTGAAGTGTATTTTGGAACGTATTGACTTTCCGTTCGTTCAAGTTTGAAGTGGCCATAAAGCAAACTGTATTTTACAGGAGACATAGAAACCATCGATTAACAATTAAGGGAAGAGAACAAACAGAATGGGAACAGAACGTTAAAACACTGTAGAATCTATTTCAGATGGCGGGATTCACACACGGCGTCGACGGAATAAAACGGGACAAGACTGCACGCGACGGCGACATTGGGGGTAAACGGTGGCGTTCGCTATCACAGAAAGTTAACAGATCGTCGGAGCACTAACTCATGCTGCAGAACTAGCTTTCTTGCTTTTGTGTTTTCTTTGTCATTACTTTGACCTTTGCTTTGTTTTTGTGACTTACTGCAAATGTTGCGTGACTACTTCGATACTTCTTCTACATATACATGGATACTTTGCAAATCACTTTTAGGTGCCTGGCAGGGGGTTAATCGAATCACCTTCACAATTCTCTATTATTCCAATCTCGTATAGCACGTGGAAAGAACACCTATATCTTTCGGTACGAGCTCTGGTTTCCCTTATTGTCTCCCTATGCAGGTCGGTGTCAACAAAATATTTTCGCATTATGAGGAGAAAGTTGGTGATTTGAATTTCGTGAGAAGATTCCGTCGCAACGAACAACGCCCTTCTTTTAATGCTGTCCAGCCCAAATCCTGTATCATTTCTGTGACACTCTCTCCCACATTTCGCGATAATACAAAAGGTGCTGCCATTCTTTGAACTTCTTCGCCGTACTCCATCAGTCCTGTCTGGTAAGTATCCCACACTGCGCAGCAGTATTCTACAAGAGGACGGACAAGCGTAGTGTAGGCAGTCTCCTTAGTAGATCTGTTACATTTTCTAAGTGTCCTGCCAATAAAACGCAGTCTTTGGTTAGCCTTCCTCACAACATTTCCTGTGTGTTCCTTCCAATTTAAGTTGTTCGCAATTGTAATACTTAGGCATTTAGTTGAATTTGCGGCTTTTAGATTAGACTGATTTATCGTGTAATTGATGTTTAACTAATTCCTTTTAGCAGTCATATGGATGACTTCACACTTCTCGTTAATTACGGTCAACTGCCACTTTTCGCACCACTCAGATATCTTTTCTAAATCGTTTTGCAGTTTATTTTGATCTTCTGATGATTTTATTAGTGGATAAACGACAGCGTCATCTGCAAACAACCTAAGACGGCTGCTCAGATTGTCTCCCAAATCGTTTATGTAGATAAGGAACAGCAAAGGGACTATAACACTACTTTGGGGAACGCCAGAAATCACTTCTGTTTTACTCGATGACTTTCCGTCAATTACTACGAACTGTGAATTCTCTGACAGGAAATCACAAATCCAGTCACATAACTGAGACGATTTTCCATAAGCACGCAATTTCACCACGAGTCGCTTGTGTGGTACAGTGTCAAAAAGAGTTCCGGAAATCCAGAAATACGAAATCGACCTGAAATCCCGTGTCAATAGCAGTCAACACTTCATGCGAATAAAGAGCTAGATGTGTTTAACAAGAACGATGTTTTCTAAACCCATGTTGACTGTGTGTCTTCCACGAGTAACCTACCACATAACAGGCCGCACGTACGGAAGGTAAAAATAATTTAGGTTTTATAATAATGTCTGGATAAAGAGCCTAAGCTCCATATGAAAAACGTAAAATGATGGAATAGTTTTAAATAAGTTATATTTTCTTAGGAGTGAAACAGTCAACTGTCTGCAATGAGAAAAATCATTCTTTTTGGCATTATTTGATTAGAAAGAAAGAGAGAGATAGAATGTATAAGGTAAATATTCCGTGTGTATTACCTTCTAAATTTTGCTTGCTGTGTTTTTATGCTTGTATTTTCTATTGTTCATAAGAGTCTGCGTTTTGGAATGTTTGCAAAATACTTTTCTTGTTGTTTCACTTCTCAGGAATCTACTGTACAAACTTTGCTAAGACAAGCAGTTAAGAAGCTTGTTTTTGGCCGTTATCAGACTCTGTCATTACTTATTCCTCAGTTATGATATTACGAGTGTATTCCGACTTTCTGGTATCACAGATTGTATCTCATAACCTCATATCCCGTGTTCGATAGTGGTTTTATGGAAGTGACGTCAAGTTGACGGTCCATCTAGTGCGAAATCACATTCATTTGACGTTGACCTCACCTTCCATTCCGTTGACATCCAAGGTGAATCAGCGTATACTGATACATTATTCGACGCAGAACTTCTAGGTTTGCACGTCGGATTGCGGGAACAAGAGGTCCTGGAGCCTAGATATTGGAATAGAGATTGGAACAACTGTCAGGAGAAGGCGGAGGTGAGAAACGGCGCCGTTCGATTGATCGAGGGGTGTCGATACGTATGCCGGTGCGCGGCGCGCTCTGGAAAACGCCCGGCGGTCACGCCACGCTGCGGCAGTCGCCGTCACCGAGACACTGACCATCGGTCACGGCGCAAGTGCCGCGTCATCACGCTGCAGTCCAACCAACGCGCTTGAAAGAAAAATATGCGCTGCTGGTCAATAATATTGCAGCGCCATTACGGTGACACGTTACAAACGTCACATCGGCACGAAATGTACTACATGCTTCGAGAGAAATGATTCAATCACGGCCAGTTAAATAGGAAGAAGAAAGATATTTAGAAAGTTTCCAATGCGGCTATGGAGAAGAATGCTTAAGGTGAAATGGAGTGACAGACTTAAGAATGAAGAATTAATGAAAAATCAGGGGAAGGAAGAAGATTTTTGGAAGCGATCAGTGTGGTGTCACTTGCTAGGTGGTAGCCTTTAAATCGGCCGCGGTCCGGCAGTATACGTCGGACCCGCGTGTCGCCACTATCAGTGATTGCAGACCGAGCGCCGCCACACGGCAGGTCTAGAGAGACTTCCTAGCACTCGCCCAGTTGTACAGCCGACTTTGCTAGCGATGGTTCACAGACTTCTACGCTCTCTACTCAGGGTACCCTCCGCCACACACCGCCAGGTGGCTTGCGGAGTACGGATGTAGATGTAGATAGTTAGCATATCCTTCAGCTACGTTATTTGCTACGACCTAGCAAGGCGCCATTATCCGTTACTATTGACATTGTGAAATATGTACCGTCCAGACCGACGTTCGTCATTATTGGATTAAAGTTAAGTATTCCACCAGCTACGTCCGTTTTTCTCAATTCTAATTCCCTTGTCATGTTCCAGACCTCACGCCAGCCTGCGTGAGCTAAAACTCGTGCATTTCGGCCTCCTGTAGTTATACGGGTTGGCTCTCCTGCCGACCACAACAATCAGAAAGAGGAAAAAATCTTTCCTATGACATACACTGTATAAGAGTTGTGTACAACAAAGAACTATAGAGGGAAAAGTGGAAAGAATAAGAGGCAGATGTAGAAATAGAATTGGAATGATGGTTGACATTATAAGAGGACGAACATACAAACAGATGAAGGAAGATGCTCAGAAGGGAACACGATGGACGCCCTGTAGTTGATATTTGTCATAAGACAGATGCTCTAAAGAAGTCAGATTCACGAACCATGGCGGTTGGCGCAGGTCGAGGCAAGTACTGGTATTGCACTGCTGCCAGTTCCAAGCAACAATTATGGTACCCGCATACACGTGCTTTGCGCTGGAAGAAATCTTTACTCCTACAAATTATGTCTCACGCTTGGTCACGCATAGTTTGTCGCTTACCACCATCATCAGCGCTGACAACTCACAACAAACGGAGTAAAAATTCAATAAATAACTCTCTATGATCACGTTTAATTCTCGAATTCGCTACAGCATTCACAACAGAGCGCTGAGAAACTACAGAACGCAGAGTGGCTGTTGTAGGATGCGTGACGGAGGTGCGCAGAACTAAACTCGACTGCTATCGTTCGTGACACCCAACTATAGCTCTTGAAGTGGTTTGGGTGCCATTATGTACGCAACACGAATAACTCTGGTTCGCGTTAGCGATAGTTGGGACAGTAGCCACTATATTTTTGACGAGTTAATGCCGGTGGCTGTGCCAGATCTTAATGGGTTCTACGTTTCAACGTGATAACGGAAGGACGCATTCTGGCTGTGCTGTCAACCCCAAGCTCTCGATTCAGAGGATATTAGAATATTGCCCCAGGCAGCACGTTCTCCAAGTCTCTCACCCATTGAAAGTATCTGATCTTGGGTTGGCCGGAGACCAGTATGCAACCACTCGGCAGCTACTACGGCTGAAGTTGCGTGAAAGACGAATCCGGCATCTGTCAGCCAAGTTTGGTTCAGTTAGATGTCCTCCTGTGTAAGAGCCGTTGCTGCTGTCAGTTATGTTACTTGCTACCTTCCTGGTATTAAAATTTTAACGGAAAGTAGTGTACTTCCAAGAGGTATGTTGCGTCACTGTTGATGAGAACCCACTCGGTGCATTTTACCTAAACAGGGTGTTCCAAGGACTCATTTCAGGACGAGTTTCAGCATGTTTAAAAGCTTAAAAAGGTCATAGGGACATGGGTGCGGAAATGAATATTTATTGAGATAGATTTAATATATGAGAAACTCCAATTTATTTTCACAATGACGCACCCAGTTCATCCCTTACAAGATGTGTTCGAAATATCCACCTTCTGCCACTCTGCAGGCCTCTGCCCGTCGTCGCAGAGAAGCACGAACACCTTCAAAAATTCCCGAGGTTATTCGTATATCTTGACTGCCCGCCTGAATTCTTGCAAGAAGTGCTGCTTCATCCTCGACAGATGTCGCATACACCAAGGTGTTTAAATGGCGCCACAGGAAAAAGACCATCGGTTTTAAGTCAAGTAAGCGCGGGAAGCCAGGAGATTCTCACCTCTACCTGCCCAGCGATTAGAATAACAGCGAGTTAGGTGTTTGCGGACTCACTGAATTGGGCACAGGCACCATCGTGCATCAATTAAATATAATGCGGGAATGGTAGTAAAAGATCTTCCAACATAGAAGGCAACCTTTTGTGCAGAAACTGCCTCACCTCTGCCCTTACAGGCGGTAGGGAAGTAAGAGTACATAGGTTCCTATAAAGCGCTCCTCGATAATCCCTGCCCAAAAGTTTATGGCGAATCTTTGTTGATGGGCCATGTCAGCAATGCATCTGGATTGACGTATGCTCACTCATGATGATTATGGAAATTCTGGATGCTATCATGTTTAAATGTTCCTTCGTCCGTCCAAAACTACATTGCTGGAAATGCAGGCCTTGTGCTGCATTGTTGGATAAACCAAGACACAACACAAGTCTCTGAGGAAAATCCGCAGGGGCCTATGCCTGAATGATCCGTAGGTGGTACGTCTATAGCTTTTGTTCACGGAGACATCGCCAGCTGATAATATAAGCACCGAGTGCAGGTAAGTAGATTCTGTTGTGCAACATCAACAACAGCGTTCTTAATTCAAGGCGTGGTGCGTCGTGGCTGTCCTCTTGTTCCAGGTGAAGATGTGAAACTACAATGCTCTCACATAACGGCAATGCACTTCTTGGTTTGTCTTCCTGTCTGGGTATCTGCTGCCTGGATAACGTTCGTGGTACAACCGACGACCTTCTACAGCATTGCCATTCTCCAAATCATACATGGAATGCACGGACACTTATTCAGCATTTGGATACACCGTTAACTAAAACAAAATGTTCAGGCGAATCAGCAAAAAATGGCTCTGAGCACTATGGGACTTAACTTCTGAGGTCATCAGTCCCCTAGAACTTAGAACTACTTAAACCTAACTAACCTAAGGACATCACACACATCTATGCCTGCGGCAGGATTCGAACCTGCGACCGTAGCGGTCGCGCAGTTCCAGACTGTAGCGCTTAGAAGCTAATCAGCAGTCACCTTAAAATCGTTACATAAGAGCATAACATGTACCTGGAGAAACCCATCTAACGGCAGCAGCGGTTATACATGGGGATATACCATGTTGTCCGCCAGAGTTGTCTGTAGGACCCGTCGCGACGTACAGCATTCCCAGCCGGACCGCGGTCCATAGAAGCCGCTGTCGGACCACACTAGCGTCACCTAGGACTGCGGGACCGCTAAGACGAGTTAGTAGGGAGAGTTAATAATTTATGTCCGATATCTTTATCCATTTGCGGATCCATGCTCAAATGACGTCTTCTTTCTTTTTTATTTATTTTTATTTTTTATCTCCTGCATGAGATGAACCTCGCACAGGAATATTGCCGTGTATTTTTGGAACATCCTGTGCATGAATAGATGTAAATGCTGATAGTCGGTCATAGATGTCCTTTGACGCGTTATACATGTAAGAATGGCTAAACAGGTGAAATTGTGCGGAAGTGGAACAGCCAAAATAAAAGGATGTTTTAAGCTGCTAGCGACAACCGGTGCGGCAAATTGGTTTTCATTCATAACTCAATAGGCTTTTGAATACAAGAAATCGCTGCACCCTTAGTGCAGTTTAGTAGATCTCTGGCGCGTCGTCTTCGTTTTACTCTTCAGACCTAAGACTGGCCTGATGGACTTTCCTAGTTAGTACACTCCTGGAAATAGAAAAAAGAACACATTGACACCGGTGTGTCAGACCCACCATACTTGCTCCGGACACTGCGAGAGGGCTGTACAAGCAATGATCACATGCACGGCACAGCGGACACACCAGGAACCGCGGTGTTGGCCGTCGAATGGCGCTAGCTGCGCAGCATTTGTGCACCGCCGCCGTCAGTGTCAGCCAGTTTTCCGTGACATACGGAGCTCCATCGCAGTATTTAACACTGGTAGCATACCGCGACAGCGTGGACGTGAACTGCATGTGCAGTTGACGGACTTTGAGCGAGGGCGTATAGTGGGCATGCGAGAGGCCGGGTGGACGTACCGCCGAATTGCTCAACACGTTTGGCGTGAGGTCTCCACAGTACATCGATGTTGTCGCCAGTGGTCGGCGGAAGGTGCACGTGCCCGTCGATCTGGGACCGGACCGCAGCGACGCACGGATGCACGCCAAGACCGTAGGATCCTACGCAGTGCCGTAGGGGACCGCACCGCCACTTCCCAGCAAATTAGGGACACTGTTGCTCCTGGGGTATCGGCGAGGACCATTCGCAACCGTCTCCATGAAGCTGGGCTACGGCCCCGCACACCGTTAGGCCGTCTTCCGCTCACGCCCCAACATCGTGCAGCCCGCCTCCAGTGGTGTCGCGACAGGCGTGAATGGAGGGACGAATGGAGACGTGTCATCTTCAGCGATGAGAGTCGCTTCTGCCTTGGTGCCAATGATGGTCGTATGCGTGTTTGGCGGCGTGCAGGTGAGCGCCACAATCAGGACTGTATACGACCGAGGCACACAGGGCCAACACCCGGCATCATAGTGTGGGGAGCGATCTCCTACACTGGCCGTACACCTCTGGTGATCGTCGAGGGGACACTGAATAGTGCACGGTACATCCAAACCGTCATCGAACCCATCGTTCTACCATTCCTAGACCGGCAAGGGAACTTGCTGTTCCAACAGGACAGTGCACGTCCGCATGTATCCCGTGCCACCCAACGTGCTCTAGAAGGTGTAAGTCAACTACCCTGGCCAGCAAGATCTCCGGATCTGTCCCCCATTGAGCATGTTTGGGACTGGATGAAGCGTCGTCTCACGCGGTCTGCACGGCCAGCACAAACGCTGTTCCAACTGAGGCGCCAGGTGGAAATGGCATGGCAAGCCGTTCCACAGGACTACATCCAGCATCTCTACGATCGTGTCCATGGGAGAATAGTAGCCTGCATTGCTGCGAAAGGTGGATATACACTGTACTAGTGCCGACATTGTGCATGCTCTGTTGCCTGTGTCTATGTGCCTGTGGTTCTGTCAGTGTGATCATGTGATGTATCTGACCCCAGGAGTGTGTCAATAAAGTTTCCCCTTCCTGGGACAATGAATATACGGTGTTCTTATTTCAATTTCCAGGAGTGTATATCATGTGCTAGTCTCACCTGTGCAATGTACATCAGTAGGAACCAGATTACTGTATTCAAGGCTACGTCTCCCTCTAAAATCATTACACTCCACTCTTCTCTTCATTTTACACGTGGCAAAAGCCTTATCGAACATACGCCTGCTCCCGAGCCTCTCCCATTTCTTTCTATGGTGTGCACTATTTGTTAATTTGATAGTGATGTTAATCCTAGCTGTGTCCTCCCGGAAGTTATCGCGATACCTAATACTGGGTCTTCCTCTTCCTCTCGCTCCATTCACTGTCCTGCGGACCGCTGTTATAGGTAGTGTATTCTACATCATTCTTGCTTTATGGCAAGCCCAGTTAAACATTCTCTTCTTAGCTTTTCGACGATGCTACGGTGTTTGGATTGCTGTCATAATTAATTTTCTCTTATACTCCATTCCATGTTATTTTTACCCCATAAAGGTCCAAAAATTTTCCTTTGTATTTTTATTTTGAATATTAACAGTTCTTCTTCACCTTTATTATAAATACTAATGCTTCACATCCGTATAACGTTCCAGTTGTTATCTTCAGTCTACCATAGAAACTAAACTCCGCCCGAACAGGCCATGAAGTCCTAACGGTACTGACCGGCCGCCGTACCATCCTCAGCTCATAGGCGTCACTGGATACGGATATGAAGGGGCATGTGGTCAGCACAGCGCTCTCACGGCCGTATGTCAGTTTCCGATACCGAAGCCGCTACTTCTCAGTCAAGTAGCTCCTCAGTTTGCCTCACAAGGGTTGAGTGCACCCCGCTTGCCGATAGCGCTCGGGAGACCGGATGATCACCCATCCAAGTGGTAGCCCAGCCCGACAGCGCTTAACTTCGGTGATCTGACGGCAACCGGCGTTACCACTGCGGCATGGCGTAGGCTGTCATAATGCTTTATGAAAGCCAGAAAAAATGTCAACATCTACATTGAATTGCTTTGCATTCTCAGTTATTCGCCTCAGAGTGAATAAATGATCTAACGTGGATGTATTTCTGCTCAAATAGCATTGGTAGTTCCCAATTAGTTCTTCAGTTATTGGAATTAGCCTGTTTAACATGCAGATTGATACGATTTTGTAAGTGACATCCAGTAAAGCAACTACTCTGTAGTTATCACATACAGGGATATCATTCTTCTTAAATATGGAACATATAACTGTGGTTTTTCAGTCACGGTCTAGTGCCTGTTTTCAAAAGTGTTACTAGTAAAGCATGTAGATCTAATTCCAGATGAGATCCTGCGTTTCTTAAAATAATTCAGTGCATATCTTTAATTTCTCTACTTTTTTCTGTATTTCGCTTACTCATGGTGCGATGACTTGTACGGCAACTGTATAAGGCTCGTGAAATTAAAAGGGAGATTGCGGATCATTGTAATTAAACAGGTGAGAAAAATATGTTTTCCATCTTTTTGTATGTTACTCTAGTGGGTCAGAATTTTCTCACGCTGATCATTCATAAACGGTCCCCTTTTACTGAATTTACCAAAAGATTTTTTAACTAGGCTGCACCGTAAATCTGTTTTTTCCTCAGTTCGATTCAGCACCCCATCATTAGTTAGTTTAGTATTCTTCTGTAGTACAAAATTTCAGAAGCTACTATTCAATTGTTGTCCGAACTGTTAGTCGTCCGCTTTTCGTATCCGTAGAGGTTTACGCTCTACAGAAATGCCTTCGCATGTGATTCAGTAGCGCTTAAATTTAATTTTCATATTAACAAATTTCTATATTTTTCATAAATTCGTTCGTTTCTATTGTCAGTTTGAATTTTATATCCTCTGTAGTTCTGCACGCATCAGCTACTTTGCTGTCCAACTAGCAAATCCCATCTATTCCTTTAAGTATGACATTTCATAACCTGATTCTCTCAGCATAATCTAATTCCACTTACTCCATTCCCCTTGATTTAGTGTTGATGATTTCCTTCGTATCTGTTTTTAAGATGGTATCCATTCCGTTCAAATGTTCTTCTAAATCCTTTGCCGTCTTCGATAGGATCACAGTTTTCATTTCTTCTCCCTGAACTTAAATTCCTTTGGTTTCTCGTGCTGTTTGCTAAGTGTACAGGTTAAAAAGATATGAGATAGACTATAACCCTGTCTTACTCCGCTCTCAACTACTATTTCCCTTTCGTGCCTTAGACATTTATAACTGCAGCCAGGTTTCTATACGAATTGTAGGTACCATTCCGCTCCTGTATTTTATCCCTCCTACCTTCAAAACTTCAGAGAGTCTATACCAGTCAATATTGTCAACTGCTTTCTGTAAATCTACAGATGCTACAAACGTAGGTTTGTTTTTGTTCGGCCTCTCTTCTAGGGTAAGACGTAGGATTAGTATTGCCTCGCGTTTCCCTAAATTTCTCCGGATCCCAAATAGATCTTTCCGGATATCGAATTCTAGAAGATATTTTCTATTATTTGCTAAAATATTTGTCATATTTTTCAAGGATCTTTCCGGATATCGACTTATACAAGATTTCTTTCTATTATTTGCTAAAATATTTGTCAGTATTTTTCAAGGATAGCTTATTAAACGGATGGGTGGGTAATATTCACACCTGTCAGTACCTGCCGTTTTTGTAATTGGAATTGTTACATCCTATTTGGAGGCAGAACGTATTACTTTAGTCCTGGGCTTTCCAAACTTTTCCTCTGATGGAACACTTCTGGAATCCTGGTACTTGTGTTTTTTTTTAATTGAGAGAAACCTATTTCTTCCGTTATTACTCCAATTTTAAATGACAACTAGTAAGACGAAAATCAGAAAATTTGAAAAAGACTAGTAACGTCAAAACGTCGATAAAAATACGCCATGTTATTAATAGGTTCACACGGGACACTTAACTATTCACTGTTAGGAAATCCTGCTCTGGTCTCATATATTGAGTGGCTTGGAGTGAGTCGTTAAGCCTAGCGAATTACCGCCGTGTCTTCAAGCGCCCATTGTTGCACGTTTCCGCGGAGACGCACGCGATGGGCGTCGGCGACGGACCCCGGCTCTTAGATGTCGTCTACACGCAGCGGTCAGCAGCAGTACCTGCCATCGTACATATCGGTCTTCTCGCAACCTGGGTGCGTGATTCAACCTGCGTAAAGCACTTCTCCATTTCACTGTATGTATTCCAAGCTGACCTAGTTAATTTATGATTTCTTCACGCACGTATTGTAAAACACTTTGATTTAGTTTCCTTTATGCTGTGAATTTATCTCTAATTCCGGTACCTACACCTTCCTCTTAACATTTTCATCATCACTGATTTAGCCGCCCTAAGTAATTTTAATTAAAAGAGGCAATTTTCAGCTGTTCCTAATTTTGTGACGTAAGAAAGTACTCTCACGAGTGTAGAATTTAAGTGTACGTCCGACACCGATTAAATTCATCCAGATAAATTAAATGCACGAATAAAAAAATTTACACACAAAGTGTAACCACTAGCGTAAGTCATATAATTTGACCTACCACATGCTGGATATTATATTAAACACAAAATGTGAAATACAGAGTAGCACTTTGTAACGAGTCGTATTTACTGATTCTAAGACGACGGAACCAATGACAGAACTGCGTTCGATTTAAGTTATCGTGAAATTACCTGTAGGAAGAACATTGTCTGCACGACTTATAAATATGTATCTTATCATAGAGAATACAATGTGCAAATAGATTTAAGCTTTATTTTGTTCCCACCCAAACCACTACCTCGGAAAGTATCTACACATAACGAAACAAAGGGTCAAGCTCACGGTCCGATTCCACTCGTCTCCTTTTATCCACGACGTCTTGTGTGACGTCATGAGTTTACGATGCGGAGGATGTAAGCGGCCTGCATGGAGGTGTAATATTATACCTCCCTGGCCGTCTGTTATTAAATGTTATCTGTGGATGTCAGAGCAAATGCTGTAAACTATTATGTTTGTAAACTGTGTAGTTTATTCCAAATTTGTCGCGATTTACGAGGGTGTGGTTAGGGTGGAATCTGAGAGCACAGCTTAAAATTTTTCTACAGAAACTGGTAGCGGTTGCATTTATATTCCTGATTCTCATAAATATTTGGCTGTTTGTTCTCGAATTTGGAAAGATAGCGCAGTAGTGTTAGACAGGAATGTAAGAGCACAATTTAAACTGTTACTAATGAAGCAATTAGTTATTATAATTACAACGTTGTTTCTTACAGTTATTCGGCTGTTTCTGTAATACTGCACGTTTGTTGAAAGCTAGGTTAGGTGGGTACCTAAGTTAAAAACTCAAGTGCTTGCGAATGAAAGGAGTACTGATCTTATTTTTAATTTTGGTTCTTAAAAATGTTCGGCTGGGTTTTTCGACTTTGATGTGGTGGCGCAGCCTATTTCAAATGTACTGTTTCCTTTGGGGGGACGTTGTTAGCAGTGGCTCACTCTTGAGGTGAATGTCTGTGGTGTTTGCATATTTTGTTGTTCACAGTACGGCTAGTGTTTTGTGTGTGCGTGGGGGGAGAGGGGGGAGGGAAGAGAGAGAGAGAGATAGGTGTGGTTTGAGGCCAGCATTTATTAATTTTGATATGTGCGTTTGTTTTTATGAACTTTTTCATTTATGTGGGTTTGTGAAAGCGAAATCTCTTCGAAATCAAGGGTTTCCAATTTGTGCTTGTTTCATTTGGGGTGGGAAAGGGGGGGAGGGACAAGGGAGTAAGCGCAATTTTTTATTTCAATTGTGTGTCTTATGGAATTTTATTCTGGAGGAATTTATGAGTGTTATTTATCGACTACGTTTTTGTTTTGTGTATATATGTGTGTGTGTGTGTACGTGTAGGGGGGGAGTGAGGGGAGAAAGTGGGGCAGGTCTGGTATCACTGTCTTCGTTTGATCTATGATCAAGCGAAATATTCGGTTCCAGTTGTGTGTTTCTTGTAATCTTTTTCTTTCGGTTTATTCTGGAGGAATTGGTGTGCGTGATTCTTCGATTTTTTTAGTTACTTTGGAATGATCATACACTCCTGGAAATTGAAATAAGAACACCGTGAATTCATTGTCCCAGGAAGGGGAAACTTTATTGACACATTCCTGGGGTCAGATACATCACATGATCACACTGATAGAACCACAGGCACATAGACACAGGCAACAGAGCATGCACAATGTCGGCACTAGTACAGTGCATATCCACCTTTCGCAGCAATGCAGGCTGCTATTCTCCCATGGAGACGATCGTAGAGATGCTGGATGTAGTCCTGTGGAACGGCTTGCCATGCCATTTCCACCTGGCGCCTCAGTTGGACCAGCGTTCGTGCTGGACGTGCAGACCGCGTGAGACGACGCTTCATCCAGTCCCAAACATGCTCAATGGGGGACAGATCCGGAGATCTCGCTGGCCAGGGTAGTTGACTTACACCTTCTAGAGCACGTTGGGTGGCACGGGATACATGCGGACGTGCATTGTCCTGTTGGAACAGCAAGTTCCCTTGCCGGTCTAGGAATGGTAACGATGGGTTCGATGACGGTTTGGATGTACCGTGCACTATTCAGTGTCCCCTCGACGATCACCAGAGGTGTACGGCCAGTGTAGGAGATCGCTCCCCACACCATGATGCCGGGTGTTGGCCCTGTGTGCCTCGGTCGTATGCAGTCCTGATTGTGGCGCTCACCTGCACGGCGCCAAACACGCATACCACCATCATTGGCACCAAGGCAGAAGAGACTCTCATCGCTGATGACGACACCACTGGAGGCGGGCTGCACGATGTTGGGGCGTGAGTGGAAGACGGCCTAACGGTGTGCGGGACCGTAGCCCAGCTTCAGGGAGACGGTTGCGAATGGTCCTCGCCGATACCCCAGGAGCAACAGTGTCCCTAATTTGCTGGGAAGTGGCGGTGCGGTCCCCTACGGCACTGCGTAGGATCCTACGGTCTTGGCGTGCATCCGTGCGTCGCTGCGGTCCGGTCCCAGGTCGACGGGCACGTGCACCTTCCGCCGACCACTGGCGACAACATCGATGTACTGTGGAGACCTCACGCTCCACGTGTTGAGCAATTCGGCGGTACGTCCACCCGGCCTCCCGCATGCCCACTATACGCCCTCGCTCAAAGTCCGTCAACTGCACATACGGTTCACGTCCACGCTGTCGCGGCATGCTATCAATGTTAAAGACTGCGATGGAGCTCCGTATGCCACGGCAAACTGGCTGACACTGACGGCGGCGGTGCACAAATGCTGCGCAGCTAGCGCCATTCGACGGCCAACACCGCGGTTTCTGGTGTGTCCGCTGTGCCGCGCGTGTGATCATTGCTTGTACAGCCCTCTCGCAGTGTCCGGAGCAAGTATGGTGGGTTTGACACACCGGTGTCAATGTGTTCTTTTTTCCATTTCCAGGAGTGTAGTTTTATTGTCGTTTTTTCTTAGTTTGTACCTGCCCAAACCCTCCCCCCTTTTTTTCACACATTGGCTGCGGTTTTCCCATAGTTTCATGTTATTAGCTGAGTAAATTATTTCACACGTTTTTTAAGTTTGTTTTCGTCTGGAAAGGTCTACCTTGTAGTCGCTACCTTGAAGGTTGTAAACGGTCTGTTATTAAATATTGTCTGTGGTTGTATTAGTGACTCGTGTACACTATGCTGGTTCCTCTAAATATGACGTCATGGAACAAATCAGTGACTGAAATCAGACCTTTCTCTAATCCCGAAAAAAGAGCCGAGACACAAATTCGACCACTTTTAAGAGGGTTTGTTCAGCACTGAGTCCTTATGAAAGAGGGACAGCGACAAAATGAATTCGGGAACGTGCTGCGAGGATCGTAACAGGCTCGTATAGCCGAAAAAGAAGCGTAACAGCAATATTCGGGGAACTTAAATGGGAATCCTTGGGAGAAAGACGACGTAGCTCTCGCGAAACCCAGTTAGGTAAATTCAGAAAATCAGTATTCGAAGGCGATGTGCCAGCGTTCTGGTGCCAGAATCATACAAAGTGCGTCTATAAAGTTCGGTGAATGGTCTCAGAAAATAAAGAAAACAAGAACTACAAACAAAATACCTTTCCTGGCCTTCAGAGAAGTCACCAATGGGTACAACACACATTCGACATCGGTAGTAACGGTGTCGGAACCTGTCAGCAACCGCTTCTTTTGGAGGACCGTCGGTATACGCGTTGCTGGATATCCGCAACGTTTGCGAATGTTGGAGAACAATAGAGAATACATTGTGTTTGAAAATGACAGCATAAGAGTTTAAGATAAGCAGATACAGCTGCCTATCAGCCGCCAGCATCCGTCGCACTCGCTCGATGTTATCTGAGATTTTGCTTTTAAACCGAACGCGGCTAATCCTCGCCACAGTCTCCAAAACGTTTAAGCCAGTCAATCACTTTTTACTCACTGTTTCGTCATCGTACACTGGCACTAACAGTCTATGAATCTTCGCCGTCAGATGCCCTAATTTGAAGCAATATTTCAGGTTACCACTTGCCTCCACTTTGCGCTTCATTTAGCTGTCACACGAGTGTGACGGGTGCTTGCGGGTGATCGGCGGCTGTCTTTGTGAGCGGGAGCCGAAGTGTTGAAGATAAGCAAAGACAAGGTAAGCACCATTGTTCACGAACATTTGCAGACATATATCAAACAATGCGTGAACGCGATACTTCGAGCGATTCCAGAAGATGCGTTTGCTGATTGTTTCCAAAAGCGTTACGACCGATTCACAGGTGATTTATATACACGCCAAGACAAAGACCAAAACAAACAAATGATCACAAGTTCTAAAAATGGGATAATTTGTTCAAGAGAACAAGCTGACAAACTCAGCAAGCCAGTAACACATTGGTACACCTCTGGCCCTTATGAAAGCAGTTATTCACCTTGACGTTAATTGCTAGATTTGTTGCACGTCCTCCTGAGGCATATCACGCCAAATTCTGTCAAATTTGCGCGTTAGATGTTCAAAGCCCCGAGATGGTTACAGGTGAAGAAAATGTAGTGTTCTGCAGAAGTGAATAGTGAGCAGTAAAAGAGAGGATCCGGAGAAAGTTTTAAAATACGGCTTCCAGTGTTGATTTATTAAACTTTATTCACTCCGTTTCGTTGTGTAGTACGTTCTCCGTGATCGCCTATTTCATAAAATTAACTGCTGTCCAAACCAGCTAGAAAAATGTAGAAAAATGCGGATAGTAAGCGCGTGGTCTAGGGCGACTTGTACCGGTTCCCCCCGGTCGGAGGTTCGAATCCTCCCTGAGGCGTGTCCTGAGGCGTGTGTGTGTGTGTGTGTGTGTGTGTGTGTGTGTGTGTGTGTGTGTGTGTAATTTCCAAAACAATCCGGATAACCGTGCTTCTGCTGTTGCCTGCGGACATATTCTCCATTCCTGCGTTTCCAGTGCTGTAGGCTGAAAGAAACCTTGAATATTTTTCAGTTTTACCGATTGACTAACAATATTTCTTCCTTAAATGTCAGTCTATTTAAGATTCTTTATTCACTGAGTTAATTTTCGCTCGGATACGTGTTTTGCAATCTATCGTAATTTTGGGTACTGATATTGTACACAACGAGATTGCACTTTGGCAAGCAGACAGACCGAGAAAGTAAGACAGGGTGACTGTTTCAAAATATCTTTTGCTATTCCATGACTCTAAGCACTATGGGATTTAACATCTAAGGTCTTCAGTCCCCTAGACTAAGAACAACTTAAATTTGACTAACCTAAGGACATCACACAGATCCATGCCCGAGGCAGGATTCGAACCTGCGAGCGTAGCAACAGCGCGGTTACGGACTGAAGCGCCTAGGACCGCTCGGCCACAGCGGCCGGCTAGGACGCAACACACTTCCAAGTCGCGACGCCTAGGAACAAGCGGTCCACAGCAGGTATCCTGCACCCATGCGCCTCGTATGGTCTGGACATAATGCCGGCTATGGTGGCCGAGCGGTTCTAGGCGCTTCAGTCTGGAACCGAGCCACCGCTACGATCGCAGGTTCGAATCCTGCCTCGGGCATGGATGCGTGTGATGTCCTTGGGTTAGTTAGATTTAAGTAGTTCTAAGTGCTAGGGGACTGGTGACCTCAGATGTTAAGTCCCATAGTGCTCAGAACCATTTTGAACCTGGACATAATAATAAACCGTTTTCCCCACAATATGCTGTCTGGAAGTTAGCTACTTATAAAACCGTTTATCGAATGTCACCATCTTTTATCGTTTATAAGAACCAAAAGTGAACCATCACTCTCCCTATAATGACGTGTTATACCTCATGCTATTTAGAAGAATACTTAAGAGCAAGTAGACTGATAAACATAAGGATGAAAAGGTAATGAAGAAAATAGAGGAAAAGACTATTCTGAGTTACCAGAAAGAGGAAAAATCTTGGCTGGGACATGCACTACGTAGGAATCGTCTGCAACAAAGTATTATAGAGGTGGAGTGGAAGGAGTGATAGGAAGTAGGAAAAAATTAGAACGATGGACGACATTAGAAATGGACGAACATGCAGACAAACGAAGGAAGATACTCAGAATGGGGCACGATGAAGAGACCTGTCGCAAGACAGTGCACTGAAGCAGAAGGTATCCACAATGAGATTTTCACTATGCAGCGGAGTGTGAGCGGATATAAAACTTCCTGACAGATTAAGACTGTGTGCCCGATCGAGACTGAACTCTGGACCTTTGCCTTTCGCGGGCAAATGCTCTACCATCTGAGCTAACACGACTCACGACCCGTCCTCACAGCTTTACTTCTGCCAGTACCTCGTCTCCTACCTTCCAAACTTTACAGAAGCTCTCCTGCGAACCTTGCAGAACTAGCACTCGTGAAACAAAGGATATTGCGGAGACATGGCTTAGCCACAGCCTGGAGGATGTTTCCAGAATGAGATTTTCACTCTACAGCGGAGTGTGCGCTATGAAACTTCCTGGCAGATTAAAACAGTATGCCGGACCGAGACTCCAACGCGGGAAGGTAGGAGACGAGGTATTGGCAGAAGTAAAGCTGTGAGGACGGGGCGTGAGTCGTGCTTGTGTATCTCAGATGGTAGAGCACTTGCCCGCGGAAGGCTAAGGTCCCGCGTTGAAGTCTCGGTCCGGCACACAATTTTAAACTGCCAGGAAGTTTCAGGAGCAGGTATGTTACACGATATCGGCGATGTTAGCAAAAGACGAGGTAATGGCGATTGCGAGACGGTGGCGGTGGCGTTGGCCGGGACGCGAGGTCATCCGGGTGGGCGCTCACAGGTCAGCGCTGGCGCAGCAGCGGCGGCAGCAGTGCAGACAGGGCTGTTTGCGGCCGTAATTGGCTCAGCGCTGTGCCGGCGAGGGCTCAACTCGTTACTGCCGCTCCCGTGCGCCCGTTCGGAACGCTTACTCTGCGTCCACCCAGCCGTCTTCATCGTGCACAGCCTGCGACTAGCGCCCCGTATTACCTGGCTGACACACACAGTCATTGTGCTGGCGTGTTACAGGAGCGGCAGGTCCGCCACGATATGCCCAGTCTTTCGCAAGGCAGTATTGCCGCTCTACAGAAGGCACGCCACATTCATAGACTACGATAGGCCGAGTAAACAAGATGTGACTCGACACAGGATAGTTGCACTGCCTAAGGGAAGCACAATAACTCCACCAAAAGATAATCTTTCGTTTGAGGTTTCTGTTAAAGCTACACCCTCTTTGTTGCGCCTACTGGCTAGTTTGATTTGTAATTTACACTACTGGCAATTAAAATTGCTACACCAAGAAGCAGTACAGAAGATAAACGGGTATTCATTGGACAAACATATTATACTACAACTGACATGTGATTACGTTTTCACGCAATTTGGGTGCATAGGTCCTGAGAAATCAGTACGCAGAATAACCACCTCTGGCCGTAATAACGGCCTTGATACGCCTGAGCATTGTGTCAGAGTTTGGATGGTGGGTACAGGTACAGATGCCCATGCAGCTTCAACGCGATACCACAGTTCATCAAGAGTAGTGACTGGCGTTTTGTGACGAGCCAGTTGCTCGCCCACCATTGACCAGACGTTTTGAGTTGGTGAGAGATCTGAAGAATGTGCTGGCCAGGGCACCAGTCGAATATTTTCTGCATCCAGAAAGACCCGTACAGCACCTGCATCATGCGGTCGTGCATTATCCTGCTGAAATGTAGGGTTTCGCAGGGACCGAATGAAGGATAGAGCCACCGCTCGTAACACATCTGAAGTGTAACGTCCACTTTTCAAAGTGGCGTCAGTACGAACAAGAGGTGACCGAGACGTGTAACCAATGGCATCCCATACCATTACTCCGGGTGATACGCCAGTATGGCGATGGCGAATACACGCTTTCAATGTGCGTTCACCGCGATGTCGCCAAACACGGGTGCGACCATCATGATGCTGTAAGCAGAACTTGGATTCATCCGAAAAAATGACGTTTTGCCATTCGTGCACCCAGGTTCGTCGTTGGGTACACCATCGCAGGTGCTCCTGTCTGTGATGCAGCATCAAGGGTAACCGCAGCCATGGTCTCCTAGCTGATAGTCCATGCTGCTGCAAACGACGTCGAACTGTTCGTGCAGATGGTTGTTGTCTTGCAAACGTCCCCACCTGTTGATTCAGGGATCGAGACGTGGCTGCACGATCTGTTACAGCCATGCGTATAAGATGCCTGTCATCTCGACTGCTGGTGATACGAGGCTGTTGGCATCCAGCACGGCGTTCTGTATTTTCCTCCTGAACCCACCGATTCCATATTTTGCTAACAGTCATTGCATCTCGACCAACGCGAGCAGCAGTGTCGCGATACGGTAAACCATAATCGCTATAGGCTACAATCCGACCTTTATCAAAGTCGGAAACGTGATGGTAAGCATTTCTCCTCCTTAGACGGTGCACCACAACAACGTTTCACCAGGGAACGCCGGTCAAGTGCTGTTTGTGTATGAGAAATCGGTTGGAAACTTTCCTCATGTCAGTACCTTGTAGGTGTCGCCACCGGCGCCAACCTTGTGTGTATGCTCTGAAAAGCTAATCATTTGCGTATCACAGCATCTTCTTCCTGTCGGTTATATTTCGCGTCTGTAGCACGTCATCTTCGTGATTTTCTAGTATTTTACTACCATCTTTTAGACATGACATTTGGCTGTGGTATCGTCATCTGCTTAGAGGGTGCGTGTAATTCGGCGGTCCTACAGCCATTTTCCGGGAACACGGTTTGAGGCGATCTAATTCTGGTGTAAGGCTTTATTCAAACTTATCCAGACAAGTAATCCGGCTCTGAAGTTGCTCCAAACGCAATGGCGGCAGAATGCCGAGCAGGACCGAGGTGAAGCGCAGACTGAGGTCCTCCACTGTACTCCACTCGACTGTAGAGACTGAGCCACCATCATTATCATGGCCGGCGCGTCATGCGGTCCACACATGGGACGTGAGTTGCGGTGGGGACACCAGGTTTATACACTGGTCTGCAAAACTGAAGGACAAAGGTAACTTTCGATGATGTATCACTGCTAAGTAGTATAGAATGATGAAACCTGGGCCATGTGTTGAATATATGGTGCAGAAGGTAGTACAAATACACAATGAGATTAAAAGGAATAACACCTTTTTTTAAAGACAATAATTAAACTCAAGTCACTGCGACACACGATGGTCCCTTGGACAGTACAAAAGGCGGGACATGGTTCTTAGTTGGGTGAGTGACTTACATCTGGTGGGTGGTCGTTGCTTCATGTTGATGTGCTGCACATCCCACCTACGTTCGATGGCGTTTAAGCTTGGGAACGGCAAGACCAGTCCATTCACCGAATATCCTCTCGTTCCAAGAACTACTCCAGCTGTGGTGTTAGATGCGCTCGCTCACTGTCGTCCATAAAAATGAAGTCAGGGCAGAATGCATCCCTGAAAAGAAGCGCATGGGGAAGACGTAGAGTGTCACAATAACGTATACCGATGAGGCTATCGTGTTCAAAGAGTTCGTCAGTATGCAAGATTATGCCTCCACACATCATAACACCTGAACCACCAAAACGGTGATGTCAGAGGCAGTCAAATTACCCTACAATCTTCTTGCGGTATAGTCCTTCTGGAAGAATCCGTGTCTGTTCTTCATGGCACGCTGTTGTCCTGCGTATGTCTTGTCGTTAGTTGAACTAGAGCCAACAGTATTTTCAGTTTGTAGCTACGGTGCTCTCATGTCTGTTTCGCCAATCATTCTGCTTCCTCCAAGTCCGAAAGATGTTATTAGTTGCCGCGCGGGGTGACCGCGTGGTTTAGGGCGCCATGTCACGGACTGCGCGGCCCCTCCCGACGGAGATCCGATTCCTCCATCGGGTACGAGTGTGTGTGTTGTTCGTAGCATAAGTTAAAGTAGAGTGTAGGTCTAGGGATCGATGACCTCTGCAGTTTGGTTCCTTAGGAATTCACACACCCATTTTGTTATTAGCTGCTCCATTACGTCCTCTGCGCATACTAGGATCTCCACCTGAAAAGTTCCAGTAACATTACACACCCAGTAACCATGATGTACTCACGCAATTCTTTATCTGCAGGAAAAACATTATTCTGTAGTGAAAGTAAACTCATATAAGACAGAAATTTAAATTAGTACATGCCACGTCAATGGAAATACTGGGAATAAATTTGACTTTGTTCGGTCAAGATGTTCATTGTACAACACTTTCCATTTCTATAAATATAGTGTCACGGTGAATGATCTGCAACTACCGAGTATCCAATACGTTTTTCTTTCTTCAAATTTTTGCTGAAGTAATTAGTGCATGTGTCCGTTTGGTGAGATAGAAAGTGAGTTCGATTTGCAATCATCTCTTTGGGGTTACCAACTATCGTCCCATGCCTTTAGCTATGTACGTCCTCGGCAGTTACTATGAAGCTAGTTCGCTCAATCGCGCCGGCAACAATGAGGTTATTTAAGGTTCGGATGGAGTCTAGTAGGACCTCAGTCTACGGTATACATGAAATGTATTCCCAGTTGCGAATAAGAACAACCATCAGTTGTATAATGCCTGTGTTATTCCGAATCACGATACAACGTTCCTTTTGACATGCATGCAAAGCAGTGCATACAAAATCGTATTTATCCGCTGACACCGGGTACTCGACATTCAAATGTCTCCGCTGTGCGGAAATATACATAATGGATGCAAGAATACAGGTCGTAGACACATAGTTGACGACATATGGAAATTTTGGTCTCGCCATGAGTGATACTCGGACAGCAAAATCAAGTTTGCCTTCCGCAATCGTGGTGCTCGGACGTCTGTTTACGTCCCTGTCGCGGAGCTTCGTGCGCACGCAGCTGATTACTTCGTGTCAGCGTTCGCTAGTGCTTGCACTTGTGAACTAGAATGGCTGATTCGTACCGACAATCGCCGCGCTGTTTGTGGTGCCATGTAACGGATTGCGCGGCCCCTCGCGCCGAAGGTTCGAATCCTCTCTCGGGCATGGGTGTGGGTGTTGTTCGTAGCATAAGTTAGTTTCAGTACTCTGTAAGTCTAAGGACAGATGACCTCGACAGTTTGGTCCCTTAGGAATTCACATACATTTGAGCATTTGTTATACCGACAGTCTACTATCAAGATCAGCATTGATAATGAATTTGCACGACCGAAGGAATTTGATGTAGAACGATTTATACGTGAAGAAATTACAATTGAACCACAAGATATGACTGGCATCCAGTTCTCTACCACAAGCAGTGTAGTCTACGTCAAATTCATCAACGACACGGTGCATGACAAGATCGTACGCGACCATAAAGATGGACTCAAATTTAAATTTTCTGACGGTAATTCGGAATAACCCAGGCGCTGCAGTATCGTATCGGTCTCCGGTTGTCAATTCGGTGACATGACCAGATTTGAGTCTAAAGGGGTTGTACCGCGTAGCACGGCCTACGCCTAGGTCTGCACACACACACACACACACACACACACACACACACACACACACACACACACACGCGCGCACACACACACACTCACTTCGCAAGCCACCGTATAGAGTGTAGCGGATGATGCTTTTGATAACAGCATCAACTGTCCCCTTCCCGGTCCCAGGCGCGTTGGATTGAGGTTGTCGATAAATCTCTGGATGAACTCTAATTTCTCCGATATTCCCACTGTGGTCATTTCGCTAGACGAATGCGGGTACGCTTTCCGGGACGTACTCTCTGAATTTAAGCAGTGAACGTGTCCTTTATTCACGACGCTTCTCTTGCAGAATCTGCCACTGGAGTCCGTTGAGCATCTTGTTAATGCCCACCTGCCGACTAATCGATCCCATGAAAAAACGCCCCGCTCTTCGTTAGATCTCTATCTCTTCCATTTGGCCCAACCTGGTAAGAATCCCAGACTCACCAGCAACACTCAAAAATCGGTCATAAACATGTTTTGTAAGCTGTTATTACTGTGGTTGAATTAAATTTCCTTTTTATGAAATTCAACCTGGTATCGGCTTTCCTTAGCTTTCTTTTATGTGGTCATTACACATTACGTCACTCGGGACTGTTAGTTCTTGTTATTTTATGGTTATTACTGTCTGCAGATATTTTCTCAAAGAGTATAATCGAAAGGTAGCAGATTTCTTCGCCTATTCATCCATAACAGGCTACATTTATTTACGTTCAGGTATGCGACTTAACTGTTGCGGTCATCAGTCCCCTAGCACTTAGAGCTACTGAAACCTAAGTAACCTAAAGACATCACACACATCCATGCCCGAGGCAGGATTCGAACCTGCGACCGTAGCGGACGCGAGGTTCCATATTGAAGTGCCTAGAACCGCTCGGCCACTCCGGCCGGCCTCTGCAGGTCTTCCTGCAGTTCGCTACAGTCTTCGATTCAAAATTGTGTGAATCGCTTGTAAAATGTTAAATGTGTCCGTACTACTGTCACAGCGTGTATACTCAGTGACATTATTGTTGTCTTCCTTGATTGTTGTTGTTCTGAATTCTGGCATATTTTTTAATAATCGATTGTTTCTAACACATTTAAGCTCTTTACATGCAATGAACTATTTCACTTGAAATATGTTAGTGTACCTCAACGCACACGTTAAAACTTGCTGGCTCGTCCCCTTTCTGCTCGCGCGAGACAAGTGCTGCCCCGCGAACACTGAGGGGCTATCAGGCTTTTGGCGATGGTCTCGTTGCGTAAGCAGAGATATAACTCAGACGGGCGCAGGTGCCGACCATTCCATGACCACCGCCTGTCGGCCCGCTGCCAGGTTTAATATTAAAACCCAGATGCGCAAAGTGGGCGAGCAACCTTCAGGGTGCTGTGACGTTATAGCTGCAAGTGGTGTTACGATGGCTACAAGATGCGACGTCACTCTACGTGCGCCGTCCTTGCGCTCTCTCTTTCTCTCTCCCTCCCTCTCTCTCTCTCTCTCTCTCTCTCCCTCCCTCCCTCCCTCTCCCCCCTCCCCCGTCTCCCCCCCCCCCCCATACACAAACACACACGCACTGATGTTAAGACTTTCTTGGTACTTGTATTACTTTCCATGTTTAATGCCTCTTGTAGTTGTCTCATCAAATATTGTGTTTATTTTACATGGTTGATTTATTTAATGCAAACTATTACATAGTCACAGTTTTGAGTATAATGTTAATGTTTTTCCTGAGAAATCAGTACCCAGAACAACCACCTCTGGCCGTAATAACGGCCTTGATACGCCTGAGCATTGTGTCAGAGTTTGGATGGCGTGTACAGGTACAGCTGCCCATGCAGCTTCAACACGATACCGCAGTTCATCAACAGTAGTGACTGGCGTTTTGTGACGAGCCAGTTGCTCGCCCACCATTGACCAGACGTTTTCTATTGGTGAGAGATATGGAGAATGTGCTGGCCAGGGCACCAGTCGAACATTTTCTGTATCCAGAAAGACCCGTACAGGACCTGCATCATGCGGTCGTGCATTATCCTGCTGAAATGTAGGGTTTCGCAGGGTCCGAATGAAGGATAGAGCCACCGCTCGTAACATATCCGAAGTGGAACGTCCACTTTTCAATGTGGCGTCAGTACGAACAAGAGGTGACCGAGACGTGTAACCAATGGCATCCCATACCATTACTCCGGGTGATACGCCAGTATGGCGATGGCGAATACACGCTTTCAATGTGCGTTCACCGCGATGTCGCCAAACACGGGTGCGACCATCATGATGCTGTAAGCAGAACCTGGATTCATCCGAAAAAATGAAGTTTTGCCATTCGTGCACCCAGGTTCGTCGTTGGGTACACCATCGCAGGTGTTCCTGTCTGTGATGCAGCGTCAAGGGTAACCGCAGCCATGGTCTCCTAGCTGATAGTCGATGCTGCTGCAAACATCGTCTAACTGTTCGTGCAAATGGTTGTTGTCTTGCAAACATCCCCATCTGTTGATTCAGGGATCGAGACGTGGCTGCACGATCCGTTACAGCCATGCGGATAAGATGCCTGTCATCTCGACTGCTAGTGATACGAGGCCGTTGGGATCCAGCACGGCGTTCCGTATTGCCCTCCTGAATCCACCGATTCCATATTCTGCTAACAGTCATTATATCTCGACCAAGGCGAGCTGCAATGTCGCGATACGATAAACCGCAATCGCGATAGGCTACAATCCGACCTTTATCGAAGTCTGAAAGGTGATGGTACGCATTTCTCCTCCTTACACGGGGCATCACAACAACGTTTCACCAGGCAACGATGGTCAACTACTGTTTGTGTGTGAGAAATCGGTTGGAAACTTTCCTCATGTCAGGACGTTGTAGGTGTCGCCACAGGCGCCAACCTTGTGTGAATACTCTGAAAAGCTATATCATTTGCATATCACAGCATTTCCTTCCTGTCGGTTAAATTTCGCGCCTTTAGCACGTCATCTTCGTGGTGTAGCAATTTTAATGGCCACTAGTGTATTATCTGCCCCAATGCAACTATAGTCCATTACCCTTGTTGTATTGAGGTGTTCGTCTTATAACTTGTTTTCAACCCTTTATCCTATCCGGTCGACTTATTTTTCTAGTTCTTTGGTGTCTCTGACAGAATTACGGTATAGACTGTAAACTTTGGTACAAACAGTAAACTTCGAGAGTTTTAATTTCATCTTCCGGAACTTAAATTAATTTTGCAAATTTCTCCATGGGTTTCCCTTACAACTTACTCTTTGTATGCACTTAATAACATGGTGGCGGGGGAGGGGGGGGGTGGAGGGGTAAGAGGGAGCTGCTATCATGCCTCACACCTTTCTCAATAACTTTCCCTCTTCATCTCCTTTCACTCTTAAACTATTCCTTGTTTTCTGGAAAATTTATATATAATCTATAGCACCATATTTTATCCATGCTTCGTTCTCAATATCGAAGAGTGTATTCCAAA
This sequence comes from Schistocerca gregaria, assembly GCF_023897955.1. NCBI lineage: Eukaryota > Metazoa > Arthropoda > Insecta > Orthoptera > Acrididae > Schistocerca > Schistocerca gregaria. The sequence goes on along the minus strand of NC_064920.1, from coordinate 184,270,562 downwards.
CGACATGATCAAAACCTATTTTTCAGTCTACGTGTACTATACATGAATGTTACGTCCTTTTTCTTATCCTCAAAGGTAAGTCGTGGGGTAAGTGGTGCCCAGAAGTCAAATCAGTCTCACTCCAGGCCGAGTCTCACTCCAGGCCGGATTCCATCAGTTGTTCTTCAAAAAATGTTCAAAAGTGTGTGAAATCTTACGGGACTTAACTGCTAAGGTCATCAGTCCCTAAGCTTACACACTACTTAACCTAAATTATCCGAGGGACAAACACTCACACCCATGCCCGAGGGAGGACTCGAACCTCCGCCGGGATCACCAGCACAGTACATGACTGCAGCGCAATAGACCGCTCGGCTAGTCCCGCGCGACCAGTTGTTCTTCCTTCTGTAGATAATTACCGTTAGTATTCTGCAGGACTGACATATTAAACTGACGGATCGATAATGCTCCCGCCTGTCCGTGCATGGCTCCTTTGGTACCGGGACTGTTACATTATTTTGTGGTCCAGAGGGTTTGAGGTTCAACCAGTTGTACAGTCGCGGGTGAGGAGGAGGGAGTAAGAGAGGCAACCTACTGGTAGGCCTGGGCGCCAAGTGGGTCCGTCCCGGTGTCCCACTGACCTTGCCGTATTGATCAGGGCGCGCCCTGGCCTCCCGCACGCAGCTTGGCGCAGTCCGCGGCCAGCCAGCGGCCTCGACCCGCGAGCACACGCTGGTGGTACTGCCGCCAGTTCTGTACCTCCAGCAATGCGCACAGTTGGTCAGGCGGGGAGGGGGGCTGGCCTGCGGCCGAGCCGCTGCCACTGACCTAGCGGCACGTGACTGACACGCCGCCGGCGCTGGCGGTCAAGGGGTCGCCGCGCCTGCGCACTGCGGCGCGCGCGCCGGGCTCCTACCACATTCTGACGTCACTATCCGGGGTCGCTCCTTCAGCGGCACAACAGGCTGCACATTTTCGGAAATTAGGAGAGGCGGTGGCAGCGCAACGACGAGAAAAGTAAGCTTCACAAGCTGCGACGTCATCGCGAAAAAACACAGTGACCCGTGTTGTGGTTGGCAAGAGAGCCAACACCGTTTTACTAAAGGAGGCCGAAATGCACGAGTTTTAGCTCAAGCAGACTGGCGTGAGGTCTGGAACACGACAAGGAAATTAGAATTTCGAAAAAAGGACGTAGCTGGTGGAATACTTAACTTTAATCCATTAATGATGAACGTCGCTCTTGACGGTACATGATTCACAATATCAATAGTAACTGAATATGGCGCCTTGCTAGGTCGTAGCAAATGCCGTAGCTGAAGGCTATGCTAAACTATCGTCTCGGCAATTGAGAACGTAAGTAGGCAGTGAACCATCGCTAGCAAAGTCGGTTGTACAACTGGGGCGAGGAAGTCTCTCTAGACTAGACTTGCCGTGTGGCGGCGCTCGGTCTTCAATCACTGATAGTGGCGACGAGCGGGTCCGACGTATACTAGCGGACCGCGGCCGATTTAAAGGCTACCACCTAGCAAGTGTGGTGTCTGGCGGTGACACCACAACCCGTGTGTATAATAAGTTTCCTTTCATTTACATCTATGGTCACAATCTTTTTTTGTTCAACAGATTAGCGGTTTCGGTCTTTAATGTCCATCAGATCTGTTTCATAAAAACAAAGTCCTAATGTACTGCAGCGCTAGTGGCTTCGTCAAATGTTAAATTCGGATTCAGCACCAGCATCCTCAAATACATATAAATCACATCACATGCACGAGTCATGTTGTCGGTAAAACTACTATTTAAAACAGTTTTAAAGAGTACTTTTACTGACAACATGACTCGTGCATGTGATGTGATTTATATGTGTCCGCAGCTCGTGGTCGTGCGGTAGCGTTCTCGCTTCCCGCGTCCGGGTTCCCGGCTTCGATTCCCGGCGGGGTCAGGGATTTTCTCTGCCTCGTGATGACTGGGTGTTGTGTGCTGTCCTTAGGTTAGTTAGGTTTAAGTAGTTCCAAGTTCTAGGGGACTGATGACCATAGGTGTTAAGTCCAATAGTGCTCAGAGCCATTTGAACCATTTATATGTATTTGACGATGCTGCTGCTGATTCCGCATTTGACATTTGACAATGCACTAGGGCTTCAGTACATTAGGACTTTGTTTTTATGGAACAGATCTGATGATGGACATTAAAGACCGAAACCGGTAATCTGTTAAACAGAAAAGATTGTGACCATAGACGTAAATTAAAGGAAACTTATTAGAAAAGTAAGCGATCTTACGGATTTACAGCAAACACAGAACCACAAAGTGTCGTCGAAAGTACCGTAAGGAATAGCAGCAAGAACTGAACTAAATTTCCACTTGGTGTAATGAGTGGCAACTATCTCTAAATGTGCAGGATGCCCTCAAAGTACGAGAACACATCGCCGTTTCTTGCAAAACGTTCAGCTGCTGTCAAAGCTCTTTTTTTTCTGTTATGCCAGAATTTCAATGTGTGTTCGTCGCTCTTTCAGCGTCACGGCGGCAGTCGAGGTGTACCCATGTACGGGGTCAGCACTGCAACATCAATAGTACTGATTGCTTCATTAATTTGTGTACGAAGGGTCGCAGTCTCATTGACTGGTTAGTGTATCGGGTGATCAAAAAGTCAGCATAAATTTGAAAACTTAATAAACCACGGAATAATGTAGATAGAAAAAAGTGGTTCAAATGGCTCTGAGCACTATAGGATTTACCATCTGAGGTCATCAGTCCCCTAGAACTTAGAACTACTTAAACCTAACTAACCTAAGGACATCACACTCATCCATGCCCGAGGCAGGATTCGAACATGTGACCGTGGCGGTCGCGCGGTTCCAGACTGAAGCGCCTAGAACCGCTCGGCCACACTGGTCAGCTTAATGTAGATGGAGAGGTAAAAATTGACACACATGCTTGGAATGACATGGGAATTTATTAGAACAAAAAAAAGTGTTGCTAAACGCGTGAAAGATCTCTTGCGCGCGTCGTTTCGTGATGATCGTGTGCTCTGCCACGGGCGGAAATTTGTTTTACAAAGCACCTAGCATCCAGTACATGTTTGTCTATCGATTGTGCATATGATTTTGAAACGCATACCTGTTCGTTTTCGAACATTTTTGAACACATTCTAAGTTGATTTCTGAATGCTTGCATAGTGTACGTGACGTCTCTGCCAGGGGAATCCCCGTCGCATCTAGAAATAAAAAATACCTTCTCGCACACGAAAGGGGACGGGGCTGTACGAGCAGAGCCGAATTAACCTGAACGAGTGAATACTAATCGCTTTTGTTTATGTGGTTGAATGGTGTGCTAATGGTAAACGTTGTTATAATTTTTAGCAAAATCCGTAGATTCACACTACCAGAGCGGAAACAAACGACTAACAGAAATAACATGTAAGAAAGATTACATATTACCTTCTCGGTGTATCCAAGAAAATAAAATTCTGAGAGAGAACTTTTGCCAGAGCGCTAAGGGCCAGTTGTAGGATCATCGGTTAGCAGCCGCTAAAGTTCTAGCCTCAAAATAGCGCTAAAAAGCGTTGTACGAACAAGTAATTACACCTAACCGAAAAATAATTGCGGGATAACTGAACTGGTGATTCTGGCGGCGTTAGTGAAGTTAACCGGAGAATACGTTTTGATAATGGCAGGAATAGTTACAGAATTAGTACTGACAAGATTCTTTGTTAGAACCAGCAACGTGAAAAAACGGGAACATCACAAAAATTATATGGAATAATGTGACGATTCCAAATTGATATAAAAATTCCGTACTACTACTACTTTTCGATCTCATGCTTGAGGAGCTATAGCAGATTAATGAAACGCGAAACCATTTACACACATCAAAAAAAAAAGTTTTACGTCACCTCGGTTCCGGAACCTGTACAGAAAATTGGAATAGGCATCAACATCATTACCGCCGTTTTTATTGCTCATCCATGTTGTACTACCATACATTGAGACCTTCAGAGGTGGTGGTCCAGATTGCTGTGCACATCGGTACCTCTAATACCCAGTTGCACGTCTTCGTGCATCGATGCATTCCTGTATTCGTTGTGGCATACTATCCACAAGTTCATAAAGGCGCTGTTGCTCCAGATTGTCTCAGTCCTCAACGGCGATTTGGCGTAGATCCCTCAGAATGGTTGGCGGGTCACGTCGTCCATAAGTAGCCCTTTCAATCTATCCAGGGGTGTTCGATAGGGTTCGTGTCTGGAGAACATGTTGGCCACTCTAGTAGAGCGATGTCGTTATACTGAAGGAAGTCATTCACAAGATGTGAGCGGCCTATTCGGCGTGTTGTTGGGCCTATCTGTACCGCGCTGCATGGTGTCGTGGTTTTCAAAGAGGGACCTCGCCGTGGTTGTCGCGAGCGAAGTTGCGCATCGTGCAGCCTATTGCGCACAGTTTGAGTCGTAACACGATGTCCTGTGGCTGCACGAAAAGTATTATTCAGGGTTCCTTCGAGCCGTAATCCGTAGCAGCAGTTGGGCGGCCTGAGCGAAGCATGTCATCGACAATTCCTGTCTCTCTGTATCTCCTCCACCTCCGAACAACATCGCTTTGGTTCACTCCGAGACGCCTGGACACTTCCCTTGTTGAGAGCCCTTCCTGGCACAAAGTAACAATGCGGACGCGATCGAACCTCGGTATTGACCGTCCAGGCATGGTTTAACTACAGGCAAGACAAGCCGTGTACCTCCTTCCTGGTGGAATGTCTGGAAATGATCGGCAGTCGGACCCCTTCCGTCTAATAGGCGCTGCTCATGCTTGGTTGTTTACACTTTTGGGCGAGTTTAGTGACATCTCTGAACAATCAGAGGGACTTGTCTGTGATACAATATCCACAGTCAAAGTCTTTCTTCAGGAGTTCTGGGTGGCGGGGTGATGGAACACTTCAACAAACTTTGAGGACGTAATAGATACTTTCGCAGAAAGGAAAGCACACCGTGTAAAGCTGTAGCAAAATTAGACAGAGGAAAAAATGCAAGGACGCGAGGATTGAAGAAACGTGTACTGCATTGATTGTCTCTCGTCTTTACTTTTTTTTGTTCCCTATATTTAATTTTATGTCACAAGAAAGAGAGTGTTATTAGCTGATTGGCAATGAAGAGTGCAAATTTTCTGAAGAATTCTTCTTCTCCCGGTCACAAATAATTGCATCCAGTATTAATTGTAAACTACTCAGGGTGTCAAACCGGACAACTGAGAGAAGGAGAGGCACCACAGGACATTTTAATTTCCACCAGCCGTGACTATAGGTTTGACAGCTTCCATTGCAAAATACTTACGTTTGAATTCCACACATCTAAATACAGTGACGTGCGATAAAAATATGCTGTGTGAAGAAGCGTGGCGCTACATTTTGGCACACTTAAGACCAAATAACATGTGTTACATTTCCTCAAACATGTAAGTTTCATATACCAAACTCTTCAGAAAGGTGTGCCCTACAAAATGAACACTTTTGTGAAAAATCGATACTTTAACATTTTTGACGTCCTATCTCAAACGCACGAGGGGGAGGGCGGCGCCACTATCAAGTTTTTGCCCCGATTCGGAAATATCGTAGATCAGGGGCTGCAGAAATGTGGAACGTATAACGCTATAATTAAAACAGGCACTTTTTCAGGCAGTTATTGTCAAAATCTGTGGAAGCCAGCGTCGAAAACGCGAATGCATACCGCAGAGAACGATCGTTCGGCTGCTATCCTTGGACCATTTGTTCTTTGCAAGTAAAATTGCATAATCACTTACATAACACTTTATGGGCAGCTGATCTTCCTTCCTGCAGTTCGTTTGATGCATGACGAATTCACTGGGGGCTGTGCTGAATTTCAGCTGGCATTCGCTGTAAACTGTTTTTAGACAGGGGAGCGTGCACTTCGAGGAATGTCTTTGACGCTGCTTGTGTCTTTGAAGGCTTTGAACCGCATCTTTGTGCTTGGTGCTTGGTTTTTGCCAGCAGTGCCCTGCTATACTGGCGCGATAATTTCGCAGTACCGTTGTCACAGCTTTGGATTATGCGTACTAGATGACACACTACGCCTTCTCTTCGTCTTTCGTCATTCTGATGAACTCTAAGTAAAATCTGCAATAAAGGACAACTGAAAAAAATTCGAGAGCTGTTAAATATTTTACAAGAAATCACGATCCTCTACCTCTAACAGTCCCGAAATTACGATTTTCTTATGGATACCCTTTAAGATATTGCCTATTACGAAGAAACACAGAGAACGAACACGATAGTACCTGATCACAAGATTAGTGACGAATACCTAGAGAACATGAGACTTACTAAATTTTTTGTATTAATGTTAGAAAAAGATACATACGAGATAAACATGTGAAATCAGTCTTAGGGAAAGAGACTGAAAGATTCACATTTGTTGAAAGGGTTCTGGGAAAATGCACGAGATCTTTAAAGGAATTCTCTTGCGAGACGTTAGTGCGATCAACTCTAGAGGGTCGATCTAGCGTTGGCGGTTCTTATCTTGTAGGCATAATAACAGGCATCAGAAGAATTCAGATACGATGTGTTAACACATATGAAAGTGCAGCAGAAGTTCTCGCGCAACATGAATGAGAATCCTTGGAAGCAAGACAATGTAGCTCTCGCGAAACCCTGTTTGGTACATTTAGAGAACCTGTGTATGAGGCTGACTGAGCACTATGCCGCGGCCGTCGTGTATGTCTAGTAAGGATCAACCGCGACAGGCGCGTAGAGAAGTACGTAAACCATCATTTGTCCCCTGCGCAGAATGCGAATGGAGTAGGACAAAAAATCGATGATAATCGTACTGTGTACCCTCCGCCATGCACTATACAGTATCGTGAAATACAGAATTATTCAGCTGCCCCCAACCATTCATTTTATGCAGACCGCACTACGTCTGTGTCAGGAACGGTATCCAGACAGACGACACTCACTCAATCGATACAAATTTCCACTCGGAGTTTCGGGTGGCTGTTATCAAATGGAATGATAGTGTAAAAAAATACATGTGAGAATTGGCGGTGAGTTACACAGTATTTTTAAACCAAGACATTCCTTACTTTGCTATATTTATCTAAGTGTCTCTAATCTTTCTTTGCATAATTAGCAGTGTAGTCATAAAGGTCTTGGATGTGTCTGTAAGTTTATTTCGTTTACACTAACCTTTCGTAAATGGTTCAGAATTGTTATTTCATAAAGTGTGTTTCACCATCGGAAACAACCAGCTTAACAGGGTATATCAAAATAAGAAGCGAGGATGTAACAATTTTTCAGTACATAACCTCTCGATCGTTTACGAAATATTAAGAACAAATGGAATAAACTTACAGAAACATCCAAAATCTTTAACGTGTAACTCATGGCCAATCCTGACTTGTAATTTTTTTTTCAGTATGATTCCGTTCCCTAACAGCCACTACTAGTGGAAACGTACCTCGATTACGTGGTTATCGGCTGTCTGGATACCGTTCCTGACACACAAATAGTGCGGGTTGCATAAAACGAATGGGTAGGGGCACTTGAATCACCCTGTATAAACACTACTGGCCATTAAAAGAAAATGGCCAGAGAGAAACGCAGATGATAAACGGGTATTCATTGGACAAATACATTATACTGGAACTGACATGTGATTACATTTTCACGCAATTTGGGTGCATAGATCCTGAGAAGTAAGTACCCAGAACAACCACCTCTGGCCGTAATAACGGCCTTGATACGCCTGGGCAATGAGTCAAACAGAGCTTGGATGGCGTGTACAGGCACAACTGCCCATGCAGGTTCTACACGATACCACAGTTCATCAAGAGTAGTGGCTGGCGTATTGTGACGAGCCAGTTGCTCGGCCACCATTGACCAGACGTTTTCAATTGGTGAGAAATCTGGAGAATGTTCTGGCCAGGGAAGCAGTCGAATATTTTCTGTGTCCAGAAAGGTCCGTACAGGACTTGGAATATGCAGTCGCGCATTATCCTGCTGAAATGTAGGGTTTCGCAGGCATCGAATGAAGGGTAGAGGCACGGGTCGTAGGACATCTTAAATGTAACGTCCACTGTTCAAAGTGCCGTCAATACGAACAAGAGGTGACAGAGACGTGAAACCAATGGCACCCCATACCATCAGCCGGGTGATACGCCAATATAACGATGACGAATACATGCTTCCAATGTGCGTTCACCGTGTAGTCGCTAAACACGGATGCGACCATCATGATGCTGTAAACAGAACCTGGATTCATCCGAAAAAATGATGTTGTGCCATTCGTTCACCCAGGTTCGTCGTTGAGTACACCATCGCAGGCGCTCCTGTCTGTAATGCAGCGTCAAGGGTAACCGCAGCCATGGTCTCCGAGCTGATAGTCCATGCTGCTGCAAACGTCGTCTAACTGTTCGTGCAGATTGTGTTGTCTTGCAAACGTCCCCATCTGTTGACTCAGGGATCTAGACGTGGCTGCACGATCCGTTACCGCCATGTAGATAAGATGCCTGTCATCTCGACTGCTAGTGATACGAGGCCGTTGGGATCCAGCACGGCGTTCCGTATTACCCTCCTGAATCCATCGATTCCATATTCTGCTAACAGTCATTGGATCTCGACCAACGCGAGCAGCAGTGTCGCGATACGATAAACCGCAATCGCTATAGGCTACACTTTTCTGTTGCACATATAGGAAAGAGTAATATTAAAGGCCACGTGAAAACAGCTAAACACAGGAATACTATTAATGATACTGCTTCACCAGAGAGACATTTTAAAAGCCCATGATGAGAATTGTGGTCTGGAGTGTGCTACTAAAGAGGGAACATTTTCATCCCAGACTGCTAGACACAGTCGGTTTCAAAACATCGGCGTCATTATGCTCCCTGTCACGAAGCAGCATGTGTGTGTCCGTGGTGCACCGACAGCGGGCAGTAACATTCTGGAAATGGGTTGGCGTGGGCTGAGTCCCGAGATGAACCCAGTAGAACGGCTTTTGGATGCGTTACACACCCCAGACGCCCGCTTCCATCACTACCTTGTCCGCTTTCCACAGATATTCAAACATCACACTGCAAGTGTCCGCAGTAGATCTCAAACGGTGCTAAAGGCGAAGGATGGGCACAGCTCATAATTGAATTCACGAATAGGCGTCCGAATCAGATGCTGTATGTTTATAATATTGTTGTTTTAAACTCTGGAACAAACACAACATATTGCCTCATGCAGTGCTATCGACAAAGATTCAGTTACATAACTCATAAACATCGGCGTAATACTTTCGCACTTAGGGCGATCGCCGGTTATAAATATGTAAATCAGCATGCATATGAATTACTAGGACGTCTGTCTAAATCTGCGTGTACGCCTACACTGTACTCTACAAGCCACGTTCCGGAGTGCAGCGATGTGCGCTTGGTGTGCCATTATTATTCGTCTGCTTTCCTCCCCGTTTTCGTGAATGGTGGGCGTGAAGAGCGGCTGTCGGCGAGCTCCCGCATGATCCCGATTTCTCTCATCTTCTCTATATAGCCTCGTCTTTCACGGTACTTTTCGACTCAGTATCAGAAGGGTTCGACGCGATGTTTACGTCTGTAGAAGAGGGTGCCATCGGTAATGAGGCGTTCGATATTAGAAAGGGATTTCAAATTTTTTTTTTTTTGAAAAGGACACGGTCGATTCCTTTTCAAAACCTTCACCAAATGCGAGTTTGTATTCAATCTGTGATGACCTCGTCGTCGGTTGCACTGTAGACCATCTTATTTTCCGCCTTGGAAGTAACGTCGCACTTTTTCAGCGAGGTATACACACATATTTCTAGCTCTACGGTATCATGCTCACTACACGCTTCGCACCCGGCCCCAGTACGGTGCAAATGCCTTTACTGCCCGCTATCGGTGCGCCACGGTCACAAAGGTGTTCCATGACGCGTCTTTATAAGTGTGTGACTAAGCAAATAAAGGAACCTTGCCTGGAGACAAAACATAAAAATTCACTGGTGTGACAAGTCACGGTGGCCGAGCGGTCCTAGGCGCTTCAGTGCGGAACCGCGCTGCTGCTACTGTCGCAAGTTAGAATCCTGCCTCGGGCATGGATGTGTGTGATGTCCTTAGGTTAGTTAGGTTTAAGTCTAGGGGACTGATGACCTCAGATGTTAAGCCCCATAGTGCCTGGAGCCATTTGAACCATTTTGACAAAAGTCATGGAATACTCCGATTATCGTTTCATATATCCTTTTGCGCGGTGTAGTACAGCATGGACTCAACGAGTCGTTAGAAGTCCCCTGCATAAATACTGAGCCATGCTGCCTCTATACCCGTCCATAATGGCGAAAGTGTGGTCGTACGGGATGTTGTGCACGAACTGACTTATCGATTATGTACCATCTCCGTGGGATTCATGTCAGGTGAACTAGGTGCTCACATCATTCGCTCGAACTGTCCAGAATGTTCTTCAGACCAGTCGCGAACAGTTGTGGCCTGGTGACATGACAAGGTGATTTCGGAACATGAAGTCCATGAATCCTGCATATGGTCTCCAGTTAGCCAAACACAGCCATTTCCAGTCAATGATAGCTTCAGTTGGACCACAGGACCCAATCCATTCCACGTAAACACAGCACACAACAATGTGGAGCCACCACCATCTTGCACACTCTAGTCCTGCCATCAACTCATACCAACTGAGGTCGGGACTTATCTGACCAGATCACGGATTTACAGTCGTCTAAAGTGCAACCGATATGGTCACGAGTCCAGGAGAGAGGCTACAGGAGATGTCGTACTCTTAGCAAATGCACTTGCGTCGATCGTCTACTGCCATAGCCCATTAACGCCAAATTTCGCAGCACTGTCCTAACGTAACTGTTTGTCGTACGTCTAACATCGATTATTTCACGCTATATTTTGCGGTGAACTGCCGATCCTGTCGTAGCAACTCAGCAACGATATCTGCAGCGGGGGAAAGAAAGGCAATCTGCAAACCAACAAGCTTCACAACAGCCTAACCGTGCCGGTTTGAGTGGCCGAGCGGTTCTAGGCGCTGCAGTCTGGAACCGCGCGACCGCTACGGTCGCAGGTTCGAATCCTGCCTCGGGCATGGATGTGTGTGATATCCTTAGGTTAGTTAGGTTTAAGTAGTTCTAAGTTCTAGGGGACTGATGACCTCAGAAGTTAAGTCCCATAGTGCTCAGAGCCATAGCCAGCCTAACCGTGTACCCGATATCGACGGTCCGCCGTAGATCAAATTATAAGTTCTTTTCCAAGTTACTTGAAAAATCTATAAAGACAAACATTAAGCTGTGGCAGATTCAACCTAGAAGATAAGGGCAGACGCAGCAAGATTCATCAGTCCCTGTTGTAGAAAAGTTTTATCGTAAAAAAAAGAAATTGTTAGTTCAACAAAGTCACAGAGTTTTTATATGTTCGTTGTACGGTCTGACACTCCTTGATATCTTTGCCAGAATAAATTGAAATTCTCCTAATTTTTCCTTAAATAATTAATTAATGACACTAAATAATCAATCTTGTTCTCATTTAACGAAATATTCCGTTTTAAAACCGATCTTTTTGACCGCAATCGCCGATAAAGTTTTAAAACAGAATTTTAATACACTTCAGTATCGATTATTTTCAAAATGTCAATACGTGTCGACTTTTCATTAATAAAACTTTAAACTAGTTAATTCTTGAAGATCGTCCACACTCCTGATAAAATTCTGCCAGAATCTCTTCAAGACGTCTGAATATTAATTAAATTTGCAAGTTTCACCCATAAGTAATATTTACGATGTATGTCGTAACAGCAGAGTCAACTGACTGTTTTAACTTCCAACTCGAATTTTATTTAACAGTTGATAACCAATTGACATCCAATTACGAACTTTATCATTCCACACTGAACATTGAATCCCTTTTCATTTTATAAAAAAAACATAAAACATATTTTAATAATGGTCAGCATGATGTTTCAACGGTTCTTCCAGCCGCCGGCCGTCGACTACGATGCAATAGTGGTCAGCTCTCGTCGTCCGCCGCGTCTGGAGTCCCCACTGGATCATCTTGCTGCCACGCTCGACATGAAAGAAAAAAATCTTTTTAAATAACAAGTCTGCACTTAACATACTACAAATAAATAAATATATACAGGCTGTTACAAAAGGTTTACCACATCCCGAAATTAGACCTACACTCTACCAAAAATATGATCAGATAGTTTTGGTGCGGTACTTAAATGACGTAACAAGTGGTAGGGTTACTGGTAATATTGATAGCATTGGTAGTGAAAGAAACAAATGAATTTGTAAGAGAGAAACTTGCAGCCGACGACTTCTCGTTCTCTTTTGTCTTGTTTACGCGTAAGTAGAACCGCATTCCTAGAGAATATGAATTCCATTTTACAAGTGGTAAAAATTATTAGATCGCATAACTTCTGCGTTTTAATGTAACCAAAGGGATTGCTTTTGATTACGTCCACGAACATATACAGGGTGTTACAAAAAGGTACGGCCAAACTTTCAGGAAACATTCCTCACACACAAAGAAAGAAAATATGTTAAATGGACATGTGTCCGGAAACACTTTACATGTTAGAGCTCATTTTATTACTTCTCTTCAAATCACATTTATCGTGGAATGGAAACACACAGTAGCAGAACGTACCAGCGTTGATTTGAAACACTTTGTTACAGGAAATGTTCAAAATGTCCTCCGTTAGCGAGGATATGTGCATCCACCTTCCGTCGCATGGAATACCTGATGCGCTGATGCAGCCCTGGAGAATGGCGTATTGTATCACAGCCGTCCACAATACGAGCACGAAGAGTCTCTACATTTGGTACCGGGGTTGCGTAGACAAGAGATTTCAAATGCCCCTATAAAAGGAAGTCAAGAGGGATGAGGTCAGGAGAGCGTGGAAGCCATGGAATTGGTCCGCCTCTACCTACCCATCGGTCACTGAATCTGTTGTTGAGAAGCGTACGAACACTTCGACTGAAATGTGCAGTAGCTCCATCGTGCATGAACCACATGTTGTGTCGTACTTGTAAAGGCACACGTTCTAGCAGCACAGGAAGAGTATCCCGTATGAAATCATGATAACGTGCTCCATTGAGCGTAGGCGGAAGAAACTAAAATGAGCTCTAACATGGAAATTAAGCGTTTCCGGACACATGTCCACATAACATCTTTTCTTTATTTGTGTGTGAGGAATGTTTCCTGAAAGTTTGCCCGTACCTTTTTGTAACACCCTTTATATTAACATTTCTTACCTGGCGTCGCTCAATCGGTAAAGAAACGCTATGTTTCCTGATTAGACTTTTGAAACACCACAATTTGCATGTCTGTTTGCGCTGAAAACTTTCCTCAATCGCCGCTGTTCTCGGTCTTTAAGTGAAGGCTGTCGGCCCCTAATTCGTAGGTGGTGGTGAGAAGTAATGCCAGAAATCTGATATTCTCGCCACACTCTTGACACTGTGGATCATGGAATGTTGAATTCCGTAAGATTTACGAAATGGAATGTCACATGCGTCTAGCTCCAACTAACATCCCGCGTTCAAAGACTGTTAATTCTCGTCGAGCGATTATAATCACGTCAGAAACCATTCCACGAGAATCGCCGGGGTACAAATTACAGCTTCGCAAGTGCACTGTGCTTTTATAATTTGTATACGCTGTAGCGCCGCCATCGGCATACGTGCATATCGTTATTCTATCACTTTTGTTATCTCATTGTAGGGCGAAATGAGTAGAGCCGCAGCAGTGAACAGGTAGGTGGCCAGGTGTGGTTTCGCTGCGAGCACATGCGACAGTTATTAATGGTCAGGCTATTCATCAAGCCTAATGATAACGGGCCTATCTCTCGCAGCTGTTACCCAGCTCGTTTATTTTGCTAAGGGTGGGGGTGGGGGGGAGATAGGTGGCGCTCTGTAGCATTCCACCCCCTCACCACAACGCCCGCAAGTAAACCTCAGAGTCTCGGCTGACGCCGTTAGCAATCCGCAGAAGTTGAGGACTGATCGCGGGGCGGGAACGCCCGTCATCCGTGAGGCGGAAACTGCACGGGAGCAGGCAGCCAGGGAACCGAGATAAGGGGCGAGGGGGAGGAAGGACTGCGCTATCTATCGGTCGCAGGGCCCCAGCAGTAGCGGCCTGGCGCTGGTTCGCTGTTCTCTGCGCCGGGCGCAAAGCGACGTTCAAGCCGTGTAAACACGGCCATTATTCAGTGCTAACGACCCGGCCAGGTAGCGAGCACCGTTCAACCTCTGCAACAGGCTGCCCACAGAAACTGAGCGTCCTGGCGTCTCGTTGTAACAATGCTGTAAAAAGACCGGCTTGCTGCAAATAGAGAATAAACTCTCTGTATAGAACCATCTATCTGTTCCACCACCTACAGTATTCGTGTCAATATGGCACATGCACTAAAATTCGATTACGCTTTCTCAGAATATCCACGAATTCGTAGAAGGCTCCTCTGGTGTGCGTACTGTAAGACCTTCGGTACACACACCATCAGATTATTTGACTTGTCGCTCTAACGAAGTAGGCGAGTGTCATCAATACGTCTCGTGGTCTTATCGTGGCGTGTTTATCTTCTGCCGTTAGGTTGGACGATAGAAATGCCACTTGCACGCTTAAAGCAGCAGATTGACGGTGACCAACTTTAAACAGAATTTGATTAATTTTCACACACATTTATTAAAATGATAAAAAATATAGACATTAAGTAACTTGATTTTGGATGTTGTTTACAATTGACAATCTGAAGTTCCCTTGGCCTTGGTACGTTAATCTTATTCTCACATATCTCTGATACTTCACAAAGTGTCTACTCATTTATCTTTATGGCTATGTACAGGAATATGATGATCTTATTAGGCGAAGACTGAAACTTGACTACAGGCAAATGCAGACTAATGCAGACTGACTAATCAGAGGTCTGTACACTCGTTATAATACCTCGAGCGTTCAGGTATCACTGCGCAAGTGTGATCCGCGACGAGAAAAGGTTCTACGTTAGCAGCAATCTCATTGGCTGCGTTACATATTAATATGCAGATCGGCGGAAGCAGAATTTGGTCCGTCTCTAAGGCAGCGCCATCTCGCAGTGCGGAGACGGACGAGCGCTGCGCCTGCGCTGTTGTGCTTAGCGGGGCGCGCTCTAGTGGAAAAGTTGTGTACGCGCTGACTACGCTGAACTATGTGCACAACAGCGCCATAGGTAAAGTTTAGAAAAACTGATCATCCCTACAATGAAATTTCTACTCGGCAGCGGAGTGTGCACTAATATGAAACCCTTTCACGTTTAAATTATGCCAGACCGAGACTCGAACTCGCGACCTTAGATTTCGCGGGCGAGAGCTCTACAGACTGAACTAGTCAAGCACGACTCACGATCCGTCCTCACAGATTTACTTCCAGCTGTACCGCATCTCCTACTTTCCACGTTTCACAGAAGCTCTCCTGCGAAACTTACAAGACCAGCACTTCTGGAAGAAAGTCTGTTGCGGAGACATGGCTGTTGAAAGCTGACCGTGTACTTTTCGACTTATGACTCTGTTCGACAGTTTCTTGTAATCAGACTATGCTCACGCCACCGTGTACGCTAATCAGAAGAGTTACATAATATGCATTGCAATCAGCCCATTAAAGTGACTATTAAGTCTATTCCTGAGTGGTAATGGCTAATGACTATAAGGAATCAACTGAATGGTCGTTGGGTATACAGGCGGTAGGAGAAAATGACATCCTGAACAGTGCAATCGGCGGACTTAAATCCCACGAGATCTAGTTTACTTTTAATACTCGATATTCACAATGCTCAGATTCAAAGTATACTCTTTAGGGTGGTCTGGAAGTAGAAAATGAAGTTAAATTCCAAAATCTACTGATCACGAGACTAATTTATTGATTAACGTCCCAAATGAAACCCTTTCTGTAGTATACACTTCCATGTAACAAAATTATAAAATCAGTAAGAGATATCAAGCTATGTAAAAACTATCCTTTAATGAACAATAATGTCTTACAAGGCAAGAAAAAATGATAAGGGTGGAACTTAGTTAAGCACAGTTCACCTTCTGAGCATCGGACGAAGGGAACAGGTACCAGAGGTGGTGCACACACGAACCATTCATAGAGGACGGAAGCTCGGGTTCAACCGTTCTAAGCTATCTGGCCAAGCCCTCAGTAAAATCCAGAGCGTCCTGGAGAGTAACAGAGGGTTGCTCCTGGGCGTAATAGTGGAGTCGAACACCAGCACATACAAGGGCACAAAAATGTGAAAATCATTAACTGGCAGAAACTTTCCACAAATTCTATGTAACCATCTTACTTATATAAGAACGATCTCACGTGGTTGTTTGCGTAACACTCCATGGTATGCGTGGTCATGGCATGTGGTTGACTGATGTCCAAAAATCAATCAGTTTTCACAAATTAAGAACTTGCGAAATAGTTTGGAATAATACGTGCATGCGGGTATTCATTAAGCTGAGGATAAAAGGTCTGTTCAATAAATGTGGCCACGGGAAGACAGATTTGAAGTGAAAGGCACGTGGTTGGCTGATGGCAGAAAATCAGTTTTCACAAAGACAACAGGGCTCAAATTGGAGAAAACGAATATGTAATATGCACTTCGCGGATAGTAAGAACGAGGGAACCCACTGCAAGTATTACCCCCCCCCCCCCCCCTCCCCACCTTTACACTAAAAGGAGAACCCAAAGACCCTAACTGGAACGGTCCTTCTCTCAAGACAAAGCGTGACCCACAGAACTCAATAAAACAAGAGAATTTACCCCAACATAGATTCAGAATAATGATAATTCACGAAAGCTATCCATTATCCCTCCAAAAATGTTAATAGAAAATACAAATCTAAATCATTTGATGAAATTGTTTGCTGTGATGTCAGACAACTCTCACGGAGCGAGCCTGTGTTCTTTCCAGGTCCCAAAAAATAGTGCCGATTTCCTTTTTTGGAGTCCGTCTTTACCACAGGTGAACGGAGGGGGCTGTTGCCAGGCTATGCATCAATATCCAGTGTAACGGAACGCCCGCTCTCTGTGGGCTTCATCAGAAGTTATGTGATTGATGCTGCAACAAATCGTCGGAACAGAGAAAAAAAAATAGGAACGAGTAATCGCTGTCAACAAGCTTAGGCACAACTTGCTATTAATGTTTATGAAAGCGGATCATATTGACGGCCTTTCTCTATTCAGCGAAGAATCCAAAGGCAAAACTAAAGTTTCCGTGGACTACCTTTGTGAATCGGCGCGTAGGACCTCCTTCTAACTTTTCTGTGTGGTGCTCTCGTTGAAGTCATCCCTCGTAGCAGATATCGTAGCGTAGTGTAAATGTCCGCAGCTGCAAAAAGTCTCTGTGGCTATGAACGCATGTGTGGGTAACAAATCTACTTTAAGATTATAGTGCCTTTATTGATAAACATCGTACAACTGTTCAGTTACTCAATGTGTTGCACATAATTTCATAGACTACTGAAAATCGAGAACATGGTTCACACGTGGTTCAGACCACGAGTACATCCTATCTCCGACTGGCTTGTTTGGCGCACAACCTGAATCACCAACAAACATAGTACGACATCTAAAGGATTTATACTATGTTGATAGCATATTAACCATCATTTGTTTCTTATCACAGTTAGCTTATTGCATCGTTTTTCAATCTTTCAGTATTCGCTGCCCAACTTTAAACCACAATATTCGTCGTCTTCCATTGCCCCACTCTCTCCTCAACCAGTTCTTCAGACGAATTCATACATATGATTTAAAGACGCGTCGCTGATACTGAAAGGTTGAGAAACATTGCAGTAAACAAATTGCAATAAGAAACAGATGGTGAGTAATATGCTACCAACAAAGTTCGAATCCTTTTGATGTCGTAAGATGATTGCTAGTGATTCCGGTTGCGGGTCGCGTTATTTCATAAGACTGGTCCGTTAAACTTACTAAACCAGAATCTGTGGGCCTCTCTGTGTAACAAGTAGTGCGCGAGAAGTTGATGAAGTACGTCAGGGGAGTGCGGGATACAGAGGGAAAGTGGCACAGCCATATCGGTGTGAGAGTACGTGAGAGGGGGAGTGTTTTCTTGTTTATCTTCCACAGCTGACAACCCGCGGGCGTGCGTGCCTCGTACCAATCATCTGCAATCGCGAAAATTGTACCCGAAAGTAACATGAGCTCCTCAATGTAGGTTATTGAGACAGTTATGTTCAAACGTGGCACTTACTTGAAGCTGTATTTACGCTATTAGTAGACACAACGTGCAGGTGATAAAAAATTTCGACGCGATTCGAACTTCTCTGTGTCATTTTTGCTTATCTAGAATCACAATTCTCGTGCTCTTGTAGGCTGCCTGCGCTGTCTACGAATGGTGGAGCTTGTTCCGTCGAGACCGAACCAATTCCCTCGGAATTGATTATGACAAAGAACACGATTCCGCAACTTGTCGAGTGTCTAGATTTTTTCATTTTTTTTTTATATAGCTGTATGTGCATGCTTCCTGCTTTCACAGTATTGCAGTACATATTCGTAAGTACTACTTAGGATAGCATGTCAATATTTCAGTGAGTGCAAGGCAAAATTTACCTCTTCGCGGCAATGGTTAAATGCATTGTGCAGTACTGATAGTCCCGTTTATAAGTGCATTATATCAGTTAAATGTGGATTTCGACTTTTTATTGTCAGAATATATTTTACTATCCTTTTTCAGTAAATTAATTACTTTTTGAATTCATAGTTTTTTCTTTTCAATAAGCTCATGCTGTTTAGCGTTTCAAGCCTCTCCCATCCCTCGTCTCCCCCTCCCTCCCACCCCCCATCTAGGAGGCTGAGAAATAGTTGGGCTACTGCAGCATAATGTAACAGTAGAAAAGAAGCTTAGACTGCACCTAGCATTTATTACGTTAAAATTGGATTCCAATAAATAATATTTGATATAGAAAAAGTAGCAGTTTGGCGCCAAAATGTCGGGCGGTTCCTGTCGCTTGAGATTGCCACGAGGCGCCACTCAGTCCCTAGTCCCACTAACGCTGATTCACCATCGTATGGCGTGACCAGCGTCGCTTCCTGCTTTCCAGCCGTGGTAATTGCCTACTGATTCGTCTCTGTAGCAGTCCGTGTCACTGCGCAAGGTAGCAACTTATTCGCCTTAAATGCAGCATTCGAATACAGTGTGAAAAATGGCAAATAAATGGCATCTGACATGAGAGGAACCTCACAAATACACTGAAAAGCGTGTAGTTTATAGAAAGTCTGTAATATTATACAGTGCAGGTGCAGTTCTTTAGTAGTGGATGCTGCACTTCACGCCTAGAGGCACTGGAAATATATAGTACACAGATCTACCAGTCTAACGATGTGATGAGTAAATACTGAGGGTATTCTTAATATTCGATCAGGCGCTCTGAGCTGTCGGCGGGACTGCATTCATCATCAAACTGCGACGAAGGTACTTAACGCAAAGCTGAAAGATTACATAAAATATGCACTACAAATGAGGTGGGTTATTGATTTAAGGGGAGCCAGTAAGTAAGACAAGGAATTACAGTGTGATCATTGCGGGTAGTGTTCGTGGATAACCACGTGATTCTAAGAGCAAAAAAATTACGTTTAGCACAACAAGCAGATGATTGTGGGTTCTGGTTACGAATGTAATCTGATTCTAACGAGTTCAGATACTGAATACACAGTCGTCTATAGACGGCCACAAAAATCAGGTACTACACAAAGAACCGTGAATTCTATAGTTTTGCAGTAATCACATAATAATACTGACAGAGATGTATGGTCACGTGTTATTGAATGGCTCAGTCGAAATGGCCGAGCGGTTCTAGGCGCTTCAGTCCGGAACCGCGCGCCTGCTACGGTAGCACTTTCGAATCCTGCCTCGGGCATGGATGTGTGTGATATCCTTAGGTTAGTTAGGTTTTAGTAGTTCTACGTCTAGGGGACTGATGACCTCAGATGTACGCGTTGTTGTTGTTATCCACATGGACACACCATTGGAAACCGATCAGTGTGAACATACAGTAAAACTAGGGATTTATCTACCTCACCGTGATACCTAGAAAAAAAAAAACGTCCTTCAGGAGTTTAGCAGAGTATATTTGCAAAGCTTCGCTTAGGCAAGAGCATGTATCGATCTCATTCTGCAAATGTGAGACAGTATGGTGTGAAACTGCAGCCAGTGCACACGGGTCAGAACAGAACTAGATTCAGTAAACAAATGTTTCCATTGTACGTCATGGTGCGTACAAAGCGAAAATTCGCGGCAACCCGCCTGATTGGGCAGCACTAGTCGAACAGCGTAGCCATCATGAGATATGTCACGCGTGCGTCATGCAGCAATGCGGACAGGCTACCAGAAATAGCAGCGTGTCTGAACTACGTGCCGTTTTGGAGAAGACTGAGTACTGACAAGTTACGCACTCACGAAACGAGCGGACGCTTTTGAACTGTTTTAAAGTTTCCCATATCAGTTGTATGATCACGTATCAAATAGATGCAACAATGCTCGAGATCGATAGACTCATCTTTTAATTAACAAAGCGCCATTGAATCCCAGTAAAGTAGTAATAAAACCATTCTTTAAAATAATTAATTTGTAATGGTCGTAGAGAAATCAGTCTTAAATAGTCAGCAAGTAAGAGCATTATTTGAGTTCACTCGTATAAATTTGCTGTATTTGTGGAATGATAAGATCTGTTTCTCCTTGTCCAATCATTAATTGCAACGTCCTGCCGTTGGGTCTAAAATATTGCTTTTCGCACTCGGAAAGTGAAAAAATGTGAAGCAGTTTTGCGAACTAAGCAGTACTTTCACTGAGTTAAGAAAGTTTTTTTTCGCCAGTCATCTACTGCGTACAGTTTTAGAAAACCACCTGGAAGTTAGAAGAGTGATGGGGCAAAGCGACGGGCGTGTTCCCTTCCCCTAAAAACGTACATAGTCATCCAACTTCAGTCACCCACAACCTCAAGCTCTTTCACGCAAATTGTTTGTATAATTAGAGGCTGACAACGATCGCACCATGAGTATGTATTTTACATCGAAAACGTTTCGAGACTGATTTTATTCGTGGCGTATAAGCAACGTCGGCGCAGAAACTACGGTGGCAGCTTGGACTCACAGCTGTAAACAACAGAAGATCTTTCGACTCGTCATTTGTGAGCTGGCAGAGTTAAGTAATGGATAAGCGGCCGTAGTTGTCAGCGTCATTGGGTCGCAGATCGTAGTAGAACATCATCACTAAATCAGATGTTCAGTACCTTTTCCAGAATGTTCTGAAGCAGAGCAAAGTGTGCGAAGAGTTTATACCGCACACTTTGACTCTCGAGCAAAAACAGCGAAGCGTGGACGGCTGCTGCGACTTGATTGAAATGCAAAACATGGACAATTCTATTCTGGAAAAACTAGTTATGGGCGATGAGACTTGATGTTATCAGTATGAATCTATAACAAAACTAAAAAATCCATAGTGGGTCTCTGATGAATCGCCAAGAACGAAGGAAATACGAATCTGGCGCGCGAGTTGAATAGTATCCCAATACTTGAACGCTGATGGTCAGTCTGGGATCGGTACTAGCTAGGAGTGATAGAGGAAATAAAGAAGACCCAAAGAAGATTTGCGCGTTCAGGTACAGGTTTATTTAGTAAGAGCGGTAGCTTTACGAAGATGTTCAGTCGACTCCAGTGGCTGACGCTGGCAGAGAGTAGTTTTGCATCACAGAGTGGTTTACTGTTAAGATTTCGAGATCGTACGTTCCTAGAAGCGTCTACCAATACATTTCTTCCAATCTATTTCTCGGGAAAATACATGAAGATAATATTAGAAAATTCGAGCTCGCCCGGAGGCTCGCCGGCAACTGCTGTTCCCGCGAATCATTCGCGAGTGGAACAGAATGTGGGGAAAGTGACAGCGGTGCACCAGCTACCCTCCGCCGAACACCGAAATTTGGCCCTCCGGAGTGTAGATGTAAATGGATTTTCCTGGCAGTCTCACATGGTTGTCTGAACGTTCTGTGAGTTGTACTCAAGTGAAAGAAGACTATGTAAGACACCTGATGTATTAAAACTGTCATCTTAACTTTCGTCATTTTTTTTATTAAACCAGTCTCGATACTTTTTGGACTGACAGTGTAAGTAGTATCGTCATAAATATCTATAAAAGTACCGCAGGCTACCGTAGACTATCATAAACAAGCGTAGACTACCGTAGTTTTCCTAGTATCTGTCGTCAGTTAAGATCGTACCTTCATGGCCTGTACATTAGGTGTGTTGCATACCTGTCGGCTATTATTTCATAACGTGCACTTTCTTTACGTATGTGGTCAGTGTCTTCCTATTTATAGCAGCACGGAAATGGTCAATGTTCGCTTCAGGTTTGAGACGAAAATATTTGATTTGCAACGTGAAACAGAGGGGTGTTGTGATAAAAATAAAGAAAACAATACAGATTTAACATTAAGAGCTAGGAAATGCAATTTTCTCAACAAAAACTTAAAATAAAAAAGAACACAGAACAAAAATACATCAGACATCGCCACAATACTTCGTCTATCTTATACGAAACATGTTTCTGTTATTCATAAACCACTTTCGCATATATCAATAGTAATAGGAAACTTTTGCCATTGATCGTGTGGAAAAGATTCTATTGAGCACAAAATTAAAACAATAATTAAACATATTTTATATGATTGTGCATGTGAACTGTACTTGCATCGAAAATGATTGGTTTGGTTACATAAAAGCACAGAAAATACGTGATCAACTAATTTTTATTACTTATAAAATGCAATTTGAATTCTTTAAGAAAAAAAGTACAAAGTGGACTAACACTGAATGTCGTTCGGTTCTAACTGTGAGCAAAACAAACAAACAAAAATACAAAGTGAAATCGACGGTTCCCTGTTTCTCTCTTACACACTCATTTGTTTCTTTCCCCATCAATGCCACCAGTACTTCCGGTATTCCTATCATTTAGTACGTCATTTATGTATGTACCGTAAGCATCGAACCGTGGTTTTGGTAGAGCGCAACTGCAGTCACAAATTGTACCACAGCTAAGGTTGTTAAATTCAATTACAGAAATCTTAATAATAAGCTATATTGTAGATTTCATTTTTCTAGACTTTCGTGTTCTAAATAGGTGACTGACAATTATACCACCATTTTGTGGAAGTGACCGTAGAGTTTCGCACACTTGTGCATAGCTTACGGCTGCAAGCTACGCAACTGAAGGAACGATCACGTGGGAAGGCTGCAATATACGGCGTCAGTATCTGCAGCAGTGCCAGCACACATCCTAGGTGGCCGGCTACAGTCAGTTGCTCCTACGATGCCGGCAACCCTTCACACTCTCTGGTTGCGCGTATTCGTGAGCTGTCAGTGGCAAGGCGGAATTCCACAGTCCCCGTAGCACTAGACATCATCGTGCCGCAAGCTCCATGGTGTACTTGGTCCAGTATGACCAAATTCAGGTGTGCGCCATGAAACTATTCTACAAAGTCCTTGTTGCCTTTGAAAAACATGTTGTTTGAAGTTGCAAGCTACAGGTTATATGTTTTTATACAGTGTGCCCAATCAGTTCCACTGAATAAACATCAGAATAGTGCACCATGGCTTTGCAATGGGAAGAAGCAGCAGCTTCGTTTTTGGTCGTAGCTTTGAGTAATGAGGGAAAAATAAAAATAAGAAAATCAAGTTGGTGGAAAGGGAATCATTTCTTGGAGGTCAAAAATTGCAAAAAGACAGGAAATTAAAGAGAGTGTTCCTGGTTAAAGGGAACATCAGGCAACGACCGACTGAAAGAGTGCAAAGGGAAACAATAGAAGATGAATGAATAAACTTGAAATATAACACAAGTAATACAGTATATGAAGCAGGGAAAAGGGACTACAAACATAGACAGTGAGATTGACAGAAAGTGCAAAACGGCTAATCAGGAGTGACTAACATAGGCAAGGAGTCGAAGCATTCATAATTAGGGGAAAGAGAGAGTGCACGTAGTGGAAAATCAAACAACCTTTTAAGAAAATTGAAGCAGCTGTGGGAGTAAGAAGCACGGCTGTGGGCAACAGTTGGCGCTGCAGTCACGTGCTGTCATGAAGATGGCGTTGGCGAGAAATTCAAAACTTAAAGATGCCGGACAGTAGGAAAAGATGGCGGATGGCGTATAATTCAGAATTGAAGATGGCAGTGGTGGTAAATTAAAAAAAAAGTAAGATGCCACTGGTGTTGAATATTTTTTCGGCAAATTACTGTATTTGAAAGATGGCGGCAGCCCTTCACACTCTGGCCCTCTGGTTGCGCGTATTCGTGAGCTGTCACTGGTAATTAAACGAAACAGCAGTAAAACTAAAATGTTTACTGTGTTATATTCAATTATACTACAGTATTTACACCTCAAAAAAAGTTAAGTAAGCTTCTTTGTCTGAACTGTGTACATTGTTGCGACACACGCACACACTGATTTTTGTGAATAAATCCAATTCTGTAATGTTCCGATTTCTCAAAAAGCATATATAATACAAGAAATCAATTGAACTCCATATGATAACATATTTTCCTGGAGTTTAATCTAGTCAGTCAGAAAGGAGAATGTCAATTCACATCAGTCATAAAAGTTGTAGGGACCTCAAGCTACAATTTACATTTACAACTACAATTTACTGTTACATACATACATTTAAATTTAACTTTTCAGGTAGTCACTTTACATTTTTCAGGTACTTGTAATTTTTCAAGAATTTACATTATTAAGAATAAAATCGACTGTCGCCATTTTTCAGGCTGTATTGTGCCTAAGCCAATGTATTTACCTTATGAGGAGGTATAAAAGTTTCTCATCCTGTGCAGAAAAGCCCAGTTGGTATTGTTTCATTACAGCGACAATGTGTTGCTTTGACTGAATTAAAAAAATTGCCTAATTATTTTTACTTCCGAATCCAATGCGCATTGGCTGTAATCCTCGTTGGTTAACGTGTTAAGAGAAGACTGTTTTATACTCTTTACTCTCCACGTTATACATCCACATTCGGTCATGAGTGCACACATTTTTGCTAATAGACCTACATGCTCTGAAATAGGAGCATCATTCAGTTCTTCCTTCGCTAAGCCAAACTCTTTTGCTTAACTGGAGAATAGAATAACTTATTTGCATGGAAACATGAAGTATCACACCTTGTATGGACATTATTGATTGTATCCTTGTAGAAATGTGGAGCTGTGAGGTGTGAGATTAAGTTTTCGGTGTCTGTGTAGTACAGTTTTACATGATGTGCCGGAAACTTTCTTAAGACATATCGATAGTAAAAGTCGAAAATAGGGATTTTCGAAATATCCAAAAATGGCCAATCTACTGCAATGGTTTTATGAAAGACTACATTAAATTTCCTCAATTCAATGGAAATAAAATTTTCATTAAAAATAACACTCTGTTAATGCAGCTACTCCTTATCTGCCTTCATAGGATTTTACGTTTTATGCCCCACATCTATCAAACATTTTGTATGGCTTTTCCAAACACATTATTGCTTATCACGTGGAAAAGTTCTTCACGAAATCATTGCTGGCTCTCAAGTATTTCAGTGCGTTAATCTCAACATATTGCCTCATCAGGGAGTTTGCCAAAAGGATAAAAGGATAAAATTCAATTATGTTGCAAACAGTGTTGCAGATTTCTGTAATGAATGTCACAGTTTCTCTTACCGTACGATCTCGATATTAATTTCTATCGTTTCTTACTGTTGCCGGCCTTTGTGGTCGAGCGGTTCAGGGCGCTTTAGTTTGGAACCGCGCTGCTGCTACGGTCGCAAGTTCGAGTCCAATAGTGCTCAGAGCCATTTGAACCATCTTACTGCCGGAAGGTGGTGCCATTTTTTTCGGACATAATGCGAAATCCGATTGAAAATCATGAGTACCCTCGGGGATAATATAGATCACTTCTAAAATGCAACATATGTTAACGCTCGTTCGATGGGCGCCTCGTGACCAAGGATGCCGAAGTATTTGGTGTTTCAAGAGACACCGTATCGAAGATATATACTGCATGCAACGAAAGTGGAGAAACAGCATCCGCTAAGTCACAACGCTGTCAAAAGTGTGTGTCGAGTGATCGTGACAGTGTGATTGAAGAAGACTGAGACGAAAAATAAGAGGACAATAGCTGCGGAAGTCATTGCAAGTACTGAATGTCGCACCTGCGAGCCATGTCAGAATATGGCGGTTGCTCCATAAACGGGGAATTCCAGAATCACTCATCAGTGACGCAAATGCTCGTAATAGAAAAACGTGGTGCCGAAGCCGTAAAATCTGAATTGTGGAGCACTGGAAGAAAGTCATTTGGTCGGATGAGTCATGTTTCACACCGTTTCCGACTTAAACCGAGTTTATGCACCGGGAGTGAAATATGGCGGGGGTTTTGTGATGATTTGGGCAGGCATATTGTAGTATTCCATGGGTTATATGGGTGCTCTGGAAAGTAGCATTATTGCCAATGATTATCGGACTGTTTTGATGGATCAGGTCCATCCCGTGGTACACTGTTGCTGCGTTCCAAGAAAATAGGGGCTCTATTCCCACAACTCGCATCGTCTAGAATTGGTTTTGTGAACACAGGGATGAAATGTGGCATCTTCCCTGCCCACCAAAGTCACCAGACCTCAGTATCACGGAGTCTTTGTGGTCTACTTTGGAGAGAGGGGAGCGTGCTCGCTATCCTCCTCCTCCACCGTTGCCTTAACCTGACACTATTTTACGGTGAAAACCATGTTGTTGTTGTTTTGGTCTTCAGTCCTAAGACTGGTTTGATTCAGCTGTCCATGCTACTCTATCCTGTGCAAGCTTCTTCATCTCCCAGTACCTACTGCAACCTACATCCTTCTGAATCTGCTTAGTGTATTCATCTCTTGGTCTCCCTCTACGATTTTTACCCTCCACGCTGCCCTCCAATACTAAATTGGTGATCCCCTGATGCCTTAGCACGTCTCCTACCAACCGATCCCTTCTTCTACTCAAGTAGTGGCACAAACTCCTCTTCTCTCCAATCCTGTTCAATACCGCCTCCTTAGTTATGTGGTCTACCCACCTAATCTGTTGGCGCAATGGTTAGACACTGGACTCGCATTCGGGAGGACGACGGTTCAATCCCGCGTCCGGCCATCCTGATTTAGGTTTTCCGTGATTTCCCTAAATCACTCCAGGCAAATGCCAGGATGTTTCCTCTGTAAAGGGCACGGCCGACTTCCTTCCCCATCCTTCCCTAATCCGATGAGACCGATGACCACGCTGTCTGGTCTCCTTCCTCAACCAACCAACCAACAGTCTAATCTTCAACATTCTTCTGTAGCACCACTGCCAGGATGTTTCCTCTGTAAAGGGCACGGCCGACTTCCTTCCCCATCCTTCCCTAATCCGATGAGACCGATGACCACGCTGTCTGGTCTCCTTCCTCAAAACAAACAACCAACCAACAATCTAATCTTCAACATTCTTCTGTAGCACCACTGCCAGGATGTTTCCTCTGTAAAGGGCACGGCCGACTTCCTTCCCCATCCTTCCCTAATCCGATGAGACCGATGACCACGCTGTCTGGTCTCCTTCCTCAAAACAAACAACCAACCAACAATCTAATCTTCAACATTCTTCTGTAGCACCACTGCCAGGATGTTTCCTCTGTAAAGGGCACGGCCGACTTCCTTCCCCATCCTTCCCTAATCCGATGAGACCGATGACCACGCTGTCTGGTCTCCTTCCTCAAAACAAACAACCAACCAACAATCTAATCTTCAACATTCTTCTGTAGCACCACTGCCAGGATGTTTCCTCTGTAAAGGGCACGGCCGACTTCCTTCCCCATCCTTCCCTAATCCGATGAGACCGATGACCACGCTGTCTGGTCTCCTTCCTCAAAACAAACAACCAACCAACAATCTAATCTTCAACATTCTTCTGTAGCACCACTGCCAGGATGTTTCCTCTGTAAAGGGCACGGCCGACTTCCTTCCCCATCCTTCCCTAATCCGATGAGACCGATGACCACGCTGTCTGGTCTCCTTCCTCAAAACAAACAACCAACCAACAATCTAATCTTCAACATTCTTCTGTAGCACCACTGCCAGGATGTTTCCTCTGTAAAGGGCACGGCCGACTTCCTTCCCCATCCTTCCCTAATCCGATGAGACCGATGACCACGCTGTCTGGTCTCCTTCCTCAAAACAAACAACCAACCAACAATCTAATCTTCAACATTCTTCTGTAGCACCACTGCCAGGATGTTTCCTCTGTAAAGGGCACGGCCGACTTCCTTCCCCATCCTTCCCTAATCCGATGAGACCGATGACCACGCTGTCTGGTCTCCTTCCTCAAAACAAACAACCAACCAACAATCTAATCTTCAACATTCTTCTGTAGCACCACTGCCAGGATGTTTCCTCTGTAAAGGGCACGGCCGACTTCCTTCCCCATCCTTCCCTAATCCGATGAGACCGATGACCACGCTGTCTGGTCTCCTTCCTCAAAACAAACAACCAACCAACAATCTAATCTTCAACATTCTTCTGTAGCACCACTGCCAGGATGTTTCCTCTGTAAAGGGCACGGCCGACTTCCTTCCCCATCCTTCCCTAATCCGATGAGACCGATGACCACGCTGTCTGGTCTCCTTCCTCAAAACAAACAACCAACCAACAATCTAATCTTCAACATTCTTCTGTAGCACCACTGCCAGGATGTTTCCTCTGTAAAGGGCACGGCCGACTTCCTTCCCCATCCTTCCCTAATCCGATGAGACCGATGACCACGCTGTCTGGTCTCCTTCCTCAAAACAAACAACCAACCAACAATCTAATCTTCAACATTCTTCTGTAGCACCACTGCCAGGATGTTTCCTCTGTAAAGGGCACGGCCGACTTCCTTCCCCATCCTTCCCTAATCCGATGAGACCGATGACCACGCTGTCTGGTCTCCTTCCTCAAAACAAACAACCAACCAACAATCTAATCTTCAACATTCTTCTGTAGCACCACTGCCAGGATGTTTCCTCTGTAAAGGGCACGGCCGACTTCCTTCCCCATCCTTCCCTAATCCGATGAGACCGATGACCACGCTGTCTGGTCTCCTTCCTCAAAACAAACAACCAACCAACAATCTAATCTTCAACATTCTTCTGTAGCACCACTGCCAGGATGTTTCCTCTGTAAAGGGCACGGCCGACTTCCTTCCCCATCCTTCCCTAATCCGATGAGACCGATGACCACGCTGTCTGGTCTCCTTCCTCAAAACAAACAACCAACCAACAATCTAATCTTCAACATTCTTCTGTAGCACCACTGCCAGGATGTTTCCTCTGTAAAGGACACGGCCGACTTCCTTCCCCATCCTTCCCTAATCCGATGAGACCGATGACCACGCTGTCTGGTCTCCTTCCTCAAAACAAACAACCAACCAACAATCTAATCTTCAACATTCTTCTGTAGCACCACTGCCAGGATGTTTCCTCTGTAAAGGGCACGGCCGACTTCCTTCCCCATCCTTCCCTAATCCGATGAGACCGATGACCACGCTGTCTGGTCTCCTTCCTCAAAACAAACAACCAACCAACAATCTAATCTTCAACATTCTTCTGTAGCACCACTGCCAGGATGTTTCCTCTGTAAAGGGCACGGCCGACTTCCTTCCCCATCCTTCCCTAATCCGATGAGACCGATGACCACGCTGTCTGGTCTCCTTCCTCAAAACAAACAACCAACCAACAATCTAATCTTCAACATTCTTATGTAGCACCACATTTCGAAAGCTTCTATTATCTTCTTGTCTAAGCTATTTACCGTCCATGTTTCACTTTCATACATGGCTCCGAGCGGTTTAAGGCGCTGCAGTCATGGACTGTGTGGCTGCTCCCGGCGGAGATTCGAGTCCTCCCTCGGGCATGGGTGTGTGTGTTTCTCCTTAGGATAATTTAGGTTAAGTAGTGTGTAAGCTGAGGGGCTGATGACCTTAGCAATTAAGTCCCACAAGATTTGACACACATTTGAACATGGCTACACTCCATACAAATACTTTCAGAAACGACTTACTGACACTTAAACCTATACTCGATGTTAACAAATTTCCCTTCTGCAGAAACGCTTTCCTTGCTATTGCCAGCCTACATTTAACATCCTCTCTACATCGACCATCATCAGTTATTTTGCTCCCCAAATAGCAAAACTCCTTTACTCCATTAAGTGTATCATTTCGTATCTAATTCCCTCATTATCAGCCGACTTAATTCGACTACATTCCATTATCCTCGTTTTGCTTTTGTTGACGTTCATCTTATATCCTCTTTTGAAGACACTGTCCAACTGCTCTTCCAAGCCCTTTGCTGTCTCTGACAGAATTACAATGTCATCGACGAACCTCTAAGTTTTTATTTCTTCTCCATGGATATTAATACCAGCTCGAAAACCGTACAGGACCTGTATTATCCATTCCCAGACGACTGTAAACTGGTTTGAGTGCCAACATATTGTGACTGGTAATGAGTTGTGTTTTCTATGTTTCCACATTTTTTGTCCATCCTCTCTATCTGACATCCCAAGTCGATAGAACAACAAATTCGGCAATTGGATTCACTGCGGGATCATTGGAACGTCTACAAAAGTTAGCAACATTCTGGCATACTCTCGCGTCTCCACATCGACCCAACGTAATAACAAAAAACAAAAAACAAAAAACATACACAAAAACAAAAAAAGTGTGTGAAATCTTATGGGACTTAACTGCTAAGGTAATCAGTCCCTAAGCTTACACACTACTTAACCTAAATTATCCTAAGGACAAACACGCACACCCATGCCCGAGGGAGGACTCGAACCTCCACCGGGACCAGCCGGCACAGTCCATGACTGCAGCGCCCCTGACCGCTCAGCTAATCCCGCACGGACCAACGTAATACAGTAATTCTCTAGAATGCATACTAGTTTACAGCCACGGTTTAGTCTGCCGTGGAGGGTCGCGGTGACTGCCTGGTATCATTTCTGACATATCTACAGAGCTCGGAATCGACCAGCGTACTCTTTTTAAGGAGGGGACTTAAATTTTTTTCCGGTGACCATTAAGCCGCACAAATGTCACACGACTGTGGTCAAAGTGAATTTCCAGTTGCAGTCACCTACCTCCAGCAGGATCAGTACTCTGCCGACGGGCCGCTGACGGACAAAGCCGCCGCGTCAGAAGCCCCTCCCCCTGCACCACGGAATTTCATTTGCTCCGCGGCTCGTCTCCGCCTGCGTGGAATCCGCGGCTAGAGCATAAATTGCCACCTGCCGCGGCCGTTCCGCCGCGCTTTAATAAAAGCCGCCCCCATAGGGGTCGCCTGGCGGATGATGGAGGCACTTGCGAAACGGGATGGGCCTGCCGGAAGTCGCCACCCCGCTACCCGTCTAGCGCTCTACTCGCGAACGCGTCGGCCCTAAACCCGCGACACACGCCGCATATTGCCGCGCTGGTGTTCTCGTCACACAGCGGAAACGCTTGGCACTGGCGCCATGCAAGCAGCCGGCGAAGCCTTGCCGGGTCGTAATCTCATTTCCACAACGCACTTCGGCCAGCTGTCGGTTACAGGATTCCTTCCTGACGTCATGTTCGCTCTGTTGTTTAGTCAGACTTGCACGCCTGAGTAATGCTATTATGACCATTCCAGACACAGCGCTGTGATTTCTACTAGCAAATAGTCGAGGCCCCATGAAAGTACATACACATCTGATCAAAAGTGTCCGGACACCGTATGTCAAGCCTGTTCGGGAGGCGGCCGGATGAGCACGAGCGCTCACGCTCGCTTGCCGCCCGAATAGTGAACGCTTGCGGTAAACTGGGGCTGCCAGACGTCAATATGTAGCGCAGAGGAAGAGCAGACTGTATCGGTACTCTGCCTTCAGACGAATGACAATATGTTGAGCTCGCCGTAATTTTAAACGCAGTCGTATGTACTTAATAACGCACTCCTTCAAGTGGAGAGTGGCTCTTTTAAAACCGATGAAAAGCAAAATGCCGGCAGGAGTGACCGAGCGGTTCTAGGCGCTACAGTCTGGAACCGCGAGACCGCTACGATCTCAGGTTCGAATCCTGCCTCGAGCATGGATGTGTGTGATGTCCTTAGGTTAGTTAGGTTTAAGAGGGGTAGGACGTGAAAAGGGGGCCGACTTGGAGCAGGAGAGGCACCACGGGACATTTTAATTTACACTATCTATACTTTTACAAATAAATTCATAAAATTTTGTTAGAATGACCATGAAGGACTCAGAATTCACACTCATAGCAGAGGAAGTTCAAAAGCATAATAAATCAATTTTTTTTACATGTGAATTTTCATCATTTTTTCACTTGGTATTAGCGTCATTTGTTGCTGTAGGTACACTTTTCTTCATTAGTAAGAGAGATTCTTCGATGAATTTTGCACAGCATACAAACCATACTTACAGGTGTATGGGTAAAAATTGATTTAATTAACTAAAAATTCGAGTTTTCTCTAAACATGAAGTTTAAAACGTAACAGCCCATTCATTTTTCCATAGATTAAATAAATTCTAGAGTTTCCTACACCTGTAAGTATGGTTTGTAAGCTGTGTAAAATTCATCGACGAATCTCTCTTACTTATGAAGAAAAGTGTACCTAAAGCAACAAATGCTGACATTAGTAAGTAAACAAAAATGATGAAATTTCACATGTAACAAAAATCATTTCGTTGTGTTTTCGAACTTCCACTGCTATGAGTGTGAATCCTGAATCCTTCCTGGTCATGCTGACAAAGCTTTATGAACTTATTTGTAAAAGTATAGACAATGGAAATTAAAATGTCCTGTGGTGCCTCTCCTTCTCGAAGTCGGTCCCCTTTTCACGTCCTACCCATCTTAAGTAGTTTTAAGTTCTAGGGGACTGATGACCTCAGAAGTTGAGTCCTGTAGTGCTCAGAGCCATTTGAACCATTTATGAGAAGCAATACTATGGCCAGATTAGGAGCATCAAAGCGAAGATCAGACACGTCAGAATAAATTTATAACACGTCAGTGCAGGATGGCAGGCTACAGTTGCAGCTTACGGACGTGCACAGGCAGTTGGGTGATAAGTTTCACAATGAAGTAAGTTCTGTAGTTTCGTAAAAAATGTCCAACATGAACTTATAGAACTTTACAAGTTTGTAGCTACTATTATGTCGATGTTTGGTTGTTGGTTGTTTTCCAGGAAGGAGACCAGACAGCGAGGTCATCGATCTCATCGGATTAGAGAGGGATGGGGAAGGAAATCGGCCGTGCCCTTTCAAAGGAACCATCCCGGCATTTGCCCGGAGCGATTTAGGGAAATCACGGAAAACCTAAATCAGGATGGCGGGAAGCGGGATTGAACCGTCATCCTCCCGAATACAAGTCCAGTGTGCTAGCCACTGCGCCACGTTGTTCGGGTCGATGTTTGGACTGAGGTATTTGTGCGAGCAACCGTGAAGAGAACGAAATTTGTCCACCGCAGCTCACTGATAGATATCAGTCTGAAAGCTTATCTTCGATTCTGCAGTGCACAGAAAGTCTTACTAGACACTGAGGCTTTAGTCAAAGGCAAAATAAGTAGTATTCATTGACGTGTAGTGTTTCTACATTTAACGTGTAAATACAAAATTGTCACGAAATACCTGTTCCGGTCAGTTTAATCTTTAGAGAACATTATTCGTAATACTAAATCCATTATAACAAATGTCATTTTTCGAAATTAGATGCCATGTTCTTTACATCGTCAATTTTCCTCATGAGTGCAACCGTTTCAGGAAATACATTCGCCCTGAAAGTCATTAACTAGCCACTTAGAAGCGATACGGGAACTCGGGGCTGAACGGGGTACTTAATGTTTAACAATTTCTATAAAGTAAAGGAACACAAGGAAACACTTCTTAAAGTGATAAAAAACATCTTATAGTGTAACCTAATGTACCTTATTTTAAAATCACTTAAAACAACACGTTTTGCATTTATTACAATTTCAAAGAAAGTCTTGCATATTTCCCGTTCCGCCCCACCCATGGGGCAGAATTGGAAAGGGTATTTTTTGTTAAATTATTGCATAAACGTTGAATTTGAATTATGAATATTGTATTAAACTATGACAAAATGTCGTATAACAGCAATTCTGACTAAAGAATGTGTAAACAATTAAAAAGTTATTCTTCAAAATAGAACATATTTTAATGTCATTCTAAAAATGTACAATGCTTAACAACCACCAAAACACTAACTACTAGGCCTTTCGACAATAGTCACAAATCAGTA
This sequence comes from Schistocerca gregaria, assembly GCF_023897955.1. Taxonomy (NCBI): domain Eukaryota; kingdom Metazoa; phylum Arthropoda; class Insecta; order Orthoptera; family Acrididae; genus Schistocerca; species Schistocerca gregaria. Next base: position 184,236,271 of record NC_064920.1, on the reverse strand, counting down.
TTTCCCCTTGCTCTTCACTGTCTATGCCAGCACATGAATTGTGTGCCCACTCTGGCATACGACCCAGCCCTCATTAGAAACGGAGTGGAAGTCCCCACAGGAAAGACGCTCAGCGTCATCTCTCTCTGATTCTCTCTTCTCCATCATATTCTCACTTTTATTTTTCTTAAGATCTTTGATGTTCTCTGTTTTGGTTTTTTTGGGTGTACAGTTTGATATTTTTGGCTTATGTTGCATTGCACCTGACGTCTCTGTCCTGACATTGTTTATGTTTGTGAACCCTCCTCCTTTCTGAAGGCCTACTTTTCGTGCGACAGCATTCTTCAGTTCCTTCTTACAAGGAGAATCTGTTAATACGACGGTTTTTCCTTTTCGTCTTGCAGTCAGCCGAGTATTTTGACAGGTTAGTGGGATTGGAACGACAGCCTCGGGCGATATCTGGAGAACTGAGTTGTTTGGCTAACATAGCTGGTTGGGAGAGTCTGGCATCCATGAACAGCCAGGCTGGGTTTGCTTTATACTTGCATCAAAATATGACGGGGCAGAAGGGGACACTATCCCATTCTGCCCCGTCCCGTTCCGCCCCAAGAGCACTTTTGAGGTTAACAACTTTTATGGAGAGTAATAACTGACGTATTTGAACGCTTTAAATAACTAAAGTGTGACAAAAGCCATTCACTTTAAGGGAATGTGTCATTTTAGGGTATACAATTAACAATTAACAGCTTACCTGGCGTTGAAATTCACCAAATGTTAGAACAACGCAAGCGGTAACGTGACGGACAACAATTCACTTAGATCTCGCGCTTGAAACTCAATCAGAATGGCTTCCCTCACTTCCCTTCCATTCGGAGAAATAGTTACATGCCCATACAACACTGTCCAGTCTAGAAAAAAGCAATTTCCCATTGTGTCCCGCTATCATGTTCTGCCCCGAGTTCCCGTACATCTCCGCAGAACTATTAGCGGCTTTAGAATAGAGCCTTTGACAACAGTTTCTCGTGCCGAGCTGCCTTGTTCGGAGTCGTCCTCCCTCTACCTCCTGTTCCCCTTCCATTCATCGCCTTGAGCTGGCCTGCTGAGGGGGGGGGGGGGGGGGCTCGCAAGAGCAGGTTCGTTAGCAGGCCTGCCCTATGTAATGCGGAACAGGACACGCTAGTATAAAAGGAGGCGGAGAGTGATGTGTTGCCAGTAGAGAAGCAATAACAGTAGAATGGATCGCTTACAAGAGCTCAGTGACTTCGAACGTGGACTAGTTGGCTAAATTGGCTCTGAGCACTATGGGACTTAACATCGGAGGTCATCAGTCTCCTAGAACTACTTAAACATAACCAATCTAAAGACATCACGCACATCCATGCCCGAGGCAGGATTCACACCTGCGAACGTAGCGGCCGCGCGGTTCCAGACTGAAGCGCCTAGAACTGCTCGACCACAACGGATGCCTCGTGGACTAATCATTGGATGTCACTTGAGTAAAAATAGATCAGGGCCATTTCAGCCCTTCTAAAGCTACCCAGCTCGACTGCCGGTGATGCGATTGTGAACTGGAAACTCGAAGGAACAGCAACAGCTGACCCAAGACCAGGCAGGCTTCAGGTACTGACGGATAGAGACCGTCGAACATTGCGGGGAGCGGTTGTAAAAAACAAAAAATCACACGAAATCAGCAGTAAGAGTCACTCGTGCGCTGCAGAGTGGTACCAGCAGCCCACCTAACACAAACACTGTGCGCAGCAATCAAAACGTATGGGGTGCAATGGTCGAACAGCTCCTCTTAAACCACACGTTTTTGTCGTCAGTGCTGAGCGACAATTGAGACGGTGGAATGGAGGACGCCACTGGACAGTGGATGAGTGAAAACGAGTGGTTTAGGGCGATGAATCACGTGGCTGTCCGATGGAATGGTAGCTATGGCGAAAACCTGGCATCGAGTCTAGGCTCCAACAGTCAAGTACGCAGTAGGTGTTGTTGTTGCATGGTACTCTCTTCCGTGGGTGGCGTGTGGTCCTTGTATTGCTCTCAAGCAAATACTAAAGGATACAAATGGATATGGGCACATTTTCCAGCACTGTGTACTGAACTCAGTATAGGAGCAGTTCTGAGACAATGATTGTTTGCATCAGTATGATGATACACTGTATTATCTAAGATTATTAACATACTTGGTGGGCAGTCTTGTTAGAGTCGGTTACGTATTTTCAGAGATCTCGATCACGCCGTTGGGCAGGATAGGAACTTTCAGCGAGGGCCTCTTCTTGTCATATAGCTCGCATAACCACTAAATGACTGGAAGTAGATTGTACGGTCAATATGTGAAACGCGCTTATGCTCGATACTAGCTAGTGCTCATAATAATGTGATTAAATAGTCCTGGTATAAAGGAGTCGCACAGCTCAGTTAACCAGGCGCCTGAAGAACTTTGTAGACAAGACTCCGCACTTGCGGCGTCTTGGGATCTATTTATGCTTCGTCCCTGAGTTCGCTGGCAGTAGCTGTACAGGTAAACACACCAACTCGCTCTACTACCGCAACAATAGAAAAAAAAACAGCACAATGAGACATCATTTTTTGTCAAAGACTGAAATCTATCGACAGCTGTCAGCGCAGTGGTGACGGTTTCCTGCAGATAAGAAGTTTAAAGCTGTGCGGATGAAAGCGAAGGACGAAACAAGGTCAATACGTTTCACGGCTTATATCACTAACATCACTGACAAGTGCCGACTATAAATCTAAATATAAAAGTGCGATTGTCGATCATGTGGGAACTTCACTTTTAAATTCTGCACAGTTCTGCATGTAAAACGACTCGCGTAGCTAAATGATCCTGAAGTGTGTTCAATACTGAGCTCGGATCTCCTCACTGATAAAAATGTCCTGGAGCAGCACTCTTAAAGTAATTATAATAATTACGGTTTCGCAGGTCGTGACTTTGAGAGATTCTTAGTAAGGAGCTCGGTTTTTTCGCATCATGCGTACCACAGAAAATGTTAGAAACGCAGGTTTCGATGGACGTAACGGTTGCAATCACGTACACTGAGGTGCAAAAGCCATGGGGGAGCGACATGCACATATACAGATGGCGGCAGTATCGCGTACACAAGGTATGAAAGGGCAATGCACTGGGGGAGCTGTCATTTGTACTCAGGTGATTCATGTGAAGAGGTTTCCAACGTGATTATGGCTGCACGACGGGAAATGGTAGTTAGAGCTTGACGCAGGAGATATTCCATTACGGAAATCGCTAGGCAATTCAATATTCCGCGATCCACAGTGTCAAGAGCGTGCCGAGAATATCAAATATCAGGCATTACCTCTTACCTTGGACAACGCAGTGGACGATGGCCTTCGCTTTACGAAAGAGACCAACGGTCAGTGCCAACAGACAAGCAACAGTGCGTGAAATAGCAGCAGATATATATATATATATATATATATATATATATATATATATATATATATATATATATATGGCACGTATGACGAACGTACAGGGTGTTTCAAAAATGACCGGTATATTTGAAACGGCAATAAAAACTAAACGAGCAGCGATAGAAATACACCGTTTGTTGCAATATGCTTGAGACAACAGTACATTTTCAGGCAGACAAACATTCGAAATTACAGTAGTTACAATTGTCAACAACAAATGGCGCTGCGGTCTGGGAAACTCTATAGTACGATATTTTCCACCTGAGTCAGTGTTATTGTAAATATTTTTCGGGCCAGCTATTTTTTTCTTGTTCTGTAGTTCACAGCGTCAACTCCTGACTTTCCTGATACTCCAACATTTGTGAAAGCGGTAACACTAAGCAGAATGAATCTAAAGACGGAGAACATGTGAAACGATGAATAACGCTTTTCACAAGATTCACCTTCCCCTGCCTTTCTCCAGTCCCCAATATGAGCACAGTAAGGCCTGCAGAAACATCTGCGTGTAATGAAGGTTTCATGTCTGCTATAGGTAAGTCTTTTGCAGATCTTGTGTAAACTGCCGCAGGGACAGGGCCGTGCTCATAAAACAAAACTTTTGACGGCGTAAGCTAACCTAAAGGTGGTTACGTCGAAAATAAGTGGATGTGTTACTTTAAAAACACAACCAATTGGAAGCTTTACAGTAGTTAAATACCCAGGAGTAACCATTCAGAGTGGCCTAACGAGGAATGAATACATAAAACTTGAATAGTGGCTTATAGCGGGGTGGGCAAAATAATGGAAACTGATTAATAATTGCTGCTTGAATAATTTTTAAAATTAATTGGAAAGAATAATTGAAAGAAATTGGAAGGTACACATGTCCTGAGTGAACTTTAGCTGGTACTAATATTAACAGAACTTCAATGTCAATACATTTAAGATCAATATTAATCATTTAAGGTTGCGTAATTCTCATTAGTTCCGTTGTGGTTAGAGCTGATTATGACAATGCTGTTGCCGGATCCCCCCTCCGCTGCTCACGCAAAATCCTCTTGTCTGCTTCGGACCTCCTGATGCAGGATTCTTGGCGCGGGCGAAATCATCAACAGACGGCTTTAATTGGCGTAAATATGCATTGGGGTTGACGGACATCATTTCGAGCATTTATTGCATTAATGTGGTATTTACAGGTAATCACGCTGTAACAGCACGTTCACAAAGGTACATGTTTCACATTGGACCAACCGAAATAAAATGTTCAAACGTACCTACGTTCTGTATTTTAATTTAAGAAACCTACCTGTTACCAATTGTTCGTCTAAAATTGTGAGCCATATGCTTGTGACTATTACAGCGCCATCTATGACAAAGCGAAAAAAGTGGCCCAAGTAAAACACACGTATTTCTTTACGTACTACACAAATGTGTAATAAAAATGGGGGTTCCTATTTAAAAAAACGGAGTTGATATCCGTTTGACCTATGGCAGCGCCATCTAGCGGGCCAACCATAGCGCCACCTTGTTTCCCCCTTCAAGCTAGACGAGTCTCGTTCTTTGTAGTTTTTTCGTTTGATGCTTATGTCGTGAGATATTTGGCCCGGTCACTATCAATGGACCACCCTGTATACTTCTACATAAATTATAGTTTGGTCTCATGAGAAAGTGGCATATGAACGATTTTAGAATTCTGCAGAGTTCCGACGCCGCGTTTAATACAGTGATTTCGATAAAGCACCAGTTGATAAATGCTGTTTCATAAGGAAACAAAGAATTATGTCTCGTGAAACGAAAATCAACTAAATACTGGGTTTCTGTCCTCAAAGAAACTGTTGTGCCCAGAATATGCAAGGACTGTTTCAACCGGGAGAGAAGCTGTACCCTTAATGATCCGTGCAAACGGGCAATGATGCTGAAAAGCTACAGAAAAAAAGCTGACTATTCATCATCTAATGAAAGCATTACCACCAACAATGTTCCTTCACGATAGACATAGACATAATCTATGGTATCATATGTAAGTTCCCTGACTTCATGATATCACAATGGCATTCGTACGCAGCTCGTGGTCTAGTGGCTAGCGTTGCTACCTCTGGGTCACGGGATCCTGGGTTCGATTCTCGGTCGGGTTGGGGTTTTTATCTGCCCGGGGACTGCGTGTTTGTGTTATCCTCAACATTGCATCACCATCATCATCATTCGTGATAGTGGCTGGGTTGTACTGACTAAAAATAAAATTGGAGTACGAAAAAATTGGGACTTCTTACGGGCGCTGATAACCGCGCAGTTGAGCGTTCCACAAAACAAACATAATCACCATGGCATTCATCTAACTAAATAAAGTAACACACAACCTCTTAGGTAACTCCTGACGATGACCACAGGGGCAGTAATCGTAAACCTGAGTTTATGGGCAAACCTGACACGGAGAAAAATTCGTGAAACATTTATCCAAGAATACTCTACGTTCCCGTATGATATTACTGAGAAATTTTCGTGTGACAACAAACTGCATTTCGTGTAAAGGCTATCGGGTCAAATTTCGTGTAGTGCATACATTTCAGTTGTTAGAGAGCCCACTGTGAATACGATTTTCAGGTTGCCAATGGGGTGCAGTGACCAAAAATTATATGCAAAGTTAGAGTTAATTCGATTAATTGCTTCTTTTAAATATTTCAATTTTCTAATACACAAAAACACCCCACTAACCTGCAGATTAACGCAAGTTGAGCTGGTTCTTAGTGCTTACATGCATCAACAATTAATGGGATTTAATCCGATGCAACGACCGTGTACTGACCAAAAGAAAACTGTTTGAAGACAAAGTCTTTGTGCAAAATGAGATCTTCTCCTTGTACAAACTTGAAACCCATCTTTGTGAACTAGAAAAAGTTTCACGTGATTTGTTTTTTGCAGTCAGTTTCATAAAATTGAAAAAAGAACATTCATGAACCATATTTTATCACGTAAATGTGTTGAGGCATCCATGTCCAAACAGCAGGCGAACTAAGCCATTATAATTGAGATTTAAGGATACTGTTATGGAAATTTTAAATCCCGTGTCCATTTCGATGTAGCTGGATTTATGCCTTCTATACTCCATTTTATATCATTGATTTATGTCCTTTGATAGCCTGCACAACGTGTTAGTTGCTTTCACGCGGCCATTTATTTTTTTTATATGTTGCATGGCTTTCGCATCGCGGTTGGACGTTGACCGTAGCATAAGGCAGGTTCCAAGAGCTTTTCGCGTTGGTTCTCTTGCGTGTGGTGAACCGCACAGCACTAGCAACTGATAAGTTTCTGAGTTTCGCTGAATGTTGTACTTGGTGATAAAACTAAGAAAAGGGTCACTCGATACGAAGAAACAAATAATAAACTACATCTTATTTATATTCAATTACAAAAATGTAAGGACAGAAAATACCTCAAATTTATCTTAACTGTGTGTGATTCTAAAATTTGGAAAGACGTTTAAAATTGTTGTTGTTGTTGTGTTGTTGTTGTTGTTTTCCTTATTATTTCTGTAATTTTTGAAACTGAAATTTTTGAATTCGAAAACATTTGCAACATATACCACAGTCTAACATAATAGTTGCGACACTTCGTCTCGTTTTTGCTACCCCCAGCGGCAGCAGCGCCCCAAGCGGCCAGCAAGCGATACTTCTGAATACGATACCTGATGAGTGTGAATACGAGCGTTTATATTGATTTGTAATGTAATTTTAGCCACAGGGGATATATGCAGTGCCATAAAAATCGATAATAATTAAAAATTAAAAACAGATTTGCGATTTAGTTTCCTAGAATTCTGGGAGATACGAAACTGCGCGTTACAGGAGAGTTTATATACAATTCTCTTCTCACGTGCAGAAATTTACTGAATAATGTTGTTAACAAAATGTTGCTGGTAAACAGTAGAAGACCTGACCTCTAATAGGAAGACGTCATATATCTACCCAAAAAAGCAGAATTTTGTTCGCTGCACTTTCAGCCAAATCAGTGAATGTGGAACGTAGGAAACACACATAGAATGTAATACCTAAATTATTTAACGTAACAAATAAGCCACCACGACTGTAGCTTAAGGAAAAAGCAAGCAGAGGTGATAATAAATCTTCAAAAGCAATAACACTGTTTCCCAGCAGGGAAACAACGTGCTCCACAATCTGAGCTATTGGACTCCATAAAAAGTATTTAGCTGCCAAGGAAAATGCCTGTGATAGTAACATGGACAACAACAGAAGCATATGCTTCTCATGCATGAAATATATTTCTATTCTCTTGCTTTCAGTTGAATAAGCTGCAAATATAGAAATATTGGAAAGCAGTTCTTCATTAATAAGTTCTAGCGTATGCCTCTGAATCAGTGTGATTCGACTGTTTTTACACATATTTCAAGATAATTCATTTCTCTTGGTACCTTATTAACGTATGGAACATAAAAATTTCATCTATTTCGTTAATTAAGTAGAAAATAACGAAAAACAAATGTTATCCTTACGACGCGTATGTCTGCTTACTCACCGCTCGGAGCGCTAGTGTCGCTCCAGCTGTCAAACGATAACAACTTTCCCACCAGAATGTCGTGACTGTGTGAATTAGACTGTGCATATGTTGTTAATCATTCATCCATGAGTGTAAAAAAATCGATCTTTGGAAAGACTTATGTTGGTACTGTGAATTTAGCATCTTTGGTGCGCATCTGATCTTTGTACTGTCTGCCTAGAAAATTGCTGTATGTACTTATCACGAACCAATACCTGTTGGTTGATTTCATTTGATGCACATGTGGAATCGCGATGGTAAACGATAGACTGAAGTAATGTGGTATAAATGTGTGCAGAACATCTGCGACATTTGTCCTCATATTAATAATCAGCAGTAAGGTAGAACCAAAATATCCTTCTCCGACCAAAAGGAATGAAAAATCCTTATGGCCAACAGAGCCTATAAAATGAAGAAACTACAATGGACCTCGACAAGGAAGTTAAATCAATCTAACTACATTCGTTAATCATTATCCAATTAACACATGAACGCTATTTCTTCATCTTTATTCTTCGGCGGTTAAAATACTAGAAAAACCTCTACCATTACCACACGAGGTTTGAGGAGTTGTTTTTAGGTTTTGATAAAATTCAGTATCTTTAAAGGTGGAAAACAATAGAGCCCTCAGTTAATGTCTGCCTGGTTGCTGTATAAGTTGTGGATAAGTTTATGTGGAATTATTTGTGATATACTTGAGCACATCTCGAAAGCCTCGGGAAATCTCAGGCTTTGCTCAGACTTTCGATCGTCCAGCACTCTAGTGTCATCTGTTGGTACTATTTCCATGACGAATCTGGCTATTATAACATTCTCGCATCGCAACTACAGTAAATTTAATATAATTTATTTCGTTTATTAGGCATTTAATTCCAAATTATCTTCCGCCTTTGTTTCATCAGAATGTTACCGTCTTGTTTCAACCAGAGTATAAGCTGGTACCTATTTACACGTTTTCTAGTACGTGAATAGGGATCAAAATACTCATTTACAATGCACATGGTAAATTATAGCCCTTAATAACGAAATGAGTTATGGTACTGTGTTCAGAGTCAATAAATATTCAAATATTATCACCACCTTACTAGCTTTATTTTAACAGCATTAAATGGAAGCAGCTACAGCTTTTATATATATATTGCTGATATATTCAGACAATACGAGTCTTTTTTAAGGTAGAAGGAATTAATTACGTTTCCTTCTGTGCTTCACGAAACTGTCACGTTTGAAGCAGCTACGGCTTATTAGTGCGCAAGTTCGTAGGTTCTCGCGTATCGCTAGAAAGTGCAGAGCGCAAGCCATACGCGAGGTGGTTGTTCAAACAGTATTCAATACCGTATCGAATTCTCCGATGCGTCGCTGTATCTCGAGCCAATTGGAAAGGGAATATTGTTTGACCAGGGCTGTGAATTACTGTATCCAACATTGCTTAACGATTTCCTGTCACCGCGGCGCCAGAATTTAGACCTATGGTTCTGCTCCACAGTATTTATGGGTTAAATTCTCAGAAGTGCCAGACGTATGATTTGATTGAATGTGCACAGTAGACAGTTAACATCCAGCGGCTGACAGTGATAAATTATGAGTATTTCCGACTGGGTGTAGAATCGCAGCTGACGAGGGAGAGGATTTATCTAATGCGAGGCAGTTTGGTGAGTCTCGCTGATAATTGTGTGCCAGCCGGCACCGTACTGAACAACGCGTGTGTGCGACGGATGTCAGTCAGAGACGCGCACAGCATCAGTCGGTGGAAGCAGCAGCAGTAATTCATTGCGCTGCTAGCAGCGGCGCAGCGCTGCTATAGGCGAAATTAACTGTCAGCTGATGGGACGCCGTGGGAGCGAGTGATGGCCGCCACACGACATCCAGTATGAGGGCGGACAGCGGCCCCACATCACTGCTGCGTCTTCTGCTCTCGTAAATCTCCCCTGTCGCGACACTAACGAGACGACCGACACGTTCTTTGTTAATTTCATTACTATTCCCTCTAAGACTTTAACGGTAGGCAATACGTCTTAAAGCTCCTTTGGTTGACATGTCAGCTTCTTTTCTAATAAAAAGCAAACGGGACCGAGTAAAGAAATCGAGAATGAATCTCTCATTCGGCAGCACAGTATATTATGCTGTAATGGGTCTACATGAAAGGCTGTGACTGTGTACCGTCCAGGTCTTGAGCCCAGACCCATGCGCTCGAGAGTCAGAGAGTAACGTCTGTCGCTGCTATCTCCTCGACGTGTCTTCCTGCTGTAATTTATTCTGACGATCGCAATTACAATCAGTTTAATCAATGTATATCGTTTATTAGGCGTGTAGCTGATGGGCCATCCAGGCATATGGCCCACTGCTGTACCACTAGTACCCCTTCCGCACCTGATCTTCTTCTTCTTTTTACGTTACGTCCTTTGTAGGTTCATCAGTAACTCTGTCATGCATTGGCGTTTCATCTTGTCCTCATAGAACCTCTTCATCGTTTTGCTTTTGCTCTCCTGTTCTTCTTCCGAGATCTTCAGTATCCTTTCCTCTTGTCTCCTCCACTGGTGACGCCCTAATCTTTTCCTGCATCCTTCTCTATCGTTGATCTCTGGCATATTGGTCAGTGTGTACTTGCTTCTTCAACTTTCCTTTCTGTTCACCTTGATCCCCAATTCTGACCAGTCCTTCCCGAGTTAAATACACATTTTCTCGCTGTCTTTCCTCTTGTTTCCCCCGCTGATCTTTGTGGTTTTTGGACATTCTATCCATATTCATCGTGATCACATGTCCAGAAAATCTTGCCCTTCTGTCTGATTTCTTCTGTTAGTGTCTCGTGCTATGGTAGGGTTCTTCTTCCTGTTTTCGCTTCCAACTCTCACCAACTCTTTTGCGGCGTAGTATTTTTTTCTACTTGACCTGCACCATATCTTCCTAGTATTATCGTGTCAGCCGTATACAGTAATGCATTCCTCTCGCTTGTAGTGTCCGAGCTTTGCGTCTGTGCATATGTAGATATGTTTTTTTTATTGTGTGCTACCTGACTAGCCCGGCATTCCCCAAGTATTCATTTCGGTAATTTTCTATTGTAAACGAAAACAAAAAAGATTATGTTCGTACTATAAATACCCGGAGAGTTTCTGTACGCTGGGCGCAGCTGCTTCTCCTTTTGTAATCGTCTCTACGGCAACGTCTCTTCATGGCTCTGTATGTAGTGTATCTTAATTCATAATCAGCCACAAGCGCCACTTTTCGGTAAAGTGATCTGTTATGCTTGCTTTGCAGCAAAATTATTGCCCGCGCGTGAAATCTTCAGCAAAGTTAAGGCCGTTTCTTTCTCAAGTGAGATTCACTCGGAGAAATGTCGCTGTGGCAAATCTGCTACCGCGCGGTGCTCGCGGTGCTCGGAATTTCTAATGTTCCTAGTGTTTCTACGATCGGTAACATCCAGGGGAATGCATTAAATGATCCAAAGCTAGGCAGAGCACATGGGAGCTACGGTCATGCCTCTCTGGTATTCCCATTTCATCGTTTATAGCTCTCTACTGTCTGATAATTTCGCCCAACATGATGTTGAAGAAAATTGATGACAGTCCATCTCCCTATTTAACACTGATCTTTATTTCGACCTTTCCAGACACTACTTTTCTGAATCTTAACTTTTCGTTTTTGTGTCTCGCAGAATCTTCATTATCAGTACCAGTGTATATCTGTGGATTTGTCCATCGGTAATTCCTTTAAGTCAGTCCCTTGCACAGTCGCTTCTCGCCAACAGCAGTAGTACATTCTGAGGACTTAATCAGGTACAAAGCGACCGCCCAGTTTTGAACTGAATTAAGGACTTCGTATAGCAGCTATGAGTAGAATTCCACACGTCACTCATAACGAAACGAAACCGTCAGAAATTGTAATTTCTTGAGTACTCCAGGGAACCGTTTAGGAATAATACTTTTCGATGTATATGGTAAATGACATGGGTATCACTGCAGACTCCATGATCCGGTTGGCGGATTTTGCCTTTGATTGTACGAGAGTTGCAGCATCAGAAAATTAAAGCGAAGCGCATGGAGACCTGCAGCGGATCGACATTTGGTGCTGGAGACACGTTTTTGGCCCTCACCATAAATATTTGTAACGTATTCGTATAAACAGGCGAGAATTCCCTTCATTTTGTTACTAACCAATTGACTCTAAATCAGTCGAAATAACTGTAAGATGTTTGAGTATCCTTTCGGACGGTTATACTATGTTTTGACCTCAACGCAGTTTAAAGCAGTAACATAAAAGAGAGAGGAAAGGAGTGCCATGAACGAAAGAGCGGAAGTAAGGGCATGAAATATAGCGTCAAAAAATATGATCAATAGCATTTATTATTTATTTTGTTTATTTATTGCTCATTTACCTTAGCCAGATAGGCTTTCTTTTACATTTCACATTTAGGTTTTGAATAAAATTTAAGCAAACTTGTTTTACCTGAATGGGAGAGAAGACAACATCCCTCCTGCGATTATATGATTTAGAAGTATGAGCAATACCGGTGAACGCATAACTCGCAAATACTTAAGAAACATTCCCCAGAGGTGCCACAAAACAAAAACTTCCAGGATAAAACACTACAGATCGATATCATCTTGTGAGAGGCAAGCGCGAACTTTGTATTTGTTGGAAGTTAGACTTCCGCTTCCTGTAGCACCACGAACGTAACTTGCTGTCAGGTCATGGAAGCAAACTAAGCGGTGGAATGGCGGATTCCGATTATACGACCGTGATCCTTCCGGAGAAACTGTCGAAAACGAGGTAGGGATTTCATACCACCATGTTTCAAAGAGTTACTTGGAACCACGCTAAATCGATAGTTTTCTGCAAATTTAGATTTTTGTGGGAACCAGTGAGCACAGATTTAGTCTCATCACATCTTCCCGCTGAAAGTTTCGGTATGGCGTCAAATGGTCGAAGGGTTATACTCAGTTTGGAAAGCGCCTGCCGTGTAAAATATCCATTCCACTTTACTTCATTGGGCCACTAGCTAGCAAACCTGGAATTTCCCAGGAATTCTTTTTGCCAATGTTCTGTTAGAAACCAAATCAACTGAACTGTGTTTGTAGTGTAATATCGAAAAAATTTCCCTCCCATATATTTGTGAAAACACCTTTGGAATTATGAAACAATCATGCAAAGAAATATATGCAAGTACAGTATCCAAATTAAGAAATACAAACATAAAATACAAATTCTCTGTAATGTTTATTGAAATCAGAAGTTAATGTTAATGAATATTTCTAGTACTCTGGGTGTAACTGCTTCGTTTGTCTACAAAGCGATTTTGTAAACGTCTCCATGACGATGCCTCTTCATAGCCGTACAGCTGGCTATTGCTTTCGCCTACAGCCGTCTGTGCTTCGCGACTGAAAACTGTCAAAAGCTCTGCTGGGTATAAGGGATTTGCTTTACTCGACTGTAGGAGTGTCTTAGCAATAAAGACGAAATCTATTAAAACTCCATGTACTGCGGCATTTTTTTCACGCATCTCAGTGTTTATGACGCAATCTCTCCAGAACTATGACAGGTATCTTTAAAATGAGTCCAGCGGTTTAGGACACACACACACACACAAACTGTTTATAATATGTATAATTAATGCTTCACATTAAAATGGATATTCTCGGTAGCTGACACTGCAGAGGTAAATATTAGTGTTATTCTTCTTAATACACTAGACGACAACCAAAAATAAAGACACAACGAAGAAATTGTATTATAGCATGAGCTGTAAGAGAGTAGACAAAACGCTGCCGACGAGCACTCTTCGTGCATTTGCCTACGTTTCAGAGTGCTTTTGTTCTGTGCTTTCTAAGGGCATCATGTTTTGGTTGCGAGTTTGTCTTTACATGTTGTGATATTTCCGAGTCTGCATCGTTACACTAGTACTTGCTGGCATAGTTTAACATTGATTTCATCCAGCGAGATGACTGTATGGAGCTAAAGAGATTATTTTTATACAGTAGCACTGTGACCAAAGTTTCATACTTTCCTGATGACTTCCACAACTGGAAACAATTTTGATAATCTTGTGTTAATAAAAATAGAGAAAAAAGGTAAATTGATTTTTTATTAAATTTTACTTTATTCTTTACTGTTACTTCTACATTCTTACTTTCGATTGCATACTATTTTGCAGTTGTTCGCATTCCATCTAATACTTGTCCGTAATACTCATTTCTTTCGTTTCAGGTAAGTTCATACGTCCGATATGGTGTCCAACCGGTTTTTCGATTCAGTAAGTACTACAGTTACTCTACAGAGAGCTCAAAATAAATATAACGATTACAAAAGGCTATAAATATTTACTGTCAAATTGTCTTCTTGTTTTTCATCCTCTTTTATTTACTATTTACTGCGCGGTGCTATATCCAAAAGCATTACAGAAAATGTAAATGAAAGTTCAAGATTTCGATCGCCGCGAGATTCACAGAAACTTGTGTTCTGTGCGATGAAAGCGCAGAAATTGTCCATTTTTCTTAATAACCTAAGTGTTGCACGAAACATTTACCTACACGTACTCGAGCAATGTATTACATCTTCCAGCACAAAGGAGCACCGCCGCATTGGCGTATGGGGGCTCTCACATTTTTGACTCAACACCCCCCACGCACTGGTCATGTTGACGCTGTGTTCTGCTGTTGGGTACCAAGATATCCAGACCTGACACTCGTGGATTACTTCAGATGGGGATGCGTTTCCTCTTAGCCGAATTTATCTGCAGAACTAAAAATGTACACGTCTAATGCGCTCGTGTCGATGATTCCACATACTCTTCTGAATGTATAAATGAAAAGGTCTATCGCTCAGATGTTGTTCGTGAGCCGAAGGGGAGTCATACTGAACACCTATAAAGCATGTAACAAAAGAAATTTTGAACTTTTTTTTGCATTCTCTGTCATTATTATTAATGAATCGCTTTGCAATAGTTACAGCCGTTTATAACCGCTATACTTATTTTGAATTTACTTGTGTTTTTCGTCGATTTGAGTATTAAATGTTACATTCCCTTCACTGTCGTACTGTGCGACAGTGCTTTTTTGTGTGTAGATGGGCTATTTGAGAGAGGAATGACATTAGTATATCACTTCACTTGAGTAATACTACGTTGATATATCAAATAAAGTATTCAGGCAAATAGAGACAGTGATTAAGACAACCTGACTTTACTCTTAGTAACAAACCGACATTATGTAGACACTAAACTATCTACAAGACTTAAAATACACAACAGTAATTGGAATTCTGTTACATATTTGTGGCTCTAATTATTATGAGTAACTTTGTCACCACATTCGCTACAAATATATTGTTATTCAAGGACACGTCAACGTTACTCCTCAACAAAAAAATGTTTATGACGAAAAAGAAATTCCAACATCAGCTGTACTTGTTCGAAAAGAGATACCACACGTGTAAAAATTGTTTAGTTGAAATTTGATTTTTCTCTTCCCATAATGTGTCACTCAACTAACGGACAGATCAGTCTCTGCCAGTGCCTTACTAGTTATATTTCAAATGAGATGAGTTTGTTCGGATAAACGTGCGAGAAAAGGCTCTGGATTTGTGTAGCAAACGAAGGAATGTGTTAATTTAAACGGCGAAAATGAGACTAAATAAACAAAAAACATTATCAGTTTTCTAATCAGTGTTCTCAGCTTCACATAGAATACAAAAAACGGGGAGCTTCTCCTCGAGGCATGGGTTATGCTCAGATTTTGTATGTAAGACGACTTGTTTGTAACATAATAAACGAGACACGCTCGAGGAAATGTGCGCGTAGTTGTCCGGGATCTAGCTGCTGCTGGAGCTACATCTGCCTTGGAGCCTCACTAGGTGACTTCATTGCAAATTAAGACCAGCGATCAGTGCTAACATTTCTGGGGAGTGATACATGTAGAAAGGATCTAACGTCCTGACGACGAGGAGTCGGTTATTCTTTTATTTTTTATATATTTATACGTATAACATTTATTAAACCCCATGAACCATGGACCTCCTTGGGGGAGGCTTGTGTGCCTCAGCGATACAGATGGCCGTACCGTAGGTGCAACCACAACGGAGGGGTATCTGTTGAGAGGCCAGACAAACGTGTTGTTCCTGAAGAGGAGCAGCAGCGTTTTCAGTAGCTGCAGGGGCAACAGTCCGAATGATTGACTGATATGACTTGGTAACAATAACCAAAACGGCCTTGCTGCGATCGGCTGAAAGCAAGGGGACACTACAGTCGTAATTTTTCCCGAGCGCATGCAGATTAACTGTATGGTTAAATGATGATGGCGTCCTCTTGGGTAAAATATTCCGGAGGTAAAATAGTCCCCCATTCGGATCTCCGGGCGGGGACTGCTGAGGAGGACGTCGTCACCAGGAGAAAGAAAACTGGCGTTCTACGGATCGGAGCGTGGAATGTCAGATCCCTTAATTGGGCAGGTAGGTTAGAAAATTTAAAAAGGGAAATGGATAGGTTAAGGTTAGATATAGGGGGAATTAGTGAAGTTCGGTGGCAGGAGGAACAAGACTTCCGGTCAGGTGAATATAGGGTTATAAATACAATAGGAAAATAGGAATGCGGATAAGCTACAACAAACAGCATAGTGAAAGCATTATTGTGGCCAAGATAGATACGAAGCCCACGCCTGCCACAGTAGTACAAGTTTATATGCCAACTATCTCCGCAGATGATGAAAAGATGTATCAAATGTATGAGGAGATAAAAGAAATTATTCAGATAGTGAAGGGAGTTGAAAATTTAATAGTCATGGGTGATTGGAATTGGATAGTAGGAAAAGGAAGAGAAGGAAACCTAGTAGGTGAATATGAAATGGGGGTAAGAAATGAAAGAGGAAGCCACCTGGTAGAATTTTGCACAGAGCATAACTTAATCATTGCTAACACTTGGTTCAAGAATCATAAAAGAAGGGTGTATACATGGAAGAAGCCTGAAGATACTGACAGGTTTCAGATAGATTATATAATGGTAATAAAAAGATTTAGGAACCAGGTTTTAAATTGTAAGACATTTTCAGGGGCAGATGTGGACTCTGACCACAATCTATTGGTGAAGAATGTAGATTAAAACTGAAGAAACTGCACAAAGGTGGAAATTTAAGGAGATGGGACCTGGATAAATTGACAGAAAACCAGAGGTTGTAGAGTGTTTCAGGGATATCATTAGGGAACGATTGACAAGAATGGGGAAAAGAAATACAGTAGAAGAAGAATGGGTAGCTTTGAGGGATGAAGTAGCGAAGGCAGCAGAGTATACAGTAGGTAAAAAGACGAGGGCTAGTAAAAATCCATCAGTAACAGAAGAAATATTGAATTTAATTGATGAAAGGAGAAAATGCAAAAATGCAGTAAATGTAGCGGGCAAAAGGAATACAAAAGTCTCAGAAATGGGATATGCAGGAAATACAAAATGGCTGAGCAGGGATGGCTACAGGACAAATGTAAGGATGTAGAGGCGTATATCACTAGCGGTAAGATAGATAATGCCTACATGAAAATTAAAGAGACCTTTGGGGAAAAGAGAAACACTTGCATGAATATCAAGAGCTCAGATGGAAACCAAATTCTAAGCAAAGAAGGGAAAGCAGAAAGGTGGAAGGAGTATATAGAGAGTCTATACAAGAGCGATGTTCTTGAGGACAATATTTTGGAAATGGAAGATTATGTAGATGAAGAGGAATGGGACATATGATATTGCGCGAAGAGTTTGAGAGATCACTAAAAGACGTGAGTCGGAACAAGGCCCCGGGAGTAGACAACATTGCATTTGAACTACTGATAGCCTTGGGAAAACCAGCCCTGAGAAAACTCTACCATCTGGTGAGCAAGATGTATACGACAGGCGCAATACCCTCAGACTTCAAGAAGAATATAATAATTTCAAACCCAAAGAAAGCAGGTGTTGACAGATGTGAAAATTATCGAACTATCGGTTTATAAGCCACGGCTGCAAAATACTAACACGAATTCTATACAGACAAATGGAAAAACTCGTAGAAGCCGACCTCGGGGAAGATCAGTTTGGATTCCGCAGAAATGTTGGAACACGTGAGGCAACGACTTATCTTAGAAAATACGTTAAGGAAAGGCAAACCTACGTTTGTAGCATTTGTAGATTTAGAGAAAGCTATTGACAATGTTGACTGCAATACTCTCTTTCAAATTCTGAAGGTGGCAGGTGTAAAATACAGGGAGCGAAAGGTTATTTACAATTTGTATAGAAACCAGATGGCAGTTATAAGAGTCGAGGGTCATGAAAGGGAAGCAGTGGTTAGGAAGAGAGTGAGACAGGGTTGTAGCCTATTCCCGATGTCATTCAATATGTATATTGAGCAACCAGTAAAGGAAACAAAAGAAAAATTCGGAGTAGGAATTAAAATCCTTGGAGAAGGAATAAAAACTTTGAGGTTCGCCGATGACATTATAGTTCTATCAAAGACAGCAAAGGACCTGGAAGAGCAGCTGAACGGAATGGACAGTGTCTTAAAAGGAGTATATAAGATGAACATCAACAAAAGCAAAACGAGGATAATGGAATGTAGTCGAATTAAATCTGGTGATGCTGAGGGAATTAGATTATGTAATGAGTCGCTTCAAGTAGTAAATGAGTTTCGTTATTTGGGGAGCAAAATAACTGATGATGGTCAAAGTAGAGAGAATATAAAATGTAGACTGGCAATGGCAAGGAAAGCGTTTCTCAAGAATTGTAACTTGTTAACATCGTGTATAGATTTACGTGTCAGGAAGTCGTTTCCGAATGTATTCGTATGGAGTGTAGCCATGTATGGAAGTGAAACGTGTACGATAAATAGTTTAGAGAAGAAGAGAATTGAAGCTTTCGACATGTGGTGCTACAGAAGAACGCTGAAGATTAGATGGGTAGATCACATAACTAATGAGAAGGTATTGAATAAATTGGGGGGGGGGGGGGGGGAAAGATAAATTTGTGGCATAACTTGACTAGAAGAAGTGATGGTTGGTAGTGCATATTCTGAGGCATCAAGGGATCACCAATTTAGTATTGGTGAGCAGCGTGGAGGGTAAAAATTGTAGAAGGAGACCAAGAGATGAATGCACTAAACTGATTCAGAAGGATGTAGGTTGCAGTAGGTACTGGGAGATGAAGAAGCTTGCACAGGATAGAGTAGCATGGAGAGCTACACCAAGAAGAAATGCAGATCATAAACGGGTATTCATTGGACAAATATATTATACTACAAGTGACATGTGATTACATTTTCACGCAATTTGGGTGCATAGATGCTGAGAAATCAGTACCCAGAATAACCACCTCTGGCTGTAATAACGGCCTTGATACGCCTGGGCATTGAGTCAAACAGCGCTTGGATGGTGTGTACAGGTACAGCTGCCTATGCAACTTCAACACGATACCACTGTTCATCAAGAGTAGTGACTGGCGTATTGTGACGAGCCAGTTGCTCGGACACCATTGACCAGACGTTTTCAATTGGTGAGAGATCTGGAGAATGTGCTGGCCAGGGCAGCAGTCGAAGATTTTCTGTATCCAGAAAGGCCCGTACAGGACCTGCAACATGCGGTCGTGCATTATCCTGCTGAAATGTAGGGTTTCGCCGGGATCGAATGAAGGGTAGAGCCATTAGTCGTAACCCATATGAAATGTAACGTCCACTGTTCAAAGTGCCGTCAATGCGAACAAGAGGTGACCGGGACGTGTAACCAATGACACCCCTTACCATCACGCCGGGTGATTCGCCAGTATGGTGATGACGAATACACGCTTCCAATGTGCATTCACCGCGATGTCGCCAAACACGGATGCGACCATCTAGATGCTGTAAACAAAACCTGGATTCATCTGAAAAAATGACGTTTTGCCATTCGTGCACCCAGGTTCGTCGTTGAGTACACCATCGCAGGTGCTCCTGTCTGTGATGCAGCGTCAAGAGTAACCGCAGCTATGGTCTCCGAGCTGACAGTCCATGCTGCTGTAAACGTCGTCGAACTGTTCGTGCAGATGGTTGTTGTCTTGCAAACGGTTTCATCTGTTGGCTCAGCGAGACGTGGCTGCACGATCCGTTACAGCCATGCGGATAAGATGCCTGTCATCTCGACTGCTAGTGATACGAGGCCGTTGGGATCCAGCACGGCGTTCCGTATTACCCTCCTGAACCCTCCGATACTATATTCTGCTAACGGTCATTGGATCTCGACCAAAGCGAGCAGCAATGTCGCGATACGATAAACCGCATTCGCGATAGGCTACAATCCGACCATTATCAAAGTTGGAAACATGAGGGTTCACATTTCTTCTCTTTACACGAGGCATCACGACAATGTTTCACCAAGCAACGCCGGTCAACTGCTGTTTGTGTATGAGAAATCGGTTGGGAACTTTCCTAATGTCAGCACGTTGTAGGTTTTGCCACAGGCGCCAACCTTGTGTGAATGCTCGGAAAAGCTAATGATTTGCATATCACAGCATCTTCTTCCTGTCGGTTAAATTTCGCGTCTGTAGGACGTCGTCTTGGTGGTGTAGCAATTTTAATGGCCTGCAGTGTAGATAAAGCTTGCTGCAGCTGCGCAGAGACGAAGAAGGTTGAACAGGATAAAGTAGAATAGAGAGATACGTTAAATCAACAATATATAGTATCAGACTGTGATATGAAAACATTTAACACAACGATAAGACACATAAGAGGAAAAACTTTTGTGAACTGCGGTACGCTGGTCCGTTCCCAGTGCGTACTTCTATATGAATCGTTTGTCTGCGTACATTTGTCATTTATTGGTACGCTGCTCCTGTTCATCGTATTCGTACCGCACCACCACCTACAAGAGTTTCTGAAGAATGGACACTCCGCTTATACTAGCGTGTTTGACAGTCCGTGTGTTGTGTAGTTATAGTGAGCGTTGAGCTATAGAGTGGATGGTAAGCGGATTTACGGAGGCATCGCATTAAAATTCGTGCACGCCTTGTTATTGAATTGACACCAAAGCGACGGCCAGTGAAGAGGACTTAATCGGTTTAAACAGATCCACTGAACACTGCAATAGGATTTTCGACCTTAATTAGCGACGATTACAATCACTCTCTTTAATAAGTTTAGCAGGACCACGCCTCGCGCGATCACTGTGAAACGACATTTTTACAGCGTGTGCTGCTCTTTTACGTGGTCTGTATTATACTTACTATTAAAATTACACACTCAATTATTTGTGTTAGTGACTTTTTTTTTGCAGTTCTCGGCAACTGCATTTTATTAAATTTACCTCAAACAGTTCTATATTCATTTCGTTGTTTCTGAGTAGTATTTTGCAATTGATTTCTTCCTCTCTTCCCTTGTATGGATACAAAGATTTTAAAATGATAGGCCAGGTCTTCACTCCGAAGACTGGTTTGACACAGCTGACCACACTAATCCGTTCTGTGCAAGTCACTTCATAACTACTGCACCCTACATCCAGTTACATATACTTACTATTTTCGAGCCTTGGTCTCCATCTACAATTTTTAATCTCCCACTCCCTACCATTAGGAAATTGATAAGTCCCTTATACCCTAGAATTAGTCTAAGAAACCATTGTCTCTTATATGCAGTGTTGGAGACGGGGGGTTGGAGAAGGAGGTGGATGGTTTTTTGTGCGTAGGTATGGGAGAGAGAAAAGTGATCGGGACAATAAGGCAGGGCATTTGATTTGAGCTGCAGCAGTTTTATGTAAAGTTTTGTGACTCATTTCAGTGTCAAGCAAGGAACCAAACAACATTATGTCCTAAAACTGCGTTAACATAACGTCTGTTGCACAAGCTGAATCACATTATTCCAAAAATATATGCAATGTTCTCATACTTTTCCTTTCCAAACTCAATTCAGTCTTCTTCTCCCTTTATCGACGTCAGTTCTGCGCCGTAGCTCAGGTTGTTGTCTACAACTTCGCAACAGATTCGTTGTAGCGCTGGCAGCGAGTATCTTTATATAGTAGAACTGCTGATACGTAACACAGTACATGTCAACAAACTGCAAACTTCACCTTGACGGAAAACGAATTTAACGATGATTCGAATTTCACAGAGGCTTATGAGCACCTACGTGAAATTGTACACTTGCATTTACTTACGTTATACAGAAATTATTCTGTATAATTACCCTGTAGTGAAAGGGAAAACTAATACCACATGATGACAGAAATATCCTATTCTCATATCATTAACCACGGTATCGACTTTGCCTCGACGGTAGCCATACATTAGACTGTGTGACAGGCTGTTGTGGCATGAACTGTATTACATGTTGGTCTAGTCTCGGCTCTTGGAAAGTCAGTCACCGAGCAGCTCACGCGCGGCGTCGTTCACTTAATCAGCCACACCGAAATCTATTGACTTAACTGAATTCTAAATATTCACTACTGTTTCTTGAAAGAGGGACTGTAATCATAATACCTTTCACGGATCATGTCGTATGTGGCGAAAGATACTTTGAGACTGTGTAAGTTTCCGTAGTCGTGGTATCCCCCGCAAAACAGCGCTTTACGTAATAGCGCAACTCGTCGAGACCACAAATATTGGAATTTATTAGCCTCGACATCTATATAAAAATGGTGTGTTAGGGATCTTGGAACGATTGTGGTCTGGAGATTGGCTCCGCTCGAAGATGGTATCCATATAGTAAATGGAAGGCATTTGTGGCCATAAAACACACAAAATATAATACATTATATCAATGGACCGAAATAAGACAGTATTTGAAAGATAGTGATAATCAACATCATCCGATGTGTTTCAAAAGTAATTTTTTGGCACGCAATTAGAATCAGTTGTAACTTACAGCTATGTTGCTACGTGGATTCATATATTTAACGTCGCAAAATATTCGAGAAATGAATATGTATTTTCTTACAGGGTGAAAAAAATTCTTAACTCGGATATAGAATGGCTGTCCATTCTTCCCTTCCTTCCTCAGACTATTAAAGCCACTTGGGAGACGTAGAGTATTATTCCGCCTATAGAATATCACAATACTGTTTCTTAACATCGGAAAGTATTTTTAACATTTCGCTGGCACCGATTTCGAGAATTTCCTAAGATGAAACGAAACTCTTCGCACGCTTTGTACATTGTTTAACTGTACCGTAGGTGTCGCACGTTGCGGCAAAAGTATTGTCTGCGGTCCTTTGACTATGGCGGAAAATGGGCCGTAACAAGTAAATGAAGGCCATCGTTTGACAGTGTCCTTTATCCTGTTCTAGTTGTTGACGCTTTTCTGAAGCTATACAGCTTTCGTAGAAAAACTGATTTAAGAAAACTACTGAAGCGGATTTTTTTCATTCTTCCACTGCTTAAGATTCGGTTTGTCCCAACTTGACGCTTTCGCAATGGCTAAGTTGCAGAGATCACGCAGGCAACTTACAGGATACATAAACGAGGAGAATTCCAGGGGCGTCCGCAGTGCCCGAGTGGTTCTAGGCGCTTCTGTCCGGAACCGCGCGACTGCTACTGTCGTAGGTTAGAATCCTGCCTCGGGCATGGTTGTGTGTGATGTCCTTGGGTTAGTTAGGTTTAAGTAGTTCTAAGTTCTAGGGACTGATGACCTCGGATATTAAGTCCCATAGTGCTCAAAGCCATTTGAGAATGCCAGAACCTGATATCCCAGACACTTCGCTCAGTGTAAGAGGAGCCAAAATAACCCCGCACGTATCTTGCTTGGCTTGTCCGTAGATACCCGACCGCTTTTGCGAAAACGACCGTCAACGTTTGCGACGGAGTTTAGATGGCTCCTAGTGGCCGATAAGGTCAGCCCCTCTGGTGACATATTGGTTGGCATCGCAGTTTTTCTCTATTTCTGTCTCCTGTCCGAAACCCGATTACTGTTTCTATGTATTTTATATTTTTATTTTTCTGCCCACTTTAGTAGAAGATTACCGCTCAAATGTGTCTTATCAAGTAAACGGATACAAGGGCGTTATACTATCCAACTGGTTCAAATGGCTCTGAGCACTTTGGGACTCAACTGCTCTGGTCATCAGTCCTCTAGAACTTAGAACTACTTAAACGTAACTAACCTAAGGACATCACACACACCCATGCCCGAGGCAGGATTCGAACCTGCGACCGTAGCAGCAGCGCGGCTCCGGACAAGAGCGCCTAGAAACGCACGGCCACTGCGGCCGGCGGCATTATACTAACTGCAAGGTTACAACTGGGTTTCACAGAAAGTGTCACACATTTATTATATGATATGTGTGTATGGTATTTTCAGGGGTTAGTATCATTTTAAATTCTCGTATTTTTATATTTGATTTTTGTATCAACTCTCAATTTTTAAATTTTATTCTCATGTTTATTCTACAAGAAGATTTTGTACACTTGCTTGGGTGATACCAATCCTAAAAACATTCCAAACGTAGAAATCCCGAACACCACGAGCATCGCAGTAGGCAGGTTTGCCACAGCGAGTTTCTTTGTTTGAATTTTACTGCGGAATGAAGCGTCATGTCGTTAACATACTCAAGATTTCACGCGTTGGCTGAGTTGTAAAGTGAGCAGTCGTAGACTGTGGTAGTTCTCGTAGTAGCTTTGTTCAGTTACGGTCGACCACATAAGATGTATTGCATACCTAATGGGCATAACTTCATAATAATCGCTTTCTTTAAATATCCTATCCGTGTCTTACTAGATTCCCCTAAAAATTGGAAGCGGTAACTGTCTAGAGACTGAGTGAGGCTATATAAAACTGTTACTTAGAAGTAAACAGTATTTATAGTGGAATTGAAATGTTCAGTATTTAATTCAGATTTTATTCGAAACTTGTTCAATTGTAACATGAAACAGACGGATGTTGTACAACAACATAAAGAAAAAAATACAGATTTATCACACAGCGCTAGGAAACACAGTTTCCTCAACAAAAAGGTAAAATAAAAAACCACAAAACAGTAATGTATCAAAGATCGTTTCAATACATCGTCGAACATACATAAAACATGTTTCTGTTATTCATAAACAACATCCGCATTTTTCAATAACAGCAGGAAGCCCATGTCATGATGATGAACTTACTATTAAGTATAAAATAACAAGTATATATATATATATATATATATATATATATATATATGTGTGTGTGTGTGTGTGTGTGTGTGCACATGTAAACTGTGCGTACATCAGAATTAATTGCTTTCGTTACATAAAAGCGCAGGAGTTCTCCATCAGCTAATTTTTATTACTTATAAAACGCAGTTTATGTTCTGTATGGCTACAAAACCTGCAGTGGACGAACACTGAACGATGTG
Source organism: Schistocerca gregaria (assembly GCF_023897955.1). NCBI lineage: Eukaryota > Metazoa > Arthropoda > Insecta > Orthoptera > Acrididae > Schistocerca > Schistocerca gregaria. The sequence continues at coordinate 184,211,023 of NC_064920.1, read as the reverse complement.
CGGTTCTAATATAGTGCAAAACATTGAAACAAACAAACAAACAAACAAACAAAAAACCAAAAGAATTCCTCAGCTCCCAGTTTTTCTTACACATTCATTTACGTTGCTTACGTTACCAGTGCTACCGGTAATCCTACCGTTTCCTACGATATTTATGTGGTTTACCGAAACTACCGAACTGTAGTTTCGGTAGAGCGCAGCGGTACGCGTTGGCAATAATTTCGCGGCAAAACACGTATAACGGATCACTTTTCCGAATAGTGGCGCTTGCAACTGATGACTCAAGAAACAGTACAGGAATTTCACCGAAAAAACTTTCAAATAATTTTCATTTATATGTTGTATTTTTGTGTAGATGAAAATCATAGCAGTGCATACTGAAAAACATTCGTGTAGTAATCTTCTACAGACATGGGTAGATGAAAGTAAATTTAACTGATATTGAATAACTGGGCTTCGAACGCTGCGTGCAAAAATATGAAACCGCGACGCTAGCCACTGAGCCATCGCTTCGGCTGAATTGTTTACTTGCTAAAAGGTACATAAATTATCTCGAAATATTTTACCGTCGTTTTCTCAGAAACGCCATTGAAGAGCATTATGCTCGTTAGCCGAATTTACTAGTAACGAAGCATTCCATCATTTGTCACCGTCGTCTTCATTTAAGCACCAGGTGCTCTACACGCGACATTGTACAAGCTGGCTGTGGATGCCTTACGTAATGTGTTGCATTAATACATTAATTACCATGTCATTAAAACACGATGTAGACTTTCACACAATTTTGGCGTCCCATGACTTCCACAATCATAAATTTTTTGTTTCCTTGCCATATGTATGATGGCACCAGCAGCATATTCCATAAGCTGCCTAGAAGTCATAACTCTGCTTTGTGCTTTTTACATATTATTAGTATTGTCAATGAAGATTTAATAATACTTTTTTTAAATTATTGTGATCTGACAATCAGCTTTCTCTCTCTCTCTCTCTCTCTCTCTCTCTCTCTCTCTCTCTCTCTCTCTCTCTCTCTCACTCCCCCCCCTCACACACACACCTACCTTCGACTTTTACTCTTGACGAAATATATCGAAATGATTAATGAAATTCCCATACAGAAAACAGTAATGGATCACACGACGAGTAGACAATGTCTGCGTAGTATGAAGTCAATATTATCTGAATTAATACTTTTTTCATTACACGGCGGCTTCATCCTTTCACGAGCTGTTTTTATCACTCGACCAGGCAAACGGCAAGATATTAACGCGTGCAGTCATCGTCTACTTCATTAATTTGAGCACAGCTTGAACAGTGCGTTATGATGTCACGTGGTTTATGATTCAGTGTGTGACACCTTACACTTCACTGCCGATGATAATGTTTTCAGTATCGTCTCCTAAATAATGGACCTCTAGAGATAATTTATGCATAAATAAACAATTCTGCTCAATATTTATTTCATCCAGTAGGCCTATATCCAGTTTAAAAAATAGCCGTGGACGTTTTTGGTTTGCGGAATAACTACTGGCGACATTAAATAGCAGTTAACAGATCTCAATATCTGATTTAATTCTTCTTCTTCTTCTTCTTCTTGGAGTTACTGCCTCTGTAGGATCATGAGTAGCCCTTTCATGGATTGCATTTCCTTCTTCTCATTCCAGTACTTCCTCACCCTTGCCTTTCTTCTCTCCCGCTCTTCTTCGAGATCTTGTGTATGTTCTTGTCGGTGTGTACTTCCTTCTCCAATTTTCCTAACCTTCAACCTTGACCCCTAATTCCGACCATTCCTCCCTGCTTTCAACAACCCATTTGTTCCATTATCTCCTCTTAGCCTACCTGTTGTTTTCTGTTCTCGTTACATCATTCAGTTCATATTCACTCCATTACATACCCCACAAACACTGCTCCTTTCAGACGGATTTCTCTTGATATTGTCCTCGTGCTTGTGTACAGTTTTTTCCTCTGTTATGCATCCACCTCTCAGCACTTCTTTTAGGGCCCAACATTCTCCTCAGTGTTTTCCTCTGTTCTTGCTCTACTTGGTCTGCACCAACTCATATACGTATTATCTTCTCAGCCGCATATAAGTACCACATTCCTCGCTGTTTCCTTGTAGTACCTGATCTTTGCGTCTGGTAGATATATTCTTTTAACTGTGTATAACTCTGATCACACAGAATACTGGCCTCATTTTCATTCCTCTCTGTTCTTTGCTTCTGTTTAGTCGTGTAATACACTGAGGTGACAAAAGGCGTGGGTAGCGATATGCACATATTCAGACAGCTGTAGTATCGCGTACACAAGGTATAAAAGGGCAGAGCATTGGCAGAGCTGTCATTTACACGAGGTGATTCATGTGGAAAGGTTTCCGGCGTGATTATGGCTGCACGACGGGAATTAACAGACTCTGAACGCGCAATGGTAGTTGGAGCTATACCCGTGGGACATTCCGTTTTCTAAATTCCGAGATCTACAGTACCAAGAGTGTGCATTTCGGGCATTGCCTCTTACCACGGACAACGCAGTGACCGACGGCCTTCACTTAACGACCTTGAACAGTGGCGTTTGCGTAGAGTTGTCAGTACTTATAGACAAACAACATAGGGTTAAATAACCGCAGAAATTTATGCGGGACGTACGACGAACGTTTCCGTTAGGACAGGGCTGGGAAATCTGGCTTTAAGGGGAGGTTTACTATCTTTGGCCAGAAATTCTTTGAGAATTGTTTTCTCGGGATGTGTTACAGATATCAATGTCAAATTCGATCAAAATGTTTATTGATATTTCCTCTAGAAACTGGAATTTTTTCGACCGGAAATGTCGAAGAGCAAAGGCGGAAGTGCCGTCGGAACGAAACAAAATTACGATGTAAACCTCCACGCGTGGTATGTCACAGGTCAGCCCACTCGTCTCACATCATAATTGAGTTGACGTTAGCGAAGTATATCAGATTCTTTAGGAGTTGTACCTCGCTTAAGTTATTTGGACCCTAGGATTTTTCATCGATTTTTCGACTTCGTCGCCCAAGTAAAAGTATTTAGAGTTGATAGATTGGAATAATAGAGGTACAACTCCTAGACAATTTAGTTAGCTTCGTCGGAAACAAAGAATCATGCCAATCGGTTCAGTAGATTTGAAGTTACCATACCGTGCGATAAAAAAAGGTCATTTCGAGAAAAAGTTTTGACTACATATAAATGCAGTATTCCGGATCCATAAACTAGTCCTTCCTCTTCCTCTTAGAGGGCGTTCAGATCGGTCTGGGCCATCCTGCGCCGCTCCAGAGCCGCTCATACGGCCGGTGACGAGCGGTTTTCGGTCGCTTGAATCCGGTGGCCGTCCGAATGCTTGGCGAAGTGCGTCGAATAGAGTCCCAGGGTGACGTCCATCGTTGTAATGGTCTTCAGAATTGCTGAATATCCTTCATTGAAGCTGCCAGGAAAGTCGCCATCTCCACAGTCTTCACATCAGAATGCAAATGCTTGCGGGATAAGTTCCTAAGACATGCGTTCAAACTTTCATTTGAATTTTGTGTGTTTCCTCCAAAGCACCGTCCTCCGAAAGAAAAAAAATGGTGCGTGAAAAAGGCCGGTTTCAGGCAGGTGCATTTCTTTTGTTCAACCGCGAATAACAAACATTTCCGTTCCGTATTCGGAAAACCCGCTTCAGGGGTGGATTCTAAACACTATTATGTATCCAAAAATGCAGTTTAAAAATCGATTTTTTGAACCAAAATATAGTAAACCTCTCCTTAAAGGCCTGTGGCACCAGACGGCCGAAGCGAGTGCCTTTGCTAACAGCACGACATCACCTAGAGCGCCTGTCCTGGGCTCACGCACACATCGGATAGACACTAGACGACACGAAAACCGTGGTCTGGTCGGATAAATCCCGATTTAAGTTGGTAAGAACTGATGGTAGGGTTCAGAGTCTCGCGCAGACCCCACGAAGCCATGAACCGAAGTGGTCAAAAAGCCACTGTGAAAGCTGGTGGTGCCTGAGTAATGATGTGGGATGTATGTACGTGGAATGGATTGGGTCCTCTGGTTCAACTTCTAACAACCCTACCACAACAAAGGTCAAAATTTTAATAACGATTGTGGTGTTGCCCACGCTGCTAAATACTGCATTTTCGAGCAACATCAGTCATATTATGTGGCAGGTGTCATTAGAGCACAGTTAATAGTCATTTCATGTAATAATGGAAAAACTAGGCACTCATCTTTTTGTGTTTCCCACGCTGGTCTCATATTATCGTGGCTCAGTCGTTGAAAATCTAGGTGGTTATGATTCCGAGCTCGGATGCAAAGAGGCTTAGGTTTTATCCTGCTATATTCAAAAGTTTTGTAGATGCGCTTCACAAACCATTCTTGGAGATTACACTTTTGCTTGACAATGGTGGTGTAAAAAAATAATCAGCACTCCGAAACTAAGTTACACTTCCTTTAAATTGCTTTTATTGCAATATCACGTGACACACAAACATCACTTCACAATACAAAACATAGTTGAAAACATCTTCCTCACATTTTATAAGCCAACTATAATACGCGTTTTGCCAACATGACGTCCAAGACTTGACCTTTTCAAGGTCCGACTCTCTAACAAATCAACAACTAACTCTTGAAAAACTAACTAAAAATCGCTTACGCGCCCAAAAATCAGAGTTACATGTACGTCAGAGATCATAGTGACAAAAGAAAGAATACACATAAGAATAATATCATTGCAATATAAACATATCGATGTATCACAAATGAAATAAAATCTGAATGTTGTCTCAGAAATATGTCAACTGTTTTGCAGAAACACAGTAGAATATTACTGGTATCGAGAGGTTCAGGTGAGGTGCCATAATGGTTGCGTAATTCAAGTACCATTACAAACTGAAGCAATCATTGAATATTTTCAGCCATTCACGGGCTTCGTGTTCCCAAACAACGATGGAATTTTTGTGGATGACAATACGCCTTGTCACTGGGCCACAGTTGTTCGCGATTGGTTTGAGGAACATTCTGGACAATTCTTGCGAATGATTTGGCCTTGCATATCGCCAGATATGAATCCGATCGAACATTTATGGGACGTAATTGAGAGGTCAGGTCGTGCACAAAACCCTGCAGCGGAAATACATTCGCAATTATGGACGACTGTTCAGACAGCACGGCTCAATATTTCTGCGGGGGAATTGCAACGATTTGAGTCCATATCACGTCGAGACAGAGCATTACGCCGGGAAAAAGGAGGCCCAATACGATACTGGTAGGTATCCCGCGAATTTTGACACCTCAGTGTACATTCTCTGTTACTTAGATTTGTTCAGCGCTATGTTCAACAGATTTTGGAACACTACCAGTTCCTATTAATCACACCTTTATAATGTTGCTTTCGTATTTCTGGTCATTTGGCTAGGTAGCTGATGTTGCTTAACGCAAGAAAAATGACTTGCGGTGGTGCTGTGAGTTCCGTTGTAAACATCGCTGGTGAGAGACGCGCGCGCCGCCTCAGTGACCGGAGGTAAATGGCTGGCTTCGCAGCAGGAACGCGCTCTGCCAAGAGAAATAAGCGAACGTGACAGTCGTTTGTTTTTAGCGGAAGTGACGAAGTAAAGCCGCGCCTGCTGATGTACTCCTCCCTAAACTCTGGCTGTCGGATAAACTGTGCTAGAGAGAGAGCCGTTGAGACTGTGTGTAGACGAGCTCCTTTTGATTACCGTAAGAGCGGAAACTTTGTGATTGGCGTGTCGAATTTGTGCCTACCCGTCAGTACATAGCATTTCTTGAACACCTACAGTTCAGCTCTCACTCAGTGCCTGGCCACGTTTTACTCAGATAAAAACTATACAATTATACATTAATCATAATTGCAAAATAAAAAAAAAATGAAGAAATCACATAGAAAGAAAATGTGATATGTTGTAAACATGGAAAATAACACGCGTTTAATTAACAGTAGATCATTAAAGAAGAAGAGATTCAAGCGAAGGTCCGAAATACAAACCAAGAACCGTAATTTGGCCAGACTGTGACTTTAGTTTCGCTCGGTAATGAACACAAGGAATAAAACGACTAAAGAAGTTACTGGGCCCAAGAAACGCAATAGTTGTGTCGGATGCTCCCAAGTGCTTGTCCTGAAGCGGTTAGAATAAGTCTTTGGGGGTGGAAAATTCTTATTGTAAGACAGAAAAAAACGGAACATTTACACTCTTTCGTTAGATAAGTAGGAATGGAAATAGAAATGGAAATTTGCATTAAGTCATATGGGACCAAACTGCTGAGGTCATCGGTATCTAAGCTTAGAAACTACTTAACATAACTTAAACGAACTTACTCTAAAGACAACACACACACCCATGCCCGAGGGAGGAGTCGAACCTCTGACGGGAGCAGCCGCGAGAACCGTGACAAGGCGCCTTAAACTGCACGGCTACCCGCGTGGCGAGAAGTAGGCTGAAAACCTTTTTCAATATCCGTAATTACATTAAAATTTTCGCCACCAACTTTACTGTCCACATAGGGACCGATATAACACTTGCTTCTGAATGTCCAACAGTAGAGTGCCATTCACACAAAGCTTTTTATCTGAGGAGACGTATAGCGGAAGGAGACGTCACCCTTCCTGTTTACACACAAAATGACGCGGGTCAAGTGTCTCTTCTTAGGTCCCAAAGACATCCTAGCTTTCCGGATATTGATTGTGAGAGAAGCAAATAAGTGTTCCACATCAATAAATTAACGCAACTAGCACAGAGCGGTGGTAGGTTGCGAACACATTGCCCTCTTTCCGTTGTACCTACCGGCAATAAGGGGATAAATTAAATTTGTTTGATTTAAAGAAGAATCTAATTAGTAAACATCCAATGTCTGGTATGAAGTTGCTGAGAATGGTAGAATTTTATGAGATCTAGAATTACAATTAATCTCCAAGGAACAATGCTTTACTCAAACCATATGTACAAATGCCTGTGATAATTGCAAGACCTACAAAAAAACTTGTTCAAACGGCTCTAGGCACTATTAGACTTAACATCTGAGGACATCAGTCCCCGAGACTTAGCACTACTTAAACCTAACTAACCTAAGGACATCACACACATCCATGCCCGAGGCAGGATTCGAACCTGCGACCGTAGCAGCAGCACGATTCCGGACTGAAGCGCCTACAACCGCTCGGTCACAGTGGCCGTCAAAGGACCGGTTAAAAGAATCCAAAATTGTGCGAAATAGTGTGGTCATTTAGTTATTAGACTGATGGAAAAATTCCCAAGACCAAAAATGTGGTGTAACAAAATTGTCAGTGCAGCGCATTTAAGTGATTAACGTTTCAAGATCATAGGTGCGGGAAAAGCCACTGCGGATGTGAAATTCTGATACATTAATAACTGGTATAATACCAGAATGTTCAACGCAAGGTGCCCGGTGTCTGCTTGTGGGGTGAAGTTATATGCCTGTTGCACTTGGTCGGTTAATAAAAGTACGGTTAATGCTGGTTGTGGATGACGCTCGAGTTGTCGTCTGATGATGTCCGTTACGTGCTCAACTGGAGACAGATCTGGTGATCGAACAGATCAAGGCAACATGTCGACATTCTGCAGAGCCTGTTGGGTCACAACAACGCTACGTGAGCGAGCGTTATCCTGTTGGAAAACATCCCCTGGAATGCTCTTCACACATTACAGCACAACAGGCCGAATCACCAGATTGACGTGCAAATTTGCATTCAGGGTGCGCGGGATAGCCACGAGAGTGCTCCTACTCTCATACAAAATCGCACCCCAGACCACAACTCCAGGGGTCGGTCAGCGTGTCTAGGTCATAGACAGGTTGGTCGCAGACGCTCATCTGGCCTCCTTCGAACCAACATAGTTCCATTCCTGACACCGAGATAAATGTAATTTCATGAGAAAGGACAACAGATTTCCTCTCCACCCTCCAATGAGCTCTCGCTTTATTTCAAAGAAGTTGTAAACAGCGGCGGTTTGGCGTCTGGCTCGGAGCTGTAGTAATTCTTTGTCACTGTGGTGCCAGCTGCTGCTGAAATTGCTGCTGCAGACGCAGTACAATGCCTCACAGTCATACATCGAACACGATTGTCTTCCCTCTCTTTGTGTCCCGTGTTGATAATGGCGTCTTCGTCATCTTAAAGGCATTCTTGACTGACATCAACTCACTACGCCCAGTCTCAAAGGTAACCAACGCTCAGAACTGTTACAGTACCATTCTTACGAGTCTGGGCGAAATCTGAATAACATCATAACACAGCTACCAATTTTCGTTTACCTCGCACAACTCCTTCTTGATGGTGGGATATTTTTTTTTCGTCAGTGTAGAGTACGAAGGTTTTTCATATACACAGGCTCAGTAGCGTCCTTTCCTGTATGTCGTGAAAATCCCTCACTCAGTGATCACACACCAGACGAATTGGAAACTTGAAGGCAAATGCTTGCCAATGTAAAGTCTAGTAATATCAGCCTTTGGGTGAATGCAAATAGGGCAGGATGATGGCTTCCTTGAAATAATTTTTTCATACTAATATTTTCCATTTTGTACGAGGCATGTTGCTACGATAGTCACACTTTAGTACTGCCTATCAAGGATGGCCGTCACACCCACGCTGAAGCGCGTCGGAGGAGGAGGAGATTAATGTTTAACGTCCCGTCGACAACAAGATCTTAAGAGGTGGAGCGCAAGCTCGGATTAAGGAAGGTTAAGGAAGGAAATCGGGCGTGGCTTTTCAACAATCCTGCTATATGCCTGAATCGATTTAGGAAATCACAGTAAATCTAAATCAGAATGGCTGGACATAGGTTTTGAACCGTCGTCCTTCCGAATGCGAGTCCAGTGTGCTAACCAGTGCGCCATCTCACTCGGCCGGACACGTTGGCGTGTCGGGGAATGAGGCTGTTTATGCTACAGCTTATGCTGCAATGGTAATACCTGGCCAGACCTTTTAGTTATTCTGTACCCTCGGACAATCTCAGAGTTACTTTATGTGGGAACATTGTAACCCTGCAGCACAAACTCTGGGTCGCTCTTAGAGGGAAAAAGCTCAGACATAAACCCCTCAGTACGCCTTGGAAGATTTCTTCTCGTCCATCCCGTCGCGAGTAGATAACTTTAGCTGCACAAAGTGATGAGAACTGTCTTTCTCAGCTTTCTGACACTGAGTTGTACTGAAGTAAAGTACTAAACACTTGAAACAGTACTTGTCTATAGGCAGGGTGAACGTGCACTCACGTGAACTCCGTCATTGGCGTGCTGAGTGGCAAAAAGTAGTGTTTATGGCGCATCCCATTTATACTGATCTGCAGTGATGGCCACTTATGTATAGTCGGAATGATCACGGTTTGACAGCATGCGATGCGGGAAAATAGCAAGTGCTCAATTTAGGAGCGTCACTCGAAATAGCATTCCACAGTGAGTGGAGCCTGATCAGTAACGACTAACTACTACAGTGTCTGGCTACATGTGACGGGAATGAGCAATCTGAGTTCCAGAAGCAAGCAAGTCAGCAGATTGGGTTTGTGTTCTACTGGAGCAAAGGTAGCCCCTGAGGGCCGGCAACCCATATTACACCACAGAGGATGAGGTTGTCTATATGCCCAAGGCGTACCAAAAGCACCATAATAAACACCGGCTATTTACATACATGATAATGGAAACAGACATTCTGAGCACAACTTCCTGCAGGGGGAGCTCGAGCCACGGCCTGCAAGAAGTATCACTAACGCCAAAACCTGATTGCCTGGAGACAGCTATTTATGGGCTAGAACCAGCCTCGAAGTTCATTTCACGCCGGGTGCCGACCTCGTGTACTATGGCCATTGACTTCGTCTCTGAATTGGAGTGTTACTAGTGTGTGCGTGTGTTTTACCACGAACCTTTGTGGAAAATTAGAAGTGAAATTTTGTTTGCCTCAATTAGGAGACTTTTACTGACATCGTGATTGTTACCTTTCATTTGTTGTTCAGTCATCGACCTTGTGAACTTACATCAATAAAAGTTGTGTTTGTGAAGAATTGCGAATTGTCAGTCACAACAGTTTGCGTATTGGGTTTATGCATCGACCATTTGAGTTGCGATTGTTAGTAAGCTTCTTTTTTGTGTGCCACGAACTTTACAGGCTCTGATAGCAAATTGCGAAGGCTTCATACCAACTTTATTTCTCACTCTCAGAGATGATGTACTTTTACAGTCTTAATCATATGCGCTTTTTCACCGGCCACATGGACATAATATTTTATTCTAACAGAAGTCATGTCCTTTTTAAGTTTAAAATTTCGTCAAACGTCATTTACATATGTTTATATTTGTTAAAAACTATTTCTATATTCAAAATTTTGTGACAAGGCGGGCTCTCATGTCCAGTACATGTAAACGTCTTGTATGGACGTCTATAACAAAGACAACGATAAAATTCTAAGGAGCAGAAAAATAGATAACAATACGATGAAAATTTCAGTTATTGAAATATGAAAAGAAATTAGGGACATTTTTTTAAGGCTATCGAATTTTGTACTGAAATTTTAACTTGTGCAGTGGATGATGTTGCGTTTACTCATTTTGTGGACGAATGTGGAGTACTCTATAATGATCAGCAAAACAATAGGAACTGTCTTGTTTACTAGACAGCATCGTTAAAAGTAATAATTAAGCTGTGTACATGGAAACATTAAATATCTGATCGATTTTCTGAGTTCTATTTTGCAATGCTTTCGACATGAAAGTTTTACGAACATATGTCCAGCATTCAGTAGATATGGAATTTTCTTCCCTTGGTACTGTTTTCCACGTGAACAAGTGAAATGTATATCTGTAAACAAGTGATAATGGGATGCTGTACCACGATATGACCTAAGGAGGCAATGTGGTTCTACAGATACCACCGCTGAGAAACCTCAGTTCAAATTTTGGGCGGCTGAAGGATCATCTGGCACCCTACAGACCGGAGCCGCGTGTTTTACCGACAGTAGGGCAAGGTGGTGTGCTGATGGCGGCTGCCACTAGTAAACGGTTCAAATAGCTCTGAGCACTATGGGACTTAGCTTCTGAGGTCATCAGTCCCCTAGAACTCAGAACTACTTAAACGTAACTAACCTAAGGACATCACACACATCCATGCCCGAGGCAGGAACCATTTGAACCATTTTTTTTGAAAACCCTCTGCCATCCCACTGACTGTACTACCTGTCTCCACCAAGGCTTCTTCACCGACTTTACCTATCTGAACTTTAACTATTGGTTGCACCTTCCTTAATTTTCCTGCTTGAGCTCTACTTCTGCTAAAAGATCCTCCTCCACTTCATTAGCACAGTACTTTTCCATAGTGCATACGTGCCCCCCCCCCCCATTGAATATTTATATTTCATTATCCCCTTCAAAATTTACTTCAAAAGCATCTTTGTGTTCTTTATTTCCTAAGCCCAACCATCCTAATTTTCTGGCAAAACTAAACTTCTCCTTCTTCCATAACTTTGGTCCCAACTTCTGTATATACTTAGAAAAATCCACCCAATGACTTGCATAAAGTTCACATTCACTCTTCCCCATCCAACCAGTATTCCATTGAGCCTCTTCTATACCAACATACTGCTCATCCTAATACACTACATAATTATTCACCTTCTCAATTTTATCTCCCTCATCACACACTAATTTTCCACAATCTGTAACTCTGCAGTTACTCTCCACAGCACAACCTACCATTCCATTTATAAAATCCCCCCTTAAACCATCAAACTCCTTATCCCCATCAAATATTTTGTTGAGTACATCATAATATGCCGCAGCCTCAACATTTAACTGCCTTGAACTGTTCACATAATTATACTTCCCAACTCTCCAATTTTCTGGAGTATATTTTTTAAACTATTTTGCCCTTGCTACCCAATCATTTAAGTTCAGATTCCCCCTTAGTTCTCCACTGTTCATCATTCTTAGTTTGCTGTTTAACCCCATGCATGTAAACACAAGCACAATTTGTTTCATCATGTTTCATGGATTCAGATACAGCTTTCCCTACCGAAACATCACTTGCATTACCATCCTGCACATTACAGACACTTTCAACAGACATCCCAGAACCAGCCCCTTCTGGCTGCTCACAGCTAACCTCATACATTTTACCAGATACACTCTCTGGTACGTATTAATTTATCACTACATCAACAATAGGCACTATGGCCCCAAAATCATTTTGCCATGCTCCATGCACCAGCTCCCCAATACATTTTCATCATTTAAAATTGCCTGCATATCACAAAATTCTTTCCTCTCTCCTACTTCTGTCATTATCGCCATACCCCCTTTTAGAATACCCACCCCTAGACTGATTATAATTTGTTTGCAACTTGTCTTGTCCCAAAGTGGACCCCATTTGAGACAGCTCCTAGTTCAAAGGATGCTGCCCCTGTTGTGTCCTGTTGTTCCGTCCCCCTGTTCCAGGTGCATTTCCCAGCATTGGCCTCGGTTCATTTCTTACATCTTTGCCCCTAAAATCCCTTTGACTTTGGCTCTCTTCATTATATCTTCCCCCATTTCCTCTCCAATGTTCATTTAGATTTCTGTCCCCATGATGGCTCTGATAATTATTTCCCCAATTCCTATTTTGTGACCATTTTGATGATTGTTACACCAATTCATGTTTCTTCTCTCCCCCAGATCCCTATGGTTATTCCCTGGATTGTTTCCCTTTGAGCCAGTCCTATAGCACATAGCCTGCTCCATCCTCTCAACAGAGTCTAAGAACTTCTCCACAGAATCAGTGGGGCAATGTATGAGTTCCCATTCTAACTCCTCAGGTAGTCTCCTCCTTAAAGTAGATGTACTAATTTATTCAACTCTTCCTGGCAAAATTCCCTCATAGTTTATCGCCTCCCCTTTACACACTTCCATTCAAAAACTCATTTTGCAATTCTCACTGCTTATTTTTACTCCAGTATTTATCTAGAAACATTCGTTCGAATATTTCAAATGAAATGAACTGATTCTTAAATATGTTAGCTCATGTCTGAGCTGAACCTCCCAGCACTCTCTTTACAAATTTTACTTATGCCTCATATGACATCCCAGGCAGAAAACAGCCCTTGCAATTGGCCAAAAAATCCACGGCATCATCTCCGTTTTCGCCTGAAAATGTCTTTCCACTAGGTGCCTGAGTTACTGGACACCCAGCATGACCCGAAACATTATATAATTCTATCTGGGTAATTTTGTCATTTACTTTTGAGGCGATAGTTGCCATTTCCTTTCTGAGATCATCAGCTGTGCGGTCTAATTTATTTATCAGCACAGCTTTTGTCTCATCATTGCTAGCCACTTTTCTCGCATTCACTTCAGCCAAAGTTTGCGTTGTCTCCTATTCCCTCCTACCCGAATTAATTTCACCCCTCAGCTCAGCTTCAACCGGTTCAACCTTGGAATGCCAGCTCTCTTCTATTTTTTCTAATCTATTATCTAATTCGGTCATAATTTCTAGTTTAATTGACCCCAATTGCCTATTTATTTCGCACACATTAGTCTTCAGAGAACTTAATTCGGAATTAACTGAACTTAACTTAGTTCCAAAATTAGTGTCTAAAGCACTTAATTTACTATCGATATCGGTTTTTAATGAATCTATTTGGCTACTCATACTTTGGAGAAGAGCAATTACTTCTTTAGACATTACAGGGGTACCGATTTCCTCCTGTCTCTGAGGACTTTGTGGTTCACTATCACTCCCTGACGACCCGCAATCACTAAGCGATTTTTTAATTTCGTGCTCCATTGCCCTGGCCAGCACAATAACTGGAAACAAGAAAACAAAAATTGCACCTGCTGTGATCACTTATCTTCCTGGAGGGGCTGCGTCGGTCTCGGCGCTGCTGAAGAGGGCGCGTTTCAGAGCGTAGTCACGACCGCCGGCTGCAGATCTGCTAGCCGCTCAATGCGCGCTGCGCGGCGTCGTCGAACGGTGATAGTAGGTGCGCACGCGATTAGTCGAAACACACGTTTCCGCGCATGTTCGTGCTTCGCTGGTTCCACTATCCTTCGCTTCAAAATGGTTCAAATGGCTCAGAGCACTATGCGACTTAACTTCTGAGGTAATCAGTCGCCTAGAACTTAGAACTAATTAAACCTAACTAACCTAAGGACATCACGCACATCCATGCCCGAGGCAGGATTCGAACCTGCGTCCGTAGCGGTCGCCCGTTCCCAGACTGAAGCGCCTAGAACCGCTCGGCCACTCCGGCCGGCACTAGCCATCGGGCCTAGTTGCCTAGCACACTAGTATACCAGACGAGCCCCCAATTGCGATGAGGCGGAAGATAAGTGCGGTTGAAGAGTTCACACGAATGTGCATATACAAATCTCCATTAAAAAACGGTAGTGCAAATTTTGGCTCATACGTAAGTCTCAGGGGATGATTTTCACACTTGGTACATTTGTATACTGTTCCACACCCGCGCATTTGTTATAGTTTTTGAATTAATATGCACTCAGACATGAATACAGTTTATCCTAGGGAACAGGAATTAGTCGATTATTATAGCAAAATCATTTTTCACGACACAGTTCGATCAGTATTTATTGGTGTCGTCCTTTTCGTTCTCACAATGAAAGTAGCAATGGTGAGACGGTTTACAGTTTTACTTTAATAATAATTTGACTCCGAGCCCTCAATAAAAGTAATGTAGGTTGCTATAATCGAGAGTTACTCAATCAACTCGAACAGAACCACAGGTCCCACTGTCCTCTTCCACATGTTCACTTACGCCGATGTATACCTCGGAATTCGTACTCACACAAATAATCGTAGCACTTCCAGTTCACCAGATATATGTTTGCACGCTTACACTATTAAACAAAACTCTTTATCGAAATAAATCGGCGCGAAAAATTCGTACTCAAACAACCACATGGCCCACCCCCGAGTGAGGTTCGCTCGCCACCCATCGGCCAACTCCCCAACGACTTCTTCCTTTTTTTTCTTTTCTTTTTTTTTCATCTTTCATCCCCTCTTACGAGGTTGGGTTGTATCTAGAGCTTAGCTCTTTTTAGCCATAGGTGCTTTAATGCAGTTGGGACTCCATTTATTTATTTATATTATTTGGGAAAAATTGATATTTCTTGTTTTACTTCAAATATTGATTATCCAATTCAATAACAATAATTCTTCAATAATGCCTTGTATGTCTTCTATTCCTATCCATTATTACTTTCTTCCTTTTTCCTACTTAATCTGCCTCTTCCTCTTTTCTTCTTGTTGCTGAGGGGAAATGATGTTATATACCAGCATTCGCCTAATGGGTAGAAAAAAACCCTCAAAAACTCCACCTGGGATAATGTATCTTATATAATGTTTTAATTTTTATCGTATTTTTCTCCACTATCTCACTTTATATATATTTAATTTTTATTGTAGAACTGACATTTTCACTTCAGCTGTTATTAACTAAATGCCAAATATTATTAGAAGGTCCAAGTGGAATTGTTCTATCAAATTCTTCATTAGTCTCAAAATCTTCATATCCATAATAATTAATTAATTATGGGCGATAAATGTTAATAATAATTTGCAAACAATGAAAACTGTTGCAAGTTAAGTGTGTAGTATAACTTAACTAGTTTAAAATACGTGTGATCCCACCCAAAATATTATATAGTGCCGTTCTTTACGTCATGAATTTTCTATTGAATTTATAAACAATTTCCCATCAAACTTCGTATATTGCTCTTTACGAGCTCAATTATTTATAAATCTGAACATATGGCTATGGCTCTCGGTCCGCTGTGACGAGACGTTTTTAACGAGCACTCGTTCATCTCTGTAAGTAGTTATATACTACTTTTATTCAGTATTCGTGTTATTAAGCAGGTTTCAAGTTACTATAATTTTTGCGTCTCGTCACTTAAAATAAAAATCGATCTTTCAGAAGGTCCATATTGCTGACGACAATCCACTGCCGCATCGCTCTTCACCGTAAGTTACACAGTTTTCGCGTAATGCGCGAAAAATCAAACAATGCCACAAGCTGCGGGCCACATGGCCGCCCGGCGGCGGAAGCATATCACCGACTCGTTGCAAATCTCGTGCGGGCGCGCCACGCGCTTCCGTGAATGTCGCACGAAGGCGCACGCTCGCTCTCCACAAAGCAGTCCTTGCATACTAGACCTATTCATCTAGTAACGGGGGTTTGCACCGTCACAGTCTCCAGCAGATCTTCTCACGAAAACATCGATTTCTAAATCCACAACGCTCGCCAGCGGAACATCCGCTGCAGCAGAAGATGAATCATTGCCAGTGTGGACACTCATTTGCTAATCTCATCGTGTGCCGAGACACTAAGAATTCTTAATAATCGTTCAAATTTAATATTGTTCCTAATAAAATGGTTAAAAATGGTTCAAATGGCTCTGTGTGCTATGGGACTTAACATCTGAGGTCATCAATCCCCTAGAACTTAGAACTACTTAAATCTAGCCTTACCTAAGGACATCAGACATGTCCATGGCCGAGGCAGAATTCGAACCTGCTACCGTAGCGGTCACGCGGTTCCAGACTGAAGCGCCTAGAACCGCTCGGCCACATCGGCCGGCTAAAATGGTTGAAATGCATGAAAACATCTTTATCTGATGCACATACTTCCTCAGTTGGGTATATAATCATGGACTTCTGCATAAGACTGCAATCAGTTATTTTTAAAAATAGATAAGTTCTAAGTTGTAAATACTGTAATATCTTCGAAACAACTAATCGAATTTGGAGACTGAATAGCAGTTGAATTCATCTCTTTAAGACCTAAAATACATTCACTCACTCACTCACTGGTCATACCGGACTCGAGAGTCCATTACCGCAGCAACGTATTTTCTCCATCTGTCCCTCTCTTGGGTATTTCCTTCAATACACCTGCAATATCAGCCTTCACATTGTCCTCCCATCTACGCCTCGGTCTCCCCACAGGACGTTTTCCCTCTAAGTGCCCTACGAGCACTCTGCGCGAGCCCTGCTCTCATCCATTCGAGCTACGTGACCCGCCCAACGCAGCCTACGTGATTTAATAATACTGATTATGTCAGGGCTTGAATAGAGTTCGTGAATCTCTTCGTTATGTAGTTTTCGACACTCTCCGCTCATGTCATCCCTTTTTGCTCCGAAAATTTTCCTCAAAATTTTGTTTTCAAATATTCGAAACTGCTTTTCATTTTGCACAGTGAGAGACCAAGTCTCACACCCATACGGCATAACTGGTAGAATAATAGTTTTGCATATTCTAATCTTTAAATTCCTAGACAATATCCGTGATGAAAGTAATCTATTCAGTCAGAAGTAGCACGCATTTCCCGCCAGTAATCTCTTCTTCAGTTCGGATTCAATCTTATTTCTCGAAGTGACGTCCACGCCTAGATACTAAATTTGTTCACTTTTTCAAACTGCGTGTCTCCAATTCTTAAAATTTCCTGATCTATTGGTGTTGGCATTCTAGTGGTAACCAGGTATTTAGCTTTGTCTTCACTTATCCTTAGACCTACGTCTTCACTAGCCTTGATTAACGCATTCGCATTTGCTGTTACAGATTCTTTCCTATCGCTAATGATGTTTAGATCATCTGCATACCCTAATATCTTAATATTTCCATTTAACTCCACACGCTCTGAATTATCTGCTTCCATTTGTACAATATATTCTAGGACTAAATTAAAAAGTAGCGGAGACAGGGCATCTCCCTGATTAAGTCCGTTCTTTATCACAAATTCTTCTGAGTCTAATTTCCCCACGCGAACTCTAACTTTTTTGTTTTTCAAACTCGCTTCTATAAGCCTAACATACTTCTTTGGTATTCCAAGTTCCAAAAGAATTCTGTACAGTTTTGATTGCAATAATGAATCATATGCTTTTGTAAAATCTATGTAAAGATTATGAACTGGTTTATTGTATCCCACTTCTTTTCCAAAATTTGACGCAGGGTGAATATTTGGTCTATAGTTGATCTGTTCCTTTGAAAGCCAGCTTGGTAATCCCCCACAATTTCATCTGCATATGGTGTAAGCCTGCTTAGCAGAATATTCGAGAAAATTTTGAAACATACTGGTAATAGCGATATCCCTCTGTAACTACACAATCCATTTTGTCGCCCTTCTTAAATATTGGGATCAGAATCGACTCCTGCCGCTCTTCAAGTATCATCTCTCAGTTCCACACTTTAGTTACCCCTTTGTGAACTACTTCTACCTAAAATACAAGTATCAGAAATTACGAGGGCCGTTGAAATTAGTAACGCAACTATTTTTTTCTTTGGCAATGTCGATTGAACAAAAAATGTGGAATTTGTCGGAGGACATTATGAAATACTCCCACTTTGTTCCGAAGTGGCGGCGCTATTCGAAGACTTAAAAATAGCGTTTGCAGTGGAGGTGCGTTCCAAGGAGAGAGGTGTATTGAGTTCCTCTTGACGGAAAACCAGAGCATCGCAGATATTCATTGGCGCTTGCAGAATATCTACGAGGACCTGTCAGTGAACAAAAGCACGGTGAGTCTTTGGGAGAGGCGTCTGTTATCGCAACAAGGTCGGGCGAACCTGTGCTGTCTCCCGCTGTCGGCGGGGTTCGCACAGCTGTGACGCCTGTAAGATTGGAAAGTGCGGCCATTGTCATTCGAGATCGTCGACGGATGACAAACAAACACATCGCTGCTCAATTGGACGTTTCTGTTGGTAGTGCTGTCACCACTCGTCCACCATTTGGCTTGAACTGCGAACCGCTGGTAGTGAAACAATACATATGCTGCACAACGATCTCAAATACAAACTATTCCGTAACTCGATTGTATCTCCATCACATTTTCGGTTTTAAACTGAACACTGTTAATGGATAGTGTCTAGTTTCAGTTTGCACTTGCATAGTATCCATGTTCTCGATGACATATAGACTGCTATCACTTCGAAGAAAGTTACTTCATCCCATAGACATAAGTAGTGAGATTCGTTACGTAATTTCATTCTAATGGAGAAGATTACTGAAAAGATACTTACGAGCAAGATAAAAACATGAGGTAGTTAAAAAAATGTTCAAATGTGTGTGCATTCTTAAGAGACCAAACTGCTTAGGTCATCGGTCTCTAGACTTACACACTACTTAAGCTAACTTATGCTAAGAACAAAACACACACCCATGCCAGAGGGAGGACTCGAACCTCCGGTGGGAGGGGCCGCGCAGTCCGTGACATGACATGAGGCAGTTAGCAAAACCAAATATAGTTTTGCGATAGAACAACTTCCAGGCCTATGCAACAAGAACAGCAGCAGATACATTATTTATAGTAAATAGCATCGATTATAGCACAATACACTTCTCTTAAAATAATGATGATAATAATAATAAATCAAAATCTTTTAGAAAACAAAATGTGAAAAAAATGTTTTGAAGTAGGTGGACATATTCTGCTACCTTTTCCTTTATAGTTATGACACTACGAACTACGCTACAGATTCAACATGGCAACAGCGCATAGTCGTAAAACTACTGTAGGCTACCGTAGACTATCGTAAATAAGCATAGTCTATGGTAGAT
Source organism: Schistocerca gregaria (assembly GCF_023897955.1). Taxonomy (NCBI): domain Eukaryota; kingdom Metazoa; phylum Arthropoda; class Insecta; order Orthoptera; family Acrididae; genus Schistocerca; species Schistocerca gregaria. Next base: position 184,191,470 of record NC_064920.1, on the reverse strand, counting down.
TTCCTAGCAGCTTCGGTCAGTTAAGACCATACCCACATTACCTGTAAGTTAGGTGTGTTGCATACCTGTTGGGGGTTGCTCATAACGATCGCTTTCTTCACGTATGCGATCAATGTCTTAGAAGATTCTCTTAAAAACAGGAAGCAGTGAAGTGTCTACAAGCAGAGGGAGGATTGAGGATATACAAAGGACGAGGTAATCTAAGGAATATTTTTGTTCTACATAGCTATTACATCAAAGTAAAAGATATTTATTGGGAAATTGAAATTGTGAATATTTTTAATTTACAACTGTCGATCTGTAACGTGAAACAGAGGGACATTTTAGCAAAAATGAATAAAACTAGAGATTATCATAAGGTGCTAAAAAGCGCAATTTCATCAACAAAAAGGTGAAATGAACAGAAAACGCATTTATCAATAATAACAGGTAATTTTTTATTTCAACATAACAGAGAACGCTCTATTAAGTAAAAATTAACAATAATTATATAAAATATTCCGCTATGTTTGTGCATCTGAACTCTATTTGCGTCAGAAGTAATTGCTTTGGTTACACAAGACCGCAGAAGTTTTTACAATCAACTAACTCCTACTAATTATGAAATGCAATTTATGTTCTTTAAGGATATGAAATACATAATGGTCTAGCACTGAATGATGTCGGTCCTTGACAAACAGCCGAAAAGAAAAAAGCAAAGAGAAGTCGTCAGCTTCCGGTTTCTCTCTTATATATTGATATATGTTTCTTTCCTTATAACGCTACCAATACTACCGGTAACCCTACTATTTGCTACTTCATATATGAAGGGCTTATTTCAATAGTGGTACAAGTCCATTACCTCCACTTTTCTGTCTATAATGCTCCTGAAATTAATGAGCGAAACAAACAGAATGAAAGGTTCATCTCCAGTAAGATTCCATATGCTTGAATATTTCTGGTATCTCAACTGCAGATTTTTCAGTGCTCATTTAACTTTAGGACTCTGTATATCAATATGAACAAAAATGCACTTGTACTACTATTGAAATAAGCCCGTCATATGTAATATACCAAAGTTACTGAACTGCACTTTGGTAGAGTGCAATACAGTAGCTCCTCAGGTATGTGGCACACAAATTGTATAGGCTCTAACTGCAAATGTTATTATATGATAGTTAACTATAATAAAATTGTACCGTAAACGACGCAATTTTGATAAATCAACATTGTGCTGTAGCGCTGAAACGGTATACTTTCATGGCATTATAAGACTAAAAGCACCAAACAAAGGAAGACTTTAACTACCGATATGCAGTTTCTCGGTCGGCCGTAGTGGCCGAGCGGTTCTAGCCGCTACAGTCTGGAATCGCGCGACCGTTACGGTCGCAGGTTCGAATCCTGCCTCGGGCATGGATGTGTGTGATGTCCTTAGGTTAGTTAGGTTTCAGTAGTTCTAAGTTCTGGGGGACTGATGACCTCAGAAGTTAAGTCCCATAGTGCTCAGAGTCATTTGAACCATTTGCAGTTTCTCGTCATTCTGCCATAACAAGTCGTACCTAAAAGAAGCTTCTTCGTGAGATCCTCAATGTGCTGGCGCTTTGAAACAGCTGACATTCACACCACCTACGCTGTAACACAAAAAACCCACCAAATATGGCGTTCAATTTTGTAAATTAATACATTATGGTGTCTCCTACATCCCGTTTGTGACGCAAAACCGATGCTGCATCTTACTAGCTATGTTACACTCCACGAGGCAAAAAATTTGACTTGGCAGATTCTTACTTTCAAACTTAGCAGTGTAGTGGAATGCGAAATTCTATGCATCACCTACTCGTCCACAAACGTTTTCACTTCGTGTGAGGACCGTTCTAGTGTCAGTGTTGCCTGCCTTATTCCTATATATCTCCTGAACATGGGAGCGTAACGACGTATACATTTATTGTGAGCCCCTCGTCCCTGTAACTGGTGCACAGATCAGTGTGTGTGCCGGGTCGTTAGCAGGTAGCAGGTAGCAGGTAGCGTGCGCGCGTCCCGTACTGGTCTGGCTTATCGCCGGCGCTGCTCCAACCCACTCGTTTCCTGCGGACGCCGGAGCCGGCCCATTACCTCGCCAACATTTTAATAGGAGCCGGCGCGGCTTGATAGCCTTCTCTGAAACGCTCGCCGCTCCTAATACAACGTTCTGCACCGCACGCATTCGTTTCCACAGAATAAACCGCTTACGCACTCTAATGCTGCTGCCGTAATTTTGTTTCCACTCAGGCGTATTCTAAGAATGTCCTCACGAAACAATATACTGACGGTTGTCGTAGCTATACAATTACAGGCATATCAGTATGAATTGCGCTTTTTCAAAATGGAGCTTTAGTACGACGGGCGGTCAATAAGTAATGGAACATTTCTTTCTGAAGAGAGGTGGGTTTTTATTCAGGATACCTATACACCATTTTACTCCCCACGCTTTTGACTACAACCCTATTTTTCGGGACAACGGCCTTGCCTCAGTGGAAGTCGGCCTTTGGCTGTGGAGCGGTGCGGTACGTCCCGGCCGCTCCGTGTCGCGTTTCCGGGTGTGTTGTTGTTTACCGCGCCGGCGCGCTAGTGTTACGTATTGCCGTCACGTTCCTGACACACGATGGCTCTTTCGTATCGGAAAGCCACGATCAAGCTGCAGTTCGACACTACGTACTCTAGACCCAAGGCCCACGAAGTAGAGCGTTTTTTACGCGATGTGGTACATGTTGATCCTAACGAGCTGATCGGTATCCACTTATCTATTGTCTCCAGCGTCGTCTATCTTAAGTTCACTGACGACGAAGCATGTGACAAACTTCTCAGACGCTCGACGGCAGGTTATCGGTTCTGCCACTCAGACGGAAACGTGGGTGTGCTGACGCTTGAACGTGCTGGATTGGGAATCCAAAATGTGCGCGTGTTTGAGCTCCCTTTTGAAGTTCCAGCGGATTTGGTCACCCTTGCTCTTCGACCCTATGGAACAGTTCTCGGCCACACGGCCGAAAAATGGAAGACCTTCGACACCTACCCTGTCCTTAACGGGGTGCGACAAGTCCGCATTGACCTGCATCGCCATATTCCTTCGTATCTCACGATCGCTGGTTGCAGGGCAATAATTATTTACGACGGTCAGCCGAGAACCTGCTCCGGTTGTGGCCAGACGGGACACATGCGTACCGAATGCCTGCAACGCCGTCTCGTGCAGACACCCTCGACCGACCAGATTCGTCCGTCGACACCGACCTCTCTGCCGATTACGTATGTTGCGGCGGCGAGACGGGAGACGCCAGCTGTATATGACGACCCCACTGTATTGGTGCGAGCTTTGGAGGACCCTGCAGTAGCTTCCACGGAGCCCCAAGCGTCTTTCAGTGCTGATGCTACTGATGTCCTTTCGTCGGACCCCGGCGCACCGTCACAACGGCTCGCCGACGGTGCGATGGAAGTTGAAGCACAGGATGCAGCGTCCTCCCCTTGCCCTACGTCGGAAACAAAGGCGCGGCAGCGTAAGCAGAAATCACCCAAGCGTCATAAGAAGCGGCGCAAGACAACCGACGACGTAGAACAGCCCGAGGCGACACCGCTGGATGACGAGGTGCCTCAACCGCTCCACCGCGCCGACACAGGCGACCCTACCGTCTCACACGGTTCGACGTCTTCTCCCACTACCGCTGGGTCTGGACCACATGGGGATGCGGGAGATCACCGCAGCTCCGACACCGGGGATGCACCCTTGCCTCCGTCTGCCTCTCGAGATCCAGTGGTGTCAACGTCCCTGGGCGACTGGGCGCAGGAGATGGAGTTGCAGGATGCGTTTCAGGACCAAGACGATGCACCGATGCCGATGGCAGCGTCTACGCGGCCGGCGACAGACGCCTAGGGCGGCATGAGCACCTCTCGTCGCTGCCTAGCACTTCGCAAGACCGGCGCTCCACGTCACGACTACTGCCCTCCTGTCATACCATGGTCACCTCCCGAGACTTGATGGACCAGGCATACCGCCTCGCCACGATCAACGTCAATGGCATTACATCTGATGTCAAGACCCGTATGCTGAAGGATACGTTACGCGCTGCGGATCTGGACGTTGTTTTCCTTCAAGAAGTCCGATCAGGACTCTGTCTCGATGCCTACGGATATGACGCCTACACTATGCCTGCAGATGTGGGCGGCGGAGGTACGGCGATTCTACTGCGGGAAGGGATAATGGCCACTGATGTCTGCTATTTACCGTCGGCCCGGGGGGTCGCACTCACGATTGGTACAGTACGTCTGGTGAACTTATATGCTCCTTCAGGCACCGGCAAAAGGAGAGAACGGCGCACCTTTTTTGCCGAAGATATAGCCCCGCTCTTCCAGGGCAATACCGACCACTTGGTAGTAGTCGGCGATTTTAATTGTGTGCTCCGCCCATCCGACCAGGAGCCACACTATACCACCTGCCCGGCACTCCAGGCACTTGTACAGGACTTGGCCTTGTTGGGCACCTGGATCATCCAACACGGCGACCGTCGAGCACACACCTACTTTACTAGTCACTCCGCGAGCCGTTTGGATCGAGTCTACGTCACCCGCGGCCTACGATCGGCCGTTGTCGACGCTGAGATGTGGCCGGCAGCGTTCACGGATCACCTCGCATATGTGTGTACTCTCACCCTTCCCCGCCAGCGCGTCCGCCGAAGTAGGGGTCCGTGGCGCCTCAATGTGGCCCTTCTTGATGAGATAAATTGCAGACGCGCAATAGAGTCCACATGGAGCAATTGCCACCGGCGTTTACCCGCCTACCGTTCAGTACTTCAATGGTGGTTACGGTGTGCAAAACCCGCACTGTGCCGAACATTAGTCAGCTATGGACGCGACCGAGCGCGCTGGTATACTGCGACTACTGATTTTTACTATACTGCGCTCCGCGAACTGGCTGTACAACCGCCGTCGCCAGAGCGACAATCAGCAGTACAACGCGTCAAGGCACAATTGCTTCGTATCAACGCCGTACGTCTTGCGGGTGTGCGGGTGCGAGCGAGGACGACTGATGATGTTCGTGGTGAACGACCTTCCCTCCACCATATCATTCAAGAACGCCGAAGACGCAAGAGGCAGCTCATTACCGAGGTTGAGACGGAGGATGGGTGACGCGTTGACGCACAAATGGATATCGTCCGAGCGTTCACACAGTCATATAAACTTCTTTACGAGAGGGAGTCCCACATGAATGTAGGGGTCAGGGAAGTACTATCTGACCTACCAGTCTCTCGGAACCTACAAGATGATGCTACGCTCTTGTCGGCGGTGACTTTGGAAGAACTGCGAGAGGCTCTGTTGCGTGGCTCTCCCAACAAAATGCCTGGCCCTGACGGCCTCCCTCTTGAATTTTACAAGCGGTTCTTTGATCTCATGAGCCCAATGTGGGTCAGGATGTACAGTGAACTCCTGGACGCCGATTTTCAGGTACCATCTGACTTTACTGAGGGTCTCTTGATCCCTGTGCCCAAACCCGGCGGAGGCCGTCGCCCTCTTGATTTTCGCCCATTGACAATGCTAAACACTGACTATAAGCTGTTGACACGCATGCTCCGTGAGAGGCTCAAACCTACGGCAATGGCGGCCATTCACACTGATCAAACCTGCCTCGGGGGCGACACTAATGTGTTTACGACTTTAAGCACCTATAGAGACGTGGTGGCGCTCATGCAAACTTGCCGCCTCCAAGGCGCTCTTGTTGCGCTAGACTTCGACCATGCTTTCGACCGCGTTAACCATGGTTTCCTGCGTGCTGTTATGGAACACATCGGTGTCCCGCGTCTGACGACGTCTGTTGTGCTTCGATTGATCCATGGGGCTGTCACGAGGATTATGATCAACGGCTGTCGGTCCGCCCCCGTCCGTGTCAACAGGTCCGTCCGGCAGGGTTGTCCTCTTTCTGCCATGCTCTTCGCCGTTGCCCTCGAACCAGCTCTTCACGGACTACGGCGACGCTTAGAAGGACTTACCCTCCGTTCCGTAACCTTTCGATGTGGTGCATACGCCGACGATGTGATGTTCTTAGCACGGTCTGGTGACGAAATACACACGGCGTTTTCCTGGCTCCACCAGTATGGGGCGGTGGCAGGCAGTGTGCTCAACCTTCGGAAATCACGCTACATGGAGGTAGGACGAGGAATGCCTGAAGGTCTGGCCGTACCTCTGACAAAGGTCCCGATGCTCAAGTGTTTAGGGATATCACTCCATCGACAAATACAACGCACGGCGGCCTTTACGTATCGTATGGTCTTACGACGACTCCGTTTAGAGGCTCGTCTCAATAAATTCAGATCATTGAACATTTTGCAACGCGCACAATACGTCAATGTGTACATGGCTTCTCACCTTAACCATTACGCCCATGTACTGCCGATAACGGACACAATGGCTTCCAGGATACAGGCAGTGTTTGGACACGTGGTGAACGATGGTGCTGTTTTCAAGATCCGTTTTGTTACGCTTACTTTACCCTTCGACAAAGGCGGTGTTGGACTCACTCACGTCAAGCACAGAGCGCTGGCACTGTATCTCCGTTCCATGAGGCGACTCTGGCTTTCACCAACAGCCAGTCTCCCCGGCCTACTGATTGAAGAAGTGGCCCCACGTACGCTGTACCCACCGGTACCAGTTGGACATTTATCGCCCTCGCTGTCACATATTAGAACGTTTTTCGTAGAGCATAGCTATGTGTTGCGGGTTATATCGGAGACACGGAATCCGACAGCGAAGACTTATTATAGTGCTCTCCAGCACTGGACTCCGGATAACGACATTGTACGGCGCCACCCTACGGTCGACTGGCCACGGGTATGGCGAGCCATCCACGCGCCGTTCCTGTCTGCTTTCGTGCGGTCGACGTGGTATGTGGTCGTTAACGAGAAACTTCCAACCCGACAACGGCTGCATGCCATTCACCTAATTGACGACCCTGTGTGCCCCCGTTGCACGACGTTAGACACGGACGAACATAGACTGAACTGTGGCCCCGCGCGTGAGTGCTGGAAACTGATCCGCCAGATCCTGGCTTTCCTGCTCCGCCGCCCCTACGTTTCGATTTTACCCCAAGAACTCTTTCATCCCGACGCTGTCTATTTCCCTATGACCCGGATGAATGCGGTCAATTGGGTACGAGGAATGGCGATACACTACATATACCGCGATGGAGACAAAGACGTCCTCGATTTATGGTACTATATGATCGACGAGTTTCTGGTCTTAACGAACAGACAGGATTACCGGAACCTTTTTGCGAACTATTTGGGTTCGTCATTCATGGAGCCACCACCCAGCTGGGGTGTGCCGGGTGTGAGAAGACATTAACTTGTAGATGTGATCTTTCCACGATTCCCCTATGGTAACAGAAACAGTCTCTGACTGTGTGCAGCGGCCCCGGGCGCTCCAACGATTGGTGGCTGGTGATGTCCAATGTAATGACGACCGCCCGTTCCTGGCCGCCCGCCTAGCAATGTGACCGCGGCGAGCAAGATGGCCCTTTTTAGTTCACTTTATTGGCAACTTTTTGCGCATGGCTGCCTTGTTTTTTTTAATGCATTCTCAAGAAAAAAAAAAAGGTTGCGTCAAATCGAAAGATTTGCACCAGGCGAACGGTCTACCCGACGGAAGGCCCTAGTCACACGACATTTCATTTCATTTCTTGACAACAATAAAAGTTTTCTTAAGTTTTATGTTGATATTTTTTGGGATGGATTATAATCAGTAATGCAACATTGCTGGCAAAAGTTAATTATATTCTGAATGAAATGATAAAAAAAAAAATGTTTAGGGTTCGGGCTGTTATGCCAGAGGTCTTGCGTTCGTTTTCTCCTCTGGCACTTTTTTTTTGTTCTGTTTCATTTTCTTTTGTTATTCCACCAATTATTCAGAAAGTTTCCCAAACCTACTTTATCTTTAACAAATTAGGTACATTATTGAATAAAAATTATTTTCTTTTTGTTAAAAAAAAAAAAAAGTGGGTACACCTGTTCCCCTGAGATCACCGAACTTAAGCGCTGTCGGGCGTGGCCGGCACCTCTATGGGTGACCATCAGGGCCGCCAAGCGCTGTTGCTATTTTTCGGGGTGCACTCAGCCTCGTGATGCCAATTGAGGAGCTACTCGACAGAATAGTAGCGGCTCCGGTCAAAGAAAACCATCATAACGGGAGAGCGGTGTGCTGACCACACGCCCCTCCTATCCGCATCGTCATCTGAGGATGGTTCAAATGGCTCTGAGCACTATGCAACTTAACTTCTAAGGTCGCCTAGAACTTAGAACTAATTAAACCTAACTAAACTAAGGACATCACACACATCCATGCCCGAGGCAGGATTCGAACCTGCGACCGTAGCATCTGAGGATGACACAACGGTCGGATATCCCGATGGGCCACTTGTGGCCTGAAGGCGGAGTGCCTATTTTTCAGCACAATCCCCGTTCAGTGCGACAATGCGCCACCTTAGTACGAGGGCCTGATGCCAGCATAATTAATAAAAGTCTACTGGTCGATATCGGAGCTAACGCCTTGCTGCAGCCACTAACCTACCCGTCATCCACGTACTGCTTCCAGTGGAATGCATCCTTCAGTGGGTCAGACACATAGAAGTCGGAAGAAGCGACATCCAGTCTGCAGGGTGAATGAGGAAGAACAGTCCAACGAAGTTTCGTGAGCTTCTCTCGGTGCGCAGACTTGTGTGGGGTCTTGTACTGCCATGCAGGAGGAGAAGTTCGTTTGCACTTTTGTGGCGACGAGAACACCGAAGTCGTTTCTTCAGTTTTCTGAGGGTAGCACAATAAACTTCAGCATCGTAGCACCATTAGGGAGGACATCAAACGGAATAAACCGTTCAGAGTACCAGAAGGCCGTCACCACGACTTCACCGGCTGAGTTTTCAAAGGATTGCCGTTTTCTTTCCGTTTCGAAGTGATGGACCTATGTTTCATCGCCTGTGACGATGTTCTTTGAAAACTATCACGATCAGCCTTGTAATGCGCAAGTAATACTGCAGAGATGATCCTTCTTTGCTCGAGCCCAGAATCACTTTGGCGAATTTCTCCACCCTTCTCCGATGATCACTAACATAATTGGTTGGTTGGTTGGTTTGTGGGATTAAAGGGACCAGACTACTATGGTCATCGGTCCCCACTAACATAATTAACCCAACTATTTTAGGTACATTCGTTTTCGCAAACAAGCTGTGTGATCAGTGCGCCAGATGGACCGAACTGACACTGGAAAGCGCTGTGTTCGCAAAGCACGATGCGGAACACTTTCCATGAGACAGAGTAGGTCATTTCACAACGTGCAGTAGCCACAGTGGCTACCACATCTGTTGTGGTTTTGGATGAGAAGCGCGTCCCATGTGAGGAGAGCTTAAGGCGCAGTTCTCACGAAGGTGATAAGATACGCGATACGACACTGCTCGCGTGTGGTGCGTCGCTGCCAGCCTCATCCGAATATGTCGTGTATTCACTCGAGACTGGGAAGGGGTATGGATTTAAAAACAATTTCGATGTGTTAGCTACATTAGGTATGCAGGATTTTATGACGTAGAATGCACCAACTGTAAAGCGGTCAGCGACTGTATTTTTTAATGCAAACTTTGAAAAATTTGCGCTATGTGTTACTTAATTTTTGAATTTCCAATAACAACAGGCAATGGCAAAAACAAAACTAGTTCATTATCAAGCTGTGAAGGACAGAAAGCTGCAAAAATATCAATTTGTTTTTTATCGAATAGTTTCCTGAAAAGATAATGAGAAGGACTGTATAGCGGAGAACTGGTGCAAATCCTAAAGCAGTTTTTTAATTTTTTACGCGAAAAGTTGTTAGTTTTTCTGAGGAACTAACTACATAAAACAGAATTTTTCAGCACATCAGATGACTTGAAACTTCACTCTCCTTGTGTAGTACGATATAGTTGAGTGGACCAACCTGTATTTTGTGTTGCGCCGGGCGATATGACAGAGAATCTCATCGGTGTTGTATCACTTTCGTCCCAATGTGAAACAGTTAAATCGCTACCGCTATATTTCTATATGTTTCACCAATGCGGATTGTTTCTGTCTCATACAGTAATTCCCAAAGCGGGCCTTATCGCTTAGTGTATCGTCTCAGTGAGAACAGTGCGTTAGACATATCGTAGATGATAGCTTGAACAAAGGGGAACGTACGTTTGCAGCTATGCCGATTAAGACGACGCTTTTGATAATGTTGACAAGAATACACCCTCTGAAATTATGAATGTACCAGGAATAAAATGCACTGAGGTGGCAAAAGCCATGGGTACCTCCTAATATCATGTAGAGCCTCGTTTTACCTTACATGGTGCAGAAACTCGACGTAGAATCGACTCAACAAGTCGTTGGAAGTCCCCTGGAGAAATATCGAGCAATGCTGCCTCTATACCCGTCCATAATTATGAATGTGTAGCCGTTGTAGGATGTTTTACCCAAATTGACCTCTCGATTATGTCCCATAAATGTTACAGGGATTCAAGATGAGCTATCTACGTAGCCAAACAGTTACCTCGAATTATCTACAATGTTCTTCAAACCAACCGACAAGAACTGTGGGCGGTGACATGGAGCATTGTCATTCATAAAAATTACAAAGTTGTTTGGGAACATGAAGTCCATAAATGGCTGAAAATGATCTCCAGTTAGCCGAACATAACCATTTCAAGTCAATCATCGGTTCAGTTTGACCAGAGGACCCTGTTCATTCCCTGTAAACACAGTCCACACCGCCGGCCGGTGTGGCCGAGCGGTTATAGGCGCTTCAGTCTGGAACCGCACGACGCTACGGTCGCAGGTTCGAATCCTGCCTCAGGCATGGTTCTGTGTGACCTACTTAGGTTAGTTAGGTTTAAGTAGTTCTAAGTTCTAGGTGACTGATGACCTCAGATATTCAGTTTCATAGTGCTCAGAGCCATTTGAACCAACAGTCCACACCATTATGGAACCACCACCAGCTTGCACAGTGTCTTATTAATTTCAGTCGCTGTCGTAGTGGGCTGTGCGCTACACTCAACCTCTTTCATCAGCTCTTGTCAACTGAAATCAGATCTCATCTGACAAGTCGTCTAGGGTCAAACTGATATGGTCACGAGTCCAGGAGAGGCGATACAGGCGATGTACTTTTAGTAAAGACACTTGCCTTGTTTGTCTGCTTCCATAGCCCATTACGCCAGATTTAGCCTCATTGACCTAACAGATTCGTTCGTCGTACGTTCTGAAGCTATTTCACGCGGTGTTGCCTGTCTGTTTGCACTGACAGCTCTAAGCAAACACCGCTGCTCTCGTGTGGTCGTCTGCTACTTTGTCCATGGTCAGTGGTAATGCCTGAAATTTGGTATTGTCGGCGCACGTTAGCTCTTCAGATCTCGGAATATGTAATTCCATAACGATTTCCGAAATAATTGGCCCATGCGTCTAGTTCCAACTACCATTCCGCCTTCAAACTCTGCCATAATAATGTCGGACCCCCATTCACATGAAGCACTTAAGTACAAATCATAGCTCTGCCTATAGATTAACTTCTAAATCTCGTGTAGCGATACTACCGCCATCTGTATATGTGCATATCCCATGAGTTTTGTCGCGTCAGTGCAGAGAAAGCGAAAGGTTATACAGGGTGTAAACAATAACTCTTGCAATGTACCACAGTTCTGTGTGGGAGATCGTGACGAACAGTTTGACACTGGACAGGTACGGTTTATCAAGTCAGCAAACAACTTGAAATTACCCACCAAAAGCCCCCTAAGCTACAACTGATGCCCACCGCACGAGACCTTCAATGTTCTCTCGCTCTATTAAATAACAAGATTTCTCCACTATTTGTTTAATATTGACGATTGAAACTTTCCCGTGAGGCTAATTAAAGATAAAGGCAAACACTAATTACGTATATATTTCGATCATCTGGTCTAACTGAACCGATCATTGACTGGAAATAGTTATGTTCGTGTACGTGAAGACCGTTTGCAGCCAGTTATGGACTTAGTCCTCTCAAACAATGACTGAATCTTTATGGATAACAATGCGCTATGTCACCGGGCCACAGTTGTTAGCGATAGGTTGGAAGGATGGTCAGAAAAATTCTAGTGAATGGCTTGGCCACCCAGATCATTCGATACGAATCCTATCGAATCTTTATGGGACACAATCGGGAAGGTAGTTAGTGCACAAAATTCTTCGCCGGCTATACTTTCGCAATTATGGATGGCTAAAGGGTCAGCATGGCTCAATATTTCTTTCAAAACGACTTGTTGAATCCATGCCACGTCGAGCTGCTGCATTATGCCTGTCAAAACGAGGTCGAACACATATTAGGAGACATCCCATGATTTGTGCCACCTCAGTGAACATGAATAATTCCATTTCGTTTTCGGTCGTTTTGGGTATCTAGGTAGTTCGTACAAGCACAACAGTTTTCTTCGTTTCGGTTCTTCTCGAGTCTGGTTTTGACACATCTGTATTCACATAGGTTCTCTTACTGCAGTTCTTTTGTAACTCATACCTGGTTCAGAACCTTTGTCTAGCGATGCCTGCAACTGAAAAACATAACTTAGTCGCAGGATCTACTTGCTCCAGTGCCTGACCTATCAACATTCCTGCCTCATTAAGAAATATACACGGCAGTTCGTAAAATCTTGTCTGTTGGCACCAGTAGAGAGGTAGCGCAGCGCTCAACAGTTGTAGCGTTTGATATGTAGTGGCTGTTTTACGCGTCATCCTGATATAATGCTGTTCGTGTCTGCCTCGTCTCCAGGTGTACACATATCAGTCTCAGTCGAACTAGATGGTCTTTTAAACTGACCCTGGTTCAGTTTCATTTATGCTGCGGTTGTGTAAAGTACTGCCGACACGGTCTGCTTGGTATACCAGTGAATTATTGGGATCACAGTGGGATCTTTCTCTGTGATGTTTCTCTTTCTTTGATGTCAGTTCTTATTCTCTATTTTCGTCCAACCTCATTCGCATTACTATTTGAAGTCGTTGCGGGAAATCAGGGTGCGGTATTTTTGGGTGTAATGTTGTACGCAAAGTATCAGTACGTTGATCTCGAGGATGGACGAGGTCGTTTGGTTGCGTCTGCATTTGTGATAAAGCAATAAGAAAACGAAAGAAGAAACATGAAATCGAATGCTGTCTAAAGAATAACCAGTGAAACCAAAATCTTATTGATGAGCGGTGACATGACCACTTTAAAGATAAGAACGATCCGAAGTTTGACAGTATGGAAAAAAAAAAAAAAAACGCGTACGCTCGCAAGTATTTGTTTTAGTCATTGACCGATTTGAAGCGTAATGAGTGTCTTCAGATTGATCTACAAAAGAATATGCATATTTATGCATAATAATAGCATTGTTCATAAATATGCACATTCTTTTTTAGATCAGTATGAAGACGATCATTACGATTGAAACCAGTCGTCGAATAAAACAAATACTTGGCATCATAGAGGTCTGTCGTTCTTTCATATTAAAAAAAAAAAAAACTTATTCCCTCGTTACCTTTCTCCGTGCAAAGAGGATAAACTTATCAGTTTGGCATAATGATCTGAGGTCGGATGAAGGCATGAATTTGGCCCTTCTGTCGGTCCCATCTTCGAGGAAAAAATTCAAATACGAGGAAAGGTATAGCACCACAATCAAGACGGGAACCAACATTGTGGTTTCACGTGATGGAGACCTTAAATATGCCACTGTGAGTTTCCCACAAACAGTCTGTTACGTAATTCTTAGATTCTCAGAGGCGACAATATCCTTAAAAAAATGCCACAGTACGGTATTATACACATGCCACTTCCAGACTTTCAACTGTTCTCCTCCTTCCTTTCTCTCTCAAAAATTTGTTCCGAAGATGAAGGTTTTTTGACGTCGTCGTTATGTCTTTGTCGGCCGTCGGATCGACTGCTTGGTAACTGGACAGCCCAGTATCATGCGCTGCGTCATGCCTCATCTTTACCCTAACACTCCTCAGATTTTATTCAACCTAGAGGTTAGCGGCATGCATAAAGGCCTTTTCGTGCTAAATTCTCTAACAGGTCACGCCTGATCTGATAGAGGTAGCTTAACATGCCGCTGCTATGAAAACAAATTCAGACCTTACCTTTGCTTGTACTGTCAGGAACAAATTTGGCGCACACAGCAACTCGAACTTTGTCGCTTGCGCGAGCCTGCGTAATCGAAAATCGTTAAAGTCTCCAGCCGCATGAGTTGTTAAAGCGTTCACACTAACTTTCGCCACAGGCGATTAAATATGCTTGCGAAAAATGTTTGTGGAATGAATGGTTAAACGCGTTCGCACTAACTTTCGACGCAGGCGATTAAATTTGATCGCGGAAAATGCTTGCACATGAATGCTTGTCAAGCTTTCAGTAACTGTTTGGCATCTTCACACAAGCATTCGGACACAGCCGCAGCTGCGAAATTTGTTATTTTTTGAGGGACTGGGTGACACTAGCGCTCCCAGCGGTGAGGTAGCAGGGCGCTTCTAAGCGTCATGCATGAATACGCCGAAAGAAGTATGGTGTTGCTTTTTTCTAGTAATTTACGAAATTGTTATTACATTTAGCTAAACAAGGGTACAAGTCATTAATCAAATGAGATAATCTGTATTAATAATGAGAGAGTACTTCCGATATTCAATATCAAACCGAAAGAAGTGGCGCAGTGGTTAACTCACTGAATTCGGGAAGTTAACGGTTCAAACCCGCTTCGGCCATCCAGATTAGGTTTTCCGTGATTTCCCTAAATCGCTTCAGACAAATGCCGTGATGTTTCCTTTGAAATGGCGCTGCCGATTTCCTTCCCCATCCTTGACTCAATTCGAACTTGTGCTCATTCTCTAATAAGCATGATGTCGGCGGGACGTTAAACCCCAGCTTCCTTCCTTCTTCAGTACCAGCTTAGCGTCCGCTGCCTAGTTCGTGTAGTGTGTATGGTCTGCGCAAGTTTCTTTTGTTTTTATTTAATCAAACTTTTATGTTATTCACAAACTGCACTGTCATCTAAACTTTTCACAGAAATTAAAGGCATAAAAGTATGGTCTTTTGCGTATATACCTCTGATAAAAAAGCTAATCTGGTAGCCAGACATAGGTACTTATTAATCCTGCCTTTTGAGTTCTTGTGGCGATACTTCCATAGCAACTTTCATCCCTAATACAAAAATTTTTATCTCCTATTTTACCCCCTTAGGGGTTGAATTTCCAAAAAACTCTGAAACACGTATGTTTTCATTTCCAACCGAGAAGCCAAACACCAGTTTTCAAAGACCTAGCTTTAAAAATGCTTTCACGATGAAACGTTCTAAATCATTGCACTCAAATTTCACTCTCTTTGAGGTCGAATTTCCAAAAAACACTGAAACACGTATTTTTTAATTTGTGGCCGAGAAGTCAAATGCAACTTTCATAGATATAGCTTTCAAAATATTTTATTGGTTCTTTAATAATGATTCATTTTAAAAAATGTCACCCACCATTTCAAACCCACTACGGTTAAATATCCAAAACTGCCGAAACACGTTTTTCTTTAATTCTGACCGAAAAACCAAATGCCAATTTTCGTAGGTATTGCTTCAAAATTGCCTTAATAACGACATATTTTCAAAAATGTTCGACTCCTACTTCACCCCGTTAGAGGTGTAATTTCAAAATATACCTTCTTAAACGACGCCTACGGTGTAAGATCTACACCCTCTGCAAATTTCTAGTTTCTATACTGACGGGTTTGGGCTCGTCGGTGATAAGTCAGTCAGTGAATGAGTCAGTCAATAGGGACACTGTCTTTTATACACAGTGATAACTGTAGTTTACTCCACTGAATCCAAGAGAATATAAATAATTATTGCTCGCAGGTAGGAGCGCAGATATGTTCTTGCACGGACTAGAAGGAACCGCACACGATTCGTTCTGCTTTGTAGTCATTACGACGCTAGCTGCTAAAAATTAATTTTCGTCATTGCAATTAATTAATTCATCTAGTTGGTCATATACCGTAATACCCAGCTTGCTAGCTTGTGGAACAGGAAGTTAGGCCGGACCCGTATGAATTCTTGCAACGTATTACAGGCCGTGGACACCGACCAGCCTGCGTGTGGTTTTCAGGTTTCCCACACACGTTTCGGCTGATGCTTAAACGGTCCCTACTTTCCGCCACGATGCACAAACTGTTAAAATACGATAACATGTAGCGGAATCCGTACCAGATGCCGTAAACGCTAATGAAAGATGGTGACGAAGCTTACTAATCTGTTTAGTATATTGTAATTCCAATGAAGGATGGAACTATGCTGCAGACTTCTTACAATTCATTGATGACATTAAGTTTATTTTAATTGATTTATTATGTCAATGATTCTAAAGCAATGAAGCGGCAAGTGAAAAAGTGTTCAGTGAACACTGTCATCGAATGACATTGTTTTACCAAATCCCATACCCAACTGATACAGTACACGCAATGACAGAGTGGCTTAGTGAAAGCTTACCGTCTGTGGACACATTGCTGTCGGATCCAAAGTTTACTCGTTTTTCGGGCGGCATCCGTTACCGAAGTATCTCGAGATAACTGACACAGTTTTTTATACACTGTCCTTAGATGGCATCTGCTGTGCTACAGTATAACTGCTTCGCCTAGTTCTGCGGTTGCGCCAGTAGTCAATGTATCAAACTTGATAGCCTCCATGCATTTCTTTTTTAGCACTTTGGTTGTATCTTGATTTTTCAAATAGTAACTATTTCCGTCCTGAAGTTCCTCCTGCTTTTAGAGATTGCCCTGTTAATAAATCCGAAGGAAATGTACGACTATGAAACACTTCCAGAGGTTTTGGACGATGATTATTCATATGTTCCTAGTGAGAATGAATATCCGGATGACTGTGCAAATGAATGTTTTTATGGTACTGAGAAAGACAACAGTGACAATGAAATTTAGAAATAATTTCTTTGTGGTATAAATGCGTGTGTAGAAAACTGAAATAGATATAATGATGGATGCCGTGAAGTGATGTATATACTCATAAAATGTCACAAATCTTTGTGCAACATGCTTTGTACAGTTATGAAGTCTCGCAGAAGTTGTGTGGACTATCTGTTTAGTATTAACTAATCTGATGATGGCCTGAGAAGCCGAAAGTCGCTTCATAGCGGACTATTAAATAAATGTTATTGTGGAACATTAATACTGTGTATTGAAGTTTTTAAAAATGTCGTTCAGTGGTTGTCAGTGACTGTTGTAAATGGTTATGACATAATGAGATAATACCTACGACGGAAAAGTACAATATAGATATTTCCAGATCTTCACCATAACAGAAAGTAACTATTTTAATCAGTGTTGTTCATATACTTTTAGAAAAATGCCGGAACTAACAGAACCATTGCAGAACTTGTAGTGTTAATAGCTAGTGTCGATGGTTGTCGTGCTACGTTAAAAGCAAACTTCCGGCAATGATTTGTTATTTGTCGTGCCAAACAAGTTTGTGTTGCTAACTGGTCAGAAACAGGCCAAAATTGTTTTTAAAGCAAGGGCAGACAGAGAGTACGGCTTTATAGCTAATCAAACAGCTATTGTTTTGGTACTTTGACATTAAGGTCCACGGCGTCATATAGCGTCGATGGAGACTGGAGTGGTTTAAAACAACAAACAGAAACTTTGCGTAACGCTTGTTTATTATTATTAAGCATTCGGCACGAAATAAAAATATGTCTGATGCAGTTCAGTTTGGCCGTCACAGCTTTGCCGCCATACTATTACACAAAAACGAATATACATCGTGTTAGCTTAAGCTGAGAAACACATCCTTCACTCTGCTAATAACTGCCGAAACTCTCTGAAAAACCTCCATCCTCGACCGTGACAGCTACGTTTATAATGATGGCTTGTGATGTCATTCTTATAGTGTTATCCAAGTCATACGTCAGAATTACGAAGTTTATTTGGAATGAAATTATCATTTTCAGAATTTCAAATGAGGCTGAAGGCCTTCAACATTATTTAGTGGATTCAAATATGATTCGGAGACAATTACAGATAGTTAATTCTGTATGCATGCAAATAATGCTTGTAATGTAAGTATACTGACTGAACCAAACTGAGATAGGGCAGAGGACTAAAAAACACAGAAACTAAAATCACTACGAAATTGTCAAAATAAAGAAAGATAGAAATAAAGCGAAGGCAGTAGTTCACAAGTTTTTTATACATTTCATCGTTGTTGTAATTAGTTATTATTAGCACGTCGAAACCACAATAAAGGCCAAATTCGAAGGTATTGTCGTCAGTTAAGTGCAACACTTAGAACAGAAATCACTTTTATTGTGGACACCAACGTACAGCCAGAACAGAACTGACCTCGTGGACGGAGAGCGCAGCTATTTATACAGACATCGAATATTCCAGGACATATAAATATTGTAAGCATTTGATATTTCATAAACTTAAATACTAAATAACAAATCATTGCCGGAAGTTTAGTTTGAACTCGTGCCACGTAGCAGGACAACCATCGACACTAGCTATTTACAACTACACTACACTACACACGCCACAGCTCCTGCTATTGGAGCCGTGTGGAGTGGCCGCGTGGTTATAGGCGCAAATGTCACGGTTTGCGCGGCTCCCTCCTGCCGGAGGTTCGAGCCCTCCCTCGGGCATGAGTGTGTGTATTGTTCTTAGCATAAGTTAGTTTAAGTAATGTGCAAGTCTAGGGACCGATGACCTCAGCAGGTTGGTCCCTTAGGAACTCGCACACATTTAAACATTTTTTTCGTGCTGTTTATCCCTCTGCTGGGCAAACAGCAATCTGCTGTTTTAAAAGTTTCCATTGGAGCCGATTACAGCACCCTGGATCTAGATTTTGTCTATCACTGTATAACGGATCTGGCGGGTCCTTGAGTTCGGTTCGTGTTGTTACACCCTCTTCACTATAATGAGCACCAAAAATAGCCCCTCCCGTCAGAGCTTCACGATCTTCGAGTAGATATGCAGTTTCCTTGAACGTCCCAATGTAGATATCCTCGTCTGGACGATAGCAGGGCTTCGTACGGAGGACATGGACGATATATCTCTGCCTCTTGATGAAAGGTCATAATCCTCGACTTCATATGTGACGTCCGGCAAGCAAGGGGGATACGATACGGCCCAGAGTAGCATTTAGAAACTTTTCCGATTATCGCACTTCCCGCAAAGGCATAAAAATCCATACCAAGTTTCCCAGACTGTAAGTTACCTCTCTGGCCGGTGTTTGGTGATACAGCACTCTCGGTCATTCTCCTGGACGTCCAGGTTCCGATACAAGCCAGCTACCTTGCTCTTTCGATTCCGGTGATGAGATGTTTCAAGTAGTCATCTTGAGAATCATCCAACTGGAAAGGAAACAACGTTCCAGCCTCGCGACCGTGGAGCCGAAAGAACGGTGTGAAGCCTGTAGTGTTTCGCTTTGCTGTCGTGAATGCGAATGTCATGATGGGCAGTATTGTATCCCAGTCTCTCTGTTCGACATCAAAGTACATCGAGAGTAAATCTGTCGACATCATACTGAAGCGTTCTGTGAAGCATACGTCGGTAGTAACTGTCGTCCTGTGGATTATGTAGCAGGGTGAAATTATCTCTAATACTAGTCTCGACGGGAAAGCTTTCTCACAGTCAGGGATCTTTACACGGAGTGCTCTATGGTTCAAAATGATGTCTTCTACAAAGAACTTTGCAATTCATGGAACTTTGGCAGTTGGCAGTGCCTTGGAGACAGCATAGTCGGTGAGGTATCTAGTGCAAACTATTTCGGACTGATGCTCTTTGGGAACCTTCCCAAGAAGTCACTTCTAATTCGGTAGAATAGTGATGCTGCGGATGGGATTGGTACCAGATGCCCCAGAGGTAAATATGGCACGTGCTTCCGTAGACGACTTTCTTTAAAATAGTTCACATAGTGCCCCTAATGGTTCGATAGAGACCTGACATCTGCATTTGTTTCGGTCTAGAGTATTCACGAATCCCAGGTGACCATATGTTCGGGCGTCGTGGAGGTAATTCAGGATCGCTGGTTGCATAAGGGCTGGAATTAAGACCAACCGTTCCTCTTAAAAAATGTTTTGTTGGGTATTTGAAATCCTCTTTTTTCAGGTCCTCGTTGTTCATGGTTTCTGTGGTTTTTCAGCAACAATGGATATTTCGATATTTCCTCTGTTCAGCAGCAACGTTATTTAACACGGTGATTTCGTCCATACTGTAGTTTTCTCCAAAGGGTTGCTTGAAAGGCAGTCAGCGTTCTTATGGTTGCATCCGTTTTTGTACACCATTATGACGTTGTAATCCTGAAAACTCATTGAACGTCCTCCCATTCTATTCGACGGATCCTTCAGACTAATCAGCCAGCGTAGAGGTCGGTGGTCCATGACAACTGTAAATGGTTTGCCAAATAAATGCAGCCGGCACTTGTTAATGACCCAAACAACTGCAAGGAGCTCTTTATTTTTTGTAGAATTGTTCTTCTCAGACTTGAAAAGTACTCTGGAAGTATAACCTTTCACATTTTAAGCAACTTCCTGAATTCCAACTAGCACTGCACCAATGACACAAGCGCTAGTGTCGATATGAAGCTCTGTCTTGGTATTCTTGTCATAGAATGCTAGGACTGCAGAACCTGCGCCTCAATCTAGGAAAATATGGCGCCTCTCTGCTGTAGTTCTTACAACAGATGTGCCTATCTGCAGAAATCAACAGTAATACGAGCAAATTACAAGATTGCTTTTCATATTATGAATGTTCTGAGGACTTCAAATTTTACTGCTCTTACTTTCTCTGGATCAAGGCAGACTCTCGAAATTCACTTGGTGCTCTAAGAGTTTTATTTCTTAGGGACGAAGAGGCACTTTTTTGGATTCAGGCAGAGACCTGCAGTTTGAACACACTTCATCACAGTTTTCAATCTACTTAGATTTTCTTCAGAAGTCTTGAAAAAAACGGCAATTTCATCCAGGTATCAAAGATGCATAATCCATTATGGTGTGGAAGAAGGTTGGCCATCATACGTTTGAATTTGGCTGGAGAGTTACATAATCCAAACGGCATAACTTTGAACTTGCAGGGATCGTCAAGAGCTATGAAGGAAGTATTTTCTTGGTCAGCCTCATCACACTTGGTTTACCAGTAGCCGATCTGCGTGTCCATATTGGAGAAGTACTTCGCTCCGTTCACTTTCAAGCAGTCCAGGGTGTCATCAGTTTATGGCAGTGGATAGACATCGTTCTTTGTGATTTTCTTCACTCGATGGTAGTCTACGCTGAAACACCATGAGTCATCCTTCTTCACAAGGAT
Source organism: Schistocerca gregaria (assembly GCF_023897955.1). NCBI lineage: Eukaryota > Metazoa > Arthropoda > Insecta > Orthoptera > Acrididae > Schistocerca > Schistocerca gregaria. The sequence continues at coordinate 184,170,128 of NC_064920.1, read as the reverse complement.
CGCAGGTGAGGTGCAAGGACTCTCTGAAGGTTCAGTAGTGTCCCCTTACAGCAGCTTCACAGTTAAACTGAACACCTCAATTGTTGACTGGAAACTCTCTCGTTGATGATAGCGGGGTAACAACGTCTGTCAGTCAGCAGATGAGGTCGGTCTGTACGCTTTTGTGCTGTACGTATCTCTTCACGTTTCCACTTCACGATCACATTGGAAACAGTGGACCCAGGGATGTTTATGATTCTGGAAATCTCAGGTACAGACGTATGACACAAGTGACACCCAATCGCCTGAGCACATTCGAAGTCCGTGAGTTCCGCGGAGCGCCCCATTCTGCTCTCACAATGTCTAATGACTACTGAGGTCGCTGATGTAAAGTCTCTGGTAGTACGTTGCAGCATAACGCACCTAACATGAAAAACGTATGTTTTTAGGAATGCCCGGCTACTTTTGATCACATAGTGTACATGGTATTGATTTAGCTGTAGTTATTCCTTCGCGATTTTAGTTCAGTCACATCTTCAACGGTCCACTTGGGTAGCTTCAGAGATGTACCTGGTATATTTATTATGCAGGTGACACACAATGACGAGTGAGCGTCCCAAGTCGCAGCTCACCTAGTCAACCCATTTTCATGTTATTGCTTTTCTACTGACAATACATCACTACCCGCCTCCATTTATATTCCCGGGTTCACCTCTAGTCACATCTAGTGATCAGTTCTGCATTACACAGTGTGTCCGGATATTGCTCAGCATGAGGTTTTCTCTTTACAGTATGGGGCTTCCTGCCGTTAGCCATTTCTACCACGTGAGAAATTTATATGAAACCCCGTCAGTTCTCGAACAGTGCTCGTTCCCGTTGAGCTCTTCATCGCTCCACACAGCCCTTATCAGCTTCGTACATCAGCACCTGCACGATATTTGGAAAGTAAGAGCGAGGTATTGGAGAGCGATGTTTTGGGAGTGGACAATGATGTGTACTTAGCACTTGGTACAGGAATATGTGGCTTATGAGGAGCTGCTCGAACATTGTACCCATCTTCTTAGCTCCCTACATGTACTGTGCAAAACTGGACTGCCAGTAGCACTTTGGAACTCACGACTGATTCCTTCCGCTGATCCGCGACTTTATACAGGCAGCTTCCGCAATATTCAGCGGTCCCTGTCCGTCAGTGCCTGAGATCTGTTAGATCTTTGTTTATCTGTCGTTGTTCCTTCGCGTTTCCACTTCACAATATCGTCACCAACAGTCCACTTGGGCAGCTTTAGAAGGACTGAAATTTTTGCGGTGGCTTAGTTACTCAGCTGAAATTCAATGACTAGTCCACGTTCGAAGTTACAGGGGTCTCTTGACCGATGCATTCTGCTCTTCCTGCTTCTCTACTTACAGCGCTACACTCCCCACTTTCTCTTATACTGGCGGATTTACCTCGCATGATATTTAGTTCTCAATTCCGCATTACGTAGTGGATGACCGGATAATTTTTAATCAGACATTGCATGTATATGTAGTTGTTAGTGTGGAGAAAGCAGTGCGTGTTTCGTATTCAAATGCGTTATATACACAGATGGAAAAAAATCCGTAACACAAAAAAAGTAATGTAAAACAATGAATTTTCGGAAATACGTTTGTCTCGGTAATGTTTTTAAATGATTAACGTTGCAATATTACAGGTTAGTATACAGGGTGGCACACGAATTGTATTACCATTTTGTTTTTGAATATAAACTTTATTGTCAATACAATCTGAAAGGAACATATACTACAATGAAGAGCTGACCATGGAGATTTGTTCTAACTCAGCACATGCTCAATATGTCCACCATTTCATTTCCTAACTTCCTTCAAACGAACACTGAAGTTAGTGATTACCCTATGGCACAAGTCTTCCGTAATTTCACTGCAATATTGAAGAATAAGTCTTCTGAGCCCCATTAAATCACGTGGACGTTTTGGGAACATTTTTTCCTTTAGGTACCCCCAAAGAAAAAAGTCACATGGATTGAGGTGTGAACTATTGGGAGGCCAATTTTGTCCGTCATTGAAGCGACCTGGGAACCTGAGTGAAATGATCCGCATGTCGAAATGCTCGTGTAAAAACTCCAACACAGTTTTTGTAGTATGTGGGCTTGCTCCATCTTGCATGAACCACTGCGTGTTGAAGGGCAAGGCAGTAGCAAGAAGCTGTGGAATTAAGCTATTGCGAAGCATGCTCAATAACTCTCGCTGTTCACAGTTTCTTCAAAGAAAAAAGGGTCCAATAAGTCCGTGACTGGAAATTGCTGCCCACGCTGTAATCCTTGGAGCATAATGTTGTCGTTCATGAAGCACTTGTGGGTTTTCAGTGACCCAAAAGCGTACATTTTGTTTGTTAACCACACCGTCTAAATGAAAATGCGCCTCGTCTGAAAACCAAAAGTTGTTGAGAGTTTCTTCCCTATCCTCCGCCCACTGAACAAACAGTAGTTTCTGCTGCTAGTGTTCTTTAGTGAGCTTCTGTGCACAGGTCATCTTGTATAGGCACATATGGAGGTCACTTTTAAGAATGCGTTGAACGGAGCGTCTGGATATTCCCAGTTACCCTGCTGTCTTTCTACACGATTTCCCGGGGCTTCTCTGTACAGCAACTCGTACCGCTTCAATATTCTCCGGCGAACAAACAGGCTTGGGCCGAGGTCGCTTCGCTTCTAATACTGTTCCTTCCTGTACAAATTTATCGTCCAACCTGTGGATGCTCTTCTTGCAAGGGACCCATCATGTGTTAAACTGTTGTCGAAAACGCCTCTGAGTCACAACAAGGCTTTTCGTTTCATGAAAAAGTAACGCAATTGCCGATCGTTGCAGTGTCGTCAGTCTTCCATTGTCAGCCATTGCTGCTTACTAGTCTCCTAGTGGCATTATCGTGAATTACACGTAATTTAGTAACTCATTTGTTTTTCCAAGCTCTGTTGGCACTGCTGTAGCGATCCCAGCGGGATATCTAATGTGCGTCGTAAGTTATGAAAGAAACAATTGGTAACACATTTCGTGCGACACGCTGTAAGTTCGAGTAATCCAAATGCGAAATGCTGGTACATTAATAATCAGTGTAACCATCAAAATGTTGGATGCAAGCATGCAAGAGTCCATGCATTGTGTCGTACAGGTGCTGCATATCAGTCTGTGGGATGGAATTCCATGCCCGTTGCACTCGGTTAATATAGCGACGGCTTATACTGTTTTCGCATGACGCTGTAGTTGTCGTTTCCCTTACGTGCTCGATTGGAGACTGATCTGTTGATCGAGCAACCCAAGGCAACATTTCGACTCTCTGTAGAGCATATTAGTTTACAACAACCGTATGTGGGCTGGCGATATCCTGTAGGAAGCCATCCCCTGGAATGCTGTTCATGAATGGCAGCACATCAGGTCGAATCACCAGACTGACGTACAAACTTTATCAGGGTGTGTGGGATAACAACGAGGGAACTCCTGCTGTCATATGAAATTGCACCCCGGGTATAGGTGCAGCGTGCCTAGGACATAGATAGTTCTAACTAACGCTGGCCATCACTGGCACAGGAGCAGAACCAGCTTTCATCAGAAACCATAACAGACTTCCACTCTGATCTCCAATGAATTCTCGCTTGACACCACTGAAGTCGCAAATGGCGGTGGTTTGGGGTCAGTGAAATACACACTACAAGGTGTCGGGCTCAGAGCTGTCCTTGAAGTAACATATTTTTAACTGTTCGTTGCGTCATTGTTGCGCCAACTGCTGCTCAAATTGATGCTGCAGCTGTAGTACGATGTAACGGAGCCATGCGTCGAACGCAACGGTTCTCGGCAATGCCACATAGCCACCCGGAGCCTGGTCATCTTGCGTCTGGACATTCTCGTCACCACTACTACAGCAGTTATGTACAATGGCTACATTCCTACGAAGTCTTTGTGTAATATCGCAGAAGGAACATGGCAGCTTCTCGTAGTCCTACTGTAGGACCTCGTACAAACTCCGTGAGTTGTTGATAATGACGTCTTTCTCGCCTTAAAGGCATTCTGCACTAACATCAACTCACCATGTCCAATCTCAAAGAAAAATAACGCTCATGACCGTTACAGCGTGTATTTAAAGCAAACCTGGCGCGTAATTTGAACAGACATAATCTTCCATATGTAAAAACACGAATACTAGCTTTCGCTTACGTCGCACAACTCCTTGATGTAGCTACTTTTTTCCACCAATGTACTTATTGCTGTCGGTATTCGATAGTATACAGAGAAACTGCAGCATTAGAAAATTACAGCGAAATGCAGGAAGATCTGCAGCTGATAGGCGCTTGGTGCAGGAAGTGGCAACTGACCCTTAACATAGACAAATGTAATGTATTGCGAATACATAGAAAGAAGGGTCCTTTATTGTATGATTGTATGATGACAACAAACACTGGTAGCAGTTACGTCTGTAAAATATCTGGATGTATGCGTACGGAACGATTTGAAGTGGAATGATCATATAAAATTAATTGTTGGTAAGGCGGGTGCCAGGTTGAGATTCATTGGGAGAGTCACTAGAAAATGCAGTCCATCAACAAAGGAGGTGGCTTACAAAACACTCGTTCGACCTATACTTGAGTATTGCTCATCAGTGTGGGATCCGTACCAGGTCGGGTTGACAGAGGAGATAGAGAAGATCCAAAGAAGAGCGGCGCTTTTCGTCACAGGGTTATTTGGTAAGCGTGATAGCGTTACGGAGATGTTTAACAAACTCAAGTGGCAGACTCTGCAAGAGAGGCGCTCTGCATCGCGGTGTAACTTGTTGTTCAGGTTTCTAGAGGGTGCGTTTCTGGATGAGGTATCTAATATATTGCTTCCCCCTACTTATACCTCCCGAGGAGGTCACGAATGTAAAATTAGAGAGATTCGAGCGCACACGGAGGCTTTTTGGCAGTCGTTCTTCCCGTGAACCATACGCGACTGGAACAGGAAAGGGAGGTAATGACAGTGGCACGTAAAGTGCCCTCCGCCACACACCGTTGGGTGACTAGCGGAGTATAAATGTAGATGTAAATGTAAAACAGGGATTAATTCCTTTCGTTAACTTCACTCGTATCCATCATCTCTGAGCTCAATACCATTCAGACTATGTGTCCCTTTACATGTTAGGGAAATGCAGAGTACAAGTGAACTACTCGTGTTAAGGAGCTACGGAAAAGTCTATGGTGAGTGCTAATGTCCCCTAGTTACGACAGTGGCATAGGAAGCATGTCAGAGCTACATAAATCTTGGCGGCGGCGACCTCGAGGGCAGCGGCAGCCGGTGTCGGCGGTAATCCCGCATTTCCTTTCCGTGACCGGCCGGAACAGCTTGCAGTGCACGCGAACACGGCAGCAAGAAGGCAACGCGGGCGTGCCTAGCGCCAGCGCGGGCCTGCGTGCCTACAGCGGCTCCGCAGCCCGGGAGCTGTTAAGCCGTGGGAAGGCACGACACGGCGGCGTTTACACATCGCCGGCCGTTGCACAAACACCGCCTAATGGCTCCCAATAACGCCCTCACACCCACAGCGTGCCTCTGGCTGCTTTCAGTCGTGATGACATCAAAGATAGTAGTCGGACGTGTCATGCGTCATTTATGAAACAAGTATTGTTGTTCATAAACAGGGGCCGGTCACTCGTCTGTTTCAGACTCCAACATGGACAATGTACGACAGTCATTTGCAAAGAGTCCTTCAGAATCATTACACACGCTGATCATAGAACTGGAAATACCTGGATCAACAATGAACGAAGTCTTGCATAACTGCATACGTCTTTATTGTTGTGACCAGACATAACTACACCACTCGCCATTAAAATTGCTACACCAATAAGAAATGCAGATGATAAACGGGTATTTATTGGACAAATATATTATACTAGAACTGACACGTGATTACATTTGCACGCAATTTGGGTGCGGAGATCTTGAGAAATCAGTACCCAGAACAACCACCCCTGGCCGTAATAACAGGCTTGATACGCCCGGGCATTGACTCAAACAGATCTTGGATCTCGTGTATAGGTACAGCTGCCCATGCAACTTCAACACGATACCACGGTTCATCAAGAGTAGTGACTGGCGTATTGTGACGAGCCAGTTGCTCGGCCACCATTGACCAAACGTTTTCAATTGGTTAGAAATATGGAGAATGTGCTGGGCAGGGCAGCAGTTGAACATTTTCTGTATCCAGAAAGGCCCGTACAGGACCTGCAACATGCGGTCGTGCATTATCCTGCTGAAATGTAGGGTTTCGCAGGGATCGAATGAAGGATAGAGCCACGGATCGTAACACATCTGAAATGTAATGTCCACTGTTCAAAATGCCGTCAGTGCGAACAGGAGGTGACCGAGACGTGCAACCAATGACACCCCATACCATCACGCCGGGTGATACGCCAGTATGGCGATAACGAATACACGCTTCCAATGTTCGTTCACCGCGATGTCACCAAACACGGATGCAACCATCATGATGCTGTAAACAGATCTTGGATTCATCCGAAAAAATGACGTTTTGCCATTCGTCGTTGAGTACACCATCGCAGGCACTCCTGTCTGTGATGCAGCGTCAAGGGTAACCACAACCATGGTCTCCGAGCTGATAGTCCATGCTGCTGCAAACATCGTCGAACTGCAGATAGTTGTCGTCTTGCAAACGTCCTCATCTGTTGACTCAGGGATCGAGACGTGGCTGCACGATCCTTTACAGCCATGCGGATAACATGCCTGTCATCTCGACTGCTAGTGATACGAGGCCGTTGGCATCCAGCACGGCGTTCCGTATTACCCTCCTGAACCCACTGATTCCATATTATGCTAACAGTCATTGGATCTCGACCAACGCGAGCAGCAATGTCGCGACACCATAAACCGCAATCGCGATAGGCTACAATCCGACTTTTATCAAAGTCGGAAACGTGATGGTACTCATTTCTCCTCCTTGCACGAGGCATCACAACAACGTTTCACCAGTCAACGCCGGTCAACTGCTGTTTTTGTATGAGAAATCGGTTGGAAACTTTCCTCATGTCAGCACGTTATAGGTGTCGCCACCGGCGCCAGCCTTGTGTGAATGCTCTGAAAAGCTAATCATTTGCATATCGGAGCATCTTGTTCCTGTCGGTCAAATTTCGCGTCTGTAGCACGTCATCTTCGTGGTGTAGCAATTTTAATAGCCCGTAGTGTACGATCTTCCAATCATAATTGTGGGTTCTTTTATTGCTCCATAAGGGGGTATATTAAACTAGAACACATAGAAATATTAATTCACTTTATTACATAAATGAATGAAAGATTTAATTAACTCTGACTCAGATCTTTGCTACAGGATTTCTTTATAAGTCACAAGTATTATTGACTATGGCATCACTTGATGCAGAGTTTAACAAACAGTTCTCTTGCAATATAATGTTCCATATTTAAATGAACAAGTCCATTAGAAACTTCAACTGTCACGTTGTTCCCGTACTATGATGACTCCTTCAGATAAAGTCACGAACTGAACGGGCTGTGGCATACTCGATACTATATCAACCTCAGCTGATGTAGGAGGTGTGGTCTACAGGAGCGCCTCCCATGCGTCACTGCAGATTGCAGCGAGCCATTGCTAACATCTGAGGTGTCGAGTCACGTTGCCAGTTTTGGTGTGGCAATGCCATCTCTGTAGGACACCAAATTCATGACTGCAAGGTGCAGGTGCTTCAATCGCTGGCGCCAATTGACGAACACCAGGGGGAATACTTTGCTGTGGATATCTTAGCCAAGACTGACGGAGACAAGCATAGCGTAAGCATCTGTGTAGTAGACCTGTTGCACTTTTTGAGTGTTCTGTCAGTTTATCACAGTCTTTGGTTAGCTTTCCGCACAACATTATCTATGTTATCGTTCCAGTGTACGTTATTTGTAGTTGTCTTTCAACAGAATTTGCAGTCTTTAGGTTTGTGTGGTTTATCGTGTAACTGAAGTTTAGCGGTTTCCTTTTATTACTTATGGTCTAACTTTTAACCATATTATGACTTTACTAGACTTCAAGCAACAGCATCATCTATAATCGCTCTATGAGGACTGCTTAGATTGTCTCCTAAATCGTCTATGTAAACGAGGAACGGCAGACGGCCTATAACATTTCCCGTAAGGAGCGCGAGGTATTACTTTTGTTTTACTCGATTGCTTTACGCCAGATATTACGAACTGTGACGGTTTTGGCAGGAAATTGCGAATCCAGTCACAATACCGAGACGTTACTCCGTACGTATGCAATTTATCAGAAGTCTTTTGTGAGGAATGGGATCAAATCCTTCTGGAAATCCAAAAATATTGAATCACTTTGACATCCACTATCGATAGCATTCATTGCTTCGTGACCAGTCATTACTGTTTCACAATAGCGATAATTTCTGAATTCGTTTTAAAGTTAAAGCAATTACAGCCCTCGGTCACAAAATTTAAGTTTTTGACCAGGTTTAGACACTTCATTGAGTGCCTTCACCAGAAATTAAATATTTAAATTGGCATGTCACGTATGAAATAAATATGAAGTGAGAAAGCTTTAGTAATAATTTTTAAAGTAGAACGCGTGGAAAGCACGCCAGTACGGGCTGTTCACTTTCTGAATTTGTGTTGGCTACTTTCCAATAAATCATTTTTTTTCCGAGATAATTCACAGCGATCGAGCATAGTACATGTTCCAAAATCCTAGTGCAAATCGATGTTAGTAATATTGATCTTACTGTATAGATTTTTCAAAACGAATTTCTTTGCCTGTAATACGAGGATTGTCTTAGATGTGGAGAGCTCAAATCAAATAACAGTGCTCTAAAACTGTTGTGGAATAAGGTGATTTACTAGGTTATGTTGTCATGAGCGACTGAACTCAAAAAGCCCATCAGACTTAGAACACACATACACACACACACACACACACACACACACACATATATATATATATATATATATATATATATATATATATATATGAGAGAGAGATTGAAATGATTCGTAGGTTCAAATGGCTCTGAACACTATGGGACTTAAAATCTGAGGTCATCAGTCACTTAAACCTAACTAACCTACGGACATCACACACATCCATACCCGAGGCAGGATTCGAACCTGCGACCATAGCAGTCGCACGGTTCCAGACTGAAGCGTCTAGAACCGCTCGGCCACCGCGGCCGGCAGAGACAGAGAGAGAGAGAGAAAGAGAGAGAGAGAGAGAGAGAGAGAGAGAGAGAGAGAACACTGACAATATTGCAGTCTAGTGAGAGAGGTTACATAACAGCATCAGACAAGGCAAAACAAACCGCAAGGAATCTTATAACGGAGAATTTGTTTACTAAACGGCCAGATCTTTGTGCACGCGCCGCACGCATCACAGGAGATGTTTGAGTACTTAGTAGCGGAGTTTCGACACATCCGTCTCGCTGTCCAGGTGTCTTCGACTGGATATGTTGCGACGTGAGCTTCAGGTAGGCTTTTGCAACTTGCCATGTAATATGTGGGCCATCCACTTCCGTAATTCTGCAGTTTGTCGCTGCCGCAGTGATACTGTAGCACCCTTCAATGCAGTGTTCAGCCGGAAGTGGTCGACTGGATTGCTACATGGTGTAGCACAACGTGACGTTTCCACAGCCGACTATGTGACGGGAAGCCGTAACTGTCGTAACACAACCAGCTGGAGGGAGTATAAGTGCGCTCGGCTCTGCCGGTATCAGCACTCCTTTTGCGCTGTGCGTTCGACTGGCAGGTTCCCTGCACCAGTCTTCCGTCGAATGTACGGGTAACGGCTAAGCTTCTTCGGCCTCATTGTACAACATTAACAACTGAGCAAAGTCTCCGATCTACAAGCTGCCTGGTAGCCCTGATTGTTTAGGCTTCGAATTAGATCCGCCGACTCGAGACCATCCCGTGTGTCACACACCGCCCAGACTCCAACGTCCTAGTGGTCGACACGTGCCCCGCCCAGTCACCGCCAGAATGACAGAGTGCCAGCGGTACTCCATCCTGCTTAGCCTTACGGTACGGAGCTGACAAGACGATCTGTGTCAGTGAAGTCACTGCCGCTGCCAGTCTCCGCTGTCTCAGCATAGCGCTGGCTCCGTCACGGGCCACCTAGCAGCCGTGACTGGGTCCTGGGCTCTGACATCAAAGTACTGTTCGGAAGCCATCAAGTAATAAAGGTTGTTCCTGTTAGTAAGTATTATTCGCTGAGAGTTCGCCACGGTGCTGGAGAATCCATTCCACAGCTTCCTGTACATTAAGGCCTGCATCCTGTACTGTACCAGTCACTCTCATACTTAATACTGCAGTTAGTAGTTCAGGGAGTACCAGGATGGAAAGCCTTTTGGAGACACGACGTTGAAATGCTTGATGAAAACTTGGTTATATTGCAGTTTTATCTGTTTCAATCTGCCGGTCTGTAAAATTTTGCATCGAGGCCCCTTCTTCTAAAGCAATGCAAGTGCGGTTGTTCATTGCGGCTATTGGAATTTTGCGACAAAAATTAGTATTTACCTTCTGAATTCAATTATCTCCGATATAAATTTTCAAAACTATATATTTCGTCACTCTTTTTATATAACTCTCTTGTGAAACGCACGCTGCAAGTTTCTGTACCTTTTGACTACTTCTGCTACAAATCCCCGTGAAATATCTGAGGAAAGCTGTGTACTTGCACCAAATAAGAAAGATAAACCAAGCGCAGCGTTGGAACAGTAACCACCGTTATTTTAGGAAACTTTTCTTTTTTTATAAATGTTGGGATTGAGATTAAGTATAGAAATCAAATTGTGCATCAAGGTTTGTGATTTAATTATTCTAATCGGTTCAGGGGAATTAATTGTTGTTGTATATTCGTTACTGTAATGGCGCTTAATTCTTTAAGAACTAGGCCGGCCGGAGTGGCCGAGCGGTTCTAGGCGCTTCAGTCTGGAACCGCGCGACCGCTACGGTCGCAGTTTCGAATCCTGCCTCGGGTATGGATGTGTGTGATGTCCTTAGGTTAGTTAGGTTTAAGTAGTTCTAAGTTCTAGGGGCTGATGACCTGAGATGCTAAGTCCCATAGTGCTCAGAGCCATTTGAACCTATAAGAACTGGTCGAGAAGAGCAATGCTTTCTCGCACTTAATGATCTGTATTGCGGCACTAGACAAAAATGCTGACATTTCCGTCAATTATTAATGATTTAATATATTTTGTAGCATCATATTACAAAATTTAATATTTCGTTATTAGTATATTTACATTTAAATGTTATAATGGATGGAGCCACCATGACTACACGCTTGGACGGATCTATTTTATAAAAATAAAAACTTGAAACACGTTAAAAGCATTAATTAATAGTAAAGTACTTGTTATAAAATAAAACCAGATTATATTAAGAGCTTGTGCGCTTCAGGAAGGTAGATCGTCTTATGATATTCACTTGAAATATTTTTGTTTTGCACAGTACTGCCAATGCAAGACAGGGAATAAAAGTCAATTTGTGGTCAATCTTTTCATGTTGTAGGAGTCGGATAGTTAATATCGCTCAGCCAGCATTCCGAGTTCAGCTTTTAATTTTGTGAATGGAGATTGAAGAATTAAAATTTTAAAAAGTCGTTACAACGACCTAGCACCAATAGGTGTTAGCGGCAAAATCGAACCTGTAAGAAAAAAGAGATTCTATAACGTACATCCACAGCAACAACGATTGGACTGCAGCCAAAACACAGATAAATATGAAACAATACTTTACTCAGCACTTCTCAATGAAACTGTAGGTAAGTGCTTAAAACTTTTTTTTTATTAGAATACCATGCATAGAATAAATTTTCAATAAATTGTAAATAGAGAGGAGGGACATTCTAAGTTATTCACAGAAGTGATAGTATACTATAGAATGTGGCACTACGATGTAAAAGTTCATACTTCTGAACGTTCCAGATAATTGTGGGATTCACTTTCTGTTCCCAGGCTCTTTCACATAGCTGCACCGCATCAAACAGGCTAACGCTACTATCTCTAATGAAAGTTATTTCTGTGCGACGATTTGAACAATGTAATACTGTAATATTAATAATATTTCCTCCTCCTTGATTTAAGTAGGCACTGAATTTACAAATACTTCTGGTACAATGGCATAACTTCTCCTTAATTCTGTGCTCGCAACTCTATGGTTTGGCATTCCAGTTAGTCCAAGAACACAGTTTTCAACGTTTCACTCCCTTCAAAATTCTGAAGCAAGGGGTTCTTCAGGAGAGTAAGAGGAGGTGGCAGCCATCGCCGTAATTAAGCAGAGGGAGGCGTGTGTACAGAGGGGTGGGGGAGAAGACTTGTTTGGAAAACTCCTACCCGAAGATCAGAGTCGTCTTGAGAGATGGGAAAGTTATATGTGAGCGTACCCTGTCGTAACTCAAAACAGTTTCAATTTTCATCTTCTCAACGGCATATCTAACGTGTTCGCAACACGCCTCACGTGTTATTGCTTGTCCAAGTCCCATGAATTTCATCAAGAAAACACTTGTTGGAATCAGTAAAGTTTCAGTGATTTCTCTGTGTAATTTATCGGATTTGCTGAATTGTAAGAACTGTTTTGTCATCACGACTGTGCCGCTATTCTCTCATCATCAGCAGCTATGATGGCGTCCGTAAACAAGTTTGCCAAACAAAACATGATATTAATTCTGAGATTAAGGCACTCTTTCTACGAAAGGTCAAGTTTTCTACTGTTTAGAGGCCAGTTTATACTCTTACAAAGAAACATTAGCCTTCGCTAAATGTGTGTAGGTTACGAGAGAGTCATAAACAAACAGTCTCGTAACGTGATATTTCATTTTTATTAGGCTCTCTGAAAACCTAGAGAATGACCGATCCGGAGACTTTTTTTTTATTGCTGCAACTGACTGCACTGAACACGCCGCATTTTGTAAAACAAAGCCTTGAAACCGAATAAGATATTTGTGTGTACATTGTGCGGAAGACTTCTGTTTTTGTAATTGAAGGGCAGCACCAAATGAGAGACTAAAAGCAATGTTACTATCGAGAGGTCGATAGGGAGAATAGGCTTTCGAGAGAGAAGAGAAGGAGAGGGAAGTTCTTGGATTGAATAAGAGATTAATTCTATCAACTACAGTTCGGTAGTTTTCGTGCAAAACAAAAACGACGTAGTAAATGATAGCATAACCAGAGCATTGGTAGCGTTGGTACAGAAAGAAACACAAATGAATATCTAGAGAGATGCAGAAAGTCGACAACTTCTCTGTTTTTTTTATATACCTTGCTTGGTTGTTTATTTTGCACATAATTGGAACCTCAGTGTTGGTCCATTCTGTATTTTGTATCCTTACAGAATATAAATTCCAATTTACAAGTGATAAAAATTAGTTGATCTCCTAACTTCTGCGCGTTTGTGTAACGAGATCAAATACTTTTGATGCAAGTACAGTTTACGTGCACAAACATAAAAATATTTATAGTTATTGTTATTTTGTACACCATGGAACATTCTTCATCATGATTAAAGGTACGAGTTTCCAGGTATTGTTGATATATGAGGAAGCTGTATATCAATAACAGAAACTTGTTTTGTACGCTGTAAGTTCCACAAAGTATTGAAGAGATGTTTAATAATTTTTTTTACTTTTTTATTGTAGATTTTTGTCAAGGAAATTACGTTTTCTAGCACTGTACGGTAAATCTGTATTGGTTTCTTTATCTTTACTGTAACATACCACTGTTTCACGTAATAAATCAACAACTTACGAATAAAACCTGAATTAAACATTGATAGTTCCAGTTTTGCTATAATTAGTGTTCATTTTTAAGTAACAGACAAGAAAGAGGCCAACTATGTAGAACAAAAATGTTCCGTAGTTTACCCAACCCTTTATATATCTTCACTCAGTTTCTAGTCGGTTCACCGCTGCCTGTTTTTAGGGGAACCCAGTAAGACACTGATCGCGTAAATAAAGAAAGTGATCGTTTTGAGGAAAAGCCCTGTAGGTACGCAATCCGCCTAACGTACAGGAACGCTGGTGTGACATTTAATGAGCAAAGCTAAAAGGAAAACTACGGTAGCCTGCGCTTACTTAATAGTGTACGGTAGCTTATGGTAGTTTTACAACTGTAAGCATATGGTACGATGTGATGTGGTCTCTACCATTATTTGGTTTCATGTGTGATTTTGTTTTTTAAGGAAAACAAATTGGAATTAATTAAATTCTTGAACATTAAATATTGTCATAAAACTTATGAGACATGTTTTCCCGACACAACATATAGTTAATAATTATCGATTATGATGCTCGAATAGTCCACGGGTGTACTGCCGGTCCATAGTGGCCGTTGGACTGCAGTGGACAGCAGTGACAATGCTAGTTAATATTTTTATCACTCACCTGAAGGAATTAGTAGTTAATGAGATAGAAACGTACAGAAACTTCAGAGGTAATATTGTTGAAATGCATTGGTTAATTGGTTATATTTGCATGTGTTATAATGGATAACTTTCAGGGAGTTTTTAATATAAATTAATAAAAGAAATGTAGTTTGTATTCTTGTGCCATGTTTTCATTGTCAGTTGACAATAAGAATATTCGCTGTTTTTGGACCGGCAGAGCCTGGTTTTCGGTTTAGGGTATCGCATAAATCAGTGGACTTCTTTTATCGCCACTGGCCGAACGCGAAAGAAATCCATACACCCTGTTACAAAATTAACATAAACGATAGGCTTCTCATTGATCGGATATCGATCTGTCGCATTGTATAACAAAAGTTGAGAAGGTGTGACGTAACTGTTTGTGTCAGACGGTGATAAAAAATCAGGAAGAGAGGCAGCACAGTGAGCGCATAAATTAGAATGGGTCAGCCAGAGCATGATCCCTTAACGCCAGTGTTTGAGGAGATAAAGGGACAGCGCGATCCCACCGGAAGCCTGCAGCCGTCGTGGTGACAGCTGAGGGCGAGTCTCAGGCCTGCTGAAAGGGAGGCTCCGCTTGCCGAACGCCCCCTCGTCCTTCCCCGCTCGTCACACACATTAATCTTGGTGCGACGATCGCTCGTGTCGCCGTCCTCTGCGTCGGGTGGGCCCTTGGCCTTCTGCCGCCGATCACTGAGGCGTCCGTCTAGAGGCATCTCGGTGCTGAAAAGGGATGCTTAAGACGTGCAGCTCAGTCACCCAGTATGTCCACCACATCCTGTCAGTTATGAACGCGCAGAAATGCTTTTTGTAGACAGTGCACTCGACTCGTTATAGAGCGGTGGCTCCAAGTCTTTGTGAGACCGTCACCCCTGAGGTATGGGCTGGTACCCCCAGCTCAACTCTCCTGCCTTCCATAATCATCAAAGCTAGCCATTACTAAACTTTAGAATCAAAAAGAATTTTTTAACACTTTTATTTTTAAAATGACAAATGGTAAGTGGCAATTTAGCTTTTGTACATTTTTTATTAAATCTGAGTCAGTGAGACAGTTGGTTCTACTTATTTGTAACAATGTTTTCATACAGACTGATAAAGCGATGCTTAGTGCATCTCAAGTGCTACCTACAACTTCTTCTCAGATAAGAAAGCTAACTTCCACATTGAGGCTCGACACTTACTGCAAAACATGCTTCCTCTACACTACTCTTCTCTCTTGCAGCGTTTCCGTCACCCATACTTTGCGCTCTCTTTTACAAGTAAACAAATTAACATGTGGGCGCGACATTTATTTTTTGTACACCACTTGATTAATGGAATCTTTTTTTTTTAATTTCTGACAGAAATCGGAGGAGTTGAGACTGCCAGTGCTTTGTGTCTAACCACTGCTTCTAATAATAATAATAATTATTATAATAGTAATAATAATAATAATAATAATTATAATAATAATAATTTGTGGGCCCTACAGCATTAATAATTTGTGGGCCCTACAGCATTATAGTAATGGTAACATAGTTTATCTGTTACGAAGTGAATTATGAAACATTTAAGCAATTTTTGATCCATTCTGGGAACTACCTGCAACTCAAAGAAGGCATTTCCATCAAATATTTAAGCATATGTGATGTAAATGTCTCAGTTTCATCATAGATGCGTAGTACAAAGTACACACTATATGTGTTGTGGGTGGACTACGTGAGGAAGATGTTATTCATACATTCATTTCACAAGGTGTAACCCCACCAAATAGTGTCACATGTTAATCCTAGAAAGGGAAAAATGCAATTAGCGCTGACTTATATAATCAGTATTGTTGCCTTATAAAATAATCATAACAGTAATGATCTTTTAAAATGAATTCAGTTTCGTGACCGGAACACAATCTAACCGCTTAAAAAATTTCATTTAATACTCAGGGGGTAATTACATCAGTTTGGGAACCACTGTTCTGTAGCTTAACTTCTTGGATCGATGTAAGCACTAGCCTTTTAAACAAAAATACTATTTTCTTTACATTTTTCTGATAACTGTAACGTTATATATTTACTCTATTTTTCTTTGCGTGGTGTACAGGTTAAATACTCTATATTCAGGTTGCACCAGGAAGAGTGATCAGTATTCAAGGATATGAGAGGAACTATCATTTGAAGCAGAAAAGTTTAGTAAACATGTGCTCTAAAATGCATACCCTAGGAGCTATGTGCCTTCTACAGCAGAAGAGATGTATCTCAGACTAGTGAAGTTGGACAAGTGCTCATAGCTTTTGAGGTACGCATTTTAGAACTCATGGTTAAAAGACCGTTTTGCTTCAAATTATTGTTCCTGTCGTATGCCTCAATATTGACCACTCTTACTATGACACCATGCGCAATCCTACAGTGAGAAATTGCTATAGTACAGAAAAAAAGTTTACGTTTGTTCGTGGTAAATATATAAATTGCAGGCGGGTAGTTTTAAACTATGAGTGCTAGCAGCGATGTCCTTGTGAGGTGCTGGACTAAGGAGAAATTGAGAAATTAAGAGAGACGAAACTGTAACTGAGAGGAAATGGGGGCGTATGCTTGACTGTTCGACAGACGGAAATTGGCCTTGCACCTTAACTTTTCGGGAAAGGCTCTGAAGTTGAGGAATCACAAGCAACAGGGCATTGAATTGTGCGCAGGTAGCTTGTCTCAACGCGGACAGCAGCAACAGAGAAGAAATGCTTCTTGTTCTGTGGATGGTCATAGCTAGGCTACTGAATAAGTGAGACCTTGTGTTCCGACTGTGAGGACATCACAGGTGCGTAATCTCTGATGCGAGGTGCTGTGGTGCATCTGACCAATTTCCTTGGCAATGACTTTTCAGAAAATTAAACACGCTCGTGGTTTTAAAGTTAATATAAATAAAAAAGCTGAGCAGAATCCTAATCAAGGCGGAGATTAAATGTTGTGGTTCAGTCCGAAGACTAGCTAGACACAGGTTTGGAAGCAGTGTATCATGTGAAAGTCTTTTTCACCTCCGCGTAACTAGAGCTCGCTACATTCATTTGAACCTGCTGATTGTAGTAAGACCTGTACAAATTTTATGCCCTCCCATTTCACACTACCAAACTGATGATTCCTTGATGCCCAATATGTGCCCCATTAACCTCTCAGTTCTTTTAGTAAACCAGTGCCATAAAGATCTTTCCATCCCAGTTTTGTTCAGTCTCCACTAATCAGTCATTCCACCTACGCAATTGCTTTTTAGCATTGTTCTGTAGCATCAAATTTCAAAAGGTTTTTCTCTTCTTGTCTGCACTGTTCATTGCACACACTCCACTTCTATATAAGGCTGCATTCCAGACAAATACATGCAGAACGCACATTTAAATTCCATAGTAATATAGTTCTCTTTTTCAGAAAAGTTGCTCTTACTTGTATTATTGGCGCTCTACATTTTATATCTTCTTAACTTACATCATCGCTAGTTGTTTTTCTGTCTGTTAAGAATGTAATAACGGAATGCTAGTATTAATTAAGCCCAAATAGTCTCGATAGCAGAAAACTGTTTCCCTGCTATGCTTCCTTAAAAGTGGCTGATTTTCACTCTTGCAGTTAAACACGTGTTCGACACGGCTCTCTGTTATAAAAATATGGCAACACGGCAAGAAATTAAAGAGAACATTTATTAAGAGTATGCTACAAAATGGCTAGCATTGCTACCTGTGGGTCACGGGGTCCTGAGTTCCTTCCCAGCTGAGTCAGAAATTTTCTCCGTCTGGGGACTGGGTGTTTGTGTTGTCCTCATCATTTCATTATCATTCGGGAAATGGACGAGACTGGGCTTGCAAGGTTTGGAATTTTGTACGGGTGCTGATAACCGCGCAGTTGGGCGCCCCACAAATGAAATAGAATCATCATCAATAACATGGGCGATAGGCTCAACACTGTCACACTCCCTACTCACCTACTACATTTCTTTTACGCATCTGAGAGTTATAATTAAAGTGCAGCTACTTACAGAGATCCATTTTGGACCGTAATAGTTGTCAGGCAGCGAAACTAGGTGGGTATTCTTATGCGTTAATGTGGAGCCGATCTAGGCCGGAAAGAAATTAATCCTAAATTTGGCCGCAAACCGCAAATCTGGCGCCATCGGTGCAAGAAGTATGAGCACCAACGTTTCCATATGTAGCGGATGGGAAGAGGACGTGAGCAGAAAAGGTCAAGCAAGTGAAAAAAGCATTATTATTATTATTAACCGCTGCTTGCACAATTTATTCAATATTACCACCGGAAACTATGGCGGTATGCTGTACAGCATCGGGTTTGCACCTGGTGGCAAAAATTGGAACTATTTTACCAGTTAATCGGTTCCGCATTTACGCGTTAGCATATCTACCTCAAAGGCTGACTGATATGCAAGCTAAATTAAACTTACCGAAAGAAGAAGCAGATACTGCTGGCCTCAAGATAAACACAGGCAAAACAACGAAAATGAAAGTAAATTCAGGAAACATGGAGGTTTCATTGTTAATAGGGGAGTAACGGGTGGAGACTGTCAACTCATTGCTGTATCTGGGTGGTATAGTGACAGAAGAAGTGGAACTGGAGATGACGTGAAAAACTGCATTAAAAAGGCAAATGCTGCCTTCAAACAATTGTATCCAATATGGAAAATAGAAATATCACGTAGAAAACAAAAATCCGTATTTTTAATACTAATGTAAGGCTGTCCTTCTGTACGCCAGTGAAATCTGGAAAATGGATAAAAAGATAACATCCCAGTTACACATCTTCATAAATCGATGTCTTCGACGCATCATGAATATCTGGTGACCAGAAGAAATATGTGTTGGGGAGCTTTGGCGAGTAACAAACCAGACACCTATAGAAGACCAGATACGAGAGAGAAAGTAGGGTTGGTTGGGGCACACCTTAAGAAAACCAGATGGAGTCATCGAGAAAAAAACAGTGGAATGGAATCCTCAGGGAAGAAGGAGAAGAGGAAGACCTAGGGGCACATGGAACAGAACAGTGGAAGGGGAAACAAAAAGAGTTGGCAAGATCTGGGCAGAATAGAGGTAAATGGCCAAAGACAGAGACGGGGGAGGGCCAAAGACAGAGACGGATGACAAGTTCTCCTGGATGCCCTATGCCCCCATAGGGGCCAAAGGAATTAAGTCAAGTCATATCTACTTAGATTCGCTGCCGTATGATAATTAGAGCCCACACTGCACCTCTGTAACTAGCTGCGCTTTCATTATAACCACACAGAACTCTAGTCTGCTATCTGACAAGATTTGGATACACTTGCGCTCTTTACATTTTGTCCGTGATAACTTCAGAATTTCAAAGAATATGTTCTAGCCAAGCACGTAAAAATCTTTTTCTAAATCTATAAATGCTTGTCTTTCTTCAAACAGTCTTGTGAATTAACTGGTGGGGTGAACATTGCCTCGCGAGTTTCTACAGTCTAGAGTGAAAAAAACTTGTTCACTAAAAATGAGAAACTTATTTATAAAAAAAACACATGCTTCAGCAAGCAATCACACCACCTGTCTACGTTTCATAAAGAAAGCAATATTAATTCTGTCGAAAACAGTGTCACTATGCAGAACAAAGATGTTACTCAAATGGAAGTGTGGGGAGACAATCGATGCGAGCTACACTTGACCGAGCTTTCGAGTGCAGACGCCGGAGTTCATTGCCTCTCGCTGCCGTGTGACAAGGGCGTGACAGGCAATCTATGTCGGACACGCGACACACTGGCCAGCTTGAGTCGGAATGTCCGCCACACACACACACACACACACACACACCCCTGGCTGCGGTCACACGCTATTTGAGGTTCTCCGCGCTTCATGAAGAACGGCCGGAGTTACACATGCGAAACCGCATCCAATCCGGTGCCCATATACCACTGAAAAACTCTGCTAAGCGACACAGCTGGGTACGCTTCTGGTTGACCAATTTGGAATAATCTTCGCTAACTGCAACACGTGTGCTCCCCGCGGCGTCAGCGGAAGTAATGGGCATGCTACGCGAATGGCTCGCGTTGGTCGATGTTAATTATTTCCATGTTCAGTGAATTATAAGTTTACTAACCTGACAGTCGTGTTCCTGATTAGTCTTCCGATCCTTCTTTAATCCAGTTGTCGATTGGTAGAAGCTCTCTGTAATTTTTAAATCACTTTACGCAACACAAGGTTTTCGTGTTTTTGTTATTTATCCAAAATATATACATCGATGAGTATCGGCTTTTATATAGCAAGTTGGAGCTTGTAACAATAAATGTCAGTAAAGTCACGAAGACTACGATGAGTCTAAATTACACAGACAAGTATCAGTAACATTATCTATACTCAGTGGCTGTTCAATACAATTAACAGTACATAATGATAGGTTAGTGAAGATTTTTTTATGTACTGACTGATTAACATATACTATTCCTCGGTCATTGCTTAGTGTGGACTTATTAACAAAGAAGTTAACATGTGAAGGCTAAACACGCCCTATAAATAACTTTGTGTGCAACGCCTACTTGAAGACTCGTGTGGGTCAGTTACCATAAAATGTTAAGTTATATAGTTATTACATTAACAGTAGTAATATAAAAGACAGAAATTAACAGCTGATTACACAGCCTTACGTTACTATAAATGGTAAGTTCTATTTTATGTAGCGTAAGTTTTGTGCTTGTAGCAGTATTCTTGAGGTTTGGAAAAGCTCACCAAATTTTTTCTAGTAACTCAAATATTCTACTTGAAATACGAGTGCTTGTAACTGAAGTACAGCTATTCACAGAGGTCCAGTGTAGGCCGTAATTACTGTAGGACAGCGAAACTTGGTAATTATGCTATTGCGTTTAAACGGAACTGATTTACTCTAGAAAAAAATAATTCCAATTCTGGCCACTTGGTGCAAATCTGGCGGTTGTACACTGTATGACGGCACGACATCCCAATCTGTGGAGTCAATTAAAGTGCTGCATTGAGAGATTATAGCCGAATGAAAAGTCTGAGGAGAGGTCCGATATCATTTCATGATTTAAAGACGATACTAACGAAATTCGAAAATACGGGTGACCTTGGTGTGGCATCTGGAACGGGTAGGCGTCCAACCCCTGTTGAAGTTGTTGACGAGGTTGCTGTTACTGTAACTGACCATGGAGCACGTGCCCCAGGCAGCGCTAGAACTCGTGCAGAACTATCGAACCCATGGTCAACAGCACGGAAAGTTTTGCAGCTGTTTTGCACTGGTACCCATACAAGGTCCAAAAGGTGCAGTGAAATCCCACGATCCCCAGCAACGCACTGAATTTTCACTTCGTTTTCTGGCACAGATTGAAGCTGATGGCATGTGGACGCGCAATATTCTATGGAGCGACGAGGCACATTTTACACTACAGGATGCAGTGAATACATAAGACTGATTAGTCTGAAGTACTCTTAAACCACGTGTTGTGCGCGAAAAGCCATTGCACTCGCCGTATATGACTGAGTGGTGTGGATTCACAAGCACATTTACTCTCGGCCCGTTCGTCTTTGAAGAGAGCATACCTAGAGATCCTGTCAGGTATACCGTGACATCGGCACGTTATCGAGACGACCTCGTACAACACGTGATTCCCGCTTTGGAAGAGCACAACAGTGTGGAAACCACTCTTTTCATGCAATACTGGGCAACACCTCACGTCACTTGCCCAGTAAAAGCTTTGCTTAATGCAAACTTCCACGAACGTGTTATCTCCAGATGTTATCCAGATGTATGACCTGCAAGCTCACCTTACATGAATCCACTTGACTTTTACCTCTGGCGATACATAAAAAAACTCATTTACCAGGGACACGTTCGGTCTCTTCCTGATCCGAGGACCAAAATACAGGAACACATTACTCAGATTCCGTCGCAGCTGCCGCGAACGACTATTTATCTCGTCCTTTAGTGGATGCAGCATGTCGTTGACGTCTCCGGTGGTCATACTGAACAAATTGTATTAGTAGTGGTTAATAATAAAATTAAAATTATGCCTTTGTCACTTGTTTGACCTTCTCTGCCCAGGTTCCGTTCCTAATCTATTAAACATGAAAACATTTCTATGCGCCTTCCTTGCATTCACAGACTCAGATTTGCACTTGGTGATCAAAACTGTAACTAATTTTTTCCAGCATAAGTCGCTTCCACATTAACGCATTGCAATGTCTACCAAGTTTCATTGCCATACGGTAACTGCAGTCCACACTGGAGCTCTCTGAGTAGTTGCATTTCAATTATAGCCACCCTGTGTCATCAGAAAACAACTTCTTTCCGTAAAATTATGAATTTTTGGAAGCAGCGTAATCCCTTCAAAATTTTGATTCTTTGTTGTCCTAAACTTTCTTGAATTCGAATATTCTAGAAACGCACATTTTCAATAAAGATAACCACACAGAATTCAGGAAAGAACTATTCCTTTGAAAGATGAGAAATGGGCCTGTTAAATAAGACACATTGATCTTGAAACAAAGATTATTATCGGGGTCGAATGTGAACTGCATATGGCTTTAGAGAATCGTAAATTTTGAATATTGCATTAAAGGAAACGCTTCTATTTGAACTATTACTACCGCGCGGAGTGGCCACGCGGCTTGAGGCGTCATGTCACGGTCTGCGCCACCCCTCCCGTCGGAGGTTCGAGTCCTCCCTTGGGCATGTGTGAGTGTGTTGTCGTTAGCATAAGTTAGTTTAAGTTAGTTTAATTAGTGTGTAAGTCTAGGGACCGATGACCTTAGCAGTTTGGTCCCTTAGGAATTCACATACATTTGAACATTTGAACTATTACTCTCTCATCAGTAGATCGTAAACTATCCATTTCATACTAAGGTTGTGAAAAATGCAGTTGATACAATATTTTGGAGCTCTTACGTATGCATATGTAAAGGAGAATGCTAAGGGAAAAAGAAATGACGGCTATATTTAGGGATGGAATACCGCAAGTGAAGATACTGAGGTGGCACAAAAAATGGTTCAAATGACTCTGAGCACTATGGGACTTAACTTCTGAGCTCATCAGTCCCCTAGAACTCAGAACTACTTAAACCTAACTGACCTAAGGACATCACACCCATCCATGCCCGAGGCAGGATTCGAACCTGCGACCTACGGTCGCGCGGTTCCAGACTGTAGCGCCTAGAACCGTTCGGCCACATCAGCCGGCACTGAGGTGACACAAACTGTGGTACAGAGATATGTATATATAGAGATACCGGTAGTACTGTGTACACAAGGTATGAAAGGTCAGTGCATTGGTGGAGCTATGATTTGTATTCTGGTGATTCATGTGAAAAAGTTTCCCACGGTAATTAATAGACTTTGAACGCGGAATGGTAGTTGAAGCTGGAGGCATGGGACATTCCATTTCGGAAATCGTTCGGGAATTCAGTATTCTGAGATCCACAGTGTCAAGAGCGTGCCGAGAATACAAAATTCCAGGCATTATCTCTCACCGCGAATAATGCAGTGGCTGACGGCCTTCATTTATCGACCGAGAGCAGCGGCGTTTGCATAGAGTTGTCAGTGCTAACAGACAAGCAACACTACGTGAAATATGGCCGGCCACGGTGGTCTCGCGGTTCTAGGCGCGCAGTCCGGAACCGTGCGACTGCTACGGTCAAAGGTTTGAATCCTGCCTCGGGCATGGATGTGTGTGATGTCCTTAGGTTAGTTAGGTTTAAGTAGTTCTAAGTTCTAGGGGACTAATGACCACAGCAGTTGAGCCCCATAGTGCTCAGAGCCATTTGAACTACGTGAAATAACGACAGAAGTAAGTGTGGGACGTATGACGAACGTATCCGTTTGGCCAGTGCGGAGAAATTTGACGTTAATGGGCTATGGCTGCAGATGACCGACGCGATCGCCTTTGTTAACAGTAAGACATCGCCTCCTAGCGATGGTTTATGACCATATCGCTAGCACCACGACTGGAAAACCGCGACCTGCTCAGATGGTTCCCGATTTCAGCTGGTAAGAGCTGATGGTAGGATTCAAGTGTGGCGCAGGTCCCACGAAGTCATGGACCCAAGGTGTCAAGAAGGCATTAAGAAAGCTGACGGTGGCTCCATAGTGGTGTGGGCTGTGTTTACTTGTAATGTGCTGGACCCTCTGATCCCACTGTACTGATCCGACCATTGACTGGTTGACTGGAAGTGGCTATGTTGGGCTACTTGGGGTCATTAAGTCATCCACGTATTTCATGTTCCCAAACAGGGATGGATTTTTTATGGATGAAAGTGCGTCATGTCACCGGCAACAGTTCCTCGCGATTGGTCTGAAGAATATTCTGGAACATTAGAGCCAATGATTTGGACACCCAGACCCCGACATGAATCGCATCGAATATTTGTGTGACATAGTCGAGAGGACAGTTTGAGCACAAAATTCTGCACAAACAGAACTTTCGTAATTACGGACGGCAAGAGAGGCAGAATGGCTCAAAATTTCTGCAGATGAATTCCGAAGACTTGTTGAGTCAATGCCACGCTGAGCTGCTGAACTACGCCATGTGAAAGGATGTCTGACACGATATTGAGGCCGGCCGCTGTGACCGAGCGGTTCTAGACGCTTCAGTCCGGAACAGCGCGACTGCTGCGCTCGCAGGTTCGAATCCTGTCTCGGGCATGGATGTGTGTGATGTCCTTAGGTTAGTTAGGTATAAGTAGTTCTAAGTCTAGGGGACTGATGCCCTCAGATGTTAAGTCCTATAGTGCTTAGAGCCATTTTTGAACGATATCAGGAGGTATGCCACGACTTTTGTTAGCTTATTGTATTTCCCCTTTCTACGTTTCACGACTGTCTTCACTCTGGCATTGTTGAGAGTGACTTAAATTATAGTTGCAGAAGACGTCAACTCAGGATGCAAGTCTTTGTCCCAAACTGTCTGAGATTGGCATATGGCTGGCAATACTGACCTGCTGACGCCCTCTCTCCTCTAGAAAATTACGTATGAGACGGTCAGTTCTGCACTTGGTGCTTCATAGTCTACACCAGAGAATACCAATGGCCTGCAAAGTTTTATAAAGTCAGAGTAAATGCCGTGTCCTCGGAGTATAGTCAGAATTGCTTAGATTTGATGCCGCGGAATTTCGTACCTATTCCTGAAATTGTAGGCAGCTTACCAAATGCATGTCTTTTATTTGTCATTTTACAGGCTTTAGAATGAAAGATGAAATTGTGTTTTACTGTTAGTATAGGAAAGGTGTAAATTTCCAGCATTTGCAATGCTGCCTTCATGGTCTTATCGACATAAAAGAAGCTGGATTTATGAAGTCTGGTCTCCCCAAGATTGCCAATTTTACACGTTCAAGCTCCATTAAATTGTATAAATTACAATGATGATGTATTTTGCAATGTTTATTTCTAATTATAACAATTTCTTTTGTTTCAGGTAAGTGTGCACATCTATGCTACTGTCAGAGAGGTCGTGTGCTCCTGTAAGTATTGTACAAATACTACGTGCCATGTTTTTCCCTGATTACTGGTAAGTTTTTCGATAGTCTGCTTTTCTTTAGTACTTTCTGAACGCGATGCGCCCTTTCGGGATATGAGAGTAGGAAAACTTTTGTGATCTACGGGATGGTCATCTACCAGTATTAGCCCTGGTACATGGAAACAAAAAGAAAATGTGTTCTTTGCGAACACTCTTCTGTGATATAAACTACTAATCAGAAAATGATCGAGATACGTGTCATGACTGTCATGACAAACTATAACATCTACGTGCTGCATTTTAAACAGAGCTGTATCGTGTGGGTAGTTAGAGATTTCTCGCATGTCGCTTGTGGTGCGTGTGTTAATTGCGTGACCGCGCGCGCGCGTGTGTGTCCACTGTCTCTTAAGAGCCCTTCTCAATTTTCTGAAATAATTTTTGAAAAACGTTGGAGTCAACACTGCAGCTTATCCTTCATGTAGCATGCTCCGCAACCAGTTACATGGTCTTCTCTGTTGTGCTTCCAAGGAAGAATTTTTGTTTCTTCAGAGCCTGTGGCCGAGGTGGGGCAGTGGACCACCTCTTAATTCCGGAATGTCTTTGTTCCTCTATTATTCTTTGACTGAGCGCCGTTGCAATTCATCAGACAAATGGAACTTGCTGGCAACAATTCTCCGCAGAAGCACTCAAGGAAACCGCATTCAGTAACTACGAGCGTAGCAACATTTGCAGTAGGTGGCAGAGGAAGAGGAGAGAGCAGATGGATCCGGAAGGAAAGGAAGTCTTTGGTTGCTTTCGAAGGATGCTAAAGGTTTTGGGGGGGCAATGACGCAGACAAAATTTGCTTCATTAGTGTAGGGCCGATGACGGGTGTTGTAATGAGGATAATGGTAGCGTATAGCTGGAGATATACTGAGGTGACAACAATCATGGCAAAGCGATATGCACATACGTAGATGGCGATGGTATCGTGTACACTAGGTACAAAAGGGCAGTGCTTTGGTGGAGCTGTCATTTTTACTCAGGTGATTCATGTGAAAAGGTTTCCGACGTGACTATGGCTGCACGACGGGAATTACGTCATTGAAAATGGAATGGTATTTCGAGTGAGACGCATTGGACATTCCATTTCAGAAATCGTTTGAAAACTCAATATTCCGAGATCGGCAGCGTCAAGAGAGTGTGGCAAAGAATATCAAGCTTCAGGCATTACCTCTATCCACAGACGATGCAGTGAACTACGGCCTTTACTTGACGACCGAGAGCAGCGGTGGTTGCGTGGAGTTGTCAGTGCTAATAGCAAGCAACACCGCATGAAATAACCACAAAAATCAATCTGGAACGACATTCGGCGTTAATGGGCTATGGCAGCAGACGAGCGACGCGAGTGCCACTGCTAACAGTACGAAATCGTTGCAGCGGCTCTCCTGGACTCGTCACCGCATCGGGTGGACCCTAGGTGACTGGAAAATCGTGGCCTGGTCAAGTGAGTCCCCATTTCAGTTGGTGACAGGTGATGGTAGAGATCGAATGTGGTGTAGACGCCACGAAGCCGTGGACCAAGCTGGAGTTGGTTGCATAATGCTGTGGGCTGTGTTTACATAGAATGGACTCAGTCCAACTAAATCAATCATTGACTGAAATGTCACTCATGGAGTTAAAGTTCCCAAACAAGGATGGAATTTTTATGGCTTACAATGAGCCATGTCACCGGTTCACAGTTGTTCGCGATTGGTTTGAAGAACATTCTGGACAGTTCGAGCGAATGATGTACCCACCGAGATCACTCAGCATGAATTCCACCGAACATCTATAGGACATCACATAGAGGTCAATTGATGGACAAAATCCTGCACAGGCAACATTCTATAGTTTATGGAATGCTATAGAGGGACCATGGCGCAGTATTTTTGCAAGGGGCTTCCAACGACTTGTTGAGTCCGTGCCATGACGAGTTACTGCACTACGCCGTGCAAAAGAGGTTCTATGCGATATTTGAATGTATTCCATGATATTTATCACCTCAATGTACATCTACGTGTATACTGGGCAAAGCACTGTGAAGTGCATGACAGACCACTTGTCAGGTCTTCTTCCAGTTCTAGTCGCGCATGGGTTGCAGAGAGAATGACTGGTTAGACGCTTTTGTGCGCAATGTGGTCAGTCTAACCTTGTCAACAAGATCTCTACTGGAGCAACACGTGCGAGGCGGTATGTTCGTAGAGTCCCCACTTAAATCTGGTTCTTGTAACTTTGTGACTAGGATTTCACGCCATTGCTGGCGTCTCTCCAACAGCCTACGTTAATTCAGTTTTTTCTCCTTCTCCGTATAGCTCACCCATGGGCCAAACAAACATTGACCATTTGTGCTGCCCTTCTTTATAAACATGCAATATACCCTGATATTTGTATTTCGTATGGGCTCCCATACCAGTTGAGCAAAAATCTAGGATGGATTGCACAAGTGTTTTACACGCTCTCTCTCTTGTAGACGTGTTGCAGTGTCCTAGTATCTAACAGTGAACCAAAGTTTAGTACCTGCTTAACGCGTGTACATGACTGAGCCTATATATTAGACCCATTTCATACACTTACAGATTGTTATAGCCAAGCATTTGTATCCGTTTACTGATACCAGTTGTGGCTCAGTGATGGCACTAATAGTATATTACGTTCTTCTTTTGTGAAGCAAATGGTTTCACGTTTCCTTACATTTAAAGAAAGTTGTCATCCTTGAACCATTTTGAAATCTTATCAAGATCTCACTGAATATTTGTGCAACTTGCGTCACAGAGTGCTTCATTATACGAGGGTTGGAACTTAAATAGGGGCAACTATTTATTTACAAACGATACAAAAGAGTTACATGTTTGTACCTGTTACTGTCCTTCAAAGTAGTCACCAGCGTTGTGTAGAGCCCGTTGCCAGCGATATGGAAGGCGTAGTATACCGTTAGCAGAGCCTATTCTGTTGATGGTGCGAATGGAGCGGTCTACTGCCTGTCGAATCTCTGGAACAGTTCTGAAGTGAATGCCACGAAGTGGTTCCTTCATCTTCGAAATCAAATCAAAGTCACAAGGATTTAAGTCCGGAGAGTATGGTGGATGGTACAGTACTTCCCAGTCCCATCGACCGAACAGAGCAGCCACAGCTTGCGCTGTATGCGCCCGCGCATTGTCGTGCAAAATGATGGGGAGGGGTTGCGCAGAAAGTATCGCTGCTTGTTTCGCAAAGCTGGTCGCAGGTTATGCTACGAAAGTGAACAGTAATACTGTGCATTGACAGTCTGCCGTGGAGGAAGGTAATGCGTTAGGATAACACCATCACAGTCTTACACGAGAGTCACCATAACTTTAGACCGCTCCTTTCGCACCATCAACAGAACATGCTATGCTAACGGTATACTACGCCTTTCACATCGCTGGCAACGGGTTCGGCTGGCCGGTGTGGCCGAGCGGTTCTAGGCGCTTCAGTCTGGAACCGCGCGACCGCTACGGTCTAATCCTGCCTCGGGCATTGATATGTGTGATGTCCGTAGGTTAGTTAGGTTTAAGTAGTTCTAAGTTCTAGGGGACTGATGATCTCAGATGTTAAGTCCCATAGTGCTCAGAGGCATTTGAACCATTTTGCAACGGGTTCTACACAATGCTGGTGACTGCTTTGAAGGACAGTAACAGGTACAAACATGTAACTCTTTTGTATCGTTTGTAAATAAATAGTTGCCCCTATTTAAGTTCCAGCACTCGTAAATAACTGCATCACCTACGAAAAGACTGATGTTAAGTAATTTTAATAGGTTGGGGTGTCAGATGTTGAATATGTCTCTACCATTTTTGGTTGCGTATCTGCCTCTTTCATCGTTCCACTCTCCACGCAGCTTGGCAGCAGCCAATGACGTTAAAATACGCTGTCGAAAAAAAAAAAATAGTACACGCTTTTAGAGGTTTCCAATTTAGTCAAGATTTATTGTTGGAACTGTGCATATGGAGTACATGAAATGATTACATTTACAGAACAACAGCAAACTCTGTTTGAGGACCTGTTGTCGATCCATCCTGAAAAAGCACTTCGTCTTCAGGCCACGAGTGGCCTAACGGTACCATCCGACCGCCGTGTCATCCTCCGTGGAGGATGCGGATAGGAGGAGCGTGGGGTCAGTACACCGCTCTCCCGGTCGTTATGATGGTATTCTTGACCGAAGCCGCTGCTGTTCGGTCGAGTAGCTCCTCAATTGGCATCACGAGGCCGAGTGCACCCCGAAAAATGGCAACAGTGCATGGTGGCCTGGATGGTCACCCATCCGAGTGTCGACCACGCCCGACAGCGCTTAACTTCGGTGATGTCACGGGAACCGGTGCAACCACTGCGGTAAGGCCGTGGCCCGATCCATCCTGAAACGCCCATATTAGCACAGGTGTAGCCTCTACAGGATTCACTGCAGGCGCTGCCTTGGGCATCCGGTCGATCGTTCAGATGGCGAAAATTATCCTAGGATACGTTATGCCACGCCTGCTCAGCCTGTTCTCATAGTTTTGTAGCAGCTGTTGGTTGACGAGTTGTATGAGTCACTTTTTATCCCATCATATCCGACTCGTTGTCGACTGGAGACAAACCCAGAGAGAATGCTGGCCATGGGAGTTGCTGCACGTCTTGCAGAGCACTTGAGTTTCGTGGGCAGTGTGTGGGTAAGCATTGTCCTGTTGAACAACACATCACCTGCCTGTTGCAAGAACGGCTGAAGAAAGTGTCTGACAACGTACTGCACATACTGAGCGCTGGTTAGCGTCGCCTCCAGAAACACCAAAAGTGAAGGAGAGTTATAGCTTATCGCACCCCAGACCGTAAGACCTCGGGTGGGGCCGTGTCTCGAACGAATGCACTCTACGAGGCGGTGCCCATAGTCGTACTCTCAAACGAGCATCATTTGCGTGCAGGCAGAATCTGCTTTCACCGCTGAAGACCACGCTGCGCCATTTCATATTCAAAGTGATCCTCTGATGGCATCTGTCAAGCAGTGTCCGTCGATGTTGGTGCTTTAGTGGTAGACGAGCTAGAGGTGTGCGTGCCCTTAGTCCCAATGCTAATAACAGATTCGCAAGGGTTAGTGTTGACACGAATGAGCTCATAAGTCCTCAGATCCATGCTATGGTAGCTGTTTGATCTCCCACTGCTATTCTCACTATACAACGATCCTGGCGGCCGTCTGTGCTGCGTATATGTCCAGAGCCTCATGTAAGACTGTCAGAATGGTATAATGACAACTGTTATCAGCATCGTTGCCCAACTGACTCACTAAGTCCGACGTGTGTGGAAATTCTCTAAAATGACCACCCTACCACTCGAAAGGCCGCAGTCTGACTACTTTCAAACTTGCTCAGTTGGTTGTAGGAAGTACAAGTGCATCTCCGTTGTTGCCTTCTTCCTTTACACGTTTTCACCACGCTAAGCCTCCTTGTTGTGAGCATTTCCTATCTATGGGTAGATAGAGATGGCGCTCTAGTAACAACGCCACTACGCTATCTGCTGGCGGCCTACGTTGAGACCATGATGAGTACATCTACTATCCCTCAGGCGGCATATGTGGTCACTGGATCAAAATTGACGTCATCTTTCCAGGTGTAATAATTTCATTCGGGCAGCGTATATACATTTAGTATTTTAAAAGTTGTAAGTTTAAAAAATGGGATTAAGATGCAATAAAAATTATTCCTTTCGATTTACTGGAAAAAGCATTTGGCATTGGTGTGGCTGGTTCTAATTTGGTTGTGGTGGTTGTGGTGGTGATGATAATGCGTCCACCAAGTCCCTTGATGTCAGTTTCCAGTTAATACCGTAAGTAGGAACGGAGGGAAGGGGAAGCGATGAGGGGTAACAGGACAGTACAGATAAATGGGTCGGTATGACTAGGAGTGGAGGGTTTGGATGTATAAATTAATGCCAGAGCAGGAAAGAGTGTGGTTGGGTCGACAGAGGTGTTGGAGCTTGGATATGAGGAGTAGATAGGGAGATCTGCGCCGTAAATGGTACGGCTGGTAGATGCCAGAGCGAACATTTGTCAGGAAGAGATTTCTTGGGATGAATTATAGAGGGTGTGGTGGCAAGTGGGGATGTGGTCTTAGAGTTTCCAGGTTGTATAAAAAGTGTGTAGATGTTTAAATATTTTTAGGAAGGGGCAGTGGTGAATTTTATTAGCTGGTAGAGGATACATGTACAAAAGACAAGGTGATGTGGAGCACATGTTATTCTGGGACTTCTAGGAAGAAGGAAATTTTTATGTTTTATGGAGATCCAGGACCATGACAAATGTAAGGATGAATCAGATAAGGGTTTTGTAGCGAAAGAGGATTGTGGAAGGACGTAACCCTCATGCACAGTTTTTTAATACTTCCGTCTTACCTCTGTTTTGTGTGTCCACAGTGGAGCTGCACGCTGCAACACTTTGAATCAGTTGTCACTAGCGTCTACACCTCTCGATGACACAAAGGACGTTTTTCTCTCTCTCCTACACTAGTGCTGGCAGCAGTAACAATGGACAATGGCCCTCAGCTGCTGTAAGATGTCTGTCCCAACCCCATGGTTATTGATAATTGAGTTATACCAACCTCCACTTTTCTGCCAAATGGCTGCATGTCAGACAATAGCTGTCCGCCATCTGACACAGAACACCATTTCAGAAAGCAAAGATCGCCCAGGAAATGGAATAGACAGCTCCATACTCCTTCTGATGACTGTCTGCATCGGATGTGTGGACAGTATGACGATCCTGCTACTGATGATGCACTGTCTTCTGACGTCCTGCAATTGGTCGACTTGATGCTTTCCCCCACCACTGTCCCCTGTCGTCATTCACTTATGCACACCAACTTCATCCCCCTGCGACTGATTCAGTTGTCCCCTATTGTGTGTCTGACGCTACTTGTGGGAACATCTCTGAAAGTGTTTCACTGAGCCATCCCCGTGAGACACCTCTCCTGGGCAGAAATCGTCGATGCAGGGGATGCACTTTCTGAAGGTGTACAGGGTGATGTAATGTAATCCCCTCGGTCAGGTCTACTCCATCCCTGTCATGGTGGTGTGTCCTTCCAGAGGGGTCTAGCAGGGAGCTCACTACTCTTCCTCCATGTTTGCATCACCAGCCCTCCTGGCGACAGCAGCTTTTAAAACTCATCACATAGCTATGGCCATTGACAATAGCATTCAAGCACGCAATAAACTGACATTGCTCTATGAAATGCAGCATGCTGCAAACGTTGACGTTGCCCTCGTTCAGGAGGCGCATGTTACAGATTTTTTTTTTCTCCCTATGGCTTTGTAGCACACATCTTCCATGTCGGCTCTACTGGTGGTGGAGTGGCCGTCCTCGTTTGTGACAGTATCCGCACTGATGTAATTGCCTATTTTCCAGATGTCAAAGGTATGGCTCTCACATTTCGTGGCATCAGGATCATAAATGTCCATGTACCATCTGGCTCAGCTCGCAACAGCAAACATTCCACTTTCTTGTCTGAGATAGTCATGCCTCTCTTCCTTGGTTGAAAGGATGTCTTGATCTAGGGCGGCGACTTCAACTCAGCTAGGCACCAAAGGACCAACTGCCATGTCACTTTCCAATTAGTATGTTCATGATGACTGTCCAAGGCTTATCAATTTCACTAGTCATTCTTCCAGTCACCTCAATCCTGTTTACATTTCCCATGATATTGGCGGTGGGGCACAGGCTGCTAAAGTCTGGATTGTTGCATTCTGACCATGATGCGTATATCTGTGCTGTCGATAAATGCTGCCAAAGGGTGTGGCCCAGCTAGGGGCCATGGAAACTGGACATGATCCATTTTACTTCGCCTGACTGCTAGCAGCTCATTGAGACCAAGTGGATAGCCTGTCGTCGACGCCTTGATGCATATCAGTCTGCTCTGTTGTGGTGGGTCCCCTGCACAAAGCCTGTCTTCTGCAAGAGCTTAATGGTTATGGAAGGGATTTTTTGGTAGGATGGCGATGAATCCAGGATTTCTAATTCACCATTCTCCAAGAACGTACTAAGATGCCATATTCGTCTAAGCATCAGGTGATGATGAATCATGCCAAGGAGACAGCTCACTACCTTTCATCGATGCCATCTTGAAGGAATTGTGGTCAGGGCATCCAGACAAGATGGGTTAGTGCAGGGGTGTCCGTCTATGTGCCACATGATAACGGAACAGCCCCACTGTCAGAAGGCTTTAATTAATGATCTTAAAACTGATGATGGACGGCGTTTAGATGCCCAACGCGATGTAGGGTCTGCCCTCCACGCACATTATGTCCCACTATACTCTGTGCAACGTCACCACCCCACCAACATTGTAGTGATCTCCCGACTCCATTGGCTTGGTTCCTGGGGATGCAATGATGGATCTGCTTGCCGACATCACAGAGGATGAAGTGCATGATGCTAACAAGACACTTTCTACAAACAAATCACCCAGCTGTAACGGCCTCCCACTAGAGCTTTATCAGACATTGCATTCTCTACTGGCACTGGCGTGGACAGAAAGTTGTCAAGACCTTATGTTGGCTATAATAAAGATCCCTGGCAGTTTCCTCAAAAATCCTCTCATTTCCATCCACAAAGCTCAGGGTATATCATAGATATGCCATTATCACCTGTGACATAATCAACAGCAAGGAAAAGATGACTTCCAGCTGCATGAATTAAATGGTTAACCGAATATGTACTTACTCCTGATCGAACCTTTTTCAGTGGCGCCAACAACATCCTCAATTGCTTCCATATTATCGACACACACTCGCTCTTTCTCACACTTGTTGCATGCCTGGTCTTTTGGCCACACTGGACTTTATCCAAATGTTTCATGGAGTTGATTACAGAAGGGGTGCTTCGCAATATGGGATACCCTGATACTAGCGTCAATGTGGTAATAAGTCTCCTTCACGAAGCGATGTCCCATGTCCTCTGCAGTGGCTGTCTCACCACTCCCACCCTGATTTGTCATCGAATGCATCAGGGCTGCCCGCTCTCTACATTGTTGTAGTCTTGCACCATGGAACCAATGTTCTGTTGCCTCTGCCACTGCCTCTCAGTCGCCAGGTCGTTTGTAGCACTGTTCAGACAGTCAATCTCATCTTCGTTCTTCATAGTGGTGTTGAGGTCAAGGACAACTTGTCATGGGTTACCATCTACCGAAAAGCCTATGTAAGCCGCCTTAAAGTCCACAAATCGATTGCTATGATCATAGGTGTGGGACTCCATGAGGTCAGCACTGCTTCATTGCATGTTGTAGCTTTTGCTGTCCGATGCTCAAAACCCAATTTAACAGGTGATATGTGTGACACGATTTCCTTCAATTGCCACTGTCTACTGTCCCAATTACGAGCTGGGCTCCTGTATGATCTTCTGCATCCTTCAGAACTTCTACGATGGACACAGTATGACATCGACATCGCCATTCCGTCATCCAGGGCCTGCTGCAGACTAGTGGAATTAGGTTTGTATGTTTACCATGGTTTCCTGATGCAATATGAAACCCTCACCCTCCCATGGTGCAGTAAAAAAAAACTGCTTGTCCAGCTTATGTGCTTTCTACCTCTGCTCCTTGTTCCTTAACCTTTCCTTGGTCTCTGGGATAGAGAATGGGATATGTTGGCCAGTCCTCAGTTTGTCACCCTTGCCCACTTTTCCCCTGCTCCTCCCTGTAGACTCCGGGAAAAAATAACAAAAAAGTTTGCCAACGCACGCTTGTGCTATGTCACTCGATCTGAGGATAAGCTAGTTCGAATCCTAGCGTCGGGAAAAATTTTCACTACCATTATTTGTTCATCAAGGGAAGGAAAGAGGATTGTCTAAAGTTCCTGATCACCTGACTTTTCGCCAATATCCTCCGCAGCGTCTCATGAAGTGAGGGCAAGTGGCACTGCTGGTGGTAATCCATCCGTCGGATGGGCACATTAAGCTTGGCGCCAACTATGCTGCTACACGTGAGGAGTAGACTGTTTGCCGATACACTGGCTTTCATCTCCTCCCCTCTCTCATGTTTGTCATCATCATCATCTTTATCATCATCCAATACCAACATTACACTCCACTCCATTCCACTACACACACACACACACACACACACACACACACACACACACACACACACACACACAAAATATATATATGTATAATACAATATTGTTAGGGAGCTTGTTATAAATATATGAACAAACATTTACATATAAGACGTAGTAAATGATAGGGTCACTGGTAGTATTGGTAACGTTGGCGGGAAGAGGAACATAAATTAATGTGTTGGAGAGAAATTGGGAACCGATGACTTCTCTTTGTTTTCTGTTAGTTTTGGCCATAATTAGAACTGCACATCATTTAGTGTTAGTCCATTGTGTATTTTATATCCTTACAGGACATAAATTGCATTTTATTAGTAATAAAAATTACTTAATTGCGTAACTTCTGCGCTTTCATGAAACGAAAGAAATTACTTCTGATGCAAGTACAGTTTATATATATGTATATATTGTTTTTATTGTTTATACTCAATTGTTTTGTACTTAATTACAACAAAAAACTACCTGTCATTGCTGAAAATGCAAATGCGGTTTATGAGTAACAGAAATATGTTTTACAATAGTTCGACGAAATATTGGAGTGATGTTTGGTATATTTTCGTTTTGGGTTTTTATATTTTATCTCTTTTTAGTGAAATTGCATTTTCTAGTGCTAGATAATAAATCTCTATTGTTTCCGGTTTTTTTTTGCTACAATATCCCTCTGTTTCACGCTAAAAATAAAGTGTTTGCTGAGTTAAAAATTTACAATGTAAACTCTACTATAAATATTGTTTATTTTTTAAGTAGCGGACAGGAGGATAACTAGGAGAAGAAAAAGTTCCATATGTTATGTGGCACTTTGTATATTCTTATGCAGTTTTCTATGCAGTTCAGCGACTCCGGTTAGGGGAATCTGCACACATCAAAAAAAGTTTTGCAACATCTCGGTTCCCAGAACACCTGAAGATAGACGTTGACTGTGGATATTGTATCACAGACACAGTCCCTTTGACTGTTCAGAGATGTCACTTAACCCGCCCAAAGATGTGAACAACCATGCATGAGCAGGGCCTATTGGACGGAGGGGATCCAACAGCCGATCAGTTCCAGTCATTCCGCCAGGAAGGAGGTACACGGCTCGTGTGGTCTGTAGTTCAACCATGCCTAGACGGTCAATACCGCGGTTCGATCGCGTCCGCGTTATTACTTTGTACCGGGAAGGGCTCTCAACAACGGAAGTATCCAGGGGTCTCGGACTGAACCTAAGCGAGATGGGAGATACAGAGAGATAGGAACTGTCCATGACATGCCTCGCTTAGGTCGCCCAAAGGCTACTACTGCAGTGGATGACCGCTACCTACGGATTAAGGCTCGGAGGGACACTGACACCAACGCCACCATGTTGAATAATGCTTTTCGTGCAGCCACAGGACGTCGTGTTACGACTCACACTGTGCGCAATAGCCTGCATGATGCGCAACTTTACTCCCGACGTCGATGGCGAGGTCCATCTTTGCAAACCATGACACCTTGCAGCGCGGTACAGATGTGCCCAACAACATGCCGAATGGACCACTCAGGATTGGTATAACGTTCTCTTCACTGATGCGTGCCACATACGCCTTCAACCAGACAATCGTCGGGGAGGTGTTTGGAGGCAAACCGGTGAGGCTGAACGCCTTGGACACACTGTCCATTGAGTGCAGGAAGATGGAGGTTCCCTGCTGTTCTGCGATGGCATTATGTGGGGCCGGTGTACGCCGTTAGTGGTCATGGTAGGCGCCTTAATAGCTGTATGATACGTGAATGCCATCCTCCGACCGGTTGTGCAACCATATCGGCAGCATATTGTCGAAGCATTCGTCTGCAGGGACGACAATTCACGCCCCCAATCTTTCACATCTTGTGAATGACTTCCTTCCATCCTCCGACCGGTTGTGCAACCATATCGGCAGCATATTGTCGAGGCATTCGTCTTCAGGGACGACAATTCACGCCCCCAATCTTTCACATCTTGTGAATGACTTCCTTCACGATAAAGATATTTCCCGACTGGAGTGGCCAGCATGTTGTCCAGACGTTAACCCTGTCGAACATGCCTGGCAAAAATTGAAAAGGGCTATTTATGGACGACGTGACCCACTCTGAGGGTCTATGCCGAATCGCCGTTGAGGGGTGAGATAATCTGGACCAACAGTGCCTTGATGAACTTGTGGATGGTATGCCATGACGAAGACAGGCATGCATCAATGCAAGAGGACGTGTTAGTGGGTGTTAGAGGTACCGGTGTGTACAGCAATCTGGACCACGAACTCTGAAGGTGTCGCTGTATGGTGGTACAACATGCAGTGTGTGGTTTTCATGAGTCATAAAAAGTGCGGAAATGATATTTATGTCGATCTCTGTTCCAATTTTCTGTACAGGTTCCGGAACTCTCTGAACCGAGGTGATGCAAAACTTTTTTTGATGTGTGTAGTAAAACACTGATGACGTATGTAAAGAAAGCGATCGTTATGGTTTAACGTCCGACAAATGCAACACACCTAACGCACAGGTAACGCAGGTGCGACCTTAATTGATCAAAGGTACTAGGAAAATTAGCGTAGCCTTCACTTACATGAGATAATCTTCGGGATTTTAAACAACTCCACACAAAGCTACTCGCTGGTGAAGTCTGCCTGGATTTCTGTGCCTCAGAGCTCGCTGTCTCACAAAATAACACTTTTGTACGCCATAAATATATTTCGTAACTGCTACTTCCACTATTATTATTATTTTATTGTTGCTGTTGATGTTTGCTGAAGTAGCAGTAGTGGTAGCTCTTGTCTAACGTAATTAGTTCTTGTTGTCATTCATATTGCCATTAGATAGTCTGAAATCGTTTCTAATTCATCACTACCCTTTCATTATTGTTCGTTATACTGAAATTATCATTTCTTAAGTAATTATTATGTAAAATGTACCAATCTTACCTTGTTCGATAAATAAGTAAGATCGCGTTGAGTTTGGAAATGTCTCGCTAGAGAGCAATAGAATATGGAAACGTGTCACGAACTAGCGAAAGTTTCGCGAATGATTAATGAAATTAAGGGCGCGAAATGTACGTCGTTATTTTTCTGTTGCTAACAACCCCTGGCTTCCCAACGGCGTTTGCTTGATGAAGTGCCTTGTTTGCAAGTTTCTTTTTGTTGCTTGAGGTGTATTTTGTCCATTTTCGGAGCGTGTGCGTTGCACTCGAGAATCTGACAGTACTGGTAACTGACTGGCAGTCTTCCCTAGTGCTGGAACCACGAGCCGCCTCTGACAGGATGTGAACATGTGTCGGCACGGAGTGTGCTTAGCTGACTTGGCGCGAGAGTGAAGGTGTCATGGCCAGGTCGGTGCGGGCGGGCAGAGGGTTGAGCGAGTGAGGGAGGGAGGGAGGCGGGTCGATGCGCTGTGCGCTGGTGCGTTGGGAGGGGTGGGGGAGGAGGGGGGGTGGCGGGGCCCCGCTGTGGCGACCCAGTTGGCTCGCCTTATCGACCGCCGCCGCCGCCACCTGGCCAGGCTGAGGCTAGCGGACCCGGGAGCGGCCAGGTCGCCGTACCGCCGGCTGTGGTTGGCCGATGCTCACGCACCCACGCACCAGCGACCTCTCGCACGTCAAACGTGGACACCGCTTCCCATTTCCACCTCACTTCGCCACATCCCTTTGCTCGATTTTTCCAAGTGCTGCCTCGGTTCATAGCGTAGAGAACATCCAGTCAAGAGGAATATTTTTCATTTTGCAATCCACCAAACAGTTAAATTATTGTTTTAGTCTGAACTTTATTTGCTGCGCTGTATCAGAGACTTTTATTTTCGCTCTCAGTGCGGTACAAAGAGAGAAAAGTTCTCAATCACAAAACCATAAATTGATTCAAATGAGAAATGTTTCAACAACCGTTTTCTTCTATCGTAAAATAACCATGACAGTATCATACTATACCATCTTGTAAGATAGGTTTCATCAGTGGGTCATTATGATACACTATTAAATATTGAGGTCCGCAGCTCGTGGTCGTGCGGTAGCGTTCTCGCTTCCCACGCCCCCCGGGTTCGATTCCCGGCGGGGTC
Organism: Schistocerca gregaria; assembly: GCF_023897955.1. NCBI lineage: Eukaryota > Metazoa > Arthropoda > Insecta > Orthoptera > Acrididae > Schistocerca > Schistocerca gregaria. The sequence continues at coordinate 184,130,138 of NC_064920.1, read as the reverse complement.
AGGGATTTTATCTGCCTCGTGATGACTGGGTGTTGTGTGATGTCCTTAGGTTAGTTACGTTTAAGTAGTTCTAAGTTCTAGGGGACTGATGACCATAGATGTTAAGTCCCATAGTGCTCAGAGCCATTTGAACCATTAAATATTGATTTCATCATAGTTAAAATACTCAAATATAATGAAGCATGTCAAATTATAAGAGGTGATCAAAAAATGTTCGTTCAAAGGCCATACAGTCCAGAATCGGTATGTCAATCACGCGAAATCGCTAAGAGCATTGAGGCAATCATCCCAACGACGCACCGACCGAGGTGGCGCAGTGGTTAGCACACTGGAGTCGCGTTCGGGAGGACGACGGTTCAATCCCGCGTCCGCCCATCCTGATTTAGGTTTTCCGTGATTTCCATAAATCGCTCCAGGCAAATGCCGGGATGGTTCCCTTGAATGCGCATAGCCGGCTTCCTTCCCTGTCCTTCCCTAATCCGATGAGATCGATGACCTCGCAGTTTGGTCTCTTTCCCCCAAACAACCCAACCCCAACCTTCGACGCACCAGACTGAAGATACCCATTTGATAAAACATCGTTTTCTGTTCTGTGAAGAAGTCTATAACTGCCGCTGCACGTACTCATCCACAGGAATCGTCGACCCTTCAAGGTCTTAAGAGAACAAAGTTGTGATAATTTCATGGGGAGAGATCAGCGTTATAGGACGGGTGCTGGAGTTTATTCCACTAGATTTGATGTAACTTCTCTTCCCTCCCAGATCGTCCGGTTTTTTGTGTCAAACCACAACCAGTACAGAACTTGGTGCACCATTCCACAACGGTGGTTTTTGCAGATACCTGCGTCGTTGTCGCAGCAAGTAGAAACCGGTAGAAAGACATCTGTCTGTAGCGTCTTTCAACAAGAAGAAAAAGTACTGCAAAATGGTCACATTTTTCAAGTGCCACCTCTAGCGTAACAGCTAGGACCCTTCTGTTTGCGATCATTAATGGATACTTCATTGCAAATCTCTTGTGCTTTGCTGATGTGCTCAGCCAAACATTGCCTATCACAGGGGAGTGTCTGACATGTGGGTCATCAATTCTGATCAAGTTTTTCAAAGACATTCTACACTGATGCTCATAAATTAAGGATAATGCTGATACAGGGTGAAACAACACTCTGGTGGGAGGTTTGCGGGTTTAAATCGCCTCGGGGTATGATCGTGCGGTCCATTTGACCTGCGGTCGTCGCACGGTGGCGCTGGCAGCAGTCCACATACGCAGAAGTGTGTTGGTTCATGTCAGAGTACGGAGTAGCGAGTAAGTGTGCAGACGTTTTCAGACGTGCTAATGGTGACTCTGTGTTGAAAATGGCTCAAAGAACGCATATTGATGACGTTATGAGGGGTAGAATACTGGGGTGACTGGAGGCTGGTCAAACAGAGCAGGTCGTAGCACGGGTCCTCCGTGTGCCACAAAGTGTGATCTCAAGATTATGGCAACGATTCCAGCAGACAGGCAACGTGTCCAGGCGCTACACTACGGGACGCTCACAAGAAGACCGATATCTCACCATCAGTGCCCGCAGACCGCCACTGAGTACTGCATGTATCCTCGCTCGGCACCTTACCGCAGTCACTGGAACAGTTGTATCCAGACACACAGTCTACAGTCGACTGAACAGACATGGTTTATTTGCCTGGAGACCTGCAAGGTGCATTCCACTGAGCCCTGGTCACAGGAGAGGCCGTAAAGCCTGGTGTCAAGAACACAGTACATGGGCATTGGAACAATGGTCTCAGGTTAAATTCACGGACGAGTCCAGGTATAGTCTGAACAGTGATTTTGGCCGGGTTTTCATCTGGCGTGAACCAGGAACCAGATACCAACCCCTCAATGACCTTGAAAGGGACCTGTATGGAGGTCGTGGTTTCATGGTGTGGGGTGGGGTTATGACTGGCGAACGTTCACCCCTGCAGTGGGTCCCACCTCCCCACCGAGCTGCCATCGTGGAGGAGTACCTTGAAACAGAAGCTATCAGGCGAATGGAATGGCCTGCCTGTTCTCCAGGCCTAAACCCCATCGAGCACGACTGGGATGCTCTCGGTCGACGTATCGCTGCACGTCTTCAAACCTCTACGACACTTCAGGAACTCCGACGGACACTGGTACAAGAATGGGAGGCTATACCCCAGCAGCTGCTCCACCACCTGATCCAGAGTATTCCAACAAGTTGTGTGGCCTGTGTACGTGTGCATGGTGATCATATCCCATATTGATGTCAGGGTACATGCGCAGGAAACAGTGGCGTTTTGTAGCACATGTGTTTCTGGACTGTTTTCTCAACTTACCACCAATACCGTGGACTTGCAGATCTGTGTCGTGTATGTTCCCTATGTGCCTTGCTATTAGCGCCAGTTTTGTGTAGTCCCACGTTGTGTGGCACCACATTCTGCAGTTAACCTTAGTTTATGACCATGACTGTATAGTAAAAACAAAGAGATACGTACTTCTGACTTTTGCCAGAGACACTCTAGGTTTTGAAGAAATAGTGATCAAAAATGACGATGGAAAATCGTTATTACAATTGCTATACACGAAATGATCGTCTAAGAACAGACATTTTTATTAACATAAAAAAGGGACGAAGTTAATAATATTAGAGTTATTAGCGTCTTCGTGTTTCCATGGTGTAGCTAGGGCACCCGTCTAGTAGAGAGAGGTTGAAGGTCGAGCAGTCGAAGCGTTATACTGCCAAATCTCTGGTCCGTAATCGAGTCTTTGACGTGGCTTTTTTTTCATTTGAAAATTTTTTCGATGTGTCTGATAACGGAAATACTTTTCTTTTCTTTTTTTTTAAGTAAAGATTTTGTATGTGTGATTAATTATCAGATATGTATATATTTAATGTGTTGACAGTTGGAATCATCATGATACATGACGCACTACGATACGACTTTCATAGATGATAAGACTCAGCCGACCTGCAGAGAGAATAATTTATTTCAAATGACATGAGACAGTTGCTTACTAAATAAAACGCGCAATTCCTAAAACAGTATCTTTTCATTTTTATGCAAAAGTAAATTATTATCTGACAGACTCACTTAAGAGGCGAATGGAGCTTTATTTAATTTATATTTTTTACAGGTATAGAATATTACACCAAATCCTACACTAGCGACAGTGAAACGCTAGATAAACATCCTAGAACCGTCAGAATAAAGCCGGTTGCGTGGCTGATGCTCTGGATGCCCCCTAACAGCTAGGCTGTACTGGTTAACAGTCCTCAGTTCTCGGCTGAGTATTCGATAACTGTCCATCATACTGCCACACCATTTTTGGCATGAAAATGAATATTCCACATCTATATCCAAATTAATTTACTTAAAAAGTTACGTCACCAACATCATCCACATTTCTGGGGTATCTCATACCAGCAGCGTATTATCACATATTTCGACCTTACTGTTTATCTTCGTCAAACACACACACACAATTTTGTAAACGTTTCCATGGCAACACCTCTTCATACCTCTACAGACGGCTTTCTTTTCTGCCAACAGACATGTGCGCCTTGCAAGATGAAAGTTGCCAAAAGCGCTGTAACATGTTATTGGTTTCCTTAAGATGACTCACCTGTAAGAGTGTCTCAGTGGTAAAGAATAAATATATTAAAACTTCATGCATCAAGTGACATTTTTCACGTATCTCAATGATTATGACGTCATATCTCTTGAACTATGTGTCATACAATAATGTAGGTACATTCAGCGGCGTATGTGGGTACTGTCTGCAAAATGTTTTACGAATAGAGTTAGCGGAATAGAAGCATTGCGGCAGTTAATCATGCATCACACTGTTTGTCATCATATCCCCTGAACTACGATAAGTATGTCATTCTTATCCCCACAATGATTGATACGTGACAGTATGGGATGTGGGGTTGAAATCTCTCTAGTGGTGCCGCTGTGCATATATACATATATTTTTATAACAAGTGTGGTTACGTCTTTCACAGAAAATAATGACAGATTGTTATATTAATAAAACCAGTTGTTTTGTATGCAGAAGAAACCTTACCCACCACTGGCGATAAAGGCCTTCTTGGAATGCTAAAAAAGAAAGAACGCAAAATCGTTAAAAGAATACTGGAGCTGAATAACGAGAATATTATTTAACCAAAAACTTAACAAAGAAGTTTACAATAAATCAGAAAATTTCACAAAGTCAGCCGTAAAAGACGGACACCATTCTATGGTCACTTCACTTGAATGGTCGGAAACATGTGCACTAAAAATATATTCGACTTTTTTTGACATAAAACCCAAAAATTTAATCCATTGGTTTACAACCACCAAATAAGAAATTCAGATATTAGAAATAATGCATGAAGATGCTTTCGGCGGATATCTCTTCCCCAAAAAGATAGTAACAGCCATGATTGCTAGACACCAATAACCGAAAGTAAGACACACAGCCCTATTGACAGAACAGCACAAAGGAACAATGAGCTCAGATCTAATCTAGCAGTTTGAATTTTATGTAAACATTGCGTAGTGAGAATCTTCTTCTTTTTCTTAGCGTTCATCCCGTCTAATATGGGCTCCACTGAACACAAGATCTGGCAAAATTATTTTATTTAAATTTGCGGCCAGATGCCCTCCCTTTCGTCGCAGATCTCAAGTTACCTAGCTAATGGAGGGAAATGCTATGCGCCACCTGTCTGTAAATTGTGTAAACATTATTCTATATGTGATCGTATTTTAATTGTTTCTGTATATTTTTTCTGAGGCAGAAATTCGGGACCAGTCGAGCAATTGCATAAAGGAACGTGGGAAACCGCCTAAAAACGACTCAGCTTGACCGACGCTCCAGCTACAGTCATTAATCCGAAGCACAGAATTGATCCTGGTCCGACTCACTTTGCTGTCTCAAAAACTACAGCGCTGCGTGTTATTCTATACTAGCAGTTTATTGCATAATAAGAATAAAGGCAAAAAATTTCACTGGCCTCTGAAATAAATCCCAGCATATATTTAGCCATGTATGTGTTTCAGTCTGAGGTATAGTTGTAAAACTGCCATTGACTACCGTAGACTATCGTAAGTAAGCGTTGACTACGTTAACTTCCCTAGATTTCCTAGTAGCTTTGATTATTTAAGGTCGCACCCACATTACCTATACGTTACGTGGGTTACATCTCTCATAACGATTGCTTTCTTTACACATGTGTCAGTGTCTTACTAAACTACCCTAAAAATGGAAGCACTGAACCATCTAAAAACTGAGTGAGGGTAAAGAAAAGGCAGCATAGGCTATGGAAACTTTCGTTCTAATTAGTTAGCCTGTAACCAGTTACTTAAAAATAAGCAACACTTACAGCCAAATTGAAATTTTTAATGATTAATTAATTTTATTCGAAAGTTATTGATTTGAAAAATGAAATAAAGGGATGTTGTAGTAAAAATAAAGAAAACAATACGTATTTATCATACAGTATTAGCAAAAGCATTTTCTTTAAAAAAAAGGTAAAATAAAATAACTACAAAACAAATATTATCAGACATCGCTTCAATACTTCGTCGAATTCGTACTACAAATGTTTCTGTTCATAAATAGTCTTCGCATTCATCAATAATAGGAGGAAACTGTCGCCTGTGATCGTGATGAAGAAAGTTCTGATGATTAAGAAATAATATATAAAATATATGTTTGTGGACGTGATCAAAATCAATCCCTTTGGTTACATAAAAACACAGAAGTTATGCGATCAAATAATTTTTACCACTTGTAAAATGGAATTCATATTCTTTCATGATGCAGTTCGACTACCGCACAAACTAGACAAAAGAGGAGAAGAAGTCGTCGGCTGCAAGTTTCTCTCTTACAAATTCATTTATATGTCTTTCACTATGCTATCAATATTACCGGTAACCATACCATTTGCTACGTCATGTAAGTACTGTATCAAAACTATCTGATCATAATTTTGGTAGAGTATAGGTCTAATTTCGGGATATGTTAACTTATTGATGCCAGTCCACAGCATATGGTAGCGAGCAATCCTTGTAAATCATTCCAGTTACATTCGAATTATAAAATAAATTCACCAACCAGTGAGGAAATTATAACTTTAAGATATAATCATTTCAATTACTCAACCCCTATCACTTTAATTTTTACTCAACTCATTGTACATTTTCAATTTATTTGTAACTACTTTCACAAATATCACACGTTTGATTTTGAATGACGATTGGTAAAGTTCCTGAAATATGACAACGTGGTGGTTACCAACCGTCCTGCAAGTGAACTCTATATTGAAGTCGAATTATTTTGTCTCGGAGTTAGTCATCACTGATCTCGTGGTGGCCATGTGCATTATTTCTCGATATGTAATCTCTGTTCTCCTTTGGAGTAATTATTGTTGATGTTTCAATGGCTAACGAAGTTTAAGTTGTGTACGCAATTGTTGTGTCATAGGAGTTGTATAACATTTTATGTATCTCATTCTTGCTTTATGTGCGGTTCTGTAATCGCAATGCCAACGTATTTCTTGCGAGGAAGTAGTTGTATTTCTGAAATTTATGTTAAGTCTGCTTCGAGTGTAATCTTTCTATTTCCTCCATCGTAAACGGGAACACTGCAGTGTTCTTATATGAGATTGTTTTGTCACTGTTGCATATTGTATATTTCAGTTCTCAACTCTCAGAGTTGGCTTGCAGCTTTTCCCATAATTCGTTTAGTCGTTCTGATTATAGTTTTTTATCCTTTCCTGTTAAAAAATATTTATGTCATTTTAAAGTGTTATTTTTCCCCATAAGTACTACACTTTCTCTATTCTGTGGTTTTGTAGTAATGAGATCTCCTTCTTGCGATTTGTGGCTTGTTCATTCATTACCATCTAAACTCTGACCACTTAGGAATAATGATCTAAGACAAAATGTACAATGAAACTCATTTTATTGTTTTCTTTTAGATTCTTAGTAAGATAAATTTGTGTTATTCATTCTATTTCTACTTTCACGTAGCCGAGCCCTCTCGGATTCTATTGATATATGTGTGAATTCTCCTTATAATTGCGCTTGCATTGTGAAGTGTCTCGTCAAGCCCTGTATTGCCTTCAGGCAGAGACAGTGAAGGACGTAGTTTGTTTGATGACATCGCTGCAGGTGACACCAGCTCTACGGTAGCGATCAGAGAGACCAGATAAGAAGCAGTCGCTGTTTTTACTCGTACTTACAAAGAACGTTCATTTCTTGCAGACTGGAGTAATGTTTAATTTATTAATTTCCATTAAAATATTTTAAAATTTCTTGTTGTTTCATGGGGTCATAAATGTTACATCGCCCTGGCGCCCGTATACTACATGGTCCCGTGACTAGCAGACGAAAATAGTGCAGTCACACACGATGATCCACTACCAGGTAACGGAATACACCACAGCACTTGCATAAAAGGTCAATCTATTAGAAATCTGTTCGTCTCAAAGTCATAACTAACATCCTTGATATAATTATTAACACGATGGGCATATTTTTATTGTTTTAGAATCGTTTAAAGTAAGGCTTTTCCTGCATACGCTGTTTCATTTTGAAATAAACACTTCATTTCGTAATTTATCAATTAGCTAATTCGGCCCCTCGATAATTATCAAACTAACTGCACTGGCAAATACCATATCAAATTTTTTATATCGCACTTTCTATATTGTTTTTACCACCTGTTAGCTTGATAATATCCGAGGGGATGATATTAGATAATTGCTGAATTATTAAATAATGTGTTTATCTTAAAATAAAACAACATCCTATGAAGGAAAATGACTTCTTTCAAGAAATTCTGTGGTTGTCGTCCACTACACAGAAAACTATTGCTCTAGAAAATGTCCCTAAAGAGTAGTTGCAGTCAGGGCCTAGCCTTACTGCTGCCTGTCCCCTCCATAAAAAGTGAAATATTAACGTAAATTAGCTAATCCGGTTGGTCAGCATAATAAGTGCATCACCATACTGATTAACTTGCATTGTAGGTCTAACGAACTGCACAGTACAGCCTGTGGCAGTTTCACCTCTTCAATGTCTACCGTGGTGACTGTGAGTTACACCCTTCATGAGTAAAACTATAACATATTGTTAATAGTTGACTCTTTTTTTTTCTTAAGTGTTTGTTTCAACCAAATAGGTTTGCTGAACATTGTTTTTTTCTTTAAGACTGTGTTTACGTGATTATCTAAACATGCGAGTAAATCTTGGAATAGTCCGTTAGAAAAGTCTTTCATATTAAATATCACTACCGATGATGATGATGATGATATTTGGTTTGTGCGGCGCTCAACTGCTTGGTTAGCACCCCCCGTACAATTTCCCAATCTATTCACTGTCCAGTCTCGCATCTTTCCCGAATTATGATGAAATGAGGAGGACAACACAAACACCCAGTCCCCGGGCAGAGAAAGTACCCGAACCGACCGGGAATCATTACTGAGTTTGAATTTGCTAGCACGGTGCAAAGATACTCAGTGGACTGTTCTCGTTTGTTACGGAAGTCACATATTTGGCTGCATAGGAAAAGCCTACCTCCGTGCTGTATTTTGAGTGCAGAGTTCTGCTACCCAATCAGGTAAATGGGCAGTTACAGTATACGTTCTCTTGGCCATGTGGATGAGCACGTTAACGTACTCTTCCGCTGACCCTGTGGGCAAGGCAGTACGTTGCTTCTTTGCGTGGACGCCACTTCGGGTGACATAAAACTTCGATTTGTCAAGTTCAGATGCGCCTGTCCTGTGTTTTGACGAGGTAGCCCTTCTGAGCTGCAACATTTTGGATTTTATGGTGAGAGCATTGCTTGCTAACGAGCTTTGGCGGAATATTCTAGCAGATGGTTTTTACGCTTTGCAGATTTTTACTTTGTGAAGAGAGTTGGATCTGTTGTTCCAGTAGAGGCTTCGTTCATTGTACAAGGATCTATATCGATCTTCGATTAAATCATGTGTGGGTATAGGTCACGGTTCATGCTACTTTCCCTCTCATTTAACGTCATAAAGTGGATCTGAGAATACATGTCGCCTCATATGATGATTTGTTTTAATTAATACGTGGTACCGTATTCCCATCATGGCTCCTTGAAGAACGTGTGTTACTTTGGCAGACAATTTTTCTGCGCATTTATTGTGTAACAACAGGAATTCACTCAGGTTTATCTTTAATTATTTCATCATTGAGCCGTTTATAAAGTTTTACGTTTTTCTTGCTCAGCTATCATGTTCCCTTGTACCCGTTCTCTATGACAGTAGTTGATGCGAGCGCAATACACAAATACGTTCTGCCTTAGCAGATTTGCTATCGTGGTAAACTGCCATTGGCAAACAAAATTTTTCTCGCTTTGCACGCAAGTTACAGACAACGTAAGGTATATTTCAATAGCAAATAACTTAGAGGCACGTGGTGCAATCCTGAATGTGTTGAGAGTGGCATTCCTGGTCCATGTTTCTAACGGATAGTTATTAGTCCGTACAAACTGCAGTCTACATCAGATTGTGTTTAGAATGATTGGACGTCTTGGTCTAATGTTGCATTACCTTAGTACATATTAAAGATCCCGAAAAATTTTCCATTACGTTACCAAGTATTACATCAATAATAGATCGTGTTGTTGTTCATTCTTCGGTCAAAATTTTATATAACAAGAATAATATTTAAAGAGTATTAATACTGAGGTCATAGCAGTTAAGTGCTCAGGTTAAGGTAAAAAACATCTCTAGTGGTTTAAAACTGTACATATTTCTCAAATATTGCAGGCAGCATTTTTGTTTTTGCAGTAATTTAATCGTTTTTTTTTGCATTAACCAGCTGATTTGCAGAAATATGCTTAATTCTTAGACTTCTGAAATGTAGATCTTCTGATATGCCTCAATTGGAGTTATTTAATATGCACTGTACAAAAAGTCTGAGTGGGCGCTTTTCGGCAGCAACCGTAGAAATTATGCACTTTTTTTATTTGTTGAAAGTCAAAACAGCATACGGACAATCTATTAGGCGGCAAGCACTCACCACCATAATAGATTCTCTCTCCATGAGGTAGGTAAAAGTGCACAAAGCAGAAACCAACCTACTGGCAGGCAGTTTGCACAGCGTTATGCTATCTTACGTAACATACTCGCATGGCTTTACCTTCTGCCGTTTACTGTAATGTCCTTTTATTCAGCAATGTACTACGAAACCGATCCTATGAAACTTTTTATGCAGATTACAATTCTCAAACACCCTTTTGTCTATTTCGTAATAAGCGGTAGATAATGTTGAGCAGAGAACAGTTTAAAGGTTCTGAGTCTACGTCTTTGGTATGGTACAGTTTACACCCATAGTGGTCTTCTTGTATTTGACGCGTATAAAACTTGTGGGCTAAAAGCAGTCAGCGTAAAAGCGAGAGAAGTTGAGCGCCGCGGCGAGACACGGCCGCGCCTTCCAAGGAAGGAGGCGAGGGAAACTTCTGCTAACTTGATAAAATGGATTGGAACTTGTCTTATTAGAACTTATTCGTCGGATAAGGGAGCGCCTTTAGAAACGTGTTCTGGGCGTAATGCAAGCGTGCGATATCGGTTCAGCGGAGAGCGCTCCGCAAAAAACATCTAGCCGTGGGGGACAGGAACACAAAGATGGCGCTGATACAGCTCCGTGGCAGGCTGCACACGGCGAACCTCCCTGTCCACACGTCCGTACTATGTTCCCTCTTCATCGCTTATTCTACATATATCTTTACTATGTACACATAATTTACGTTTGAGCATTGGACCACGCGATGTACGACAAAACAAGTTTTCAGACTTTGTTTCCGCTTTTTTGGTGTCCATATCATGTTTATTCTCTCGGAATTGGTTATTTTCCGTTAGTTAGTATATTTGTTCCGGTCTTCTTGGATGTTTCCGCCAGGCCAGTTGTTCGATTGTAAATTTTGTGTCAGGTATATCTAGTTGTATTATTCCTGCTGCCTTCATGACTGCTTTTTCTCGACCGATCCACTTCAATGTTAAATTTCAGCTTTGCTGCATGTGCGTAGTTTTCGTATCCGAATAAACGGTGGTGCACAACTCTGTTTCTTTATTTGTTCATAATCTGCATGTTTCTTGTTCGTTATAATTAAGACGAAAAATTTTCCTTATCATTTATCTGTCTTGGACATCTTCAATGTCTCTCTTTCTGTTGAAAATGAGTGTTTCAGCCAAATAAAGAGGTTCTGATTTGATGATTTCGTTGTACTGCTCAGTTACGTAAGAGGGCCCATTACGTCTCCATGGACAACACCAATCTAACGTACCTTGTTCTATTGATGGATTATTGGTTGATCCAGTCACAGGCTTGCGAAGATACTGCGAAAGATCGTGTCTTCGACAGTAGTCGACAATATAATGTGTGCAGCGTATTAGGAAGTCTTTGCGACAAACGTCTAGGGGTGACAGATCACGTCATGCGGAACAACTTTTGTTACAGATAAAAAGTTCACTGACGCTTCGCAGAGACGCCTGGCGTGCTTCAGTAGTCGTCGACTCAGGGATGACGAGATATCGCCGAACTAGCAGCGTCTTCTAACCAGGTGTGCTGCGTGCTACCTAAGGCCGAGTGCACCAGACTCGATTAAAAGTTAACAATGGTTAAATCGTATGTAGCCCTGTTGAAAACAAAACTCTGGAGCACGGATCTCGATCAAAGTTAAACGAGGGAGTTGACCGTGGTTAACTCTGAACCTGGCTCACGCCCAGTTTTCTCGAGATGACCAGGGTTTGACACGGTCCAGTCGAAGTAATGTGATCACCGCTTGTGTTGACGTCTACATGCAATAATAGCTCACTGACGGCAGATGGCAGCGCTAGCACTGAAGAGTATAAAAAGTGTGTCACGGGAATGCGGGAAACACTGCACTCGTTATCGTAATACGGAAATGGAGCAATTTATCTGACGTCCAGAAGGCATGACCATTGGCTTTTGGGCCAAGGGTGGAAGCGTTTACAAAGCGGCAACGTTTTTGAGTCGTTTGCGTGCCACCGTCGTTAAAGTATACCGTGCATGGCAAAATGGCTCAAATCAAACCCAAGGCGAGGCAACTATGGTGCCTAATGGGCCACAGATGACACGGGCGAACGACGGCTGCGGAGATGTGTACGGGTGAATAGATGTCCAACTATTGAGCACTTGACTGCCCAGGTGAACAAAGAGGCTACCAACAAGGTCTCCTCAAAGACAGTTCAGCGGACGTTGTTGCGTATGGGCCTCCACAGCTGGCGCCTGTTCCATGCACCCACGCTGATTGTTGTACATCAGCGACGAAGGCTGGAATTTGTACACCAGTACCGTACCTGGACGTCCACTGAGTGGTGACAACTGGCCTTTTCAGATGAATGACATTTTATGCTCCGTCGGACAAAAGGCTGTTGACGCGAACGTTGTGAAAGGTACATTACTGCCCATTCAAATTGCTACACCACGAAGATGACGTGCTACAGACGCGAAATTTAACCGACAGAAAGAAAATACTGTGATATGCAAGTGATTAGCTTTTCAGAGCACTCACACAAGGTTGGCGCCGGTGGCGACACCTACAACGTGCTGACATGAGGAAAGTTTCCATCCGATTTCTCATACACAAACAGCAGCTGACCGGCGTTGCCTGGTGAAACGTTGTTGTGATGCCTCATGTAAGGGGGAGAAGTGCGTACCATCACATTTCCGACTTTGATAAAGGTCGGATTGTAGCTTATCGCGATTGCGGTTTATCGTATCGCGACATTTCTGCTCGCGTTGGTCGAGATTCAATGACTGTTAGCAGAATATGGAATTGGTGGAGTCAGGAGGGTAATACGGAACGCCATGCTGGAGCCCGGATGCATCTTATCCGCATGGCTTTAACGGATCGTGCAGCCACGTCTCGGTCCCCGACTCAGCAGATGGGGACGTTTGCACGACAACAACCATCTGCACGAACAGTTCGATGACGTTTGCAGCAGCATGGAATATCAGCTCGGAGACCGTGGTTACCCTTGACGCTGCATCACAGACAGGAGCGCCTGCGATGGTGTACTCAACGATGAACCTGGGTGCACGAATGGCAAAACGTCATTTTTTCGGATGACTCCAGGCTCTGTTTACAGCATCATGATGGTTGCATCCGTGTTTGGCGACATCAGAGTGAACGCACATTGGAAGCGTGTATTCGTCATCGCCATATTGGCGTATCACCCGGCGTGATGGTATGGGGTGTCATCGGTTATACGTCTCGGACGCATCTTGTTCGCATTGATGGCACTTTGAACAGTGGACGTGTGTTATGACCCGTGGCTCTACCCTTCATTCGATCCCTGCGAAACCCTACATTTCAGCAGGATAATCCACGACCGCACGTGGCAGGTCCTGTACGGGCCTTTCTGGGTGCAAAAAATGTTCGACTGCTGCCCTGCCCAGCACATTCTCCAGATCTCTCACCAATTGAAAACGTGTGGTCAATGGTGGCCGAGCAACTGGCTTTTCACAATACGCCAGTCACTTTATGAACTGTTGTATCGTGTTGAAGCTGCATGGGCAGCTGTACCTCTACACGCCATCTATGCTCTGTTTGACTCAATTCCCAGGCGCATCAAGGCCGTTATTACGGCCAGAGGTTGTTGTTCTGGGTGCTGATTTCTCAGGATCTATACACCAAAATTGCGTGAAAATGTAATCACATGTCAGTTCTAGTATATTTGTCCAATGCATACCCGTTTATCATCTGCATTTGTTCTTGGTGTAGCAATTTTAATGGTCAGTAGTGTATGTTCCACTGTGTATGAAATCAAACGTGTCCAGGCCGGGCGAGGCACCATAATGGCCTCGGGAATGTTTCCGTGGCATTCCCTGGGTGGTCTCGCCACTCTGGAAGGAACAATGGATGAACACAACTATGCATCTACTCTTGAGGACATGTCCACCCCGACATGCTGTTTATTTTTGCTCGCCACGATGGCATCTACCAGGACAATGCAACGTGTCACACGGCTCCCAACACCAGTATACGTTTACTGTATTCCTCTGGCCGCCAATCTCGGCAGATTGTAACCGAATCGAGAATCTGTGGGAGAAAATCGGCCTGTTTACCTCATGGGTCATCAACCGAGAAACCTAGCTTAGCTGACCACGGGGTTCGTATCAGCATCGCTTCCAGAACTTTATCGACTCTCAAGGTTGTTACACAGGCTTTTGACAGATGCACTGGGCCAATACCTAGTAAGTCGACAGTGATTTCTTCAGCAGGAAAACGATAAGAACGAATGTGTCTAATGACCGAGTGGACCAGCTTCGGTCAAAAAGCAAGATAATTAAGATCCCGAGACCACGACTAAAAGTAAATTGCGTTTAAAATGCCTCTGCAGTGGATCAACATTAATAACAGGTCAGAAAAGATAATAATACAGATATAAATTTGCACACGGACGCCTTTATACATAAGTTTTTCAGACAGTCTCGGGTGAGTGGCGTCATTGCTACACACTCCCACTTTCGTCAACGAGCAGAAGTGTGTTTATACTCCACTACTAGGCCGTTCTTTTATGTTTATGAAAACCAAAAGTATTTGATCATTACGAAATTATAACGCGTTAAACAGTGTATCGATTTGTAGTGTGCGTACTGTAAGACCTTCGGTACACACATCATCAGATTATTTGACTTGTCGCTCTAGCGAAGTAGGCGAGTGTCAGCAATATGTCTTGTGGTCTTATCGTAGCGTGTTTATCTTCTGCCGTTAGGTCAGGCGATATAAATGCCACTTTCACGCTTAGAGTAGCAGATTGACGGTGATCAACTTTAAACAGACCTTGATTAAGTTTCACACACATTTATTAAAATAATACAAATCATAGACTTTACGTAACTTGATTCTGGATGCTGTTTACAATTGACAAGCTGAAGTTCCTTTGGTCTTGGTATGTTAATCTTATTCTCACATATCTCTGATACTTGACAAAAGTGTCTATACATTTATCTTCATAGCTATGTGCAGGAATATGATAATCTTATGAGGCGCACATTGAAACTTGACTACAGACTAATGCAGACAAATGCAGACTGACTAATCGGAGGTCTGTACACTCGTTATAATACCTCGAGCGTTCAGGTATCACTGCGCGAGTGTGATCCGCGAGGAGAAAAGGTTCTACGTTAGCAGCAGTCTCATTGGCTGCGTTACATATTAATACGCGGATCGGCGGAAGCAGAATTTGGTCCGTCTCTGAAACAGCGCCATCCTGTAGAGCGGAGACGGACGAGCACTGCGCTTGCGCTGTTGTGCTTAGCGGGGCTGACTACGCGGAACTATGTACACAACACGACTGCTACTTTAAGTTTGGTTCATTCATAGTTTAGAGCTTTAGCACAAGCTCCTCACCTGAAGTAGCGTGATTTTTCCCACGTGCCTTGTTAGATTTGTTTATCTCACCTAAATGTCAGATTGTTTTAGCGTCTACTCGTGTTCTTTGTAAATGTATTACTGACAGAAATTTTTGAAAGCCCTTATGAAATTCCGGGACTATACCGCGGTTTCATTAAATATATTTTAAGTACGATATTTATTAATGCAGAAACTTTAAAAGCCTTATTATTTAAATGCAATATTAAAAACGTTCGTTTTATGCAGTAAATAAGTGAGACAAAATCCCAAAACACTATCTTTTATGAGTTCTTTAAATTTTATTTTTATTTTATATCTTCGTGACATTTTTTATGCTTCTTAGTCACCAATATATTTGAATGTTCGTAAAATGTGTGTCATTTATGAATAGTTGGGACAATAGTGAATAGGTGTTTATTACCATCATTTACATGGGAGCCCGCTAAGTTATTTTGTGCATATTATAGATCTAGCAGTAGTAATTATTCCTGTAGACCAGAATGGCGGCTAATTTAAAGTAATCAGAAGTCTGCTCATCAGCGAAACAAGGTTATTCCGATAATTAGGAAATTAATTCATTAATTTGGTGTAACAACCACCACTGTTTTTTTTTCGACATACGGGATCTCTCCTCAGACTTGCTGCCATCATCTTCAAAAGGGTAAAAGGGTTTCCCTATCCTGGATCACTCCAGCACGTCACGATTTAAACGGTCAACGTATAACAATTCTTCCTCATCGCCAACCATAAATATCTAAACGGGTCGCCGTCTCAGTACTATATGCTTATAAAACACTGGTCATCCCGAGGAAACAGGTCGTCAGCCACGGTCAATTTTAACTTCTTTCGGCTCCCTAGTTTAACTTTGACCGTGGCTGATGCACCAGAATTTTGCGATGAATATGGTTCGATGACGACTTAACAGCGGTTAACTTTCAATGGAGTCTTGCAATAGTTAGTGCCGTCATCGAGTGCCTGTAGCTCTAGGAAGTGCAGTGACCTAATATTGACGAAAACCAAGCCGCCTAGTTGTCAATGATTTGCACGCTTTGGAACAGATACCTCCAAACGCCTTCCGTACCTGCGTTATCGCCATGTCGGTTCGACGCACACTGGGAGACGAACGAGCGAGCGAGTTAGCTGCGGCAAGGAAATCACTATCGGTAATCACACGAACAGGCAACTGAGACCTGGCGTCAACGTGAAATTTTTTTTCTATAACTAAGTCAAAATTCACTCATAATCTCTGTCTTTGTGTTATAGATAGTGTGTTCTGAAATCAATTGAATATTTTTTACTATCGTGTACAGGATTCATTTAATCTGATTGCACATACACAAGGTGTCGTTATAACTAATCTTTCGCTACTTGAGTAGGCCCTCAGGAAAATCGAATTATCGTAGAACAGTGAAACTTTGTGGAAGCGTCTGTGAGGACATGCGGAACAGAAATAGCGGGCAAACCATTGAAAGAAACACGTTTGAATTTCCACATAAGGGAGTAACATTTGTTGGACCAACGTTGCTCAGTGTGTCCGTTATGTCCATCCGCGGCAACCTGGAGCCGCAATGGACATGGCTGTGCTGCTTATCGAAACAATGGTGGCTCTTGGAGCGCACAACAGTGGAGACACATTTCGTACACTGCTTGAAGATTGCACGTTGCGTCCAGCGTTCTCAGCCACGGCAACGGTATCTTCTATAACAATTATCGGCCTCTCCAGGGGCAATTCCCAAGTACGCATTTAATTCGAACTTCCGATTCATGTTCTTCAGCCTTGGTGCGGAAAGAGATACTCTATACATTTCCTTACTGCGTCGATACTTGCGAAGAGTACCACTACTATTGTTATTGTTTTGATAAACACGAGTAAGCCCTGATCATCTTGTTCAGACCCATGTTGGCTATGTGTACCTGTAATGCTGTCACGCTAGGACACTAACTCCACTAACAACGAAAACCTGCAGTTCACATTCCGCAAATCACTTCTGTGATGTTTTATACCCATACAGTGAATAGTCCGCGTATACTGGTTGAAGTGACGAAAGTTTAACACTACAGAAGCGAAATCGCAAATACCTACCGAAACACAGAATACGCGCCAGACGGGTCTTAGATGAGGCTCCCTGATACATCGAGTGTAAACGTTGCTGCAAATGATAAAATCGTATGTTATTTGAATGTTTCTTGGAGTTGCGGTCCACCAAAACTACGGTTCGGTAGTTTTGATAGCTACAAAAATGACGTAGTACATGGTAGGATTAACGGTAGTAATCGTAGCATCGGTAGCGAAACTTTTTCTTTTTTTCTTTTAATCATGTATTTTGTACATAATTACCTTTGTAGAACTGCACACCATTCAGTGTTAGTTCAGTGTTTATATTAATACCCTTACAGAATATAAATTGCATTTTATAAGTAATAAAAATTACTTGATTGCATAGCTTCGGAGCTTTCATGTAACCAAAGCAATTACTTTTGATGCAACTGCAATTTACAAGCACAAATAATAAAAAAACGTATATAATTGTTGTTATTGTTTTGTACTCAATAGAACGTTCTTCATCATGATCAATGTCAAAAATTTGTTGTTGTTATCGATAATTGCAATTTTTTTTATAAACAACAGAATCTTGTTTTATGCAAGTTAAACGAAGTATTGAAGCGATGTTTGACGCATTTTTGTTTTGCGTTTTTTTACTTTACCCGTATTTTTGAAGAAATAGCATTTTGTAGCGCTACATGATAAATCTGTACTGTTTTCTTTATTTCTTACTGTAACATCCCTCCGTTTTGATACAGATCTACAGTTTTCGAAAAGCCTGAATTTAACACTGACAATTTCAGTTTTGCTAAAAATACTCTTAATTTTTACGCAAGAGACAGGAGAATAACAAAGTAGAACAAAAAGTTCCGTAAGTTACGCGGGCCTTTTTATGTCGTCACTCACTTTCTAGACGGTTCACCGCTTATGATTTTTAGGGGCATCTATTCAGACACGGATCGCATACTTAAAGACTGTGATCGCTATCAGGTAACGCCCGATAGGTGTGCAACACACTTAACGTACAGGTATCATGTGTACGACCATAACTGACTGAATATACTAAGAAAACTATTATAAAACTTCCTGGCAGATTAAAACTGTGTTCCCGACCGAGACTCGAACTCCGGACCTTTGCCTTTCGCGGGCAAGTGCTCTACCACCTCAGCTACCGAAGCACGACACAAGCCCGGTCCTCACAGCTTTACTTCTGTCAGTATCTCGTCTCCTACCTTCCAAACTTTACAGAAGCTCTCCTGCGAACCTTGCACTTGCCCGCGAAAGGCAAAGCTCCCGAGTTCGAGTCTCGGTCGGGCACACCGTTTTAACCTGCCAGGAAGTTTCATATCAGTGCACACTCCGCTGCAGAGTGAAAATCACATTCTGAAAACTATTATAGTCTACCTTTACTCATGGTAGTATACGGTAGCCCACCGCTGTTTTGCAACTCGGCTCACACGTGTGGGAATTAGAAGAGCGTCATAAAGACGTTGCATTTTGGTTGAAATCGTACGCACACTCTATGTGCGTGGTGTGAGTGAGATGAATTTAATGAAACGAGCAGCGAATGAAGATGGCGGCAACAAGTAGGGAACAAACCTGATGCTCCGCGCTGTGGGCTGGAAGTCGGTCAGCCTTCGTTACGGAGCGAGGTGAGTGCCGAAGCGACCTCTGACGCAACGAGGAGTGGAAGGGGGAGGGGGGGGCTGCGGTGATTACGCGGATTTACGGCCGGTCGACATGGCGATATTAGCCTGGCACAAAGACGCGCCACCTCGAGAGATGCGGATATTGCGACTGCGGTGCCGGCGAGTGACAGCCGCGGCCTCTAGCTGCTCTCTGGACATCATCAGAACTGCGAGGGCCTGGCGCCCGAAGCTCGGTTGCCTTTCAGCTGCCAGCAACACGACAGCGGGCTTCAGTCCGGCACGAATCATCATTAGCCATTTGACATCCACTGTCGAAGAAAAGTCACCTCCTCTCTTACTGACTCATTAGTCTTCATCTACATCTACGTGATTACTCTGCTATTCACAATAAAGTGCCTGGCAGTGGGTTCAATGAACCACCTTCATGGTGGTGGTGGTGATTAGTGTTTAACGTCCCGTCGACAACGAGGTCATTAGAGACGGAGCGCAAGCTCGGGTTAGGGAAGGATTGGGAAGGAAATCGGCCGTGCCCTTTCAAAGGAACCATCCCGGCATTTGCTTGAAACGATTTAGGGAAATCACGGAAAACCTAAATCAGGATGGCCGGAGACGGGATTGAACCGTCGTCCTCCCGAATGCGAGTCCAGTGTGCTAACCACTGCGCCACCTCGCTCGAACCACCTTCAAGCTGTCTCTCTACCGTTCCACTCTCGAACGGTGCGCGGGAAAAACATTCCTCTTAAATATTTCTGTGCGAGCCCCGATTTCTCTTATTTTATCGTGATGTTCATTTCTCCCTATGTAGATGGGTGCCAACCGAATGTTTTCGCAATCGGAGGAGAAAACTGGTGATTGAAATTTCATGAGAAGATCCCGCCGCAAAGAAAAAACGCCTTTGTTTTAATGATTGCCGCTCCAATTCACTTATCATGCCTGTGGCACTATCTCCCTATTTCGCAATAATACAAAACGAGATGCCTTTCTTTGTACTTTTTTGACGTCATCCGTCAGTCCCACCTGATGCCGATCCCACACCGCACAGCAATACTCCAGAATAGGGCGGACAAGTGTGGTGTAAGCAGTCTCTTTAGCAGACCTGTTGCACCTTCTAAGTGTTCTGCCAATGAACCGCAGTCTTTGGTTTGCTCTACCCACAATATTATCTGTGTGATCGTTCCAATTTAGGTTATTTGTAATTGTAATCCCTAAGTATTTAGTTGAATTCACAGCCTTCAGATTTGTGTGACTTATCGCGTAATCGAAATTTAGCTGATTTCTGTTAGTAGTGTGAATAACTTCACAATTTTCCTTATTCCGGGTCAACTGCCACTTTTCGCACCAGCTGTACGCTCCCACATCGCTGCTGCATGTTTCCCAGTCTCTTCTACACGCCTTTCGTTACGTCGCATCTCTTTTTATTTTTTATTTTTTTGTCTAGGAATCCAGTTTCCTTGGTCCATCAACTATAAATTCCGATGAAGTGTGGTATCGTCACGATATAAATACACTGATCCCATACTTTTTCGTATTTATGCAATTTGAATGTGGAAGAACCAATAGTCTTGGTTGCAAAATTGGAGTTTTCACTTTATTTATCCTGCAATGACGGGTGTCGCCTGTACAAGGCATCTCAAGACTGGCTTACGAGAAAAAATTCAACATTCATATAATTAACATGACCCCGATTTAGCAAAACTAGACAAGCCAGAAAAAAATTAAACAGCTTACTGATGAAATATCGCCTTAAGCACATAGGATGTCGCGTATACAAATGTCAAGGAGAAAACAACATTGGTCAGAATTTTATAGAACCTTGTGCAGTGTCCTATAAGATAAGATAAGATTAAAATATATCGGAATATGGCAGACAAAATGTTTAGAGGCCAGTGAATTGTCTGATGCACTAAAAGTCCAAAACGCACTCAAACGAAATGTTAAAGGATGGAAAAAACAACTTATTTATGTAGAAGATGTTAAGTACATGACAAACCATGCGTGAAACACATGAAAATCGGAGCAGGTAGTTGCCTCTGTCACATTATTTTGTGGGCCATCATATGCGCTTGACGCTTATTTTGCAGTAAGTTGTTTAAATTTCTTGCCAGTCCAATTTTACTAAATCGGGGTCAAGCCATTTATATGAAATGTTGCATTTTTTTCTCGTGGACCAATCTGAAGATGCCTTACACGAGGCGAAAATCGGAGCAGGTAGTTGCCTCTGTCACATTATTTTGTGGGCCATCATATGCGCTTGACGCTTATTTTGCAGTAAGTTGTTTAAATTTCTTGCCAGTCCAATTTTACTAAATCGGGATCAAGCCATTTATATGAAATGTTGCATTTTTTTCTCGTGGACCAATCTGAAGATGCCTTACACGAGGCGAAACCCGTCATTGGAGAATAAATAAAAAATTAAAATCAGTTTTGCGACCAAGACTGTTCGTTCTTTCGTGTTGTTACTATTGGCTGTTCACCAGCAGTTAGCTCTCCACAGTTAACATTGTAGCCGAAGTCGCTGAACATACGACAAGAGGCAGACGCACCTGCGTAGCTAGAGTGAGAAGGATGCGTTAACTCTGGGTGATGATTGCAGTGGTTTCATGTTTCACGGTTTAAGAGAAGTAGAAAGCACACTTTCATTTTACTTACACTATTTTTAAATATGCTGAATGTATTTTGACAGATCTAGGTCCGGTTTTCTGTGCGTCAGGAATAAACATCATTGACTGGAAACGATTATGGTCGGCTTCTTGTAGACCATTTTTAGCCATTCATTGATTTCATGTTCCCATACAACGATGGAATTTTAATGGCTGACAATTGGGATGCTACTCGCGTTGTTATTGATATAGACACGAGAAACTATTTTTGATCACAACGTATTGGACATATCTTTCTACAGTCATTATATTTGGCTAAAATAACATGAAATACAACACGAGAAACTATTTTTGATCACAACGTATTGGACATATCTTTCTACAGTCATTATATTTGGCTAAAATAACATGAAATACATACTGCAACAGACAACATGTCTGTCTACTGGAACGGTCAGAACTGGAGAGCCGGACTGCCCGAGACACTTCGCGCGCCAAGCCAGCAAGGCGTGACCCGAACGCCACCGAAGTGCATCGCCAGTAATATCGTCAGTCTTTTGTTTTAGTAATACTTTGATTTTAATAATTTTGAAATGACTGATTGATAGCTGGCTCTTGAGAGATGTTTACTTAAAAAATTTGGATGACATGTTTAATTTATAATAGAAACTAAATTTTAACGTTTTGGCTCCCTACCGCCGAACACAGCAGCCAATCACAGAGCAGCAGCATCATGCAGGCGGTCTTTCTCACGGGAATGGTACCGAATGTAACATCTGTCACCGGTACCTCATCCCACATTGTGTCATCTCTATGCTTCTTGCATCTCCACTGCCCTGGGAATAGCTTCCTGGAGCCTAATATGATGGCCGAATAAGCCAGAAATATTACACAATGTGCCAAGTCATCGGGCCACAATTGTTCGTAATTGGGTTGAAGGACGTTCTGGACACTTGACCGAATGATTTGGTTACAGAGATCGCTCGACATGAATCCCACCGAACTTTTTTGGGACATAATCGAGCAGTCAGTTCATGCACAAAATTCTAGACTGGAAACAAATTTGCAATTATAAACGGCTGTAGATGTAGCATGGCTCACCATTTCTGCAGGGGACTTTCAACGATTTGTTGATCAATGCCTCGTCGAGATGCTGCATTACACCGGGCAAAAGGCGGGCCGACACGGTATTAGAAGGTATCCCATGACTTTTGTCACTTCATTGTAAAATAATAATTCTGCGAGCGTAATACATGAAAACGAAATAACCGGGCAAAATGGACAATTGCACAGAAAAGCAAGGCGTATGAAACGAAAAAATAATGTAGATGGCAAGTGTTGTAATGATGGGGGTGAAGGTCTGGCAACCGCGGGTGGATGATGTGGCAGCAATCCCTTAGATCGGCTAAAAGCGCGCTGTGCAACCAGCGTGAGGCTCACCCCTCTAGTTCTTTCGTAGCTGTCAGTCCTAAAGTAATTTCGAATTGAGTGTAGTGGGAGAGTGCAACGACCTTAAAGGAGACACAGCGGTGCCTAGCTGAGCGCCGCGGCGTTGTTGATCCTGGCGCAGGCCTGCGGAAGAGAGGATGGTGTACGCTATTTGGAATGCGGCGAACTTGTTCGTGGTCCGGGAGCAGACACAGCGTTAGCTAGATCTCTGGCTATTTCTACGGTCTGTCTGCAAACTGAGAAGTGAGCTGTGGAGTCCTCACTCCGCAACCGGCCGGAGTGGCCGAGCGGTCCTAGGCGCTTCAATCCGGAACCACACGACCGCTACGTTCGCAGGTTCGAATTCTCCCTAGGGCATGGATGTGTGTGATGTCCTTAGGTTAGTTAGGTTTAAGTAGTTCTAAGTTCTGGGGGACTGATAACCTCAGATGTTAAGTCCCATAGTGCTCAGAGCCATTTGAACCTAACTAACCTAAGGACATCACACACATCCATGCCCGAGGCAGAATTCGAACCTGCGACCGTAGCGGTCACGCGGTTCCAGACTGAAGCGCCTACAACCGCTCGGCCACACCGGACGGCTGGCTGTTCCACAAGATTGTACCGACCATTTGGCGGCGCACATTTTCAATCAGTGGCATCGCATTTCGCAGACCTACTCGGAGAGTGTTTATTTTCCACTAAATGTGTTAACATTGTACTAAGTAAAGAAATTAGTAACTATGCCCTCTGAAAATTATTTTAGCATTGACACTTTGGTAGATGCACTCGAAGACAGGGAACAAAGTTACCCATTTAGCTTCGGACACACGCGCACCTTATACATTTTTCAAATATGGAACTGTCATCGGTGTACTCTGCAACTCCTTCACTACTTTTTCGTGTTAGTTCAAATTAAGACAGCAAATTTTTTGAGATGATTTACTGAAAGTATGGGAAAATGTAATTCATGATGATGTCAGCGAATTTTCAAGAAGCGAGAAACTATATTGTTCTTGAATTTAGGTGCTTAGGTACCAGTGAAACCCAGAAATGCCGTGCACCGAAATGCGGTTTTTCAGAGGATCATATCTCGGATTACATTAATCACAGAGATAAGAAGTCAAGTGTTTTGGATAGCCCTTGGCCTACCGAACGTTTGTATAACTGTCGGAGGTACTGGCATACTGTAGTTGTCCTACAGCAAGGGGGAAAAAATTAAACATAACACACTTCCTTCAGCCCAGGCAAACTAACCAAATCGCTTGATTTATCTGCATTGTGTGTGCTCTAGCGTAAAACCTTAGACGGCTTGTAAAAGCACCATTTGTTCAGGGCGGTTTCTGAGAAACCCACGAAAAACCACGATTTACGACTACGAAAAGTACCAATTGTGGGGATAGCCACATCCATACTTTACATTCATCGCAGATCGTCGGATATTTTACCAGGTTTGAAATTTTTTCTAGTTATCGTCTGTTACCGAGATCCAGTGCATAAAAATTACTGTGCGTACACAGAAAACCTCAAAAAAACCGGTTTTATCCGCTTTTGCGCTGCAATACACATTTATCAAAATAACTTATCATATACAATATTTCAGAATTTAACTATACATTCTTAGACATTCATCTAGAAAACCGTATTCCTGTTTTCGAAGCGGCGCGGGGTGGCCGTGCGGTCTGAGCGCCTTGGCACGGTTTGGGCAGCTCCCCACGTTGGAGGTTCGAGTCCTGCCTCGGGCGGGCTCGTGTGTGTGTGTGTGTGTGTGTGTGTGTGTGTGTGTGTGTGTGTGTGTGTGTGTGTAAGTGTGTGTGTGTGTGTGTGTGTGTGTTTGTGTGTGTTATACTTAGCGTAAGCTAGTTTAAGTTGGATTAAGTAGTGTGTAAGCCTACGGACCGATGACCTCAGCACTTTGGTTCCATAGAAACGGCCACCACCACCGTTTTCGAAAATCTGTACCAGTCACCCAAGTACAGCCGAAAAATCATAATTTTTGGATCCCAAAGGAACCAGCTATGGGGTTGGGCACTTCTATAATTTCTGTTCATGGAAAATCGTCGAAATTTATGCCACATGTTTTCACTATGATGTTTCTGGGAAATCGTGAAACTTTTCGATATGATCGTCTGGTACTGAAATCCAAAGGTTAAAAGTTACCGTACTTACGCACGTAAAATATACACGCAATATCCGGTTTGAGACTTAAATGTAGTTTTCACCGACGTAGTGAACAGATGGCAAAGCTTCTTGGACCATAACAAGGGATCTGAGCTCATCAAACAATGTTTTTAACCAGAATATTTTCACCAATAAAACTTCATGAAGCGCTGACTCTATATAAGGGCATTTGACGCCTATGCAAATATGCCCGAAGTGGTTCTCCAGTGGCTCAAAAGTGCGTTAACATGCTGAAAAGAACGCAAAATATGTAAAATATTTGTAATAACACTTTTACTCTTATAATTTGTAAGATGCAGCTCATAAGCCGGACGTTTTCGATGTATTGCTATCGATGATCAAAATACCACGAAAAAAATGAGAAGCAAACGATTTTATGTTAACCTTATATTAAGCGTACGTGTTTATGTGTGTCAAAGTACTTAATTGTGTCGAAGTATATTAACTGCCGAAACTTTACTGACCTACAGAATTGGTTTTTTTTATGAGCAGTACACTCTGATGTAACGGAGAAAAGAAGGGAACCAGCGGGAAAATGAATCTGTTGGACGAGTGTATTCCTCTTTAAAAGACTTTTACAGAAAAGTGTCTCAATCCTCATTCCAACTTCGTTGTAATACGATATTATCAGGTATACCGCTCTCTCCTCATCCGCATCTGACTGAATGGCTTACACCAATTTTATGCAGATCTACAGCATGCATTGACAGAATAGTGAAGGAAAGAAAGGAGAAATTCGGAAAGGAATTTAAAGTTCAGAAAGAAGAAATGAAAACCTTGAGGTTCTCCGATAAGACTGCAATTCCGTCAGAGACAGCGAAATAGACTTGGAAGTGTAATTGAACGGAATGAACAGTATCTTGAAAGGAGGATATAAGATGAAAATTAACAAAAGCAAAACAAAGTTAATAGAATGTAGTCGAATTAATTCAGGCGAAGCTGAGGGATTTAAATTAGGAAATGAGACGCTTAAAAAAGTAGAGTTTTGCTGTTTCGGCTGTAAAATAACTTAGATAACCGAAGTAGATAGAATATAAAATGTAGACTGTCAATTGCAAGAAAAGCGTTCATGAAGAATAGAAATATGCCGACATCGAATACAAATTTAAGTGTTAGGATGTCTTTTCGGAAGGTAGCCCTGCATAGAATTGAAGGGTGGACGATTAACGGCTTGGACAACAAGAGAAAAGAAGCTTTTGAAATGTGGGTCTTCAGAGAAACCTGAAGATTAGATGGGTAGATCATCTAACTAACAAGGAGATATGTACAGAATTGGGGAGAAACTAAATTTGTGGCTATGTTGACAAAAAGAAGGAATCGGTTGAGAGAACAAATTCTGGGACACCAAGGAATCGTCAGGTATAGTATTTGAGGGAAGTGTGGGGCAGGGGGGGGGGGGGGAGGGAATCTTAGAGGGAGGCTAAGAGAGGGGTACAGTAAGAAAGTTCAAGTGAATGTTGGTTAAGCAGTTATTAGGAGATGAAGAGGCTTGCAGAGCATAGCGCAGCGTTGAGAGCTGCATAAAACCAGTCTTCGAACTAAAGTCCACGACAACAACACAGCGTACGATCCATTACAATTCGTATCATGCTTCCACTTGGTTTCATATAAGTATTTTCCTTCCTCGAATGTCAGGGAACAGCTGATAAGCAAGGCAGGCTAGTTTCATGTCCCCTTTCGCAACCAATAGCACAAAACTGGGTACGTGACGGTTATATCGGCAGGCTGTATTCCCAGAATTACTATCATTGCTTCTACTGGTATTGTACTAAATGCTTCCGTAAATCTTGGAACCTCCCTTCGCAGCATATTGATAGCGCAGCTGCTGGGCCCACACGCCTGCTGCTAATCAATGGCAACGAACGTGGCACTAGGCAACAAACAAACAAACGTCGACAAAAAAGTAACTGCTGCAGTCGTATGAAATGAAAAACAAATTCACAGCGGAAACCATTGCAGAGGGTAGCAAGCTATCTGAATCTGAAATGTAATGCAGTTGGGAATTGCAGTACTGGAGGGGGTAGAATTTTAGCAGTCGCGGGTG
The DNA here is from genome assembly GCF_023897955.1 of Schistocerca gregaria. NCBI lineage: Eukaryota > Metazoa > Arthropoda > Insecta > Orthoptera > Acrididae > Schistocerca > Schistocerca gregaria. The sequence continues at coordinate 184,102,796 of NC_064920.1, read as the reverse complement.
TTTGCAGCGGCTACGTGTCTCGCGAGTCTGTTAATTGAGAGCCTTAACTCACTAGTTCCATCGTAACTCACGGTTATAAAGTAATTTTGATCATGTTGTATAGAAAATAATTAACGCAAGGCACGCAACGAAAAGAGTCTATGAGATCGTGCTGAGAAATGTCTCCGAATATTTTACATGAAAACTCAAACCTTTTTAAATAAAATAAACGTTATTAACATTCTTCATCTTTGTTCTTGATGTCTACATATTTATTTTTTAGCATAATCGCGCTGGGGAAGAACACTTCGCTCCTAAAGAGGGACAAGTTTGTTGATATCCTCACTGTAACATGTTTGAATTTGTTTACGGTACCAGTACCTCACCTCTGCTTGCACCACTTCATCACTATCACAGTGAAGTCTCCGCAGGTGTTCTTTCACTTTTGGAAACAGATGAAAATCGGATGGAACCAAGTCGGGGCTGTATGGAGGATGATGAGTGATGACACTGAACCCCAAGGCATCGGATTGTTGAAGATGTCGTAACGCTCGCGTGTGGACTGACATTATCATGCTGAGGGAGACAGTGCCCCATGTGTGTAACGTACTCTTGGAATACGAAACTCGATCACAGCACACTGTTTCTCACTCACCCACATAGTTGCGGTATACATTGCCAAATTACAATTCGGAGCCCACTAGCGGCAGAGGACCGAAAATGTGTCGACTTGAAGAATAAAGATGTAAACTGTTACTAACACTTGTTTTGTATAAACATCTTTGAGTGTTCACAGAAAAAAATTCGGAGGTATTACTTTTAAGCACGCCCTCGTGTGTGTGTGCCACTCCACGCTGCGGTGCATTCCTAGGCAGGAAATTGATTCTCAGTCATCCCAAACAGTAGTTGGAGCGTTCTTTCGAGAAAGGCCACTTCACTCACCACGAGCGTTGCTCGCTCTTCTGTTAACTTGATGCCAACAACCTGGTAATTTTTCTCACGTTTCAGTCTGGTAGAAATTTAACAAATATCTGAAGAAGATTACAAGACGTGGACCAACTTTACATACGTGTATGCGACACTTATATGTACAGAAGAAGTATATCAACTAAAAAAATCATAGAACTTGCTATTCCGTAAACCAAAAATAATTTAACTAGCAAAAATATTGGAAATACGGGATAGCGCTAGGCATTTCACACAGAATGACCGTCATACCAACCAACATGGATTCGAAAGCTATGGTCATGTGAAACCCAACTGGCAGTTCTCTCACGTGATAAACACACTGGACTATCACTCGGTAGGATGACAATTCAAATCCGCGCCCGACCATACAGTTTTGTTTTCCGTGAATACCCTAAATGGCGCAGGAAAATTCCGCATGGGTACTTTGAAAGGGCATGGCCAATGTCCTTCCTCATCCTTTCGTAATTCGAGCTTGTGCATCGTCTCTAATGACCGCGCTCTCGACGGGATGTAAACTCTGATCTCCCTTCCTTCTCATATGACAGTTTCTGTTTTTGGCCTTCAGCGTTAGTGCACTGTTTAGCCATCAACAAATAAACTATTTAGCCTTCAACGTTTACAATATTCAGCCATCAAAAATGACAGCAAATGTTTTTAAACACATTTAAAAGCATATATCTCTTTAAAAAAATTGAAAACTATGTCTTCACTATTAGCAAAAGAACTGCCTTATCATTCTTTTTCAGTTCGTGTTTCCTCGAGATAAACATTTTTTAGCTAACGACTAAATAAAATGGTGACTGGATATTGTCTCAAATAAATGTTATCAGACACGTAAGAACTGCATTATCATTCTTTCGTAAAAGATCACTAATGCTTCCAGAGAATAGTACCTAACGTTTTCTTTGTTCTGCGAATAATTTATGTGCCTGAAACTTGGAACAAACGAATGCTAAATGACTAATATCTCATAAATCTGAATTATTACAATTTCTTAATTGCCAGCGATTTAAATTAGAACGGAAGCCTTCAAGACTGAATGTCATCCAAATGATTGTTGAGTTAGCTGAGCGGTCTACTGAAACGTAAAGGAAGTAAAGTAAGCGAGTTACGTAGTGTTGAATCCGACCGGAATATTTTGGTTTTTTTACCTTTGAACTTTTCCCACTCTTCTTCCCGCTGGGACGCGGAATTCCATTTTTACTTGAAGTCAGAAGTCGTATTACCGTGTTTTTCCCAGTTCCTGCAGTCTATGGTACTGAAAACAAATTTTTAAAAAGAAATAATCAAAATCTTCTTGTCGTTTTGAAATAAAGAATACTCGATGATCTTCACGAATGCTACTGATCTCGTTGCCTAAAAAGAAACTGCCAATGGAAGCTTACACTGATCGTAATGACACATTCTTGTACACAAGGAAGCACACCCAGCGCTACCTCCTGATGAGATTCTTGAACTATCAGGGTTTATATGAAAGCTTCGCTCAAGGTTTCAAAGATATACGTGCTGCCTATCAAACTGAGATCTTTGCCAATGTTAACACCATCAGAAAGATGCACAGAGGCAAAAGCCAATTCATATATACGAAGTCTGATCGCTGTTGTGTCACTTTTGGATGGATTTCTCAACTTCTACATACTGTAAGCTATGGATCAAGGCAGTCGAAAGGATGTTGGATTTCCAGAATGAATTCTCACTCTGCAATGGAAATCATAGTTAATGCAATACCCTCTCTTGCAGGAGTATTAGAAACGCAATGTACGCAGGAGAAATTGAAACTTGGAAGATAATAGAAGTCAGTGGTGAAAGTAAAGGTTGGAGACCAGTTTGAGAGTCGTGTCTGGATAACTCGTTCGGTAAATCACTTGCCTACGAATCGCAAAGGTTTAAGTTCGAGTCGCCGTGCAGCTCACAGTTGTAATCTGCCAGGAAGTTTCAGATGCATAATTTCTTGACTTCTGAGAAGCATTTGGTTCAGTACCACAGCTAGCTTATTTTAGAAAGTGCGATTGTATGCGGTATCAAGCTAAAAGCTGTGAGAGAAATGAGGATATCTTGGCAGATGAAAGTCCATAGAAGTAGAACAAGAGCAGTGGAATGTAGTCGAATTAAATCAGGCGGTGATGAGGGACATTAGATCAGGAATTAACGGACAAAATTTGGTAAACAAGTTTTGTTACTTGGGCAGCAAAATAATGGGCGTTGTCCAAAGCAGAGAGGATATAACATGCAAAATAGCGATAGCAAGAGAAGTATTTTAGAAAAGTGAAGCGCTAGGGAATCTTTACTGGATGTATTTGTATGGAGTGAAGCCTTCCTCAGAAGTGAAACGTCGACAATATGCAGTTGAGACTAGAAGGGAATTGAAGCTATTGGAAGATGGTGCCACAGAAAAATGCTGAGGGTTAGATGGCTATATCGAATAACTAATGAAGAGTTACTGAATCGAAATGGAAAGGAAAAAGCATTTATGGGTTAACCCAGCTAAAAGAAGGGATCAGATGGTAGGACATAGCCTTAGTCATCAAGGAATCATCGATTTGGTAACGGAAGGAAGTGTGCGGGATGAAAATTGTAGGGGGAGACAAACGCTTTAATACTGTATGGAGGCTGAAATGGTTGTAGGCTGCAGCAGTTATGTGGATATGATGAGACTTGCATAAGAAAGGCTGCGTCTCACTAGTTTTTAGTAACAAAATCATCACGATTCTTCCACTGAATCTCAGCTTGGCATCTACTTTTAATATTATTTGTTTTGTGTGGTCATTCTCCTTTAGGTCGCACTGGATGGTTATTTGTTGATATTTAATAGTAGTTTATGTTTTTAACATTTTTATGCAGTGACAGCAACTGATATTGTTTATATAAGAATATACAGCCTACAGTTTCAGGTTAACTTTATCGTTTACCTAGGTTTCAACGTTAGTAATAACGTCTTCTTCAGAACCTTTTTTTTTCTTTATTGTGATTTCATTCCCCTGCCCCATATGGGCAGGGGATGGCTGTCAGCGGCACAATCCGCCGCTCTTCAGCCGAGTGACACTACAACTAAAACAAGAATAAAATGATACATACATAAGGAGATAAAAAGAGGAACATAAAACAGAGTAAGGGGAGAAAATGGAGGTAAAATATACACGGACATGGAGACGTTCATGGGAGACAGCTAAAAAAGTCACCAGAAAGTTAAAAAACACAATTGGCGATTCTTAAAACACAGAGAAGACACTGAATGCGCAGTCACATGTTAAAAGTCGGCCACAGTAGTAAAAACACTCCGGAACAGCACACTTAAAACCCACTTGGAGCACACACGATGAACAATAAAACTGCCAGGTGAGACCTGCCGAGGGAAAAGGTCAGAGAGTATGGTGAAGGAAGGGAGAGCAAGGGGCAGCTGGGGAAGCGGCGGGATGAAGAGAGGAGGGGCGTCAGTGGGTTCACGAGGTGGCAGGAGACACATGAGGTGGGAGAGGAAGAGGGAAGACAGGGCAGGAGGGAGCGCAGAGACACTGAAAGGAGGCACAAGAGATGGAGGGGGAGTAGGAGGGGAATCCGCTCAGGAGGAGGGAGGAGGAGGAGAGGGAGCCCTAAGGAGGAGGCAGGAAGAAGGGGTTAGAGTTGGTAGGATGGTTCAAATGGCTCTGAGCACTATGGGACTCAACTGCTGTGGTCATTAGTCCCCTAGAACTTAGAACTACTTAAACCTAACTAACCTAAGGACATCACACACATCCATGCCCGAGGCAGGATTCGAACCTGCGACCGTAGCAGTCGCACGATTCCGGATTGCGCACCTAGAACCACGAGACCACTGCGGCCTGCTAGAGTTGGTAGGAAGGGTAGATGTCAGGGCAAAGCTCATCATCCAGGAGGGGTAGACGGTGGAAGTTGTGTTGGGAAAGGAGACGGAAGGTGTGGAGATGGAGAGAGGGAGGGACACAATGGTAAAGGCGCGGCAACTGGTTGGGGGTTGAGAGGATGGGAGAAACCAGGGGGTGAGGGGGATGAAGGCAGCGGACAATATAGAATGTGTGGATGTGTTCAAGGAAAAGGAGAAGGTGGGGGAAGGGGATGAGGTCGTAGAGGATGCGCGTGGGGGACGGAAGGCAGATGCGGAAGGCAAGGCAGAGAACATGGTGTTCGAGGATTTGGAGGGCTTGATAGAACCGGGGAGGGGCGGAAATCCAAGTGACGCTGGCATAACAGAGGATGGGGCGGATCAAGGATTTGTGGGTGTGAAGGATGGTGGAAGGATGCAGACCCCACGTCCGGCCGGGCAGGAGTTTCAGGAGGCAGAGGCGGTTGTGAGCTTTGGTTTAGATGGTAAGGAGATGGGGAGTCCAGGTGAGGTGGCGGTCGAGTGTGAGGTCAAGGTATTTGAGGGTAGGAGTGAGGTGGATAGGATGGCCATAAATGGTGAGGTAGAAATCATGAAGGCGGAAGGAGCGGGTGGTGCGGCATATGATGATTGCCTGGGTCTTGGAGAGATTAACACGGAAGAACCACTGGTTGCACCAAGCGGTGAATTGGTCAATGCGGGTTTGGAGGGTACGTTGGGACTGTTGAAGGGTAGGATAAAGGGCTAGGAAGGCGGTGTTATCAGCGAATTGGAGAAGATGAACAGGAGGGGGAGGTTTGGGCATATCAGCAGTGTACAGGAGATAGAGGAGAGGGGAAAGCACAGAACCTTGGGGCATGCCGGCAGAAGGGTAGAAAGTACGGGAGTTGGAATTGTGGATAGTCACATAGGAGGGACGATGGGAGAGGAAGGAAGCAACGAGACGGACGAAGTTGATGGGGAGAGCATAGGTCGGAAGTTTGAAGCGGAGCCCGGGATGCCAGACACAGTCATAGGCGTTCTGTAGATCAAGGGAATCAAAGATAGCGGAGCGACGGGAGTTAAGTTGGAGGGAAAGAAGATTGGTAAGGTTAAGGAGCTGGTCGTCGGTGGAGAAGGAAGGCTGGATGCCACATTGGGTAAGAGGAAGGAGGCGGTGCTGGTTGAGGTGGCGGTGAATACGGTGAGAGAGGATGGCCTCGAAGACCTTACTGAACACGGAGGTGAGGCAGATTGGACGATAGGAGGGGGGTTTGTTAGGTTTAGGGAACAGCAGGACATGGGAAGTCTTCCACAGGTCGGGGTAAACTCCAGTTTAGAGGAGGACATTGTACAGGGTGGCAAGGACAGACAGGAAAGATGGAGGGGATTCCTTGAGGTGACGGTAGGTGACGCCATCATGACCAGGGGCTGTGTTGCGTTCAGAACCTGCAAAAAGTTAATATTATAATGTGCTAGTAAATTATATTAGATACGGTCATCCTATAGGATGCAACGTGTAGTACTTACATAAAATATTATTTAAATGTTTGCCTAAAGCAAGCCATGTCCTAAGTCAACTTTCAAATACTTGTTGCATAACCATAAGGTTTTGTCACTTCTATTAAACAAGCTGTAGCAAATTCACTTGAAGCCCGTTGGATGGGCCTCGTCGTGTGACCAGAGACTGCGGACCGCGAGGGCTTCACGGTCTGCCTCACAGAGGGCGGCGCGCATGCGTGAGATGTAGAGAATCAAACTCTTATTACGCACGCGTCAGATAACATTTTTGCTATGAATTAATTTTGTCCTTTACTACTATAAGTTAATTACAGTATCCAGCATGACTACGTTTTACACTCTACTACAAATCCTTATACACTGACCAACAAATCTCGTATGAACATCTGTAGGAGAGGTTCTATTATTACAGAAACTGTAATGGTCACATGCATTATGAATTATTGTGAACGTAATTTAGGCTGGAAGCCTTCGAAGTATGCCAAATTTTTTAGATACAGTTGATCGTTCAGTAAATTGCCTCTATCTGTAATTAGGTGTGCATAAATTTGTAGTTCCTCAAGCGTGTCGAGTCTATATCCCTTAACTTCATGATGTAGTAGCTCTATCTCACGTAAAGGTTTAGGTGTATGAGTCATTTGCACCAGCCGAAATTTTTACAAAGGCACAGACGGTGTTTAGAAAGGATAGATTGCAGGCAACCGGTGGTGGCGTGTTTGTCGCTGTTAGTAGTAGTTTATCCTGTAGTGAAGTAGAAGTGGATAGTTCCTGTGAAATATTATGGGTGGAGGTTACACTCAACAACCGAGCTAGGTTGATAATTGGCTCCTTTTACCGACCTCCCGACTCAGCAGCATTAGTGGCAGAACAACTGAGAGAAAATTTGGAATACATTTCACATACATTTTCTCGGCATATTAGAGTCTTAGGTGGAGATTTCGATTTACCAGATATAGATTGGGACACTCAGATGTTTAGGACGGGTAGTAGGGACAGAGCATCGAGCGACATCATACTGGATGCACTATCCGAAAATTACCTCGAGCAATTAAACAGAGAACCGACTCGTGGAGATAACATCTTGGACCTACTGATAACAAACAGACCCGAACTTTTCGACTCTGTAAGTGCAGAACAGGGAATCAGTGATCATAAGGCCGTTGCAACATCCCTGAATATGGAAGTTAATAGGAATATAAAAAAAAGGGAGGAAGGTTTATCTGTTTAGCAAGAGTAATAGAAGGCAGATTTCAGACTACCTAACAAATCAAAACGAAAATTTCTGTTCCGACACTGACAATGTTGAGCGTTTACGGAAAAAGTTTAAGGCAATTGTAAAATGCGTTTTAGACAGGTACGTGCCGAGTAAAACTGTGACGGACGGAAAAACCCACCGTGGTTCAACAACAAAGTCAGGAAACTACTGCGAAAGCAAAGAGAGCTTCACTGCAAGTTTAAACGCAGCCAAAACCTCTCAGACAAACAGAACCTAAACGATGTCAAAGTTAGCGTAAGGAGGGCTATGCGTGAAGCGTTCAGTGAATTCGAAAGTAAAATTCTATGTACCGACTTGACAGAAAATCCTAGAAAGTTCTGGTCTTACGTTAAATAAGTAAGTGGCTTGAAACAGCATATCCAGACACTCCGGGATGATGATGGCATTGAAAAAGAGGATGACACGCGTAAAGCTGAAATACTTAACACCTTTTTCCAAAGCTGTTTCACAGAGGAAGGCCGCACTGCAGTTCCTTCTCTAAGTCCTCACAGAAACGAAAAAATGGCTGACATCGAAATAAGTATCCAAGGAATAGAAAAGCAACTGGAATCACTCAACAGAAGAAAGTCCACTGGGCCTGACCGGATACCAATTCGATTCTACACAGAGTACGCGAAAGAACTTGCCCCCCTTCTAACAGCCGTGTACCGCAAGTCTCTAGAGGAACGGAAGGTTCCACATGATTGGAAAAGAGCACAGGTAGTCCCAGTCCTCAAGAGGGGTCATCGAGCAGATGCGCAAAACTATAGACCTATATCTCTGACGTCGATCTGTTTTAGAATTTTAGAACATGTTTTTTACTCGAGTAACATGTCGTTTTTGGAAACCCAAAATCTACTCTGTAGGAATCAACCTGGTTTCCGGAAACAGCGATCGTGTGAGACCCTACTCGCCTTATTTGTTCATGAGACTGAGAAAATATTAGATACAGGCTCCCAGGTAGATGCTATTTTCCTTGACTTCCGGAAGGCGTTCGATATACTTCCGCACTGTCGCCTGATAAACAAAGTAAGAGCCTACGGAATATCAGACCAGCTGTGTGGCTGGATTGAACAGTTTTTAGCAATCAGAACACAGCATGTTGTTGTCAATGGAGAGACGTCTACAGACGTTAAAGTAACCTCTGACGTGCCACAGGGGAGTGTTATGGGACCATCGCTTTTCACAATATATATAAATGACCTAGTAGATAGTGTCGGAATTTCCATGCGGCTTTTCGCGGATGATGCTGTAGTATACAGAGAAGTTGCAGCATTAGAAAATTGTAGCAAAATGCAGGAAGATCTGCAGCGGATAGGCACTTGGTGCAGGGAGTGGTAACTGACCCTTAACATAGACAAATGTAAGGTATTGCGAATACATAGAAAGAAGGATCCTTTATTGTATGATTATATGATAGCGGAACAAACACTGAAAGCAGTTACTTCTGTAAAATATCTGGGAGTATGCGTGCGGAACGATTTGAAGTGGAATGATCATATAAAATTAATTGTTGATAAGGCGGGTACCAGGATGAGATTCATTGGGAGAGCTCTTAGAAAATGTAGTCCATCAACAAAGGAGGTGGCTTACAAAACACTCGTTCGACCTCATCAGTGTGGGATCCATACCAGATCGGGTTGACTGAGGAGATAGAGAAGATCCAAAGAAGAGCGGCTCGTTTCGTCACAGGGTTATTTGGTATCCGTGATAGCGTTACGGAGATGTTTAGCAAACTCAAGTGGCAGACTCTGCAAGAGAGGTGCTCTGCATCGCGGTGTAGCTTGCTCTCCAGGTTTCGAGAGGGTACGTTTTTGGATGAGGTATCGAATATATTGCTTCCCCCTACTTATACCTCCCGAGGAGATCACGAATGTAAAATTAGAGAGATTCGAGCGCGCACGGAGGCTTTCAGACAGTCGTTCTTCCCGCGAACGATACGCGACTGGAACAGAAAAGGGAGGTAATGACAGTGGCACGTAAAGTTCCCTCCGCCACACAATGTTTGGTGGCTTGCGGAGTATAAATGTAGATGTAGATGTTCCGCAAAGGTTGACCCCCGTGTTCCTACGCCCTTTATTGGAAGATGTTCTTTAAACCTTACTGCTGTACCTCTGCCTGTTTGACCTATGTAATAACACGGTAGTTTATGTTTCCACTTATCTGTTTCCGATAGTGCAACAAAGGGTAGTGAGTTTCTGCTGCTAGTCTGTCTTCCCTGCTTTTTGCTTTTCAGGACAGAGACAAAACCCAGAGAGCCGAGTGTCCGTCCCAGTTCCGTTGCTTTGTCTCTGGCTGTTGCTTTGCGCCGCGCCTGTTGCTGCGACCCCTCGTTGACCCACTTTCTCAGCGGGTGACGGATGGAACAGCAACCCTTCCGCGACGTGGGACCCCTCCGCCTCGCCCAGTAAACCAGACACCGCAGAGCCTTGTGAGACTAGTCACTGTCTGTTCCTCGGGACGGGTTGCCAACTGAAGCCGGCGCAGCGCGGTCCAGAATTTAATAACGCGCGACCGCAGCGCGGCGCCACGAGATTAGACGGCACTAAATTGCGAGTGGCAGCACTGCTGTGCCGCGTCTGAGCCGCGCGCTGGGATTCCCCGGTCCGCGGCCGCCGTAATCCGTGCCGGATGCTAATGCCAGCCGCAGCAGGAATGCGCGCAATAAATACTGCTTTACGGCCGTATTGATCCCTCGGCAGTACGGCGCGCCGCCCCATCGATTAGGCCCTCGGACCATTGCGCAATAGCCGCCTTCCGGTTGTGACACCTTACTGCTGGCGGAACACTCGCACTGCCTCTGAGGGCGCCACTTTATTTCCCACCAGTATCGCTGTTCACAGAAAACGTATTTCTCAACTATTTTTATTTATTTTAGTTTTTTGCCAACTTTTTTTCCTCCATCTTCTTACTGGTTTGATTCAGTCTTCTACGTTTTCCTCCCATTGTGTAGTTACACTCGAACTGTGGAACTACAAGCCGAAAAAGGGTCCACCAACCCCACCAATGCTGCAAATTTCCCTTCGGGTAGAAGAGAAAACTCGTATGTCTAAGATCAGTGGTTCCCAAACTTTTCCTTTGACGGAACACTGAAAATCTTGGTCATTGTCTGGCCATCCTGATTTAGGTTTTCCGTGATTTCCCTAAATCACTCCAGGCAAATGCTGGGATGGTTCCTTTGAAAGGACACGGCCGTCTTCCTTCCGTGTCCTTCCCTAATCCTATGAGACCGATGACCTCGCAGTTTGATCTCTTCCCCTAAACAACCCCCAAAACCTGGCCCTTGTTTTTTTTTTGAACGTTAATAACATTTTAAAAAGGAAGATAAGCTTCTTTTGTTCAGCGATTAATTCATTTTTAAATCAAAACTAATAAGACAGATATTCTGGTAAAATTTTTAAGAAAATAAATAGTATCATTAAATGTCGAGAAAGACCTACCAGGTTATTAATAGTTTTTCGCGGAGCACTTATTCACTTCCCGCAGAAGGACCAGGTACCTTGTAGGATGGCAGAGCTGAAACTAGAGACAAAAAAGTAAGTTGCAGAAAAGTGCAGTTCGACAAGTAGGATAGCGATACTGAAGATGGCAAATAGTGGAAAAGTAATGTACAATGAAAGGGGCCCATGCACCGCTTACTTTATAAGACTTTTACTCTCAGTGGGAAGTGAATTCTACTGGTGAACCTGATTGGAGTTTCTCGAACAAAAATAGATACAATGTCAAAGTTTTTACAGTAGGAACCGATCGCGTTTCGTGTAGGTACGTGGAAGATCACACTCATGTAAGTTTTTAGCATAGACACATACCTTCATTGAATCGATATGGCGCCTTCTAAAATCAGACAAGTAGCAATACTATCTCCATGAATTAAAGACAATAGTATTCATCATGACAAATCGGAGAACTACATGTTAATATAGCATTAACTAACCGCAGTAGTGGCTAAGGAAAGGTTCCAGAACTAGTCTCCTATATAAACGGAATACACACATTAAAAAATGTTTTGCACCACCCCGGCTCCCAGAACTCCTGAAGATAGACGTTGGCTGTGGATAATTTATCACAGACACAGTCTCTGTGACTGTTCAAAGATGTCACTAAACCCGCCCAAAGATGTAAACAACCATGCATGAGCAACGCCTCTTAAACGGAGGGGATCCGACAGCCGATCAGTTCTAGCCATTCCACCAGGAAGGAGGTACACGGCTCGTGTTGTCTGTAGTTTAATTATTCCTAGACGGTCAATTCCGCGGTTCCATCGCGTCCGCATTGTTACTTTGTACCAGGAAGGGCTCTCAACAAGGCGAGTGTCCAGGCGTCTCGGAGGGAACCAAAGCGATGTTGTTCGGACATAAAGGAGACACAGAGAGACAGGAATTGTCGATGACATGCCTCGCCCAGGCCGCCCAAGGGCTACTACTGCAGTGGATGACCGTTACCTACTGATTACGCCTCGGAGGAACCCTGACAGCATCGACGCCATGTTGAATAATGCTTTCCGTGTTGCCACAGGACGTCGTTTTACGACTCAAACTCTGTGCAATAGGCTGCATGATGAGCAATTTCACTCCCGATGTCCATGGCGAGGTCCATCTCTGCAGCCACGACACCTTGCAGCGCGGTACAGATGGTCCCAACAACATGCTGAGTGGACCGCTCAGGATTGGCACCATGACATGTCTGATCCTCTGGAATCCGATGATCAAGTCTGTTACAGACTGGGGCCAGGGGTCGATACTTTCCCATTGTTCTTTTCTGGCGTAATGTGTGTTGAGTTTTTGGTGGTGAAATCCCAAAGGGTCTTATATATATTCCACTGGAGTTTCTAATTCCAGAAGATTCAATCACTATATATACAGTGGTCCATTGATCGTGACCGGGCCAAATATCTCACGAAATAAGCGACAAACGAAAAACCTACAAAGAACGAAACTTGTCTAACTTGAAGGGGGGAACCAGATGGCGCTATGGTTGGACCGCTAGATTGCTGCCATACGTCACACGGATGTCAACTGCGCTTTTTTAAATAGGAACCCCATTTTTATTACATATTCGTGTAGTACGCAAAGAAATGTGAATGTTTTAGTTGGACCACATTTTCGCTTTGTGATAGATGGCGCTGTAACAGTCTCAAACACATGGCTCAAAATTTTAGACGAACAGATGGTAACAGGTAGGTTTTTAAAATTAAAGTACAGAACGTAGGTACGTTTGAATATTTTATTTCGGTTGTCCAATGTAATAGACGTACCTTTGTGATCTTATAATATCTGAGAACGCATGCTGTTACGGCGTGATTACCTGTAAATACCACATTAATGCAACAAATGCTCAAAATTATGTCCGTCAACCTCAATGCATTTGGCAATACGTGCAACGACATTCCTCTCAACAGCGAGTAATTCGCCTTCCGTAATGTTGCTGAACAGTCCAGAGAAAATTTGAGTTTCGTAACAAATAAATACCCCACTCATATGGCTATAGTTGGTGGAGACTTCAACCTTCCCTCGATATGTTGGCAAAAATACTTGTTCAAAACCGGTGGAACGCAGAAAACATCTTCCGAGATTGCTCTAAATGCTTTCTCCGAAAATTATTTCGAGCAGTTAGTCCACAAACCCACGCAAATTGTAAATGTTTGCGAAAACACACTTGACCTCTTACCCACAAACAATCCAGAGCTAATAGAGAGCCTCATGGCTGATACAGGGATTAGTGATCACAAGGTCGTTGTAGCTAAGCTCAATACCGTTTCTTCCAAATCCACCAGAAACAAACGCAAAATAATTTTATTTAAAAAAGCGGATAAAGTGTCACTAAAAGCCTTCATAAGAGACAATCTCCATTTCTTCCGAACTGACTATGCAAATGTAGACGAGATGTGGCTCAAAGTCAAACATATAACAGCAACAGCAATTGAGAGATTCATACCTCATAAATAGGTAAGAGATGGAACTGATCCCCCATGGTACACAAAACAGGTCCGAACTCTGTTGCAGAGGCTACGGAAAAAGCATGCGAAGTTCAGAAGAACGCGAAATCCCGAAGATTGGCTAAAATTTACAGACATGCGAAATTTGGCACCGACTTCAATGAGAGATGCCTTTAATAGGTTCCACAACGAAACATTGTCTCGAAATTTGGTAGAAAATCCGAAGAAATTCTGGTCGTATGTAAAGTAAACAAGCGGCAAGATGCAGTCAATACCTTCGCTGCGCAGTGCCGATGGTACTTTTACCGACGACTGTGTCGCTAAAGCGGAGTTATTGAACGCAGTTTTCCGAAATTCCTTCACCAGAGAAGACGAATGGAATATTCCTGAATTTGAAACACGAACACTGCTAGCATGAGTTTCTTAGAAGTAGATACCTTAGGGGTTGCGAAGCAACTCAAATCGCTTGATACGGGCAAGTCTTTAGGTCCAGATTATATACCGAATAAGTTCCTTTCAGATTACGCTGATACAATAGCTCCCTACTTAGCAATCATGTACAACCGCTTGCTCACTGATTGATCTGTACCTACAGATTGGAAAATTGCGCAGGTCGCACCAGTGTTTAAGAAGGGTAGTAGGAGTAATTCATCGAACTACAGACCTATATCATTGATGTCGGTTTGCAGTAGGGTTTTGGAGCATATATTATATTCAAACATTATGAATCACCTCGAAGGGAACGATCTATTGATACGTAACCAGCATGCTTCAGAAAACATCGTTCTTGTGCAATGACCGCTATCGACAGGGGATCTCAAGTTGATTCCGTATTTCTAGATTTCCGGAAAGCTTTTGACACCGTTCTTCACAAGCGACTTCTAATCAAGCTGCGGGCCTATGGGGTATCGTCTCAGTTGTGCGACTGGATTCGTGATTTCCTGTCAGGAAGGTCGCAGTTCATAGTAATAGACGGCAAATCATCGAGTAAAACTGAAGTGAAATCAGGTATTTCCCAGGGAATCGTCCTGGGACCTCTGCTGTTCCTGATATATATAAATGACATGGGTGACAATCTGAGCAGTTCTCTTAGGTTGTTCGCAGATGATTCTGTAATTTACCGTCTAGTAAGGTCATCCGAAGACCAGTATCAGTTGCAAAGCGATTTAGAAAAGATTGCTGTATGGTGTGGCAGGTGGCAGTTGACGCTAAATAACGAAAAGTTTGAGGTGATCCACATGAGTTCCAAAAGAAATCCGTTGGAATTCGATTACTCGGTAAATAGTACAAGTCTCGAGGCTGTCAATTCAACTAAGTACCTGGGTGTTATAATTACGAACAACTTCAGTTGGAAAGACCACATAGATGATATTGTGGGGAAGGCGAGCCAAACGTTGCGTTTCATTGGCAGAACACTTTGAAGGTGCAACAAATCCACTAAAGAGACAGCTTGCACTACACTCGTTCGTCCTCTGTTAGAATATTGCTGCGCGGTGTGGGATCCTTACCAGGTGGGATTGACGGAGGACATCGAAAGGGTGCAAAAAAGGGCAGCTCGTTTTGTATTATCACGTAATAGGGGAGAGAGTGTGGCAGATATGATACGCGGGTTGGGATGGAAGTCATTAAAGCAAAGAATTTTTCGTCGCGGCGAGATCTATTTACGAAATTTCAGTCACCAACTTTCTCTTCCGAATGCGAAAATATTTTGTTGAGCCCAACCTACATAGGTAGGAATGATCAATAAAATAAAATAAGAGAAATCAGAGCTCAAACGGAAAGGTTTAGGTGTTAGTTTTTCCCGCTCGCTGTTCGGGAGTGGAATGGTAGCGAGATAGTATGATTGTGGTTCGATGAACCCTCTGCCAAGCGCTTAAATGTGAATTACAGAGTAATCATGTAGCTGTAGATGTAGATGCATTGACAATGCGCTGACGCACGTTGTCAGTCGTTGTCGTTGGATCACTATAGCAAATATCCTTCAACTTTCCCCACAGGAAGAAACCCGGGGACCTCAGATCCGGTGAACGTGCGGGCCATGGTATGGTGCCTCGACGACCAACCCACCTGTCATGAAATATGCTATTCAATACCGCTTCAGCCGCACGCGAGCTATGTGCCAGACATCCATCATGTTGGAAGTACATCGCCATTCTGTCATGCAGTGAAACATCCTGTAGTAACATTGGTAGAACATTACGTAGCAAATCAGCATACTGTTGTGTACATAGTTCCGCGTAGTGTGCGCGTACACAACTTTCCCACTAGAGCCCGCCCCGTTAAGCACAACAGCGCAGGCGCAGCGCTCGTCCGTCTCCACACTACGAGATGGCGCTGCCTTAGAGACGGACCAAATTTTGATTCCCCCAATCTGCGTATTAATATGTAACACAACCAATGAGATTGCTGCTAACGTAGAACCTTTTCTCCTCACGGATCACACTCGTGCAGTGATACCTGAACGTGTGAGGTATTATAATGAGTGTACAGACCTCCGATTAGTCAGTCTGCACTAATCTGCATTGGTCTGCATTTGTCTGCACCAGTCTGTACCAGTCAGCATTAGTCTGTACCAGTCTATAATCAAGTTTCTGTGTGCACCTAAGAAGATTATCATATTCCTGTACATAGCCATGAAAATAAACGTATAGACACTTTGTCAAGTATCAGAGATATGTGAGAAAAAGGTTATAGTACGAAGACCAAAGGAACTTCAGATTGTCAATTGTAAATAGCATCCAGAATCAAGTTACATAATGTTTATGCTTGTTATTATTTTAATAAATGTGTGTGAAAATTAATAAAGTTCTGTTTAAAGTTGGTCACCGTCAATCTGCTACTTTAAGCGTGCAAGTGGCATTTCTATCGTCTGACCTAACGGCAGAAGATAAACACGCCACGATAAGACCACGAGACATATTGCTGACACTCGCCTACTTCGTTAGAGTGTCAAGTCAAATAATCTGATGGTGTGTGTACCGAAGGTCTTACAGTACGCACATCACACTTACATTGCACCATTTAGATTGCCATCGATAAAATGGGGACCAATTATCATTCCTCCCATAATGACGCACCATACATTAACCCGCCAAGGTCTCTGATGTTCCACTTGTCGCAGCCATCTTGGATTTTTCCGTTGCCCAGTAGTGCATATTATTGTGGTTTACGTTACCACTCCCCCCCATGAACCATGGACCTTGCCGTTGGTGGGGAGGCTTGCGTGCCTCAGCGATACAGATGGCCGTACCGTAGGTGCAACCACAACGAAGGGGTATCTGTTGAGAGGCCAGACAAACGTGTGGTTCCTGAAGAGGGGCAGCAGCCTTTTCAGTAGTTGCAGGGGCAACAGTCTGGATGATTGACTGATCTGGCCTTGCAACATTAACCAAAACGGCCTTGCTGTGCTGGTACTGCGAACGGCTGAAAGCAAGGGGAAACTACAGCCGTAATTTTTCCCGAGGACATGCAGCTTTACTGTATGATTAAATGATGATGGCATCCTCTTGGGTAAAATATTCCGGAGGTAAAATAGTCCCCCATTCGGATCTCCGGGCGGGGACTACTCAGGAGGATGTCGTTATCAGGAGAAAGAAAACTGGCGTTCTACGGATCGGAGCGTGGAATGTCAGATCCCTTAATCGGGCAGGTAGGTTAGAAAATTTAAAAAGGGAAATGGATAGGTTAAAGTTAGATATAGTGGGAATTAGTGAAGTTCGGTGGCAGGAGGAACAAGACTTCTGGTCAGGTGACTACAGGGTTATAAACACAAAATCAAATAGGGGTAATGCAGGAGTAGGTTTAATAATGAATAGGAAAATAGGAATGCGGGTAAGCTACTACAAACAGCATAGTGAACGCATTATTGTGGCCAAGATAGATACGAAGCCCACACCTACTACAGTAGTACAAGTTTATATGCCAACTAGCTCTGCAGATGATGAAGAAATTGAAGAAATGTACGATGAAATAAAAGAAATTGTTCAGATAGTGAAGGGAGACGAAAATTTAATAGTAATGGGTGACTGGAATTCGGCAGTAGGAAAAGGGAGAGAAGGAAACATAGTAGGTGAATATGGATTGGGGCTAAGAAATGAAAGAGGAAGCCGCCTAGTAGAATTTTGCACAGAGCACAACTTAATCATAGCTAACACTTGGTTTAAGAATCATGAAAGAAGGTTGTATACGTGGAAGAACCCTGGAGATACTAAAAGGTATCAAATAGATTATATAATGGTAAGACAGAGATTTAGGAACCAGGTTTTAAATTGTAAGACATTTCCAGGGGCAGATGTGGACTCTGACCACAATCTATTGGTTATGACCTGTAGATTAAAACTGAAGAAACTGCAAAAATGTGGGAAATTAAGGAGATGGGACCTGGATAAACTGAAAGAACCAGAAGTTGTACAGAGTTTCAGGGAGAGCATAAAGGGACAATTGACAGGAATAGGGGAAAGAAATACAGTAGAAGAAGAATGGGTAGCTCTGAGGGATGAAGTAGTGAAGGCAGCAGAGGATAAAGTAGGTAAAGAGACGAGGGCTGCTAGAAATCCTTGGGTAACAGAAGAAATATTGAATTTAATTGATGAAAGGAGAAAATATAAAAATGCAGTAAATGAAGCAGGCAAAAAGGAATACAGACGTCTCAAAAATGAGATCGACAGGAAGTGCAAAATGGCTAAGCAGGGATGGCTAGAGGACAAATGTAAGGATGTAGAAGCTTATCTCACTAGGGGTAAGATAGATACTGCCTACAGGAAAATTAAAGAGACCTTTGGAGAGAAGAGAACCACGTGTATGAATATCAAGAGCTCAGATGGCAACCCAGTTCTAAGCAAAGAAGGAAAGGCAGAAATGTGGAAGGAGTATATAGAGGGTCTATACAAGGGTGATGTACTTGAGGACAATATTATGGAAATAGAAGAGGATGTAGATGAAGACAAAATGGGAGATACGATACTGCGTGAAGAGTTTGACAGAGCACTGAAAGACCTGAGTCGAAACAAGGCCCCCGGAGTAGACAACATTCCATTAGAACTACTGACGGCCTTGGGAGAGCCAGTCATGACAAAACTCTACCAGCTGGTGAGCAAGATGTATGAGACAGGCGAAATACCCTCAGACTTCAAGAAGAATATAATAATTCCAATCCCAAAGAAAGCAGGTGCTGACAGATGTGAAAATTACCGAACTATCAGTTTAATAAGTCACAGCTGCAAAATACTAACGCGAATTCTTTACAGACGAATGGAAAAACTGGTAGATGCGGACCTCGGGGAGGATCAGTTTGGATTCCGTCGAAATGTTGGAACACGTGAGGCAATACTGACCTTACGACTTATCTTAGAAGAAAGATTAAGAAAAGGCAAACCTACGTTTCTAGCATTTGTAGACTTAGAGAAAGCTTTTGACAATGTTGACTGGAATACTCTCTTTCAAATTCTAAAGGTGGCAGGGGTAAAATACAGGGAGCGAAAGGCTATTTACAATTTGTACAGAAACCAGATGGCAGTCATAAAAGTCGAGGGGCATGAAAGGGAAGCAGTGGTTGGGAAAGGAGTGAGACAGGGTTGTAGCCTCTCCCCGATGTTATTCAATCTGTATATTGAGCAAGCAGTAAAGGAAACAAAAGAAAAATTTGGAGTAGGTATTAAAATTCATGGAGACGAAGTAAAAACTTTGAGGTTCGCCGATGACATTGTAATTCTGTCAGAGACGGCAAAGGACTTGGAAGAGCAGTTGAACGGAATGGACAGTGTCTTGAAAGGAGGATATAAGATGAACATCAACAAAAGAAAAACGAGGATAATGGAATGTAGTCAAATTAAATCGGGTGATGCTGAGGGAATTAGATTAGGAAATGAGACACTTAAAGTAGTAAAGGAGTTTTGCTATTTAGGAAGTAAAATAACTGATGATGGTCGAAGTAGAGAGGATATAAAATGTAGACTGGCAATGGCAAGGAAAGCGTTTCTGAAGAAGAGAAATTTGTTAACATCGAATATAGATTTATGTATCAGGAAGTCGTTTCTGAAAGTATTTGTTTGGAGTGTAGCCATGTATGGAAGTGAAACATGGACGATAACTAGTTTGGACAAGAAGAGAATAGAAGCTTTCGAAATGTGGTGCTACAGAAGAATACTGAAGATAAGGTGGATAGATCACGTAACTAATGAGGAGGTATTGAATAGGATTGGGGAGAAGAGAAGTTTGTGGCACAACTTGACTAGAAGAAGGGATCGGTTGGTAGGACATGTTTTGAGGCATCAAGGGATCACAAATTTAGCGTTGGAGGGCAGCGTGGAGGGTAAAAATCGTAGAGGGAGACCGAGAGATGAGTACACTAAGCAGATTCAGAAGGATGTAGGTTGCAGTAGGTACTGGGAGATGAAGCAGCTTGCACAGGATAGAGTAGCATGGAGAGCTGCATCAAACCGGTCTTTGGACTGAAGACAACAACAACAACAACGTTACCACTGTTGGTGAATGACGCTTCGTCGCTAAATAGAATGCGTGCAAAAATCTGTCATCGTCCCGTTATTTCTCTTGTGCTCAGTGGTAGAACTGTACACGACGTTTAACGTCGTTGCCATGCAGTTCCTGGTGCATAGAAATATGGTACGGATGCAATCGATGTTGATGTACCATTCTCAACACCGACGTTTTTGAGATTCCCGATGCTTGCGCAATGCAGGTCGTGGTTGACGTTACACATGTGGCTGAACACTTCCTGCTTCCTTAAACAACGTAACTCTCCGGCGAACGGTCCGGATACTTGGATGATGTCGTCCAGGATACCGAGCAGCATACATAGCACACGCCCGTTAGGCATTTTGATCACAATAGCCATACATCAACATGAAATTGACCTTTTCCGCAACTGGTAAACGGTCCATTTTAACACGGGTAATGTATCACAAAGCAAATACCGTCCGCACTGGCGGAATGTTACGTGATACCACGTAAATATGCGTTTATGACTATTACGGCGCCATCTATCACAAAGCGAGAAACGTGGTCCAACTAAAACATTCATATTTCTTTACGTACTACACGAATATTTAATAAAAATGGGGGTTCCTATTTTAAAAAATGCAGTTGATATCCGTTTGACCTATGGCCATCTAGCGGGCCAACCATAGCGCCATCTGGTTTTCTCCCTTCAAGCTAGACGAGTTTCCTTCTTTGTAGTTTTTTCGTTTGATGCGTATTTCGTGAGGTATTTGGCCCGGTCACTATCAATGCACCACCCTGTATATGTCGGTATATATACCGGTATATAATGATTGAATCTTCTGGAATTCGAGGAATTCGAAACTCCAGTCGAATATAATGTGTGGTTTGATGCCACACCAGTGTACGCTATACTGCGTCTTCATACCTGAATGGCTACTGTGACCTTTGACCATTTGAACCTGTTCACAGTAAGAGACTCAACTTGTAGGAAATACCTGGAAGTTGAATCGTGATGGCGACGGCGATCTTATTAGGTTTCCTTTCTCTATCGCGTAGCAAGGTTTCATTATTCCTCATGGTGATCGACTGAAATCGAACGTAAATATTTCGAACTCTTCATATTACAGAAAATGTGGATGCTACAAATTGTATGGTAAAGAAAATATACAGAAAATTACCCTGCTTAAAAAACACTCAATGTGGCACACGCGGAATCATGTTTCATTAAAAGTACTGAAGGCTCTTTTTGGTATAATATTGAACATGACCTTGGATTCGAAAGCAGATTTAGAAGACTATTTTGCAAAAGACTGGCTACAACTATTTTTTCAAGATATTTTCTCTAAACTCTCTCCTTTCAACAAAGGGTTGCGTAATTTGTAGCAAATGCAAGCACCACACAGAAAAGTATAATAAACAGCCATAAACAAAAAACCATATGTAGTTTCAAAAATTGGTGAAAAAGGACATAAAGTGGCCAAGTGACACTATATTGCATTTTTTTAAACAGTAGCGTAATAGCTCGTAGTTCCTTACGTCCTTTTCTGCTTACTGGTAAGAGTTGGGGACACTGCAGTGAGCCGAAAAAGTGGGTTGGAAAATGTAAAGATTTGATTTTCCTTTATAATTTGTACCCCCTAAACATTCCATAATCACAAAACTGACGATTCCTTGATGCATCAGGAAATGCCGTATCTCTTCTTTTAGTCAAATCGTGGCATAAATTTCTTTTTTCTCCAATTCAGTTCTACTTAATTAGTTATACGATCTAACCATCTAATCTTCAGCGCTCTTCTGTAGCGTCACGTTTCAAAACTTTGTTCCTCTGCGTGCTTGAATTGTTGATAGTATTTGTATTCGATGTTAAAATATTTAACTTTTGAAGCAAAGCTTACCTTTTTACAGCCGTCGGCTGTTATTTTCCTGCCCAAGAAGTAAAAGAGTATCGTCTGCATTTAAGTGTTTTTCCAAATCCTTTATGCCTCTGTCAGGTTACAATGCTATCCTCAGACCCTGAAGATTTTATTTCTTCCCCCTCAAACTCAATCCGGTCTCAAAATTTCTCGTTAGTTTCCTCCCCCTGGTTGTTCAGTGTACAAGTGAATAACATCGAGAATATACTACAACCGTGCCCCCGTCCATTCTCAATTAATGATTTACTTTCATGTCCTACGATTCGTATAGCTGCTGTTTGGTTTATGTACATCTGAAATATCGGGTGATCAAAAAGTTAGTATAAATTTGAAAACTGAATAAATCACGGAATAATGTAGATAGAGAGGTACAAATTGACACATGCTTGGAATGACATGGGGTTTTTTTTAGAACAAAAAAAAAGTTCAAGAAATGTCCGATGGAACGCCCTTCATGTGATCAGAATAGCAATAATATGCATAACAAAGTAAGACAAAGCAATGATGATGTTCTTTACAGGAAATGCTCAATATGTCAACAATAGATGTAGTCGAGGAATAATGTTGTGAACAGCACTGTAAAGCATGTACGGATTTATGGCGAGGCATTGGCGCCGGATGTCGTCTTTCAGCATCCCTAGAGATGTCGATTGATCACGATACACTTGCGACTTGAGGTAATCCCAAAGCCAATAATCGCACGGACTGAGGTCTGGGGACCTGGGAGGCCAAGCTTGAGGAAAGTGGCGGCTAATCACACGATCATCACCAAACGAAGCGCGCAAGAGATCTTTCACGCGTCTAGCAATATGGGGTGGAGCGGCATCCTGCATAAACATCGTACGTTCCAGCAAGTGTTTATCAGCGAGGGTGGGGATGATGCGATTCTATAACACATCGGCGTACCTCTCGCCCGTCACGGTAGCAGTTACATAACCAAAATCACGCATTTCCTTGAAGAAAAAGGGCCCGATAACGGTAGATGTGATAAATCCAACCCATACCGTGACTTTCGTCGTGCAATGGAGTTTCCACGACAGTTGTAGGATTTTCGGTAGCCCAAATTCTGCAGTTGTGGGCGTTGACAGACCCTCGGAGCGTGAAATGAGCTTCGTCGGTCCACAACACATTACTCAACCAATCGTCATCTTCCGCAATCTGTTGAAACGCCCCCATCGCAAATGCCCTCCGCCTCACTAAATCGCCAGGTAACAGTTCATGACGCCGATGGATTTTGTACGGATAGCATCGGAGGGTAAGCCTCAGTGCCAACCAAGCAGCAGTGTATGGAATGCCGGTGCGACGTGCGACTGCACGAGCGCTGACTTGCCCGTGCATAGACGAACCCGCTACAGTCTCCATTTCTTCCTGAACTGTCTCAGCAGCATTACGCCTTGTGCTCTGTCGCCCACTACGAGGTCTATCATCTAAACAACCCGAGGCTTCGAAGTTCGAAATCATTCTCGCCATAGCTGCATTTGTCAACAGACCTTTACCCGTTCGAATCATCTTCCTATGGTGATAGGATCGTAACGCTGAACCAGCACATTCCCCATTCTGATAATACAGATTCACTAAAAGCGCCTTTTCAGGTAACATCGACATGCTGCGACTGCTGCCGCATCTGATTCTCTCTCTCTCTCTCTCTTTTTCTTTATTGTAATTTTAATCACCTCATACAAGGCGGGCTGTCAGCAGCATATTACGCTGCTCTTCAGCCATGAGTGGTCCAATAATATGACATAGAGGTGGTACAGACAATACAATAAAAACGGCGGGCAAAAATGTAGATACAAAAAACAATAAACATGAAGCCGTTCACGCTGGACGAGAAAAAACACTAACACTTGTTGACACGGCGCACATAACACGGATGAAGGCGACGGCACGCGTGGACAGTGGTGGCGTGACGACGAAAGAACACTAAACACAAAACGAAGGCACACTCACGAGACACTGATGGCGATGATCTCCGGCGCGCGAAAGTCCACTGTGCGTGTTCGAGTCCGGGGACCTGCCATGAGAGGAGGAGGGGGGTGGGAGAGGTAGATTCTCTCTCTCTCTCTCTCTCTCTCTCTCTCTCTCTCTCTCTCTCTCTCTCTCTCTCTCGTTACAGCTCCTTTTATACACGACTGTCATGCGCAATCACTGACGTTTTGCTGTCCAACGCCATCTGTCGGACATTTTGTGAACTTCGTTTTTTTGTTCTAATAAAATCCAATGTAATTCCATCCATGTGTGTCAATTTTTACCTCTCTATCTACATTATTCCGTGGTTTATTAAGTTTTCAAATTTATACTGACTTTTTGATCACCCGGTATATACACTCCTGGAAATTGCAATAAGAACACCATGAATTCATTGTCCCAGGAAGGGGAAACTTTATTGACACATTCCTGGGGTCAGATACATCACATGATCACACTGACAGAACCACAGGCACATAGACACAGGCAACACAGCATGCACAATGGCGGCACTAGTACAGTGTATATCCACCTTTCGCAGCAATGCAGGCTGCTATTCTCCCATGGAGACGACCGTAGAGATGCTGGATGTAGTCCTGTGGAACGGCTTGCCATGCCATTTCCACCTGGCGCCTCAGTTGGACCAGCGTTCGTGCTGGACGTGCAGACCGTGTGAGACGACGCTTCATCCAGTCCCAAACATGCTCAATGAGGGACAGATCCGGAGATCTTGCTGGCCAGGGTAGTTGACTTACACCTTCTAGAGCACGTTGGGTGGCACGGGATACATGCGGACGTGCATTGTCCTGTTGGAACAGCAAGTTCCCTTGCCGGTCTAGGAATGGTAGAACGATGGGTTCGATGACGCTTTGGATGTACCGTGCACTATTCAGTGTCCCCTCGACGATCACCAGAGGTGTACGGCCAGTGTAGGAGATCGCTCCCCACACCATGATGCCGGGTGTTGGCCCTGTGTGCCTCGGTCGTATGCAGTCCTGATTGTGGCGCTCACCTGCACGGCGCCAAACACGCATACGACCATCATTGGCACCAAGGCAGAAGCGACTCTCATCGCTGAAGACGACACGTCTCCATTCGTCCCTCCATTCACGCCTGTCGTGACACCACTGGAGTCGGGCTGCACGATGTTGGGGCGTGAGCGGAAGACGGCCTAACGGTGTGCGGGGCCGTAGCCCAGCTTCATGGAGACGGTTGCGAATGGTCCTCGCCGATACCCCAGGAGCAACAGTGTCCCTAATTTGCTGGGAAGTGGCGGTGCGGTCCCCTACGGCACTGCGTAGGATCCTACGGTCTTGGCGTGCATCCGTGCGTCTCTGCGGTCCGGTCCCAGGTCGACGGGCACGTGCACCTTCCGCCGACCACTGGCGACAACATCGATGTACTGTGGAGACCTCACGCCCCACGTGTTGAGCAATTTGGCGGTACGTCCACCCGGCCTCCCGCATGCCCACTATACGCCCTCGCTCAAAGTCCATCAACTGCACATACGGTTCACGTCCACGCTGTCGCGGCATGCTACCAGTGTTAAAGACTGCGATGGAGCTCCGTATGCCACGGCAAACTGGCTGACACTGACGGCGGCGGTGCACAAATGCTGCGCAGCTAGCACCATTCGACGGCCAACACCGCGGTTCCTGGTGTGTCCGCTGTGCCGTGCGTGTGATCATTGCTTGTACAGCCCTCTCGCAGTGTCCGGAGCAAGTATGGTGGGTCTGACACACCGGTGTCAGTGTGTTCTTTTTTCCATTTCCAGGAGTGTAGTTGTAAAGGCAAAAAAGGCAAAAACGTTTGTAACCAGCAGAACTGCCGATGCAGTACAAATCGAGAAACAAAAAGGGAACAGAGCCGCGAGACACTGGGGAGAAGAAACAAAATTCTCCGAACTCAGAAGTAACGAACAAAACGTAGACAGGTTGAAAAAGGAAACCGCAGAATACGCGCTGTGAGTGGCGCCCTTTTAACGAGAGCGGCGAATAAAGAGCGCGTGGGTAGGGGGGCAACGATGTGGGCGGACTTTTCTCCATCGGACTTAATTAACACGGGGTGAGCCCAGCGAAATTTTCGCGACCTGCCGTCGCGTTGCCCGCCTCGAAGCTCTTTCATGTTCCCTGTGGCTTGTGCAGGTATTCGCTTACAAAGCGAAATCCTACCTCCTTTCCAGCGTGTCGGTAAATGGCGCTGGCGCCGTATGTAATGACGTCACCGACCATCCGCGTAGTTACTGCAGTTCTAGAACACTACATTGTTGAACTGTGAGAACAGGCCCAGACTATGCGCCGCATCTTACCATACAACTGCAGCAGATTCGTTACACGAACGTAAGGAAGAAAGGTTAGGGTGAAACGGTCAGTCGACGAAGAGGTCGCTAGAGACGGGGCACCAGATCGAATTTGGAAAGGAACCAGCGAGCTGTTTGCCTTACGCGATTGATGGAAATCACGGTAAACCCAATTCTGGGAGACCGGATGAGAAATAAAGTAGAACCGCCGCCCTTTCGAATACTATCCCATTCGTATCATTTTCATTCTGAGATTTATCCATATGATCTTCCAAATTTTAGGCCTAAAATTACAGATAGGGCAGGGGATTCTGTCCGGAGTGCTTTGAGGCAGAAACTATTGTTCGTGAGACGAATGTTTAGATTTTTACTGACCTAAACTAGGTAACAACTCATCACAAATATTCAGAACGAGAAGCGCTTGTTTCAGTACAAGCAGTATAAAAAGAATTCAAAATTTTGTGCACTGTCTCAAATATTCATATTTACTCTTGCAAAATGACTCAGTTTTATTTACCAATGTGCAACAGTGGTGTAATCTGCTTAAACGCAGAAGTGATCTGTTAGTTAAAACTTTCCATGTGTCTACTATGGAAGAGAAACAGTATTTTATCGTGGCTTATGGTTTTAAGTCTCACCAGACTTTCACCAAATTAGCACATATTTAGTAGCTGCAGTTCTATAACACTACGTCGTTGTTTTCTGATGATAATCAGAATGTTTCAATTCGTGTAGCAGACGATTGTGAGAAATCATGACAGTGTTTATCGAAAGTTCTTTTTCCATGTTTTCCCCTATCTCGTTTAATCACCTGTCTCATGATTCGTCGTGGTCGCTTCCCATCATTCATCACGTAGCTACCAAGTCCGATACATAGCGGTAAAAACCGCTATACACCGTAAGTGCACTTGTACTGAACATTTTTCTCAGTTCTTATCACGTAAATCATAGTTTGCTTTCATTTTTAAGGTAATGAAAATGGGAAAGAAATTAATAAATGCTAAATTTCAGTTACTTTTTAACTGCAATATAATACTGGAAAGACAAAGTGTAGTTGTGATAGTCACCAAACTGGCTACGACTACGCAGATTATACACATTTATACTTATGTCTTCCACAGATAAGTTCTAAAATATTCTCGTTCGTCGTAATCGAATTACTACACACTTTACTTCGTAGAAGTTTTTACTGACACACACTTATCACTTATGTGATACAAAACACTAATATACTTTACCTCTACCCAGTCACAAGGAATAAGTGACGAATAAGTTGGACATCAAAATAATAACTGTCACAGATAATTCTCCGTCACAGTCACAATATGACAATTTCGTTGCAGATATTATCATAATAAAACAATGTTTTACAAAATTTCATAAATTCATTTGCGTTTGAATTTTTTTTTCATCTGGTCGGAAATACTTGAGCCCTCTGCTGACCATGCGCAGTA
This sequence comes from Schistocerca gregaria, assembly GCF_023897955.1. Taxonomy (NCBI): domain Eukaryota; kingdom Metazoa; phylum Arthropoda; class Insecta; order Orthoptera; family Acrididae; genus Schistocerca; species Schistocerca gregaria. The sequence goes on along the minus strand of NC_064920.1, from coordinate 184,075,224 downwards.
CTAACGTGTCTTTGCGCAGCTAGTTTTTTTACTGTATCGTACCTCCGTCAATTCTGAAAGTGCCCAACCAGCGAATGTGTTACTCCGCTTACCATAAGACGAAAAAAAGGAAACGGGTGACAATACAACGTCGTCTCACATACTGTTCTGCACTTGAAAGAGAAAAGAAAGGTATTAAAACACTAAAATGCCTAGCTTTGTTCTTCCATTCACCGTGTTCGTCATCAGATCGCAATACTCCCTTTCATAGCCTATCACTAAATTGAAAAAAAAGTTCCACATTCCTTAGGCGACACTATTTCCACATATATTTCATGAAGGAATTGGGTCGTTGATATTGCTAACTAACGACTGCGTTACATGATAAGGGAAGCAATACCCCTTGGACGCGTCACAGACGACTGTGTAATGTTTATGAAGGTAGCGCCAGAAAAATGCAGAGGAGGACCGACAAGCGTAGTGTATCCTATATCTCTACTACATTTGTGCACATTCTAAATGTCCTGTCAATAGATCATTCATTGGCTCTCCTCCACAACGTTTTCTGTGTGATGGTTCCAACTGAATAATCCCTAGGTGTTTAGTTGAATCCACAACCTTTAAATTTATGTGATTTACCGTTTAATAGAAATTTAACGAACATTTTTAACACTCGTTGGAAGACCTTATACGTTTTAGTGTTCAGAGTCTGTTATCACTTTTCTTGTCTAAATAATTTTGTTAATTGATTTGATTTTTTGATGGCTTTATGACGGTAAACGACAGCATCATCTGCCAAGAAGCTTAGATGGTTGCTCTGTATGTTATAATGTAGAAATAAGATGTCACTGCTACAAACTAATGCAATTCGTGGTTTCGAAGTTCATTTATTAGCTTCTACGTTCATAGTACACGTTGATGAGAGTGTGGTTAACCCCCTCGTTGCGAGACCACCAGACAGATGTGTATCGTCGACAGAGGATTGCCAGGACACCGTCAGTGCCCCACCCCAGCTACCACCACCCCTCTCCTGCTTCCGGCCCCGCACTCGCAGAGCTGGATCTGTGGGAAGTTATTGACTGCAGCTGCCTGCCAGCTTTCCGATACGGTCGCCTCCGCTCGTATTGCTGCGTTCCGCTCGCGCGCTTCCGTTTCCAACTCCCGTCTCATAAACCCTGGTGATGCGGTATACCTACAGTGCAGGCGCAGCTAGGCGGTTCTCCGCTACCTGCAAAGCAATCGCGGTGCACACAACGCCTGTGAGCAGTCGATCTTCAGATAAATCCGAAACATGTGGCAGCCCCTCCCTGCTAGTCTTCACCATAAACTCAAACTGCAGGTTGACTGGTGTCGTCGAGTAAATCAAAGTTCGGTTCGACGTTAGAGAAATGTGACGCAGACGCGAATAAAGTTTACCATCTCACCCTCTTCTTCTCCCCCCTCCTCAACGCTAATTTGTCATCACTCCCACTTTTAATGTGTCACCGATGCCTGTGATTGCAATATTGTTACTTTTATTATTATTATTATTACTATTATGGTATTTATTATTATTATAGTTATAAAGAAGATAAAGGAGAAATATAAAAAAATTATCGTTGTATTAACCAACTGTCATCACGCAATAGCTCAGTTCCTCTTCTTTCTTTTTTTGTTTCCTACTATAACTCGTTTTTGTTGGGCCACTTCGTTGTTTGTTTGGTACAAAGTTTGCTGTTGATTTTAAACTAACTTTCCGATGAACTTGAGATTTGAAATTTAACACAGCTCAGAACTGGATGACAGTGCAGTATGAAACCGCTTTCGTGCCTGGCATGTGGCGGAGAATACGCTTTTTCCCTTCTTCCTGTTACACTTGAAAAAGTTTGATAGCAAGAACGGTTGCTGGTAAGTCCCCATGTGAGCTCGTTTCTCTCTAACTTTTAGCTTATTAATCTTTTCGTGGGAGAATCGTAGGAGAAGCAATGTATTGGCTGACTCAGGTGAAGGGAAACTGAAATATTCATCAAATTTACCACTCTGTTGTAATCTCTTTAACATCTTTGAAATCAAGTGAAAAATTTAGTACGCTCATGACAAAAACCAAATTATTTAAATAAATTTTTAAAATAAGATTTTTTAAAGTGTAATAAACAGTATAAAATAATTTCTCCTAGCCCCATACAGATTCCTAAGCCCATACAAATAGTCTTAAAAATGTGTGTTGGTGTATTTTAATAGCGATGAAAATACTTGCAGAATTTAAAACGAAAAACGTTGGGAGCATGCAATAGATAATTCGTGCATGAATAAATGACCTCCTTACTATTATCTATAGCATGTGCCCCATGTTTTTCGTTTTAAATTCTACGAGTATTTCCACATCTATTAAATATTCACAAGCACAAAATTTCAGGACTATCTGTTTGGGTTTAGCAACCTGTATGGCGCTAGCAGAAATTATTTTATTCTCTTTAGTCCGTTTTAAAAACAAGTTATATTAAAAAAAATTCATTTAAATAATTTTATGGTACTCCGTCTTCTCCTCATGTTGTCTTTTCTTGTCTTCTGTCCATATTGTACCTGATTTCTTATTTCTCCTACCTTCAAATCCTCTACATTTAGAAAGTTTTCTTTTTGTTGTTTCCCATTCTTTTGTTATTTCCCATTCTTTCTTGTGTCTTTCTAGTTTCTTTCATATTTCTGCAATCCATGCTACTGTCGATTTCTTCTTCCAGAAATACAGGAATATTTGTTTCGTAAGCCTGTCCTCATTCATTTGGCAGGGATGCCCAAAGAAGATTATTCTTCGCTTTACCATTCCTTCCTATATATTCTCTATAGATTCTTAGGTCTTGTTAGCTCTCATTTTTCAATCATCCGTGTTTTGTATTACACCCATTATTTTTCTAATAGTCTGTCTTTCAAGTACCTCTATTCCACCCCCTTTATACTTCACTGTCAAGCATTCTCATAGATATAAATATTCTGATCTTATCACTGGTGTGCAGTGTTTCTATTTTGTTTATCTAGATATGCATTTCCTGTTGCATATATTTTTGTCGAACGATATGCTCTTTACATTTTATTAAATGCAAAAGTTTCGGCTCCATTCTGCTGAATAGTTTTTACTAACAGTGTCTTGAAAGGAGGATATAAGATGAACATCAACAAAAGCAAAACGAGGATAATGGAATGTAGTCGAATTAAGTCGGGTGATGCTGAGGGAATTAGATTAGGAAATGAGACACTTAAAGTAGTGAAGGAGTTTTGATATTTGGGGAGCAAAATAACTGATGATGGTCGAAGTAGAGAAGATATAAAATGTAGATTGGCAATGGCAAGAAAAGCGTTTCTGAAGAGGAGAAATTTGTTAACTTCGAGTAAAGATTTAAGTGTCAGGAAGTCATTTCTGAAGGTATTTGTATGGAGTGCAGCCATGTATGGAAGTGAAACATGGACGATAAATAGTTTGGACAAGAGGAGAATAGAAGCTTTCGAAATGTGGTGCTACAGAAGAAGATCGCATAACTAATGAGGAGGTATTGAATAGAATTGGGGAGAAGAGGGGTTTGTGGCACAACTTGACAAGAAGAAGGGACCGGTTGGTAGGACATGTTCTGAGGCATCAAGGGATCACAAATTTAGTATTGGAGGGCAGTGTTGAGGGTAAAAATCGTAGAGGGAGACCAAGAGATGAATACACTAAGCAGATTCAGAAGGACCTAGGTTGCAGTAAGTACTGGGAGATGAAGAAGCTTGTGCAGGATAGAGTAGCATAGAGAGCTGAATCAAACCATTCTCAGGACTGAAGACCACAACAACAACTCTCTGTATTTTTGCTATTTGTGTTTCTATGTATTTTGTTGTCTTGTTTTATAGTGACATGTACTTTTTCAACTGAAATTTTGAGGCTAGTTATATTTTAATACAATAAATGTTTGACATCAATAGGTTATACATTATTTTACAAAACTTATAAGAAATTGCATTTTAGAGAAGTACAGCCCCATGTTATTGGGGAACCATGCTGGATAAATTCTGAAAAGCAATATTCGAGAAGAGATTATGCGACAGTTCTGTTGCCACCATCATATATATCGAGCTGGGACCACGAGAATAAGAGAGATTATGTGCCTCTGTACGCACCTTACACCATTCCTTGTCTCTTGGCGATACACCAGTCTATAGAACAGGAAGTTACTAATATTGCTATCGCGTACTGCACGCCCTGCACATCACAGTGGATTGCAGTGTACTATTGCAGACATGGATGTAGTGGACGACATTTCTGGTCGATCTACCGATTACGTACCCACAGTGATAGACAGAGGCGCCATTTGTCAGACGTAGTTTGAAGTTGGACTCTGAAGTTTCTACCGATAGCAGTGTGTGAACTGTCGTTGGGGCTGAGAAGGCAGCTTCCGGACGGATCAACTTGCAGATTTATAGCCGCACTGAAGTCGGACAACAAATCCGGCGAGGTTGGGTTATTGGTGGCGTGTGACGCCGCCTCGCTGTCGCCATTGTCGCCCGCTCTGCGCTTTGTCCCTGGTCTGGGGAGACGCGCCTGATTTATCGAGGCGCTTCTCATCGTACAGAAACTTGGCGCGCCTCCGCCCGGTAATGGAAACGCCCGGCGCTAATTTAAATTCCATCTCTGGGTCCTTAAATGTGTGCGTGTCTTCCTGATCGATGGTACCTACTTTCGTGTCGTGGCTTAAATGGATAGAACGGGTGGGGGGGACTCCAAGTGCAGGGGAAGGGGTGGCCAGCCTCGTTTAGGAACAGGGTCGTATATCAGCTTCAGGCACCCACGAAGAAGCAATTGGGTTAATCACCATTTCCTCTCAGAATTAATTGTCAAGTGTTGGCAGTTTGGGTAAAAGGCATGATATACTGTTCTTTCTAAATGTAATCTGGGAATAGTTTGAACACCACAGTGCCGATCTAGGCATGGTTATATTGGTGATGGAATGCCATTGCCTTCTTCCGATCTTTGAACTGACCTCCCCAGCCAGATGTACGTGGACTTGAATTTTAACGTGGCTTCTGAAGCGTGCTGCAACAAATTTCATGTTAATAAATCGTGGCCAGAGGGGGAATGAAAACATTCTTTAAATAAACATGTTCCTTATGTTATGGAGGAAGATGAAAGTCGATGTAGAGGATGACGATGGTAGTGGTGGTGCTTCTGACGACGACGACGACGACGACGACGATGATGATGATGATGATGATGATTGTGATGGTTGGAGAACGCACAATAGCATGGGTATCAGCACGCGTGTAGAATATGCTTCTGCATACTTTGTGAATCATTATAACATGGAAGTATGCCTATGCAGTAGGTGTTCTGTGCCGAAAACTTTTGGTAGTGCTGCCTGCAGAATAACTGCATCATCATCAGTACGGAACTCGTATAGTACCATCAAAGATTACCGTAAGTAATGAAACATATATTGAGCAAAAGGTGCCTGAGTCAGAAATGTTCATTATTCACACGTACGGGCTGGTTGTGATTAAATTTTCGCTACATGAGCCATTTTAATTTTTGTGTGGGAGTTTTTGGGCGCAAGACATCTAAGGTCATAAGCGCCCAGTATAGGACCATAGAACGCTGGGTGACGCGAGGGTAAAAAAACTGTTGCGAGGTCCAATACAAAAAGGAAGGAAAAACAAATCTAAAACATCAAGGCGTTACGGAAGAGTATCTAAAAGACGTCGACCAGACACCGGAGTCACCAGGTAGAAATCAAATCTCTTGTGTCATATTACTACTTTAAAAAAACTTAAAACGCGAGCAACAGCTCGCACGTCATCCGCTAAAATGTCCGGCAAAGCGGGCGGTAGCCCGACTCTGAGACGTAAGTGGCTAAAATAGGGCAGAGGATCAGAAAATGTCTGACTGTTAACGGCTGGCCACAGAAAGGACAGCTGGGTGCAGGGTCGCCACTGAACAAGTGGCGGTGACTAAAGCGGCACTGCCCTATTCGTAACCGAGCTAACGTCACTTCCTCACGGCGAGACGGCCGGGAAGAAGTCGGCCAGGCTGTTGCGAGAGGTTTGACTTCTCTGAGTTTGTTCCCATGAAGGGAGCACCGACAGAGAAAAGTACAAATATCTTGCGAGGGAACAGAGTAAGAGGCGGGCCGACCGAGATGGGCTGCGGCCTGGGCTGCAGCATCAGCAGCGTCATTCCCAGGCACGGCACACCAACAAGGGCAAGAAACCCAATGAACATCACTTGGGCTCGCCCATCCGGGAACAAATGGAGGCAGTCCTGGATCCGTGGAACGATTGGGTGGACTGGATCCGGATCATCTGGACTCTGAAGGCCACTGAGGGAGTCAGAGCAGATCACGCAGCGAGTGAGTTGGTGCCCCTGGACGTAGTGAACAGCCCGATAGAGGGCAAAGAGCTATGCTGTAAAAATTGTGCACTGGTCGCGAAGACGGTATCCCTACTTTGCGACGGGGGGGGGGGGGGGGGGGGGGGAAGGGGAGGATGGGGAGTGCTTTGGACTCGACTATTTTTGATGCGTGATGGAGCTCGTGAGTTCACACGATTACTCCAAAACACGTTTGGGAAAACCGAATAATGGGCTGATCGTTCCACACTGCGTGGCCATCTCGATCACGAGTTTTGACCCCGTGTGATTTCTGCCTGTGGTGTTACCTGAACGACAGGGCTTGCCAACTAGGCATCGAGTTGAAGATTGAAGATGAGCATAGCGAGGGAGATAGCAAACATCCCACTTGAGATGTTTCGAGTAGCAACAGAGCAATTTCTAGAGTTGCTCCAGGTTATCGTTGATGCAGATGGTCGTCACATTGAGCAATGTTTGTAACCGTGAACGTAAACTAACAGATGTTGTCCTCTCGTGTGTAAATTAAGAGTGTTACTACATAGCCGACGAAGGCTTTGGTTGAGACCATTCACCCAGCTCCAAACCAAAGAAAGGACCTTGGTCTATTCTGAGGACAATTCTGCAAACTGCAAGTTCCATTTGCACACCGCGGCCTTCACCACCACCACCACCAGCAGCAGCAGCAGCCTGTATGAACAGAGGATCGCCTCAGAACCCAAGCGACAGGCGTCTTTTGAGCAGACGTGGGCCGCAAGTTGCAGACGTCTGCACCCTGCGCGTTCGACAGCCGTAGGCCTCCCAGCAGACATACCGACTGCACATTGGCTTTCCTTCTGCCCCTGAACACTGTCTACCTAATGGGTTCCATAACGCGCCTAACGTTGGAGATCTCAATTTCTTAGTAAATGCCTTTTCCCGTATGCCTGCTCGAAACCTGCTGAAGGACCGGCCACTCGTTCCGTCACAGGGTGAATGGGCGATGTCAGACGATTGGTCCTCCACGTCGAGTGTCACCATCTGCCTCTCACCTTGCTGTGAGGGCTGATCCACCGCGTCAAGTGCATTGGGAGGTGGCTCAGCAACAGAGCCGTTCGACGAAAGAAGTGACACCTCAGGTGTTTCATACAGCTCGCCAGATTCTCCACCACCACTGCACCCCTAGGCAGCAGCCTGAAAACGACTGACCGAAGCCGAAAGAACATGCAACTAATAATAAAAGTGAGCGTATGGCATTGGTGGCCGGGAGACCCCTCTCGGGTCGATTCGGCCGCCGCTCCGCAAGTTCTTTAACCCCACTACGGTGACTTGCGAGTGAATGAGAATGAAATAATGATAAAAGACACACAACACCCGGTCATCTCGAGGCAGAGAAAATCCCCGACCCCTCCGGGAATCAAACCCGGGACCCCGTGCGCTGGAAGCGAGAACTCTACCGTAAGACCACGAGCCGCGGACAACACGAAAGTGTTCGCGAACTATGGCCGACTGCTCCTCCGTCCGCACACAGCATGCACTGTCCATCTTGAATGCAAAGTAGCGCTGAAACTGCAGCCGCGCCTAAAAATCGGCATTATTTTCCGTGAACAGAGTAAAAAGCTAAGAAAAACCTAAATATCATACTTATAGCTGCACTACTTCCCGTCGCGATCGGCAATGTTAAATTTGTAGTATAGTGCAGTTGCAGACAAAGACTGCTAGAACCCCGAGAGTATTCCGTTACGAATAAAAAGTCTGTACACAGACGCTAGAAGGGGGTAAGTGCGTCCTGTTGAACCCTTTGCGGACTTCTGTGCATATAGCGTGCTGAAGTAACATAGTGCTTTTTGTTACAATGAGTCGTAAGTGAAATTAGAGGAGCGGTCTAAGACGCTGTAGTCATGGACTGTGCGACTGGTCCCGGCGGAGGTCAGAGTCCTCCCTCGGGTATGTGTGTGTGTGTTTGTCCTTAGGATAATTTAGGTTAAGTAGTGTGTAACCTTAGGGACTGATGACCTTAGTAGTTAAGTCCCATAAGATTTCACACACATTTGAACATTTGAAATTAGAGCCCAGTTAGATGGAGACTTAATGGAAAAGTTCATATTTCAAATAAAATTGTACTGGCTAGGGAAATTTTTCATAGTATAGTCAATGGCTGTTTGTGACCACACATTCGCACTTCTCTCTGGGGCCGCTCGTTCGTGGACACGTGTTTATTGTAATGATTTTGCTTCAATTATCGCTTACTATCATCGTGTCAGTTTTCACTATTCATTTGGCGTACTGTTTCGCGCCAAATCCGGCTTTTACAATCTATGAGTTTATCTTATGACTTGCAGTTCTAGCTAGCATTTATATATATAAAGAAATTTCTACATGTTAATATAATTTAAAGCTAACGGATTTGAATAAGAAGAAAATAGTTTCCGGAACTAACATGTTATGTGTAATGGATACCACCATTCCTACAAAAGCCTGTTACTGTTTGCAATTGTCCTCCAATTTTCTCGACTGTTTCCACATGTTGTGATCTATGTTGCATAGAATAAACCGTGAAATAGCTTTCATATGCGTATACAGTGATGAGCCAAGACGTTATGACTCCCTGCTTAATATCTTGTTTCTCCGTGTTTGGAACGAAATACATCGCAGAGTCTGCGAATCAGGGATCCGACAGATTATTAGTATCTTTCTGGAGGAACGTGGCTTTAGATCCCTACTCACAGATGATGTAATTCGCGTGCATAATGGGTCGCTGATTTGCGTACGCGGTTATGGCGCACGATAGCGATCAAGATGGGTTCCGTAGGATTTCCTTCTGGAGAATTTGGTCCAGAGGCATCAACGTGAGTTCACTATAATGCACCTCAAACTACTGTAGCACGGTTCTTGCTCCGAGACAACGACAATGTTACTGATGAAAGATAACATCGCCGTTGCAGAAGACATCGAGCATGAAGGGATGCAGTCGCGCTGCTGTCAGCGTGTCTTCCATTACAACCACAGGTCCCATGCAAGCGCTGGAGAATGTTTCCCGTAGCATAATACTGCTCACACCAGCCTGCTTCCGAGGTGAGCAGCACGTTTCGAGCCTTTGTTCGCCTCCGTGACGGCGTTTATGGAGACGTCCATTCGCCAAATGTAGCAAAAATGTGATTCAGCCGACACGTTTTCATTCACCGACGGACGAAATTGGAAATTTGTGGTTAGTTCATATAGGACGAAATTGTTGAGGTCATCGGTTCCTAGGCTTACACACTACTTAATCTAACTTACACTAACTTACGCTGAGGACAACACACACACACACCCATGCCCGAGGGAGGACTCAAACCTTCGACGGGGAAAGCCGCGCGAACCGTCTCAAGGCGCCATAGAACGCACGGCTACACCGCGAGGCGCGACGGACGAATCCCAATGGTCCCGCGCACACTGCAATCGTAATTAATGATGTCTTTGGATCAACATTTGAATACGTAAGGATGGTGTGCTGCGGAGCTCCATGATCAATAACATACGATGTACCATGTGCTCCTAAATACTTGCATTGCCATTGTGCTCTTTCGACAGATATGCCACTTATCACCATCTATTCTACTTTACAAAGCAGACAAGCCTCCGAAGCCCACGTTCTGTGAAGAGTCGTCGACGCCCGACCATTTAGCGTGTGGTGCACTGTCGTCCTACCTCTATTCGCAGATGCTCACGACAGTAGCACGCGAACATTCGGCCAACTTCGCCCTTTTTGGAGGTACTCCTTCACACGCTCTGCGTAATAATAATGATGATAATAATAATCTGCCCTTTGTAAAAGTCACTTATCTGAATACATTTTCCAATTGGCAGCCCATATCTTCGCTAGGATGGTCTTTCGTCCGCGTGTGTCCCCTTACATACTTATACCTTTGCTACTACTTTACGTGTCCGCAATACCACCAGGAAGAATCGAACGATGCGGTGGGCAGTGGTCATAATGTTGTGTATAGTTGAGTACTCCTCAGTATCATATAGCATTTAAACTCAGTATTTCACAGTTCCACGAATTCTCTCTCTTTTTTTTCGCTACAGACTAGTGTGGGATAGCTCACCATTTGTTTGTGCAGTGACGTTAATCACGATATAATGCGTTTCATTTTGCAATGTGAAAACCTTCAGAGAAGGCACAGTCGGCAAAGGCAGTGGCGTTAAACCTTCATCAGACTCTGCACGACCGGAACTATTGTTCGGCGCTGCGGTGAACGGAGAACAGAGGAATTTCCAAACCGCGGCGCAGCGGCGGAGGCCGAATAAGCAGAAAACGAGAAAAGCGACTGTGCCGTGTAATTACGGCAGCTGGATTTATTCAGCGCGGCGTGGAGCGCACAATTATTATTACCGATTCTGGCGGCTGTCGCAGCCGCTGCCCCGTCCCGTATTAAATCCACGCCAGCCACTGTATTGTATTATAGCCAGCGCCGTACGACTGCTGTGAATCACAAAAGCGGGTCAAGTGCCAATGTTAACGGCAGTTTGCCTATGCAGCTATCACTGCGGGCGTCTGTACCAGTGGACAAAATCTATCTACATTACGTTAAAGCTGCAGGTCAATTTTCTGAGCTTGTTGTTTCTAGAGTACTTTCATGTTTGGTGGTGATAATTAAGGTTCAGCTACTCACAGTGGTCCAGTGTAGCCTGCAATTATAGGACAGCAGCGAAACGTGATAGTTATGCTACTGCGTTAATGGGGAACCGATTTACGCTGTATAAAAATTAGTTCAAATTTGGGCCACCAAGTGCGTATCTGGCGCTGTGAATGTAATAAAGACGTATAGAAATGTTTCCACACGTAATGGTTTAGGAAAGGGACGTGGGCGCTAAAGGTCAAACAAGTGAGAAAGGCATGATGTTGATTTTAGTATTAACCGCCGTTTACACAATTGGTTCAGTATGAGCAACAGAGACTCCACTAGATGCTGCATCCGTAAAACGACATAATCAACAGTTGCTCGCAGCAGTTCCGATGGTTATGAGCAACTACTTCCTGTATACTGGCCTTCAGATCTGGCACAGGACGAACGCATCCCAGAATAATGTGTTCATTCAGATATCCCCAGAGTTAAGTCACTTAGATTCATATCAGGTGATCTTGCAGGCCATTCATCTGGAAAACCCTTGGATATAACACGTTCGTGTGAGGTTGCACTGAGAAGATCTTTCACCGGACGAGCGACAAGAAGTGTTGCTCCATCTTGATGAAAACAATGGTTTCCACACAGTTGCGCTCTTCCCAAGCAGGAAACACATGGTTTACAAGTGAAACGTCCCCTTAGAAAAATTTATAAATGACAGTGCAGGAAAACCTCTACGTTATTTGACTTGCAAACAGCTGAGCAAAACTGAACGTGCTCAGACATTTCTCCCTTTATTTTTTTTTTTAGCGCAACGCAATCTGACTTTCAATAATTCCTACAAAATAATGGCCCTGACAAACAATATCCTATACCTTTCATGGATCACTTACCTCACAAAAATCTTCGTCACTCAAACTACTACAATACAGCGAGCGCCAATATTACCAACTAAATAAAAGATTCTACCTACTGAAGGCACTAACTACTGATAGACATAGTTAGCAAATGAAAGACTTTGATAGAGAACAAACAATGTATTTACCTTAATAATCTTCAAAAGTCATCTTTACAAATATTCATCTTAACAGATTTCTTTTTCTGACGGACACACGTCCAGATCGTCCGCTCATATTAACATCTCAAAAACTCTGGCTTCTCTCTCCCCACATCCACCACTGCTGGTGGCTCAGCTCCAACTGCACGACGCTACGCGCTGTTAACAGCCAACTGCCCAACACTACAGTAGCAAATTCCAACAATGCAAACCAGCCACAGACTGCACACTAGAGCTGGGCAACACGATTCTTTTTCCCGATTCGATTTCTACGATTCAATCTCACATTGTGAATCGATTCCTACGATTTGTTCAGGTTAGTTGATACATTCTTTGCGTGTTCCGCTTGCGTTATCTAGGCACGGACTCGTGTTTCGGTAACTGTTGTTAAACATCGATTAGAATGGACAGCGACTGCGATTGCTGTGTTCGGATGAGGGCTGACTTGGCATCCCTTCGCTCACAGCTGCAAGCGGCGCTGACTTCGGTCGCGCAGCTTGAGGCTGTTGCCAATGGGCACCACTGTGGGGAGCCGGACTCGGGTATCACGGGGATGTCAACCTCGTCCCGTCTGTCCCCAGATCGGTCTGCCGCTGTGGTTGCCCCGGTTGCTGCCCGCAGTGGGGCTGAGCCCTCGCCTGTGGTTGATTGGGAGGTCGTTCCAAGGCGTGGCAGGCAGCGAAAGGCGTCCCCAGAGGCTGATCAGAAAGCCTCCCCGGTGCGTCTGACAAACCGGTTTCAGGCACTGTCTCTGGCTGAGCCAGATGCAGCTGCCTGCCCTGTTTCAGAGGATCATTCTCAGCCTTCAAGGTCCGGGCAATCGCAGAGGGTGGGCTTACTGGTAGTTGGGAGCTCCAATGTTAGGCGCGTAATGGGGCCCCTTAGGGAGACGGCGGCTAAGGAGGGGAAGAAATCCAGTGTGCACTCCGTGTGCATTCCGGGAGGAGTCATTCCTGATGTGGAAAGGGTCCTTCCGGATGCCATGAAGAGCACAGGGTGCAGCCAGCTGCAGGTGGTGGCACATGTCGGCACTAATGACGTGTGTCGCTTTGGATCTGAGGAAATTCTCTCTGGATTCCAGCGGCTATCTGATTTGGTGAAGGCTGCCGGTCTTGCTTACGAGGTGAAGGCAGAGCTCACCATCTGCAGCATCGTTGACAGAACCGACTACGGACCTTTGGTGCAGAGCCGGGTGGAGGGTCTGAATCAGAGGCTCAGACGGTTTTGCGACCGTATTGGCTGCAGATTCCTTGACTTGTGCCATAGGGTGGTGGGGTTTCGGGTTCCGCTGAATAGGTCAGGAGTTCACTACACTCAGCTGGCGGCTACACGGGTAGCGGAGGCTGTGTGGCGTGGACTGGGCAGTTTTTTAGGTTAGAACGCCTCGGGAAAGTGCGGGATGGGCTGCAATGTCAAAGGGTGCTTGGCAATTACAGGACGTGCTTGGATCAAGGAACAGTCGGAATTTTAGTTGTAAATTGTTGTAGTTGCGCTGGAAAAGTCCCTGAGCTTCAAGCGCTAATAGAAAGCACAGAAGCTGATATCGTTAGAGGTACAGAAAGCTGGCTGAAGCCTGAAATAAGTTCTGCAGAAATTTTTACTAAGTCTCAGACGGTGTTCAGGAAAGATAGATTAGGCAGAATTGGTGGTAGAGTGTTTGTGTCTGTCAGTAGTGGTTTATCTTGTAGTGAAGTCGAAGTAGATACCCTGTGCGAATTGTTGTGGGTGGAGGTTATACTTAACAGCCGAATTAAGTTAATAATTGGCTCCTTCTACCGACCCCCAGACTCCGATGGTACAGTTGCGGAACAGTTCAGAGAAAGTTTGAGTCTCGTAACAAATAAATACCCCACTCATACGGTTATAGTTGGTGGGGACTTCAACCTACCCTCGGTATGTTGGCAAAAATACTTGTTCAAAACCGGTGGTAGGCACAAAACGTCTTCCGAGATTGTCCTAAATGCATTCTCCGAAAATTATTTAGAGCAGTTAGTCCACGAACCCACGCGAATTGTAAATGGTTGCGAAAACACACTTGACCTCTTGGCCACAAACAATCCAGAGCTGATAGAGAGCATCATGACTGATACAGGGATTAGTGATCACAAGGTCATTGTAGCTAGGCTCAATACCATTTCTTCCAAATCCATCAGAAACAAACGCAAAATAATTTTATTTAAAAAAGCGGATAAAGTGCCACTAGAAGCCTTCCTAAAAGACAATTTCCATTCCTTCCGAACTGACTATGCGAATGTAGACGAGATGTGGCTCAAATTCAAAGATATAGTAGCAACAGCAATTGAGATATTCATACCACATAAATTGGTAAGAGATGGAACGGATCCCCCGTGGTACACAAAAAAGGTCCGAACGCTGTTGCAGAGGCAACGGAAAAAGCATGCGAAGTTCAGAAGAACGCGAAATCCTGAAGATGGGCTAAAATTTACAGACGCGCGAAATTTGGCACGTACTTCGATGCGAGATGCCTTTAATAGGTTCCACAACGAAACATTGTCTCGAAATTTGGTAGAAAATCCGAAGAAATTCTGGTCGTATGTAAAGTACACAAGCGGCAAGACGCAGTCAATACCTTCGCTGCGCAGTGCCGACGGTACTGTTATCGACGACTGTGCCGCTAAAGCGGAGTTATTGAACGCAGTTTTCCGAAATTCCTTCACCAGGGAAGACGAATGGAATATTCCATAATTTGAAACACGAACATCTGCTAGCATGAGTTTCTTAGAAGTAGATACCTTAGGGGTTGCGAAGCAACTCAAATCGCTTGATACGGGCAAGTCTTCAGGTCCAGATTATATACCGAATAAGTTCCTTTCAGATTACGCTGATACAATAGCTCCCTACTTAGCAATCATATACAACCGCTTGCTCACTGATTGATCTGTACCTACAGATTGGAAAATTGCGCAGGTCGCACCAGTGTTCAAGAAGGGTAGTAGGAGTAATCCATTTAACTACAAACCTATATCATTGACGTCGGTTTGCAGTAGGGTTTTGGAGCATATACTGTATTCAAACATTATGAATCACCTCGAAGGGAACGATCTATTGACACGTAATCAGCATGGCTTCAGAAAACATCGCTCTTGTGCAACGCAGCTAGCTCTTTATTCGCACGAAGTAATGGCCGCTATCGACAGGGGATCTCAAGTTGATTCCGTTTTTCTAGATTTCCGGAAAGCTTTTGACACCGTTCCTCACAAGCGACTTCTAATCAAGGTGTGGAGCTATGGGGTATCGTCTCAGTTGTGCGACTGGATTCGTGATTTCCTGTCAGGAAGGTCGCAGTTCGTAGTAATAGACGGCAAATCATCGAGTAAAACTGAAGTGATATCAGGTGTTCCCCAGGGAAGCGTCCTGGGACCTCTACTGTTCCTGATCTATATAAATGACCTGGGTGACAATCTGAGCAGTTCTCTTAGACTGTTCGCAGATGATGCTGTAATTTACCGTCTAGTAAGGTCATCCGAAGACCAGTATCAGCTGCAAAGCGATTTAGAAAAGATTGCTGTATGGTGTGGCAGGTGGCAGTTGACGCTAAATAACGAAAAGTGTGAGATGATCCACATGAGTTCCAAAAGAAATCCGTTGGAATTCGATTACTCGATAAATAGTACAATTCTCAAGGCTGTCAATTCAACTAAGTACCTGGGTGTTAAAATTACGAACAACTTCAGTTGGAAGGACCACATAGATAATATTGTCGGGAAGGCGAGCCAAAGGTTGCGTTTCATTGGCAGGACACTTAGAAGATACAACAAGTCCAGTAAAGAAACAGCTTACACTACACTCGTTCGTCCTGTGTTAGAATATTGCTGCGCGGTGTGGGATCCTTACCAGGTGGGATTGACGGAGGACATCGAGAGGGTGCAAAGAAGGGCAGCTCGTTTTGTATTATCGCGTTATAGGGGAGAGAGTGTGGCAGATATGATACACGAGTTGGGATGGAAGTCATTACAGCATAGACGTTTTTCGTCGCGGCGAGACCTTTTTACGAAATTTCAGTCACCAACGTTCTCTTCCGAATGCGAAAATATTTTGTTGAGCCCAACCTACATAGGTAGGAATGATCATCAAAATAAAATAAGAGAAATCAGAGCTCGAACAGAAAGGTTTAGGTGTTCGTTTTTCCCACTCGCTGTTCGGGAGTGGAATAGTAGAGAGATAGTATGATTGTGGTTCGATGAACCCTCTGCCAAGCACTTAAATGTGAATTGCAGAGTAGTCATGTAGATGTAGATGGGCCCGGGTTCGGTTCCCGACTGTATCGGGGATTTTTCCCGCTCAGGGACTGGGTGTTGTCCTGTTTTCATCATCATTTCATCCCCATCCGGCGCGCAGGTCGTCCAATGTGGCGTCGAATGTAATAAGACCTGCATAACGGCGACCTGGTCTACCCAGCAAGGGGCCTCCCGGCCCATGACGCCAAACGCTCAATTCCATTTCCAGTGGATGTGTGTTCCAGTTGACATACAGAGATGAAGACAGGTAGTAGCATGGAGAACTGTATCTGCTGATTGAAGACAACAACACTACGACTACTACTACTACTACTACTACTACTATTACTACAATTTTTGTTTTGAGTATACCAATAAATTACAGGCCCATAACGTCGATATGCAGCAGGATTTTGGAACGTATATTGTGTTCGAACTTTATGAATTACCTAGAAGAAAACTGTCTGTTGACACACAGTCGACATTGCTTTAGAAAACATCGTTCTTGTGAAACACACCTATCTCTTTACTCGCTTGAAGTGTTGAGTGCTATTGGCAAGGGATTTCAGATTGATTCCGTGTTCCTGAATTTCCCGAAGGCTTTTGACACTGTACCACTGAAGCGGCTTGTAGTGAAATTCCGTGCTTATGGAATATCGTCTCAGTTATGCGACTGGATTCGCGATTTCCTGTAAGAGCTCACAGTTCGTAGTAATTGAACGGAAAGTCATCGAGAAGAACAGAAGCGAATTCAGGGGTTCCCCAAGGTAGTGTTATAGGCCTTCTGCTGTTCCTTATCTATATAAACGATTTGGGAGACAATCTGAGCAGAAGTGTTAGGTTGTTTGCAGATGACACTGACGTTTGTCAGCTAATAAAGGCATCAGAAGATCAAAAAAAAATTGCAAAAGGATTTAGAAAAGATATCTGCATGGTGCCAAAATTTGCAATTGACCCTAAATAACGAAAAGTGGGAGGTCATCCACATGAGTGCTAAAAGGAATCAGTTAAACTTCGGTTACACGATAAATCAGTCAAATCTAAAGGCCGTAAATACAACTAAATACCTAGAAATTACAATTACGAACAACTTAAATTGAAAGGAACACACAGAAGATATTGTGGGGACGACTAACCAAAGACTGCGTTTTATTGGGAGGTCACTGAAAAAATGGAACAGATGTACTAAGGAGGCTGCCTACACTATGCTTGTCCGTCCTCTTTTAGAATATTGGTGCGCGGTGTGGGATCCTTCCCAGATAGGATTGACAGAGTACATCGAAAAATTTCAAAGAAGGGTAGCACGTTTTGTATTATCGCGAAATAGGGTAGAGAGCGTCACTGAAATGGTACAAGATTTGGGATGTACATCATTGAAACCAAGGCTGTTTTCGTTGCGGCAGAATCTTCTCACGAAATTCCAGACTCCAACTTTCTCCTTCGAATGTCAAAATATTTTATTGACACCGACCTACATAGGGAGAAACGATCACCAAGACAAAATAAGAAAAATCAGAGCTCGTACGAAATGATATAGGTGTTCGTTCTTTCCGCGCGCTGTACGAGATTGGAATAATATAGAATTGTGACGATGGTTAGATGAATCCTCTGCCAAGCAGATTAAATGTAATTTGCAGAGTATCGATCTAGATGTAGATGGTTAGGTGCAGAGCTATGTTCCGGGTGGAGAGTGGCACGCAGCCTCGCTCAGAGGTAATTAGTGGTTCCAGAAAGTTCAGGATCAAAATTGTTCAAATGGCTGTGAGCACTATGGGACTTAACTTCTGAGGCCATCAGTCCCCTAGAACTTAGAACTACTTAAACCTAACAAACCTAAGGACATCACACACATCCATGCCCGAGGCAGGATTCGAACGTGCGACCGTAGAGTTCGCGCGGTTCTAGACGGAAGCGCCTAAAACCTCTCGGCTACTCCGAAGTTTAGGATCCACTGTTGTACTGCGTGAGGTTTTCAGCAGCTGAGCAGTGAGCAGTGGGCAGGTAGAGGCAGAGTGACTGCAGATTGGGTAGCTGGCGGCGGCGCAGTCTGTGCCCCTAACCGCGTCGTAAGCGCGCCCCGGGGCCGCGGCAGTAACCCCGCCCCGTTACGGCCCCTGTTACCATTAAGCGAGTCCAGCAGCCCCATCGCGCCTAACGGCCCACGCTCGTGGCTCGGCCAATCCCGCCGTTATACTGTCTGCGCGGGACACACCCATAACCGCCCGCTCTTCCGTCCTCGCAAATACCGATTTTAGTTTCTTCCTCGGGTTTCACGACGTGCCTAGCAGACGATACTGGTACAAAGGCGATGAAAGTTCTGTCCCGACAATGACCGCGAGTCAGTTTACTGCTGCTCACTGCCTGCCCGCTGCCGTACTTCACAGTGAATGGAAGCCTAAAAACGGATTATTTCTCCGGCTGCTTTTCTTCGAGCTACTTCCTGCATGCGATTGTTAGATCGAGACGATGAAATTCGACATTGTCAGCTAGAAGCACGCTATCTGTTCGAAATACTTATGTTCACAAAAGTCTGCAATTGGCGGATGTGTAAATTTAACCAGTTTCGACTCAAAAACACTAAAATGCAAAATCAGTTTTAACAGAGGATGCCCCAAAATAACATTACATACTTTGAAACTGAATATCTCTTTAACAACATAGATAGAACTAGAAAGTTGTTGGTGTCGTATACATTATTATGTGAAAATATTTACCCAGAAACATGTCCTGAAAAAGTGCCACTCTTTTACAACACATTTAGACCCAAGAAATGGTTTGTAACGCTGTCATTGATTTAAAAGGAAAGGAACATCTTGAAGGGCAAGTACAACTTCCTTTGCACAACGAAATAACAGCGGCCATAAACGAATATTTGATTGAATTCTGCGATCACACTCACTTCCAGTGAATTCATAATCTGATTTCGAGGACGTGGAGATAACCAACCTTGTAGGGAAGTCACGTGCAATGAGCATGCGCGACTCAGTCTGATAACCTAACCTTTTCTTTGTACAATTTAAAATATAGAGACACGCAGTAATCACACTGTAATTAAGGTGATGGACAACCAACCGTCCCTGAATATACAAGCAATGACGTACCTTCTCCCCGAAAAGCATGCAAAGAAATCCCAGAATTGTTCTGCTAATTGCAGTTTTGAGAAATGTATGTACTGATTACAATAGTGCCTCACTATGACTGGTGGTCCTGATGAACACAGAAATTCTGTATATCAGAGTGCTGCAGATCGATGCGGGTTTCACCAGGCACACAATACCAACAAAGTAACAGAATCATAAATGTAGCAGTGTCACGGATTGTGAACAAAGGTCACAAACTTTGATTCAAATTACAGTTACATTGCCTGGATAAACTGCAACTTCTTTAAGGTTCAAATGGCTCTGAGCACTATGGGACTCAACTGCTGTGGTCATCAGTCCCCTAGAACTTAGAACTACTTAAACCTAATTAACCTAAGGACATCACACACATCCATGCCCGAGGCAGGATTCGAACCTGCGACCGTAGCAGTCGCACGGTTCCGGAATGCGCGCCTAGAACCGCGAGACCACCGCGGCCGGCCTTCTTTAAGGGCATGGTCATTTTATTGACAAGTATAGAAGTGTATGATAAATTCAGACCAAATGAAACACACATGTCACAGTAACGGGTGCCGAAACAGTCGCACCAATACGCCATGTAACCTCTTCCCCCCCTCCCCACCCTCGGCGGCGACGCGAGCATCCAAATGATGGTAAAAGTGTCGATTAGATCCTGCGATAGATTGTCCCGAGCGTTTAGCGCCTTTGTTGCAATTCGGCAACGTTTCTTGCAGTTCCTGGACAACTAGAAGTTTCCACTCCGCCTTGTCACATACGAGTTCAATTGGTGAGAGACCTGGTGACCTTGCTGGCCAGCGCTGTTGTTGTACACCACTAAGAGCACGCCGCGTCGCAGCAGTCGTATGTGGATGTGCATTGTCCTGCTGAAAAACAGTATCATGGTAGTAGCTCATGGATGACAGCCTTTACAACGTATCGAGCACTGTTTGCTTTACCCTGCAGTAACACAACATGTGGCCACGAGTTCGAACTGATAGCCCGTCATATCTCGAGATCTGGGACGGGACCTGCGTGTCATGGGCAAATGCACTTTGGAATAGGCTATTCATATGGCCTACGTTATACATGTGTACGTCCATCACTGTCATCGCTGAAGACCACAAACGCCATTCTACTCTCCAGTTGACCCTTTCACAACAGCACAGTTGCCATGCTTGATGATGGCGTGGTGTCAGTGATTGCCTAGCCAGAGGCACACGTGATATTACTCCTGACGCAAGGAGACGGTTCCCAGCGGTCCCTGATGACAAAGCAGGTGAACATATGACAGGGTTTCGTCCCTTGATGATGTTCGATAGGCTACCGCTGCTCAGCAATGCTTTGATCATGGCGTGTGTCTGTATTACGCTGAGGTCCAGCACCTGGTCTACAGCTGTGGGAATGTTCTACTGACTACTGGTGAAAGCAGCGACACACCACCGATACAGTGTTCCCAAACACGTGTACCAACCCGCCGACACGTATCCAGCTTCCCAGAGACCACACCCCATTCAAATGGCTGAACATGTTCAACCGGAGGACACATGGGACATGACTGTACCCTAGAATGAATGGTGCAAACAGAGTTTATTTCTAAATTCAGCAGAATCACTGCCTGCAGAGTCAAAACAGAAGATGGACAGACAGGCCTCGTGAGCCGCATCTGATCGCCGATGACCGTGACAAATGACTCACTAACACACAACCTCTCAATATGTAAATATTGTCCCCTGGTGCCACTGAACACAGTCTGAGTGTGTTGCAATCATAATAATATTTAATCTAAAACATAGTCATCGATTCAATGAAGCTTACTATCGTCGTTACATCGAACATGTTGCACAATAGATCACTACAAAAGAAATACTTCTTCAAGAAAAAATTAATGTATATAAGGAAGTGGTGGAACAATTTTGCTAGATTATAGGGCGATGAATTAATCAATGCTGTTGAAACTTCCTGGCAGATTAAAAGTGTGTGCCGGACCGAGACTCGAACTCGGGACCTTTGCCTTTCGCGGGCAAGCGCTCTACCAACTGAGCTACCCAAGCACGACTCACGCCCCGTCCTCACAGCTTTTACTTCTGGCAGTACCTCGTCTCCTACCTTCCAAACTGTACAGAAGCTCTCCTGCGAACCTTGCAGAACTAGCACACCTGAAAGAAAGAATACTGCGGGGACATGGCTTAGCCACAGCCTGGGGGATGTTTCCAGAATGAGATTTTCACTCTGCAGCGGAGTGTGCGCTGATTTGAAACTTCCTGGCAGATTATAACTGTGTGCCGGACCGAGACTCCAACTCGGGACCTTTGCCTCTCGCGGGCAAGCGCTGTACCAACTGAGCGTCGCTGCACCCTGAACTTGCCGACAGGAGGACATGGACAGGACTAGAGTGGCTCTGTACCGTTCCACCGGCCTGCGGTTGTGCTACGTTCGTCAAAGACTGTCATACTTTCAAAGATGAACGTCTTAGTTCAAAAATATCTTTGTAGCAAGTCTGTGTTTTAGAATACACGGAAGAAAGAATGGTTCTGAAAGCTGCCATTGTGACAAGCAATTTCCAACGTTTAGCAGTAACTTACGGTGGTACATGCTCAAAATGAATACCTCCCATTCGAGTACATCGTCGACAATGACTTAGAACAGAGCGACATACCAATTACTTGTTTCTAATGGAACAGCATGTCAGGCTTGCTCAATTTGCTCTTTTAGGTCAGCCAATGTTTGCGATATTGCAGCGTGTTGTGTGTTGTTGACAATACGTTTCGTTACAGGTTCATTGATTAAGCGCGGAAGCGTCACTGAGTTGAAAGTGGACTCCAGCGGCAGACGCTGCAAGAGAGTCGTTCTACATCACGGTGTGGTCTACTGTTAAATTTCCCGAAGCGCGTGTTCGTAAAAGAGTCGGCTAACACTTTGCTTCCTCGTATGTATACCTCGCGAAAAGACGATGAAGATAAAATTAGGTTATCGAGGCCACTCAGAGGCTCACTAGCAATCGTTCATCCCTCGAACCATTCGTGATTGCAACAGAAAAAAGAGGGAAGTGAAAATAGTGCCTAAGATACACTTCGGCACACACCGTAAGGTGGCTCGCAGAGTGTAGATGTAGACGTACTCCTGAGCTTGAAGTTAAGTGCATGATTGAGGTGATTCCCCCACAGCAATTTTTCTTCATACTATCTATCTCGATGAGCAATCGGGGCTGACAAATTACCTTACATCAAGTTGAAAGTGACGTGGTGCTACATCCTGATGAAAGTAATAACCGTCCGTGTCAAAAATCTACGTGTTTCAGTTATAACGTGCAACATTTCTAGGCAAGAGCCAGTTGTGACAGCGTCTTCAAAGAAGTACGATCCGATTGTCCCTCTGGACATCAAAAAGATACTCCCATTGATTTACATTCCTTTCTTTTCGTTAGGCCGGTTGAAACGTCCACTTAGAAAAATTAATGAATTACTGTCCGTCCACTTAGAAAAATTAATGAATTACTGTGCTGATAAACCTCTTACATTATTTGATTTTCAAACAGCTGAGCAGAACTGAACGTACTCAGACTTTTCGCTCTTTACCTATTGTGATCAACACTAAACTGACACAATGTTTTTAGCACAACGCAATCTGACTTTCAATAATCCCTAATAATCCCTACAAAAGAATGGCCCTGACTAACATTAACCTATACCTTTCACAAATGACTTACCTCACAACAATCTTCGTTAATCGAACTACTACAATACAGCGAGCTCCACTACTGCCAGCTACATAAAAGATTCAAACTACTGAAGGCACTAACTACTGATAGGCATAGTTAGCAACTTAAAGATTTTGATAGAGAACAAACAATGTATTTACCTTAATAGTGTTCAAAAGTCATTATATATATATATAGCAGTTCATGGCATCCAGTCTTACACGTTTACTGTCTCTGATGGACACACGTCCAGATCATCCGCTTCCAAAACTCCGCCATTTCTCTCCCCACATCCCCCACTGCTGGCGGCTCACCTCCAACTGCGCAACGCTACGCGCTGTTAACAGACAGCTGCCCAACACTACAATGGAGACTATTCCAACAATGCAAACCAGCCACAGACTGCACACAGCACGGTCAGTGATTTTCATACAGAGCGCTAAGTGGCGTTACCAATATAAAAACTTAAACAGTACGCAGTGTGTTTTGCGGTTAATTTTTTCCAGTTGAGTTTATATGTCGTTTCATTCCATCTTGTAACCTCTAAAAATTTCATTCGCCTGTCGGTATCACATAGTTTAGAGCAAAGAGAAGTAAGTATAAGAATGTAAGACTTTCATGGCGACCATGGGCGGATGGGGCTGCTATGGTGTAGAAGCGGTGGGTTGTGGGGACGGTGGTGCTAACCAAGCGTGTCTAAGAAAACATACCTGCAAGACATAACATATTTTATGTAGCGCTGAGCTACAATGCTGATGTGCTGCAACGCCCCCAAATGCGCCGTCCGCGGGCTCGCGGTCTACTGGTGGTGACGTTGATGTCGGTAGGTCGCGGAGGCGGGATGGTCTTCGACGTCCGCGTCTGGCTTTGCTGACGCTGTTTACCCCACACGGCCTGAGTTAGCATCGTGTCGCCCTGAGTGAGCAGTGCCAGCGACACAGACAGCCGGTGACCTCTCGTAGACGTCCGCTGTATTAGGAGCTCACCCTTGTGCGGATGACTGGCTCTGGCTGAGAAGGGCTGCCTTTCAAGGCAGAAAACAGACTCCTGCAGTGGAGCCATGGGATGGCTCACTCGTCGTATTGTTCTATGCCCACAGGATTTAGAACCGTGAACGGGTTTGGTGAAACTGCCTGCCCAGACGGCGTTGGCGTCTAGCTGGCCCCTAACGTGATGGAGGCTTGCGTGAATCCGATGTCGCGGGGGGTACTGCCAGAAAGCGCATAACTTTTTTTAGAATCGGAGACTATTTATAGAGATTAACAGCACGCTTGTTACTCCGACACATTGTTTCCAGGCTCGTTCAAATCACCACCTTCTTGTCTCAATGTTGTGGACATACTCTGCAGGACGGTTCGTAGCTGCACGGCCTTTCTGCCAAGTCACCACGACTGCACGGCTCGTCCCAGCCGCCGTGTGTACAGTTAGGCTCGCCTGTGAAAGTACAAACCTGGAAATTGAAATAAGAACTCCGTGAATTCATTGTCCCAGGAAGGGGAAACTTATTGACACATTCGTGGGGTCAGATACGTCACATGATCACACTGACAGAACCACAGGCACATAGACACAGGCAACAGAGCATGCACAGTGTCGGCACTAGTACAGTGTATATCCACCTTTCGCAGCAATGCAGGCAGCTATGCTCCCATGGAGACGATCGTGGAGATGCTGGATGTAGTCCTGTGGAACGGCTTGCCATGCCATTTCCACCTGGCGCCTCAGTTGGACCAACGTTCGTGCTGGACGTGCAGACCGCGTGAGACGACGCTTCATCCAGTCCCAAACATGCTCAATGGGGGACAGATCCGGAGATCTTGCTGGCCAGGGTAGTTGACTTACACCTTCTAGAGCACGTTGGGTGGCACGGGGTACATGCGGACGTGCATTGTCCTGTTGGAACAGCAAGTTCCCTTTCCGGTCTAGGAATGGTAGAACGATGGGTTCGATGACGGTTTGGATGTACCGTGCACTATTCAATGTCCCCTCGACGATCACCAGAGGTGTACGGCCAGTGTAGGAGATCGCTCCCCACACCATGATGCCGGGTGTTGGCCCTGTGTGCCTCGGTCGTATGCAGTCCTGATTGTGGCGCTCACCTGCACGGCGCCAAACACGCATACGACCATCATTGGCACCAAGGCAGAAGCGACTCTCATCGCTGAAGACGACACGTCTCCATTCGTCCCTCCATTCACGCCTGTCACGACACCACTGGAGGCGGGCTGCACGATGTTGGGGCGTGAGCGGAAGACGGCCTAACGGTGAGCGGGACCGTACCCCAGCTTCATGGAGACGGTTGCGAATGGTCCTCGCCGATACCCCAGGAGCAACAGTGTCCCTAATTTGCTGGGAAGTGGCGGTGCGGTCCCCTGCGGCACTGCGTAGGATCCTTCGGTCTTGGCGTGCATCCGTGCGTCGCTGCGGTCCGGTCCCAGGTCGACGGTCACGTGCACCTTCCGCCGACCACTGGCGTCAACATCGATGTACTGTGGAGACCTCACGCCCCACGTGTTGAGCAATTCGGCGGTACGTCCACCCGGCCTCCCGCATGCCCACTATACGCCCTCGCTCAAAGTCCGTAAACTGCACATACGGTTCACGTCCACGCTGTCGCGGCATGCTACCAGAGTTAAAGACTGCGATGGAGCTCCGTATGCCACGGCAAACTGGCTGACACTGACGGCGGCGGTGCACAAATGCTGCGCAGCTAGCGCCATTAGACGGCCAACACCGCGGTTCCTGGTGTGTCCGCTGTGCCGTGCTCGTGATCATTGCTTGTACAGCCCTCTCGCAGTGTCCGGAGCAAGTATGGTGGGTCTGACACACCGGTGTCAATGTGTTCTTTTTTCCATTTCCAGGAGTGTACATTGCAGTGCCTCCGCATCTGGCTACTTGCCTCACATACGACTGCAGTGGAGCTCCTTCTAAGCCAGTAACGTCCAAAATTAACTGACGGCGTTACGCTTCGATCTATGAGTCTGAAAAAGTCTGTGAATCCTCGTGTTGATGATTCCTGTCTCCTAAGAGAATTGCTGCAGACTGGCTCTGAGCACTATGGGACTTAAAATCTGAGGTCATCAGTCCCTTAGAACTTAGAACTACTTAAACCTAACTAATCTAAGGACATCACACACATCTATGCCCGAGGCAGGATTCGAACCAGCGACCGTAGCGTTCGCGCAGTTCCAGACTGAAGCGCCTTGAACCGCTCGCTGCTGCAGACTTTTTTAGGGTTTGTGTATACGCCTGAATCACTGCAACAACACTTCAGTTACGTATTGAACGTCTCTTGCTTCTCTTACGAACCTTCTTCACATCACTCGCCGTTTTATGGACTTCAAATAAGCCTCGGGTTTTTGTGATTCTTAACTGTGAAAGTGATGGAGTTCCAAATTCAACTCCCTAACGCCACTGAACCTCACTCCGATTCTGTTTTATAGCAACACTTTACCATCTACTTCCGTTCTAGCGACAACGCCACGTTTATTTTCAGTCTTGCAACAAACGCGAGCGTTGCTACTTTTTTTAGTATGTTCCGAATTTTTACCCACAAAAAATTTGTCTGCTTTAATTGAAAGAGCGATTCAGGTTTAAAGAATGTATTGTGGCGCTCAGTTTACCGTTGTAAATTATTTTGGTATTTTAAGCTTTTTAAAAGGGTGTAAAGTGTTTAAGATATAGGAAAGTGCCGAAGACAACACTGCAATTTACCAAAGAGTACCAATAACCCAAAGAAACTGTCGTGTAATGTTCGTAGTCGTGCCTCGACTGTTTTTAATGTAATCGATACAAGACGACGATTCATAATTCTGTATCATATTCGCATTTTGTCTTTATGTAATGTCGCACCTTCGCATAAGTGTGATGTGTTTTACCTAATAATGTCGGTGTGAAATAAGTGTTTACTTTCATTTAAGTAGTTTCAGTATCCTGGGTCGCTCCCTATATAAACTGAAGTTATTTTTGTAGATAGTGGTAACCTCAGTCACTGTACTTACGCTTTTGTGCAAGTGTGGACAATCGGTCGGCTTCGTCGACCGATCGCAATTTCATTGTCTGCAAACAAGGACCTGATTGATTCATTAGTAATATACCAAGTCCGATGGTTTATATAGGCGACGAAGTGCAAAATTTATTTACGTATTTTAACGCGGTCTTAATAAACGGCACAGAACCGATGTTATTTCATTTACTTTGGCTTGAACTCACGTCAAAGGAACAGCATCATAAAAGAAGGCTTTATTTAAATGACAGAGCTAGTTTCACTTTCATTATTCAGCAAGGCAAAGGTCATACAGAATAACAATATCAACATTTTCCGAGATAGAGTATACAACTTTACCTCCCGTAGTAAAACTGAAGGTAGTTCTAAACATTTTTTTTTTCAATAAGATGGCAGCAACGTACGCACTAGCGTCGTAAGATCTTTAATGAAATAGTGGATCATCTGCTCAGGTGGGCAGCGAATATGATTCCTGTGGCTTTTCTTCGGCGTTCCTGTGGCTTTTCTTCGGCTGGGCCACAAGACCTCCTGGTATAAAAAGGTTGGCTAGCCTCTAGTGGCGCTAGGAGAAAGACCACAAGAGAGAAGCGTCTCCCTCTACGAAGGCATGTCTGCGTCTCAAATATGAACTCATCACTTTCGAACCTTACTAACTTACGCCATCTTGCGACTTTATTAATTTAACTGATCGGCTTATACCAAAGCTGATCCACGCCAACCATACGGTGGGTCTGTACCTAGGCAACACATCAGTGGGTTCAAATGACTGAGGAATATTGATTCCTTTGTGTAAACTGCGGGTTAAGTTTAAAAACTTGTCAATTAACTATGTAATAGGCCTGTCATTAGTATCATTGGAATACTCTGACTCCGTTGTCAATGGGAGCTAGATTCTATCGAATCTCTAATCTGAAATCGTAATTAACTATATTGTATTAACCCGTGTTTGGAAACATGATTATTACGTAATCAAACACTCTGCCTTTGTATGGGACAGGACTATAGCTATTGACGCTTCTCCCGGTGTGTGTGATACATCGCATAAGTCGCAAGTTTACAAGATTATTAGAGGAAACAAAGATATGAGGCGTGAAGTGTCAAATAACGATTAAGTTTACTCAGACTACAGCCCAATCTTCGAAATGTGAAAAGTACGGAATCGGCAGCTACACTACAAACCCAAAACCGTACCGTGAGATCAGTCGAGTGATTCACGACACCAACTTGTCTTGTCTTTGTCTTGTCGAGCGGTTCGCCGCTGAGCTGCGGGCAGAGGAGCTCAGTTGGCAGTTGGGTGCGGGAGCCCGGGCAAACAATGGCCCGCTTATATTAGGACCGCCTGCGTGCTCCCATCTCACGTACCGCTGCCGGCTGCCTCAATAGTGCCTCGCCAAGGGCTGCAAGGTCACGTTTTCCCCTTTCGCTGCCTACTCAAGGGAGATACGTAGCAAACTTCTTGCTTAACGTGAGTTTATATGAGCCATATTTTCTACATCTGCAGCCATACGATTTTACTCGCCAGTTCACACCTCGGTGTTCGACAGAGGTTTCGCAGAGTGACTTTCAGACTATTGCTCGACCTTTCCACTGTCAAATAACACGTGAGGAAAACGGACACCTAAATCTCTGATCTCTCTTATTTTGTTCACATTGGTCATTCCTCTGCATGTAGGTAGGAGATAACAAAATTTTTAGCATTCGGAGGGGAAAGCTGATGATTAAAATATCGTGAAAAGATGTCGCTGCAGCTAAAACTACCTTTCTTTTATTGACTCCCACGTAAATTCACTTATCATATCTGTGACGCTCTCTATCCTCTTTCGGGATAGTACAAAACGAGCCAGTCTACTTCGAACTTTAACGATGTCCTCCGTCAATCATATCTGGTAACGATCCCACACCGAACAACAATACTCCAGAAGACGACGGATACGTGTAGTGTAGGCAATCTCTGTAGTAGGCCTGCTACAACTTCTGAGTATTCTGCCAATAATACGCAGTCTTTGGTTCGCCTTCTCGACAACAATTTCTGTGTGATGGTTTCAGTTTAAGTTGTTCGTAATTGAAATCTCTAGGTATTTAGTTGACTCGGCGACCTTCAAATCTGTGACTTATCGTGTAACCGTAATTTAACAGAAATGTTTCAGTACTCTTGACGACGACCTCACATTTCTCATTGTTAAAGGTCAGTTGCCACATTTCCCACCGTGCGCATACTTTTTGTGAATAACATAATAATCCACATTCATCTTTTGATGACATTACTAGACAGTGAAAGATAGCATGATCTGCAAACATTCTAAGAAGGCTGCTCAGATTGTCTCCTAAATCGTTTATATAAACTAAGAACAGCAGAAAGCCTATAACACTTCCTTGTGGAACATCATATATCACTTCGGTTTTGTTCAATGACTTTCCATCATTTACTACGAACTGTGACCTTTCTGACAGGAAATCATGAATCCAGTCGCACAACTGAAGCATCAATCCATGGGCACACAATTTGATTAGAAGCCAGTTGTGAGTAACGGTGTCAAAAGCCTACTGATAATCTAGAAATAGGGGATCAATTTCAGTTCCACTGTCACTGGCACACATACACAGTTCCGTTTCGCAAGAAAGATATTTTCTGAATCCGTGTTGCCTATGTGTCAATAGATCGTTTTCTTTGAGGTATTTCGTAATGTACATGTTCCAGAATCCTACTTTATACGAAACAGAGATATGGGTCTATAATTCATCGGATTTTTCTGTTTCCTTTTATTATGTATTGGTGTGACCTGTACAAAGGGACTGGATGACGTGCCTCTATGAATTCATTTAAGTTGCTTTGCTTCACCGAGGATATCTACTTCTATGCTACTCATGTTGGCAGCTATACTTTATTCGAATTCTAGAATATTTACTTTGTCTTCTCTGGTGAAGGAATTTCGGAGAAACGGGTTTAGTAACTCAACTTCAGTGGCTCTGTCGTCATTAAGACTACCTTTGCTATTGGTATAGTCTTACCACTGGTGTACTTTAAATACGACCAGAATCTCTCTAAATTTTCTGCCACATTTCGAGAGACAGTTTCGTTGCGGGGACAATTGAAAACAACTCCCATTAAAGTCTGTGCTAAATCTCTAGTCCCTGGAAACCGTCACAAAGTTTGCGTTCTTTTAAATCTGAAATGCTTTTTTCGTTTCTTCTCCAACATTGTCCTGACCAGTTGTACGTAACACAGGAGATCTGTTCCTTCTCTTATTAATTTGCTTGGAAGGAACCTTCAATTGCTGTTGATACAATTTCTTTCATTTTAAGCTTCATCTACTTTACGCCTTCGTAGTCAGTTTGGAAGGCGACAAGCCAATTTTAACTGCTTTTTAATTGGTATATTTTGCGTTTACTTTCAGTGGATTTGTGTTTTACCGTTTCCAAGCTCGCTACCAAGTCCTTGTGGTCGCTGATCCCTATATCAGTAAACGCTATTTGCTCACGGTTGCTTGTGGCTACAAGGTCTAGTATCTTATCAGAACCATTTACAGTTCGTGTGGGATCTGAACTGATTGTTCAATATAATTTAAGGAATAAATTGGCATCCTGTGTTGGAGAAAAAAATTTGATCTCGATAGAGATATGCATCTCTTAAGGATTTCACTATATGGTCCTTTGCGATAATCTTTAAGCTGCGATAATGTTAGTACGCAATTTATGTATCCTTTAGCACTTGCGCAGTCAGTTCATTGAACCAAATGAGAGGATGTTTCTCCACTTCTCATTCCTCATATGCTTGCTGTTTTTGAGCTTTCTGAACCATTAGCTGGGAAAAATTACCAATTGAAAACATCAACTACAAGAAATTAATATTGTCAGAGAAATGTAAGTACTCTAGTCACAAAAACTATTATTACTTCTGCTGCATTTAATGTTGTTTAAAATAATTTAGTTGACTTGAGGTTTTTAAAATACTGTTGGCTGAACATGTTTCTTTTGATAAATGTAATCACTTAAATTTCAAGTACTTCAAAAAAATATTTTCATAGTGTCTTATAACTCAAAATGGTTTGTTTTTTGTTCTCAAGAATAAAACTGTTGTGCGTTACAAAACCAAATAACCAAATAACAAAAGAACAAAAAACCAAATAATTCTATTTTCCCAAGCGTGTGCCAATGCTTGATAGATAGTTTTTCCCAAAAAAATTGGATTGGCCCTTTCTCCTTATTTGGTTCTTAAAGTAATGGTGAACAGTGTTTTTTTCCAAATAAAATGCAAATTTTAAGTATAAATTCTTTTCCGGTGTTGATGGTTTCGCTTAAATAAAAAATGGTTATTTTACAAATGTTAGAAAATGTAATTTTGTGCCAGCACAACGTTAAAAGCGTTAAAACTTCCTTGAACTACCATAAAAGGGAAAAAGAGCGAGATAAAGTGCTAAAATTTGATACAGTTACTTATATCCATAGAGAGAACAAACAAGCCAAGTTTCTTCCAAAAATGAGACGGGCGATGAGGAAATACTTTTTTTTCTGCTTACACTGACATGGAATGGCCCAGACGCAAATTGGAGCACGATAGTTGAAAATTCTTCGCGTGTAAACTTAAGGAGTATGTCCGCGCGTGTCTGCTCAGTGCGAAGTGGAGGGGAGACAATGTGCAGTACGTATGCTTGTGTAGTTCAGTCGATCCACGAGTAAGGAGACCGCGGGAGAAATTCCAGTTACGGAGCTCGGCGAGAATGAGATGCGGGCTGCCTACACGTGGCGACAGGAGTTACCCGATGGCTAAGCTTCAGCAGAACTCTACGTGGGAAATATTGGGGGCGCAGCATTGTCTGGCGGTTTTTACCACACCGTCGCTGTTTCATCCAAGTACACCCCTACATTTGTGTATTTATTGTGTATTACTTCTATCTCCTCTCCCTTTGTTAAGAACGGTCATTGCCTGCCTAACAAAGGGGACCGCGCCTATACGTCATCACCGATTTCATCTAAAATTATGGCTTAAGCAGGTCTAGGCAAGAAATGAAAGTGACAGAATGGAAGCTCCAGATGGCTTTCAGAAAAAAAAAAACATTTATGGCGCGGGTTGGACAGAACATGAGTAATTTATGTTAGCGTAATATCCAGACAGCGGTTGGTGTAGCGGAAAGAGTGTAGCACTGTAATCCGAAGCCAAAGCAGTCCTGAATATATTGTGCTTATTAACATTTTTATGAAAAGCATAAGAAAGAAAGTCAAAAAATAAGTTTCCACGAAGGTATCGTAAAGCATACACTAGAGTGTATAAAATTAGATATTTCTGTTATGTTGCAGTTAATCATTTACAAGTGCTGGGATGATATTCATCGCAAATACAGAGGAAGCAGTAATTTTCTCGGGCTCTTGCAGATGTCATAACGCCAAATTCTTACAATTACATGCTTCTTTTAAAGTTCCTGCGGACCTATAAACTTAGTTTAGATTCATAAAAGATTCTCTGTCGTTGCATAGTCTAGCAGCAAACCAAGCGTAACGTGCCTCATTGCCAAATATTGGCAAGAGCAGACGGTGATGTAGAGTGGAATTGAAACGCACCCTTAGAAAGACCTATGAATGATTGTGCTGACAAACATCTTTCGTTATTTTATTTTCAAACATCTGAGCAGAACTGAACGTACTCAGACATTTTGCTCTTTACCTATTGTGATCAACACTAAACTGACACATAATACACTCCTGGAAATTGAAATAAGAACACCGTGAATTCATTGTCCCAGGAAGGGGAAACTTTATTGACACATTCCTGGGGTCAGATACATCACATGATCACACTGACACAACCACAGGCACATAGACACAGGCAACAGAGCATGCACAATGTCGGCACTAGTACAGTGTATATCCACCTTTCGCAGCAATGCAGGCTGCTATTCTCCCGTGGAGATGCTGGATGTAGTCCTGTGGAACGGCTTGCCATGCCATTTCCACCTGGCGCCTCAGTTGGACCAACGTTCGTGCTGGACGTGCAGACCGCGTGAGACGACGCTTCATCCAGTCCCAAACATGCTCAATGGGGGACAGATGCGGAGATCTTGCTGGCCAGGGTCGTTGACTTACACCTTCTAGAGCACGTTGGGTGGCACGGGATACATGCGGACGTGCATTGTCCTGTTGGAACAGCAAGTTCCCTTGCCGGTCTAGGAATGGTAGAACGATGGGTTCGATGACGGTTTGGATGTACCGTGCACTATTCAATGTCCCCTCGACGATCACCAGAGGTGTACGGCCAGTGTAGGAGATCGCTCCCCACACCATGATGCCGGGTGTTGGCCCTGTGTGCCTCGGTCGTATGCAGTCCTGATTGTGGCGCTCACCTGCACGGCGCCAAACACGCATACGACCATCATTGGCACCAAGGCAGAAGCGACTCTCATCGCTGAAGACGACACGTCTCCATTCGTCCCTCCATTCACGCCTGTCGCGACACCACTGGAGGCGGGCTGCACGATGTTGGGGCGTGAGCGGAAGACGGCCTAACGGTGTGCGGCACCGTAGCCCAGCTTCATGGAGACGGTTGCGAATGGTCCTCGCCGATACCCCAGGAGCAACAGTGTCCCTAATTTGCTGGGAAGTGCGGTGCGGTCCCCTACGGCACTGCGTAGGATCCTACGGTCTTGGTGTGCATCCGTGCGTCGCTGCGGTCCGGTCCCAGGTCGACGGGCACGTGCACCTTCCGCCGACCACTGGCGACAACATCGATGTACTGTGGAGACCTCACGCCCCACGTGTTGAGCAATTCGGCGGTACGTCCACCCGGCCTCCCGCATGCCCACTATACGCCCTCGCTCAAAGTCCGTCAACTGGACATACGGTTCACGTCCACGCTGTCGCGGCATGCTACCAGTGTTAAAGACTGCGATGGAGCTCCGTATGCCACGGCAAAGTGGCTGACACTGACGTCGGCGGTGCACAAATGCTGCGCAGCTAGCGCCATTAGACGGCCAACACCGCGGTTCCTGGTGTGTCCGTGCGTGTGATCATTGCTTGTACAGCCCTCTCGCAGTGTCCGAAGCAAGTATGGTGGGTCTGACACACCGGTGTCAATGTGTTCTTTTTTCCATTTCCAGGAGTGTATTTTTTGCGCAACGCAGTCTGACTTTCAATAATCCCTACAAAAGAGTGGCCCTGACTAACATTAACCTATACCTTTCACAAATGACTTACCTCACAAGAATCTTCGTTACTCGAACTACTGCAATACAGCGAGCGCCAATACTGCCAGCTAAATGAAAGATTCTAACTACTGAAGGCACTAACTACTGATATACATAGTTAGCAAATGAAAGATTTTGATAGAGAACATGCAATGTATTCACCTTAATAGTGTTCAAAAGTCATATGTCCATGATATGCAATATTAAAAATTTACTCTTTCTGATGGACACACGTCCAGATCGATCACTTCCAACTGCGCAACGCTACGCGCTGTTAACAGCCAACAGCCCAACACTACAAAAGCGAATATTACAATAATGCCATCTAGCCACGGACTGCACACAGCACAGCCAGTGATTTTCATACAGAGCGCTACGTGGCGTTACCAATATAAAAACCTAAACAGCCTATTTACAGAAAGTATTTCGATGTAGTCTCCTGGAGATATGATTACTTTCTCTCTATAGATGAGATAGGATCAGTTTTGAAGCTTTTTGATCAAAATCTTTACCTGAAGTACACATCGCAAGGCTGCACTAGTGGAGTACATTCATGGTTAATCGATTTAATACTGCGCAATGGCTATCCTTCTTAATCTTGAAAAATCTCGTCGGGTATTTGCGGATTTGTTTCTCCTGTCCACGAGTCATTTAGCAGGAGAAATTTGTTCTTGTGAACGTAGGGCCTCATCACATCAGTCAATAAATTTGCTTTCATGCCTTTTATGAAAATACTAATAAATACAATATATGGAGCCTTATTTCAACTTATTTTGAGTAACGTAAAAATTAATAATAAAAGAAACGAGAAAAGTGCACGTAGAGGACTCGATACGACGACTCTCGGATTAGCGTGCTGCGCCAACCGCTGCCTGGAAACTACGCTAAGAGAAATGTCTCTTGCTTCGCCCTATCGCGCCAAAGATGCTATTTTTTCTGAACGCTTGGCTATTTGGAACTCCCACTTCTGTTACTTTCGTTTCTGCCCAGTGTTCCATAAATCTGGGTGAAATCGCTGAAAACGAGTAGGCACGATCACTTTGTTAGACGCTCACATCACGTAATACAAGCAGCGTGTTTACCACTCTGTGTCAACTGTTTGCACTACAGGCCATCTTTCCGGACACGGCCCGTCATCTCTGGTAGATATCCAGTCACAGGGTATGTGAGAAACTAAAGTGCACGCGCTCTGAACCATTTCCTACGCAAATCGGTTGACCTTTCTTCATCTTACGTCAATATCGCATACAAAATCATGACTATTTTCATAAAAACCAGGTGCGTCACATATGTGTGGAGCCCTTTCACCAAATATTTTTATTCGTCCTATGGCAGTTCAGCTTTAATCAAACGCCCATATCTTTTGATAAAAACATGTAATTGATGTGAAGAAGAATGTACAGGGCGAACACTAAAAAAAACCGACAAGCTGCAGGGACGGATTCCTGACTAGAAATAGAGGGCGACCATTAAAAAAAACCGACAAGTTGCAGGGACGGATTCCTGACTAGAAATAGAGGAAAAAAGGTCCTAAGAACGTTAGTCCGGAAATGTATCGTTGCCACGGCAAATGGTGCTCCTTGTGTATTACAGGCTGTGTGATTCACGAAACGTACTGTAAGCAGCAGACTGGTCCGGTATTTACGTCTGGAACAACCCGAGATGGTGTTATTGTACTGCCAAGCAGATGAAATCGGTCGAGAGGCAGCACGACTATACCAAAACAAGTACCCCCACAGACACAAACCACATGACACAGTATTTCCAACCCTTGTTTGCGTTTCTATGATCAGGAGTACTTCCAGACAGATGAATGTGCAGAGAGGCGGCGGACCGTGCATACACCTAACTGGACCGAGATCTACATGATATTGAGACGAA
Source organism: Schistocerca gregaria (assembly GCF_023897955.1). Taxonomy (NCBI): domain Eukaryota; kingdom Metazoa; phylum Arthropoda; class Insecta; order Orthoptera; family Acrididae; genus Schistocerca; species Schistocerca gregaria. The sequence continues at coordinate 184,039,155 of NC_064920.1, read as the reverse complement.
CCCTAGTACAAGGTCTGGGCAAGTGGACCGCCTGCATGGTGTAAGCTGAAGTATGATTACGTGTATCCTGCGTGACAACCGCTACTACCCCTATCACCTGTAGCGAGAGCAAGGATAGCGGATTTCCCTTTACGGTCAGGATTTTGTTGATGGTTTTTGCACCAGACTATCACAATTGTGGAACTTGTGCCATCAGTACTCTTTAGCGACGAAGCAACCCTTATCAGAATTTGCATCAGTAATCTGTGTAATCGTCATCTGTGGGCTACATAAATCCTTGGGGAATGGTTGAGGCGTCTCATGAGCATTGGTTCAGAATCAATGTCTGGGCAGGGATTCTTGGCGAGCACATACTTGTACCGGTTATTATTCCACAACGCCTCCGTGGAGGAATGTACCTGGACTTCCTGCAGTATACGCAATCTGGGTTGCTTGAGAAAGTGCCTCTGGCAATACGTCACGCTATGTGGTTTCTCTATGTCGGAGCACCACCCCACTTCCTTATTGCAGTTCGCTGAGTCCTAAACAACGTCTTTCCCAGACATTGAATAGGACGTGGAGGCCCTTTAGCATGGCCTTCTACACCACCAGACGTAAACACTCTGGATTTTTACCTCTGGGGGCATCTGAAAAGTTCTGTGTCTGATGAACCAGTCCGTGAAGTGCAGGCCTTTCAACAGCGTGTTCACGACGCCTGTAACGCTTTTTGAAGAGACCCCGGAACGTGCAAAAGTGCGGCAGTTCATGATACGGTGTGTGAACGCGTGCATTGCATCCTATGGAGACCACATTGGACATCTGTTGTGAGGTGGATGCGATGCAGCTATGCACTGTATTCCGGAACGACTTGTTGTCGATGCAAGCGCACTGTTCATTTACGGACACACGTTCATAGGATCTTTTTTCCTCCATTTTCAATTGGAAACCCGTCCCTGCAGCCTGTTACTGGCCATGTCGTTATCCCTGGGAACGAAGCTGCAGACGCCGTGGCCAAGGCTGCGATCCTCCAGCCTCGGACAGCTTCTTGTTGTGTGCCTTCATCTGATTTTAGCAGGGTTATTTGTCAGAGCATTTTATCGCTGTGGCATGCCGATTGGTGTACACTTACTGAAAACAAGCTTCGGGCCTTGAAACCTCTCCCCACGGCTTGGACGACCTCTTCACGCCCTTCTCGGCGGGAGGAGGTCGTTTTGGCCCGGTTACGGATTGGACACTGCCGGTTCAGCCATCGCCATCTGCTGACGGCTGCGACGGCGCCGTTCTGCCCATGTGGGCAATTGCTGACGTTACGCCACATTTTAACGTCCTGTCCGATTTTTAATACACTGCGCGTTGATCTTGGCCTGCCATGTACTCTGGATGAAATTTTAGCGGATGACCCAGGAGCAGCTGCTCGCGTTCTTCGTTTTATCCACTTGACAAACCTGTCTAAGAACATTTGATTATGCTGTTCTCTTTTCATCCCTTGCCTGTTAATGTGCCTTTTATAGTGTTGTCCTTTTTTAGTTGCTGTTTTAACATTGTGCCTCGCAGTGCATTCATAACTTAGTCTGGGCGCTAATTCCCACTGTTGCTGTGCGCCTAAAACCACAAAAGAAGCCTGTCAGTTTCATTTATGTTCTCCCTGTGTAAAATTCATCTAGTTAACGGTGCTTTTCTAATAATTTTTAGTTTTCAAAGTTTAAATTGGTTCAAAACTCTGTTGTGAGGAGGTCGGAGCAAGGATTGAGAGGAGGTTGGGTTTTAGTTTGTCGCTGTCGTATGATTTTTAGATCGTTGAAAACTACGCACGAAATGTAGAGCGTAACAGGAGAGGCGCTTTGGACACCGAATAGAGCGGACTGGCCAAAAGCTTCCAACCGGCACGTAGGTAAAGGCGGGGGCGGCGGCGGGGGCGGTGTGTCTCCCAGACGAGTGGGCTGGTGGCAGGCCGCCTCATTACCGCTTAGCAGAGTGCCCGCCCATCTCTCTTCTCTGCCGTCACTCCCAGGACGGCGGCAGGGGCTCCGCATTAGCGGGATGAGTCAAGTCCGAGGAAGTTACGTCAAAGCGGCAGCGGCGCTCCTTTCATAATAAGACGCGAACGAGCAGCTCTCAAAAGTAATTGACCGTAGTCACTCTTTCACAGACGGGTTCCGTAGTGCTGTTTAAAGGCGGAAAGACGAGCATTAATGACCTAGTCTACACGACGGCACCTTACGCCGGAATGGGTAATTTCTTTGTCACTTTCTTGTCCGTCTGCCTGTATGTTCATTACACATTTTGCAATAGATTTTTAAGTTACTTCTCGATGAGCTAGAAATGTTAAATTTTAAACTCATCTCAGAAATGGATAATAATGCAATAGTGTGGAGATAAGAACCACGCACACGCGATAGGGTAACGGGTGGGGAGTGAAAATGGGGTGACAGAGAAGAATAACGCATAGCACAACCTGTCCAGCTCTAATTCCTTCACGATGGCTGTGCTCGGCAGTTTTCACAGCCCGTACAGCCCACTGTGTGTAAATTATCTGCTGCACAGTGTGTGGGCGGCAACTAGAGTTGCGCTCCAACAAAACTGCGGTTCCGTCGTTTCGGTAACTATGTAAATTAAGTAACATGGTAGGATTACCGGTAGTATTAGTAGCATTGGTAGAGAAAGAAACATAAATGATTGCCTGAGAGAGAAACTACGAGACGACGACTTTTCTTTTTTGTTTCGCTGTTTGTTTTGCAAAAAAATTATAACCACACATCACTCAGTATCAATTCATTGTGTATTTCATGTCCTTACTGTAAGTTTATAAGCAATAAAAATTATTTTTCGCGGTACTTCTCTTTTATGTAAGCAAAGCATCTGCTTTTGATGCACGTACAATTTACAGGCGCAAGCATTAAAAAGTACTTATATAATTGTTGTTATTTTATACTCAGTACAACATTCTTCATGATGATCAAAGGCAAGAGTTTCCTCCTTTTTATTGGTTAATACAAAAGTTGTTTATAATAGGAACATGTTTTTTTTCTTGTAAGTATTGAATCGATATTTGATATATTTTTGTGTTGCGGTTTTTTATTTTACCGTTTTGTTGAGAAAATTGCATTTCTAGCTGCAAATAATTCAATACCTTCTCTTGCTGACAGTACGGGTAATGTAACTGATTATGATAAACAGAAGGCCGAAATTCTAAACCTAGCTTTCAAAAACTCGTTTGCGGTAGAGGACTGCAGCACCATTCCCCCTTTCAATTATCGAACAAACGCAAGGGTGGCTGACATAGTGTTTAGTGTATTTGGGATTGTTAAACAGTTAAGATCCTTAGACACCAGGACGGCATCTGGCCCAGACGATACCCCCGTAAGATTTTATGTTGCCTAAGCTACAAATATAGCACCATTCTTATCCATCCTCTATCAGAGATCATTGGAACAGCGGAAAGTTCCACGGGACTGGAAGAAGGTCCAGGTCATAGCAATCTATAAAAGGGGTAGAAAATCGGATGCACATAATTACCGGCCAGTTTCACTGACATCGATTTGTTGTAGAATCATGGAACGTATTTTGTGTTCAGACATAATGACCTTTCTAGACTCTGAGAAGCTCATCTGCAGAAACCATCACTGTTTTAGGAAACAACGGTCATGCGAAACACAGCTGGCGTTCTTTGTGCATGATATACAAGGGGCTCTAGATACCAGCTTTCAGGTTGATGCCATATTTCTCGACTTTCGAAAGGCATTCGACTCAGTTCCACACTATCGCTTGATCCAAAAAGTGCGCGCTTACGGTCTATCCGATGACATATGCAGTGGAATAGAAAGTTTTCTAACAGACAGGGAGCAGTATGTCGTCCTGAACGGGCAGACTTCAACAGTAACAAGCGTAACTTCAGATGTGCCCCAGGGTAGTGTAATGGGTCCTCTGATTTTTATGATACTACAGGAGAGTAGCATCACACGAAAGTTATGAACAAATCAACGAGGATTTACAGAAAATAAATGCGTGGTTTAATGTCTGGCAGTTATCTCTCAATATTAGTAAGTGTAACCCACTGCATATAACAAGGCGAAAATGCCTATTAATGTAAGAGTACAAAATAAATACCCAGTCTTTGGAAGCGGTAACACCCGTCAAGTATCTGGGTGTGACTGTTCGAAATGACCTCAAATGGAATGATCAGATTACACAAGTAACGGACAAGGTGAACTCTAGATTGCGGTTTATCGGTAGAATCCTGAAGCGATGTAGTCCTTCAACAGAGGAAATAGCTTACAATACGTTAGTTCGTCCAGTCTTGGAGTATTGTTCGTCTGTATGGGACCCTTACCAGTTAGGTCTGATTCAAGAGATTGAGAAGGTCCAAAAAAGAGCGGTAAATTAGTGACTCGTACATTTAGCCATTGCGAGAGCGTTACAAATCTCATAGAAAAGTTTGAAGTGGGACACACTTGCAGATAGACGGCGCGCTAAGCGGAACGGGCTGCTCACTAAATTCCGAAATCCGATCTTCGCCGAGGATGCAGAGCATATATTATTACCACCAACTTTCAAATCGCGCAATGATCACCATTCACAGATAAGGTAAATTAGAGCTCGAACTGAGGCGTTCAGACAGTCGTTTCTCCCTCGCGCGATCCACGAGTGGAACAGACGGGGGGAAATATGACTATGGCGCGAATTGTGCCCTCCGCCACACACCGCTTGGTGGTTAGCGGAGTATACATGTAGACGTAGATATGATAAATCTGTATTGTTTCTTTTTACTACATATCTGTGTTTCACGTTACAAATCAACAATTTTTCGAATAAAACGTAAATGAAAGACTGACAATTTCAGTTATACTACACTCCTGGAAATGCAAAAAAGAACACATTGACACCGGTGTGTCAGACCCACCATACTTGCTCCGGACACTGCGAGAGGGCTGTACAAGCAATGATCACAGGATCCGCGGTGTTGGCCGTCTAATGGCGCTAGCTGCGCAGCATTTGTGCACCGCCGCCGTCAGTGTCAGCCAGTTTGCCGTGGCATACGGAGCTCCATCGCAGTCTTTAACACTGGTAGCATGCCGCGACAGCGTGGACGTGAACCGTATGACGGACTTTGAGCGAGGGCGTATAGTGGGCATGCGGGAGGCCGGGTGGACGTACCGCCGAATTGCTCAACACGTGGGGCGTGAGGTCTCCACAGTACATCGATGTTGTCGCCAGTGGTCGGCGCAAGGTGCACGTGCCCGTCGACCTGGGACCGGACCGCAGCGACGCACGGATGCACGCCAAGACCGCAGGATCCTACGCAGTGCCGTAGGGGACCGCACCGCCACTTCCCAGCAAATTAGGGACACTGTTGCTCCTGGGTATCGGCGACGACCATTCGCAACCGTCTCCATGAAGCTGGGCTACGGTCCTGCACACCGTTAGGCCGTCTTCCGCTCACGCCCCAACATCGTGCAGCCCGCCTCCAGTGGTGTCGCGACAGGCGTGAATGGAGGGACGAATGGAGACGTGTCGTCTTCAGCGATGAGAGTCGCTTCTGCCTTGGTGCCAATGATGGTCGTATGCGTGTTTGGCGCCGTGCAGGTGAGCGCCACAATCAGGACTGCATACGACCGAGGCACACAGGGCCAACACCCGGCATCATGGTGTGGGGAGCGATCTCCTACACTGGCCGTACACCTCTGGTGATCGTCGAGGGGACACTGAATAGTGCACGGTACATCCAAACCGTCATCGAACCCATCGTTCTACCATTCCTAGAGCGGCAAGGGAACTTGCTGTTCCAACAGGACAATGCACGTCCGCATGTATCCCGTGCCACCCAACGTGCTCTAGAAGGTGTAAGTCAACTACCCTGGCGAGCAAGATCTCCGGATCTGTCCCCCATTGAGCATGTTTGGGACTGGATGAAGCGTCGCCTCACGCGGTCTGTACGTCCAGCACGAACGCTGGTCCAACTGAGGCGCCAGGTGGAAATGGCATGGCAAGCCGTTCCACAGGACTACATCCAGCATCTCTACGATCGTCTCCATGGGAGAATAGCAGCCTGCATTGCTGCGAAAGGTGGATATACACTGTACTAGTGCCGACATTGTGCATGCTCTGTTGCCTGTGTCTATGTGCCCGTGGTTCTGTCAGTGTGATCATGTGATGTATTTGACCCCAGGAATGTGTCAATAAAGTTTCCCCTTCCTGGGACAATGAATTCACGGTGTTCTTATTTCAATTTCCAGGAGTGTATAAATGCTGTTTAAAATGAAAGACTGACAATTTCAGTTATACTATAAATGCTGTTTCTTCTTAAATAAAAGACAAGAGGATAACTACGTAAAACAAAAAGGTTTCTTAGGTTACCCGTCCCTTTATGTACCCTCACTCAGTTTCTAGACTGTTCACCGCATTCGGCTTTAAGGGGAATATGACAGTGAGCGCATGCTTAAGGAAAGCGATCGTTATCAGTAACGCTCGATGGGTATGCAACACATTTAACGTGTAGGTAACATGGTACGACCGTAACTGACCAAACTACCGTAGTCTACGGTAGCCTACGGCAGTTTTACAACTCGACTTTAATCAGGTTAAATAAATAAACATAATTTATAATTTTACACAAAGCTATTTCGTAAGAATCACATGCATGTGCGTACACTGGTATGTCGTCAAAGCCAAAACAAACACTGCGGGACGAACATATACAGACATGACCTACCGGTGATGAACTCAGCCGTTGTTTCTGCATTATTAGTCTTACGGTTATTAGCGATCAAGTTTGACAATATTTTGACAGGCAAGTAAGTTCGACTGACAAGCGAATAGACCTATTCGCAATGACCAATCTATAATTGGAACGAATATTGTCGTTTAGAATCTCTGGTTGAGAAGAAGTAGGTAACGAGAACATGCACGAGTGGTTAAACAGCAATGCCAGTGAACTGCGATTTGAGCAGCTATCTGACGTGGATATAACGAACTAAGTGTGCTCGGCAGAGGAAGAAAGCGAAAACGAGGCGATCGAGGAACCCGTTATTACGCACACCGAGCCATTGAAATGCGTTCAACTGTTGTTAGAATATACGATACAAAATTCTTCTGAGTATACCGATATTTTGACACCCGCAAAATGAGAATCGTTATCAGAAAAAAAAGAGGACTGAACAATCAGCCAACAAGAAAAACAGGACGATTATTCCCCTGATGTGAACTGAAAGCAAGAAAAACTAAATACAATGGTTTTAAATGGTTCAAATGGCTCTGAGCACTATGGGACTTAACACCTATGGTCATCAGTCCTCTAGAACTTAGAACTACTTAAACCTAACTAATCTAAAGTCATCACACAACACCCAGTCATCACGAGGCAGAGAAAATCCCTGACCCCGCCGGGAATCGAACCCGGGTTTTAAGTACAATTTTGTAAATAAATTGCCAGTTTCCGACAAATAATGCGTAAGTAATGCAGTGGGGTTTGGGATGTGAGATAAAACATGTTTTGTAAATTGCAGTTTGCAGTAAAAACATATGTATTTAGCGCGAGGGGACTTCAGAAATTAAGGTACGCAGAAACAGTGCCGCTGTAGCACTGGCAACAGTTGCGTCGTAGTGCGGGAGTGAAATGGCGTGGCACTTCGGAACTTTGCCCAAAGTCTGAAGTACGCGGGACAGCACTATTCTTGTGGGGGAAAACGTTAAATTACACACAAATTCTGACACTTTGTGTGCCAAATGGAATGTCTCAGTCCAGACACACGTGGGTGACGGGAAGAAAAGCCATCGACATCAACTACACACGACAACGTCGAACCAATAGAGGAACTGATTTGTAGCAACAGCAGATTTTTCAATCGAGGTTCACACAACGTGTGTCGCCACCAAAGAGCAGATATTTATGGCTGAGAAACTGAACGACTGGTGGAATATTCCGGTCGTTGTTTACAGTGTCTCGGTGATCGTATTGCAAAATTGTGTCACGTGCCTGTGCCATTTTGGAGTGTAGTGCAGCGTTCAATAAACTTTTCTTGGCCCGCCTTAATAATGTTTAACTAACTTACTCTTTGAACGCCTCTTGTGTTGACCTTGTTAGTCGGCTATCCGTGCATTCTTGAGTTTGCGCTAACCCGGCTAATAGGAGGCTTGCTGAATTTTAGTAATCATACTCACCATAGCTTTGAATCATCTTAATGTGTTACTCTTCACAGTGTAATAAGTGTTGCATTATGCACGTGTGGATATGTTCAACACGAACGTTGATAGATTCACTGATTTTATACCGAGCATTATTTGAGTCTTGTTTTACAGGTTGCTACGCATCGAACCAACATAGTCCTAAGAGGTAGTAATAGTGACTGAAAACAATAATTATTATTACCGTGCGTATGTAAAGCAAACAGAAGAAAATCGTAGTACTGACACTGTCCTTCAACTGTAATTATTATTGCGGGTATTTTCAAATATATCCACGGATTTTAAAAGATTGTCCATTCAACTAAATAATGAGACAGTACAGTTTAAGAACTACTTAAAGTGAAACCATCTCAGTGTTGAGGGAAAGACGAGTCGAAGACTGAGTTTTATTCATAGTATAATTAGAAGTTGCAAACAACGTATTAAAGAAACTGCCTGTACTAAGCTTGCCCACCCTCTCCTGGAGTGTTATTGCGCTGTGTAAGATCCTTAGTAAATTCGAATGATGGAGGCATCATTTTGTGCAGTATGACCGCGAAATAAAGGGACGAGAGTCACGGAAAATGGTAGGACAAAAAAATGGTTGAAATGGCTCTGAGCACTGTGGGACTTAACTTCTGAGGTCATTAGTCCCCTAGAACTTGGAACCACATAAACTTCACTTAACCTAAGGACATCAGACACATCCATGCCCGAGGCAGGATTCGAACCTGCGACCGTACCGGTCGCGCGGTTCGAGACTGTCGCGCCTAGAACCGCTCGGCCACTCGGACCGGCAGTGGTAGGACAATTGGGGGTGGCAATCATTACAACAAAATCATTTTTTATTGCCGTGAGACCTTTTCACCACAATTTTCACCATCGAATTCGAAAATATTTTGATGAGTCCATCTTACACAGGGAGAAATTACCATCATGATAATGTTAGATAAGTCATAGTTAGTACGGAAAGTATTCAAATCCTTCGTGCTGTTTAAGATTGAGACGGTAGAGAAATGGTCTACAAGTCTTATGAACCCTTCGATACACATTTAAGTGCGAATTGCAGAATAATTATGCAGATGTAGACGGAGACGTAGATATCCCTACAGGAGCAGGTTTTTATCCGCGAGATACAGTAGTTCTTATTGTGGATATCAGCGAGTGAGCAGACCTGTAGCTAACGACAATAATGAGGTGGTGCCCAGGTCTACAGCTTTTTTTTTACCTTACACAGCATTAGTTGTATCCTGAAGAAGTACGCTGTGAAATACGTTTTTCGAACTCCTTCTAAAGTCAAAGGCCCTTTTTTTTGGGGGGGGGGGGGAGGGTATGTAAAAGTTGATTTTGCTTTGCATAAGGCGAGCGCCTATTAGATGCAGTTCAGTTGTGCCAAGCCACACAGGGGTGGGACAAAAATATGGAAACATTGCAAGAAACGCATGCTTGAACATAAATGCAGGCGCCAGCCAAGCCTGCAGGTTGTGCTCGTGTATTTGACCACGAACGGCAGCTGTGCTCTGTCCTCAGCAGGTGTTAATCGCAGTCAGAGCAGTGTTGAGTGTAATTGTGAGCGCGTTATGTCGGGGCTATGTGACCTGGAGCGCGAAAAAATGTTAGTACTCAAATGCGGGGCGCTTCTGTAACCAAGGCAGCCAAATTGTTTGCTGCTACAAGAGGCACCGTATGCAAGATTTACACCACATACAGAGAAAGCTGCATTACATCTTCCGCTAGGTCACAACGCAGACGAGAGTGCGAATTGAGCAATCGTGACATTCGGACATTGGCGAGGATTATGGTGAAACATAAGGCGACAATGGCTGCGAAAGTCGGCGCAGAACTGAATATCGCATTCGAGAACCCTGTCAGCAGCAAAACAACAGGAAGAGAGCACCAGAAGCCTGGAATTACAGGGCGACTTGGAATTCCAAAACCACTCGTCAGAGATCGCAACAGGAAAGCGTGGTACCGAAGCTGCAAAACGTATAATATCGAGCAATGGGAGAAAGTGATTTGCTCAGATGAGTCTTATTTGACACAGTTTCCAATTTCTGGCCGAGTTTGCATCCCAAGAGTGAAACACGGTTGTAGTTCGCTGATGATTTGCTAAGACATATTGTGATATTCCATGAGCTCCATGTACAGTGTGTGAGGTCGCATTACTGTCAAGGATTATGTAAGCACTTTTGGCTGATCAGGTCCACTTGGTACACCCCAGTGGTGATGCTGAGTTGTAAGACATCAGGGCCGCTGTTCACACAGCTCGCATCCTCCAGGAATGGCTCTGTCAGGACGAGGGTGAATTGCCGCATGTCCCCTGGCCACCATATTCACCAGATCTCTGTATTATTGAGTCTTCTGCTCTGCTTTGGATAGAAGTGTGTGTGTTCGCTGTCCATTTCCATAGTCGTTACTTACAGTTGACACTGTTTCGCAGGAAAAATGGTGTAAGACTGCCTTGAAAGTCATACAAGACACGTACTGATCGCTACGAGATTCTTAATCTGGATTTTTGTTGTTGTGGTCTTCAGTCCAGAGACCGGTTTCATGCAGCTCTCCATGCAACTCTATCCTGTGCAAGCTTCTTCATCTCCAAGTACCTATTGCAAGCTACATTCTTCAGAATATGTTTAGTGTATTCATCTCTTGGTCTCCCTCTACGATTGTTAGCCTCCACGCTGCTCTACCAATACTAAATTGATGATCCCTTGATGCCTCAGAATATGTCCTACCAACCGATCCCTTCTTCTAGTCAAGTTGTGCCACAAATTTCTCTTCTCCCTAATTCTGTTCAGTACCTCATCATCAGTTATGTGATCTACCCATCTAATCTTCAGCATTCTTCTGTAGCACCACATTTCGAAAGATTCTATTCTCTTCTTGTGTAAACGATTTATCGTCCACGTTTCACTTCCATACCTGGCTACACTCCATACAAGTCTGTATTAGGAATGGTAATATGTTGTGTTTGTAGTGTTTCCATACTTTTGTTCGACCGTTCTCGATCGGTCGGTCCGTAAGGAGTGTGGAGGATGCTGTACGCCTAGATGACAATGAAGATCTACAGAATATCCGGGCGTATCTACGTTGGTAGGAAACTACCTAGACAGTTGTCATGCTGTGGAACATAACAGCACAGATTCTATTGTTCATTTCCAGTTACTGAATAAGTGTCATTAATGAAGATGTCGAACACGAACTAGAAAGGGATCTTGTAAGAAGAGACGAGAGTTTTTGCCTAAATTCTTCTTAGAATCCACGTTTCTTTCACTGTTTTAAAAACAGAGGCACAGCGTCAGCGCTACTTGCCCACATGTTGTTAGTTAAAGTTGTCCGTGGTCACCTTATGGTGTGCGAAGGCCCTAGTTGTTCGCTGTCTGTGTTGTCTTTCTGCAAAATAATGTTATTCTCCTGGATTTACGCTGTATGCCAAAATTTGCTGACAAGGAGACTTTACGAAATTCCCTCATCGATTTGATTCATACTGACGGCGTGTAGGGCACGAGTAGAAGCATCAACATACGGGGTGTTCAAAAAGTCTGTCTGCTGTGCCGTATGATTGTTAGCCACGCGTGCGCTATGATTCTTTGCCTGCCTGGGTTACTTCCCTTCAAGTGGACTCTCCCAACATTCCACTGCTTCGTTTCTCGGCCAGCGTCAGTAGTATCGTTGGTGTGTGCCGTTACGTGTTGACGTGAACGTTTTAGTTCCTTTGTTCGTTTGTTTCGTTTTTGTCACTGTTAAAATGCTAAACATTGAAGAACGTGTGTTCTTAGTAGAACAAGTGTTCAAAGCTGGCGGTAAATACACAGTTTCAGTTCGTCAAACATTTAATTCAGTTTTCCCGGAGACAACACTCCCACATCGTGATACTGTGCGAGATTTGGTTAACAAATTTCGAAGTACGGCTTCAGTGACAGATGCACCGAGAAATGATCGTCCTAGCGTTTTGTCTGAGGATAAACAACTCGATATTTCCGATAAAATGTCCATGAGTCCGAACGAGTCAGTAAGAAAACTCGCCCAGCAAATCGATGTTAGTGTCGAAACTGCCCACACAGCTGTAAGGAAATAAAATTAGAAATTTTCCCATACAAAGTGACAGTCGTGCAATAACTGAAAAATATTGATTATGGCAAGAGACTGTATTATTGTCAATGATTCAAAAATTTTGTTCAACAAAATGGAAGGGATGTTCTTAATGAAACGTTTTTCACTGATGAGGCGTGGTTTCATTCATCCGGGTACATAAACTCGCAAAATTCTCGTATGTGGAGTACTGCAAATCCATTGTGTATTCATGAGGAACCACTTCATTCTGTGAAAATAGGAGTTTGGATTGCAATTTCTAGACGTCGGATTGTGGGTCCCATGTTTTTCAACGAAGCAATAAACGCCCAACGATTCTGCAGTGATATTCAGTACCCATTCATAATAGAACTTGTGTTGAGTGAAATACTGAACGGTTATTTTCAACAAGATGGTGCAACCGCGCATACAGCTTGCGTTTCAATGTCACTGCTTGCTGCTGTTTTTGGTGATCGTATAATTTCTCAGGGACTCTGGCCTCCACGATAGCTTGACCTAACACCACCTGACTGTTTCCTCCGGGGTGCAGCGAAAGCAACTGTCTATAAAAACGGTCCAAAATCCATCGATGAATTGAAACCTGCAATATCCACTTTCACTGCTTCTGTTGCAGAAAAAATGTTACAGCTTGTGTTTGGAAACATGATTAGACGAATTGTATTGTGTATTGAACAACAGGGGGATATTTTAAACATTAAATGTGAAAAATATGTAAGTAAAAATGAATATTCAGTAAATTAATTACACTGAGTTTCATTTCGGTGTATTCACTGCGGCAAACGGCACGCGCGGATAACAGTCATATCGCACTGTGGAGAGAGTTTTTTAAAAGCCATACTTAAAGAGGAAAATGCAAGTCTCACCCGTTTTCGTGAAAATAAAGTTTGAAGATTTTTATCTTTCTTACAGAATTTGTATGTCGCCAGTACTCAGTGATACCGCAGCCGAGCGGGTAAGCGCTAAATTTCTAAACTCGAAGTCTGTGGATCAAATCTCGCTGCCGGTCGTGTCATCGAAATTTGTTTTGCAATAGAAGCATCGAAAAAAACAAAGCGCATGCAAAAATTCGGCGTTCATTAAAATTGCTGTATGTTGCAGTAATTGATGTTTCCCATGTTTCTACGATCATCATCGTCCTGATTCGTGCAGTGCTCTTTAAATTACACATTATACCGGTTACAAATGTAGATACAAAGATATGAATAAAGTGACAATACTCATTTGTAAGTTCTTGTATATCCTTTTTTTACCTCAAGTCTCCTTAAGAAAACTCTTTACCTTTTTTTGAGAGCGAAGATTATGAAAACAATGAATGAACCGTAAAATATGGATAATTTCCACAGTCATAAAAAAATCTGTTGTTAGAATTACGTGGTAATAAAAATACCGGCAAGGAGATTCGATCAGAAGACCTCGTGCTTTTGAAACTAAGCGCTTACTCGCGTGACTGCAAACTCCTCAGTTAATGGCGAAAATACAGTGTATCTACGCATGCGTAAAATTTTCAAACTCGATTTTCTCGCAAACGGTCGTGAATTGCGTTTTCCTAACTACGTATGTTGAAGTCCTAGACGTACTCTACACATTCTGTCTATACGAATCAAATCGGCGACTGGAATTAATGCGGTCAGCTTATTAGCGAATGTTTTCCCCGATATGAGTTGAAGAAATGGGGACGGAAACAGCGCAGCAGGTTCTGCAGCGAGACGTTTGACGCGGCTGTCGGCCGCGAGACGTGCCTGGAGCGGCGCCATAAAGCACAGATGCGGACGGAAGAGACAACACGAGAGGGAGGAACACGTTTCGGGCCGGCACCGTAAATCTGCGCGGCCGATATCCCTCCGGAACTCGAGCAGCTTCCCTCTGGGCCGTCAACGCCGAACCGTAAACAACAGCTGCGATCGCAGATGAGCCGGAAGAAGGCCGCACCGCCTTCTGCGTTCTGCAGTCTCCACCGTCCTAAACAAGTTACGTTTGCAGGACAGGAAGGAAAGAAGGTAAATTTAAAGGAAAACTCTATTAGCTTAGCGGCTTGGATGGCCGAGCAGTTCTACACGCTACAGTCAGGTTCGAATCCTGCTTCTGGCATGGATGTGTGTGATGTCCTTAGGTTAGTAAGGTTTAAGTAGTTCTAAGTTCTAGGGGACTGATGGCCTCAGAAGTTAAGTCCCATAGTGCTCAGAGCCATTTCTTTTTCTATTGGCTTAGAGGCTACTAGCAGGACTTTCAGCCGCGTAATTCGATTCGTTTTCTTTCTTCGCACAAACTGGCACCACTCCACCGCGAAGTGCAGCTGTTGTTTTAATTGTAACTATTCAGATAAGTTCGTTTAAAGTTTATTCTTCATATACGTCTCTTACTGAAGTCGCCTGACGGTATGTGGGGAAGAGTACTTTTAAAGGCGCTAACATTTCTCCATTCCCATGTAGCGACTAGGAATTAATCACTTGGACGTAACGTGGTGTGTCTTTGATCGGCACAGACTCGACTTAATAGATCGATGAACGACCTTACTCCTTTTCACTGTCAGACAGAGATTCACTCACCTGCTGTTATACTACCGTCGTGTGGAGTGGCCGCGTGGTTTGAGGCGCGATGTCACCGATTGCGCAGTCCCTCCCGCCGGAGACCCAAGTCCTCCCTCGGGCATCAGTGTGTGTGTGTGTGTGTGTGTGTGTGTGTGTGTGTGCTGTTCTTAGTTTAAGTAGTGTGTATGTGTAGGGCCCGAAGAGCCTCGCTCTGAGCACTATGGGAGTTAACATCTGAGGTCATCAGTCCCCTAGACTTGGAACTACTTAAACCTAACTACCCTAAGGACATCGCAGACATCCATGCCCGAGGCAGGATTCGAACCTGTGACCGTAGTGGTCACGCGGTTCCAGACTGAAGCGCCTAGAACCGCTCGGCCACACCAACCTGCTAGGGAAGGAAGACCTCAGCAGTTTGATCCCTTAGAAATTCACACACTTTTGTTGTACTACCCGTTGACCACGTAGGCTTAGATTTCTTCTGCTGCTGACAGGGCGCGCTGTTGTCTGCATGTTAATGTACAAATAGAGAGTGGACAAGGGACATTACAGCCAATTAGTGGCTTTTTATGTAAGCGGCAAAGATACTGGTATAGGCATGCGCATTCAAATACAGAGATATGTCAACAGGTAGATACGCCGCTGCGATCGGCAACGCCTACATAAGACAACAAGTGCCTGGTGCAGCTGTTAAAGAGATTCCTGCTGCTACAATGTCAGGTTATCAAGATTTAAGTTTGTTTGAACGAGGTGTTATAGTCGGCGCACGAGCGATGGGACACAGCACCTCCGAGATAGCGATGAAGTGCCTATTTTCCCATACGACCATTTCACGAGTGTACCGTGAATATCAGGAACCCGGTAAAACATCAAATCTCCGACGTCGCAGTGGCTGGAGAAAATATCCTGCAAGAACGGGATCAACGACGACTGAAGAGAATCTTCAGCGTGCCTGAAGTGCAACCCTTCCACAAACTGCTGCCGATTTCAATGCTGGTCCATCAACAAGTTCAGCGCGAGAACCATTCAAACGAAGCATCATCGGTATGGGCTTTGGGGGCCGAAAGCCCACACGTGTACCCTGCATAACTGCGCGACACAAAGCTTTACGCCCCGCCTGGGCCCATCAACACCGACATTGGGCTGTTGATGACTGGAAACGTATTGCCTAGTTGGACGAGTCTCGTTCCAAATTGTATCGAGCGGGATGGACGTGTACAGGTATGGAGACAACCTCATGAATCCATGGACCCTGCAAGTCAGCAGACTGTTCAAGCTAGTGGGGGCTCTGTGGGGCGCGTACAGTTGCAAGCTATGAGACCACTGATACGTCAAGATATGACTAATAGGTGACACGTACGTAAGCATCATGTCTGGTTACCTGCATCCATTCATGTCCACTGTGCATTCCGAAGGAATTGGCCAATTCCAGCAGGACAATGCGACACCCCATACGTCCAGAATTGCTACAGAGTGGCACCAGAAACATTCGTCTGAGTTTAAACACTTCCCCTGGCCACCAAACTCCCCAGACATGAAGATTATTGAGCTTATCTGGGATAAGAGATCTCCAGCTCCACCTCCTCTTACGGATTTATGGACAGCGCTGAAGGACTCATGGTGTCAGTTCCCTCCAGCACTACTTCAGACGTTAGTCGAGTCCACTCCACGTCGTGTTGCGGCACTTCTGCGTGCTCGCGGGGGCAGGTCTACCAGTTTCTATGGCTCTTCAGTGTATATATGTGAAGAGTTTGCATTTCCTTGTTTGTAATTCGTACAAATTTACAGGTTTATTCCGATGTTCATGAAATTTGCAGACTTTACCTCCACGATAAGAGGAAGATCTGTATCTACATTAGACTTCTTAATCTGACTTGAAACATATGTGCATGTAACATGTAAATGTGAAAGTTTATTACAAAAAGTCTCTAAAAATTCTTGGTCAATTTATTTCAGATTTCTACACGATTTCCTACTGAACATTTGGGGAGACATAAATTATATATACATTTAATATACACAATATATAAATACACTCCTGGAAATGGAAAAAAGAACACATTGACACCGGTGTGTCAAACCCACCATACTTGCTTCGGACACTGCGAGAGGGCTGTACAAGCAATGATCACACGCACGGCACAGCGGACACACCAGGAACCGCGGTGTTGGCCGTCGAATAGCGCTAGCTGCGCAGCATTTGTGCACCGCCGCCGTCAGTGTCGGCCAGTTTGCCGTGTCATACGGAGCTCCATCGCAGTCTTTAACACTGGTAGCATGCCGCGACAGCGTGGACGTGAACCGTATGTGCAGTTGACGGACTTTGAGCGAGGGCGTATAGAGGGCATGCGGGAGGCCGGGTGGACGTACCGCCGAATTGCTCAACACGTGGGGCGTGAGGTCTCCACAGTACATCGATGTTGTCGCCAGTGGTCGGCGGAAGGTGCACGTGCCCGTCGACCTGGGACCGGACCGCAGCGACGCACGGATGAACGCCAAGACCGTAGGATCCTACGCAGTGCCGTAGGGGACCGCACCGCCACTTCCCAGCAAATTAGGGACACTGCTGCTCCTGGGGTATCGGCGAGGACCATTCGCAACCGTCTCCATGAAGCTGGGCTACGGTCCTGCACACCGTTAGGCCGTCTTCCGCTCACGCCCCAACATCGTGCAGCCCGCCTCCAGTGGTGTCGCAAGAGGCGTGAATGGAGGGACGAATGGAGACGTGTCGTCTTCAGCGATGAGAGTCGCTTCTGCCTTGGTGCCAATGATGGTCGTATGCGTGTTTGGCGCCGTGCAGGTGAGCGCCACAATCAGGACTGCATACGACCGAGGCACACAGGGCCAACACCCGGCATCATGGTGTGGGGAGCGATCTCCTACACTGGCCGTACACCTCTGGTGATCGTCGAGGGGACACTGAATAGTGCATGGTACATCCAAACCGTCATCGAACCCATCGTTCTACCATTCCTAGACCGGCAAGGGAACTTGCTGTTCCAACAGGACAATGCACGTCCGCATGTATCCCGTGCCACCCAACGTGCTCTAGAAGGTGTAAGTCAACTACCCTGGCCAGCAAGATCTCCGGATCTGTCCCCCATTGAGCATGTTTGGGACTGGATGAAGCGTCGTCTCACGCGGTCTGCACGTCCAGCACGAACGCTGGTCCAACTGAGGCGCCAGGTGGAAATGGCATGGCAAGGCGTTCCACAGGACTACATCCAGCATCTCTACGATCGTCTCCATGGGAGAATAGCAGCCTGCATTGCTGCGAAAGGTGGATATACATTGTACTAGTGCCGACATTGTGCATGCTCTGTTGCCTGTGTCTATGTGCCTGTGGTTCTGTCAGTGTAATCATGTGGTGTATCTGACCCCAGGAATGTGTCAATAAAGTTTTCCCTTCCTGGGGCAATGAATTCACGGTGTCCTTATTTCAATTTCCAGGACTGTACATATATCTACATCCATAGGTAATATAAAAATTGTGTGTGTGTGTGTGTGTTTGTGTGTGTGTGTGTGTGTGTGTGTGTGTGTGTGTGTGTGTGTGTGTGTCTGTGTGTGTGTGTGTGTGTGTGTGTTTCCTCGTCTGCTTCTAAACCACAGAAACGATTTTAACCATGCTGAGTACACGTATACCTTACTGTCAGATGACAATTGCTGTGAGTGAAAGAACCGCCTGTCTATAAAAGAGGCGCGGGTGGAGGTGAAAAAGGACCGTAGCTCCAGAATTCCCGGACTTTATTCATCCAGTATTTACGAATGAGAGCACTTAGCAACCCGCAACAAACTTTACACATATTTTCAGACCTTTGCAAACCTTTTCTCGCTGACAGTCACTGTAAAATGATGAGAGGAGAAATGTTTAGGGTTTACTACTTTTTCGCTGTTCATGGAGTAAAAGTACCGCATGAGTCACAATGTTTTAATTTATTACTTCTTTACTACTAATTGTATTCGCGACACATTTTACAGGCAGTATACGGATGTACCACTCAACGTAAGTGGAAAATTATACCATTGCATGGCCGATACTTTAGGAGATTTGGCGTCATAAACAGTGAGATCCGTAAAAAAACGTCCCCATTGTGCACGACGTTTAAATTTATTACTTCGTTGCTACTAATTCCATTCACAACATGTTTTGCAGACAGTCTCAATTTATGTTACTGAAAATACCTACAAAATTATATAGTTGTACCATGGATTGTTTATGATGTCATAAACATTAAGCACAACGCCAAACGTTGTGTGGTACGTGCGTGGACGCACAGCTGTAAATGAATACCTTGGCAGCGCTTGGTTTCTCGTCTAGTTTGTAGTAGATTCTAACCAAAGAGATGCAGGTAGCCCTTTTACAGAACTTACGTCTGTATCATCACGAATATTGGCGTGAAAGTCGAGCTTTCATCCTGCTGTAGGCCAAGAAATATACAAGATAAACTCACGCGAAGTTCAAGGAGGTAATAATATTGAGAACTAATCCCTAGAGAGAGAGAGAGAGGAGGAAAGAGAGAGAGAGAGAGAGAGAGTGAGAGAGAGAGAGAGAGAGAGAGAGAGAGAGAGAGAGAGAGAGAGAGAGAGAGTGAGTGCAAACGAAGACGAAAATACTACCACCCCGATCAAAGTAAATACACTCTGAGTGCATGACCTGACGTGTTACCAGCCGATGAGGAGTCCTGGTTGACACTCGGTTACAGATTATAGGCAACAAAGACAGATTCCAGGCGAAAAATGAGTTAAAGGAAAAAAAACGTTAGAGCAAATAAAGTCAGTACTAATATGATAAAAATAACGCGGCAAGGGCTTCAAAGTAAAAATTTATATTCAAACCAAAGAACTGGAAAAAAATAGTAATGAGTCGTTTTGACAAACATTTAAACAAAAATTTGAAGCGTCCGACAAGATCCGATCCCAAGAGCTGAAGCTAAGAATGCATCTTAACCACTACGCAATGCCATCACTCTGCGATACAGTCTTATGTATATGACTCTACAGAACTAGTTGCAAAAATGCTTTGCAGTCTTCAAAAAATGTCACCTCACGCAATGTCGTACGAAGCTTGTGTAATGTAGGCCGATCTCTGTGAAGATAACAATTATATATGTGATGCCGATCGCATCTTGCTCAAAAGGATCCAGATTTGTTACGCATTTCTGTATACTATACTTCTCGCCCGTCGAATGAAGACAAGAGGGTCTTGCTTCATTCTTTCTCATATTTATCCTTACCAATACGGAGTGCAATCACTTTACTAACGTCAGTTGCGGCTGCGGTTCACGCGAGTACGTTGGAAACCGATTAGAGAGGCCCTCCATTTGCCACCTCCCTCTCAAAGTATTCCTGCACACTGCACACGATTTGTCGCGATTGTCCTTTAAACGCAGTTCCTTGTACGGCTTCCTTTCGTGATATGTTTGAATCCCGATCACTGGGTCCACCCCTTTTATTTCGCATTCATCAGACATGAAAACCAAATAAAGAACAATATACACACAATAATGGTAACGAAATATGCATATTTTATACATAGCACTTGCCAAACAATGGAAGAGAACCGACCATTTGTTCTGCCAGTTTTGCAATGGTGAAAAGTTCGGGTGTGACGTTGAGTGTTCTTATTGAAGGAAACCTGTTCCATCGCGTGAAGTATCAACCAATAAGCAATTATAATCACACTTTAATTTTCCGTCTGACTGCGGAGTCCTTTATTAAACTACACCCTTTACTTCTCTAAAGACACCCAACGAATTTGGGTCAGAGTTTTAGAGACAAGTGGCCGAGGCATTAGTCCCCTTATGTTTCATATTCAGTAACATACTTTGCTGAGGTTTCCGGAAATGGTAGTCTGTTCTCAGTTTGTACCCCCAAGCAGTCTTTTAGTTTGATGTTGATAGGAAAGAGCATCAGGGTACAGTTTGAATTCCATTTTTTTTATTTAAACATCCATTTCAACAAATTCGTCGTCACATACCGCATTTTCTTTTTTTCATAAAAACTCTAGAAGGCACCTAGAACGAAATAATGTTTAAGGTTCGTAGACATAAAGTTGTTCATATAAGAAACAGGTAATGTTGGATTAAAAAACTTATTAACACCACGTTGTACTGATTTACATTAAAATATTCTGCATTACGTGATAGCGGCTATTTCCAAGATTTTTGTCTTTTGAAGCAGTAGCAATAATCTTATACGTTACTCATTGCGATACACCCTGCATACAAATATGTTAGGAACGCATCTGTAACTATTGCAAAATTACTTGTCCAATACCTCATCTTAAATGGTCTGTAGCAATTTTAGTGATGCTCCATTTCCAACTGACCTTTTGAGAATTTCTTAAGTTGTGCAACTGCTAGTTTCACCTCAAAAGTTTTCAAGTTCGCAGCAGACAAGTACAGTACGTTTTCTCAGTGTGCACGTGACACACTACCTTATGGCATTGCATGTGCCACCTTTTGATGCTTAAGTCAGAGGGTCTCATACTGAAACTAAAACAGAGCACAGGAAAATCTAAAACAGTATTGTCGGATGACAATATGAACTCCACTCCTTCCAAATACTGCTACATAGTTTAGTTGCTGCGATCTCCATTTGGAAGACTAACCTGGTCCAGGTCTCTACCCTAGTTATACAGTGAAAATGTCTTCATCTGTGAATAAATACTGCATCCTGCACCACTAGAAACTATTTACTGTAGTCACACTTTGGTTCTCCTCCATTATTTTTATATCCCACACTTCATAGTACTACCAAGTTAACAATTCCTTGATGCCACAGGATATGTGATGTGCTATTTCCTTCTCTTTTAGTCAAGTCCGCAATTCGATTAAATGACTCCTTATTACTTACGCAGTCTACCCATATAATCTTCAGCATTCTCCTACAGCACCAGTTTCAAAATATGGTATTCCCCCTCTGTCTGAACTAGTCATCGTCCATGTTTTACTTCCGTTTTACTACACTCCTTCTGAAGAGAGTTCTTAACACTTAAATTGATATCGGATGTTAATAAATTGCTCTTTCTCAGAAATACTTGCCTTACTACAGCCAGTCTGTATTTTATCATATCTCTGCTTCAGCCATCATCAGTTAGTTTGCTGCTCAAATAGCAAAACTCGCCCATTACTTTTAGTGTCTCATTTCCTAATGTAGCATCGCCTGATTTAATTCGACTGCATGCCATTACCATTGTCGTCCTTGCGTTGATACTTATAGCCTGTTTTCAAGACACTATCCAGTCCATGCAGCTGCTCTTCAAAGCCCTTTGCTGTCCCTGACAGAATTACCATGCCATTAGAAAACCTCAGAAATTATATTTCTTCTTCCTGAACATTAATTTCTTCTCCAACTTTTTCTTTGCTTTTACTTTACTACTTGCTCAATTCATACGTTGATTAATAACGTGGGTAGCCTACAATCCTGGTTCACTCCTTTCTTAGCCACTGATTCCTTGTGTTGCCGAAATGATTTCCAAGTGTACAGTATTGAGCCATTACATCATTTCCGAAAATCCATGCTGTTACCGTTAAACTTTATGATTTTTGTATGACACGCGAACGAATAAGGCGATGTTATAGGAAGAGTGCACTTTCTGGCTTACAATCGAGATGTTCTTTTGATACTTCATTACTATTTGGTGTAACGGACCAGAGAATTGTGTTTGTATTACAGCTGCATCTGAAAACAGAAAATGTCTTCAGTGTGTAAAAGCTCAACTGAAAATTTAGTGTTATAGTATATAGTAAACGTCTAAATAGCGCATTATATTTTCCAATTCAGAGACTACAACAACGACATGGGCGCGAAGTTTTAGCGACACCCATCTGAAAGCAAATGGTGGAAATATGCTTCAGGGACGTTGTGGGAATTCTGGTGGTGGTGGCGGCAGGGGTGGAAGTGTTTGATATTAATGTGTCTCCTGAGAAACAGTGTTCGCAACAATTACGTTCAGCCAAGAGTGGGCCTCAGAAGGCTCATTTATTTTCAAAAATAGCTGCAGAACACGGAAAACGCATAAGCAGAGTGTAGTTAAGCGCTGAGCAGGATTTACGTACACTGTCTTCAGTCTGAAGTTCTCCAGTCCCCATAGAATTTTTGCTGTTTTCTTCAATTATGCTACAGCTACAGTATATTTGGGTATCAAGTATATTCACAATGCGCCTCTTCCTTTGCAGTGCTCCGTGAAGTCACTTGCAAAGCCTTGTCCTTTCCTAAATATTTAATATCTCTACCACTTCCGGGTGGCTGATTATCCTAATCGATTTCGACATACAATTCCTTAGCAGGAAACAGTTTTTAACAGTCTCAGTGAAACTGAAATCTGTCTGCCTATAGCACTGTAGTACTTACCCATTTCAGCACTGTGCGACAATTACTAACTTCATTTAGTTGGACTGTTTGATAATTTCATATTCCATGGATTATTTACACGATAAATCAATATAATGTGGAACGAGTAATTCTTTAAATTCACGTCACAAACTAATTTGTAAATGTGGCAACGTGCTGACCCTTTATAAGCCCTTTTTTGTGCAGGCTTCAACCTTTTTCTTGCTACAATCGCTTTTACGAGATTAGCATAGAAATTGTTTCATCATTATCACCTTAATGTCTAGACGCATTAACGTTTTCTCTGTGACAGTCCTTAATTGGCTTCACGCTCCACGTGCATAATGATAAATTTGAGCTTAGGATGGGTCTGCCTTTTTGCAAGTGCACAATTACTGTTTTGCTTTAATGCCCAAACATGTTTCACCACAGTTGGAGCATCCTCGGTTGGCTTTTTTATTTTATTTTTTTTTTTATTTTACGTTGTGTGCGTCCAATGGTTGCCAACCGAAATCAGCCATAGGTCTACATCAGTACACCATGCCATCGTTGCTGTATTTACACGTCTATTCAAACTAGAACCGCTGACAGTAACATTTGAAGAATCGGAGAGGAAAGTAACTACTGTTTCAATTGCTCAAGTGGAGCGCAAAGGGACCCGCATTTTGTACTTTCTTGCAGTAGTATCGATTTCGCTAATATTATTGTCACGGCACAGAATAGTAAAGGGTAGAAATAAAAATTTATTAAAACTCAAATTTATTAAAACTCAGGCAAATTCAAGACATGTCAGAGACAGAGACAGAATCAGGAAACGAGCCATTATGTTGTAAGGGGGTCAGGCCGCCGACACTGCCTGCCGATTAACTAATAGGTATTCAGCAGCAAAGATGGCGGAAAACCAAAGGAAGCGAGACAAGCATATTCTTCAACTCGTAATGCATGTTATAAGAAACTATTTCACAGGAGCACATAGTGAGGGACCGACACAGCAATTAACAGCACGTTAAGTGAATGTAGCGGAATAAAGAAGACACATTCGGTCATTACGAAACGAGCTTCGAGTCATAGACTCACATTAGCTCCCTTTAAACACTCCAGCTCTTGTCATGAATTGATCATTGGGAACGATGGCATTGACAATAATAGCACTCGATTCCATGGTTACGATACTGTAGTGAGTCTATGTCCTAGATACTCCAGCGCAGTCTATCAACCAGCCGAAGATGTACTCAAGATGATGGCCATCAGCTGATGAAATTCATGCTGCGCTCCGCCAACCATCTACTGATGGAGAAACTGACTATCTTCTGACAACACCACATTGCAGAGAATTGCCAGTGCTGGACTTCAACGCGGAAACCAGCAACAGCGCTTCTGTTCAATACTCAGGCGCCTTCGGAAGTTCAAAACCCAGCAGGAGTAGCGAGGACATCGACCCACTATACGACTACCGACATCAGGTACATTGCGGATGGGTCATCAAGGGTCGTACTTGAATTCGGAGAGGGACCGAGCACACTCCGCAGCCGGTCGAGAAGTACTTTGCGCTGTGCAGCCCCCGCGCCGCCAGGACATCTCCTCCTGGTCGTGCAAACGCAGAACTGACTCGACGGGCGTTGCTAGAATCCAACAAACAGCTAAATTAGCAACAGTGGAGCCTGCTGCAGGAGAATGACGACTTTTGAACATCGTGAATAATTATTTGAACTCTAATAATGTTTTACTGGCGTCTTTGACGCTTCACAAATTCCCAACTACTATCCTGACTTCACGTAGAGCTGTCTCAGCTCGGCCCTCTATATTATCATAACTGTATGTTCTCTCCTGAGCACGGACGCAATATTTCTTTGACTGGTCAAAGAAGTAATTTCGTTGACAATTTAAGCTAAAGCAACAAATTACCTCCTATTGGAAATCCTTTGGGTATTTGCGGAACATCCGTTACGATTAACAGATAGCGTTAAGAAGCATGCAGATTTCGCCGAAGCATTTCGAGCTGTAGGAGCTACGTTTGCTTTTCCCACCATCCTCTCGGATATCTGCCTCCTTCCCATACGTATTAAGTGCCGCATTACATTAATCACGTGTTTCAGCCAGTTGCAGATTGAAGAGAAGTTTGTAATACACACATCAAAAACATTTTGCATCATCCTGGTTCCCAGAAATCCTGAAGATAGACGTTGACTGTGGATACTGTATCACAGACACAGCCCCTTTGACTGTTCAGAGATGTCACCAAACCCACCGAAAGATGTAAACGACAATGCATGAGCAGTGCCTATTAGACGGAGGGGGGCCGGCAGCCAATCAGTTCCAGTCATTCCACCAGGAAGGAGGTACACGGCTCTTGTTGTCTGCAGTTCAACCATGCCTAGACGGTCAATACCGTAGTTCGATAACTTCTGCATTGTTACTTTGTGCCAGGAAGGCCTCTCAACAAGTGAAGTGTCCAGGCGTCTCGGAGTGAACCAAAGGGATGTTGTTCGGACAAGGAGGAGATTCAGAGATACAGGAACTGTCGATAACATGCCTCGCTCAGGCCGCCCAAGGGCTGCTACTGCAGTGGATGACTGCTACCTACGGATTATGGCTCGGAGGAACCCTGAAAGCAATGCACAATGCTGAATAATGCTTTTCGTGCAACCACAGGACGTGTACTACTCAAACTGTGCACAATAGGCTGCATGATGCGCAACGTCACTCCCAACGACCATGGCGAGGTCTATCTTTGCAACCACGACACCATGCAGTGCGGTACAGATGGGCCCAACAACATGACGAATGGCTCTGAGCACTATGGGATTTAACATCTATCGTTATCAGTCCCCTAGAACTTATAACTACTTAAACCTTACTAACCTAAGGACATCACACAACACCCAGTCGTCACGCATGACGAATGGACCGCTCAGGATTGGCATCACGTTCTCTTCAACGATGAACGCCGGATATGCTTTCAACTAGACAGCCGTTGGAGACGTTTTGAAGGCAACCCGGTCGGGCTGAACGGCCTGGACACACACTGTTCAGCGAGTGCAGCAAGGTGGAGGTTGCCTGCTGTTTACGGGTGGCATTATGTGGAGCCGACGCACGCCGCTGATAGTCGTCGAAATCGCCATAACGGCTGTACGATACGTAAATGCCATCCTTCGACCGATATTGCAATCATATCGGCAGCATATTGGTAGAGCCGTTCGTCTTCATGGACGACAGTTCGCGCCCCCATCGTGTACATCTTGTGAATATTTCCTTCAGGATAACGACAGCGCTCGATTAGAGTGGTCAGCATGTTCTCCAGACATGAACCCTATCGAACATGCCTGGAATAGATTGAGAACGGCCGTTTATGGACGACGTGACCCACCAACGACTCTGAGGGATATACGCCGAATAGCCGTTGAGGAGTGGGACAATCTGGACCAACAGTGCCTTGATGAACTTGAGGATAGTATGCCACGACGAATACAGGCATGCATCAATGCAAGAAGACGCGCTACGGGATATTAGAGGTACCGGTGTGTACACCAATCTCGACCACCACCTCTGTAGGTCTCGTTGTGTGGTGGTACAACATGCAATGTGTGGTTTCGTGAGCAAAAAAAGGGCGGTAATGATGTTTATGTTGATCTCTATTCCAATTTTCTGTACAGGTTCCGGAACTCTCGGAACCGAGGTAATACAAAACTTTTTTATGTGTGTATTTCAAGGAAGTTATCGATTGTTTATTCAAGGAGAATCTAATCGAAAGGGCTAAACTTCAAAAGATTGTTATTGTTTTAAGATGAAACAAAAATTTCTATTTGAATCTGCTGTTTCCCGCAGATAAAGGTTGACTAAGATGATGATATGAATTCTTAAGAGCAGGAGCCCACCAAAGGAGAGGGATGAATGCCTACAATGGTAGATTTGCAAGCGAAGTTTTCATCTCTTTCTTTCACGCAGTTACTCATACATAACTCAAAAGTGTTATAATTAATATGGTGCTGTCTTCAGGAGCAACATTCTCGCTAAATGCTTGTTGGTTTACTTCTATTTCGATTTGCTTCGCCATACATGCATCTAATCTTGTTCTCTTAGGAGCGCTAATAACGGTATATGATGTCTATGAACCAACAACAATTGAAAGTGTTGTGGTTGGCAGGAGAGCCAACACAGGGTTATTAAAGGAGGCCGAAATGCACGCATTTTAGCTCACGCAGGCTGACGTGAGGTCTGGAACATGACAAGGGAATTAGAATTGAAGAAAACGGACGTAGCTGGTAGAATAGTTAACTTTAATCCATTAATGGAGAACGTAGCTCTTTGTGGTACATGATTCACAATATCAATAGTACGGATACTGGCGCCTTGCTAGGTCGTAGCAAATAACGTAGCTGAAGGCTATGCTAACTATCGTCTCGGCAAATGAGAGCGTAGAAGTCAGTGAACCATCGCCAGAAAAATCGGCTGTACAACTGGGACGAGTGCTGGGAAGTCTCTCTAGACCTGCCGTGTGGCGGCGCTCGGTCTGCAATCACTGATAGTGGCGACACGTGGGTCCGACGTATATTACCGGACCGCGGCCCTTTTTAAAGGCTACCACCTAGCAAGTGTGGTGTCTGGCGGTGACACCACAGAAAGAATGTTCTAGTGCTATGTATCAAGGTAGAATGAAATTTCCGGGAATAAAGTCATAATAACCTTACGTTTTCTCACCGAGGAGGCTTTACTAACTGTGTTCTAAGTTTTGATCGTGTTGCTCAGTTATTAATTGATTTCATAACAACCCAGCCGGGTGGCGCTGTGGTAAGATTTTGCACTTTCATTCGAAAGTATGGCGGTTAAGATGCCCGTTCGGCCAGACAGATTGAGGATTTCCGTGATTTCACTAAACAGCATACGGTGAATCCTTCGGTGGTTCCTGTGAAAGGGCACGGCTGATTTCGTTCCCCATCCTTGCCTAACACGCGCTTGTGCTCCGTCTCTAATCATCTCATCGTCGAAGCGAAATTAAAACCTGATCTTCCTTCTACCGTTCTGACTTTACGTCAGCTATCTATAATAGGCTAAATGGTGAAATCGCTAAACAGTCACAACAGTGATCGTCGCAAGAATGTTGAAATTGTTAATGACTGCTTGGATCCCTACTAGCTCTTTTAAATCTTGTCTAGTGTGCGTTGATTAGTGAAGTTTTGTTCAAATGAAAAGAAAATTAATACAAAATACGTTTCAATACGAAATAAAGCACCAATAGTGACCAATAAAATATTAATTTTACCGGTCGCTTTTCGGGTTAACGTATGTTTTCATAAAAATACATTTGGCACAATACTACGGTGTTGCGTAGAAGTCGGTATATCCTATCGACTTTTCTGCTTGCCAAGCCACTTGCATTACACAGACTTTGGTTTCTTATGAACTACTTTCATTGTCTTTAACCAGGGTAGACCAAACACAAAATGTTAGCCATATAACAGAGACTTGTAAAATACTATTGGTACGTTATTTCATTACCATACATGACTGATGCAATGGCGGAGTACTCATGGTGAATATTTGTAGTTTCAAGAAATTCTAAGCGGTATCGTCAACTGGGTCAACTTTGCCATTTACGAAAGCTTCCTTCGTTTTTGAAAATGATGCCAAGTTCCTGAACCAACCAAGAGAGATGGCACTGTTTGCGCTACATGCAGAGGACATTTAACAGTTGTTGTTTCGGACGTTTTCAGCATTTGTACATGGGTAAGGAGTTTGTCGGTGTTTTTGCTCATCTTGGAGGTGATGATTTTTTTGGAAGTCTGCAGAACTTTCTCGCTGGGCTCAGCCATTTACATTTGAGTGGAAAGTAATTGTTTTGCTTAATGCAGCTAGCATTAACATTATGACGCCTTTACTGTGCAACATGGTGTCTTTACAATGGTTAGTAAGAAAATGAGGAATGGAAAAACTTAGATCTATAGAAAATAAAACAGTGTGCCTACTTTTAAAGACACTTACGGCGAATGACTACTTGGAACAGTGATGAGGAAGAAGAGAACCTGAAACAAATCCTTGATGTGTCCATGAAGTCGGACTCTTCAATGATTCAGATCTTCGAACGTTTTAACTTCCCTAACATGACTTATGAAATTTATTTATTGTAAAAGTATTACGCAGTGTAATTGACCCTCTCTATAACGAAATCTGAGGTGAATCAATTCAATTTAAGGTTTAAAATTTTCTCAGAAGCTTGAAGTGTGTGAATTTAAAGCTGCCTATTTTAATGTTTTTAATATTTACATATAAACACCATTCAACTAATAATATTTATTCTTGTATTTTATATTTGCTGTATTTTCTACTTTCGTTTAACACCGTTGACGAAGTTGTTGCATTTCTGAGTTCAGTTTGTTACTGCTCTTGTAATTTTTTAATGTATGAATGTTTTTTTATTTATCAAAATTCCAAAAAATTGTCAAGGTAGAGACCAAGACCAGCGGTTTACAGTGATTTTAAAGCAATTAAAAGCTGCAAAAAAGGAAAAACGGGGAAGTTGTGCCTCTTGACGGTATACACTTCGTATAACATGACGAAAGTGGAAGAAGCTACGGCCGCTGTGGCCGAGCGGTTCTAGGCGCTTCAGTTCGGAACCGCGCTGCTGCTACGGTCGCAGGTTCGAATCCTGCCTCGGGCATGGATGTGTGTGATGTCCTTAGGTTAGTTAGGTTTAAGTAGTTCTAAGTCTAGAGGACTGCTTAGAGCCATTTGAACCATTTTTTGAAGAAGTTACACCGCGCCATACGATAAAAACTGAATAAAAAGTTCTATATGTTACAAGACTAATTCGGAATGGGGAGATCGCATACCCAAAAGGATTTCATTGAAATCGGCGTTGGCGGATTAAGACCGAGCCTTATACACACTTCCAGTTATTTGCCGGGTTTCTCTGTCCCTAGTGGTCGCTGTTGCACGTTCCAAAGTTTCTGCCCCGAATACAGAGTGTGAGGATGTGGAGAATAACGATAGCAGGGACGTGTATGTTCCACCCTCTTAGGAGTTCCAGAGACTCCGCCCACGCTTTGCAGCGGGGCGCCGCAGATTCCGCGGTGCGGAACGCCCGCTTCCCTCTTTCTTGCCGCCGGCACTGCTGCGACGTCGCCTGCTAATGCAGTTTCCGTCTGTAACGACCGGCATTTGAGTGCACGTCACATTTCTGAACAGCGCGCCTCTGTATTCCAAGCACGATTTGATTAACACAATTTAGCAATTAACGCCCAAAGGATTATTTACAGTCATTGTCAACAACATTTCCACTACAAGCTGTTGTCTCGCTCGTACTAAGTCAGAAACTTAGTACCATGTTCCAGGCAAATATATGAGAATATGTATCTATGTCTAGGTATTCCTCCCAGGCCCCTGGATTGAAGTGGACCAAATTTCGCACCCAAACTCCACGCCCTGAGAGAATCAACATAGATAGGTTTATAATGCTCTAGGTCTAATATTTACAGAGGTACAGACTTGTGTGTCAAACAAGCCACTGCCATGTAGACTGCTTGCATGACAGGGCTGTTGTGCAGGAATACTACTGAACAGCATTATTGACATAATGTGCAAGGCAACCTACTAGTCGGGGCAAAAAATGATTCTCCACCCCTCAGATTATAGGCTGCCCAGCCCAATATGCGACAGCCGGCCACTGTGGCCGAGCGGTTCTAGGCGCTTCAGTCCGGAACCTCGCAACTGCTACGATCACAGGTTCGAATCCCGCCTCGGGAATGGATGTGTGTGATGTCCTTAGATTAGTTAGGTTTATGTAGTTGTAAGTCTAGGGTACTGATGACCTCAGATGTTAAGCCCCATAGTGCTTAGAGCTATTTCAACCACTTTTCTTATGTCGACATGCTCTTACAGTCTACCTCGCATTATAGCCTACACATCATGGTAAGAGGAAAAGGGTTCCCAAGCCCTTGGCATAGAGGCTGATGTGAGAGTAGTACCAGCCTGCTTTATCAACGTCATTTGCAGAGGCTTTGCATGTAGATAGGTATGCTGCTGGAAGGCTGATGTGAGTAGAGGAAGAAACGTAGGGTGAGATGGGGTAAGAGGGTATGGACAGGAAGACCAGACCGTATCATTCGTTTCGGACCTCTTGATAAGTATGGAAGTGTGATTACTCATGTCAATCACATCGCGATTACGGGCAGCATGGGGTTCACGCCTGAGCCTCAGGACGTGCGCTAGCAGCGCATGTCGGGTGTTTCAAGCGTCAACTTCGCGTCTCAATACCTCGGGATATAATGGGAATATTGCGATGCAATCAACGCCATTGTGTATGTGCTTTGTCATGCTATGGATTGCTGAAGAAAAAATATACGAGGTCCATTTAAAAAAACATAAGTTTGTGTTAAAAAACACATATTCTTTCGTTTTAGAATGTTTCCAAATATGTACATTCATGGGCCCCAGCCCTACATTGACACCCGTGAAAATCGTTTTCCAATAGCTGTTATTGTCCCAGAGATATTTTGGGTGGACAAGATAGCTGGGACACCCTGTATACACCAACAGGAAAAAAATCGCAACAGCAAGAAGCAGCCACACAACATAAATGAAAGTTGACAGGCATGTTTCTCTATCTGAAAGATAAGGCCCATTCAAATTTGGAATCAGTCGTCATTTGCGACTTTAGTGGTGTCAAGCAAGAGCTCACTGGAGGGCAGTATGGAGGTCTGCTGTATTTTCTAGTGCAAAATGGTTCTGCCTCGGTACCAGTCATGACTGTATGTTGGTTAGGAGGCCAGAGGAACACCTGCAACCAACCTATCTGCGTCCTGGACACACTGGACCTACACCTGGAGTTACAGTCTGGGGTGTGATTTCATATGATAGCAGGAGAACTCTCGTGGCTATCCCACGCACTCGGACTGTAAATTTGTACGTCAACCTGTTGATTCAACTGTTCTGATATCATTCGTGAACACCATTCCATACCTCTGTTGTAACCCAACACACTCTAGAGCGAGTCGACACATTGCCTTGGCATCGCTAAATCTGTTTCCAGTCGAGCACATGTGAGAACATCATCAGACGATAACTGTAGCGTCGTCCCTGTACTGACCGACCAAGTGGAACAGATCTGGAACTCCAACCCACACACTGACTTCAGACACCTGTACAACACAAAGCACGCACGTTTGCATGCCTCTATTCAACACTATAGCGGTTACACAGGTTATTAATATACCAGCATCTCACATTTGCAAGCGCTGTGATCTTGCAATGTTAATCACTTAAATATGTTACGAATGTGTTCCTGACATTTCAATACTCAACATTAACTATTTTTAGTGCTGCGATTTTTCCCCAACAGTATATAATTTGAACTGAAGAATTTGAAATGTATTGGAATGTACACATCGGGTCAAAAAAGTTATAATTCTATTTCCTTTGTCTCGGAGGGGGACATCCAATGATACCACACTCGACACCCCACCCCAACCCGTGCGTGGGTGGCGAAGGCAACCTTGAAAACTTAATTGGGAACCCCTGTTTTTTTATTGCAGATCACGACTCTACGGGGAAATCTACATATGTTTTGTCTGAAGCATTTTCTTCGTTTCGCCACGGACAGCTCTTGTAATCGGAGGAATAAAAATGGGTACACTGTCGTAATTTACGACAGGCTACTCAATAGTCCTTAAATATCCAGTGGCACATGGGAACCCACCTCCATGCTGCGAGCGTAGGACAAACCAATATTTCATAGCTTCTAATTGGAAACCCCATTCGCAACGCTTTTTCCTGCGACGTATTGAACAGGGGAGTACTCGACGCGCCACCGTGGCCTTGTAGCGAACTAAGACGTGTCATAACAGGCAGTACATTGCGTCCGGAGCTCGTGTATCGTGCAGAGGTGGAACAGATGAGTAGCGTTTATTACCTGCACACTTACTTGTCATTTGGAGAACAGACGTGCAAGTGGGCGATGAATATTTCATCCACAGAAGAAAACATTGAAATGATCCCGATTTACGGAAAATATAGGAGGAATATTGAGGCTGCTGGTGTCTTGTATGCCGAGCATTTTCCAGAGAAATCTCGTTCTTGTTCACCCTTTTGAAAGATTGTGAACGCCTATATGTGTGATGGCAGCGTACAGACCGGCAAAAGGAAACGAAGCAAATGTGTTACAGGAGAAGCTAATGAGACAGCTGTACTAGCGGCAGTGAACCGCAACCCACGGATAACAGCCCGGTAATTTCACCGCGATTCCGGTGTGTCCTTAGGTAGTATTGTTACAATACTGCATCGTCATAAGTATCATCCATACCACGTGTCATTGCAACAAGAACTTCATGGGGCCGATTTCTATAACAGGCTAGTGTTCTGTGAATGGGCACATCAACAAATGCAAACGACCTCCACATTCTTTGCCGAGGTACTATATTCGCATGTGTCTACATTCACAACAATGGTAGCGTTAACCGGCATAACATGCATTGCTGGAGTGTAAGCAATCCCCACTGATTACAGCAAGATGACCGTCAACGTCCTTGGTCGGTTAACGTGTGGTTTGTCATCATGGGGAACAAGCTCATTGGCCCGTAGTTTATCGACGGCACGTTGAATGGACGCAGCTATCGAACGTTTTTTGGAATAGAAACTACGGTACTGTTGCAGAATGTCGCCCTGGACGTTCGACAGTATATGTGGTTTCAGCATAACGGTTGCCAAGCATATTACGCAGTTGAAGCACGGGAGGTATCAGACCGAGTTTGCACTGGTCGGTGGATCGGCAGAGGTGGTCCTATTAATTGGCTCGCTAGGTTGCCGGATTTGACGTCATCGGATTTCTTTCTGTGGGGATGCTTAAAAGATAACGCGTACCAGCAAGTGCCAACAGGTCTTGACGACATGGTCGATAGCATCAGAAACGCTCGTCCTGACATTCCCCCAGGTATGCTTCCGTCCTGTGTGCGGTCGTTTGAAAAGCCGGTTACTAAATGAATTGAAGTTGGCGGTACTACATTTTAACACGTACTGTAATTGGAAAATTACAGTAGCATTCACCTAGAGTCACGGCCACAGTGGCGCATCAAGTAGTCCCCTGCTTGACATGTCACAGGAATACAACGTTGCGAACAGGGTTTCCAATCAAAAGTTATGAAACACTGGTCTGTCCTGTCCTCGCAGCGTGGAGATGGGGTCCCACGTAAAGGGCTACTGAGTAACAAATCGTAAATTACGATTGTGTATCCATTTCTGTTCTTCCGATTACAGCGCCAGCTATGGCGATACGAAGAAATTGTTTCAGGCAGACGTATGTAGGTTTTGCCACACAATCGTAATCTGAAATAAAAACAGAGGCTACCATTGAAGATTTCGAAGTTACCCACGCCACCCATTGGGGAGAGTCGAGTGTGGTATCTAATGATACTTCAATGTCTTCAATTAAGATGGAAGATGGAGTCCTCAGCACCTTTGCGGGACTTCAAATGGTTCTGAGCACTATGGGACTTAACATCTGAGGTCATCAGTCCCGTAGAATTTAGAACTACTTAAACCTAACGAACCTAAGGACATCACACACATCCATGACCGAGGCAGGATTCGAACCTGCGACCGTAGCGGTCGCGCGGTTCCAGACTGAAGCGCCTAGAACCTCTCGGCCACACCGGCCAGCTTTGCGGGACTCCACAATGTGGCAGCCTCTCCTTTCTGCTAGGCCAAGTCTATCAGGCCCAACCTCCTTCCATTACGGCGCTCAATTACGCCGTGTCTATTATTTACTGTAAACAGGTGGCAGTCGCCAATCGCAAAATTACAGACCACTGCAATCTAATTACGAGGATTCCCTCCAACAGAGAATCCCGCCAAAATAGCGCGTCTTTTTTCAGCCTCCAGCGACAACATGAAGCTCTGGCCTACTACCACAAAACATTCATTTCAGTGCTGCGGTCTGACATCATACATCTTTGAGCCTAACGTCCATAGCCTCGCCACTGGGTTCGAGAAATTCAGAGAAGACCCGATTCTAGAGTTTGGTTTCTGTGGCCCTCGCTTTCTACAAGCGGCAGATGCTCATCTTCAAAAGGCGCCCCCGACTTCCGCACACAGCTGCGTGCTGCCCTCTGGCTGGACATTAGCCACAAGCACTCATGTGGTAGGACAATGTTTGCTGCCCGCTGTGAGATCCGGGTCGATCTCACTTCCAAGAATTTTACGCCACCCAGGCCGCGGTCCCATCCACTGGTCACCGATTTGCTTCGCTGAAGCGTTTCCTATTGCTCTGTCTGAAGTCCAAAGCACTGTACGTTCACACACGCCCCGGAAACACTCATAATCCATTAAAAACCGTCTCGAAGTTAATAAAGCGAGACATGCAAATTACACAGGGCACGACACAGCCAGTCACCTTCGTTTATATCAATAATTTTTTCATACCGATTTTTCCTGTTATTAGACTCAGAATGATAATTATATGAAGATAGTAACTGTTCCGCAAAAACAGATACCAATGATGACCAAGCAGGTTCTCTAGAAATAAATGAAATAAATCGAAACCCTCAGCTGCCAACAGGTGTTGTTGATATACCTCAATTGTGGCATCTGAAAATGAGTGCTCCGACCGGGACTCGAACCCGGGATCTCCTGCGTACATGTCAGACGCTCTATCCATCTGAGCCACCGAGAGCAGAGAGGATAGTGCGATTGCAGGACTTATCCCCAGCACGTTTACCGTGAGACCCACATTCCCAACTGTCCACAACCTACATTTGTAATGTTCCTAAAGGATATTCGCCCATTTACTCATTACTCGCGCCAACTAAGGTGACGATTCTCGTAAGACGATTCCCCGTGTGCGAATGCTCACACTTTGCCTGAACTCTTACGGGAATCGTCACCTTAGTTGGTTGGAGTAATGAGTGAATGGGCAAATATCTTTTAGGAAGATTACGAATGTAGGATGTGGACACTTGAGAATGTGGGTCTCACGGTAAACGTGCCACGGATAAGTCCCTGCAGTCGCGCTATCCTCTGTGCCCTCGGTGGCTCAGATGGGTAGAGCATCTGACATGTAAGTATGAGATCCCAGGTTCGAGTCCCGTTTGGGGAACACATTTTCAGCTATCCACATCCAACACCTGTTGGCAGCTGAGGGTTTCGATTAATTTCATGTCTTGATAAATATATTCTAATTTTTTATGCACAATGTCTGCCGTGTTTCGGAGCGCAAACTAGTAGAATGTACCATCTGCCCATGATTCCCTTTCATTTCCCATGGGAACATGGTAAAATTAGTTTCCAGTGGTGACTTGGTGACACTACCTTCTCATTTAGGTTGGTGGACTTCCCCTCGCTGTGTTCCGGCCATTGCGTACAGGGCCGAACCTGGCTATAAGCATGTGTAATTAGTCTCTTTTCGTCCTTGCCGCTTAAGTTGCTACTGTCCAGATTACCCGCTACGAGAACCAGTGTGATCGTGAATTGTACCCAGTGGACGGATGCTTGTTGGATAATAAATTTAGTGGAGACCACGTGTGTAGTACAACGGTCAGGTTCGTCTGGATGTAGGTTGATGCATTTATTATGTGACCGACATGCTTGTACAGGATGGACTAGCTTGAAGAGCTGCATATCTACATCTACACAGACACCCACACTCCGCAAGCCACCTGACAGTGTGTGGCGGAGTGTACCTTGGGTACCTCTATCGGTTCTCCCTTCTATTCCAGTCTCGTATTGTTCGTGGAAAGAAGGATTGTCGGTATGCCTCTGTGTGGGCTCTAATCTTCTGATTTTATCCTCATGGTCTCTTCACGAGATATACGTAGGAGGGAGCAATATACTGCTTGACTCCTCGGTGAAGGTATGTTCTCGAAACTTCAACAAAAGTCCGTACCGAGCTACTAAGCGTCTCTTCTGCAGAGTCTTCCTCTGGAGTTTATCTATCATCTCCGTAACGCTTTCGCGATTACTAAATGACCCTGTAACGAAGCGCGCTGCTCTCTGTTGGATCTTCTCTATCTCGTCTATCAACCCTATCTGGTACGGATCCCACACTGCAGAGCAGTATTCAAGCAGTGGGCGAACAAGCGTACTGTATCCTACTTCCTTTGTTTTCGGATTGCATTTCCTTAGGATTCTTCCAAGGAATGTCAGTCTGGCATCTGCTTTACCGACGATCAACTTTATATGATCATTCCATTTTAAATCACTCCTAATGCGTACTCCCAGATAATTTATGGAATTAACTGCTCCCAGTTGCTGACGTGCTATATTGTAGCTAAATGATAAGGGATCTTTCAATGTATGTATTCGCAGAACATTACACTTGTCTACATTGAGATTCTATTGCCATTCCCTGCATCATGCGTCAATTTGCTGCAGTTCCACCTGCATAAAACCAGTCTTCGGACTGAAGACCACAACTGCGTCTTACTGGCAGCGTCGATATGCAACCTGGAGGTGGCGTGCGCAACTCAGTACTTATTCACACGATCAGTCAACTTATCTCCGTCATACACGGTATTCACCAGCAGCAAGCTGTCATCGCAAGGAGCGAAGTAGGCCCTGCATTTGTAACCCTCTTCCCTGTTCCCTGAAGAGGGAGAACAGAGTTCTGCTGGTTCTGGCTACAACCAGCGGCCTCTCAAAGGGCGCCGCAAATCAGCGGCGGTCCGCATGCAAATCGCGGGAATTCCGGCAGCCCATGCAAATGGCGGGCGCGTCGGTTGCGCTCTAGACTGCGCCCGGCCCCCTACACGCGGGTGCGGTTGCTCCGCTGCCAATGTGTATGAGCTTCTTGCTGCCGCGTCGCCACCCAGAGCACACGGCCAACTGTTCCACTTCAGTAGCCTGTGTTCCGGAAACGGAAAGCAGCAGCTCCAGTGTGGACAGCGACCTCCGTCGATTTAATATTCCCACCTCAAATTAAACAAAAATCAGCGCCTAACACCATTATCGATTGTAAGTAGTTTATACAGTTTAATTATGTGTATGTAACTATGAAGTGATTGTTATGTACTAGTTAAGATCTTTGAATTGTCAGAGGGAAAGTGGAAGTTTATGATGTATACAGGGTGGTCCATTGATCGTGACCTGGCCAAATATCTCACGAAATAAGCGGCAAACGAGAAAACTACAAAGAACGAAAGTTGTCTAGCTTGAAGGGGGAAACCATATGGCAATATGGTTGGCCCGCTAGATGGCGCTGCCATAGGACAAACGGATGTCAACTGCGTTTTTCTAAATAGGATCCCCCATTTTTGTTACATATTCGTGTCGTACGTAAAAAAAAGTGAATGTTTTAGTTGGACCACTTTTTTCGCTTTGTGATACATGGCGCTGTAATAGTCACAAACATATGGCACACAATTTTAGACGAACAGTTGGTAACACGTGGTTTTTTTTATTTAAAATACAGAACGTAGGTACGTTTGAACATTTTATTTCGGTTGTTCCAATGTGATACATGTACCTTTGTGAACTTATCATTTCTGAGAACACATGCTGTTGCAGCGTGATTACCTGTAAATACCACATTAATGCAATAAATAATTCCAAAAATGATGTCCGTCAGCCTCCATGTATTTGACAATACGTGTAACGACATTCCTCTCAACAGTGAGTAGTTCGCCTTCCGTAATGTTCGCACATGTATTGACAGTGCGCTGACGCATGTTGTCAGGCGTTGTCGGTGGATCACGAAAGCAAATATCCTTCAACTTTCCC
Organism: Schistocerca gregaria; assembly: GCF_023897955.1. Classification (NCBI taxonomy): domain Eukaryota; kingdom Metazoa; phylum Arthropoda; class Insecta; order Orthoptera; family Acrididae; genus Schistocerca; species Schistocerca gregaria. The sequence goes on along the minus strand of NC_064920.1, from coordinate 184,000,363 downwards.
CGCAGAAAGAAATACGGAGACGTCAGATCCGAAGAACGTGTGGGCCATGGTATGGTGCTTCGACGACCAATTCACCTGTCATGAAATATGCTACTCATTACCGCTTCAACCGCACGCGAGCTATGTGCCAGACATCCATCATGTTGGTAGTACTTCGCCATTCTGTCATGCAGTGAAACATCTTGTAGTAACATCGGTAGAACATTACGTAGGAAATCAGCATACATTGCACCATTTAGATTGCCATCGATAAAATGGGGACCTATTATCCTTCCTCCATAATGCCGCACCATACATTAACCCGCCAAGGACGCTGATGTTCCACTTGTCGCAGCCATCGTGGATTTTCCGTTGCCCAATAGTGCATATTATTGTGGTTTACGTTACCACAGTTGGTGAATGATGCTTCGTCGCTAAATAGAACGCGTGCAAAAAATCCGTCATCGTCCCGTAATTTCTCTTGTGCTCAGTGGCAGAACTCTACGCGACGTTCAAAGTCGTCGCCATACAGTTCCTGGTGCATAGAATATGGTATGGGTGCAATCGATGTTGATGTAGCATTCTCAACACCGACGATTTTGAAACTCCCGATTCTCTCGCAATTTGTCTGGCACTGACAGTAGCTAAAACACCTACTTGGACATCATCACTTGTTGCAGGTCGTGGTTGACGTTTCACACGTGGCTGAACACTTCCTGTTTCCTTAAATAACGTAACTATCTGGCGAACGGTCCGGACACTTGGATGATGTCGTCCTGGATACCGAGCAGCATACATAGCACACGCCCGTTGGGAATTTTGATCTAATAGCCATACATTAACACAATATCGACCTTGGTAAACGGTCCATTTTAACACGGGTAATGTCTCACGGAGCAAATACCGTCCGCACTGGCGGAATGTTACATGACACCACGCACTTATACGTGTGTGACTATTACAGCGCCATCTATCACAAAGTGAAAAAAGTGGTCCAACTAAAACATTCATATTTCTTTACGTATTACACGAATATGTAATAAAGAATGGGGGTTCCTCTTTAAAAAAAAAAAAAAAAAAAAAAAAAAAAAAAAAAAAAAAAAAAAAACGCTGTTGATATGCTGTTGATATCCGTTTGACCTATGGCAGTGCCATCTAGCGAGCCAACCATATCGCCATATGGTTTCCCCCTTCTTGCTAGACGAGTTTCGTTCTTTGTAGTTTTTTCGTTTGATGCTTATTTCGTGAGATATTTGGCCTGGTCACTATCAATGGACCGCCCTGTATGTTGTAAAAGATTAATAATGATTAAAAATAATGAAACTTTATAAAATGTGTATGCTCGTAAAAGAGAAATTGTACTTTGAATACTGGTTCATACTTAGGGAAGTTGAATTATATAATGAAGAAAATGTAGGGAACCCCCTCCGCTACGGAAAGAGCTTGGCGCACGATAAAAGGTGGTTTTGGTGGCCAATGTGGGCGGAAAGAGAGAGAGAGAGAGCACACATTAGGCAGACAGTGTCTAGACGTTGTACTGTTAACAAAGCGGTTGCCAAGTGAGGCATTTGGAAGCCAATTTCTACATCTACATCTACATCCATACTCCGCAAGCCACCTGACGGTGTGTGGCGGAGGGTACCCTGAGTACCTCTATCGGTTCTCCCTTCTATTCCAGTCTCGTATTGTACGTGGAAAGAAGGATTGTCGGTATGCTTCTGTGTGAGCTCTAATCTCTCTTATTTTATCCTCATGGTCTCTTCGCGAGATATACGTAGGAGGGAGCAATATACTGCTTGACTCCTCGGTGAAGGTATGTTCTCGAAACTTCAACAAAAGCCCGTACCGAGCTACTGAGCGTCTCTCCTGCAGAGTCTTCCACTGGAGTTTATCTATCATCTCCATAACGCTTTCGCGATTACTAAATGATCCTGTAACGAAGCGCGCTGCTCTCCGTTGGATCTTCTCTATCTCTTCTATCAACCCTATCTGGTGCGGATCCCACGCTGCTGAGCAGTATTCAAGCAGTGGCCGAACAAGCGTACTGTAACCTACTTCCTTTGTTGTTAGATTGCATTTCCTTAGGATTCTTCCAATGAATCTCAGTCTGGCATCTGGTTTACCGACGATCAACTTTATATGATCATTCCATTTTAAATCACTCCTAATGCGTACTCCCAGATAATTTATGGAATTAACTGCTTCCAGTTGATGACCTGCTCTTTTGTAGCTAAATGATAAGGGATCTTTCAATGTATGTATTCGCAGAACATTACACTTGTCTACATTGAGATTCAATTGCCATTCTGTGCACCATGCGTCAATTCGCTGCAGATCCTCCTGCATTTCAGTACAATTTTTCATTGTTGCAACCTCTCGATACACCACAGCATCATCTACAAAAAGCCTCAGTGAACTTCCGATGTCATCCACAAGGTCATTTATGTATATTGTGAATAGCCACGGCCCTATGACACTCCCCTGCGGCACACCTGAAATCACTCTTACTTCGGAAGACTTCTCTCCATTGAGAATAACATGCTGCGTTCTGTTATCTAGGAACTCCTCAATCCAATCACACAATTGATCTGATAGTCCGTATGCTCTTACTTTGTTCATTAAACGACTGTGGGGAACTGTGTAAAACGCCTTGCGGAAGTCAAGAAATACGGCATCTACCTGTGAACCCGTGTCTAAGGCCCTCTGAGTCTCGTGGACGAATAGCGCGAGCTGGGTTTCACACGACCGTCTTTTTCGAAACCCATGCTGATTCCTACAGAGTAGATTTCTAGTCTCCAGAAAAGACATTATACTCGAACATAATACGTGTTCCAAAATTCTACAACTGATCGACGTTAGAGATATAGGTCTATAGTTCTGCACATCTATTCGACGTCCCTTCTTGAAAACGGGGATGACCTGTGCCCTTTTCCAATCCTTTGGAACGCTTCGCTCTTCTAGAGACCTACGGTACACCGCTGCAAGAAGGGGGGCAAGTTCCTTTGCGTACTCTGTGTAAAATCGAACTGGTATCACATCAGGACCAGCGGCCTTTCCTCTTTTGAGCGATTTTAATTGTTTTTCTATCCCTCTTTCGTCTATTTCGATATCTACCATTTTGTCAACTGTGCGACAATCTAGAGAAGGAAGCACAGTGCAGTTTTCCTCTGTGAAACAGCTTTGGAAGAAGACATTTAGTATTTCGGCCTTTAGTCTGTCATCCTCTGTTTCAGTACCATATTGGTCACAGAGTGTCTGGACATTTTGTTTTGATCCACCTACCGCTTTGACATAGGACCCAAATTTCTTAGGATTTTCTGCCAAGTCAGTACATAGAACTTTACTTTCGAATTCATTGAAAGCCTCTCGCATAGCCCTCCTCACACTACATTTCGCTTCGCGTAATTTTTGTTTGTGTGCAAGGCTTTGGCTATGTTTATGTTTGCTGTGAAGTTCCCTTTGCTTCCGCAGCAGTTTTCTAACTCGGTTGTTGTACCACGGTGCTCTTGTTATCATGGAATGGCTCTGAAATGAAGGAAATACGTCGCCAAGAAGAATTTATAAAGAGCATTCAACTCCAACAGCATGTAACCACCTAGCCGCCACGTGCTTGCCACCACTATTACGCCACTGCTCCACCAACTGCAGGAATTCAGATATGTATCACAGTATGGACCAGTATATTGATGTGATTGTTTTTCAATGATAATTCAAGTGATAGAAACGTGTGTGTGGCCTTTGAAATCGTCCTGATCATAAAACCGTTTTAGGGTCCTATCCTAAACATGCAAAAGACCGAGTATCCTGTTTCTGAATAATCACTGAATTGTTTCTACTTTGAAGGTGTGGTGTCACCGCCAGACACCACACTTGCTAGGTGGTAGCCTTTAAATCGGCCGCGGTCCGGTAGTATACGTCGGACCCGCGTGTCGCCACTATCAGTGATTGCAGACCGAGCGCCGCCACACGGCAGGTCTAGAGAGACTTCCTAGCACTCGCCCCAGTTGTACAGCCGACTTTGCTAGCGATGGTTCCCTGCCTACTTACGTTCTCATTTGCCGAGAAGATAGTGTAGCATAGCCTTCAGCTACGTAATTTGCTTCGACCTAGCAAGGCGCCATTATCAGTTATTATTGATATTGTGAATCATGTACCGTCAAGACCGACGTTCGTCATTAATGGATTAAAGTTAAGTATTCCACCAGCTACGTCCTTTGTTTCTAAATTCTAATTTCCTTGTCCTGTTCCAGACCTCACGCCAGCCTGCGTGAGCTACATCGCGTGCTTTTCGGCCTCCTCTAGTAACACGGTGTTGGCTCTCCTATCAGCCACAACAGAAGGTGCCAAAGTTACAGTGCTAAAGTGTATAAATGTTGCTAGATAAACCACCTGCTTCACAGGTAATGGAAAAGGCACATAATTTGACTTGCAGGAAATCTGAATTTTGCCTTGACTATTACGATGAACTAATTTATTAAGTTTTATTTGAGAATATTAATTGGGTATTATGAGAAAGTTAAACAAAATATAGTTTTGCTCCATGAAAGTACGGCTTGTGATCGTGTGGTTCTGGCGAATGCTATGGCATGTGCTCGTGTTCTCTCTGGCTACCAAGGTGATATTGTTGAAAACATCTGTGTCATAACGGCGCATAAAAACAGGGCCACAATTGGAGTTCGTTTTCTTCTTAGCGAATGGGTACATGAAGGGAACGAACGTGTGTCACATATGATAAAATTGGGGCAAACTGTTTCAATCGCTTCAGGCAGGATCCTCCATCGGAGGCTACTCTTCGGAAACTGGAAAGAAAGGCCTTTGCAGCTGGGTTTATGGCAGATGCACCTCGCAGTGGAAGACCCAAGAAACATGACAACCATAATGAAGTCACTCAGTGCTTAAATCCATTACTGCTTCGTTCACCAGCAAAATCGGCAAGGAAGCGGTGGGCGGAGATGAACATTCCCAAAACCTCCATGCTTCATTGGATGAAGAGAGAACGTTCCCGTCCATCTTGACCAGGCAGCAACCTATTCATAATATGAATTCGCGACGTGATTCGTCCGAACAGTTACTTGTAGTTTTTCCCAGATTCGCGACCCGCCTTGAGATTATGATGGCAGATGAATCTGTTGTGTGTTTTAACTCTTGAATCTGGGTGAAAGACAGCTCTCAACAATCGCCAACTGTACACACAGAATAATAGCATGAGAGCGACCTTGAACTATGTAAGAAGTATGTGAAACATTCGTATCTGTGTTGCTACAATTCTTACATGTATCTTTTTCTGTTAAGCACAATGTCTGCTGTAGTCAAGGAGTAGTTACATTCTCCTGTTTGCCTTTCATGTTGCTTCTTGTTTAGATACAATAAGGTTAAACATTTTCAACAGGACTTTTCGCCCACCTTGTGGATGACTTCTTTAAGCACCTACTCATCATGGACGAGTTCCGGTTGCATCACTATGACTGTAAGACGAATGAGCAAAGGAAGCAGGGGAATTATGTGCCGGGAAAGGTGAAGACCCAACCATCATGAGGCACCATGATGCATTGTTTTTCCCCTCAGTCAGTGCAGTGCTAACAGACTATACTAGTATGGGGCAAATCAATGCTGGAGCATACTACCAAAATCTCTTTACTGGGATAGAGAACGCTTCGAAGATAAAGTGTCTCGAGAATACGTCTAAGAGGGTATTTTTGATTAAAACTGTGTGCCGGACCGAGACTCTAACTCGGGACCTTTGTCTTTCGTGGGCTCTACCAGCTGTCCTACCCAAGCACAACTGACGCCCTCTCCACACAGCTTTACTTCCGCCAGTACCTCGTCCCCTACCTTACAAATTTCACAGAAGCTCTCCTGCGAAACTTGCAGGACTAGACTCCTGGAAGAAAGGAAGTTTCTTATCAGTGAACACTCCGCTGCAGAGTGAAAATTTCAGTCAGGTTATTTTTGGCCTACAACAAGGCCCCAGTGCTTTCTGCACAGAACACTGTTAACAGATTTCTTTAAAAATAATTATTCTTTAAAATTTTGGGACAGGCTCTACATACTCCTAGTGTGAAGTTATTCGGACCACAATCTCTGGTATCTAGTATTCACAGACATTCGTGCAATTAATGAAAACACTAAAGAATGTTGAGTGTACTCTGTCCTGCCTTGGTGTGAGACTGTGTAATCGTCCAAAGATCGTAGTGCCACATGAATATCGGCAACGCCCACTCATACCACTGACTGAAGCTATGTCTCGCTGGAATCCGCAACAATGAAGGGAGGTGCTCCTGAAGACCGTGCCTCTCTCACAGAACCGCAGCGCCCTCACAAACAGGTCAATATACAGAAGAACATGGAAATGCTCTGCCCAGTTCGTGACCTCAGCTGAAGCAGTCACCATCATCGAGTAGGAGTAAAGCAATATTCAAGAGTCTCAGATGGAAATGTGCTTTTGTTATCCTCGAACGCTTTACTTCGACATCACTTTATTATTTAGCGCATCAAGTAGTGCTATAATAGTCAACAGCAGCAAACACTCCTGTGGCAAATAACTGTTTCAAGTTAAGCAAATCTTTTCATCACTCGTGCAATAAAGTGAACTAATATTTCATATAGTTGCAATGAGCCATCTCCCAGAGAAGTCAAGGAACCCATAGTTACGGCCGGACGCTTGTAATTTCGTCTTGTCGTAACAGAGACCACTCACCTGCAGCAGGAAAGGCGCGGCATCTGCGGTGTCGACGACGGCGGAATCAGCGGCGGATTCAGCGGCTGTGTTGTAGAGGTTGTGAGGGCGAGCAGACAGCGACCTGGTGGCCAGAGCTGGCGTGGCGGTGTCGGCACTGCGGGGGCGGAGGGGGGGGGGGGGGGGGGGGGGGGGGCACGCGACACGGCCCACCCATTACCCGAGCCGCAGCAGGCAAACACTCGCTGTGCTGTGTGTCGCACACATGCCGACTACTGGGCGCTCCGTCGCTGCTCAAGTGTTGTCCGCTACGGAGAAGAGGGCGCTCGGCAGAAACGTGGTGGCGAGTCTGGTCGCGCTCCAGGGCCGCGTTTCTCAATATACTTTTTTCTCCTTTGGGGAACACCAAAATAGGTTCAAAACCTTCGCTTTACTCTCACACATGACCTTTTCTCGTAGGTGCAAAAAAGCAAACACACAAGTACACAGAATATATACACAGTTACTCAGCTGCCCCTACCTGTGGGATTTATGCAATCCGCAACACCTTCAAATACCACGAGCAAGATGTTCATATTCTCTCCCTCGCTATGCACAAACTATTAGTCCAACAAAAAAAGAACAAGACATTTTTGTTGAAAATTTAATGTAATTAAATTTCATATTGTCATGTATAAGTTTTCGCTAGAGCAGGGCTTCCCCCCTTAGGGGTCCGCCGGCTCTTTCAAGGGGGTCCGCGCCCACCTTTCACCAAATCGTGTAAAATGATGAGTAAAATTATTGAATAAAAATGTGAAAATCAAATTCAGAACTACTTTTTTTCGTGTGAAAAACGTGTGTACTTTTACTTCAGGTCCATATCCCCAAGCAGCCTTTGCGGTTCCTAAGTGAGAACGCATACACAGTTTAGTGCCGGAGAATGCGGCTTCTCTGATCGACTGTTTCGCAACAATACGGGGGTCGCTTGTGCGCCGGCTCACGGCGCTAGATGCGCTGAAACCTTTTACGCGTGAGCGGAGCGAGCTTTGTCGACCAATCACAGCGCTCGCTGGCACGTATGCGGCCCCAGGCATCATTAAATGTTAAACTTTCTTTGTCAGTGCACTACCTACTTCATAAGTCGATTTTTGACCAGTTTATTGCTTCTAACATGGATCGGTGGTTGAAGTCAGGATCACTGAAGAAGGGTGCAGTTTCTCTATCGCCTTCACAACAAGGGAAATTTCCAGTTGAAATGAATGAGGAGGGAGGACGACCAAAGGAAGTCTTTACATACGTTTGAACATTTTTCTTACGATTTCACGAAAAACCACATACACACACACACACACACACACACACACACACACACATACGACTGTTACGAAATATTCATGCTCCCTACGCAACAGTAGCCAAATAATGGAAGTGAACAGACCATAAGAGGCACCTTGTCAACAGCGAACAGTTTGGACGTGATGTTCATTATTGCTCTTGGAAATTTCATTTACCAAGTAATTTTAATCAGGCTATAGTGCATTGAACAAAGGGAGTAAATCCACTAGTAAGTGTCTGGATAAAGTGGGAACTCAAATTGGATCGTTAATTTCAAGTTGTTTTCATTCATCTCTAAACCAAAGACTATTGATACTTCGGGGGGGGGGGGGGGCATTGGGAACATGGCACTTGCATTAAGAAGCTTTCAGTTCCCATGGGTTTCACTCGGAAATTTAAAGTTATTATGCTCTTGACTGACTAGGGTTCCGCCATGGATTTTCGATTGAAAAAGGGGTCCGCCAGCTGAAAATGTTGGGGAGCCCTGCGCTAGAGGATGTAGTTTTCGAATTACTCGAGAAAAACGTACAAAACTGACTTTCAAACGAGTTTTTCTTGTATATGTCGAGAACCGTTGCCTCCAGAGAATTGCGTTGAGTTTCCTACAAAAACGTCTTGTTAACTTTTTTCCGTAGAACTAAGAGATTGTACTAAGCAACCGAGGCAATATGAATACATAGTGAAGAATGCATAGTGAATGCATATAAAGGCATTGTGGGTTGCACAAAACCCATGGATAGGGGCAGCTGCATCACACTGTTTTTCGTTATTCTGGGACGACTATTAGATACAAATCTCGCTAATTAATTATGTAAGATTCTTGATTAGAAACATAAGAACATCCAGTCACATTGTGACCTCGCCTATGTTCAACGTCAACGTGAATTAACCACTGCCAAGCGGCAGGTGGTAGAACCAGCAGTGGAGACTATATAAAACGAGTCGGGAGGGGCGCGGAAAATAATGCAATAGTTGTAATGCAGAAAAGGAGCGATTTATCTGACATCTAAAACTGCATGATCATTGGCCTTCGGACCAAGGGTGGAAACATTTCCTAAATAAACTGTACGTGTGCCGCCATTGTTGAAGTATACAGTAGTGCTATCCAAAACTGCGCCCAGGGAAGTGCGGTGCACCTCGGGCGATGGATAACGGGGGTGTACGACGGGTGCGGACATGTGTACGGGTGAATAGACGTGCAAATGCTGAGTAGTTGACCGCCCAGATGTACCAAGGGGCAACCAACAGCGGCCGTTACTGCATACGGGCCTCAGAAGCAGGCGTCTGGCTGATGCACCCAAGCCGATTGCTGTTCATCAGCGATTAAGGCTGGAATTTACACGCCAGTACCGCACCTGGACGTCCACTGAATGGCTACAGGTGGCCATTTCTGACGAATCAAGTTTTATGCTTCGTCGGATAGACGGTCGTTGGCGTGTACAGCGTGAAACGTGTGAAAGCAAAGCAATCCAGGCCGGGCGATGGAGCGTTATGGTCTACGGAATCTTTTCGTGACATTACCCATTTGACCTCGTCAAGGAACAATGGATCACCACAGGTACGGATCGATCCCTGGGGGCCCATGTCCACCCTGACATGAAATTTGCTTTTTTTTCCAGCACGATTGCAGTTACCAGCAGCACAATGCAACGTGTCACACAGCTTGCGTGAGTACGTGCGTGGTTCGAAGGGAAACAGGATGAGTTTCCCGTGTTCCCTTGACCAACAAACTCCCCGGATTTAAGTCTAATCGAAGTCATGTATCATCAACCGAGAAACCTACCACAGCTAGCCACAGCTGGAGTCGGCATGGCTCCACATGCCAATCGGCACCTTCCAGAACCTCACTGACTCTCTTCTTGGCGTCTTGCAGTGTTCCGTGCTATAAAAGGTGGTTATTCAGGCTTTTGACAGCTGGTTACAGTAATGTGACTGAACGTACAAAAACACACAAAAATTGAAACTAGCGAGATGCGTGCCCGTAATAACGGCCTTGATACGCCTGGGCATTGACTCAAACAGCGCTTGGATGGCGTGTACAGGTACAGCTGCCCATGCAGCTTCAACACGATACTACAGTTCATCAAGAGTACTGACTGGCGTATTGTGACGAGCCAGTTGCTCGGCCACCACTGACTAGACGTTTTCAATTGGTGAGAGATCTGGAGATTGTGCTGTCCAGGCAGCAGTCGAACATTTTCTGTATCCAGAAAGGCCCGTACAGGACCTGTAGCATGCTGTCGCGCATTATCCTGCTTAAATGTATGGTTTCGCAGGAATCGAATGAAGGGTAGAGCCACGGGTCGTATCACATCTGAAATGTAACGTCCATTGTTCAAAAGTGCCGTCAATGCGAACAGGAGGTGACCGAAACGTGTAACCAATGGCACCCCATACCATCACGCCGGGTGATACGCCAGCATGGCGATGACGAATACACGCTTCCAATGTGCGTTCACCGCGATGTCGCCAAACACGGATGCGATCATCATGATGCGCTAAACAGAACCTGGATTCATCCGAAAAAATGGCGTTTTGCCATTCGTGCACCCAGGTTCGTCGTTGAGTACACCATCGCAGCCACTTCTGTCTGTGATGCAGCGTCAAGGGTAACCGCAGCCATGGTCTCCGAGTCGATAGTTCATGCTGCTGCAAATGTCGTCGTAGTGTTCGTGCGGATGGTTGTTGTCTTGCAAACGTCACCATCTGTTGACTCAGGGATCGAGACGTGGCTGCACAATCCGTTACAGCCATGCGGATAAGATGTCTGTCATCTCGACTGCTAGTGATACGAGGCCCTTGTGATCCATCACAGCGTTCCGTTTAACCCTCCTGAACCTACCGATTCCATATTCTGCTAACAGTCATTGGATCTCGACCAACTCGAGCAGCAATGTCGCGATACGATAAACCGCAATCGCGATGGGCTACAATCCGACCTTTATCAAAGTCGGAAACGTGATGGTACGCATTTCTCCTCCTTACACGAGGCACCACAACAACTTTTCACCAACGGCGGTCAACTGCTGTTTATGTATGAGAAATCGGTTGGAAACTTTCCTCATGTCAGCACGTTGTAGGTGTGGCCACCGGCGCCAACCTTGTGTGAATGCACTGAAAAACTTATCATTTGCGTATCACGTCATCTTCTTCCTGTGGGTTAAAGTTCGCGTCTGTAGCACGTCATCTTCGTGGTGTAGCAATTTTAATGGCCAGTAGTGTAGTTTATCATTGAAAGTACCATTTGAATGACATCACCCAAACTATTTTTGTCCGTTGTCGTCGCCAGTAAAGCCTTTCTATTTAAAAAGCAATGAATAGTGGTTACTGATGGGTTTTTATTCCGCACAGAAGCTTTACACACCTTTACACAATATTTACTTTCATTGCAGCATCGCCGTCAGTACATATAGCACTGCATTCCGTCCTCTTGAGTTTATCTTGAAATAAGCTCCCGTCACCAGCAAATATATCAGTTCCAGTGGTTGCTGTTTCCAGTTCTCGACAAATGCTCGATAATTTCTGATCTGCAGACAAATGTCACAAAAGAATAATTTAACTTCTCGTTAAATGTCCGTGCTTTCATCTAACTGTAGAGCAAATTGCGTGTGTTTTAAGTTCTCTGTAACAATATTTTGAACGTAAACAGACGTGTTCATAATGCGCCGATGACAGACGTGCTCTTGAAATCTGTTAAAATCTTTCCAGTCCCAACATAGTAGCAAAAATTTATTTACATTCGGGCAAAATAAGAAGCTCTTAGCCGATATTATGGGGAAGCCATTTCAGAAATTTTGATTTACCCCAAAACGGCTTTCTCTATCATGACAAGAGATGCTTCAATAGAAGCTTACAGATCTTCAAAATACTCTCTCGGTTTTTGAGAGACGCTTTAGTGGTTTCATTCCAAATGCCTTTTCAGCTTGTTAGCTGACTCATTTGGCAACAACGCACAGTACACAAAAAGTTGTGGTATAGGTTTGCCTTCCTCTCTTTCGAATATTAGTATATTCATCTCCACTCCACTCAGATGCAGGAGCGCTGTGGACGTCTAAGGCTCTCTTTTGCCTTATTACAAATCTTTCCATCATGAAAAGAGCACATTAGGAACTAACAAATGCATGAAACTATTGAAGCTAGTATAAAATTGTACAGAGCAGAAAAACAAGACATACGACAATTGATTACTAAAAAATAAAACGATTGAGAAGTTAATGTCGGCCCTGATGTCGGCGAACTGAAAGAGGAATAATACAGAATTTCCAGAAATTGACTTTGAGTATTCACTGATATATTTTGCTGACGCAGCAATGCCGACGAAGAGTCAAAGCAATGACGACCCCACCGACAAAGGATCAAAGGAACCGCCCGCTGAAAAATAGGACAAAGTTGGTGAAGATTATTTATGGATGAGGAATCGTTCATTTGAAAGTTGAATGCAAAAATATGTAATTATAATGATGAGGCACATGTTTAAATGCATGTAATTATGCATGATAATGGGTGATTTCTTCCAAACTGGGGTACTCCAAGAAACGATTAGGCGATAAATTCTTTGTTGTAGATATGTTATCTGTTGAAGATCAGAAGACATTAAAACTCTCACGACACACCTGTGTCGTGGCATGACGGTAAAGAAGCGTTGCTCTAGAGCACTACGGCGCTCTTATTTTTCAGGTTCAATATTTTCTTTGTGCTCTCTCCCAGTTTTTTACTGTTGGAATAAATGAGTTGTCTAATTTGCGCCCAATAGGTAAAAGAGACAGAGAGCCCCTAGGCTCATACTTTTGAGACAAAAATAATTGCATGAAGACTTGATTTATTTTCTCATTTCAAACCTTTTGTTCAGAGTAGCATTATTTATTAATAATGTTCCATTAACTTTAATACATCCAATCTGTAAGATTACTATGTACGACATTTGTGAGGCAAAGGTGATGATAAACTAACATTTTCTTTCAAAAGTCCTTATGTTTTGATGAAACCCAGTTCTTATGCCTCAGAAACCTATGGCGATAATGAGCGCAAATTGCATTAGTTGCTTGCTTTTCGTGAAAAAGTTTTGTAATAATTCCATGAGCTTGACGGTGCACTAACTGCGTAAACAACGTTCAAGAAATCTTCAGTTTGATACCACTGCGAAGAATTTAGCTTAAGAAACTCCTCACAAAAATCAAATTTCGTAATAGTTTTGTCTTACTAAAAATGTGTTCAGCACTTTAGTTGATGGTTTCTGGGATATGATCCATTCCTACTTCAGTCATCTTGATATTGCAATAACTGCTCAGTGCTACTATTGGAAATAATTAAAAGAAGTATTTCTAGTGTTTGCTTAGCTGGTGAAGGTGGAAGTCATTTACTATTCCAGAGCTCCGTAACAGTGTATATTTTCTTATCTTTAATTTTGTTTTCTTATTTGATTATCCTTTTTCTCAAGGAGTTTCTCTCCTTATTTGTGAATATAATTCATGTCCACTGTAAAATATTCGATATCTTCAGCTAGCGCTCTCATAGAAACTGTCAAGATGTGAGCTTGTTTACTGTCACTCATCCAACATCCATCGAAGGCTGCAGCAAGCTATCAGTAGTCTTTACTGCTTGAGGTCCTTTTCCTTTTATTACTTTGAGCGATGAAACGTTTGAGACACTGTTATGGGTCGTTGACCTTGGAACTTAACAGGGAATCGAGTATCTCTGAGGAAACGCAGCATTAACTAGTTGTAATCAGTTAAGTAGTGTGGCTGAGGCAAAAAATGATTAGCAAAATCTGAATGTAAATAAAGCGATAATAATATTCGAAGAGGTACCAACATTGAATGAGCAATCGTTTTATCTTCTTTTTTATTATCAAATTCATTTATGTATAGATTTGTTTTACGCAGCTCTTCATTTTCTTATTCACTTCGCCTTCTTCATGGCCCCCTTTGTTTTCTCAGAAACTCTTCTTCCTTTCTCAAATAATGATAATGGACTCCATGCATTAACCGTAACCATCCTTTCAACCTCTGGTGGGTCAAAAACTAATTATTTTATACACCAGAAAGGACGATAAAGTCATTAGATTGTGCTATATAAGAAACTGCCTTAAGTTTTTGAACAAAATGTATTTCTTTTCGGTTATGAATCCTCTACTATCTTCTTTTTGTAGTTACCTGGATTTCTGATGCAAAGCTTCTAATTTTGGTATGCAGTTTCTCAGCTTGTTCCTAACCAATTGTCACTTCCCACAGTAGCTAGTGTGGCACTTTGACAGACGGTTAATTTACACAACAGTAAATTGTAAAAGAAAAACATTGGCGTTTAATTGACTGATGGCACTTTACTTCCTATTATTTTAAGCGAGTAATATCCGAGCAAATGAATGTCTTACAGTGACTGCTACATTCTCTTGAAAGGCTGCCTAAACTAGGTTACAATTGATTCAAACGGAATATTTGATCAAGTTTGTCCCACTTGAAGGCCCAGTCTCAGTAATAATAAACTTATCCTGCTGAGGAAAAATTTCACTCGACTCATTTGCTCATTAAACGGAACCATACCCATGGCGCAGTGCCATATAAGCACCCACCTTAGTACTGGCGTTCTAAAACATATTCCAGAACATAATCATGTGTTGTCGTAATCATTTCATTTCATCCTCATCGAGACGCAAGTCGCCGAAGTGACGTCAGACAGAAGGAATTGCACCTGGTGGCCCAGCAATACCAGACCCCTCCCCCCCCCCCCCCCAAAAAAAAAGGTCCGTCACCCCTCCCCATCCCCGTTCTAACTTTCTTGCACTATAATAATGCCAGACAATCCACCTTACTAGTAATTTCCTTTTTTTGTAAATATGGTCATATGTCAGTTCCTCAGATGGAGACAGTGACATTAGAATTGTGGAAATAATTTTCCATCCATATTATATCCTACATAACTGTTCTTCCTTCCCTGAGCTGCACATCCTAGGACAGGTATACTTGTACGTCGCCGACGAACGTCTGCCCCCCACAAACTGCGTCGATGTCTCAGTTCTTGCCCTTGTAGTCTTAAGCCAGTCTACCAGACTTTCTGACAGCGCGCTACGAACCCCTGCCATGACGGATTGCAGTTTTCGGGCACTCAGTCACCCCACTAAGCGACAATGGCTGTCTGGAGCCGTTGGCCACTGTCGTCAATTCTTATAACAGCGCTCAGTCAAAATTCAGATATCTCGTTATGTCCAGCTCGGATCACGAAGCGGTTTGTGTCTGTCACATAAAAATAAAAATCCCCACCCGTACAGCTTGTTTTTCTAACCGATTCGTTATCGTAATTAAGTATTTTAAGATCATAACTTGGGAACTATGGATACGTCATCTCACTGATCGTGCTAATTTCACTTTTCAAGGCGTCTCTGCAAGTATCCTGCTAGCTACGCAACTTCCCAAAAGAACAAGGCTCCACTTTCCAAGATTAATTCATAACTTAAGAGGCGATATTGACTTATTTTAGAAATTACTAAAAAGTTACCCATCTCTCATTCCTTTAAATGGAGTTGACGGGATATTGTCACAATGTAGCAAACTAGAGTCACATTCTAGTAAAGTGAGGTCGCAACGATAATGGGTTTTGTGTTATCTTCCAGTCAGTCTATTCATGTCGGTTTTTTCAATAGCATCCAAGGGAACCCCCCCCTCCTCCCCCTCCGTGTTAAATCTGCATGTGTTGTTACAGCAGAGAAACTGTCAAAGGGGAAATGAGTCAAATATAACAGAATAAGTCTAACATAACTCCAGCTTTGGAATAGATGGAAACAAAGTTGAAACTATTCTATCGATATGATACAGACACACTTGATGGCTTCGAGGTTTGATAAAATTTGTTGACCAGTGGAGAACACTGAACTTCAGTGTGAACTGCTTAACTTGATGTCACTCGTTTAAAGATATCACTTGCGAAAGTCAGACATCCTGATAATCAAAAGCAAAATATTTTAAAGGAAGTCATTTCTATTAGAAAAATTAATAAAACATCACTCCATTTCGAGCCGTCTAAGGCGGTGCAGTCGTGGACTGTGCGGCTGGTCCCGGCGGAGGTTCGTGTCCTCCCTCGGACATGGGTGTGTGTGTTTGTCCGAAGGATAATTTAGGTTAAGTAGTGTGTAAGCTTAGGGACGGATGACCTTAGCAGTTAAGTCCCATAAGATTTCACACATCACTCCATTTACTTTTAATAAGTCAGTTATTTAGCTGTTGTTATTTTAGCAACTGAACTTCTTAGTTTCTCTTACGTCTCTTATTAATATTAACTTCATTAACATAACTATTTCTTTTCTTTCAGGTAAGTCCACGCGCCCTTAACTGGAACTGCTTGTTTGTTCAGTAAGTACTAAATCTGCACTGCTTAGTACTCTGTCTCAGACAACACTAATGGAGAATGCTGAGTATAGACGATGCGGGCTATGAAAATCTTTGCACAAGTTAGCAAGAAGTGGTCGATAGCATGAAACTGTTGCAGAGACTGTTGCATATACATCCAGGGAAGCTTAGTTCTTCAGTTATTACTGTCAAGTTGCTCACTCGTTGATTCTGTTCACAATACCAACAACTCAAAACAAAGGTTCTAAGTGTCTTTATTTTGCTTCACACAAGGCATGAATCGCCGGGTCGTAAAACATCATAGTTTCTCATACTACCACAGACGATTGGTTTCGCACAGTTTCATGACACGTCAATGTAAACTGTCCATTGCAAAAATAGCTCCTTTAGATGTATCCACAGATAAATGTCCAACGTACTGAGGTCATGAGAATACGCAGGCCGAGAAACTGGTTCTCCTTCGTCGTTAGCATGGAAATTTAGAAAATTGTGGTAAGGGTCTATGGAACCAAACAGCTGAGGTCATCGGTCCCTAGGCTTACACACTACTTACGCTAAGGACAAAACACACACACGCACGAGTTAAGACTCCGACAGGGGGAGTTGGCATGCAGAAGTAGTTGTCGCTTAGTAAATCGCAATCTGTGCGACTACAGTGTGCTGGAACTTCAACATGAAAACGCAGAATGGTTTTTTAATGCCATTGTTTATACTGTAGGGAGTCTGTAAAAGTCTATAGGTGTGGCGCCTATGTGAAGTACGGCGAGTAGATATGAGGCTGCCAATTAGCTGCATACATTTCTAGCCAGTAAATGATTAGCCGGAATTGTAAAGTCACGGCTAGCGTCGGCTCACACACGTTCTTAGTGGCAACTCGGGATATCGTTTCCTCAAAATATTGCCTCACCTGCAACTAGATTGATGGGAGAAAATACGATTTGAATACTGGAAAAGTTCGCAAGTGATGGACGATCAACATGCTAACGAACTAGCAGCGTGAAACATTTGTTTGTTGGGATAAAAACTGTATATCATTGTCAACTAATAACAAAGATACAATGACACACACATACTTGCAAATATTGCTGATTTTCGCCAAGATTACTTAAGTAGTTTTGTTGGTGTCCGACTTCAGTTTCATGGCCCTGACGGAATTCCAATTACATTTATATTACGTTGCAGAATCAGCCCCTTTCCTTGCTCATATTTATCGACAGTCACTTGTGCAGCCGCATAATCCCGCGTGACTGGGAAAGAACACCGACAACTCCTGTTTACAAAAGGTGCAAAATAGCGAATGCACAAAATTACAGACCAATACGGCGAACGCAGTCGGACAGATTGCGTTATTGAGCGGCGTAGCGGACAAAATTCAAGTGTGATGGTTTGGGACGCCATTGGCTATAACGTGCAATCGCGTTTCCAACCTATTGAGACCAATCGTAACAGTATCCGCTAGATGATGGAGGTTTTAGAACCAGAGTCACTGCCCTTCGTGCAGACAGCTCAAAATGCCATATTGCAACAGAAGAATGTCCGGTCACATGTGGAGGCGAACGTGCAAGCTTTCTTTCAAGAACGATACACACCACTGCTTTCCTGGCCTGCAAGTTTGCCTGGCATGTGAGCCACAGAACATGTCTGGGGTGTGGTTTGTCGGTAACTTGTTCGTTCTGGTCCTCCTGAATCCACCTTCGATGCTTTATGGCAGCGTCTATAAATCATCAGGCAGTGTGTCCTAAAGAAGCATATCCAGCCGCTCTGTGACCAGTGCCACGAAGTGTAAAGTCTTTGAATGCAACTTCATTTCGTGCTAAATTCTCATTATGAAACTGAATATCCTGCTCAGTAATTCCAACCATTTGTGTATTGTCATGTGATTACAATGACATTCATTCCAGTTATTACATGTCTCCATTTACCAGATAGGGTCAGCAACATTCTATTCGCTGGTGGTGCCGTTGTCTCCAGAAAAGTAGCGCCGTTGGATGATCGTAAAGAAGTGCAGAAAGACTTCGACGTGATTCCATCGGGTGCAGTGAATACAGCTGTTTTGAAATGTGTATAACAGCAACATAATGTCTATAGCAAAGGGAGATACTCTGGCAATGTTCGATCACAAGACTAGCGGTGAACATTTTAAGCACGTTACATCGTTCGAAGATTCCAGAATGAGAAACATCCCCCGTGGCTAAGCCATGTCTCCGCAATTTCCTTTCTTTCAGGAGTGCTGGTTCTGCATGGTTCGCAGGAGAGCTTCTGTAAAGTTTTGAAGGTAGGAGAAGAGGTACTGGCAGAAGTAAGGCTATGAGGACGGATCGTGAGTCGTGCTTGGGTAGCTCAGTTGCACAGCCGGCACGGTAGCTGCCCTCTGTAATAAATAATCTGAATTAAAGGATGAACAACGAACTACAACGGATGTCTTTCGACGTCCGCTCCGAGCAAATACAACGAACGAAAATGAAAAAATGAGATTTTAAAAAAAAGTTGGTAGAGCACTTGCCCGAGTATGAGTCTCGGTCCGGCACGCAGTTTTAATCTGCCAGACGTTTCGTTTGAAGATGTAGGTGTGTGAATAAGTAGCGGTGTGTAACGGGACAAACGCATAAAATTAGCTCTTCCGAAGGCGACTGCAAGTCTTAACTTTGATGGAATGATTCTGCGTCTCTTCAAAGAAAATGTTACATTGAATCATTCAAAAGTGCTCCAAATGTTCCTCCAAGCTTACTTTTACATAAATCATTTCACAAAACAGTTGACAGTTTTTTTTTTTCAATTTTCTAATCCAATGAATTTCTTGGGCGAATCTACTTGCACATTTACTTTGTTGTGTTAAATTATTTTCATCATCAAAGGGGGCGCGACAAGCGGTTCACGGTCTTTCGTTCGTCCTGAATGGAAATGTAATAGTCGCTTCCACCGAACCAAATTAACGGCAGAATAACTAGGTGTCAAGTCGAAAAATGGAAGAGAAAAATGAGAAGGATACATACATACTGATAGTTGGTACTGCATTCATCTACTTCTGATTCCGTTATCTTTGCTCTAAAGTACAAAATTGTCGTCCGCAGCTCGTGGTCGTGCGGTAGCGGTCTCGCTTCCCGCGCCCGGGTTCCCGGGTTAGATTCCCGGCGGGATCAGGCATTTTCTCTGCCTCGTGATGACTGGGTGTTGTGTGATGTCCTTAGGTTAGTTAGGTTTAAGTAGTTCTAAGTTCTAGGGGACTGATGATCGTAGATGTTAAGTCCCACAGTGGTCAGAGCCATTTGAACCATTTCTTTGAACAAAATTGTTATGTAGATTAAAAGAGGACGGGGGAGAAAGGAAAGGGAAGGGATAATCAGCAGCATCAGGACTTTGTCATGACTTTGTGCGTCATCAGCGACGATAAGTGAAAATGTTTGGGAGACTGGGTTTCGAGCCTAGGATTCCAGCACACATTTTCAGTTGTCGCCACTGATGCCGCACAAAGTGCTGATGCAGCTGATATCACTAGTCCCTTCCCACTTTCACTTTCCTTACCCCCTTTCACTTTCATTACCCTCTTTCACTTTCCTTACCTCCTTTCATTTTTCTTACCCCCTTTCACTTTACTTACCCCCTTTCACTGTCCTTACCCCCTTTCACTGTCCTTACCCCCTTTCACTGTCCTTACCCTCTTTCACTGTCCTTACCCCCTTTCACTTTTCTTACCCCCTTTCACTTTCCTTACCCCTTTCACTTTCCTTACCCCCTTTCACTTTCCTTACCCCCTTTCACTTTCCTTACCCCTTTCACTTTCCTTACCCCCTTTCACTTTCCTTACCCCTTTCACTTTCCTTACCCCTTTCACTTTCCTTACCCCCTTTCACTTTCCTTACCCCTTTCACTTTCCTTACCCCTTTCACTTTCCTTACCCCCTTTCACTTTCCTTACCCCTTTCACTTTCCTTACCCCCTTTCACTTTCCTTACCCCTTTCACTTTCCTTACCCCTTTCACTTTCCTTACCCCCTTTCACTTTCCTTACCCCTTTCACTTTCCTTACCCCCTTTCACTTTCCTTACCCCTTTCACTTTCCTTACCCCTCTTCACTTTCCTTACCCCTCTTCACTTCCCTTATCCCTCTTCACTTTCCCTTACCCCCTTTCACTTTCCCTTACCCACTTTCACATTCCTTACCTCCTTTCACTTTCCTTACCCACTTTCACTTTCCTTACCCCCTTTCATTTTCCTTACCCACTTTCACTTTCCTTACCCCCTTTCACTGTCCTTACCCCCTTTCACTGTCCTTACCCTCTTTCACTTTCCTTACCCCCTTTCACTTTCCTTACCCCTTTCACTTTCCTTACCCCCTTTCACTTTCCTTACCCCTTTCACTTTCCTTACCCCCTTTCACTTTCCTTACCCCTTTCACTTTCCTTACCCCTTTCACTTTCCTTACCCCTTTCACTTTCCTTACCCCCTTTCACTTTCCTTACCCCTTTCACTTTCCTTACCCCCTTTCACTTTCCTTACCCCCTTTCACTTTCCTTACCCCTTTCACTTTCCTTACCCCCTTTCACTTTCCTTACCCCCTTTCACTTTCCTTACTCCCTTTCACTTTCCTTACCCCTTTCACTTTCCTTACCCCTCTTCACTTTCCTTACCCCTCTTCACTTCCCTTATCCCTCTTCACTTTCCCTTACCCACTTTCACATTCCTTACCTCCTTTCACTTTCCTTACCCACTTTCACTTTCCTTACCCCCTTTCATTTTCCTTACCCACTTTCACTTTCCTTACCCCCTTTCACTGTCCTTACCCCCTTTCAGTGTCCTTACCCTCTTTCACTGTCCTTACCCCCTTTCACTTTTCTTACCCCCTTTCACTTTCCTTACCCCTTTCACTTTCCTTACCCCCTTTCACTTTCCTTACCCCTTTCACTTTCCTTACCCCCTTTCACTTTCCTTACCCCTTTCACTTTCCTTACCCCCTTTCACTTTCCTTACCCCTTTCACTTTCCTTACCCCCTTTCACTTTCCTTACCCCTTTCACTTTCCTTACCCCTCTTCACTTTCCTTATCCCTCTTCACTTCCCTTATCCCTCTTCACTTTCCCTTACCCCCTTTCACTTTCCCTTACCCACTTTCACATTCCTTACCTCCTTTCACTTTCCTTACCTACTTTCACTTTCCTTACCCCCTTTCATTTTCCTTACCCCCTTTCACTTCCCTTACCCCCTTCCACTTTCCTTACCCCTTTCACTTTCCTTACCCCCTTCCACTTTCCTTACCCCCTTTCACTTTACTTACACCCTTACACTTTATGTACACCCTTTCACTTTCTCCTCCCTCCTTCTTCAAGTTACATAATATGTTTTACAGCTATGGCTTCCACCTGGTGTCTGTTCTTTCAGACATGTCCGAAAGAACGGTCACCATTTATTCATATAAAGTACAAAACGTTTTGTAATGGCAGAGTGAGAATTTTGTTGTTTATTTCTAAGTAATTCGACCTGAACAATTGATGAGGTACCCTCTGTTCATCGTAAACCATAGATGCAACCATGGTTTCGTCACTTTCTGGCATATCTAAACCATATTGTTTTAATTATAAAAAACAATCGATGTATTGCAAAAATTGACGCATCCTTCTAGGTGTAATTATAACATCGATGCTACCCAGCGACATATATTGCATCGAAAAGAAAATCGATGTCGTTTTTAGCCGGCCTCTGTGGTCGAGCGGTTCTAGGCGCTTCAGTCCGGAACCATGCGACTGCTACGGTATCAGGTTCGAATCCTGCCTCGAGCATGGATGTGTGTGATGTCCTTAGGTTAGTTAGGTTTACGTAGTTCTACATATAGGGGACTGATGACCGCAGATGTTAAGTCCCATAGTGCTTATAGCTATTTGAACCATTTTTGTCGTTTTTAATATCCATCCCTAATCTCGGCTGATGTTTTGAATCGTTTGAGATAAAAGAAAACAACTATAACATAGTCTGCAACAAGCTTTATACTATCGTAATTTGGTTGCTGAGAACAGTTGAGCGAGGGGCATGAAGAGAGCAGCGTAACGGCGAGCACTCGGCCTGCTCAGCGCGGCGGCTCGCCCCTGCTTTGTTGAAGCAGAGTCCCTTTGTGGGTGTGGGGAGCGTATTTTTCGCACACGGCGTGCCCGGCCTGTGTGTGAAGCAGCAGCGTCAGCAGGAGCCGGCGAGCCGCCGGTTTATGGACACAGTCTCGCTACTCAGCACTTCAGCCAAAGTGGGCTTTCTTGGGCACAGCCGCTGTCTAGCTGAATGCGCCCGGAGACACTGCTTTACGACCTCTCTCTCCCGCCAGACGCCGCATGTGAAAGCTCAGCCGTGTCTCGGAGCTACCACGCTGGAGTAGCGGTGGACCGAACCACGTCCCAAGTGCTTTCTTGCATTGGCTTCTTGTATAATGAAACACCTCCACTAGCAAAACTTCTCTCGTAACCTCACATTAATGATACGTTTATGTAGGAGTTGTGATAAGCGATAAGAGCGTCAAATAGAGCAGCGATTAAAGGAAAGTGTTCGCTCAACTTCTATGAGACCTCCATGACGGAGCTGAGTTTGAAATAGATACTAAAGTAAGAAACTTCCTGTCAGCTTAAAACTAAGTGCCAGACCATCACTCGGACCTCGGGACCTAGATACCAAAGAAGTTCTAAATTCACTACATAAAGATAGGATACAAACCGAAGCGATACGCAATTAAGAATACTGTGATCTTGAAAACTACACGACGTAAGTGTTAATACATGTTAAATCCAATAAAACCTGTGTCTTACTTAATGCATATTTTTTCTGATATCTGTACTGGTTAGTAATTTAGAAGTCTAGCGTTATCTCTACGCCTGGAGCCGCAGCTGTTGCGAAATCAGCAAGAGTAAGATACATGGTAAGAGTGACACATTGTCGAAACTTAAATCTGCAGACGTCAATGATTCCAGAAAAAATAGCGATTAGCCCTAAAATATTTGAAGGTTTAGTAACTACTTACAAAGTATAGACGGGAAATCCATTCGAATTATTTGCGGTGCCCATTCTGGCTCCACGTTCATGAACTATAAACGTTCCGTTATATTACAGATACTGTTTCACAAATTATAAATTCTCGGACATTAATATTGTATTGTATTGTATGTTAACCGGGGTCCTAGAAACGACGGAGAGGCTCCGTCCTCGCCACAGCAGCCGTGGTCCACAACCCCACTACGATTACCGCAGTCCACTTTACCCCTCCGGCGCCCAACACCGAACCACTCTTTCAGGGTTACTGTGCGGTTCGGCCCCCGGTGGATCCCCCAGGGAACGTCAGACGAGTGTAACCCCTATGTTTGCGCGGTAGAGTATGCTTGCTCGGTAGAGTAATGGTGGTGTACGCGAACGTGTAGGACTTGTTTGCACAGCAATTGCCGACATAGGGTAGCTGAGGCGGAATAAGGGGAACGAGCCTGCATTCTCCGAGGCAGATTGAAAACCGCCTAAAAACCATCCACAGACTGGCCGGCTCACCGGACTTCGACACAAGTGCGCCGGACGGATTCGTGCCGGGGACCAGGCGCTCCTTCCCAATCCGGAAAGCCGTGCGTTAGACCGCACGGCTAACCGGGCGGGCGACATTAAAACGAGTATTAGTGGATAAGGGGAACAAAGTTATGGTGGAACATTTAGCTCTTCCATTTTTTTCTGAATTTGTCACAGGATACGTACAAAATTCTTGATGCCACTGCTTTCTTAGTGTGACGTAACTTACGCACATCTAGACCGCTCCTACCTAGAAAGATAGCCCAGTGGTTAGCTGACTGGGCTCGCGTTTAGGGGGACGACGGTTCATACCCGCATCCTGCCACCAAGATTTGCACTGAGGTGACAAAAGTCATGGGATACCTCGTAATACTGTGTCGGACCTCCTTTTGCCCTGTGTAGTGGAGCAACTCAACGTGGAATGGACTTAACAAATCGCTGGAAGTCACCTGCAAAAATATTGGGCCATGCTGCCTCTATAGCCGTCCATAGTTGCAAAAGTGATGTCAGTGTAGGATTTTCCGGACGAACTGACTTCTCTATCGTGACCTATAAATGTTCGATAGGATTCATGTTGAGCGATCTGGGTAGCCAAACCAGTCGCTCGAATTGTCTAGAATGTTCTTCAAACCATTCCCAAACAATTGAGGTGTTGAGATCAAAAGTGGTACATATCACCCAACAGTAGTTTTGAGATATATTGAAAAAACTGTATAATCATGCGTAGTATTATTCCCAGACCTTTTAGATACTCCCACAACCTCATTAGGAAGCACACAATTGTATGCCAAAATCTGTAATCATAGAATAAAAGCAAATAACAGGTAATAGAAAATGACTGACACATCCCCTACTTGATTTAAACAAACATTAATTTTGATTTAAACGACACTAATTTCATTATAAATATCATCATGTTACTAAAAATAGTGTACTTTCAAGCAAATTATTCTTTATAATCATTTCAGTGTTTTCATACACATTCCTATTATTTGTATAAACATTCATAACTCTTCTTCTTTTCCTTGTACCTTTGTCCAGCGTTTTCCGCAGGGTCGGTTCTAGAAGTGTTAGTTTAAGAGGTGGCCGGATGCCCTTTCTGTCGCCGTCTCTATGAAGACAACACAAACACCCAGTCTCTGAGCGGAGAAAACCAGGCCCCTTGACACGACAGCCCGTAGCACTGACCACTCAGCTATCGGGGCGGACATAAACATTTATAACTAAACAATAAGCATCAAAATAGACAATACAATAGAAGTCAATATCCTTTTCAGTACCTTGGCTTGTAACATGGGAGCGTTAAAATGTCAAGTCACTAACCTTCAGCCGTCTAAATATCCAGTTTTATTTTATTTTTGCCAACGTCTGGCCCCCTGACCGACGTATAGTAAGAATCCCACCTCTTGCACAATCAAAATAGGCGCAGCATACAGTCAGTGGTATCCGTAAATTTCTTTCGAACACAGCGATCCCTTCAATTATTACTTGCAAACTCAGAATTCAACATTCTGAAAATTACACCGGTTATTAATGTACTAGCATATCACATTTGCAATGGTTTATCTCGAGCTTACATTAACCTTTGATCTCGCAATGTTAATCGCTACAATATGTTGCCTGGAGAAATATATTCCTGAAACTTCGTTACTCTACGTTAATTCTTTTGTTGCGATCTTTTCCCGAAAGTGTATTATGAGCAAGGACTGCAAACAATGAACATTATATGACTATTTACTTGCAATCTGCACCTATTTCCCATTTAGGAACAATGTTTCTTTTCCAGTTGGTATTCTCCAGACCCACGACCTTCTTTTTTTTTTTAGCACATTTATCTAACACAATTCAGGGCATTGGTTCTTCCGTCTACAGTCATGATGATCTTCTGCGGACACGTCTGATGGTTCCGTCACCGAAGCCATTTTGAAATCTCATAGCTGTTTACTGCATCCCACTACGATGCTACCATCACGCCTCGAATTCTTTCGTGCAATACAGGGACTTGTCTCTGTGACAACACCTCTTTCTACGCGAAACGAAATTTCAAGACTGATTTAGATAGGGAAGAGATCACTCTATAACTTCCATTTTAGAGCCAACTGATGCGGAATCGTGTGGAAATAACAACTACAGTAACAACTCATACACCCCAAAAATAATGACAAGTCTCGTTTTTTATCTCAGCGCCTCAATTGTGGCCCAGTGAAATGGTGCAATTTCATCAATAAAAATTCCACCTTTGTTTGCTACAAATGGTATCCAAGTAGCCAACATAATTATTGCCAGTAAACGTTCGGTTCAGTTGGACCAAAGGACCTAATCCGTTCCATGTAAACACAGTCCACACAATTATGGAGCCACCACCAACTTACACAGTTCCTTGTTGACAACTTGGGTGCATGGCTTCGTGGAGTCTGCACCACAGTCTAACCCTACGATCAGCTCTTACCAGCGGAAATCAGGACTCCAACCAATACTGTTCTGGGCTCAGGAGAGGCACTGCAGGCGATGTCGTTCTGTTACCAAACGGACTCGCTTCCGTCGTCTGGTGCCATAAGCCATTAACGCCAAATTTCGCCGCGCTGTCCTGATGCATACATTCGTCGTACGTCCCACATTTATTTCTGCGGTTATTTCACTGTGAGTTGCTTGTCTGTTTGCACTGACAACTCTACGCAAACGCCACTGCTCTCGTCCATTAACTGAAGGCCGTAGGCCACTGTATCGTCCGTGGTGAGAGGCAGTGCTTGAAATATGGTATTCTCGGCATACTCTTGATACTGTAGATCTCGGAATATTGAATTCCCATTCCATGACAATTTCCGAAATGGAATGTCCCATGCGTCAGGAGCCACGTTCAGAGTCTATTGATTTCCGTCGTGCAGCCATAATGACCTGAGTGCAATCGACAGCTCCGCCAATTCACTGTTCTTTTGTACGTTGTGTACGCGAAACTAGTGCTATCTGTATATGTTGTGTCGCTACCCCACGACTTTTAGCACCTCAGTGTAGGTTCCCCTTTGTTACGTCTTCCACCGCCTGCTGGATAACATCCCTCCTCACGTCACAGTATCACCAGCGGCCTACATCGCAGGCGCGGTGGTTCAATAAGGCAGAGGTTGGCCACCACCAGAGGGCACTCCAGACAAGGGAATCAGCTTCGCCACACCCTCTTCAGACACCAGTGAAAATACAGATGACATCATCTCGCCCGAAAAGCCAACTAGGGAGCAGCTCGTCATTACGGAGAGGGGGAGGGTGGGGGGAATGTCCATCCGCTTGATATTACAACCAGCTCCTCTAGGTTTATGTTGCAGTCTTCAGCAACCCTTCATCAGGGTTTACAGTGAGCGTCATCGCCGAGGAGCTTCGCGGTGTCTGCTCGGAAGTCAGTGTAGTAGTTATGGACTTAATGCGAGTCTATATCATATCCGCTTGCCAGTGTTGGACTTAGACGCTCGAAGGGAGCTGCTCCTGGAAGTTTTCATTGTATCCAATTTTGAGTGTTCGAATAAACATTGCTTGAACTTGGACTCTTATTCGTGAAAGTTGTTCCTGATACTAAACTAGGGCAAGTTCTTCCTGATACTACACTAGGGCAAGTTGTTCCTGATACTGCACTAGGGCAGTCGTATTGGGGTGACGTGTTACTCCATGGATACAACACAGAGATTTCCATAAACCCCTGAGGGCAAATGCCGGTATGCTTCCTTCGAAAAGGCTCGGCCGATTTCCTTCCTCTTACTAGAAGCAGTCAGAGGTCGTGCTCCGTCTCAAGTAACCCAGATGTCGGCAAGACGTTAAACTTTTATCTTTCTTAACGTGACTATTCAGCAATTCACACTTATGCGCCTGTTAGAGGAGTCATCCAGTCATCTCCAGACTACCGCTCCACTCCCGAAAAGCCCGCATCTCGTGGTCGTGCGGTAGCGTTCTCGCTTCCCACACCCGAGTTCCCGGGTTCGATTCCCGGCGGGGTCAGGGATTTTCTCTGCCTCGTGATGGCTGGGTGTTGTGTGATGTCCTTAGGATAGTTAGGTTTAAGTAGTTCTAAGTTCTAGGGGACTGATGACCATAGATGTTAAGTCCCATAGTGCTTAGAGCCATTTGAACCACTCCCGAAAAGGTTTCGGGAAATACGAAACACTTAAAACTTTACGGGAATGCTCTTATTTCTCTTATTGTATTTCGATAATCAATTATGCCTATGTAGGTGGCCGTCAGTAAAATATCTTTGTCTTCGGAGTAGAAAGTTTTTGATTGAAATTTTATGAAAAGATCTCTGTGGAACGATAAAAGCCTTTGTTTTGAAGTTTGCAACACAACTTGTGAATCATATCCGTGACACTCCCGCCTTCAGGGCAATTTACACCATTTGGTTGCTCGCTGGAATCGTCACCCTGCCCGTGCAGGATTAAGGACCCTTTGCTAATGAACAATACATCGGTGCATTCATTATTCTGATATCAATTTAATTCCGAATTCCATTAATTTTCAATGGCGGTTTAATCCCTTAATAAAAACTTCGAAAGAAAAGACATTTTATTGCCCCCATTTCTGAAGTAATGAGGAACCGAAGTTTGGAAGCCGATTTCGGCTGCGGTCATTTTAAGGTTGTTAACTGGAATCAGGACTCTTCCGACAGGGCTGGGGTTTTCCAGTTGTCTAAGGTCCAACCCATATAGACACGAACACAAGAGAGGCGCTGCAGGCGATATCGTGCTGTTAACAAAGGCACTCGCGCCAGTCGTCTGCTGCCATAGCACATTTAACTCCAAATTTCGCCACATTGTCCTAAAGAACCCGCGTCGTACGTCCCACATTGATTTCTGGGGTTATTTCAATTCCATTAATTTTCAATGGCGGTTTAATCCCTTAGTAAAAACTTCGAAAGAAAAGACATTTTATTGCCCCCATTTCTGAAGTAATGAGGAACCGAAGTTTGGAAGCCGATTTCGGCTGCGGTCATTTTAAGGTTGTTAACTGGAATCAGGACTCTTCCGACAGGACTGGGGTTTTCCAGTTGTCTAAGGTCCAACCCATATAGACACGAACACAAGAGAGGCGCTGCAGGCGATATCGTGCTGTTAACAAAGGCACTCGCGCCAGTCGTCTGCTGCCATAGCACATTTAACTCCAAATTTCGCCACATTGTCCTAAAGAACCCGCGTCGTACGTCCCACATTGATTTCTGGGGTTATTTCACACAGTGTTGCTTCTCTGTTAGCACTGACAACTCTTATGCAAACGATGCTGCCCTGCCGACCGCGGTGGCCGAGCGGTGCTTGGCGCTTCAGTCCGGAACTGCACGACTGCTACGGTCGCAGGTTCGAATTCTACCTCGGGCATGGATGTGTGTAATGTCCTTAGGTCGATTGGGCTTAAGTAGTTATAAGTTCTAGGGGACTGATGACCTCAGATGTTAAGTCCCATAGTACTCAGAGCAATTTGGTGATGCTCTCGGTCGTTAAGTGACGGCTGTAGGCCACTGCGTTGTCCGTGGTAAGAGTTAATGCTTGAAATTTGTTATTCTCGGTACACTCTTGGCACAGTGTATCTTCGAATATTGAATTTCCTAACGATTTCCGAAATGGAATATTCCATGCGTCTAGCATCAACTGTCCGCGTTCAGAGTCTGTTGAGTCCCGTTGTGCGGCATACTACCGCCATCTCTACAGGTGCATGTCGTTACACTTTGACTTGCCACCTATGTGTAATGTTGTGGGGAAGGCAAACCAAAGACTGTGTGTAATTGGCGGAATACATACAAGTTGCAACAAAACTTACTTAAGGGGATGTCTACATTACTCTTGGCCGTGCTCATCTAGCGCAAAGCTGCGTGACATTGGATCATTACCAGATAGGATTTGCAGTACCAGACAAAAAAATACTTGAGATATTTTCGTCGACACTGCAGTGGATCCTGGCAAGGTTAGATTTACACTCCTGGAAATGGGAAAAAAGAACATATTGACACCGGTGTGTCAGCCCCACCATACTTGCTCCGGACACTGCGAGAGGGCTGTACAAGCAATGATCACACGCACGGCACAGCGGACACACCAGGAACCGCGGTGTTGGCCGTCGAATGGCGCTGGCTGCGCAGCATTTGTGCACCGCCGCCGTCAGTGTCAGCCAGTTTGCCGTGGCATACGGAGCTCCATCGCAGCGACAGCGTGGACGTGAACCGTATGTGCAGTTGACGGACTTTGAGCGAGGGCGTATAGTGGGCATGCGGGAGGCCGGGTGGACGTACCGTCGAATTGCTCAACACGTGGGGCGTGAGGTCTCCACAGTACATCGATGTTGTCGCCAGTGGTCGGCGGAAGGTGCACGTGCCCGTCGACCTGGGACCGGACCGCAGCGACGCACGGATGCACGCCAAGACCGTAGGATCCTACGCAGTGCCGTAGGGGACCGCACCGCCACTTCCCAGCAAATTATGGACACTGTTGCTCCTGGGGTATCGGCGAGGACCATTCGCAACCGTCTCCATGAAGCTGGGCTACGGTCCCGCACACCGTTAGGCCGTCTTCCGCTCACGCCCCAACATCGTGCAGCCCGCCTCCAGTGGTGTCGCAAGAGGCGTGAATGGAGGGACGAATGGAGACGTGTCGTCTTCAGCGATGAGAGTCGTTTCTGCCTTGGTGCCAGTGATGGTCGTATGCGTGTTTGGCGCCGTGCAGGTGAGCGCCACAATCAGGACTGCATACGACCGAGGCACACAGGGCCAACACCCGGCATCATGGTGTGGGGAGCGATCTCCTACACTGGCCGTACACCTCTGGTGATCGTCGAGGGGACACTGAATAATGCACGGCACATCCAAACCGTCATCGAACCCATCGTTCTACCATTCCTAGACCGGCAAGGGAACTTGCTGTTCCAACAGGACAATGCACGTCCGCATGTATCCCGTGCCACCCAACGTGCTCTAGAAGGTGTAAGTCAACTACCCTGGCCAGCAAGATCTCCGGATCTGTCCCCCATTGAGCATGTTTGGGACTGGATGAAGCGCCGTCTCACGCGGTCTGCACGTCCAGCACGAACGCTGGTCCAACTGAGGCGCCAGGTGGAAATGGCATGGCAAGCCGTTCCACAGGACTACATCCAGCATCTCTACGATCGTCTCCATGGGAGAATAGCAGCCTGCATTGCTGCGAAAGGTGGATATAGACTGTACTAGTGCCGACATTGAGCATGCTCTGTTGCCTGTATCTATGTGCCTGTGGTTCTGTCAGTGTGATATGTGATGTATCTGACCCCAGGAATGTGTCAATAAAGTTTCCCCTCCCTGGGACAATGAATTCACGGTGTTCTTATTTCAATTTCCAGGAGTGTATTTCTCGAGTATGTAGAGCGGATACATCACATACAAAATATTAGCTCACTTTACTAAAAGTTACACAATCTAAAATACTTAAATCGCAAACGATCCATGTCCATAGTAATGCCTACTTATTTGTTAGTATTGTTAACACTATAGCTTATCACTTGATAGAATACAAAATAATAGTTTTATCTCAATGTACGACTGATATAAACTTAGATATACAGTTTTGGCTTCTAATTGAACTCACACTGCTGAATCTAACAGTAAGATGATGCCGTCATCCTACGCGATGATCGCAGAGTGGGGCTGAGCGGCGCAGCGCTCTGAAATAGTAGTCTTCCGGCAGCGGCGACGTTTTGAAGCTACTGACGGAGTGTCTACTCTGACATCTTCATTCGTTGCTGCGCCTGGAAGCGACTGTACCGTCTTTACTCGTGGTTCCTTCGTGAGTAGCAAGGATGACATGGGACGTCGTTCTTCGGACGACACCACAGGACTGGCCGAGGACATCGAACAAAGCAGCTCGTTTTGTATTATCGCTAAATACAAACATTAAAAAAAACTTTTGCGTCACCTCTGTTCCGTGAGTTCCGGAAACTGTACAAAAAATTGGAATAGAGATGAACATAAACATCATTTCCTCCCTTTTTATGGCTCATGAAAACCAAACATGGCATGCTGTACCACCATACAGCGAGACCTTCAGAGGTGGTGGTCCAAATTGTTGTACACACCGGTACCTCTAGTACCCAATAGCACGTCCTCTTGCATTGATGCATGCCTACATTCGTCGTGGCATACCATCCACAAGTTCATCAGGCACTGTTGGTCCATATTGTCCCACTCTTCAACGGCGATTCGGCGTAGATCCCCCAGAGTGGTTGGAGGGTCACGTCGCCCAGAAACAGCCCTTTTCAATCTATCCCAGGCATGTTCGACAGGCCACTCTAGTCGAGCGATGTCGTTATCCTGAAGGAAGTCATTCCAAGAAGTGCACAATGGGGGCGCGAATTGTCGTCCATGAAGACGAATGTCTCACCAATACGCTGCCGATATGGTTGCACTATCTTTCGGAGGATGGCATTCACGTACCGTACAGCCGTTACGGCGCCTTCCATGACCACCAGCTGCCTACGTTGGCCCCACACAATGCCACCCCTAAACAGCAGGGAATCCCCACCTTGCTGCACTCGCTAGACAGTGTGTCTAAGGCGTTCAGCCTGACCGCGTTGCCTCCAAACACGTCTCCAACGATTGTCTGCTTGGAAGCATATGCGACACCCATCGTTGAAGAGAACGTGATGCCAATCCTGAGCGGTACATTCGGCATGTTGTTGGGCCCATCTGTACCGCGCTGCATGGTGTTGGGGTTGTAAAGATAGACCTCGCCATGGACATCGTGAGTAAAGTTCCGCATCATTGTCTATTGCGCACAGTTTGAGTCGTAACACGATGTCCTGTAGCTGTCAGTGTTCTTCGAGTCATAATCCGTAGGTAGCGCTCATCCACTGGAGTAGTAGCCCTTGGGCGGCCTGAGCGAGACATGTCATCGACAGTTCCTGTCTCTCTGTATCTCCCCCATGTCCAAACAACATCACTTTGGTTCACTCCGAGACGCCTGGACACTTCTATTGTTGAGAGCCCTTCCTTGCACAAACTAACAATGCGGACGCGATCGAACCGCGGTATTTACAGTCTAGGCATGGTTGAACTACAGACGACACGAGCCGTGTACCT
The DNA here is from genome assembly GCF_023897955.1 of Schistocerca gregaria. NCBI lineage: Eukaryota > Metazoa > Arthropoda > Insecta > Orthoptera > Acrididae > Schistocerca > Schistocerca gregaria. The sequence goes on along the minus strand of NC_064920.1, from coordinate 183,967,467 downwards.
CCTTCCTGGTAGAATGACTGAAACTGATCGGCTGTCGGACCCGCTCCGTCTAATAGGCGCTGCTCACATATGGTTATTTACATATTTTCGTGGGTTTAGTGACATCTCTGAACAGTCGCCGGCCGGAGTGGCCTAGCGGTTCTAGACGCTACAGTCTGGAACCGAGCGACCGCTACGGCCGCAGGTTCTAATCCTGCCTCAGGAATGGATGTGTGTGATGTCCTTAGGTTAGTTATGTTTAATTAGTTCTAAGTTCTAGGTGACTGATGACCTCAGAAGTTAAGTCGCATAGTGCTCAGAGCCATTTGAACCCATTCTGAACAGTCAATGGTACTGTGTTTGTGATACAATATCCACTGTTAATGTCTATCTTCAGGAGTTCTGAGAGCAGGCGTGATACAAAACTATTTTTGATATGTGTAGAAGAGTGTCACGGATATTATACGCGATTTGGGTAGCGGCCGTTAGTACAAAGGCGTGCTTAGCTGCGACGTAATCTATTCATGAAATTTCAATCACCGAATTTTTCCTATTAATAGGAAAATATTTTGTTGACAGGTACATACATCTACATATCTCCATACATTCTGCTCAAGCCACCGTATCGTGCATGGCGGAGCCTTCCCTGCACCACTACTGGTCCCTTCATTTTCTGTTCCACTTGCAAATAGTGGGAGGGAAAAACGACTGTCTTGATCCCTCCGTACGTGCTCTAATCTCTCTAATGTTAACTCCATGACCCTTGCACTAAATGTACGTTGGCGGCAGCAGAATCGTTCTGCTGTCAGCCTCAAACGCTAGGACTCTTCAAAGAAATGCCCATCGCGATAAAATAAGAACAATCAGAGCTCACACGATAAGATTTAGGTGTTCATTTTTCCCACCTACTATTCGAGAGTGGAACTGTGGACAAATTGTTTGAAAATGCTTCTGCCAAGCACTTAAATGTTAACTGGGTGTAGTCATGAGGAGGTGCATAAAATGAAATGTTTTTTTTTTTTTTTTTTTGGAATCAAGTACCAGGTGAAGTGGATTGCATCATGTCGCAAATGAAAGAGAGGTATGAATATTTACATCTATCCAGTTGTATAAACTGAGAGCGTTTGACCAACAGATTTAGCAGCCTTGCGTTCCATATGGAATGTTGGACGAAACGTAGACCTTTCTGCCAGTTCCACCGTGCGCAACGCCTAACTGTTAGTATTGTTATAAAGGATAGAACCTCGGCGCAGAGTTGGTGGTGCAAGGAAAACCGAAGAGCTACGGCATGGCATTTCGAGGGTCGCAAGCTACTCCTAAAAACAGGCGCGCGCGAGAATAGCTCCACACCGCGGTGTGTGGTGACCCGTTGTCGGGTCACCGGCTACCGCTTCGATTGGAAACATCGTCCTACTGCTTTCTTCCTGTCCACTCTTTGCAAACACTCTGCGCGCGGCAGAATGTCATTGTTTCCTCTTTTCCTTTCTTTAACTCTTGCGTACTCTTAAACAGTAGACTGTCATGCGTCTATCAACTGATGCGATTCCTTACTCTGATACTGCGTTAATCTTTTTGTCTCTGCACACCTATTCCTCTCAGAACCGTCGATAAATTGTTTTTTGCATTTTCAAATCGTTGCGTGCCTAAACAGTTTACCAATAGACATATTTCTTCGTGTGCCTTTTCTCTCATTCCCCTGCTCTTCGTAGGACAGCAGTTCAAATCTGCCTCCAACTATCCAGACGTAAGTTGTACAAGATTTCTGTAAATCGCTTAAAGCTCTAACATATCATACCCTGGTCACCAACGTATCTACTTACGTTCGCTAGTACGCTAATGGATTAATTTCTGCTCTGAAGGGAAGGGGTCTTTTTATTCGGGCTGAGGTATTTGGTCTGAGCTTCACCTGAACTACTCCAACGGACAGAGGCCAGCGCAAGGAAGAGTAAATTTTCGACGAGGGCTGGTGTTTCCCAGCTGTTGCCGAAAAAGTCTTGGCGGAAAGCAGAACCTTAAAGAAACGCGGTTAGCGTGAATGAGGAATGACTAATAAGATTTGCTGCATGCAGCCATTGTTTTTTATTGATTGAAATGCCTGTATGTTAAAAAATATCGAGGAATGGTTTGGAGCTGGCGAAAACGAAAGGTCGGCGTAGCTCTAGGGCTGTGGAGAAGCTGTGTGCCCTCTGGGGGCGTAGGTGGTTTTTTTCATTATGTTCACTACTGGCCATTACAATTGCTACACCACGAAGAAATGCAGATGATAAACGCGTATTCGTTGGACAAACATATTATACTAGAACTGACATGTGATTACATTTTCACGCATTTTGGGTGCATAGATCCTGATAAATCAGTACCCAGAAAAACCACCTCTGGCCGTAATAACGGCCTTGATACTCCTGGGCATTGAGTCCAACAGAGCTTGGACGGCATGTACAGGTACAGCTGCCCATGCAGCTTCAACACGATACCACAGTTCGTCAAGAGTACTGACTGGCGTATTGTGACGAGCCAGTTGCTCAGCCACCATTGACCAGACCTTTTCAATTGGTGAGAGATCTCGAGAATGTGCTGGCCAGGGCAGCAGTTGAACATTTTCTGTATCTAGAAAGGCCCGTACAGGACCTGCAACATGCGGTCGTGCATTATCCTGCTGAAATGTAGGGTTTCGCAGGGATAGAATGAAGGGTAGAGCCACGGGTCGTAACACATCTGAAATGTAACGTCCAGTGTTCAAATTGCCGTCAATGGGAACAAGAGGTGACCGACACGTGTAACCAATGGCACCCTGTACCATCACGCTGGGTGTACGCCAGTATGACGATGACGAATACACGCTTCCAATGTGCGTTCACAGCGATGTCGCCAAACACGGATGCGACCATCATGATGCTGTAAACTGAACCTGGATTCATCCGGAAAAATGAGGTTTTGGCATTCGTGCACGCAGGTTCGTCGTTGAGTACACCATCGCAGGCGCTCCTGTCTGTGGTGCGGCATCAAGGGTAACCGCAGCCACGGTCTGCGAGCTGATAGTCCATGCTGCTGCAAAGGTCGTCGAACTGTTCGTGCAGATGGTTGTTGTCTTTCAAACGTCCCCTTCTGTTGACTCAGCGACCGAGACGGGGCTGCACGATCCGTTACGTTACAGCCATGCGGTTAAGATGCCTGTCATCTCGACTGCTAATGATACGAGGCTGTTGGGAACCAGCACGGCGTTCCGTATTACCCTCCTCAACCCACCGATTCCATATTCTGCTAACAGTCATTGAATCTCGACCAACGCGAGGAGCAATGTTGGGATGCGATAAACCGCAGTCACGATAGGCTACAATCCGACCTTTGTCAAAGTCGGAAACGTGATGGTACGCATTACTCCTCCTTACACGAGGCATCACAACAACGTTCCGCCAGGCAACGTCGGTCAACTGCTGTTTGTGTTTGAGAAATCGGTTGGAAACTTTCCTCATGTCAGCACGTTGCAGGTGTCGCCACCGGCGCCAACCTTGTGTGACAGCTATGAGAAGCTAATCATTTGCATATCACAGCGTCTTCTTGCTGTCGGTTAAATTTCGCGCCTGTAGCACGTCATCTTCGTGGTGTAGCAATTTTAATGGCCAGTAGTGTATATCAGAAGTAGGAAGAAGTTGATCCTTCCTGATTAACTAAATTATTTAATGCAGTAGGGAACACTGCGAGAACCCGAGGTGCGTTCCCAGGTGCGGGCGTGGAATTCTATTTAATACTCCTTTCCTTTCTCGCAGTGTGTTGCGTCTTAGTGAGCATCGACTTGTTCGGTAAAAGGAGGCCCCAGGGCAGAGCGTGGAGCTTTTAGCTAGCTGGTAGTGCTATTGGTTAAAAATGACGGACTAGACTAGGATTCATTCGTGCCTATCTGCCGACAATGCAAACTTGAGAGTCATATTTTTGTGAGACTCTTTCCCTATTGGCTCTGAACTATAAGGGAGTTGCTAGTAGGCATTTCATAGCGGTGTTCTGAATAGTTAGCGGTGACTACACTCCAACCCAGTTGTCGGATCTCGGAGATGTCAGTAGTTACACAGTTGCAAAGTTTTACCTTCACTGTCGGGTCAAAGCGAGACTGGCGAGGCTTAGTTGGATTGATTTCAGAAGTGTAGCTGTGTAAAGCTGTAGAACAATTTCGCCAGTAATCGTTTACGACTAAATCGGTGGAGCAGTACTTCGCGCACTTTCTCTCATTCGCCGCACCCCGCCGAGAGTGCGTAGTTTCAGGCCGCGAGCGTGGTTTCGCGCGCCGTAGGAAAGCTTCGAGGCCTGACGAAAGGAACGTTTCAAGGCGAGTGCCAGGATACTGCATCTGTTTCTGAAAGGCCACAGCAGAGTTTCCTCCCCATCCTTTACGACGGAGCAATACTGACAGAAGTCACTATTTTGCTGGGCACTAACTGTTTGAGAACCAATTAACTGCCGGCCGCCGTGGCTGGGCGGCTCTAGGCGCTTCAGTCCGGAACCGCGCTGCCGCTACGGTCGCAGATTCGAATCCTGCCTCTCGCATGGATGTGTGTGCTGTCCTTAGGTTAGTTAGGTCTAAGTATTTTTAAATTCTAGGGGACTAATGACCTCAGATATTAAGTCCTATAGTGCTCAGAGCCATTTGAACCATTTGAACGAATTAACTATTACCGCCTGATGGCAACAAGTAGAGTTCTAGTGTCCGCCCCGCGTATTCCTATCGATTACACACACCAGTCCAGATTAGCACTTTGAACTGTCGCACAGTAGAATAGAGGCGAGTGCAGGAATAACATTTTGTTACAAACCGACGGAGTCGTCGTTAAGTGGAGCGCGTCTGCTGGCTGCACAATGGTGTCGCAATCGAATCAACACGGGAGGCCCGAAGCACAAATAAGCTGCGAACTCGTTTCATCACTCTCTATGTGGTAAGAAAACAAAGTACAACTGATTCAGCACTTTGACAACAATGCGTAGCTAACAGAACGCTCTTCCGTAATGAGGTTAAAGTTGTATCTTCACTTAGATACGTCACAAGAACGCCTTTCAGGATGCGAACTTCGCATAAAGGAACGCTCTGTAACCCTGGAGTTAAACACTAGAGCGTTCGAGAGCGCTGACGGGCTCACAAAACGAGAGCATATTCAGGGAGGGGGAAGGCTGGGAGAGAGAAACACGTCATTGCTTGCTATAAAACCTGTGCTCTCTTGAAGGCCATTCTCAGAGTAAAGCCATCGATGGAAGTCCAGCTCTGTTAAGTTGCAGGATACTCTGTTGCAGTCAACAAGTGTCTACAAGTGTCTGTCAACTTGGAGTCTACTGCTCAGAGTCGGTCTCCCATCCGTGGAGGGGGGGAATCTTCTTTATCTCCTCCATCTCCTCTGTCAACGCGACCTGGTACGGATCCCACACTTATGAACAATAATCAAGTACAGGTCGAACGAGTGTTTTGTAAGCCACCTCCTTTGTTGATGGACTCCTCTTTCTATTCCACTGCCAGCCACGGTCACGCCGGACACAATAGCGACTGGTGAGGATGGGGCCGGGTCTATGTTCAATGGATGAAGAACCGAGTGCAGGTTGCTCAGCTTATGCGCTGAGCGCCTGTGTGGCGAGTGCTTAGGCAGAACGACTACCGCCTTGTTGGCTGTGTGCTGGGACCGCCACAAGGGCTGTCGGTGTTGCAGCTGGGTCTTCTGCCTTCACGCAATCTGGACAAACGACACCAAGGGCATGCACATTTGTGAGGGCGAGCCTAAGCGCAGTTAGTTTCGCCCATCGATAGTGCTGATGCTCTGACGGATGTCCAGATCCAGCCCAGGCTGAGGGGACGCACGGCCGCCACGTCCTCCTGCCACGGGTAGAGCTCCTATAGCACAAGCTGAATCGTCCGCCATGTTTTTCACATCTCCGAGAATTCAGGAGTGTTTACCTCGTGTGTGGTTAACCTATTCTACACTGCATGTATGAAGTGAACCAAACAGTAATTAATGTTTAATTTATAATGCCCCACAGAGATATTTAGAATGCCCTTTTCATAAAAAAGAAAAATTGGAATGTAGTATTACACAGCTATAGAAATGTAAGTTCCGAGCTTGCCCGACAATTTGTAAATATTAAATATGAGTTAAGAACGCAGTACCAGTGTCTTCAAATATGGGTGTTACGCAGTAACAACCTGTGGCTATTTATTAGTTTTCCCTGTGCACAGTTAGTTGTAAAACAGGTTCGAATCCTGCCTCGGGCATGGATGTGTGTGGTGTCCTTAGGTTAGTTAGGTTTAAGTAGTTCTAAATTCTAGGAGACTGTTAACCTCAGATGTTAAGTCCCATAGTGCTCAGACCCATTTGAACCATTTGCAAAACAGGTGTTTATTTTTTTATTCAGGAGGAGCTACTTTAAGAAATGCCGCAGTTTTATTGTACAAAGATGAGGGAAAGTATAGTTTGATCTTATAGTGAAACAATATTTTAATACTTTCATCTATAATTTAACCAGTATTCATTTTATGTAGTTCATAATAGGTTTGTTGCTTGTTGAGCCGTGATAAAAACTTTATTCTTTGAAAGGTCTGCTACTGGTGTACGTTCCCTGTCAATTACCAGCCCTCCATAAAAATATTTGAATTATTACTTTTTCTACCGTGCCCATACAAGAAATCGGTTAAGTATTATTCAGTTTGTATATGTTTGTTTCTCATAAGACGTATAAATATATCAAAAATATTCCTGTCCACATTTACAATTGCGAAAATGTCGGAGGAAATTTCGAAACGAACTACTTCAGTAGAGGTATTATCTAGGCAGAAACGCAGTTGCATAGAACTGGTTTTGTGTTTATAACTACTTTTATTAACGTATATTTAAAATACACAATTGAGCGCCGGGTGGTTCCCAATTGTCTCTCCGGATAGTCTATGGCCCATCTTGTTCTGCGTTCAGGATCACTAGGAAATAAAAACATGCGACAACCATCTTTGCAATAGTTACTGCAGTTCACATCTGAGCAGTTACCCATGCTTATGACGAATTCTCCAGAACATTTGATTACACATCTCCACTCGTATCATGGCCAGTATGTAAACAAGTATGAAATCCTGTGCGTTGGGAAAAACACGGCGGACGGTTCAGCTCAGGTTATAGGAGTCTTAGTGACGGAGCCGCAGCACTGCCACAGGCAACGCCAGGATCTGCACTCAGCAAGTTCCTCGCCGGGCGCTGACGTACCGCCTCTTGCTTTCAAGCAGCGCGGGCTCTACACACTCACTACTAGGCACCGCTGCGAAGAAGACGGAGTGATCTTAAAAATGTCGCCAATAAATGATTCTTAATTGAGGATCATTAGCGCCTCGGAGCTCCACAAGGTCACTCAGCCCTGCTCTTCGCTCGACCTTCCAGCTTGGGTCGTAAGGGAGTGGAGAGCGTGCGAGAGGCCGTATTTCTATCCTACTGCATCACAATATAACACAAAAGTCCCATTGGCCACCGACCTGGCGTCTTGATTTATGCTTCAACTCCGGCCTCTGTGGCCGAGCGGCTCTAAGTGCTTCAGTCCGGAACCATGCGGCTGTTACGGTCGCAGGTTCGAATCCTGCCTCGGGCACGGATGTGTGTGATGTCCTTGGGTTGTTTAGGTTTAAGTAGTTCTAAGTCTAGGGGACTGATGACCTCATATGTTAGGTCCCATAGTGCTCAGAGCCATTTGAACCATTTTTTGATGCCTCAGCGCAGAAGTAGTACGTAGGTCGTGGTGTCCAGCTCAATAGATGTGATGGTGCAGTGAAAGTTACTAGGGAGTGATCTAAGGCTCTCAGACTATTGAATGCGAAATCCAATTTGAAGTTCATGGATGCTAATAGCTTTATTTAATTGGCAAAAATTAGTGTGCAAAGGTGGAAATACAGTTTCGTAGATACTAAACCTCCGTATTCGAGGCATCAAATAGGTATGGTTTTTTCATTCCATTCAGATGTTGCACACATTTGTGAAAGCCCAATGTTTCTGCTGTTAAATAGGACTCGCCTTCAGATATCGTTTCTAAATCGTTTTGCAGTTTTGTTTTGATCTTCTGATGACTTCATTAGTCGATAAACGACAGCGTCATCTGAAAACAGCCGAAGACGGCTGCTCTGTCTCCCAAATCGCTTATATAGATAAGGAACAGCAAAGAGCCTATAACACTATGTTGGGGAACGTCAGAAATCGTTTCTGTTTCCCTCGATGACTTTCCGTCAGTTACTACGAACTGTGACCTCTCTGACAGGTGCAAATGGCTCTGAGCACTATGGGACTTAACATCTATGGTCATCAGTCCCCTAGAACTTAGAACTACTTAAACCTAACTAACCTAAGGACAACACACAACACCCAGCCATCACGAGGCAGAAAAAATCCCTGACCCCGCCGGGAATCGAACCCGGAAACCCGGGCGCGGGAAGCGAGATCTCTGATAGAAAATCACAAATCCAGTCACGTAACTGAACGATATTCCAGAAGCATGCAATTTCACTACGAGCCGCTTGGGTGGTGCCGTGTCAAAAGCCTTAAGGTGTAGAAGTGTACATGGACCGTAAGATTAGATGCGTACTTGTGTGTGACCCATTCTTCCTTCCACAATAACGAGATCACCCATGGAACGGCACGAAAAGATTCCGCAAACCACAATTGTTGCAGGGTGTATGCTTTCAGACGTTTCAAGCTGTGCACACTAATGGCCAAATGTCCAATGGGGCATAAAACGCGATTCATCTGAGAAATCCACCTGTCGCCACTCAGTGGACGTCCAGCTACGGTGCTAGCGTGCAAATTCCAGCCTTCGTAGACGATGAACAGTAGTCAGCATGGACGCGTGAACCAGGCGCCTGCTGCTTAGGCCAACACGCAGCAACAACGATCACTGCGCGGTCGTTGGGGAGACGCTGTTTGCAGCCCCTTGATTCAGCTGGGCGGTCAGTTGCTCAACAGCTGCATGTCTATCCTCCTGTGCTCATTTCCGCAGCCGTCGTTCGACCCTGCCATCTATTGACCATCGTCCACCATAGTTGCCTCGGCGTCGGTTTTGCATATCGCCATACGGTATACTGCAACCACAGTGCGCGACCATTTTAATATCTTAGCCGTTTCAGAAATGCTTCCACCCTTGTCCCCAAAACAAATTATCGTGGCCTTTCGGGCGTCAGATAAATACCTCCGTTTCTATGTTATAAAGACGACTGCAGCTAATCCCCACACTCCCCGACAGATGTTATATACACTACTGGCCATTAAAATTGCTGCATCACGAAGATGACGTGCTACAGACGCGAAATTTAACCGACAGCAAGAAGATGCTGTGATATGCAAATGATTAGCTTTTCAGAGCATTCACACAAGGTTGGCTCCGGTGGCGACACCTACAACGTGCTGACATGAGGTACGTTTCCCACCGATTTCTCATATACAAACAGCAGTTGAACGGCGTTGACTGGCGAAACGTTGTTGTGATGCCTCGTGTAAGGAGGAGAAATGCGTACCACAACGTTTCCGACTTTGGTAACGGTCGGATTGTAGCCTATCGCGATTGCGGTTTGTCGTATCGCGACATTGCTGCTCGCGTTGGTCGAGATCCAGTCACTGTTAGCAGGATATGGAATCGGTGGGTTGAGGAGGGTTAATACGGAACGCCATGCTGGATGCCAACGGCCTCGTATCACTAGCAGTCGAGATGACAGGCATGTTATCCGCATGGCTGTAACGGATCGTGCAGCCACGTCTCGGTTGCTGAGTCAACAGATGGGGACGTTTGCAAGACAACAACCATGTGCACGAACAGTTCGACGACGTTTGCAGCAGCATGGACTATTAGCTCGGAGACCATGGCTGCGGTTACCCTTGATGCCGCACCACAGACAGGAGCGCCTGCGATGGTGTACTCAATGACGAACCTGCGTGCACGAATGCCAAAACCTCATTTTTTCGGATGAATCCAGGTTCTGTTTACAGCATCATGATGGCCGCATCTGTGTTTGGCGACATCGCGGTGAACGCACATTGGAAGCGTGTATTCGTCATCGTCATACTGGCGTATCGCCCGGCGTGATGGTACTGGATGCCATTGGTTACACGTGTCGGTCACCTCTTGTTCCCATTGACGGCACTTTGAACACTGGACGTTACATTTCAGATGTGTTACGACCCGTGGCTCTGCCCTTCATTCGATTCCTGCGAAACCCTACATTTCAGCAGGATAATGCACGACCGCATGTTGCAGGTCCTGTACGGGCCTTTCTGGATACAAAAAATGTTCAAATGCTGCCCTGGCCAGCACATTCTCCAGATCTCTCTCACCAACTGAGAACGTCTGGCCAATGGTGGCCGAGCAACTGGCTCGTCACAATACGCCAGCCACAACTATTGATGAACTGTAGTATCGTGTTGAAGCTGCATGGGCAGCTGTACCTGTACACGCCATCCAAGCTCTGTTTTACTCAATGCCCAGGGGTATCAAGGCCGTTATTACAGCCAGAGGTGGTTGTCCTGGGTACTGATTTCTCAGGAGCTATGCACCCATTTTGCGTGAAAATGTAATCACATGTCAGTTCTTAGTATAATATATTTGTCCAATGATTACCCGTTCATCATCTGCATTTCTTCTTAGTGCAGCAATTTTAATGGCCATTAGTGTATGTTCCACTGCCAGTGCTGCCACCTGCCGCCTGTGAGCGGTTATTGCATATGGACGTCGAACTCAGGAAGCGGTCACATTACTGTGGCCGGACCGTGAAATTAAAGCTCGCAAATGCAGATAACACTTTATTTGTGTAACAAATTGTGCTGTGATCTGTTCCGAATCTGTAAGTAAGAGTAAATAAAAACTGTATTTTCCAGAAAAGAAGGAAAATAGACCATTTTTCAGTTGCCGTAAATGTGTTTTAGTGTGACACATTGTACAGAGGCCTGATAACAGACAGCAGTTGTGAGGGGAAAAACAGTGTCAGCCTACCAAAGACTACGCGTCGGTGAGATACGTTAGGGACAATTCCGGGAAAAGGCTATTTCTGTTGTGTTCCGTGGTGCGGCGTTCTGCCGCTGACAGATACGGCTCTACCTCGGGTATCTGCTGGGACACACAATGGGTAGGCCGGCCCTCGCTCGATACCCGGGCATCAGTGGGTCGCCGCGGCTGTAGCGCTCGCTTGCCGGGCTGGCGGCTGCCGGTAGAGGCGAATCGATACCCGGGAGAGCGCAAGGCGGCCCGGCCACCATCTGTCCTCGCACAGCACAGACATGTTGCAACTGGCCGCCCACTGCCGACACATGTTCTGCACTCCGTGCACTTAATCCTGAAACCGGCGCTTCACCTCATAATGTAACGAGGAACGTGGTGTTTGTTTACTGGTGTAAGCACTCACGTTGCTAACTGGAACACGCGACGCTATACTAACCATACGATTTAAGAAAGGCAAACCTATGTTTACAGCACTGGTAGACTTAGAGAAAGCTTTTGACAATCTTGAATGCGACACAGGGTTAAAATGCAGACAGCGATAAGTTCTCAGTTTTTAGAAAAACCAGACAGCAATTTCGAGACCAGAAGGACACGAAAGGGAAGCAGTGATTGGGGAGGCAGAGAGACAGGGTTGTAGCCTAGTCCCGAGGTTACTCATTCTGTATACTTATCAGGCACTAAAGCAACCAAAGAATAATTTGCATCAGAAATTAAACAGCAGGAAGAAGAAATGAAACTTTCAGGTTTACCGATGACATTGTAATTCGGTCAGAGACAGCAAAAAAGTTGGAAGAGCAGTTAAACGGAATGGGAAGTATATTGAAAGGCAGATGAACATCAAATAAAGAAAAAATGGAGGGGGGGGGATGGAATGTAGTCGAATTGAATCAGGCATTTCTGGGGACATTAGATTAGGAAGTGAGACACGAAATGTAGTGGGTGGGTTTTGCTGTTTGGGTAGAAAAATAACAATGGTGGCCTAAATAAAGAGGATATAAAATGTAGGCTGGCAAAGGAAAGAAAAGTGTATCTGAATAAGAGAAATTTGTTAACAGCGAATTCATATTTAAGTGTTAGGGAGTCTTATCTGGAAATATTTGTCTGGAGTGTAGCCGTCTACGGAACGGAAACGTCGATAATAAGTGATTCACACAAAAACAGAATACAATCTTTTGAATTGTGGTGCTACAGATCAATTGGTATATCGTGCAACTGATGAGGAGGTACTGATTATAGTTGGAGACAAAAGAAATTCGTGGAGGGATCTATTGATAGGGTACATCCTTACGCATCAAGGAATAGTCAGTTTACTAACGGAGGGGGGGAGTGAAAATTGTAGAGAGACAGAGAGACGAATTCAGAAAATAGGTTCAAATGGATATGGGTTGCAGTAGTTATTCTAAGATTAACAGCCTTGCACAGGATAGAATAGCGTGGATAGCTGCACCAAACCAGTCTTCGGACTGAAGACAACAACAGTCAGAGGTGGTCTCGCAAGAAAGTAGAGAGATTGCTCCCGCTATTTAAAGGTCCGTTTACATGGGCAACAAAAATTGCACAATTTCAATAATACATTGTCTGGCAACATTGCTGTCACACGAATTGCAGCCACTTCTACTGTGTGGTTATAATAAAAGTGCAGACACTCGTAGAGGTTCAGTGTCGGCTGTAATTATGGTATTTCAGCGGAACTTGCTAGACATACTAATGCGTTAATGCGGATCCGATTTACAATGGTAAAAAATTAGTTCCAATTTTGACCATAAGATGCAAAACTCGCACTGTTCAGCACCTCGTCGACGTCTCCGGTGCCCATATTGAACAAATTGTGTAAGCAGCTGTTAATAATAAAATCGACATTACGCCTTTCTCATTTGACATTTCTGCCCACGTCCCTTTACTAATACATTAGATATGGAAACGTTTTTCTTGCGTTCATAGCGCCAGATTTGCACCTGGTGGCCAAAATTAGAAATAATTCTTTTCCAGCGTAAATTGTCTCCGCATTAACGCGTTAGAATATCAACCAAGTTTCGCTGCCATACGATAGTTACAGCCCACACTCGGCCCCTAGTAGTTGAAATTTAATTATAGTCCCCGCAGTACAAGTATATTACCGGCCATTGTTGCTCGACAGTGTTTGCGGCAATGCATTTCCGGCCCGGTAGTGCTTACACGGGACCGCTCTATTTGTAGAAAACGGACGAAAGAAAGGTTGTGGAACTGATTGCGATTCTCCCGCTTTTACATCACACAAGGAATTTTATTTTTTATTTTATCGTATGGCTAGCCCTCCAACCCCCTCCCCCCGTCGGGCAGACCGTACGCCGGGTGCCGGTCTTTCAATTTGGTGCCACTTCGGCGACCTGCAGTCGATGAAGATGAAAGGATGATGATGACAGCACAATACCCAGTCCCTGGACGGAGAAAATTCCCCGACCCAGCCGGGAATCGAACTCGGTCCCAGAGGATTGACAATTCGTCGCGCTGACCATTCAGCTACTCGGGGCGGACACACAAGGAATGAAGTTGGAAAGTAAAAGAGAAATCAGGTTTTGTTCATGCGTTCTATTTTAGCAACTAGAGTGCTTCAGAAACTTTAATTCGTGAACCGATGCTGGATACATACCTTTTCCAGAATTTTACCAGACTGTCGCAACACGATTTCGAGTATCTCGTACAAGCAGCTGATCTAAGAATTTGCTAAAATCAAAATAAATTCCAAAGAGTATAAACTAGTTATGATTCGACTGGTGATCACACTTTGTTTTTTAGCTGCTGGTGGTTCGGACACAAGTTTAATGTAGCTGCAATACCGTAACTGATGCCTGAGTGCATGCGTTCGCACCTACCGAGAGTTACTTTTCCTTCAAATACCCTCAGAAAAACAGACATTACTATGAAATCATTTCAATATTTATTTTATCGATTTTCATTTAATTATCCTACAAAAATTTCTTATCGTTGTCTTTAAGGGTGCTGACGTCGTTAAGCATAGTTAACTCCTTAGGTCTGGAAATGTTTTTTTAACTGCTACTATCTCATTTTAAGCATTGTATACTGCAAATAAAATAAAGATTAGGCTTCAATATATAGGTCTCATAGAGTGTAATATGTATTTATTCATTATTAGTTGTCACACTTTTTCATCATCTGCAGTTCTATCAAAACGAATGTAGATGCAAAATAATTCACCGCATCATAACTAACTCACAACGCGACTACTGACTAGCTACCACTTATCTGCGACTACCTCATAACTGCCTGTGCTTAAATACCTTTTGTGGTACTGTGTTACTCAATGCATATTTTACGGCACACGTTTACTTCAGTTTACAATAATTTCTATATTAATTTCGGTTAATATTGCTTTCAATGGATAAAAAGGCTATGTATGTGCTTAGTGTTTATTTGTAGATTAGAAAATTTAACAAATTAGATGCAGCACTGAAGTTTACAAAATATGTTTTGACTTGATTCCCGTTTTGAGACATTGTATTAAATTTGATTAGTACGCCGTTATTAGAATATGAAAAAGAATAGTTTGGTGTTGTAAAGCATATGAAAGTATTAAAATTTGTTCGAAAATACGTAACGTGACTATTTTCCCGGCGATAGACATTCATGTACGGGGTATTTAAAAAGTCTCTCTGCAGTGCCGTATGATTGTTAGCCTCGAGTGGCGTATGATTGTTCGTCTGCCTGGGTTACTTCCCTTCAAGTGGACTTTCCCAACATTCCACTGTTTCGTTTATCTCAGCCAACGTCAGTAGTATCATTGGTGTGTGTCGTTGCGTGTTGACGTGAACGTTTAAAGTTCAGAACTGAAACATACTGATCAATGGTTCAAAAATTACGTTCAACATAATGGAAGGGATATTCTTAATGCAACGTTTTTCAATGATGAGGCGTGGTTTCATTTATCCGGTTACATGAACTCGCAAAAATCCTCGTATGTGGAGTACTGCAAATCCATTGTGTATTCATGAGGAACCACTTCGATCTGTTAAAACTGGAGTTTATATTGCAATTTCTAGACGTCGAATTGTGGGTCTCATATTTTTCCACGAAACAATAAACGTACATCGATACTGCAGTGATATTCTGTACCCATTCATAGGAGTACTTGTGTTAAGTGAAATACTGAACGGTTATTTTCAACAAGATGGTGCAACCGCACATACAGCTCGCGTTCCAATGTCACTGCTTGCTGATGTTTTCGGTGATCGCATAATTTCTCAGGGACTTTGGCCTCCACGATCGCCTCACCTAACACTACGTGACTTTTTGTTCTGGGGTGCAGCGAAAGCAATTGTTTATAAAAATGGTCCAAAATGTATCGATGAATTGAAAACTGCAATATACACTTTCACTGCTTCTGTTAACAGCTTGTGTTTGGAAACATGATTAGACGAACCGAATAGTGTATTCAGCAACAGGGGGAACACTTTCAACGCCGGCCGAAGTGGCCGTGCGGTTCTAGGCGCTACAGTCTGGAACCGACGGACCGCTACGGTCGCACGTTCGACTCCTGTCTCGAGCATGGATGTGTGTGATGTCCTTAGGTTACTTAGGTTTAATTACTTCTAGGCAACTAATGACCTCAGAAGTTAAGTCGCATAGTGCTCAAAGACATTTTTGAACACTTTCAACGTATAATGTGAAAATTTGTAAGTAAAAATGAATATTTAATAAGTTAATAACTTGTATTTCACTTAGTTTCATTTCGGTATATTCACGGCGGCATATAGCACGCACGGCTGACAATCATACGACACTACGGAGAGACTTTTTGAACACCTCGTAGTTATATACAGATTCATATTATGAAAACACTGCCTGATCCCTATCAACGCCCAGTTTTTAATGAACAAAACGTGTAACTCAGTTCGATTGCATCTAACTTACACACATAAGTTCTTTTTCCGTACATCTTAGCAAATTGTCTTTTGAATAACAATTATGGAGATCCATTATGGATTGGTACAGCTATGTTGCGATTATGATGAGTACATATTCTCTAATGCCAGGTGCTGGGGTGCATTCGAACTAAGGAACCAATCAAGTACACTTAGCGTACGGAAGCCACGTAACTTATCTGGCGGCAAGCACCCTAAAGCATATTTCTTGCAGAAGTACCAGTCCCGTAAGTTTCGCAGGAGAACTTCTGTAAACTCTGGAAGCTAGGAGACGAGTTACTGGCGGAAGTAAAGCTGTGAGGACGGGTCGTGAGTCGTGCGGGGGAGATCATTTGATTGAGCACTTTTCCGCGATAGGGCAAGCAAGGCCCCGAGCCCGAGTTGCGGTCCGGCACACAGTTTTAATCTTCCAGGAAGTTTCATATCAGCGCACAATCCGCTGCAGAGTCAAAATCTCATTCCGGAGTATGCAGAATATTTGCCAAACAAAATTCTACACACTAAATGAGCTGCCTATCTGCATCTCGTATATACAAATTATTAACGTAACGCATAAAGCACAATGTCAGATGTTCTAGGAGAAAAAGATATATAATCACTGAATCGTGTATTTGCAAAAGCAAAAATCTGCAAAAGTTTGGATAAGAGAGAGTTGGAAGATGAAAGAAAGATTTAGAGAGAGAGAGAGAGAGAGAGAGAGAGAGAGAGAGAGAGAGAGAGAGAGAAAGAGAGAGAGAGAGAGAGAGAGAGAGACATTATGTTAGAAAGCGTACGGAACGCCATGGAATTCCCACAGCGGACGAAGCTGTCTGCAGTGCGCAGCGTGTGGTGTTTGCGTAATTACTTTGAAAGCCGGTGGGGAGCAGCTGCAGAGGCAGCCGCAGCGATTATCGGCAGTCAGCGCGCTCTCTCTCTTTCCCTCGGTGCGAAACTCACGTCCACACACTCTGCGCCGGGAATCGCCGTAATTACAGGTTGCGCGCATAAATGGCGTGACGTAATGAAGTTTCCTCCGGCGCGCCAGATGAAAATCCAATACGAAACACCAGCTTTTTCCGTTCGGCTGCAATTTACTTTCGTGTGGGATGAATCAGGAATTCGATTAATACATTGTCGTCGGCGCTTGTTTCAACTCGACGCGCCGAAATTGTGTCGGTACGAAAAAGCGAAACTTCGTGTGAAATTTGGCCACGCCGTGTTGATGTCGTTACATATTTTATACTTTTGGGAGTCTCGTTAAAATACCAAATGGTGCACTCTTACTTCGGGGAGACTTTTTCATGAACCATTCAATAACTACAGGAAGACTTTGAAAATGCAAATACAATCTTTCCACTTATGAGACAAAACATTATGACAACCTGATTACCAACGTGTTGGTCCACCTCGGACCGCAACACAGCAATGACTGCGTGGCATGGATTTAACAATTCCTTGGTAGGTTTCTGGAGGTATATGACCCCAGGTATCCACTTACAGGTCTCGCAAAAGTCCAAGTGTTCTGCGGTGGCCAGATGTTAAATTTTCAAAAAATGTTACCTGAAAATAAGAGGTGTGAGCGTTTAGGAAATTAAATTTTGGATACAGTTTCTTTTTCATAAAACTCGATCCAAGATGTCGAACATGAAAAAAAATCCGCAAAGTTGCAAAAAACAGTTTTTCTTAAATAAGAAGAAACTATAGCTCATACCGATTCCTCTCAATTCGTGGAAATGTCCGCAATTACCTTTTTTAAAGTTATTTTCATAAAATAAAAATTGAGATCGTTGGCAATACCACGATAGCACAACTCTTTGCGGAGAAAATAAGCCTAAAACTGTTACTGTAGCGCCATCCACTGAGAAACTGCAGATAATTATTGAGGACGCTCTCTTTCCAAAAAAGCGATATATCTCTAATAATAATTAAAATTTTTAATTTTCACACAAGTACTTTTAAGAGTTATCGTGCGCTGTACTTACGTTAAGTAGCAAGTATGGGAACGTGAATATCAACAATGGATACTTACAGCACACAACCAATAAACGCTGTTTGCCCTACAACTTTATCGTAAAATTTCTCGATCTGAGCAAGTGTTTTATACATCTAACAAAAATCGTTTTTTGCAACTTTGTGGATTCCTTTGGCCATCTTCGTCATTCTGGATCAAGTGTCATGAAAAAGAAACTTCATTTAAAATTTAATTTTCTATGCGCTCGTACTTTTTATTTTTAAGGAAATAACTTTCCAGTCACTTCTTCTCTGTGCTTCTACTACAATTCCCGACCGGGCGGGGTAACCGCGTGGTCTGCGCCACCTTGATACGGTTCGTGCTAGTCCCCCCGTCGGAGGTTCGAGTCCTCCCTCGGGCATGGGTGTGTGTGTCCTTAGTGTAAGTTAGTTTGCGTTAGATTAAGTAGTGTGTAGGCTAGGGAACGTTGACCTCAGAAGTTTGGTCCCATAGGAACTTAACACAAATTTCAAAAAAAATAAAAAAGGAATCCCGTTAGTTCCGGGCTAAAAGTTTGTAAGTGCGCAACCGGTGCTAGGGTTCCAGATGTGTTCCACAGGGTTCAGATCAGACGATTTTGGTGGCGAAGACATGAGCGTGAGTTCACTGTCTTCCTGCTGCAGCACGATTTTGGCCTTGTGCCACTGTCAGTTATCCTGCTGGAAGATGTCGCCGTCGGGGAAGGCATCAAGCATCAAATGCAGGTGGCCGCCATAATGTTCACGCAGTTCGTAATTATTTTTCTTCTTTAGGGCCGAAAGAATAATATATGTCAGATAATGGCATGGTCGTTAGAAAGATGCACCAGAACAGCGGATTCTAATAACTAATCTGAATTAACGACGGTCTGTTTGTGTCATTTATCACAATTTTCAAATACGTCCAGAATGATGAGACGTCCATATTATGTCGTTAGTAAACTGTCTTATAATTGTCAATATATTGATCAGATTGTAAATAACGTAAATGTTTTCGTATATTGAAAATAATACCTTAGTGTCGAATTACTGTCAGACGATAATTAACGTATAATTTTGAATATATTTGTCATTTATTGTGCAAATTATTATTCATAATTCCAAAAACCTCTGTATAATTTAATGAACTGCGTACATTACACTCTGCTTCTTCATGTACAACAAACAAGCTGCTGTTGGGTAAATAAAAGATGGTGCTTCGTATCACTGTCAGTCGCTCACTTTACTATAAATTTCTGACCCGATTAAGTTATGTCTTCGCACGCAGTTTAGCGTGCATTGCCTTTGGGGAGTACTTAGTGGTAGGACACATGAAGACCAGTGTTTCAATTTCTTCGCGTCAGTGCTCGCTGTTACTTCTTTTACTAATACTGAATATGGCTTCAGCATAAGGTCTATTACTTCTTGATTCCTTTCGGGGAAAACAGACGGATTAAATTATGTCGTTTCGCCATCCAGTAAAAAGTAATCTGTTAAAATGTTACTGAGTCATCACACATCGAAAGTAGACGGCTTACTATTCTGTCACTATTAGCATGACTAGAACACTGATGGTGCTGAGGTTCAGATACCAAACCAGCGGAAAAGTGCTCCTACGGAACACAAAACATGCGAATATGTTCCTGTTTATTCAAAAAAATCCGCTTGAAAAGTGAGATACCAGCTGCATCATTCTACATTCCTCAGCACCTTTAAAAATTTTCCCTTAATTTTTTGCATGCGAGCGTATTCCCCCTTTTTTTAAACGTGCAACTCACATAAAAGTCCCACAGGCTCCCCTAACTGTAACTCACAGGCACCAATCCATAACTGTAAGTCGCTCATACCCATCCACTCCTAGTTGCCCTTTCTCACTCACTCATTCACTTAACTCACTCTCATTATCTCTTTGTGTCTCTCTGTCATTGTCTTCAGTGTCAGAGCGATACGCTCTTTCGTTCTGTCCTATTACTACAGTCTCTTCTCACTGTTGTCTTCTTCTTAATCTCTCTTATTGCTAATATCTCATTCCTTCCTTCCTGCTGCTGCCGCCTCTCACCTTCTCTCTTTTTCCTTGTCATTGTCATTGTCATATACTCTCTGTCGTTGTCTCTGGCTCTCACTCATTACCGCCTTCCCTTTCTCTTTATTCCCGCCCCCCCCCCTCCCCCTCGCGGATTCTTCCCTTCACACTTTTCCTAGCACTATTCTGCCACTGTCAACTATGTTCCACTGCTACTGTGTCACTCTCTTTCTCTCACACTGCCACAGACTCGTTCGCTCTTTTTCTAACACAACCATTGTCCAGTAGGTTCCAAAATTTATTACTTTTCCGTATTTTTGTCACAGCCACTGAGGTAGCTGGTACCCCACTTTCAGTCAGTCTTCTACATAAACAGGAACATACACACATCAAAGAAAGTTTTGCATCACTTCTGTTACGTGAGTTCCGGAATCTGTGCAGAAAATTGGAATAGAGATCAATATAGACATCATTTCCGCCCTGTTTACTGCTCATGAAAACCCCACAGTGTATGTTGTACCACCATACAGCGAGACCTTCAGAGGTGGTGGTTCAGATTGTTGTACACACCTCTAATACCCAGTAACACGTGCTCTTGCATTGATACATGCCTGTATTCGTCATGGCATACTATCCTCAAGCTCATCAAGGCACTGTTGTCCCACACCTCAACTGCGGTTCGGCGTAGATCCCTCAGAGTGGTTGGTGGGTCACGTCGTCCACAAACAGCCCTTTTTAATCTAACACAGGCACGTTCGACAGGGTTCATGTCGGAAGAACATGCTGGCCTCTCTAATCGAGCGATGTCGTTACCCTGAAGCAAGTATTCACAAGATGTGCACAATGGGGGCCTGAATTCTCGTCTGTGAAGACGAACACCTCGCCATTATGCTGCCAAAATGGTTGCACTATAGGTCGGAGGATGGCATTCACGTGTCGTACAGCCGTTACGGCGCCTTCCACGACCACCAGCGGTGTGCGTCGGCCCCAAATAATTGGAACCTACATCTTGCTGCACTCACTAGAGAGTGTGTCTAAGGCGTTCAGCCTGACCGGGTTGCCTCCAAAAATGTCTCCGACGATTGTCTGGTTGAAGGCAGATGTGACACTCATCAGTCAAGAGAACATGATGCCAATCCTGAGCGGTCGATTCGGCATGTTGTTGAGCCTTTTTGTACCGTGCTGCATGGTGTCGTGGTTGCAAGGATGGTCCTCGCTGTGGACGTCGGGAGTGAAGTTGCGCATCATGCGTCCTGTGACAGCGTTATTCAACATGGTGGCGTTGCTGTCAGGGTTCCTCCGAGCCATAATCCGTAGGTAGTGGTCATCCATATCAGTAGTAGCCCTTGGATGGCCTGAGAGAGGCATGTCGTCGACAGTTCCTGTCTCTCTGTATGTCCTCCATGTCCGAACAACATCTCTTTGGTTCACTCCGAGACGCGTGGACACTTCCCTTGTTGAGAGCCCTTCCTGGCACAAAGTAACAATGCGGACGCGATCGAACAGCAGTATTGACCGTGTAGGCATGGTTGAACTACAGACGACACGAGCCGTGTACCTCATTCCCGGTGGAACAACTGGAACCGACCGGCTGTCGGACCCCCTCCGTCTAATAGGCGCTGCTCATGCATGGTTTTTTACATCTCTGGGGGGTTTAGTGACATCTCTGAACAGTCAAAGAGACTGGGTCTGTGATACAGTATCCAGAGTCAGCGTCTATCTACAGAAGTTCTTTTATTGATGTCTGCTTTTGCATTTTTTGG
Source organism: Schistocerca gregaria (assembly GCF_023897955.1). NCBI lineage: Eukaryota > Metazoa > Arthropoda > Insecta > Orthoptera > Acrididae > Schistocerca > Schistocerca gregaria. The sequence goes on along the minus strand of NC_064920.1, from coordinate 183,945,853 downwards.
GGCCCCATAGGAGCATTTTTCCGCTGGTTCCCTTCTTTTCTCCGCTGCAGCAGGGCATGTAACTCATATGAAAAGAAATGTATTGGTGAGTATTCACATAGTTCACTTATGCGAAATTGAAATAACACTAAACTAATTTTACACTTCACACCATATTTTATTTGCAAAAAAAAGCAAATAATTATTTGTGCTTCATTACAACATGGAGTTACTAAGTCATTACGGAGGCAGCCGGCCGGTGTGGCGGAGCGGTTCTAGGCGCTTCAGTCTGGAACCGCACGACCGCTACGGTCGCAGGTTCGAATCTTTCCTCGGGCATGGATGTGTGTGATGTCCTTAGGTTAGTTAGGTTTAAGTAGTTCTAAGTTCTAGGGGACTGATGACCTCAGATGTTAAGTCCCATAGTGCTCAGGGCCATTTGAACCACGATGGAGGCACTGTACAGCCTACTTCTCGGTGCTACGTCACTTTGTAAATTACGTTTGCATCTCAAACCGAATTTCACGTGAGTGTTTTACGTGCACAAGTAAGATAGCTTTGAAACTCAGTATTTCTGAACTGGGTAAAGAAATAAAAACAATTTTCAAGGTTTTCCGAGGTCGAGACCTTAAGAATACATCGTAAAAATTACCGCTGTTTGTTGTGCATAGCCGTCCCGGAATTAGTGGCTAGGATATGGTACCCTAAAACAAGGCTTTAGGGTGTTTCTCGATAATGATTATAGACTTTTGAAAACGGCGAAATATTTCTTCTAGATTAATACCTAGAGAATAAACCGTTAAAATTTGATCAAATTACTGCGATTATTTATTATCTAGATTTCACCCCATACCGGATTTTACGCGTTAAAGTGACTTGAAACCTCTGTATCGTGGAAACAGATAAAACAACAATAAAATTTTCAAGGCTGTTAGAGATCTGTGGTCTTAGGAATATATCGTGGAAATTTCAGCCATTTGTTGTGCGTAGCCATTTTAGAATTCTCGGCTGGGTTTTCGTCCGCTTGTGACGGCGTAGATAGAATAAAAAACTTTTTGTGGGATTTTCCGAGGAATCGCCCTGGAACTAACGTTCCCTGCTTAAGTTCCATCAAGAACACCGTAGACCATATTAAATTAAAAAAGAACCAACCGATTTTTTTCCATTTGCCTAAGCAGCAAGTGTATGTAATGTTCACACTTGAACCCTGTACAGTCGGATACTGACAGTAAAACGATCCTACTGCTGGGTACACAAATAATCCCTAGCCCAGGTCTATCCAGATCAGTTGACCCTACCTTTTTATCACCGACAGGATCCGGGGTTTGACCACGAGCGTATCTCGTTTTTGTGCGGAGCGTTTTGAAACATATTAGGTACGCGTGCATACCAATTGCCCCGGGGCGGGGGTGTTGGACGAGGAGGTGGCTGCTCTTCTTTGATATCATTCAGCTTCGCTACCACTTTTAAGATATCCGACAGCGGGCTAATACTTGGGTATTCGCCTGACTTTTGGGATTTAGAGTGATTTACAACAGAATTGTGCATTAGTTTAAATCCAAATGAGAACTTTTTATTAAAGGTTTCCCTCTTTAGCTGTTGAACTAATATTTACTACTGCAGAGCGGAACAGAAAAATTCATAGGTCCATTATTCTAGAAACACTGTGCAACAATTGTGCTGTGTCAATCATAGATCTCATGTATAGTCATTGTAATGGAGATCAGATAGCGTATGGAGGAATACAGATAGCTCTGACCACTATGAGACTTAACATCTGAGGTCATCGGTCCCCTATAACTTAGAACTACTTAAACCTAACTAACCTAAGGACATCACACACATCCATGCCAGAGGCAGGATTTGAACCTGCGACCGTAACGGTCACGCGGTTCCAGACGGAAGCGCCTAGAACCGCACGGTCACACCGGCCGGCTATTGCTTCTCTCTATACACAAATTGAATAAAAGGGAAAGTGTAATTGACCACGGAGTGAACAATAGATTGTAGAGAAAAATACGTGCATGCCACACCTCGATATTTAGATGAACGCCTCTTAATTCCTCCAATATTTTCATCATGAACGGACTTGGCGTGTGTCTCATAATTATCGTCGCCTGACCTTTTTAGTAAATTAATCACTCTCACGGCGCACACAGGTGTATCGTCAAACTGAAGTTGAATAGTGTCTCTTTCCGGTCTTCCTTTGACGCGAACTTAAGATGGTCCAGATTGTCTTCCTCGGCAATCACAAGCTGGTGTCTTGTACGACTTCGCTTCATGATTATGGGTATGCGACTCATCGAAACGTTGCGACAAGACGACTTCACCACTCAGATGATCACCTGCGAAGATTTCATTATTGGAATACGCCGAGAAAGCCTACAATCACATATATAACTATTTAGTGACAATTTTTTAACTGGGAGTAGGAAATTAGTTTTAACAATTGCGTCTCTTTGTTAATACATGCTTTGATTAGTTACAGGTGACTGAAGAATCATCGTACTTGATAACATCTAGGGGCACGTTGAATGAATCACCGACCGAGGTGCCATAATGGCTGGCACATCGGACTCGCATTCGGGAAAACGACAGTTTAAATCCGCGTCCGGCCAACCGAGTTTTCATTTCCCGTGATTTCCGTAAATTGCTCCAGGAAAACGCGGGAATGGTTCCTTTGAAACAATCAGAGCTTTACTTTGATTCTAATAACCTCGTTGTCGACGGGTCGATGAACCCTAATCTTCGTTCCTTTTTCGGAATGGACCTATTTCAAAGACACTCTTGGAGGAAAAATTTCTACCGGCTCATTCCTGCATTGGTCTGAACACTCTTTAGTTCACAGAAATACATTGAGTTGTACATGAGACGCAAAGAGATTTATCGGAGGCAGGATTTGTATCGAAATGAAATGTGGACTTCTTTGTACGAGAGCAGGTAAATGGGCATCATTTTTAACCTGGGATACATATGTGCGGTGGGCCGTTGGACGTGCCCTGAGTTAGAACGGTGCACTCCTGAAAGCTAAGAGATTGGATCGCTGTGCGAGTCTAGACGTCCGCGTAAAGTGCGCCACGGGTCGCGACTCGCCGGCAGGGCGCCACGTAATGCGCGCGGTTTGAACGTGTGGGTCATACGGAACTACTACTCTCGGCAACTAGGACGGCACCGAGTGCCACATGAATCCAGAAGAATTCCTGTCCTTCATCGAGAAGGCGACAATTACTGTGACTTAGACAAACAAATACATACAGTTCACTTACAGTACTCTACAAGCGCGAAGACTTACTTTGGTCTTCAGTTTCTCACGTCCGTCGGCCATCGTAATTTAATTTATTATTTACTACAGAAATTGATTGGTAATGGTGATCGTTGCCGACTTAGGTGGTGGGCCTTAATCAAAATGATATTCCATTTTGATTTACAATTAAATGTTTTTGTGAAGTTCTCTTTTTTTTAACAATATTAGCCTTCAGTGGAAATTATTTGTTGCGTTAATGAACGTTAGACTCGCTGAATCTTAAAACATGATCATATAAGTTGAACAATAGAATAAACTTTCCACATTAATTTCCGCGGCTAGTCAGTTCACTTTAAAGCAGTTCACTTCGATGCGAGATGCCTTTAATAGGTTCCACAACGAAAAATTGTCTCGAAATTTGCTAGAAGGTCGTATGTAAAGTACACAAGCGGCAAGACGCAGTCAATACCTTCGCTGCGCAGTGCCGATGGTACTGTTATCGACGACTGTGCCGCTAAAGCGGAGTTATTGAACGCAGTTTTCCGAAATTCCTTCACCAGGGAAGACGAATGGAATATTCCAGAATTTGAAACACGAACATCTGCTAGCATGAGTTTCTTAGAAGTAGATACCTTAGGGGTTGCGAAGCAACTCAAATCGCTTGATACGGGCAAGTCTTCAGGTCCACATTGTATACCGATTAGGTTCCTTTCAGATTACGCTGATACTATAGCTCCCTACTTAGCACTCATATACAACCGCTCGCTCACCGATAGATCTGTACCTACAGATTGGAAAATTGCGCAGGTCGCACCAGTGTTCAAGAAGGGTAGTAGGAGTAATCCATTTAACTACAGACCTATATCATTGACGTCGGTTTGCAGTAGGGTTTTGGAGCATATACTGTATTCAAACATTATGAATCACCTCGAAGGAAACGATCTATTGACACGTAATCAGCATGGCTTCAGAAAACATCGCTCTTGTGCAACGCAGCTAGCTCTTTATTCGCACGAAGTAATGGCCGCTATCGACAGGGGATCTCAAGTTGATTCCGTATTTCTAGATTTCCGGAAAGCTTTTGACACCGTTCCTCACAAGCGGCTTCTAATCAAGGTGCGGAGCTATGGGGTATCGTCTCAGTTGTGCGACTGGATTCGTGATTTCCTGTCAGGAAGGTCGCAGTTCGTAGTAATAGACGGCAAATCATCGAGTAAAACTGAAGTGATATCAGGTGTTCCCCAGGGAAGCGTCCTGGGACCTCTACTGTTCCTGATCTATATAAATGACCTGGGTGACAATCTGAGAAGTTCTCTTAGACTGTTCGCAGATGATGCTGTAATTTACCGTCTAGTAAGGTCATCCGAAGACCAGTATCAGCTGCAAAGCGATTTAGAAAAGATTGCTGTATGGTGTGTCAGGTGGCAGTTGACGCTAAATAACGAAAAGAGTGAGATGATCCACATGAGTTCCAAAAGAAATCCGTTGGAATTCGATTACTCGATAAATAGTACAATTCTCAAGGCTGTCAATTCAACTAAGTACCTGGGTGTTAAAATTACGAACAACTTCAGTTGGAAGGACCACATAGATAATATTGTCGGGAAGGCGAGCCAAAGGTTGCGTTTCATTGGCAGGACGCTTAGAAGATGCAACAAGTCCACTAAAGAGACAGCTTACACTACACTCGTTCGTCCTCTGTTAGAATATTGCTGCGCGGTGTGGGATCCTTACCAGGTGGGATTGACGGAGGACATCGAAAGGGTGCAAAAAAGGGCAGCTCGTTTTGTATTATCACGTAATAGGGGAGAGAGTGTGGCAGATATGATACACGAGTTGGGATGGAAGTCATTACAGCATAGACGTTTTTCGTCGCGGCGAGACCTTTTTACGAAATTTCAGTCACCAACTTTCTCTTCCGAATGCGAAAATATTTTGTTGAGCCCAACCTACATAGGTAGGAATGATCATCAAAATAAAATAAGAGAAATCAGAGCTCGAACAGAAAGGTTTAGGTGTTCGTTTTTCCCGCTCGCTGTTCGGGAGTGGAATAGTAGAGAGATAGTATGATTGTGGTTCGATGAACCCTCTGCCAAGCACTTAAATGTGAATTGCAGAGTAGTCATGTAGATGTGGATCATTAGTTTTTAATTACAATTGCGGCTCACACACGCGCTAGAGAATTTTTTCTTACCTCCGTTAACCATTGCATTGCAGTCGGAGTCCTGGCTCTGGCTCTCGGCTGTTGTACTGAAAATAAGAATCTGAAAGCTACGTATTTTGTGCAGCGTCGGGCGGCTGTGGAGAAAAATGTATATTATGCTAATAACGGGGGAGTTTTTCGCTTCCGCTAATTTTTATAAGTTAATATCGCCAAGTAATGGCGTCGTTGGCTGCATCGGCCACTGCAGTTGTTGCACTGTAAATTAATCGAATGCAAGTTAATTCAAGGATGGCGGACATGAAATCGGGATCACCTCTTACAAAAACCGTGCGACTGCTACGTTCGCAGGTTCGAATCTTGTCTCGGGCATGGATGTGTGTGATGTCCTTAGGTTAGTTAGGTTTAAGTAGTTCTAAGTTCTAGGGGACTAATGACCACAGCAGTTGAGTCCCATAGTGCTCAGAGCCATTTGAACCATCTTACAAATTAAAAGTGAACAATAACATCAAGTCAGTATATTATCCGCTTAATTAGTTCAAATATGCTTACGTTTGCCAGCACTCGCAAGATGTCCGTCTACACGCAACCAAGACAAGATAAGAAGTGAAGACGACTAAGAAATTAACAAAAGAGCGTATCCTGTCCTCTCTTTAGATCATTTTGTTTTCATGTTTCTTTGCCCTTGAAACTTACACAGGGATATTATTATAACACGGATACATGAGAAAAAATACATGTTCGCCTGATTGTCTAGTGCCCACTTATTATTCAATTTTTAAATGTCTCTTCTTTATAAATGCTGTTTTTTAAGTCTTTTGTTAGTAATTCACTGGGGTCGGTATTACTCCGAAGATTAGTTTGATGCAGCTAGTCTGTCCAGTGCATGGCCTTCCATTTTCGAAAAAATTATGCAACGTACACTGATTTCAACCTGCTTACTGTCATTGCCTATGTCTCCTCCAGCAACTTCTGTTTCCCACACTTTCCTCCATAGCCAAACGGACAATTGCTTCAGGTTGCAGGACATGTCCTATCAACCGATCCCTTCCGTTCGTCAAGTCTGGCCACAAATTTCTTTTTTCCCCAATTTAGTACCTCTTTATTTATTCGATATACCCGTCTAACATTCAACATTCTTCTGTAGAACCACATTTCATAAGCTTCAGTTCTCTTCTTGTCTCATCTAATATCGTATCGGCCTCGTTTTACACAGCGTAGTGCTGGATATCTACGTGGCATGAACTCAAAAACTCATTGGAAATTCCTTGCAGAAATCTTGAGCCGTGCTTCCTCTATAGTCGTCGATAATTGCGACGGTGCAGGATTTTGTGTGCGAACTGACTTCTCGATTATGTCCCATAAATGTTCGATAGGAGTCATGTAGGGCGATCTGGAAGGTCAAACTATTTACTCGAATTGCCCGGAATGTTCTTCAACCAATCCAGAACAGTTGTGGCCTGGTGCTAAGACATTTGGTAACATGAAGTCCATGAATGGCTGCAGATGGTCTCCACGTACCCGAACATAACCATTTCTAGTCAATTATCGGTTCCATTGCACCAGAGGATCCAGCCTATCCCATGTAAAGACGGCCTACACGGTTATGGAGCCACCACCCGTTTGCCCAGTGCCTTGTTGACAACTTGGGTCCATAGCTTCGTGCGGTCTCCACCACACTCGAACCCTACCATCAACTCTTACCATCTGAAATGAGGACTCATCTGACCAGGCCACTGCTTTCCAGACGTAGAGGGTCCAACCAACATGATCAGGAGCACAGGAGGGGCACTGCAGGCGATGTCGTGCTGTCAGCAAAGGCACTCACGTAGGTCGTCTGCTGCCGTCGCCCATTAACGCCACATTCCGCCGCAATGTCCTAACGGATTCGTTTGTCGCGCGTTTCACACTGACCTCTGCGGTTATGTCATGCAATGTTGTTTGTCTGTGGAAACGCCTCTGCTCTCGCACATTAAGTGAAAACCGTCGGCCGCTGCATTGTCCTTCGTGAGAAGAAATACCTGAAATTTTGTATTCTCTGCAAAGTACTGACACTGTGCATCTCAGCATACTGAACTGCCTAACAATTTACGAAATGAAATGTTTCATGCGTCTAGCTCCAAGTAGCATTCCCCCTCAAAATTCTGTCAGTACCCTTAGTGCGGGCATAATCACGATGGAAAACTTTTCACATGAATCACCTGAGTACAAATGACGGCTCCACCAAACCACTGCCCTTTTATACCTTGGTGGTGGTGGTGGTGGTGGTTAGTGTTTAACGTCCCGTCGACAACGAGGTCATTAGAGACGGAGCGCAGGCTCGGGTTATGGAAGGATTGGGAAGGAAATCGGCCGTGCCCTTTCAAAGGAACCATCCCGGCATTTGCCTGAAACGATTTAGGGAAATTACGGAAAACCTAAATCAGGATCGCCGGAGACGGGATTGAACCGTCGTCCTCCCGAATGCGAGTCCAGTGTGCTAACCACAGCGCCACCTCGTTCGGCATTTTTTATACCTTGTGTACACGTTACTACCGTCATCTGTGTTCTGTATGCATACGGCTATCCCGTGACTGTTTTCACCTCAGTGTACATCCGACGTTAACAAATTTCTCGTCTTTTGCATAGTTTTTCTTATCATTGCCAGAATGAATTTTAGGCCTTCTCTACTTCTGCCATCATCAGCTATTTTGCTTACCAAATAACAAAATTTTTGTGCTATCTCTAGTGGCTCATTTCCTAATCAAATTCTATAAGCAATCGGGTAATTTAATTTGACTGCATTCCATCATCCAACCGTTTTTGATGTCTTCAAGAGTAACCACTCCGTTCAAATGCTCTTCCAAGTGCTTTGCTGTCTCTGGTAGAATATTACGTCAGTGGATAACCTTAGATTTTTTATTTCTTCTTCCTTAATTTTGTACCTTTTCCAACATTTTCAGGGGTTTCCTGTAGTTTTTGCACAATGTGCAGATCGAATTATATTAAAGATAGGCTACAACCCCATCTTTCTCCCTTCTCACCTTCCTCTTCCCTTTTATGTTCTTAGTTTCTTATATGCGCAGTCTCCTTTCAGCAGAAGTTTTAAACAATCATTTGCTTATTACATTTTATCCTTGATAGCTTCAGAAATTCGAAGAGTGTATTCTACTGCGAACTATTGAAATTCAAAAAGTGTCTGTAAATCCTTAAATGCTAGAACGCAGGTCTGAGCTTCTTTAACCTATCTTCTAATAAAAGTCGCAGGGTTAGACTACGAGAAATATTAAGAGATTAGTTTCAAATGTCTGAAGGTCGACGGCAGCGTGCAGCACGGCCCTGTTCCACTTGGACGTAATATTAAGAGTGCAGTACCATTAGTCACTCACTTCGAGCTCTGTCGGTCTCATAAGATCCTCTTGTAGTCTTACAATTTAGACAACAGAGCACGCATATCGAATGGGTGCGCAGCGTCAAAGAGTATATCCTTTCACATTCCACATCCAGGTTACCAGAATACTTTCTACCTACTCGTTTCGTTACGTTTGTAATTTTATTTCTTTTGCAACCGATCCATATATGATATGATAACTGAAAATTTGTGCCAGGTCGGGAAGTTAACTTCGGATTCCAATCAATTCCGTTTAACATTAAGCTATGTCTGTACGTCTCCAGACGTGACTCAGTTATTTATTGTCACTGTTTAAGACATAATTTTCATTTACTGTTTTTGACACATGACTGCGTACATTAGGTTCAAAAGGCTTTCAAGAAAGCTACTTGAAAGAAAGCAGACTTCATTGTGAAACATCGCAGTTTGACAGTTATTAGGCACTACATATTTGCCGTATTTTTGTCAGTTACTTTGTATGGCATACTAGGCTATTGACGGAAATGGTAAAGCAACCCCCATACATTTTTCTGTGCGACTAACTCATGTAAAACAAATAATGAAATGTTGTTATGAGTGGATATTTCGTCCTCTTTTAAAGAAGCGGACTTTGCACTGAAAATATGTGGCAGTTTGAAATCGTGCTAGATTGGCATTCTTTTCGAATGCATTGGGAGAAGCTATTGGCGAGTTAAAGCACTGAATCTGTCTGTGATACATGGCAGTGTGTCAGATCGGAAGAGTATTTCCTGTGACAAGATTGGGGACCCGCTGAAAGCTGTTATTAACTGGTGTAGTACGATTCGTCATTCCACGCTACGTTTCGCCATTGTTTTGGATTTCTACTTCTCATAGATCGTTTTTGGCAACCTGTGTACTGCAGGTTCCATGCAAAATGTTGAGTGCACACACCTCTTGACAAACGGCAACAGATGTGGCATCATAAGATCGGTCTAGCCATTAAGGCTATTCTTCCGTTAATGCAACCAAGATCATCGGATTCCTGATGAGCGTTAAGAGAAACAGATAATCGAATGTACCAGTCTGCTGGGAAGGAACAATTTTTTGGATCATGGGCCAAAACATGTCTGAAGCAGTGAATACAAGAGGATGTTCTGTGGGGACAAGATAAATAAAACTCCATTCATGACCTACTACTACACTACAGTACAAAACTTGAGGACCAAATAGATAAAGTAACATAGCATATTAACTACTCGGTGAAAATGAATGAAATTACGGGATCGAGCTGCCAACTGCCTCCCAGTTGTGCACACTAAGTTGAACTTCACCTGACGTGAAGTCAGCGTGAACAGAGCGTCAAATACGGCTGGCCCCGCAATACGAAGCCATGAGAGTACGAATGACTTACAGCAGTTAGCAGTACAATACCATCTTCGACCCAGACGTAACTCATTTATCTTCACTGTATTTCCACAAATCGTGGTTATACAGATATGGTAATGTTACTTCCTGGGAGAACAGCGTTCTCTGGGTGACTGAAATCTTTTGAGTCACACTGAAACAGATGATAGCGGGTCAGAAGTTGATTATAATGAGATAGTGAACCAACGGTCGGAAACGTACTGGGTGATCAAAAACTAAGTATAAATATGAAAACTGAATAAATCACGGAATAATATAGATAGAGAGGTACAAATTGACACACATGTTTGGAATCACACGGGGTTTTATTAGAACCAAAAAATACAAAAGTTCAAAAAATGTCCAATGCTGATCAGAATAGCAAAGTAAGACAAAGCAAAGATGATGTTGTTTACAGGAAATGCTCAATATGTCCACCATCGTTCCTCAACAATAGCTGTAGTCGAGGAATAATATTGTGAACAGCACTGTAAAGCATGTCCGGTGTTATGGTGAGGCATTGGCGTCGTATGTTGTCTTTCAGCATCCCTAGAGATGTCGGTCGTGCACGATACACTTGCGACTTCAGGTAACCCCAAAGCCAATAATCGCACGGACTGCGGTCTGGGACCTGGGCGGCCATGCATGACGCAAGTGGCGGCTGAGCACACGGTCATCACCAAACGACGCACGCAAGAGATCTTCCACGCGTCTAGCAATATGGGGTGGAGCGCCGTCCTGCATAAACATCGTACGTTCCATCAGGTGTCTATCAGCCAGGCTGGGGATGATGCGATTCTGTAACATATGGAGTACCTCTCACCAGTCACGGTAGCAGTTAAAAAACCAGAATCACGCATTTCCTCGAAGAAGAAAGGCCCGACAACGGTATTTGTGGTAAATCCAACCCATACCGTGACTTTCTCTTCGTGCAATGGAGTTTCCACGCCAGTTCTAGGATTTTCAGTAGCCCAAATTCTGCAGTTGTGGGCGTTGACAGACCCTCGGAGCGTGAAATGAGATTCGTCGGTCCACAACACGTTACTCAACCAATCGTCATCTTCCGCCACCTTTTGAAACGCCTACACCGCAAATGCCCCCCGCTTCACTAAATCACGAGGTAACAGTTCATGATGCCGGTTAGCATCGGAGGGCACGCCTCAGTGCCAACCAAACAGTAGTGCATGGAATGCCGGTGCGACGTGCGACTGCACGAGCGCTGACTTCCCTGTGCATAGACGAGCCCGCTACAGTCTCCATTTCTTCCTGAACTGTCTCAGCAGCATTACGCCTTGTGCTCGGTCGGCCATTACGGGGTCTATCGTCTAAACAACCCGTGGCTTCGAACTTCGAAATCATTCTCGCAACAGCTGCATTTGTCAACGGACCTCTACCCGTTCGAATCCCCTTCCTATGGCGATGGTATCGTAACGCTGAACTAGCACATTCCCGATTCTGATAATACAGATTCACTAAAAGCGGCTTTTCAGGTAACGTCAACATGCTGCGACTGCTGGCGCATCTGATTTTGTCTCTCATTACAGATCCTTTTATACACGATTGCCATGCGCACTCACTGACATTTTGCTGTCTAGCGCCATCTGTCGGACATTTCGTGAACTTTGTTGTTCCTGTTCTAATAAAACCCCATGTCATTCCAAGCATGTGTCAATTTTTACCCCACTATCTACATTATACCGTGGTTTATTAACTTTTCAAATTTATGCTGCCTTTTTTACTAAAAGGTATCAGATAGATTATATAATGGTAAGACAGAGATTTAGGAACCAGGTCTTAATTTGTAAGACATTTCCAGGGGCAGATGTGGACTCTGACCACAATCTATTGGTTATGAACTGTAGATAAAAACTGAAGAAACTGCAAAAATGTGGGAAATTAAGGAGATGGGACCTGGATAAACTGAAAGAACCAGAGGTTATACAGAGTGTCATGAAGAGCATAAGGGATCAATTGACAGGAATGGGGGAAAGAAATACGGTAGAAGAGCAATGGGTAGCTTTGAGGGATGAAGTAGTGAAGGCAGCAGAGGATCAAGTAGGTAAAAAGACGAGGGCTAGTAGAAATCCTTGGCTAACAGAAGAAATATTGAATTTAATTGATGAAAGGAGAAAATATAAAAATGCAGTAAATGAAGCAGGCAAAAAGGAATACAAACGTATCAAAAATGAGATCGACAGGAAGTGCAAAATGGCTAAGCAGGGATGGCTAGAAGACAAATGTAAGGATGTAGAGGCTTATCTCACGAGGGGTAAGATAGATACTGCCTACAGGAAAATTAAAGAAACCTTTGGAGAGAAGAGAACCACTAGTATGAATATCAAGGTGGAAGGAGTATATAGAGGGTATATACAAGGGCGATGTACTTGAGGAGAATATTGTGGAAATGGAAGAGGATGTAGATGAAGACAAAATAGGAGATAAGATACTGCGTGAAGAGTTTGACAGAGCACTGAAAGACATGAGTCGAAACAAGGCCCCGGGAGTAGACAACATTCCTTTAGAGCTACTGACAGCCTTGGGAGAGCCAGTTATGACAAAACTCTACCATCTGGTGAGCAAGATGTATGAGGCAGGCGAAATACCCTCAGACGTCAAGAAGAATATAATAATTCCAATCCCACAGAAAGCAGGTCTTGACAGATGTGAAAATTACCGAACTATCAGTCTAACAAGTCATAGCTGCAAAATACTAACGCAAATTCTTTACAGACGAATGGAAAAACTAGTAGAAGCAGACCTCGGGGTAGATCAGTTTGGATTCCGTAGAAATGTTGGAACACGTGAGGCAATACTGACCCTACGACTTATCGTAGAAGAAAGATTAAGGAAGGGCAAACCTACGTTTCTAGCATTTGTAGACTTAGAGAAAGCTTTTGACAATGTTGATTGGAAGACTCTCTTTCAAATTCTGAACGTGGCAGGGGTAAAATACAGGGAGCGAAAGGCTATTTACAATTTGTACAGAAACCATATGGCAGTTATAAGAATCGACGGGCATGAAAGGGAAGCAGTGGTTGGGAAGGGAGTGAGACAGGGTTGTAGCCTCTCCCCGATGTTATTCAATCTGTATATTGAGCAAACAGAAAGGAAACAAAAGAAAAATTCGGAGTAGGTATTAAAATTCATGAAGAAGAAATAAAAACTTTGAGATTTGCCGATGACATTGTAATTCTGTCAGAGACAGCAAAGGACTTGGAAGAGCAGTTGAATGGAATGGACAGTGTCTTGAAAGGAGGATGTAAGATGAACACCAACAAAAGCAAAACAAGGATAATGGAATGTAGTCAAATTAAATCGGGTGATGCTGAGGAATTAGATTAGGAAATGAGACTCTTAAAGTAGTAAAGGAGTTTTGCTATTTAGGGAGTAAAATAACTGATGATGGTCGAAGTAGAGAGGATATAAAATGTAGACTGGCAATGGCAAGGAAAGCGTTTCTGAAGAAGGGAAATTTGTTACCATCAAGTATAGATTTAAGTGTCCGGAAGTCTGTGAAAGTATTTGTATGGAGTGTAGCCATGTATGGCAGTGAAACATGGACGATAAATAGTTCGGACAAGAAGAGAATAGAAGCTTTCGAAATGTGGTGCTACAGAAGAGTGCTGAAGATTAGATGGATAGATCACATAACTAATGAGGACGTATTGAATAGGATTGGGGAGAAGAGGAGTTTGTGGCACAACTTGACAAGAAGAAGAAACCGGTTGGTAAGACATGTTCTGAGGCATGAAGGGATCACAAATTTAGCATTCGAGGGCAGCGTGGAGGGTAAAAATCGTAGAGGGAGACCAAGAGATGAATACACTAAGCAGATTCAGAAGGATGTAGGTTGTAGTAAGTACTGGGAGACGAAGAAGCTTGCACAGGATAGAGTAGCATGGAGAGCTGCATCAAACCAGTCTCAGGACTGAAGACCACCACAACAACAACAACAGCCTTTTTGATCACCCAGTATATTTATTGCGTTATGGACATACACAACATACACCGAACAGCAACCGCGTAGCTCATAGTAATTGTTCAAAGCGATGACTGCCAGTCCCAATGCATGTATTGTCGTGTGCTGCCCACCTTTTTGGAGACTGTACCCCTTGTTGTACGCGAAATCATATGGTTTCACCAGGAAGGTGCACCAGCCAACTTCGATGATAACGTCTACGAGCACCAGGATAACACTTACCCTCATCGTTGGATTGGTAGAGTTGGTTCTGTACCATGCCCAACGTGATCGCCGGATCTCGCACATCTGGGCTTCTTCCTCTGGAGTTACGTCAGGACGCGGGTGTATGAAAGTCCCATAGACCGGATGAAGACCTACTTGCTAGGGTCCAAGCTGCCTGCCTCCTCGTACAAGAGACGTCAGAGATCTTTGAGAGTGCGGCAGAACTTAATGCGCCGTTGTCATGCATGCATTCAGACTGGCGGCCGTCACTTTGAACAATGACTGTGAGTTACGTTGTTGTTATGCGGTGTACACTGTGTATGACCGTAACACAATAAATATGTATTATGACCATTGGTCCCCTATCTCAATATAATCGGTTGTGGACCCACTACCATTTTTTTTAATTTTGACCCAAAATGTTTGAGACACATTGTAGCAGATATATTCATCTCGCATGCCTCACCAAACCACTGTTCCGTACCATTTACATGAAACGTAAAATAGTGCGATCTACTGGTATCATTGTTTACGACATTGTCAGACATCGAATATTGTCTATCTGATAGTAAAGACATGCAAATATATCTCCTCACCCAAAATGGAATAGCGCGAAACACCAGTCTTCTTACTCGCTTATTTCGTAATAATTATTGTTTCATCTCCCAGGCAAAACTACAGATATGAAAACAAAATAGGGAGCTCTGGAAGTCTTGAGACATAATATAGAGCTCTGTTGCTGAATTCTGCAACTGTTACCTCATCAAGGAAAAGGTACACAACAAATACTGCTACAGTCTGCCACCACACAGAGACAACTACCCGTCTGAGGTCTCTCATTTTCTGGCAGCAGCCTCCAGATGGCACTCACAAACCCAGATCTGTTCCTGCTTCCGCACCACTATCTGCTGCCTATAGTGTGTACAACCAACAGGGAGCACTGTCAATCATGGACTACACTGCCTCCACCTCGTAGTGGCAGACCTGGAAATTCTCCCGTCAACAGGCACAAAACGGGACGCGCCACGGACACCCAGACGCTTCCATATCATTAGTTAGACAGCCGAGTTGAATGCCGGCAGTCAGCTCAGTACTGTACTCTGAAGACTACTTTCGACTTAGCAGTCGCTATTTACGGAGAAATTCGACGTCAAATAGTGTATCTTCAACAATACATTCAGTTATAGTGACAAAATAATGGACTACCAAGAGATTTAAAGAGATATCACTTTCAGATGTACAAACACGCCTACCAACTTTCGTTTATGTTGCACAACTCCTTGATTTAACTGTATCAGGTTTACACATTAAGTTCCAAGTATCAAAGTTAATCACCATTTCATAACATACTCTTAGTGAATATTATTTATTTCCTGTTGTGTTGCCACATCTCTGTTATCGTACCCTTGTTGCCTCTGGGTCACGGAGTGCCGGGTTCGATTCCCTGCCGGATTGGGGATTTTATTTTCCTGGGGACTAGGTGTTTGTGTTGTCCTCATTATTTCATCATCAGAATCATCATTCGTGACAATGGCTAGGTTGGACTGTGTCAAAAAAACTTAGACTGTGCAAAAAATTGGGATTTCGTACGGGCGCAGTTGAGCGCCTCACAAACCAAATATCCATATCTCTGTTTTCGTGCTATCCTGTCAGGCTGTAAGCACTATGGGACTTAACATCTGAGATCATCAGCCCCTAGACTTAGAACTATTTAAAACTAACTAACCCAAGTGTATCACACACATCCACGCCGGAGACAGGATTTGAAACTGCGACCGTAGCAGCAGCGTGGTTCCGGACTGAAGCGCCTAGAACCACTCGGCCACAGTAGCCTGCTCATCCTGTCAGACTAATGTTTAATAATCATGGCATGCAATAGCTACCTTTAAGGAATTATTGCGGAGAAACTCTTTTCTACTGAAATGGATATTTGGGCTGAATTAACAGTAGCATTCAGTTACCACGATCACATCTGATATATACTAACGGGACAAAACGTCGTGACACCAAGAAGGAGTTGTGCAAAATAAACGAAAGTTAGTAGTCGTGTTTGTGCATCTGAAAGTGATACCTCTTCAAATTTTGCGCCGGTCGTATAAGAGTGGCGCTAGTACCGCCAATGCGAGGATGCAAATCAGGTTTGCTTTAAATACACTCTGTAACTTCATTGAGCGTTTGTTACCTCTGAGATTGGACATGGTGAGCTGATGTTAATGAAGAATGCCTTTAAGGCGACAAAGACGCCATTCTCGAATTCTCATTGAATTTGAACGAGCTCGTGTAAAGGGCTACGAGAAGCTGAATCTTCTCTCTGCTACATTGCAGAAAGACTTGTCAGGAATGCAGCCACTGTACGTGATTGCTGGCGGCGGTAGTCACGGGAATGCAAGGTCGCAAGAAGACTGGGCTCAGAGCGATTTCGTGGAACTGCCTAGCGGGAAGACAGTCTGTTTGGCGTATTTCTCTGGCGCATCGTACTGCATCTGTAGCAGCAATTTGAGCAGCAGGCGGAAACACACTGACACAATGAGCTGTTACAAATCTCTTACTTCAAGGAGAGCTCCGAGCTATTCACCCTGTAGTGTGTACTTCAATGATCCCAAACTACAGCCATTTGTTACGTCAATGGTATCAAGCTAGACTTCATTGAAGGAGAGGGTGGAGGTCTGTTGTGTTTTCTGAAGAAAGCTGGTTCTTCGTTGGTGCTGGTGAAGGCCGTGTATAAGGTAGGAGTCCAATTGAGGGCCTTCAATTAATCTAGACACACTGGACCGACACCTGGAGTTACGGTCTGGCGTATGACAGCTGGAGCACTCTCGTGATTATCCCACGCACCCTGACTGCAAATTTGTACGTCAGTCTGGTGATTCGACATACTGTGCCGCCATTCGAGGACAGAATTACTGGGAGGTCTCCAACAGGATAACGCTGCCCCACTGTTGTAAGTCAACGTGCAGCCCCAGATAGGGCTGATAGAAGAGATGGAGAAGAGCCAACGGAGAGCAGCGCGCTTCGTTACAGGACCATTTAGTAATCGCGAAAGTGTTACGGAGATGATAATTAGACTCCAGTGGAAGACTGTGCAAGAGAGAGGCTCAGTAGCTCGGTACGGGGTTTTCGAGAACATACCTTCACAGAGGAGCCAAGCAGTATATAGCTCTCTCCTACGTATATCTCGCGAAGAGACCATGATGATAAAATCAGAGAGATTAGAGCCCACACAGAGGCTTACCGACAATCTTTCTTTCCATGAACAATACGAGACTGGAGTAGAAGGGAGAACCGATAGGGGTGCTCGGGGTGCCCCCTCCACGCACTGTCGGGTGGCTTGCAGAGTATGTTCTGCACGGAAGAAGATATTCCGGTCAACGAAAACTACGCCAACGATGACGTCAGGGCACCTATCAAACAGGGTAGTTTGTGCTGGGTAGTCCCACATCTACAACCACTGTGTATAGAGTCACAGATGGGGCGGTATGGCACAAAGAAGACGCGTACCTGACTCTCTGTGGTGGAGGGCCGTAAGAAGATTAGAAGCAGGACAGTCGTAGACTGATGTAGCCCGATGGCTTAATGTGAATCGTTCTGTTGTTTCTCGGATGCGGCAGCAGTTTGCAGGGACCGAAACGGTATTCCGAAGACCAGAGCAGGGTTGATTACGTGTGATATCAGAGAGAGAGGAGTGTTATTTGGCTGTAAGGACACGGCGGTACCTCCTTAGTACTGCACGGCAACTGCCATTTGACCTCGCAGCATCTGTTGGACGTCTTGTATCAAGACAAACGGTGACAGAAGGCTTCGACAGAGTGGTCTTCATTGTCGGAGACCTGCTGCATGTGTACCTCTGACACGTCTTCACAGAAGGGAACGTCTAGGGTAGTGTTGTCAGCATACTACCTGGACAGTGGGGCAATGTTTCATAGATGATTCCCCATTTGATCTGGAGAGTGATCCTCCGCATTTGCATCTGGAAGCAACGTGGAACACGATGCCGGGACCCAAGCATTGTGAAAAGATACATTATTGAGGAAGATCACTAGTTATGTGGGCAGGGATTATGTGGGCAACTCAACCACCTCTTCATGTAACTGTACAGGTGAGTCGGCAAGGTTTAACTGCTATCAGGTATCGCGACGAGATCCTGGGATCTCACGTGTTATTGTTGCGAGGTCGTTTGCACCTAGACTTCGTATTGATGGACGATAATGCTCGGCCTCATAGAGAACGGATAGCTGATGTTTTCTTGGAAACGGAAAATGTTGCGCACATGGCGTGGCCTGCTTGCTCTCACGATTTGAATCCCATAGAGTATGTCTGGGATGCACTAGGGAGACAGGTTTGCATCACGTCAGCACCCACGAAGCACTTTCCAAGACTTGCGAGCAGCTCTGCAGGAAGAATGGGCGTTATTGCCTCAACATTAGATTGATGTCATCATTCACGGCGTGCCTCGTCGTTATAGGACATGTATTTTTACCAGAGATGGTAACACCCCATACGGAGCACATTAACCAGTTGTCAGGATGTGTGTGCAAATCCGTTAAGTTGGAAAAAGCGAAGAAAATTTTTGTCTACTGTTAAGTAAATAACAGTAATTTATGTTCGGTATTCTCTACATCGTTTCTACTTTACTATCACCTGTTTATATTGTTTCGTAACCAAATAAACACAACCTTGCGAAATTTCCGTTTTTGTTTTTTTTTGCTTTATTTTTGGACACCACTGCGCAGTCACGGAATGTTATTGCTCTATATTAATTATTTTTTGTGTTGCGATTTTTTTTTTTTTTTGATCAATGTCTTTTAATGTTTTTGATCCACTCAGTAATGTCGCACGTCATTTCAATCTTTGCCTCACTATAAAAATTTATTGTATAACACTAAATGTTGCGCTGTTGTGTTGGCCACATAAAGGGGACTTTAGTTCCTACTGCTGCCACGTGCAGTGGTTCAGCAGACGTACTGAGTTACTGTAAACAGCGTAATGACGTCTAGTGTTAGCAAATAGTCGCAGGGCAACGGACGGATGCTACCACGATCAACATCGTCGTGAGTTGGCCTCGTCGACTAGTTCGCAGACCAGATTTAAGTGGCGGGAGAGTAATTTCCATTATTTGGTACCTAGCGCCGGGGTAATTTCGCCAGCGCATCGACGCTAGATGGCGACGAGAGTGTGGGGAGATTGGGAAATAGCTGGTGGGTTGAGAGAGGGTGGGTGGGGGGACGCACAACTGTTGCTCGCCAGATAACGGCCGGACAGGGAAGTAATTACCGCGGCTGCAGGAAGACCGGGAGGAAGGGGAAGCAGGAAGCAAGCAGGACGATGATGAGGAGGTGGGGGAGGGGCAGCGGGAGGCGGCGATGGGGAAGGGGCGGGGAGCAGCGCGCGGACAGCCCTTTGTGCGCGCACAATGCCGCGAGGTCTTCATTTGTTTCCTGCGCAGGCCCGCCCTTGAGCACGCGTCAGGCGGCAGGTGGTGTACGGGCTGTGACAACCACACTGCCACCAACTCAGACTGTCCAAGCTCCCAGCTCGCAGCTCACTCGCGAAGCGCGGAAGCAGGTTACATGCCTACCAGATACCAGCGTTGTTCGGCATGTGGCAGCTCGAGGAATATCTGAATGTTCTGACAATGTTGACTCGAATACTCTCTTTCAAATTCTGAAGGTGGCAGGGGTAAAATACAAGGAGCGAAAGGCTATTTACAATTTGTACAGAAACCAGATGGCAGTTATGAGAGTCGAGGGACATGAAAGGGAAGCAGTGGTTGGGAAGGGAGTGAGACAGGGTTGTAGCCTATCCCCGAAGTTATTCAATCTGTGTATTGAGCGAGCAGTAAAGGAAACAAAAGAAAAATTCGGAGTAGGTATTAAAATCCATGGAGAAGAAATAAAAACTTTGAGGTTCAGAGACAGCAAAGGACTTGGTAGAGCAGCTGAACGGAATGGACAGTGTCTTGAAGGGAGGATATGAAATGAACATCAACAAAAGCAAAAAGAGGATAACGGAATGTAGTCGAATTAAGTCGGGTGATGCTGAGGGAATTAGATTAGGAAATGAGACACTTAAAGTAGTAAAGGAGTTTTGCTATTTGGGGAGCAAAATAACTGATGATGGTCGAAGTAGGGAGGATATAAAATGTAGACTGGCAATGGCAAGGAAAGCGTTTCTGAAGAAGAGAAATTTGTTAGCATCGAGTATAGGTTGAAGTGTCTGGAAGTCTTTTCTGAAAGTATTTGTATGGAGTGTAGCCATGTATGAAAGTGAAACATGGACGATAAATAGTTTAGACAACAATAGAATAGAAGCTTTCGAAATGTGGTGCTACAGGAGAATGCTGAAAATTAGATGGATAGATCACACAACTAATGAGGAGGTATTCAATAGGATTGGGGAGAAGAGGAGTTTGTGGCACAACTTGACTAGAAGAAGGGATCGATTGGTAGGACATGTTCTGAGGCATCAAGGGATCACCAATTTAGTGTTGGAGAACAGCGTGGAGGGTAAAAATCGTAGAGTGAGACCAAGAGATGTATACACTAAGCAGATTCAGAAGGATGTAGGTTGCAGTGCGTACTGGGAGATGAAGAAACTTGTACAGGATAGAGTAGCATGGAGAGCTCCATCAAACCAGTCTCAGGACTGAAGACCACAACAACAACAACAACGTCGAATGGGTCATCTCGCAACACCGACGATAGCGGACGTGTGCCGGCTTTCCAACAAGAACGAATGAAACGGTACCCATTTCAGCACAGCCAATAGCAGAGTCGCTGTGCGGCGGATACGGCTGTGCACTCATGCCGGAAGCTCTACAATCGTTCTCAATCGATTTTGAACAAGCTACTCTAAAAAGATTGATTCTAACGTATCTTATAGCCTTTCTGAGCTTAATGGTGAACTGCTGAGCTTTTTCCTTAATAGTTGCATGTAGTTACTGTGATGATTCGAAATTAAGTAACCCACTTTACTGTACTTGAATAGTTTGCACAGAAAAATTGCAGTCGCCAGGGCTTTACATTTTGTACATCTTAGCCATACATCATTGTGTATAATATGTAGCCAGTACACGGAATTTGGAAATTCCCATTACAAATTTCTAGAACTTGTAGAAGAGAGTGAGTACATAATATTTTGAATAGGTATCTACGTCCAAAAATGTACCGCGTCCCTTCTATGACAGTTTCAATTGAGATTTGTAATATGTCCTCGTCTGCTGAGGGGAAGAGAAAAGTTTCAGAGTTTCTTGTCCTGGTATGCAGTAGGGTAGGCGGGATGATGTTCTTGAAACGTGTGCCACTGTATGTCCATCAGGAAATGTGGCTTCAGCATGATGGTGCACCACCTCATTTCTCATATGCAGTTCGGAGAAATGGTTCAAATGGCTAGAAGCACTATGGGACTTAACATCTGAGTCTATTAGTCCCCTAGACTTAGAACTATTGAAATGTAACTAACCTAAGGAAATCACACACATCCATGCCCGAGGCAGGATTCGAACCTGCGACCGTAGCAGCGGCGCGGTTCCGGACTGGAGCGCCTAGAACCGCTCGGCCACAGCGGCTGGCTGCAGCTCCGAGACATTCCAGCAGACGATACGGTGAAAGATGGATAAGGCGAGGTGGTCCACCTGCGTGGCTGTACAGTCGCCAGATTTAACTCTTGTGGACTACCTCTTGTGGGGTCGTATACAAAGTTTAATTTACAAGTTGCCTGTAGAGACAGAAGAAAATTCGCTGCCACGAGCTTTGACCCCTGCACTAGAAATTAGAGAGACACGAGGTGGTATGAAGTGTGTGTACCAGAACATGCTTTGTAGGTACAATGTCTGTAGCAATGTTGGTGGTGGCTACGTAGAACCGCTCTAGTAATGTCCCAGTATTGTTTTGTATGCACAGTATTCTGGAATCTTTTTTGTTTTGAATAATGTAAACACGTAATGTTGAAGTGTTAATTCAAACAAATGTGCTTGAGTGATAAATGAATGTTCGGTTATGTTTCCTTTGGAATTGTTGCCTAATAGCTGTACTGCGTCATGTCTGATTCAGTTCCTCAAGCAGTCATGGACGCGTCTCACATCTGATTTGAAATTGTCATAGAATGGAAACGTTGCGTTTCAGGACGTGGGTTCCTATCCAAAATACTATGTACTCACTCCCCTTTACAAATTGTAGAAGTTTATAAGGGGAATTATTGAACACCTTTATATTGAATTCTTCTTTAAATTTGGAAGGAGATCTATACCTTCAATCTCGAGAATCCGGTGCACCCACTTCTGTCATAGCATCTGTTATAACTCATAATCATCTCAAATCAGAAAAACTAGCTTTGGTAAATAATAGCATACAAACAGGAGAATATTTTGATAAATATGCAGTTTTTTGCTACTGTAGATTGGGTTCCTCAGTACTTCATGATCTTCAGTTATCCTTCCCTTATCCTAAATAGCTTCTTCCGTTTTCCTGGCCACTCCAAATTCCGTTTATAAATCCGTTTTTACGGGTGTTTGTGGGAAGAAGAGCGATATATAAGAAGAAAACGCATGCAAAAATGGTTTCTTACACATTAGTTCCTTCCAAAAAGCTCCTGCGGATTATTTGTTCCAAAATACATCTTAGGTTAAGAGGTAAATAGAACAGAGATGTGTAGACAAGTAAGTATATCGGTGGCGCCATCAGTGCTTTAAAAAAACACTCTCTCTTTCTCTCTCTCTCTCGCTTTAAAACAACACTCTCTCTCTCTCTCTCTCTCTCTCGCTCTCTCTCTCTCTCTCTCTCTCTCTGTGTGTGTGTGTGTGTGTGTGTGTGTGTGTGTGTGTCGTCGTCGTCGTCGTCGTCGTCGTCGTCGTCTTTGTCGTCGTCTTATCTCTATACTAGAGAGTCTCAAAATATTGGAACACGTAAATCAGAGCTTGGCTTCTATAAAGAGTATGTATGCTTACGAAAAATTGAAACGTCTGTATGATAATTAATAAGGTTAAAAACACGTTAAAACTTTAAGTGTTGTTCCAGAGTTATTATTTATCAAAATAGTTGCAGTAATCGTTATATATGTGTATTTCAGCGGTTTCAGAGTTTTACTTGAAATGCTAATGATGCTTTATTCCTAAAGATAGGACACATTTGTATATTCTTCAAGTGCTGGTCAATATGGAGTACCTTTGTTGCTTGGGAGTGAATATATGGCGTATTTCATGCAAAGTTGCTTATATCGTGAGTCAGTCACAACCAGTTCATACGTTTCACTTGTTGATACTTAGCTTTACTACAGCAACACCGATAAAGGTCGTACTGGAAAATTTTTACACGTAATTTATTTCGATTCTTGTCCCTAACTCCTTTAGTGCTTCTTTAATATAATAACCTATATGTTTGGTTGGCTTGGCGCCGGGCGTGTCTGAGATACGCTTACTTCGTAAAGTTTCCCCTGTCCCCGAGGCAGGGGTGCAACAGACGTCTCACCCCCCATAGCATGTTGTCGAAATAGTAAGTAAGTGTACCAATAATGGTTAAAATTATTCTCAGCGTTCCATACCTGTGCTTATTTTAACATTTTATTCCAATTGTAGGAATGCTTGGAGTGACTCACCTCCACATTATTTTTTCCCACACAAACGTTGATATGGTGCATACGATGAATGAGCTGTTAACACGAACATTGTTTGAATAAATTAATTCATTCGCCATAGCAGCTGTTGGTGGTTCAATGCGACTTTCAATAAATACTTTAAAGTTATGGGACACCACATACAGGAAAACTTATAAAATTAGTGAAATCAGCTTTTATTCATTTTGGTTACTTTGGAAAACTGTCTTGCTGAAGTCAAAGTTCATTTTATGCAGTGAAGAATTTGTGATTTTTCTCTGAACGTTAAGTTTTGTTTCGCTTTGTTTTGCTGGCGATTCAACTCGATTTCTCCCCGCGAAAAACCGTTCGCACGGAGGCTTTCACGTTCCGTTAGCCTTGCCTTAAGCTATCGGCACACGGACCGTGCTGTCGAACGTCAACGTTGAGCGTGTGTAAGGTGTCAGGCAAATCCAACACCTTCCATGAAAACCCTGACATGATAAGCAAATACAGTAGTATATCACATAGCTCCGAATAAATCGTGACATTAAATTAACCAAAGTAATACGAGTTACGAGTGAGCAAATGGAATACCACACACTAACATAAGAATACCTAAATGCATGTCATACCTTCCCACCGTGAGACAGACGCAGTTCCGAGGGGAGAAACGAAATCAGAAGCCGAGAGTAGAACTGTGTTAAGCTGAAGGCCCTACGATAAGGGACGGACACCCACGACGCCAGCTAACCGCTATGTCCACCCCCCAGCCCATGTTAAAAGCTAGAGCCCTCCAGAAGAACAATATAGATCTTACGATAACGCTAAAAGGACCACACCAGCTGCACGTTTTAGCGTGAGACTTTTTCGTGTCTCTGTTACGTTGCAAACTTTAAAAACATTGCCCCACCACGAAAAGTATAACGTTTCTCATTGGAGAGACAGAATTTTTGTAGGCGGAGCTTAAGGTTAACATTGAGACCCTGCCTGATTGGTCAGATGAAAACACAGCCAGATAGTTTTTTTTTTAAACCAACTTCGGTAAATTGTAGTAAGGAGAAGTTAGGAAGAGTTGCTTCCGAGACGGCGAGGTGAGCGGAGCTGTGCTGCCCGCCGCCCCCTGACGAACACCGACAAGGTAATGAACGCACGCGATGCCGCATAACAGCGCAAAAAGCTTCACTCAGAATTGCAGAAATCTCATCTGTTACAGCCCCTTTTTGCCTAATACCAGTGATTAGTGTCGATCGTCAATTAAAGCTCATGGTGTTCACATTTGCCACTTGAAGTAAAAATCTGAAACGCGATGATTTTTCTGTTATATAGTTATTTAGAAGCCACATCAGCCACTGTAATTTACGACAAGTTAGATAAGTAATTAAAGATAATTTAGGGTCACTGTAGAGCATATTGATAGTTTTCTCTTTTGTGAAACTTAATTTAAACCTATATTATAGATGTGATATGGCATAGGTCATCCTTCGATCCATTGTAGAACTTGGAAACCCATTCAGGGAATATTCGTTCACATTTTTGTTGAACGCAGTTGGTTTTTACCATCCTGTGTTAAAACACTTCCTTTTATCAATAATGCAATTTATAAACAATGTTTTGTGAGTAGAATAAAATTTCCAATGGTAAACTTAACTGCTTTTTAGACGTTATTTTACCAGCTAACTAAAAATAGGAAGGCCTTTAACCCCTTCCACTAAATATAGTTAGTATTAAGATTCTTTTACAGGGAGTGCAGTGGAGCTGACGCTGTGATCATTTAGTATTTGGTTATATCATCGCTAGTCTCACTGAACTCTTCTGAATTCTACATGTCATGTGTGGTCTGGCGTCTCCTTACTAGCAACAGGTCCCAGGTTCAAACTAGTCAATTCCCTAAAAAACACGCTCAGAGCGTCGTTGCGGGCAACTGTCTTGCTGAAGTAAAAGTTCATTTTATGCAGTGAAGAATTTGTGATTTTCCTCTGAACGTTAAGTTTTGTTTCGCTTTGTTTTGCTGGCGATTCAACTCGATTTCTCCCCGCGAAAAACCGTTCGCACGGAGGCTTTCACGTTCCGTTAGCCTTGTCTTAAGCTATCAGCACACGGACCGTGCTGTCGAATGTCAACGTTGAGCGTGTCGAGTCCTATACGCTGGTGAAAACTCAGAATCGATGCGACTTAGGCATACGGTACGTTGGCCCCAAAGTGATATACGCGGTCGCAACACGCTCTAGCGGCAGTTGTGGCTGTATCTGATTCGTAAATCACACCGTTTACAAAATGGACGGCCCTAAAATCCCTATATTAGCTCTATTAAAACGTGTTTTTTCTCCCTTGTCCATATGCTAGTAAGGCTGTTCTGTCTGTAGTACACACAAACAGAAATTTCAATATTCGTGAAAATATTATAAGGCAAAACGGGAAAGTACCATATCCAGTCAGTAAGGACATCGACTTCTAAAATTTCCATTACAAATATAGAAAGTTCTCCACAAAGGATAAAAATTATTTCATCATTCTCACCTTTTAGTAAAAGCCTAAGGTCTTTCTTACTTCATCACTGTTCCTACCTAGTAGCAAAATCTCTACAAATGAATTAAAAAACTCAAAAGAAAAAAATGTGCAAAATGTCTTACTGCAAGGAGTGCATGGTGCTCTGTAGATAAAGCCAATTGAATGATCTCACCCCTCAAAAAGAGCTCCCTTTTATTTTCATAACACCGAATATTATAGTATGTACTTATATTGCAGTATTAAAAAAGTATCAGAACGTATTAAAAAAGCATAGGTTAAAAGAAAAGCTTCTTTGGCATGGGTGGATGAGAACGACCAACATTTCAAAATTTCGCTACTCTTTGCGCTACTGCTACCACGGGTGCTGAGAGACCATATCTAGCTCGTTACCATATCCAGAAAGCTTTAACTGTAGGTACATTACTAAGATTTAATTTCAACTTTTAATGGATACTCGACGTTCTGTTGATTTCAAATGGCCGACTCTCATAACACGCAAATTACAATTTTACCACGAATATTACGTTTCTTCTATTTTATTATAACGACTCATACAATTAACGTTGGGTTTTCGAGAACTCCCCAGTTTGCTGTTGCTCAGAAACGGTATATACAGGGTGCTACAAAAAGGTACGGCCAAACTTTCAGGAAACGTTCCTCACACACAAATAAAGAAAAGATGTAATGTGGACATGTGTCCGGAAACGCTTAATTTATATGTTAGAGCTCATTTTAGTTTCGTCAGTATGTACTGTACTTCCTCGATTCACCGCCAGTTGGCCCAATTGAAGGAAGGTAATGTTGACTTCGGTGCTTGTGTTGACATGCGACTCATTACTCTACAGTACAAGCATCAAGCACATCAGTACGTAGCATCAACAGGTTAGTGTTAATCACGAACGTGATTTTGCAGTCAGTGCAATGTTTACAAGTGCGGAGTTGGCAGATGCCCATTTGATGTATGGATTAGCACGGGGCAATAGCCGTGGCGCGGCGCGATTGTATCGAGACAGATTTCAGAGCGAAGGTGTCCCGACAGGAAGACGTTCGAAGCAATTGATCGGCGTCTTAGGGAGCACGGAAACATTCCAGCCTATGACTCGCGACTGGGGAAGACCTAGAACGACGAGGACACCTGCAATGGACGAGGCAATTCTTCGTGCAGTTGACGATAACCCTAATGTTAGTGTCAGAGAAGTTGCTGCTGTGCAAGGTAACGTTGACCACGTCACTGTATGGAGAGTGCTACGGGGGAACCAGTTGCTTCCGTACCATGTACAGCGTGGCACTATCAGCAGCTGACTGGTCTCCACGGGTACACTTCTGCGAATGGTTCATCCAACAATGTGTCAATCCTCATTTCAGTGCAAATGTTCTCTCTACGGATGAGGCTTCATTCCAACGTGATCAAATTGTAAATTTTCACAATCAACATGTGTGGGCTGACGAGAATGCGCACGCAATTATGCAGTCACGTCATCAACACAGATTTTCTGTGAACGATTGGGCAGGCATTGTTGGTGATGTCTTGATTGGGCCCCATGTTCTTCCACCTACGCTCAATGGAGCACGTTATCACGATTTCATACGGGATACTCTACCTGTGCTGCTAGAACATGTGCCTTTACAAGTACGAGAAAAGATGTGGCTCATGTACGATGGAGCTCCTGCACATTTCAGTCGAAGTGTTCGTACCCTTCTCAACAACAGATTCGATGACCGATGGATTGGTAGGGGCGGACCAATTCCATGGCCTCCACGCTCTCCTGACCTCAACCCTCTCGACTTTCATTTATGGGGGCATTTAAAAGCTCTTATCTACGCAACCCCGGTACCAAATGTAGAGACTCTTCGTGCTCGTATTGTGGACGGCTGTGATACTGCCATTCATCCAGGGCTGCATCAGCGCATCAGGTATTCCATGCGACGGAGGGTGGATGCCTGTATCCTCGTTAAAGGAGGACATTTTGAACATTTCCTGTAACAAAGTGTTTGAAGTCACGCTGGTACGTTCTGTTGCTGTGTGTTTCCATTCCATGACTGATGTGATTTGAAGAGAAGTAATAAAATGAGCTCTCACATGGAAAGGAAGCGTTTCCGGACACATGTCCACATAACATATTTTCTTTCTTTGTGTGTGAGGAATGTTTCCTGAAAGTTTGGCCGTACCTTTCTGTAATACCCTGCATACATACAGGCTTCAACTGGAAGCCAATATGGCGCCTCACAACTCTGCACCGAAGGGACATGGTTTGCATGGGACGTAGGTTAGTGGCGTTCTACCATCTCATCGGTCAACGTTCAACCACACGTTCGGAATCTCTGAAATGCTAGATATTCCTCTGTGCGTACGGAAAGACCTCCCAACGTGCTATTCCACTCTATGACGTCAGAAACTCTGCACGGTCCGTGTTCCGACTGCTTTGCTTTGAAAGTAGGTATTTTGTGAGCCTCCTCGGTCGTTGCATCTGGGAGTTTCCGCGCTGGCTGCTCTCATTTACCTTGCGCACGCACTCCTGGTAGAATAATCTCGTTTCTTTACCGCGCCGCTGGTTCTGCAACTGCACCGTGCTGCAGATAATAACTCCAACGGGGAGCAGTATATGCAAATAAGTCCACACTTTTTATGCCAGTCGCTGCGAGTCCGCTCACATGTAACAAGTTCACTGGCTTGTTTCTTCAGGCGTGCAACACGCGAGACTGTTCCACAGCGTTGTACGTCCTGGCACCGCGCTGAAGTTATACGCTGGAAATCCTGATAACAAAGCAAGCAAGCAAAAAAGGTAAGACCTGAAAATGCTGCAGCACAAATTAAGATAGTCATCGTAAACACTACTACATAATTTAGAATAATAATATTCACTCAATTTCGTGGCAAACGGACGAGTAAAACGGGCTCGCTCCGTTAGATATGCAGGAATTGACCAACTAGTACACTGCTTCCTACACTTCAGAGCAACTACTTTCAACGAATTGTCTGAAACTATGAAATTCACTCAATTTGAACGCGGTTTTACTTCACGTGGAGCAAGTTTATCGACTGTAATCAATTCCTCATAATGCAACGCCAATCTCCCTGCTTAGCCGTATCGGTATGTTTCCGTCATCTATTACCTCTTAAGAATATTTCCATTATTTAGTTACCTTACCTGAAATTGTTTAAGGTTCCTTCTGATATCCAACTTTTACAGTCAGTCGCCTGTAAATAATTTGGTTTGCCATGTGCTACTGAAGTTTCCATAGACATATTCAAAATGGCTCTGTGCGCTATGGGACGTAACTGCTGAGGTCATCAGTCCTCTAGAACTTAGAACTACTTAAACCTAACTAACCTAAGGACATCACACACATCCATGCCCGAGGCAGGATGCGAACTTGCGACCGAAGCGGTCACGCGGTCCCAGACTGTAGCGCCTAGAACCGCTCGGCCACTACGGCGGGCCATACACATATTGCTTCGTGTTTTCTCGAACTCCTCGTAACTCACGATTCGTCACAATTAGCTTCAGAAAATTCTTTCGCGTGAATATCCAATCACTATCACGACTTAAATATTTCTATCACTTTCAAACTATTTACTCTTCAAGCCCTGGTGTTTTTTATACACATATTGCTTCGTGTTTTCTCGAACTCCTCGTAACTCACGATTCGTCACAATTAGCTTCAGAAAATTCTTTCGCGTGAATATCCAATCACTATCACGACTTAAATATTTCTATCACTTTCAAACTATTTACTCTTCAAGCCCTGGTGTTTTTTCGACGCTTCTGGGCCGCAACCCTACTGTCGTCCTTGAACTCTATCCGCCGATTAGTATAAATTGCAGTTGTTTCAAAGAAAATGCCTTTTTTGCATGCTGCACATCGAAATTTTATTTTTATTTATGCACCCAGATGTGTTTCGCCTTTTTTACGAGGCATCTTCAGTGAGTGTCCTGAAATATTACATGATTTGTCCATATTTACATATAGGTTATGGTTTCACATCTAGGTTATAGATTTAAAAACAGTTCCTTAACGTTTTTTTATGAAATGGAAAGGTGCTTACAGGTAACTTCTAATTCACTGCATAAAAGCAAACTGCTTTTTCTCATCTGGCAACCAGGTGGACATCTTACAGTTCACTTTCAGTTCGCTGTTTACGTTACACATCACTGTAACTGCCATATTTTTAATAGAGAATTTCATTTGTTTTTCTAAGTGTTACCAACATTCTCAGTTTTCTGCATTCAACTGTTTTGTGTGTGTGTGTGTGTGTGTGTGTGTGTGTGTGTGTGTGTATTAGAGAAGGAGAGAGATTTTTTTAGTAAAATATTTTTTTTATTCTCAAAAATTATAATAATAATAATAATAATTATTATTATTATTATATTTTCCAGTATATACTTATGAGAGGAATCAGATGGGTAATCATTTGTTCGGATTTCTGTCTATTATATGATTAATCAGTGTAAACAGTGAGTTGTTAGTCATATTTACCTGGTCATTTAGTAGTTGTTTCTTTTCAGCCTTTGTTTTATATATGATAATTTTCCTGTAATGTTAGGAGATGTCTTTCATTATTTATTCTAATTATTTTCATATCATTTTCTCTTGTAGTAGGTTTGTGGTTATTTTCTCTCAAGTGTTCTGCAAAAGTTGAGTGGCTCGTTAGTATCTCCACGTCTCGAAAACGTGACCACTCGATTTGGCATTCACAGATCGCTGGCGCGAAATTAACGTTTGGAACCTTCTAGCGCATAGCTAAGTCACAGACATTGCAAATGGGCTGTTAATATTGTTTTTTAGTGAGGATATCGATTATGTTAACTTAAACCAGACACATAATTTCCGAAAGAGCATTGTATTGGATCAGTAACCCATCTGTTAGAAGCTGTCTTCTAGACGGACTGATAAGTTGCAGTTGTAAAGTCGTGAGGTCTTAATGCCTTGTTTCGTATTCCCTTTCACGGAAGTAACGCAAAACGTTAGTTTTGCGGGAAACTACGAGAAATTCTCTGATATCCAAAAGCGTAGTATAGAGGCGGAAATGAGGCTGCATTTAATTTCAGCGTAACGTTTTCATTTCCTGAGTACGTCCTTATCACCACTTTTGACTACTAATAACAAGAGTCCAGTTGCTGAAACTTCGTTTACATACGCGTTTCATACATAACTTACCAGAATATCTCGCAAAACAACTTGGTACAGAGAAAGAACGTAGATAATTTAGTGGGGAAAGCAAACCAAAGACTGCGATTTACTGGGAGAACACTTAAAAAATGCAGCAGGACCACTAAAGAGTGATTACACTACGATTGTCCACCTTGAGTATTGTTGTGCGGTGTCGGATCCGCCATCAGATAGGACTGACGCCCTACTATTCTCCGTTCGTCATAAGAATAAGCCTGATGTAAGTAAACACAAACGCGATAATTGGTCAGAAGCCGTATCACACGTACACTGGTGTTGTTACGCTCTTAGAAGTAGGTCCTACTTATGTATTAGATATATTGTTATTAAGTTACATTAAATGAAACTTTAAGATATTCAAATTTATTAACAGCTATCAACTTTTGTCTCAATCACGCTTTAGCGATGTAGTTTTCATTTCAAAAATAGTGTTTAGTAACAGCCTCTGCACTGTTGTGCTCTGATTGTCGCGCTGTGATGCGCAGTAAGGAAGTTTCTGAGGCTGCTTCCTGTTCCGTATTGAAACACGCATTTGGAACACTGTAAAAATGTGCCGAGAAGTAGGTCGTTCTTAATGTTTTTCACAAAATTACAGAGATACTCGGCTTTTAAGTTTTCCGAGGGATGTATTAGATTCATTTCAGAAACCAGTACGTATTGGAAGTGTAGAGGAATCGGTAGCGTAATTGACTGAAAACCGGTCCGCTCCGACAGCTGATTGATCAGCGCGGCGGTCTGTTACGCCAAGGGGCCCGGGTTCGATTCCCGGCTGGGTCGGAGATTCACAGTCGACCCTCAGCCGTGGCAGCGTGCGGACGGCCCTGCGCGCCGGCCAGTGCTCCGCTGCAGGCGTTGTTTACTTCCACGTCGTAGCTTCAAGGCTTGTGTCCGTCCACTGTGGACAACATGTCGAGCTCTTACCGCCGTGCGACCCTTAAAGTTTCCTTCCCAGCTGAACATGCGCGACCACGTGCACATGAAATAGAAACGTTCCTACGTGAAGAAGTTCGTTTAGACCGTAACCACGTTCTCGGAATCCATTTTTCGATCACGAGTAGTGTCGTTAATATTAAAATGACAAACACCGAGGTGTGTGAAGATGTTATTCGCCGACATACCAATGGACTTAAGTTCAAATACTGTGATGATCACGTCGGAACTGTAACACTTGAACTCGCCGAGTACGGTCAACGCACGATTAGGGTGTTTGAAATGGCGCTGAGCACTATGGGACTCAACTGCTGTGGTCATTAGTCCCCTAGAACTTAGAACTACTTAAACCTAACTAACCTAAGGATATCACACACATCCATGCCCGAGGCAGGATTCGAACTTGCGACCGGATTCGAACTTGCGACCGTAGCAGTCGCATGGTTCCGGACTGCGCGCCTAGAACCGCGAGACCACCGCGGCCGGCTTAGGGTGTTTGAACTACCTTTAGAAGTGCCGAAGGACGAAGTTGTCTCTGCGTTACAACCATACGGTAACGTCATCGGTTACGTAGAGGAAAAATGGCAAACCTTCACGACCTACCATGACCTTAATGGTGTGCGGCAGGTCAAAATTGAACTAAAAAAACATATAGCATCATACCTGACAATTGGCGGGGTGAGAGCCATTGTCATGTACGATGGCCAACCCCGAACATGTGCGGATTGTGGACAAGAAGACCACGTCAGATCCGCCTGCATGCGACGCCGCCTGATCCAGACGCCGGTCGGCGAGGAAGCGTCCCCAGCGGTGATCACTCAGACCCCTGTCACATATGGCAAGGTTGCCCTGGAAGGTAGCACCCCTTCACAGGGTTTTCCTGCTCCGTTGCCGTCGTCTGATCAGGTAGATGCAACCGTTACTGAGATTGCTTCTGAGGTGCCACAGAAGCCAGATTCTGACCTGCCTAATCTTCGCAGCACGGAGACTGAAAATGCTACTGAGATGGACGTTGATCCGGGAGTGGTACCTACTTCTGCTTTCCTTCAAACTGGTCCGGAGTCAGACGAAAGACTCCTAACGACATGTTCGAAAACAAAGATCGACACGAAAGAGAAAGAAACGTAGCCGTACACCCCCTGATGAATCCATTCTACAGATGGACACTAGGGATGCAGACACGAAGATGGACGAAAAACCGCTCTTTGATGTCTAAAAGTCTGATCCGAACGACAAACCGCTGGCGACCACTGGCAACGAACATCCCTCCTTACTGCCGCCGTCGCCCCCACAGGTCGACGTTGAAGAGAGCCTATCCGCTGAGCCGTAAAATACGTCTCCTCTCCACGTGGATGATGCGCACAGCCGATGCCCTACCGCAGTTCCAGTCTCCTGGGCAGACGACGTGGAGATCGAAGGGACTGGAGTGGAAGGTGCCGATGATGGGGCGCCCCCATCGGTTGCGCCCGCGCCTGCAAACTCTCCTCCATAGCAACCTCTTCAGCGGACCGGCGAGATCGACGACCTCTCGCTCCTGAAGAAAAAGCACCACATGTGCCTGTGGGACTCCAACACCAGCATTATCGTGTCGCACCGATTAACCTCGCGACCATTCGTGCGTCCCATAAACTAGCGCTGCTCCGCGATATGATTTATGATGCGGACATAGATATTATGCTTTTTCAGGAAGTGCATGTCGCCGATTTTTCACCACCACATGGCTTCACGGTGCATCTTTCTCCCGCTTCGGACACCGGTAGTGGTGTTGCCATCATCTTGCGAGAAGGTCTTCCTGCCGAAGATGTCATATACCTCCCCAACCTCAGAGGTATGGCCCTTAGTCTCTTTGGTGTACGCATCGTCAACACTTATGCGCCGTCGGGCTCCAGCCATCGTCGTGAACTCAATGCCTTCTTCGAGAATATAGTTACACCCCTTTTTACGGGACCATACGATGACTGGGTCATGGGTGGAGACTTCAACTGCACCCAGCGACCTCAGGATCAATTGCCGCGTCACTCACCGTGCGCAGCTCTGGAAACAGTGGTCACGCGACTGTAATTTCACGACACGTGAAGACATGTTCACGGTGATCTTTTGGGCTTTATGTACTACATTGCGCACTCCTCTAGTCGACTGGGTCGCATCTACATCTTGCGATCCCTAATTCAACACACTCGACAGGCTGAAATCTGGCCTGTTGCTTTCTCAGATCATGCGGTTTACTTCTGTGATGTTGTTCTCACAATACAGGTAGTATGGCACGGACGTGGTATATGGAAACTGAACACGGCACTTCTTAGTTCACCTGACTGTCGACTTCTAATAGAAGACACTTGAATCACATGTAATAGACGCCGTCCCACGTATTCGTCTACCATATCCTGGTGGATACAGTGTGCAAAACCTGCTCTTTGAAAAACTTTGATACGGTATGGCAAAGATGTTGTCGCCTGGAGGGAGAGCACTATGGACTTTTACTACAGGATCCTACGACAACGCTCCACGTTGCCAGCCTCCTCTGAGCGCCATACAAGGATGAACCATGCTAAGGCCCAAATCTGAAATCTCATGGGAAGGCATTTGGAAGGAGCGATAGTACGATCTCGTACTGCTGATGGCATGCCTAATGAACATCCGTCGAAGTACCATATCATCCAAGAACGCCAAAGTCGACGCCGAAAATTGATTCACGTTCCAACAGACCAAGAACAGCGTCGCTACGTCACCCAATCTGCAACAGGGAATGTGCTTCATGCCCACTACCAGCAGCTCTTCGCCGCAATTCCACATTCCCCAGAGTTGATCGAGGAAGTCTCACAGCCCAACTTCGGTGATATTCCAGGAGATGCGGCGATTGACTTGATGTCAGAGGTGACTGATGATGAAGTCCGCGATGCGATCCGGGCAGGAACCATCAATCGTTCCCCAGGACCCGACGGTCTTTCCCTCGAATTTTATCGCACCTTCCGTGATTTGTTAGAGACCACCTTCACCTCCATCTGTCGGGAACTGATGTCTCCAGAAGTACCTGTGCCGGACGCTTTCATGGAAGGAATTATTATTCCTGTACATAAACCGCATGGTGGAAACAATATCAGTGATTATTGGCCCATCACCCTCCTTAACAGTGATATGCAAATCTTCACTCGTCTTTTGGCGGCCTTTGTCTTGAGTAAATGCTGTCTTGGTGAGGTGAGGCGTAGATAACTGAGTTCAAGAAAGAAGTATCTTATATAATGGAACTGGTCCGGAACATCCGAGATCATCACTGGGGCTGACAGTGAGACCGGTGTATATGCCGACAAGAGGAGACCAGTGAGGCTCGTTGGGCAACGTATCCATACCGTCATCTGGGAGCTGACAAATAGGGCGCGAGCTCTATCCGGCACGTGAAACAGACCTATCCCACCAAGTCC
Source organism: Schistocerca gregaria (assembly GCF_023897955.1). Taxonomy (NCBI): domain Eukaryota; kingdom Metazoa; phylum Arthropoda; class Insecta; order Orthoptera; family Acrididae; genus Schistocerca; species Schistocerca gregaria. The sequence goes on along the minus strand of NC_064920.1, from coordinate 183,909,956 downwards.
ACTGGGAAGAATAAGGGTTGCATAGTTAACTTTGAACAACAGCCCAGAGCTGACGAAAGATGCCATCGCTGCCAACATGCGACGTGCCACAGTAAGCGGGAAAGGTAAAAGTTGTGCTATATGGGGAACTCGGGATGCGATATACAGGGTGTTACAAAAAGGTACGGCCAAACTTTCAGAAAACATTCCTCACACACAAATAAAGAAAAGATGTAATGTGGACATGTGTCCGGAAATGCTTAATTTCCATGTTAGAGCTCATTTTAGTTTCGTCAGTATGTACTGTACTTCCTCGATTCACCGCCATGATTTCATACGGGATACTCTACCTGTGCTGCCAGAACATGTGCCTTTACAAGTACGACACAACATGTGGTTCATGCACGATGGAGCTCCTGCACATTTCAGTCGAAGTGTTCGTACGCTTCTCAACAACAGATTCGGTGACCGATGGATTGGTAGAGGCGGACCAATTCCATGGCCTCCAAGCTCTCCTCACCTCAACCCTCTTGACTTTCATTTATGGGGGCATTTGAAACCTCTTGTCTACGCAACCCCGGTACCAAATGTAGAGACTCTTCGTGCTCGTATTGTGGTTGGTTGGTTGGTTTGTTGGGTGAAGGAGACCAGACAGCGAGGTCATCGGTGTCATCAGATTAGGGAAGTACGGGGAAGGAAGTCGGCCGTACCCTTTCAAAGGAGCAATCCCGGCATTTGCCTGGAGTGATCTACGGAAATCACGGAAAACCCATATCAGGATGGCCGAACGCGGGATTGAACCGTCGTAACCACAGCATCCAACATTAGACTGGTCTGCTTACAACACTTACCCCTAACAGTACTAATAGTGCTGTCAAGGGAAAAGCCAAAGATAACACTAGAGGCTACTACTAAATTAACAATAGACTGATAGTGTCATTCCTGCGAAAGGATTTTAGTTTTACCGGTAACGTGCTTGACGGGAAGATGTCTGACTATCTTCGTTTCTCGAAACATTACTATTGAAAAGAAGCAATAGCAGAACAAACGGGATCCGAGCCAAGATTCTGTTAGTTTATAAGTGCACTGCAATTACGTAAAAGATAAACTGTCGCCAGCCTAACTAGGCAAAGGTGTACCAAGTACAAGCATTGTTCATAAAGAACGTTAACTATCGGGATTGACTTTACTTGATACTGACATTCTGTTTTCCAAATAAGATAAAAGACAGTAGTACAGTTTAGCAAGCAATATAGTAGTTTGGCACGAGCAGCACGATGGGAATATTAACCGTTTTTTCAACAGCTAACTCTCAGTAACAGTTACTGTCTGTACAATAAAGCAGCTAAGGAATTATCGTTAGAAGTAAATTTTCTTGTGTTGGAGCACTACTAACTTGGATATGAGACTTTTTTATCAATTGAATTATTGCAAATTACTGTCATTGAAATGGTTTTCAGATTATTTGTATTCTCAAGAATAACTCGGCTTCTTACATTGTTCAGCTGAAATAGGACACGTGGTACCTGGATCTAGTACTGATTTAATAGTTGTGGCCGGTTGCTTATTATTGAACAGAAATATTAAAGACTGACAAGTGCACTTCATTAATACCGTAGCTGTAATATGAAATTTAAATCAGGTTCAACAATTAGCATGGATACCTAGAAACTAAACTATCAGTAGACCCAGGTCAGGGCTGAACGGTTTAGTGACAAATCAATATGATAAATACTACTAGCTATATGCATATGAAATTATTAACACAGTTAATTTCAATCCTACACAGTAATTAATCCTTATGCTGGCCCTTCGAGTCTACTAGCCAATAACTATTATGGATCATCACAGTTTTTGCAGGTGACAGTAATACTGAACTGAGATTTAAGTAAGAAAAATCTTTAAGCTGATTGTTCTAAATCTTCATGAAATTTTAACCACCCTTTTATGAGAAGTACATGGAGTACTTCCAACATAAATCCCACTGAATAATTATGAAATTCACAACTTCACAAAGTTTATTAGCTTTTGTTAAGGGAGGTAATTACTTTTTAGTTCAATAAAAAAGGATACTTGGAAATATCGCAGCACTTGCGCTAGAACCCTGTCAGGGCTAATGACAAAGCATAAAATACGGGTGCTCGACAGAAATTTTAAAGAACACAAACCTATTACTGAGTAAGAAACCGCATGACTGGTTCACGCAGTTAAACAGTACTCAACTGATTCTTTGAGACGATGGTGGTGACAGTGTCCATCTCCTGTGGCTATCCAAAAAAAAAAAGGTGGCGAAAGTATCCTTGGCTATTTTTGTATGAGAAGCTCTGAAAAGACTCTTCTTAGTGTCGGATTTTCGTAGTGGGGAGCTTACCAAGTACGCCGTGAATAATAAGTCAAATTATATCCACGTTCGAGGCTATTTTATATAATCTTGCTGCTCTCGTTAGCGCGTTCAGTTCACAAGATGCCAGCACTTGGCCTGCTATTCACGGACTCGCAATTGGCACAAAGGAGACTCGGAGTTCGACCACCAAATCCACCTTTCCTATTCCCAGCAAACCAGTATCATTGCGAACGGACTTTCCTGAACGTTATTCATGACAACAATCCTACTTTCCCCATATATGAACCAGTATTACAAGTAAACTTTAACATTACCGTTCTTTCGCAGATCATAATTTTTAAAGCTACATCTATAGATTAATTACATTAACAAAAATTGTCATAAGTAACGAATAAAACATTTACATAGATGTTACATCAAAGAGCTTGGTGATACAGAAGTCACATTAAATAAAAACACCGCAGTGAGATAAGACAAATATAGGTAAGATAATAGTTCCTTCCGTTGTAAAATGGAGGACAGAAATGAAACGCCTAATACGGCGTTGTAAACTTCATCCACTGTGCAGGTAGTCTAGTTCCAGAAGTTTCCGTGAAACAGCGGCTGGTTGCGCGTCACCGTCTCATCACAGCCGTGTCTTCCCTTTTTGTCCGCCAGCGGCGCCTGCGGTGTGGAAGCCGTTGCCGGCTGGCGTGCAGCCAAGCTCTCGTAAGAGCTGCGTAGCTAAGGGCTAATGTATTTTTCAGGAACGCGCATAAAGCGTCGGGTATGAAGAAGGAGGGATGCAATTTCCTCCACTGCATTCAGAAGCGACACAGCAGAGCGGAGTGGCACGGAGAGCTGTGGATTCCCAGAAACGAGGGAGACCCATCCCATTACGGGGAAAAATTGGTTATCAGATTCGAGGGAGGGCGCTGCACCGTCGTACAGTCTCTCAATTCACCCATCCGACTCCATGTGCACAAGAATGTGCAGGTGTTCACCAAAGCGGTGAAAACTACTGGTGAGCAGAATCGAAAGCGTCTAGGTGTTTGCTGCAGGATTCCAGTGCGAGTCGTTCACGAGATATCTTAATTTGAAAAGTTACCTCGCCGACACTTGTACAATGCCTGTGGTACCACACACTAAAGAACAACCAAATTGCGCACACTAGTTATGTAGATTCTGACTAGTAACGAGACGATCAACCATCACAGGCTGTGTTCAGCCTGGTATGGAACGAATTCTGGGCACTTGTTAGCATTTCAGCAGATATGTCAGAGCAGGTTGCAGCAATACATTGTTGCTTATCGTCGGGTGTAGTTGGAATGTCCTTGTGGACAGCGTCTTTCAGCTTTCTCCACAGGAAAAATGTCTACGGGCGTCAAATCCGGGGAACGGGCCGGCCAAGGAACAGGTCCTTTGCATCCAATCCAACGATCTGGAAACAATTCGTGAAGACATGCTGTAGCACTTCGTGCGCTATGGGCTGGACAGCCATCATGTTTGTACCATAGTTTCATCCTAGTATGCAGAGGAACGTCTTCTAGCATCCGTGAAATATAGTCTGTTAAGAGGAAGTGATGTTGTTGTTGTTGTGGTCTTCAGTCCTGAGACTGGTTTGATGCAGCTCTCCATGCTACTCTCCTGTGCAAGCTTCTTCATCTCCCAGTACTTACTACAACCTACATCTTCCTGAATCTGCTTAGTGTATTCATCTCTTGGTCTCCCTCTACGATTTTTACCCTCCACTCTCCCCTCCAATGCTAAATTTGTGATACCTTGATGCCTCAGAACATGTCCTACCAACCGGTAACTTCTTCTCGTCAAGTTGTACCACAAACTTCTCTTCTCCCCAATCCTATTCAATACCTCCTTATTAGTTATGTGATCTACCCATCTAATCTTAAGCATTCTTCTGTAGCACCACATTTCGAAGCTTCTATTCACTTCTTGTCCAAACTATTTATCGTCCATGTTTCACTTCCATACATGGCTATACTCCTTACAAATACTTTCAGAAACGACTTCCTGATACTTAAATCTATACTCGATGTTAAGAAATTTCTCTTCTTCAGAAACGCTTTCCTTGCCATTGCCAGTCTACATTTTATATCATCTCTACTTCGACCATCATCAGTTATTTTACTCCCCAGTTAGCAAAACTCCTTTACTACTTTATGTGTCTCATTTCCTAATCTAACTCCCTCAGCATCACCCGACTTAATTCGACTACATTCCATTATCCTCGTTTTGCTTTTGTTGATGTACATCTTATATCCTCCTTTAAAGACACTGTCCATTCCGTTCAACTGCTCTTTCAGGTCCTTTGCTGTCTTTGACAGAATTACAATGTCATCGGCGAACCTCAAAGTTTTTATTTCATCTCCATGAATTTTAATACCTACGCCGAATTTTTCTTTTGTTTCCTTTACTGCTTGCTCAATATACAGATTGAATAACATCGGGGAGAGGCTACAACCCTGTCTCACTCCCTTCCCAACCACTGCTTCCGTTTCATGCTCCTCGACTCTTATGACTGCCATAAGGTTTCTGTACAAATTGTAAATAGCCTTCTTTCGCTTCCTGTATTTTACCCCTGCCACCTTCAGAATTTGAAAAAGAATGTTCCAGTTAACATTGTCAAAAGCTTTCTGTAAGTCTACAAATGCTAGAAACGTAGGTTTGCCTTTTCTTAATCTTTCTTCTAAGATAAGTCGAAAGGTTAGTATTGCCTCACGTGTTCCAACATTTCTTCGGAAGCCAAACTGATCTTCCCCGAGGTCCGCTTCTACCAGTTTTTCCATTCGTCTGTAAAGAATTCGCGTTAGTATTTTGCAGCTGTGACTTATTAAACTGATAGTTCGGTAATTTTCACATCTGTCAACACTTGCTTTCTTTGGAATTTGAATTATTATATTCTTCTTGAAGTCTGAGGGTATTTCGCCTGTCTCATACATCTTGCTCACCATTTGGTAGAGTTTTGTTATGACTGGCTCTCCCGAGGCTGTCAGTAGTTCTAAAGGAATATTGTCTACTCCCGGGACCTTGTTTGACTCAGGTCTTTCAGTGCTCTGTCAAACTCTTCACGCAGTATCTTGTCTCCCATTTCGTATTCATCTACATCCTCTTCCATTTCCATAATATTGTCCTCAAGTACATCGCCCTTCTATAAACCCTCTATATACTCCTTCCACCTTTCTGCCTTCCCTTCTTTGCTTAGAACTGGGTCGCCATCTGAGCTCTTGATATTCATACAACTGGTTCTCTTCTCTCCAAAGGTCTCTTTAATTTTCCTGTAAGCAGTATCTATCTTACCCCTCGTGAGATAAGCCTCTACATCCTTACATTTGTCTTCTAGCCATCCCTGCTTAGCCATTTTGCACTTCCTGTCGATCTCATTTTTGAGACGTTTGTATTCCTTTTTGCCTGCTTCATTTACTGCATTTTTATATTTTCTCCTTTCATCAATTAAATTCAATATTTCTTGTTACCCAAGGATTTCTATTAGCCCTCGCCTTTTTACCTACTTTATCGTCTGCTGCCTTCACTATTTCATCCCTCAAAGCTACCCATTCTTCTTCTACTGCATTTCTTTCCCCCAATCCTGGCAATTGTTCCCTTATGCTCTCCCTGAAACTCTGTACAACCTCTGGTTCTTTCAGTTTATCCAGGTCTCATCTCCTTAAATTCCCACCTTTTTGCAGTTTCTTCAGTTTTAATCTACAGTTCATAACCAATAGATTGTGGTCAGAGTCCACATCTGCCCCTGGAAATGTCTTACAATTTAAAACCTGCTTCCTAAATCTCTGTCTTACCATTATATAATCTATCTGATACCTTTTAGTATCTCCAGGATTCTTGCATGTATACAACCTTCTTTTATGATTCTTGAACCAAGTGTTAGCTATGAGGAAGTGATACTTGTGCGTATTCAATGTTTCTCTGTGTGAAAAACTGGGTTGGGTTGGGTTGTTTGGGTGAAGAGACCAAACAGCGAGGTCATCGGTCTCATCGGATTAGGGAAGGATGGGGAAGGATGTCGGCCGTGCCCGTTCAAAGGAACCATCCCTACATTTGCCTGGAGCGATTTAGGAAAATCACGAAAACCTAAATCAGGATGGCCGGACGCGGGATTGAACCGTCGTCCTCTGAATGCGAGTCCAATGTGCTAACCACTACGTCACCTCGCTCTGTATGAAAAGCTGGCATGTGACCTGATGGTTCAGTATCCCACACCAAACGTTTACACGTCATGGGCGCTGTAGCTCTACCTGACGAAGCCAACGGATATTGTCAACAGACCAATAGCGCATGTTTAGGCTGTTTACCTCACCGTGATTGGTAAATGTCGCTTCATCAGTAAACAAGATTCGTGATATGTCTGGAGTATCCTGTCTTAATGCTCATGTGGAGAAGTTAACTCGAGTCCCATAACCGTTTCCATTGAGCTCTTCATGGAGAGAGATGTGATACGGATGGAACCTATGTTGATGGAGAATGGTTAGGACACTTGCGTGATTCATGCCACTTCCTCTTGCGATGTCCATTCTTATTGTTCCTTCTTGGTTCTACTACGTATTACGTATCACCTGTCTTTCCCTATAGTTTACGTCTACTTTTCTCGGAATTTCGAACATCTTCCACCATGTTCCATTGTCGAAAGCCTTTACTAGGTCGACAAGTGCTATGAAGGTGTCTTTGATTTTTCTGAAGCCTTGCTTCCATTATTAGTCGAAACATCAGAACTGTCTCTAGGTGCATTTACCTTTCCGAAAGTAGAACTAATTAACATCTCACAGGTCCTCAGTTTGGTCAGGCGATTTTATAACTTCCTTACCACAGTCAGACTTCTAACATTCCATGCTCCGACTCTTATATTGTTACCTGTCCATCGATTATTCAGTCTTTTTCTCATGGATACCCTCCCCATTGGAATATCCTCCCCCAAACCCCCTTTGTGATCTGAATGATGGAGTAATCATCCGGAATCTTTTACCAAAATAGAGATCGTCGTAATTCTTTTTGATATTACGGGTCACATCAAATGTTTTATGCAGTGTTTTTCATTCATGTCGTATCCGAGCGCCTGGGATGATAATTTTTATCAGAATTGAAGCAGTGTCTGAGATCGAACTCAGGACCGACCCAGGACGTTTTGATTGCTAGTCAGAGACGTTACCCTTAGATTACGCATTGCTACAGACGTACAGACTGCATAACAGAATAGTATAAACATAAACAAAAACCTATAATCTTGCACGCAGCCAACAAAAGATACTATCTGGACTCATTGGAACATCTGGAAATGTAGAAAAAAACAGGAAGGAACCGGACAAATTGCTGAATGGACAACATGAATTCATTACTCACGCAAATTTCATTATATTATGACCTATTTAGAATGCCGCCCGATAAGCAATCCATTCCTGTTTCTCGGCGGCGTCCAACATGCTGCTGACCCCTGTGAGGCTCGACTATGACGTAAGCAAAACAACAGTCGAAGAGAAAGTGGACCTTACGCAAATCTGTGTCAGTATTCTAGCGGGTTTCTACAAAATTTTGCATTGGAAAAATAAAACAAAGGATTCTGGGTCTAATAATTAAATTATCAAACTTTAGGTAAAATGTGTACTTTCCTCATTTTCATCGCTCTTCTAACCGCCAGCAGATGTCGATAGTGGACCCATATTCTATTTCTATTGTCAATTCTGCTATGTAAAATATAGCAGTAAACGGTTTAATTCGTTGACAACGCAGTGTCCTGTGCGTCAGCTGTATCTGAAATTGGTTTTCTGTAAAGATAATTGTGATTTTTGCCGGAAAATAAAATGAAATGGTTTAACTGTTTTACCAATCACGATCGTCTCCAAACTTTAATTGCTACATAAAAATTGAGAGTGATTTCGTTGATGATTCGAGTTGCGCTTATTTTCTGCATCTGTTTCAATACTATCCGTTCCGTATCTCTGTTGAGACACAGAGAAATATAAAGCGAATTACATAATGCCATAGTCTACCATCACAGGTCTCTCAGCGGCCTCTGGCGCGCCTATGAGCAGGCAATCCCGCAGCGCACGCGAGCGGCCAGCTGTCGATAAATGCCAGCGCTTAGCTGACCATCCATCATGCTTCCGCACACGGGTGTAAAAACGCCAAGAGGGTCTATAAGACGACGAATCACCGAGATCGTCATCGGTGCATCCTTTCGACCGCTTTCCCTTGAGTGAGCTGTCAATGAGAGTTAGAACTTTCTGCCCCTCTGAAAGAGATAATACCTCTGATTTAGGCTAAGGAAATAATACATGAATTATATTAGCAAACGATTATACATCAGTTTTCCCTTTTACTATAAACATATGAAAATTAATGTCGGACCGGAACTCGAGCCCGAATTTCCTGTTCATCGCAAGCGGTCGCCTTAACCATTATGGCTATCCGAGCATTCCTCCAGGATCTATCCGAACTACCATATGTCCTAATGCCTGCGTCCCATACTGCTCGCACGTTATGTAATTAAACAGGAAGAGACAATGTTGTGGTCGCTTAATAAATGGTACAGCTGATGTAAAATGAAATCCGCAAACTGCGAATATATTTGATTTACTTAATACGGCTGTAGATCGACAGCAGTGTTCCATCAGATATGCATATATATATATGAAAGAAAATTACATCAAACTACACACACTGTAAAATAAAGAAACTGCAATAACTATTTCCGTCAAAGCAAACGTAAACTGACGAGCAACGCATTGTTACTCCATGTGCGGGAGTCATATAATGTGCGAGCAATATGGGACGTAAACACGAGGATGTACAGAGGTTTTGATAGGTCCTAGAGGCGTGCTCGAACAGCGGAAATGATAAAAGAGAAGCTCGCGATAAGCGGAAAATACGAGTTCGAGTCCCACTCCGTCATAATTTTTCATGTGCTTTCAGTAACTCGTACAGCTGATGTGGAATCGTATTCGCAATTTGCAAATACACTTTATATACACTCCTGGAAATGGAAAAAAGAACACATTGACACCGGTGTGTCAGATCCACAATACTTGCTCCGGACACTGCGAGAGGGCTGTACAAGCAATGATCACACGCACGGCACAGCGGACACACCAGGAACCGCGGTGTTGGCCGTCGAATGGCGCTAGCTGCGCAGCATTTGTGCACCGCCGCCGTCAGTGTCAGCCAGTTTGCCGTGGCGTACGGAGCTCCATCGCAGTCTTTAACACTGGTAGCATGCTGCGACAGCGTGGACGTGAACCGTATGTGCAGCTGACGGACTTTGAGCGAGGGCGTATAGTGGGCATGCGGGAGGCCGGGTGGACGTACCGCCGAATTGCTCAACACGTGGGGCGTGAGGTCTCCACAGTACATCGATGTTGTCGCCAGTGGTCGGCGGAAGGTGCACGTGCCCGTCGACCTGGGACCGGACCGCAGCGACGCACGGATGCACGCCAAGACCATAGGATCCTACGCAGTGCCGTAGGGGACCGCACCGCCACTTCCCAGCAAATTAGGGACACTGTTGCTCCTGGGGTATTGGCGAGGACCATTCGCAACCGTCTCCATGAAGCTGGGCTAAGGTCCCGCACACCGTTAGGCCGTCTTCCGCTCACGCCCCAACATCGTGCAGCCCGCCTCCAGTGGTGTCGCGACAGGACGAATGGAGACGTGTCGTCTTCAGCGATGAGAGTTGCTTCTGCCTTGGTGCCAATGATGGTCGTATGCGTGTTTGGCGCCGTGCAGGTGAGAGCCACAATCAGGACTGCATACGACCGAGGCACACAGGGCCAACACCCGGCATCATGGTGTGGGGAGCGATCTCCTACACTGGCCGTACACCTCTGGTGATCGTCGAGGGGACACTGAATAGTGCACGGTACATCCACACCGTCATCGAACCCATCGTTCTACCATTCCTAGACCGGCAAGGGAACTTGCTGTTCCAACAGGACAATGCACGTCCGCATGTATCCCGTGCCACCCAACGTGCTCTAGAAGGTGTAAGTCAGCTACCCTGGCCAGCAAGATCTCCGGATCTGTCCCCCATTGAGCATGTTTGGGACTGGATTATGCGTCGTCTCACGCGGTCTGCACGTCCAGCACGAACGCTGGTCCAACTGAGGCGCCAGGTGGAAATGGCATGGCAAGCCGTTCCACAGGACTACATCCAGCATCTCTACGATCGTCTCCATGGGAGAATAGCAGCCTGCATTGCTGCGAAAGGTGGATATACACTGTACTAGTGCCGACATTGTGCATGCTCCGTTGCCTGTGTCTATGTGCCTGTGGTTCTGTCAGTGTGATCATGTGATGTATCTGACCCGAGGAATGTTTCAATAAAGTTTCCCCTTCCTGGGACAATGAATTCACGGTGTTCTTATTTTAATTTCCAGGAGTGTATTTAATAGAGATATTGATCGTCAGCAGTATATGAAGAATGTTTGCATCGTTTTGATATTATAATCGACTTAGATTCTGGGACTGTTTACCAAAATCAAACATGGCAATAATTCATACGAGCTTGGCAATACAAGAAAATTTCCTAAATATTTGGATTTGTTGTCTCAATGGTCAGAACCTGTTTGGTTAACCATACTCTGTTTAATTTATCGGAACAAACTGAAATGTACTTCAACATTTCTTTCACCTTATTAGTCAGTATTGGCCAGTGATCATTTTGAAAACAGATTTGTTCTGTCTTCTGTATACTCTCGTATTTGCATACGACGAAATTTAACTTGTGGATGACAAAAAATTTCTGCTAGACAAATAATCGGAAGGAGGGGCGTTAGAATCTAAGTCCGTCCGTCTACCCATCCTGATTTACAGCCGGCCGTTGTGGCCGAGCGGTTCTAGGCGCTTCAGTCAGGGACCGCGCTGCTGCTACGGTCGTGGGTTTGAATCCTGCCTCGTGCTTGGATGTATGTGATGGCCTCAGGTTAGTTAGGTTCAAGTAGATCTAAGTCTAGGGGACTGATGACCTCAGATGTTAAGTCCCATAGTGATTCGAGCCATTTGAAAATGATTTACATTTTCGGTGATTTCCCCAAAATCACTTCAGACGCATTTCGGAACTGTTGTAGCATTGCAGTCCTGATCGTACTACTCCTTGCTCAAAGATAAGTCTAAGATTAATGCACTTAAGGCTTCACAGTATCAGTGCACGATACCACAGTTGCCGTAAACTTAAGAGAAAAATTAATGCATTTTTAAATTAATCAGTGCAGGAACTTGGATGTTAACTTTGTGTGTTTTAATGGCGACAGAGAGGTGGTATCGACAGATATGAGTATATTTTCTGAGTTTTGTGAGTCTATTGATATAATTACTTTCGTACAGCATGTCAGAACATACAGGTACACTGATGAGCTTAAACATTGCGACAATGTGTTGGTCCGAAATAAGGCAACGCTTCTGCGTGACAAGTCCTTAAAGTGTTTTGGGAAGTATTTGGCATCAGTTATCAACTCAAAGGTCACACAATTCTTGTAAATTATGGGCCCGTAGTTCGTGGGCACTGAGATGTCTCCCGCCGGCCGCGGTGGTCTCGCGGTTCTAGACGCGCAGTCCGGAACCGTGCGACTGCTACGGTCGCAGGTTCGAATCCTGCCTCAGCCATGGATGTGTGTGATGTCCTTAGGTTAGTTAGGTTTAAGTAGTTCTAAGTTCTAGGGGACTGATGACCACAGCAGTTGAGTCCCATAGTGCTCAAAGCCATTTGAACCATTTTTTTGAGATGTCTCCCGATATCATCCCAGACATGGCCCATCAACTTCATATCAAGCGGGTTTGGTGACTCAGACATCAGCGTGAGTTCACTGTCATGCTCCTGAAACCACTGTGGCACAATTCTGGCCTTGTGACACGGTTAGTTATGCTGGAAGATGCCATCACCGTCGCCGAAGAAATCAAGCACGAAATGCAGGTGACCCGCAATAATGATCACGTAGTCGACAGCTGCCATCGTCCCTCCACATACACATTCCATGGTCAAGCCCATGTGAATTCCCTCTATAGCACAATATTGCTCCCATAGACCTACGTCCGTGGTGCGGTGCTTCGGCCTGCAGTTCACCTCGATATCCGTAGACGACCATCGACCTGGTGTAACAAGAAACGTGATTCATCTGTTCAGACGTTTCCACTGATTCATGGCCATGAAGGCCTCAACGGGATATCCCTCAAAGCTGCTGTCATAGGCGATTGGATAACCTAGTTTCAGTCGAAACGGCGCTCGCTGAGTACGTTCGTGACCTTAGAGAAAAAAAGAATTCCACCGAAGAGAACTCAGGAATATAGGCTGGCTGTGGGAGCATTGCAATGTTTTGCTTCGCCAAGAACTTACGGACGCAGCGAGACGTGTGGTTGGACACATTGTCGTTATGCAGCATCCATGTAGCGACGGTATCTTTTTGCAAACGGACTACCTTTTTCCGCTGTCGTTGCACAGCACCAGTCATCGGTAATAACGTTGTTCAAATAATCCGATTGCATTCCATACATTCCTTCAGTTCACCTGTGATGAACACTCGACTACTCCATGCTGCTCCATCAATAGTTGAGTCAAGATTAGTGCAGATCTTTCACATAATCCGTTCCTCTGTAATGATGCGATTATAATGAGCCTAGTGTTTTTAAAACACCTTCCGAACCTAGGGTGAAGAGTATGTGTGGGTGGCTGATATATAAATTTTTATTACTGTTATAAATTTTTATATCCATACAATAGTCACCCACACTATCAGCTCATTTTTTATCATTTTATTATTAAGTAAACAGACGATGGGGAAAATTAAATTAAAGTAACGCAAGGTTAAAGTTTTATATTTATTTTAAAATTCAATGTTGAGTAAACGGATAACACATGCTATGTCTGTTTCAAAGCTCGTGCCTTATTCACTATTGTAAGTTAATTAAGAAAAGTGTTAGTCAGAGGAGGTTGAATTAGCATAATACGCGATTTTCGAAGAATAGGGAACAGGATGGGATACCGCATTCAAAGAAACACACAAAGATAGTTCAAAGGCAGGCAAAAAAGAACTGAATCATAGCCAGTCCAGACTACTTAGGCAAAGAAATTCCGCTCCTAGCGGAGTCGTGTTCCCAATGGATAACCACCGACTGGTATTGGAAGTTAAGCAAAGATCACGTGCTTCGATATAACCACAATCTTACCAGAATGCTCTATAAAAATCTTTCTAGAAATTGTGAAATAGCAAAACTTCTCGCGATAGCGATTAATTAAGTTTGAATACGCGAATTATTATGCAAAGGAGTAGCTGAGGGCTAGATTTGTTACTACAGTGGCTGAGGACTAGTTTTGTTACTAGAGCACATGTTCCACGTGCACAAGCACATTTACAGATAATATGTAATTCCACAACGATTTTAATGAAGAAATCAAATCCAAATACGCTAGTTACCGAAAACTTGCGAACTGCGTTAATAACTCTATAGTATTGACCTGATGGCTCGTTAAACAACTTTTACGAACACACGTACACATCATTACGCTTCCACAAGCTTGCATGACTGAAAACTGACCGTGCCTCAAGCCACTTGAACAGCACAAATGCTTACGTAAAATTATCCCACAGACAATCAGGTGCGCTTCCAGAAGTTGGTTCATCATGCATGTTTGCCAAGCTTCGCGAATACTACCGAGCAATTCCTGTACTTCAAACACAAGGCACATAGTCTCTATGCAAGGAAATTGTGTACACTGGAACGACACCTCCTGACAGATTTTAACTGTCTTCCGGGAAAGAAGTACTGACGCGCTTGATTTATATGCCGGGTAGGGAAGCGTGCTCGGACTACATAATGATTACATAAAAGCGTAAATTCACGCATTTCCTTGTTTTGAGATCCGTGTATGTAGAAACTCTCATTACAGTGCTCGCTGTTTTCATTGGAATTCCAGATGACGATGAGAGTTTACAGGGTAACGAGGTTTGTTATTTATTTACTTACTTATTAATTTATTTCTTGTTACCTTTTGTCCTTGGTTATTTTAGTCACATATATTTCATGCGGGTCTATCAAATTTTTGTAATTTTAAAACACTCGAATGTATTTATAAAACTTGTTAAAAAACAGTGTGTTGATTTTTCACGACCACTTCCGTCTCTCACTTACCGTTCCTTTTGATTCCATCTCATTATTATGTTTTAAACTTTTTATGGTTTTAATTTCTAACATTCTTAATCTATTTTGTTTCAGGTAAGTGAACACATCTAATATGACAAGCCTTGTGATTCAGTAAGTACAAGAATTACACTACTTCACGTGGACTGTAATATTACAACTTATCTTCATAGTGCAGTGATTCGCACCAATTAAACAACGAATGTAGACGAATAACTTGAATATAATTTAGATGTCGAGTAAATACTTCAAATAAAGCAATTGGGCTAATTTAACCCAGATTTCGATCCCAAATGGATAGTGTTCTGCTGAACCTTTGCAGACAAAACCAGCATGAAGTCTTGTTCAGTACATTGTAGCTTTTGTTATTTTTGCTCGCAGCCGTATGTAGTTACGGATTCAAATAGTCCACCAGTTATTGTTGTCGCTAGCATCTTGCAGCTGGCGTGTTTGTACAGCGCTCTGGCGACGTCCACTCTTAAACGAGAATCACGAGGGATTGCAGTGTGGCCTAAGAATTCACTCATCCCAGTGCACCCTATCTTTTACCACACTGTACCGAGTTCCCTTTGGGATTTTTTATAGTGTGTGTGCAAGTTCTTGGGCTTTGGATCATTATTTGGCTGCCAGACAGATTATTATGCATTTCTAATTAAATTGCGTGCCTGTATAGTCTCTGATATGATACGGAAACTGGGCTGGCAATCATTAAGACGATAGTATTTTCGTTTCGGCGAGATATTGTCACGAAATTTCAATCACCAATTTTCTCTACCGTATGCCAAAATACTTTGCTGACTTCGTATGCTCAGGGAAAAATTATCATCATGCTAAAATAAGAAAAGCCACAACTCACGCGGCAAGATAAGGCGTTGAATTTTCCCATCTGCTATTCGAGAATGGAATGATAGAGAAATAGTCTGAAACTGTTTTTCAGTGACCCCTCTGCCAAACACTTGAACTGAACTGAAGAGTAATCGTGCAGATTCAGATGTTATTACAGCTGTAATACTTTTGGGACATCTTTTCTCTGACATTTGGACTGTTAATTAGTACCTGGCTTTCATGCATTGCGGATTATGCACCTACGATTGCTTCGTATCGGTGACAAAGTGTGTTCATCCTGCAGATATAGAAGATGTCTAATACTTCACAGGTTTTTAAGCTTCAGCTAGAGAGCTGTATCTCAAATTACGTGCCCAGGAATAAAGTTTACCAACATCCTTTAGTTACATTATTTTAGAAACTCATGTTTCAGAGTAATCTCCAATGCTAGAGAGGTTTTAGAAACCTAATCGTTCGTTGCCGTGGCCATAAGACAGCTTGAAGCAAAGTATCAAGTGGTCCCGTGTTGTCCCCATTACGCCCACGATACATTTTTCTATTGCGTTATTAACGACGGGCAGATTTTATGTTGCTTTCTGTTCCCACATCGACTTGTCTTTTCACCGAAATAGTCAGTTTGTCTCCATTCTCAACGAAGGTTTTCTTAATCTTTTCCTTACGGCTTATTTGAGACGAGTTGGTCACCGTGGCATTTGGTTTTACTGTTTCATGAGTTCGGCTGTCTCTTCCTATCGCCTTTCTCTGTCATTTTCTTCTCTGAATCCTGCCTTGAGTGTTGTCTTCCTGCTGTCGTCTGTCGTCCGTCTTCATCTCCATTATTCCTTACCTCACACTCTCACATAGTAAAAAAGTCTGCGTAGCCCTTTGAGTCCCTCTGATGTAAAAACTTAATTTTAATTTTTTTTATTAAATCTACCTCTATTACCATAGTGAGCAAGGAATACGAGAAGAAACTGGCAAAAGTTAATCAATTTTTATGGAGGTGGTTTCGCTTCGGAACCACTGAGACATACAATTTCCAACCACCGACCACTTCATGAGATATATTTAAAAGCAGTTTCGCATTTTTTCCTGAACACAGTCCCAGATCTCTATGAATTCATAATGCCTGAAAAGATTATAGAACTAAATAAAGAGTAAAAGTGGACCTAAAATTTAGTAAATGTATATTAAAAGTAACCACTACTCCAGTGGTTTGATTTCGGAAACACTCATAATAACAGTAGTACAAATTCTAATTTACATTACAAGAAGTTTAAATATACTTCCTTTTACTGTCAATGATTTATTCAACGTGATCTCTGTAAAAGTATGTCAGACTCCCTTACAATCACGTGGCACATTTGCCGTGTGGGCTGTTTCTTCCAGTACTGTAAGTGACTGCTACAATGCACTACACTCGGAATATTGCAGTGAACCCACTCGATGTCCCTGTCTTGCAGAAACATCGGTGATTTCAGCGAAAGGCACTGGTACTAGTAATAACAATAAATAATAATAATAATAATAATAATAGTAAATTGTGGTTTCAGGCAGAAACCATTGGTATTAAAGGTGTTAATAAGATATATCTCCTTTAAAGAAGCCAATGTGTAATTTTTTGTAATAAACGGAGACGATCAGTATTGTTCACCAAACAGTGCTATTAGGTTGCGCTCAACATGCAGACCATCTCTGTGACTCGATGCAGTGCTTCCTAATACGTAGATCTCAACTTAGTCTGCTAGCAGCGGAGGTTCGAGTCCTCCCTCGGGCGTGGTGTGTGTGTTTGTCCTTAGGATGATTTAGGTTAAGTAGTTTGTAAGCTTAGGGACTGATGACCTTAGCAGTTAAATCCCACAAGATTTCACACAAATTTCTGCTACCAGCAGAGGAGAGTGAATATTTGACATGCTTTGGTGAAACGTCAGAAAAGTAGCTCAATAAAAGTCGGCCGAAGATCCCGAGATGAAAGCCGGCAGAAGTACGTTGCCATGAAATCCTCAACAATGTTTGAATTCATCATCTTTGCTTTTGCTCTGTTGGCGTCAATTTCACATCCTTTGTTACACATGACTGTCTGGACATACACTTTGGTACAACTGTCAGTCTTTACATATGACTCGAATTTCTTTTTTATGAGAAATCTTTGGCTAAGATTCTGCTTCACACATTGGCTTCTTGACAGCCAATCATGTTTTATTCAGCATTTCTCTGTCAGTATCCCTATGATTTGTTTTACACCTGTTATGCACTAGTCGCTGTTTCGTTAGAAGTTTCTTTATCGAACACCGTGAAGGTTTCCTCCCATCATAAACTGTTCTACTAGGTATGTATCCATCCAATGCTTGTAATCCTCTATTACTTTAAGGGAGACATTGATTAAATTGACCAAAAATGTCAATTTTCTATTTATTTTTTATTTGTTAGTACAACTTATGGACAATAAGTTCCCTAAGTTTTAATGTAGAAATCGCATCCGAAGTGCCTGAAAATTAATAAAAAGTGTGAGGCTGCCTCCCTGCCACGCCCACGCTTTGAAGCAGCACTTCAATACAACGATTCTGTGTATCACTTTCAACCAAACGTGTGCGGGATACATCTAGAAGGCCGATCCTGCATTTCTCAAAAAGTGTGTTCATGGCAAAATCCAAATGAGTCTCTAAATTCACTCATATGGAAACGATGCCCTAAAAACACATTTACATCTGCTACAGTTGTCAGAATTCCAACTTGTTGTTGTTGTGGTCTGCAGTCCTGAGACTGGTTTGATGCAGCTCTCCATGCTACTCTGTCCTGTGCAAGCTTCTACATCTCCTACTACCTACTGCAACCTACATCCTTCTGAATCTGCTTAGTGTATTCATCTCTTGGTCTCCCTCTACGATTTTTACCCTCCACGCTGCCCTCCATTGCTAAATTTGTGATCCCTTGATGCCTCAAAACATGTCCTATCAACCGATCCCTTCTTCTAGTCAAGTTGTGCCACAAACTTCCCTTCTCCCCAATCCTATTCAATACCTCCTCATTAATTACGTGATCTTTCCACCTTATCTTCAGCATTTTTCTGTAACACCACATTTCGAAAGCTTCTATTCTCTTCTTGTCCAAACTATTTATCGTCCATGTTTCACTTCCATACATGGCTACACTCCATACAAATACTTTCAGAAACGACTTCCTGATACATAAATCTATACTCGATGTTAACAAATTTCTCTTCTTCAGAAACGCTTTCCTTGCCATTGCCAGTCTACATTTTACATCCTCTCTACTTCGACCATCATTAGTTATTTTACTTCCTAAATAGCAAAACTCCTTTACTACTTTAAGTGTCTCATTTCCTAATCTAATTCCCTCAGCATCACCCGATTTAATTTGACTACATTCCATTATCCTCGTTTTGCTTTTGTTGATGTTCATCTTATATCCTCCTTTCAAGACATTGTCCATTCCGTTCAACTGCTCTTCCAGGTCTTTTGCTGTCTCTGACAGAATTACAATGTCATCGGCGAACCTCAAAGTTGTTACTTCTTCTCCATGGATTTTAATACCTACTCCGAATTTTTCTTTTGTTTCCTTTACTGCTTGCTCAATATACAGATTGAATAACATCGGGGAGAGGCTACAACCCTGTCTCACTCCCTTCCCAACCACTGCTTCCCTTTCATGCCCCTCGACTCTTATAACTGCCATCTGGTTTCTGTACAAATTGTAAATAGCCTTTCGATCCCTGTACTTTACCCCTTCCACCTTCAGAATTTGAAAGAGAGTATTCCAGTTACATTTTAAAAAGCTTTCTGTAAGTCTACAGATGCTAGAAACGTAGGTTTGCCTTTTCTTAATCTTTCTTCTAAGATAAGTCGAAAGGTTAGTAATGCCTCACGTGTTCCAACATTTCTTCGGAAGCCAAACTGATCTTCCCCGAGGTCCGCTTCTACCAGTTTTTCCATTCGTCTGTAAAGAATTCGCGTTAGTATTTTGCAGCTGTGACTTATTAAACTGATAGTTCGGTAATTTTCACATCTGTCAACACTTGCTTTCTTTGGAATTTGAATTATTATATTCTTCTTGAAGTCTGAGGGTATTTCGCCTGTCTCATACATCTTGCTCACCATTTGGTAGAGTTTTGTTATGACTGGCTCTCCCGAGGCTGTCAGTAGTTCTAAAGGAATGTTGTCTACTCCCGGGACCTTGTTTGACTCAGGTCCTTCAGTGCTCTGTCAAACTCTTCACGCAGTATCTTGTCTCCCATTTCGTATTCATCTACATCCTCTTCCATTTCCATAATATTGTCCTCAAGTACATCGCCCTTCTATAAACCCTCTATATACTCCTTCCACCTTTCTGCCTTCCCTTCTTTGCTTAGAACTGGGTCGCCATCTGAGCTCTTGATATTCATACAACTGGTTCTCTTCTCTCCAAAGGTCTCTTTAATTTTCCTGTAAGCAGTATCTATCTTACCCCTCGTGAGATAAGCCTCTACATCCTTACATTTGTCTTCTAGCCATCCCTGCTTAGCCATTTTGCACTTCCTGTCGATCTCATTTTTGAGACGTTTGTATTCCTTTTTGCCTGCTTCATTTACTGCATTTTTATATTTTCTTCTTTCATCAATTAAATTCAATATTTTTTCTGTTACCCAAGGCTTTCTAGCAGCCCGCGTCTTTTTACCTACTTTTTCCTCTGCTGCCTTCACTACTTCATCACTCAGAGCTACCCTTTCTTCTTCTACTGTATTTCTTTCCACCATTCTTGTCGGATGTTGCCTTATGCTCTCCCTGAAACTCTGTACAACCTCTGGTGTAGTCAGTTTATCCAGATCCCATCTGCCACCTTTTCGCATTTTCTTCAGTTTTAATCTACAGTCCATAACCAATAGATTGTGGTCAGGGTCCACATCTGCCCCTGGAAATGTCCTACAATTTAAAACCTGATTCAAAAATCTCTGTCTTACCATTATATAATCTATCTGATACCTTTTAGTATCTCCAGGACTCTTTCATGTATACAACCTTCTTTTATGATTCTTGAACCAAGTGTTAGCTATGATTAAGTTACGCTCTGTGCAAAATTCTACCAGACGGCTTCCTCTTACATTTCTTAGCCCCAGTCCATATTCACCCATTATTTTCCTTCTCTCCCTTTTCCTACTCTTGAATTCCAGTCACCCATGACTATTAAATGTTCGCCTTCCTTCACTACCTGAATAATTTTTTTTATCTCAACATACATTTCATCACTTTCTTCATCATTTGCAGAACTAGTTGGCATATAAATTTGTACTACTGTAGTAGGCATGGGCTCCGTGTCTATCTTGGCCACAATAATGCGTTCACTATGCTGTTTGTAGAAGATTACCCGCACTCCTATTTTTTTAAATTCATTATTAAACCTACTCCTGCATTACCCCTATGTGATTTTGTATTGATAACCCTGTATTCACCTGACCAAAAGTCTTGTTCCTCCTGCCACCGAACTTCACTAATTCCCAATATATCTAACTTTAACCTATCCATTTCCCTTTTTAAATTTTCTAACCTACCTGCCCGATTAAGGGATCTGACATCCCACGCTCCGATCCGTAGAACGCCAGTTTTCTTTCTCCTGATAACGACGTCCTCCTGAGTAGTTCCCGCCCGGAGATCCGAATGGGGGACTATTTTACCTCCGGAATATTTTACCCAAGAGGACGCCATCATCATTTAATCATATAGCAAAGCTGCATGCCCTCGGGAAAAATTACGGCTGTAGTTTCCCCTTGCTTTCAGCCGTTCGCAGTACCAGCACAGCAAGGCCGTTTTGGTTAATGTTGCAATGCCAGATCAGTCAATCATCCAGACTGTTGCCCCTGCAACTACTGAAAAGGCTGCTGCCCCTCTTTAGGAACCACATGTTTGTCTGGCCTCTCAACAGATACCCCTCCGTTGTGGTTGCACCTACGGTACGGCTATCTGTATCGCTGAGGCACGCAAGCCTCTCCACCAACGGCAAGGTCCATGGTTCATGGGGGGAGGAATTCCAACTTATGATGCAGTTATTGTATTTAATGATGGGAACGTCTGAAGGATGAAGGCATTATAAAGAATGGGCTTTAAGATAGGAAATTTTACTCAAGACATCCTGAGAAAAATAGATTTACAGCGTGTCTCTGCAGCTGAAAAGACAATTGAAGACCTTGTAAAGGAAAGAAGGCAGACAACAAGAAACCAGAAGAGAAGCCTTGAACGGAAAGACGACCTAGAGTATAAATGTAGTGCCTTCTGAAAAAGGGTCATAAGGAAAAAAGTTAGGTTGAACTTGAAATTACGTTTTCTGAAAAGTTTTTTAAAAGTTTATGTACCTTTTCGTCAGATTCTATGAATGCTAGAATTATGAAATTTTGAACACATATTTCTGTAGACCTAGTAAACATTGTATCCAGAGCAAATTTTGAAATTCTGATTGCAAACTGAGATATGGGGCAAAGTGCTGGATATTTTGCTCGAATTTAAAATTGTACTTGTGGAATTATAATTAACAAATTATGAAAACTGTAAGTGCTAAGACAGTATCGTTTTATAATGTTATTGAGAATGTAACATGCCATAGTTTACATTAATTAAAAATGCATTTTTAAGTAATGAAATTTAATTTGTTTGTTAAATGTCAGTATTAAATAAAACACACGAATTCCTAAAAACAGTGGAGTGTTCGAATATTAGCGACAGCGTCTGAAAGTGTGTGTCATCAAGAAGTCCACCGACGCGAAGCAGTTTACTTTCTGCTCTTGTGTTTTGTACACATTGCAGAGCAAATGAGCTGCGTGTGTAAAGGCGGTGGGCGTCCTCTCCCGACCAATCGCTTCCGAGCAAACAAGTCATTCCTGTCACGTTACACCGCAGCCGGGCCCGAATAGGTATGCATCGTTTCGCAGGGCGGGACACTAGAACCCGCAAGCGGCCCTCCTCCGCAGCGGCTGGTGTTTTGTTTACTGGCGCCGACTGCTGAGTTGTTTACACTCGGCGCGCGGTTTAGTGGCGCGCACCACCAGCTGTCCGTGCGTTTGTTTGCTGTGCGATCCCGCGAGTACGCAGAGTCCTGGAAGAAGCATCCCTGCCACTGTGGATTTACGGGCGATGCCCTCTCAAATGTAGGCAGGCTGGACAAACAGACAAGACACACTCAATTTTTTTCTACTTCCGGAGCCAGTTGAACCGCTTCGCCTCGTATAAGTGCAATACACGTAAGAAGGTAAGTGGTGGGGCGATGGGCAGTAGCAAGGGGCAGTGTACCACGTGACGCTTCAGCCAATACCTTTATTCTGCGGCGTCTGTCTGTAGTGTACGATTCTGGGTGAGTGTTGCTTTGCGTCTTAATTTATCTATACCGAAGTTACTCACCCATTGTTGTGTTTATTATTGTTTTGTAGTTCAAATGGCTCTGAGCACAATGGGACTTAACATCTGAGATCATCAGTCCCCTAGAACTTAGAACTACTTAAACCTAACTAACGTAAAGACATCACACACATCCATGCCCGAGGCAGGATTCGAACCTGCGACCGTAGCAGTCGCGCGGTTCCGCACTGAAGCGCCTAGAAACGCTCGGCCACCGCGGCCGGCTATTGATTTGTAGTGTTTCGTCCGAAGACTGGTTTGATGCAGCTCTCCACACTAGTCTATATATGTGCCTATGCAAGGGTCTTCATCTTTGTAGTAAACGTCGCATCACAGAATGCACTCTAGCAATGGAATGAGCTATTACACTAAAAAGAAATCGTAGGAGGCAGCTTACAAAACTTAAGACGTTATGATAAGATGGCTTGCTTGCCAACCGTGGTCACAATTTTCCAAGTGGATTATTGTTTACTTGTTATCGAGTCCAGTCAGTGTGTTGATACGGCAGCACATGGGCGAGTCTCGGGAAAATCGCACACTGCGTACTTCAATTTGCAGTAACAGGCCAGGAGGAAACAGTCAACACGTTTCTTCAGCGTCCCACAGACCACGCACGTCGATGACACACACTTGCTCAATACATCAGCCATTCAATGAGATCGAAATTGAACTTTCGATAAACTCACTCTGTTCGTTAAGAACACGGTGAGGGTGTTCGCTGTTAGCCGGCCGGAAGTGGCCGAGCGGTTCTAGGCGCTTCAGTCCGGAACCACGCGGTTGCTGCGGTCGCAGGTTCGAATCCTGCCTAGGGCATGGATACGTGTGATGTCCCTAGGTTAGTTAGGTTTAAGTAGTTCTAAGTCTAGGTTACTGATGACCTCGGATGTTAAGTCCCATAGTGCTCAGAGCCATTTGAACCATTTTTTTGTTAAGTCCAATAGTGCTTAGAGACATTTGAACCATTTTTTGTTTGCTCTTGTTGTTGACTGTCTGCTTTTCCTCGAGCACGTTAAGTAGTCTTCTTCTACATGCGGTATGTCAAATCTCCCTGTCATCTGTCATATCCATTACTGAGTCTGTCTGTATAACTACACTGTCCAGTCACATTAATGTGACAGTCTGTCAAAAACCTGAATAACCACCATTTGGAGCGTGGACCACTGCGAGACGTGCAGGAAGAGAGTCAGTGAGTTTCTGGAAGGTAACGACAGGGCTCTAGAGCCATGCAGACTCCAGTGCCGTGGCCAGCTGCGCTAGGTTTGTCGGTTAAGGATCCATCGCGCGAACAGCCCGATCGACGTGGACCCACAGATTGTCAGCAGGGTATAAATGTGGACAGTGTGGTGGTCAGGGGAGTATGATGAACTCATTGTGTTGCTCAACACGTTGCATTTCCCTGTTGGTAGGTCCCATCGCGACAACGAAAAGTAATTACAGGTAGGGGTGAGCAGGGTCCACAAGGGTAGATGCACACTTGTGTTGATCCACTGTACTTGCTAGAAGGACGAGATCATCCAGGAATGCCTCAAAAACATTCACCAGACCATAACACTTCCTCTTCCGGCCTTGATGTTTCCGGCGAGTTTTGAAATAGTTTGCCTCTGACGTTTTAATTCGTACACACTAATGGCCATCTGTCATCTGGAAAGGCCACCTGTCGCCACTCATTGGAAGTATAGCTGCAGTTTTGGCGTGCAAATTTCAGCTTTCTTCGCCGAAGAACAGCAGTCAGTATGGGAACATGAACCAGACGCCTGCAGCGGAGGCCCATGCGCAGCATAGTTGGCTAAACGGTCGTTGAGAAGACACTGTTGGTAGTGCTTTGGTTCAAATGGGCGGTCAAAACACATCTCCGCAGCAATCGTTTACTCCTGACCCATGTTGCACTACAATTGCCATGCCTGGTATACTCGAACCACGGGGGCACTCAAACAGCTTACAATTTTAGCCTTTGACCCGACATCCAATGATCATGCCATTTTGGACCTCAGATAAACTGCTCCATTTCCGTATCGCGTCAACGACTGCACTGTTTTCCGCATCCCCCAACACGCTTTACATACCTTCCACTGTTAGTGCAGCCATCTGTCGTCTGTGAGCACCTATTTCACGTTGACGTAGAACATAGGCGGTGGCAATATTGCTGTGACCGGACTAAGTATATGCTCATCGAAGGCTCCTGTTCTCTGGAGGGAGATGTTGACCGTTTCCTCCTGGCCTTCTGCTGAAGTTCGATGTACTAGACGGGCTATTGCCTCGAGACTCGTCCGTTCGCTGTCGTAGCGATATATTGGTTGGACTTGTTGTCAAGTACACAAGAGTCCACTACGAAAATGTCTGCTTCTGTAAGCCATCAAACCATCCTTTCATCATTTCTTAAGTTTTATATGTTGCCACCTACGAATTCTTTTACATATTTTATATTTGTAAAGAACGGCTTTTATTTGTATATAATCATGTTTTTTACTGTAATAACCGCTTCCATTTCAAGACTGTGTAATGGAGTGAGCCTATGAAAGAAGGCTCGATCCCATAAAGACGGCACTTGCCGTAACACTGGCCCAGTATTATGCCGTGCTCACCTGTCGGTCAGTTAGGATAGTTACCGAAATGAGAGACTCTTGGACTCATGGCGTTCACGACATTTGCGGCAGCAACAAAACAACAGACCCGGTTTGGGGCGAAAATACTGACCGTGAGGCCAGTCGGGTCGTCAAATCAGGGTGTCATCGAGTCGGCAACTGTCACAGAGTCGCCTTCCGCCGTCATCTTGACAGGTCCACATGCCAGAAGGTCCAGCCGCAGTACTGATGGGCCGAAGGTTGAACTCAGGCTGCCATAGAAACCGAGGCACTGGCCGTCTCCAGCAATCAGACGCCGGGCCTGAGTTCGTTCCCCGGACGCGTACGCTCTCGTCACCCAGCATAGGCGGGGCAGGCTGTCAGCTCGTCACAGACTCAACCTGGCTGTGCCCGTTTGCCACGTCAGCTCGTGATGCCGCGCGGACACCAGCCAGGAACGGCTACCATGCAACGTCACCCACGTGCTCGGTTCGCTCTGAGCGTAGCAGCTACTGACGTCTTCGTGGCAACATTTCGTCACCAACGTCCGTGGATCGAAGCGTGAACACGCCCGTGGAACATGGCCATTGGGATTCGATGCCAAACTGCGCCGCAGTTCTAGGAAAAGTGCCTGTAGTTGCTCTAAGCTTGTTGGCGCAATAGAGAGTTCGAACAATAGAGAGCCACTTTCTCCTTAGACTGTAACCTACGGCAACCCGTCGAAACCGCATCTCCGTTATGGGAGAGTCGAACGGCATTCTGAGAAACCAGATGAAAGGCTCCCCACCCATCTCTAGCAGTCATTAGCCACCATGTCATTACAACTGCATTATAATTAGCATGTAGTACATTTGTCCTGTGACATGATTTTTACTTGCTGTACAATTCCCCTGCTAAAAGCAAAGTCATTTGAATTTTAGTTTATGAATTGTACGATTCTTTCAGGTAATGAGACCGAGTGAGGTGGCGCAGCAGTTAGCATACTTCATTCGCTTTCGGTAAGACATCGGTTCAAATCCGCGTCCGACTGTCCTGATTTAGGTTTCCCGTGATTTCCCTAAATCGCTTCAGGTGAAAGCCGGGATGGTTCCCTTGAAAAGGAAGGCCGATTTCCCTCCCCATCCTTCCCTAATCCGAACGTGTGCTCCGTCTCTATAAAGACTTCGTTGTCGACTGGACGTTAAACACTGACGTCCTCCTCCTCCTCCGTAAAAACGAGCTCTACTGTCATTTTATTTTACATCTCTGTTTTATATTTATCTGGTTTTCTGAACTTACGTAAGCCGCGCATGCATCTACACTTTCTCTCTCTTTCTCTCTCTCTCTCTCTCTCTACTGAAGTGCTCTTAGTTTATCTTGCTGTTATAAACGTGATGCAGACGCACGAAAGGCATTTTGTAATGTTGTAACTATGACACATGAGTCTGCTATATGCCTAACAGGTATGTTTTTTTTTATTTTTCGTGTTTCACAGTAACTATGTGCATTGTTTTTTCTCTACTTTAGTTCTGATGTTGGCTACTTACCAGGCGAAACTTTTCACCCTTTCTAATTAATTTCAGCAGTCAATACAATTCCAAAAAAATTATTATTAGACTGTATAGTTTCGTGAAATAAATACTTACTTGCCTAAGTAATCTGGTCAACTGTTTAGTACAGCATCTTGACAGGAAATACTTACTAAAAGGTTCAGTTGTTATGTATATTCGCTCACTCTCACAGCTTGTTAATGTATAACATGACTCTGTGAGACAGTTTTGTGCTTCTTGGTGTGTTCACATTCATGCGAAAACGTTGTATAGGTACTGCACTGTTGATGGTACAGGTGAGATGCTATACATCTGGTAAGGTTGTGTACTGACTATTTAACCACGTTTGTGCTGTATATTATTTCGTGTTGAAGTTTGAAGTTTGTGAACTTTATAACCTTTGTATGAATATCTTTTATTAGGCATTAGACTTCAAAGAGGCAGGCTATTGTGCCAAAAACTAAAAGTTTCATAACGAATTGTAGTATTAGAACGCAATTTTAGACTGTAAAAGTTTTTTGCCTTCGATGTACTGTAAAAAAAGATGTTCATCATATAACAAGTTTTAAATAATTAAACTTTATTCCATTAGGAACTGATGTTATCAGAAACATCATTATAGGTGTGACCCTCAATGCGACGCATTAAACTAGTATTTATTGTGAAGTGGAACCAAAGAACCTCATCTTCGGAAGCTTCTTATCACGCTTGAAACGCATGGTGTGTCAGACATGTTTCGTGGGAGTCAAATCAGCGGACAAGGAAGGATATTGAAGGATCCATTCGTTCCTCAACTAGGTAGTTCAGATGGCTCTAAGCACTATGAGACTTAACATCTGAGGTCATCAGTTCCCTAGACTTAGAACTACTTAAACCTAACTCACCTAAGGACATCACACACATCCATGCCTGAGGCAGGATTCGCACCTACGACTGAAGCGCCTAGAACCGCTCGGCCACAGCGGCCGGCTCAACTAGGTAGTGTTCTGTATGCGGCGTCAAAGCTGTTACACTTTACATTCCTGTCAGTGTAAGTTTTAACATTTTGACTGCCCTTGTAATGTGTCGCAGGAGAGAAGCATACGGCCAGATACCGTTCCGAAGTAATACTTTAAATAAATCCTAGTATACAGCCAACGTCGACATTTCAATCAGCATGATGTTGCCGATTATTGAAGCTCTTGATTATATTGGTGTGCAGAGCCATAACATGAACTAATCGGCCGGCCGCGGTGGTCTAGCGGTTCAGGCGCTCAGTCCGGAACCGCGGGACTTCTACGGTCGCAGGTTCGAATCCTGCCTCGGGCATGGATGTGTGTGATGTCCTTAGGTTAGTTAGGTTTAAGTAGTTCTAAGTTATAGGGGACTGATGACCACAGATGTTAAGTCCCATAGTGCTCAGAGCCATTTGAACCATTTTTGAACCATGAACTTATCAAAGACAGGAAGGGATGAAGGACCCCATCAAAACAGTAGGAAGGCTAAAGAGTTTTTACGAAATTAAATCAGTGTTTTATGTTCCACGGGACGAGAAGCACGTAGACGTCATGAACATCTGACGTTGTCTTGTGCCATTTTTAAAGCTAGTGTGCTCAGTCACTAAGTAGCAGACTACTTTATTCGGGATGAGGACACCGAACCAGGCTGATGCCAGTCGTTCACGACACTGCGTTAGGTGTGCCGCATAGCTGAAGAAGTTGCGGACGGCGGTGTTTGCATGTCATTACCCGTTCACCGCCCCGGTCCTTATTTGCAGACTTAGCGACGACCCGTAAATGCTACGGTCGTGGCGGTATTGTATCTCGGCGGGCGGCCCACATTTAGGGTGGTGCTGTTGGCGCTGCAGCACAGCGCACACCGTTGCCATTGCATACACTTGCGCAACCGCCGTTCTCCGTTCGCTGTACCGTGGGAACAAAAGCAACAGCGTCTTCATGGACCGTGCAGATACACAAAGATGCCGCGCCGGATGGCACTTTCTCCATTGAAAACAAGTTAATAGTGGGTGAACCATACCGTCACATTTCTAGAACGGAGCCCACAACGCCTTTCACCCTTTCCGCTCCAGTGTTCAGCCTCGCCTGACTCATCGATTTTCCGCTTTACTTCTAGTGTTGTACAATCTCCGATGCAGAGTCAGATTTTTTTTTTACAGTTTCATGTACAAAGCAGCTTTTTTTGGGGGGGAGGGGGATTTTACCGATGTGAGAGAGCACGAAGAACCTTGCTCTGTATAGTACAACAACTCGTGCTGACTTTGTGTGTGATTAGATTAGATTAGATTAGATTAATACTTGTTCCATAGATCATGAATACGACACTTCGTAATGATGTGGAACGTGTCAGGTTAATAAAAGATGTCTGTACAAGAAATTACATTACACAAAATATTGCATGACACTAATGATTAAGTTTTTTTTTTTTTTTTTTTTTTTTTTTTTTTTACTTTATATCTAAAAATTCAGCCAATGAGTAGAAGGAGTTGTCATCTAGAAATTCTTTTAATTTATTTTTAAATGTTAGTTGGCTATCTGTCAGGCTTTTGATGCTGTTTGGTAGGTGCCCAAAGACTTTTGTGGCAGCATAATTTACCCCTTTCTGTGCCAAAGTCAGATTTAACCCTGCATAGTGAAGATCATCCTTTCTCCTGGTGTTATAGGTATGCACACTGCTATTACTTTTGAATTGGGTTGGATTATTATCAACAAATTTCATAAGGGAATATATATACTGTGAGGTTACTGTGAGGATCCCTAGATCCTTAAATAGATGTCTGCAGGATGACCGTGGGTGGGCTCCAGCAATTATTCTGATTACACGTTTTTGTGCAATGAATACTTTTCTACTCAACGATGAATTACCCCAGAATATGATGCCATACGAAAGCAGTGAATGAAAGTAGGCATAGTAAGCTAATTTACTGAGATTCTTATCACCAAAATTTGCAATAACCCTAATAGCATACGTAGCTGAACTCAGACGTTTCAGCAGACCATCAATGTGTTGCTTCCAGTTTAACCTCTCATCAATGGACACACCTAAAAATTTTGAAAATTCTACCTTAGCTACAGACTTCTGTTCAAATTCTATATTTATTACTGGAGTTTTGCCATTTACTGTACGGAACTGTATATACTGTGTTTTATCAAAATTTAAAGAGAGTCCGTTTGCTGAGAACCACTTAATAATTTTGTGAAAAACATCATTTACAATTACATCACTTAGTTCTTGGTTTTTGGATGTTATTACTATACTTGTATCATCAGCAAAAAGAACTAACTTTGCATCTTCATCAATGTGGAATGGTAAGTCATTAATGTATATCAAGAACAGTAAAGGACCTAAGACCGAACCCTGTGGGACCCCGTGCTTGATAGCACCCCAGTTTGAGGAATCAGCTGATTTAACATTACACGAACCACTTATTTCAACTTTCTGCATTCTTCCAGTTAAGTATGAATTAAACCATTTGTGCACTGCCCCACTCAAACCATAATGATTTAGCTTATCTAAAAGAATTCCATGATTTACACAATCAAAGGCCTTTGAGAGATCACAAAAAATACCAATGGGTGATGTCCGGTTATTCAGAGCATTTAATATTTGATCAGTGAAAGCATATATAGCATTTTCTGTTGAAAAGCCTTTCTGAAAACCAAACTGACATTTTGTTAGTACTTTATTTTTACAAATATGGGAGGCTACTCTTGAATACATTACTTTCTCAAAAATTTTTGATAGAGCTGTCAGAAGAGAGATTGGGCGGTAGTTGTTGACATCCGACATATCCCCCTTTTTATGCAATGGTTTTACAATGGCATATTTCAGTCTATCAGGGAAAACACCCTGCTCCAAAGAGCTATTACATACGTGGCTGAGAATTCTACTTATCTGTGGGGAACAAGCTTTAAGTACTTTGCTGGAAATGCCATCAATTCCGTAAGAGCTTTTACTTTTCAGTGAGTTTATTATTTTACTGATTTCAGAGGGAGAGGTTGGTGGAATTACAGCTGTTTCAAACTGTGCAGGTATGGCCTCTTCTATTAATAGCCTTGCCTCTTCTAGTGAAGATCTAGATCCTATTTTCTCCACAACATTTAAAAAATGATTATTCAAAATATTTTCAATTTCTGATTGTTTGTTAGTGCACTTGTCATTCAATTTTATTGCACTAAAGTCTTCCTGTGCTCTTGGTTGCCCTGTTTCCCTTTCAATAATATTCCAAATTGCTTTAATTTTATTATCAGAGTTACTGATCTCAGACATGATACACATGCTTCTGGACTTTTTAATAACTTTTCTTAGTACCGCACAATAGTTTTTATAATATTGAACAATTTCGGGGTCAGTACTCCATCTTGCTGTTAGATACAGTTCTCTTTTGCGGTTGCAAGATATTCTTATTCCTTTAGTTAGCCAAGGTTTATTATATGTTTTCTTGGAATTATGTTTAACTATTTTCTTGGGAAAACAATTTTCAAATACCCTTAAAAATGTATTGTGAAATAAGTTATATTTCAAGTTTGCATCGGGTTCCTTATACACTTCATCCCAGTCTAGCTGCTGTAGGCTTTCCCTAAAGTTTGCAATATTTATATTGTTAATTGAACGCACTGCTTTGAAAGTCTGATTTATTATACTGCATGGAGCTATGTCATGTACTGTAACAAGCTGTGCACTATGATCTGAAAGACCATTCTCAACAGGATAAGCATTTATGTCCTTAAACTTATCTTGGTCTATAAAAAAGTTATCTATCAATGTACTGCTGTTCTTTGTTATCCGAGTAGGAAAATCAATGACGGAGCTCAAATTGAAAGAACTGAGTAATACTAAAAGGTCATTCTTCCTATTACACTCTTTCAGGGAATCAACATTGAAATCCCCACAAATGATAATTTGCTTCCCCCTGTCTGACAGATAGCACAACAAAGCATCCAAGTTTTCCAGAAATAGCTGGAAATTCCCTGAGGGGGACCTATACACTGTTACAATTATGAAAGTGCCATCCTTTAGTTTAAGTTCAGTGGCACATGCTTCCATATGTTGCTCTACACAAAATTTTTTAGTTTCTAAATTTTTTGCACTGTGGAAGCTTTTGACATATATGGCAACTCCTCCTCTCATCATATTATCTCTACTTACATGTGCAGCTAATTTGTACCCATTGATGCTAACCTTTTGCATATCAGTGACAATGTGATGCTCAGACAGGCATAGTACATCTATTACATTCTCAGTTTCTATATCTTCTAAACAAAGCAGAAGCTCATCAATTTTATTGTTCAATCCCCCAATATTTTGATGAAATATACTAACATTTTTCATTTTACTTTTGCAACTATCTTGAACTTTTTTGACATCTTTAGTACTTGCATGGCTGAGTTTCCCACTGGACACTGATCTTACACTAAAAAAGAGTTTCCACCATGAGATGTAGTTCCTCCCCCCTTTAAATTTCCTGCTATCAGCCCAGCCAGTTTACCCTTCCCTTTCCTGTTGAGGTGTAGGCCATGTCTAGTATAGTCCCACCTACAGAGTGAATCAACACGAACCACACCAATGTGTGACCCCGCACCAGATCCAAGTAGCCGTTCCAACTCCAAATTAACTCTCCTGACAGAAGAGGTCAAATGAGGTCGGTCGTGGCGTTCCAGAACCGACACAAACCCAACACTGGTATGATTCGATGCCGATGCAATCTTTGCCAGGTCACACTCTATGCTGTACCCCGGATCTCTGTCAATACTGTTGCCCGGCCCACCCACAATAACCACGGTGTCCTCCTTAGTAAAACCTTTACATAGTGAACCTAAATCCTCTGTAACCTGCCCAAGTTCAGCACTAGGTTTGAAAAAACTTGTGACCTGGTAATCCAACCCTAATTCATCCTGCAGAAGTTGGCCCACACCCCTAGCATGCGAACTACCTAGCAACAAGACTTTCTTTCTCTTTGCAGACTTCCCTACATTCTTAATCAATTTGCTGCTGAAAGCTTGTTGAGCCCTGTGTACATCTACTTCTGTGAGAGGCTCATCAGTTTCTGACTGAGGCAACAGGTCAAACCTATTTTGCACATTAATAACAAAGCGGTCAGAAGAATTTCTTGGCCTGTTCCTCATGCCTGTTGCCACTTCCCACCCCTGTTTACCCTTCTCCCCCCTTAACCTGCCCAGTTTTCGCCTAGCCTCATCTAACTCAGCCTGAAGGGCAGCAATTTTCCCCTCCTGTTCCACAATCTTCCTATCTCTACTGCATAGCCTACAGAACCACTGATGAGTCTCGCTCATTTTCCCAATTCCCACGCCACTACAGTCGCCCCAATGAAAAAAGTTACTACATCCATCACACCAGACCCCGGAGCTAACGATCCTACGGCACGTCAGGCACTTTACACTCATGGTACAAATCTATTTTAGTCACAGAAAGACAATTAAGTTACCGGAAAACAATGAAAATACGTGTACGAAAAATTAGGCCTACTCGCGACTATGTAAACAGTGGTTCAGAAGTTTTTTTACTGGAAATTACTTAAGAGATGACGATACTCTACAGATATAAAGGGGCAGCAAACGTATTTAGCACACTAAACTATCAGTAAATGCACTTAAGATTGCGGTATGAAGTTTAATCTGAAAACTCAAAAGTTCGGCCTGGCCGCGATATGTAAACAAAATGAACTTTACGTGATTACTGTGAAAATACGCGAGTAAGACAAAAACCTTTAATGGTATGCTTGCAGAGCACTATAATTAACGTAATAAATTAGTTTAAAGTGTTAAAAAACAGTTTATTACTACTTAAATTACTTATCTTGTACAAGAGCTGTGACTCAGAGTGAGTGTTTTTAAATTGTTTAAGTCAAACCTACCCAAAGCTGCACCCTCTCTCCCATCGGCACTCGCATTCACTCCCACAACCACTCTATCTCCCATTGTTTTAACCGTAAATCTGGTCAAATGTTTTAAAACTTCCAGTTAAAATACAAGTAATGTAAGAGGAAAGCCAAAATTATTACGTATGGGTATGCGGCTGGCTGATCACTTACAAAAAGAGCCGATGAGCCAGCCACCATAGCACGTACATGCCTTCAGCGACAATCTTTGAGACACGACAGACAAGGGCCAAGTATACCAAGTGAAGCTCCATTACTCATTCGCGGACAAGGATAAATAACAAAGGACACCCTCCACATAAAACGTCGTACATACAATACAGTTGTCAAACCATACCAAAGGCAATTACTTGAAAAACGCCGGCCAGTGTGGCCGAGCGGTTCTAGGCGCTTCAGTCTGGAACCGCGAGACTGCTACGGTCGCAGGTTCGAATCCTGCCTTGGGCATGGATGTGTGTCATGTACTTAGGTTAGTTAGGTTTAAGTAGTAATCTAGGGGACTGATGACCTTAGATGTTAAGTCCCATAGTGCACAGAGCCATTTGAACCAACTTGAAAAACATGACAAATAAAATTTATGTACAGAAAGGGAACATACAATCATCTACAATTCAACATAGCGGGAATAACGATTAACAGTAGAAGCACGTTAGCCTCCCGTGACTGATGTAATAAAGTACGTATGAATGTACATACTGCTATCGGATACAATGTTCCGGATTAATAAAACTTAAGATATAAATTTGTTAGGGATACGTTTCCAGCAACTATATATCAGAGCATACAAATCACTTAAACATAATTTTTGCTATTAACACCATTAAATGAACTTCGCTAATTTCTTGAGACTGCAGAGTCTTCACCAGGTCGAGAGCATATCTCTCACTACAAAGAAACAGAAAACATGTGTGGTGTATTTCTTGACAAAAGAAGTGAAAGTCTATTATACTAGGCTGACGACTTACTGCATGACTCTCCATTGAGTGCTGCGATGGTCAAACACCTATCCTCATTTCTGGAGCTATTTTTTTTTTACTGTTTTTCCCTCCATAACTTTCCACGACGGTTTTAAAGTGAGAGAAACACGGCATATTTTACTAGTTCATAACAACCTGCTGCAAGTGTGTTCCTTATGGACGGTTATACTGGTTTTATTAATGGCAGCTGTCTTGTCCTCATATTGCGACAACCTGTGCGCTTCCCCCGCCTTTACAGTGCCAGGTGCAAGGGATGTGTGTGAAGAATGACTGTTCATAAGCCTGTGTAAAAGCTCAGACCTTATTAATTTTACGTTAATGTTATAGTCGACAGATATGCATAGAAGCGAGCAGTATATTAGTTGACCCTTTTAGGAACTTAATATTCACCCAATTTTGACAGTAAGTCCCACCGTGATGCTGGACGCCGCTTTTGTAGTGTCTGCCACTGGAGTCGGATGGGCATCTTCGTGCCACTCTCACGCTTACTACACGAACCTGTGAGGAAACGCGCTGCTCTTCTTATGACCTGGATTTTCTCCATCAGTGTCCCACCTGGCAAAGGTCCCGAGTAGACTAGCAATACTGAAGCATGGATCGAACGATGGTTTTGGAAAGAACGTCTTTTGTAAGTGAACTACACTGTCTGAGGATTCTTCCAATGAACATCAGGATGGCATCTGCCTTACCTGCGACTAGTTTGATGTGGTCACACTTTAAATTGCTCCGTACGCTTCTCCCAAAATATTTAATGGATATGTCTGCTTTCAGTGATTGTTCAGCAATAGTTTAATCAATCAACAACGGCGACTTCCGCCTACTTTGCGCAGTGCGTTATTTTGAGTGTCAACTGCAAATCTTTGCACAAAGCGTCGACCCTCCGCAGTTCTTCATGAATTCTGCTACAGTTTCCTAGCGTTGCGGCTTCTCTATATACAACAGCTTCATCATCAACAAACATAAGTTTCTGCAATCACCGATTCAATTGCGGATATGCTTCTGTAAGGTTTCTATAATTTCGCACCTTACAAGCACTCATTCAGATACTTTGCCGTGATTTACAAACACAATTAGGTATCATGTGATAGGTTGTACATCGTATATATGAATATATAAAGAAGACTGACGTTGTCACGTGCGCCTTGTAAATAGGTGAAGGCGGGGCAAGATTGGGAAGCTAACTTTAAACCTTAAATAAGGACTGGAATAACGAAATCATGTGACGATAAGGTTTGGAAACATGGTTCTATGAATTGTAGAATCAGGTATTACTTTTTATTTAGGCCTCTTACTTAGTACTCAAGTGTGGACAGCCTCGTCATCATTACTTTCTGTCCCTGCACAAGTGTCGTGGGCACCCCGACGCTGAAACACATATTTCTGTGGCACGTTGAACTGTTGAGCAGCCCTGAAAGAACCCATATGACCTTCCATAACAGCATTTACAGCCCCTTCCATTGATTCCAATGACCAATCTTGCCTGGAAGTTTGTCGCTGATACTTGCGAACCACCTGAAATAAAACACGTGGAACGTACTATTGAGTCAGATCATTCCTGGTAATCTATATTATACAGTAAATACCATATTTCCAATAGTCAGTCGTTAAAGCATGGCAAGAATACTGACTTTGCACGTTTCGTGTATTTTTATTCACCATATAGCCTGAGGCATACTTTGTAATTCATTAGGAAAGTGTTGGAATAACGAATACCATTCTATTTACCATTGTATTCAACGTTTAATGTACGAGTTCAAAGCCCGCAGCGAGGTAAACACATGAGACGATAAGAACGTAATGGCTGAACATCTTGCCCCACCTCGTCTTGCCCCCTACCATTCTGTCAGGTTATTTTACGCCAACATGAACACTATGTAGTGAACATTGACTACTGACACAGCAGTTTACTGTTAATAAGACGTACTATTCAGTGCTATATATACAGTCTGGACAAATGTTCACGAAACACAAGTTTTAGGACCTCGAAAGGTGTAAAACATTGCAAATCAGTATAACCATTGTACGTACCTTGAAAAGCTCACGGAAACCGCCGCGAAACTAAGGTTCAGCAATGTCAACACTCTGGGACCTGTGTATAGATGATGTTGACGTAGCTATCCACAGAGGGCAGCACTCTAACTATAGCTTATAGCCCTTACTCGTCTTACCCCACCTCTCCTTCTTGCCTCGCCTTCCCCAAATTGTTAACGCTTATTGCACGAAAGGTGATGGAATGTCTTTATTATCAGAATGGCGTAATGAATGATTGCCTGTACTTGTAGAGGTTGGAACGACAGTGGAAATGGAACGGCAGACGGAACTCAAGCCCTGGGTGGAAGGCCCACACAGGTGTGTTGGTCCTGCTTAAACACAGGAAGTACCAAGACGGACGTTGGGATACCTGAGCGCTGGAGCACAATAGAGTCGCGACTGGTTCGAGAGGACTGAAAGGGTGAAGTGGTTGACGCCTACGGTTGCTGGACACGGGTGCGGGTGTCAGAGAAAGTTGGGGAAGAACTACGACAGTGGTCAGCACGGCAGAGTTGGCAGCATTCCAGTCCACAGCTGACGGCGCAACAAGCGGCTGCCCGACACGACAGCGGCACTGCTGGCCGGGCCAAAACACACACACACCACTGTATCCATTAAGGTGCGTACACAAGATACGCTGCTCAACTAGGAGCGTGCACTCCACATGTGCAAAATCACAACTACGCATGTGCATTTGCATATGCGTAATTTGTTCTGGAACGCATTTGTCATGGCTTATTGCTTCTCCTGTTTGGTTCATGTCTCTAGCACTGTTTACTAGCTGACAGGCAGCTGATGCCCCTTTGTGTTTCGTTGTGCAGTGTTGCGGCTGTGCTTTAAGTCGATTTATGTACAATGAAATTCGTAGATGTTATAAATGAAGGGGATTCATATACAGCCGCGCGGTTTGAGGCGCCATGTCACGGATTGCGCGCGAGCCGGAGTGGCCGTGCGGTTCTAGGCGCTACAACCTGGACCCGAGCGACCGCTCCGGTCGCAGGTTCGAATCCTGCCTCGGGCATGGATGTGTGTGATGTCCTTAGGTTAGTTAGGTTTAATTAGTTCTAAGTTCTAGGCGACTGATGACCTCAGAAGTTAAGTCGCATAGTGCTCAGAGCCATTTGAACGGATTGCGCGGCCCCTCCCGCCGAAGGTTCGAGTTCTCCCTTGGGCATAGGTGTGTGTGTTGTTCTTAGCTTAAGTTAGTTTAAGTAGTGTGTAAGTCTAGGGACCGATGATCTCAGCATTTTGGTCTCTTAGGAATTCACACACATTCATACATATTTCATATAGAATGCCATTTCTAAAGATTATTTTAACAAAAATTTGAGATGCAATGCCTTGAGCGCCAAGTATCAACTTGACTTAGCGGAAACTAAAAATAAGATAAGTCTTCGGTTGTTTTTTTTTTCGGCCCGCCACGAATTTCTCTCCTGTCCCAACCTCTTCATCTCACAGTAGCACCTGCAGCCCCTACTTCCTCAATTATTTGCTGGATGTACTCTTCCTCAATTATTTGCTGGATGTACTCCAATCTCTGTCTTCCTGTGCCGTTTTTTACCTCGACAGATCCCTGTACTACCATGTCTTAACAGATGTCCTATCATTCTGTCCCTTCTCCTTGTCAGTGTTTTCCACATATTCCTTTTCTCTACGGTTCTGCGCCGAACCTCCTCATTCGTTATCTGTCCATCTAATTTTCAACTTTCGTGTGTCGCATCACATCTCAAATGCCTCGATTCTCTTCGATTCTGGTTTCTCCACAGTTCATATTTCACTACCGTAAATTCTGTGCTCCAAATGTATATTATCAGAGATTTCTGCCTCAAATTAAGGCTTATGTTTGATACCAGTAGACTTTTCTTGGCCAGGAATGTTCTTTTCGCCAGTGCTAGTCTGCTT
Organism: Schistocerca gregaria; assembly: GCF_023897955.1. NCBI lineage: Eukaryota > Metazoa > Arthropoda > Insecta > Orthoptera > Acrididae > Schistocerca > Schistocerca gregaria. The sequence goes on along the minus strand of NC_064920.1, from coordinate 183,871,399 downwards.
TTGATGTCCTCCTTGCTCCGTCCATCATTGGTTATCTCGCTGCCTAAGAAGTAGAATAGCTTCTTCGTCTAGTTCGTGACCATCAGTCCTGATGTAAAGTTTCTCGCAGTTCTCATTTCTGCTACTTCTCATTACCTTCGTCTTTCTTCGATTTACTCTCATTCCATACTCCGTGTACATTAGACTGTCCATTCCATTCAGCAGCTCATGTAATTGTTGTTCACTGTCACTCAGAGAATCGTATCATTGATATCCTTTCACCTCCTATTACTGTAAAAAGTGTGCCAAGCCTCGTAGTAGGAAAATGGAGAATCAGCAGCTAAAAAAATTATTAAAAGCGTATGTGGATAAATATTCATGCTTTGGAAACTTCAGAGCACAAAAACTGAGTTTCCTGACACATAAACAATTTTAAAAGATACCATACGTTGAGCTCCTCAACATACTTCTAGAAACTGAAATGTAGGACAAGTAAGCTAATAGAAATCTGGAGAATAAGACCTCCAATTGTTGTTGTTCATTCTTGGTTCTGCTATTTCCGAATTTGTCGAGTCGGATGATTTTAATATGTAGTCTTTTCTGAGTGAAGTCAGGTGATTTTTTATATAAAATATGAAAAAAGTCAGCCAAGCTTCACATAATTATTAAGTAACTTTGTCATAATAGCAAAGAACATCGCTTAAGGTTTTCGCGGTTTCAGTAATGATCACTGAAATACATTGAAGTGACAAAGGTGTGGAATACCTCCAAATGTCGTGTCGGACCTCCTTTTGCGCTGCAGAAACACTGAGCCATGCTGTCCCTATAGTCGTCCATAATTGCAGAAGTGTTGTCAGTGCAGAATTTTGTGCACGAAATAACCTCTCAGTTAAATCCCATAAATGTTATATGTGATTCATATCAGGCGATCTGGGTGCTCAAATCAATTTTTCCTTTTTCGATTAATTTTTGCCCTAAATTTAGAAAACCTATATATACTGGTAAACGGCCTCAAGTCCTTAGCACACAATTCCACACACTTGTCAACCTGTGTCCTTGTTATGTAGTGAGGAAACTGGTGATCATATTGACAAAGATGTCTTAACATATTATAGGCTCCCGAATGAGGGTTTAGCAACTGTTTATACAATTCGCATTGAGAAACACTTGAGGCTGTCTCCTAAACACACGAACACTTTTCCTTGCTGGTCTTGGGCTCTGTTTCGAGAGTGGTATATAAAGTCGGCCCTAACGTCGGCTGCACTCGTAATTTCCCTTCCCCCCCCCCCCCCCTTCCCCCTAGGAATTTTCGGTTTCGACAACAGTTAACATAAGTTTACCTGCGCGTGCATGTGTGACCTCTGTCTGTTATACTGAGAGTTTGTTGTGTGGGGCATGCGTAGTTTGTGTGTACGAGGGAATTCATTTTTTTTTCTTTTGTGCTAAGGTGAGTTAGTGTAGCAGTCAAATTAACAGCCTGCACTTACTGGTCTAAGCACTGATTTGTGTTCAAATATTGGGCTGTGTTGTAGATTCTGGTGCGTAATCGTTAAAGTCCTGGATGTGGCCTATTTGCTGTAGCAGCCAATGTGTTAAATCTGGAGATGTTTGTAATTTCGTCCGCCGTGTAATTCTTGTTTTCGTCCTAGGGATGAAATTTGGAGCTGTTATTAAACACTGATTTTATTTGCTGTTTATACAGATTACTTTACTTTTTTGATATAGGTAAACGCAGGGGGAGAGCAATGGATTTGTTAGAAGTAATGCTTAGTTTGTTATCACGAAAGATGCTGTTAATCTACGTAGACATACAAATTCATATTGTACACATATGTGGAAGGCTGAAAAAACTTGAAAAGACTGTTCGTTCATGACCTTCAAGTGATTCATACTAGTGAATCCCCTGCCAATGTTATAAACGAAAAATACATTTAAATTAATTGTAGGTCAGAGAATTTTTGTGGGGCACGAAATTACGAACATTTTTTTCAATGTTAACGTTTATGTAAAATACTGGTTTTAGTATGTTCCAAAAATTTACTTGTAACTTCCATCACCTTTGTTTTAATTTTACTGATATTCACCTTGTAACCCCATTTCAAGATACTGTCTGGTCCGTTCAGTTGCTCTTAAAAACAGTTTGCAATCTCTGACAGAATTAAAACGTCATCGGCGAACCTAAAAGTTTTTATTTCTTCTCTATTAAATGCAATACCTCTTCTAATTTTCTCCTTGCTTTCATTCAAAACTCAAATGCTCAATACTCAATGTACAGGCAGAAAACATCGCAGATAAGCTATAATTCTCTTCTCTCTCTCTCTCCCTCCCTCTTTCTCAACCACTGCTTCCCTTTCATGTCCCTCCATTAATTGCCGTCTGGTTTTTGCACAAGTTGTAAACAGCCTTTTGCTCCCTGTATTTTACGCTTTTTGCAGTTAGATTTTAAAAGAGGGTATACCAGTCAACACTGTCAAAAGCTTTCTGTCTCTACAAATGCTGTAATCGAAGATTTGCCCTTCTTCAACCTGTCTCCTAATTTACATCGTATGTTCGGTACTGATTCGCGGGCTGCTACATTTCTCTGGATAAATTCCGCGTTCTGGCACTAGGCGGACTGACCGATCACCGTTTCATCCTCCGCCAAATAGCGTACATCGGATGCGGTACCGAAAGGCATGTCGTTATCACACCGCTCTTCCGCCGTTATCGAGTTTCTTGACTGTGGGACCGCTTGTAATCAGTCGAGTAGCTCCTCAGTTGGCTCAGAGGCTGGGTGTGCGCCGTACCAGCCCTCCCACGAAGGACAAATCGCTGGCAGTACCTGGAATCGAAAGCGGCTCTCTCGGACGGCAGTCAGTCGTGCTGACCGCTCAGCTACGGAGACAGACAACGTTTCTCCCGAAACGAAAATGATCTTCTCCGACGTCGGCTTCTACTAGTTTTTCCATTCTTCCGTGAACAATTCGTACAGATATTTTGAGCTTGCTTCATAAACAAATCGGAGAGTGAAAAAGAATCGAACTTAGCGTTGCTCAGAACAGCATCACCAAATGCTAATCAAATGAGGGCGGCCGGTGTGGCCAAGTGGTTCTAGGCGCTTCAGTCTGGAACCGCGCGATTGCTGCGGTCGCAGGTTCGAATCCTGCCTCGGCCATGGATGTGTGTGATGCCCTTATGTTAGTTGGGTTTAAGGAGTTCTAAGTTCTTGGGGACTGATGACCTCAGATGTTAAGTCCCATAGTGCTCAGAGCCATTTGAACCATTTAATCAAATGAGGACGCGAGTAATGATCTTCGAAAAATATCGGCATGATTGTCTCAAAATTAAACTACCAGAAGTTTCCTTTAATTTACGTCTATGGTCTCAAATACACTCCTGGAAATTGAAATAAGAACACCGTGAATTCATTGTCCCAGGAAGGGGAAACTTTATTGAAACATTCCTGGGGTCAGATACATCACATGATCACACTGACAGAACCACAGGCACATAGACACAGGCAATAGAGCATGCACAATGTCGGCACTAGTACAGTGTATATCCACCTTTCGCAGCAATGCAGGCTGGTATTCTCCCATGGAGACGATCGTAGAGATGCTGGATGTAGTCCTGTGGAACGGCTTGCCATGCCATTTCCACCTGGCGCCTCAGTTGGACCAGCGTTCGTGCTGGACGTGCAGACCGCGTGAGACGACGCTTCATCCAGTCCCAAACATGCTCAATGGGGGACAGATCCGGAGATCTTGCTGGCCAGGGTAGTTGACTTACACCTTCTAGAGCACGGTGAGTGGCACGGGAAACATGCGGACGTGCATTGTCCTGTTGGAACAGCAAGTTCCCTTGCCGGTCTAGGAATGGTAGAACGATGGGTTCGATGACGGTTTGGATGTACCGAGCACTATTCAGTGTCCCGTCGACGATCACCAGATTTGTACGGCCAGTGTAGGAGATCGCTCCCCACACCATGATGCCGGGTGTTGGCCCTGTGTGCCTCGGTCGTATGCAGTCCTGATTGTGGCGCTCACCTGCACGGCGCCAAACACGCATACGACCATCATTGGCACCAAGGCAGAAGCGACTCTCATCGCTGAAGACGACACGTCTCCATTCGTCCCTCCATTCACGCCTGTCGCGACACCACTGGAGGCGGGCTGCACGATGTTGGGGCGTGAGTGGAAGACGGCCTAACGGGGTGCGGGACCGTAGCCCAGCTTCATGGAGACGGTTGCGAATGGTCCTCGCCGATACCCCAGCAGCAACAGTGTCCCTAATTTGCTGGGAAGTGGCGGTGCGGTCCCCTACGGCACTGCGTAGGATCCTACGGTCTTGGCGTGCATCCGTGCGTCGCTGCGGTCCGGTCCCAGGTCGACGGGCACGTGCACCTTCTGCCGACCACTGGCGACAACATCGATGTACTGTGGACACCTCACGCCCCTCGTGTTGAGCAATTCGGCGGTACGTCCACCCGGCCTCCCGCATGCCCACTATACGCCCTCGCTCAAAGTCCGTCAACTGCACATACGGTTCACGTCCACGCTGTCCCGGCATGCTACCAGTGTTAAAGACTGCGATGGAGCTCCGTATGCCACGGCAACCTGGCTCACACTGACGGCGGCGGTGCACAAATGCTGCGCAGCTAGCGCCATTCGACGGCCAACACCGCGGTTCCCGGTGTGTCCGCTGTGCCGTGCGTGTGATCATTGCTTGTACAGCCCTCTCGCAGTGTCCGGAGCAAGTACGGTGGGTCTGACACACCGGTGTCAATGTGTTCTTTTTTCCATTTCCAGGAGTGTATTTTGTTAACAGATTACCGGTTTCGGTCTATAATGACCAGAATCAGATCTGTTGGTCATTACAGACCCGAACCGGTAATCTGTCTACAAAAAGTTTGTGACCATAGAGGTAAATTAAAGGAAACTTATTGTACATACGGGTCGCTGTTTTATTCGCTTCAATGTCAAATGGCTGAAATGGCTCTGAGCAGTATGGGACTTAACATCTGAGGTCATAAGTCCCCTAGAACTTAGAACTATTTAAACCTAACTAACTTAAGGACATCACACACATCCATGGCCGAGGCAGGATTCGAACCTGCGAGCGTAGCGGTCGCGCGGTTCCAGACTGAAGCGCCTAGAACCGCTCGGCCACCTTTGCCGGCGCGACAATGTCGCAGCTTGTGGTAAACTACCGTATTTCAGTACTTCTGTCCGCCTCCGCAGTTGAGCGAGTGGTATGTGCATCTGATTACCACACAGAAGACCCGGGCCCGGTTGCCATTACTGCCAGCGATATTTTTTTAATTTTTTAAAAAATGTTTTTAGTGGGTGGGTTGGAATGCCCAGTTGCCAATTGAAGATGTGCTTGATTGTGAAGTAGCGGCTGCAGAGCTTCGAAAGGCGACAACGGCCCTACGAGGGGTTTGGTGACCAGTTGATCCTCCACGCCGCATCCGATGAACGCCTTATGGCGGTCGGTCGCCATCGCGCCGTCATCCGGACTTTACCGCTTAGTTTTAGTTGTTTCGATTCTAGTTTCCGTACTTCGTCCTGTCTCTTTTACGAGCTGAAACAGAATTGATAACCGGTAGTTAACGCTTGTCGCATAACGGCGGGTCGTTTTTCGCAGCAAGAAGCGAGGAGGCCCATTGAATCCTAAGCTGGAGTTGCGTTCGGAAGGAGCTGCGTTCAGACAACACCGACTTGTTCGTGACGTCACGTCAGCTAGGCACGGCCAACGCCAGGTCTGTTGCAGGTATACTCATAATGGTGGTGTCTACCTCTCTGACACAGGAAAATGTGAAACTATTGGCGGTAATGACCAACACACATTGTTATCAGAGATTTCTGCAATCAATTAGTTGTGCAATTCATTACACTTGTTAACAAATAGTGTACTCCAGAACTTAAATTTCCACCTGTTTTAAGGACTGACATACAAAAACAACTTCATGGTCCAGCAGCAACAGAATTCGTGCTTCTTTACCTTATTTGTAAATCTGAGAAAGTTACGTTTGTACTGGGTGGCTTTTACAAGGAACTGTGAACATATTGGTGCTCTTCTTTAGGTATCTTGGTTGACTATGGGGTGGGGAACACTGAATTTTAATGAAATATCTTGCCATTGTACACCTTTGGGGATGGGGTGGGGGACAGAAGAAGAGGCAAAAGAGAGATATTTGTTTTATGAAATACATTTTTATCTTATAAAGTTTCTCCTTTCAGTTGCAAGAGGGGAATAGTTATCTTTTCTAATGTGCATGTTTAAAAAAGTACAAGCTCAGCAGTATTTTCGATGTATGAAGCTATTTTGCTTTCTGTTTAGAATTCCTTTCGTTGAAAACGACTGTAATCTAATGACTGGCAACAGTTGGACATTTACACATGTAAATTAGTTCACATTTCCAGTGACGCTGTCAAACGAAAATAAATAAATAAATAAAAGAAACGAGTACATTGTAAGGGGGTTGGGGTAAGTTTCGATAACAAAATGGATCAAGTAAATATAGTTACTTGAATGTAAAATTTCCGAAGCTTGCAATGGGGTAAAGCATCTTCTCATATTGATCTACGTTTGTTTCGACAGGATTCAGTAATACAGAACTATGATCTTCATTTGTAGCTTTACGATAGTAAGAAGCTCTTTCATCTAAATAAAACTGCAGAATCCAAAACAATCGCCAGCCGGTGTGGCGGAGGGAGCGGTTCTAGGCACTTCAGTTCGGAACTGCGCGACCGCTACGTTCGCAGGTTCGAATCCTGCCTCGGGCATGGATGTGTGTGATGTCCTTAGGTTAGTTAGTTTTAAGTATTTCTAAGTTCTAGGGGACTGTTGACCTCAGATGTTAAGTCTCATAGTGCTGAGAGCCATTTGAAGCATTTTTTTTTCAAAACAATACCAAACATTTTGTGCAAAAATAAGAGTTTTATAGCGATAAGCACGCCTAGGCGTGTCTGCCTGCAACGGACCTGGCGTTCGCCGTGCCTAGCTGACGTGACGTCACCAACAAGCGCTGAGGTCTTCCGTTGAGTCGGTGTTGGTTCAGATCCCCATCCGACTATCCAGTTTTAGGTTTCCCCTGGTTTTCTTGCACCTATTATAGGTAATATCATAATGGTTCTGTTAACGGATAAGGCCGATTCCCGATCCTCCTCCATCCATTCCGAGCTTGTGTTCCTACTTAAAAGACAATGTCATCAACGGGGGGCGTTATACCCTACTCTTGCTTGCATCACATCCCTCCCTTTTCGCAGCGAAGCATCCGACGACAAGGAGTGAGAGGCGCGCGACACGGAGTTAATCCCGTTAGCCGTAGTTACGGAAGCGCCGAGAAACCTCTCGGACGATGAAGAGCCACGGGGTCGCGAGCATGTGCCATCAGCAGCTAACGAGTTTCTGCGCAAGCGCTGGCCCAGCTCTGCGATGGCCCATTCGCCTTCTGCGACGGTGAGGCGGCCGTGCTCCCGCCGTGATGGCCAATTACGACAGCGCAGCCGCCCAATCTCGCCGTCTCCCCGGCGAACACTATTCCTCTGCACTACCTCTTCCCATCTCTGCTGTGAGCTAACATCTCTGCACACCAACGGTGATACCATAGGAAACGACTTGCTCTGCGTTCGCTCTCTGTTTCAGGCCTTTCGCACGTGCCGCCGGAAGTCATTTCTCGCGGATGTTGCTTCGAACTGCAGACGGCAACGGAATAACGAATGCGAAGCAGGCTAGAAGGAGCAAGAAACAGACACCGGCGTCTCTGATTCCGCGACAGCGATTCTACTACCTCTTACGGCGCTTGCCCAATTTAATGAGGCGACGCTGAAGGAATTAATTTAGGAATGAGAAAAGTAATTCTAAAAGAGGAAATTAAACATCAAATGCAAATTCATGTATTAGGAAGCCTTTGCCAAATGTTGATTTTATCCATACTGGACGAGAAGTCGTGGCTGTGAATGTCAAAGTTAAAAAATATGTCGGCTCAACCACTTGTTCATAGTGTAAAAGCCGGCCGAAGTGGCCGTGCGGTTCTAGGCGGGGCAGTTTGGAACCGCGAGACCGCTACGGTCGCAGGTTCGAATCCTGCCTCGGGCATGGATGTGTGTGATGTCCTTAGGTTAGTTAGATTTAACTAGTTCTAAGTTCTAGGTGACTAATAACCTCAGAAGTTGAGTCTATAATGCTCAGACCCATTTGAACCATTTGAACCATAGTGTAAAACACTAAGATTAACGCGTTTCGGAAGTCAAGCTTCCATCATCAGAATAATAAAAAGTAAAAGAACCTTTTAAAACTCGCTAAAATGGAACATGCACCTGGCACAATAAAATTGATAATAAAATTATAACTTCGTGGCTACTTCCATTGTTGCAGCCGTGTCTTCCAAGGTGCATCTCCACATAGTCGTCAAAATATAAAAAACTCTAAAATGGTGTCGCCTATGGCGTTCAACATCTAACCACATGGCTCTCTCCTCTATCGTCGTAAACCCCCCGTGCGTCTTCGTTGATACCAAACACCACGTAGCCAAACACGACACTGAAACGCGAGTGTGCTCACTCGCAAGTAATATCACCAAAACGTTGTCAATAAATTAATACGACAGAAACAACGCGCGAATGCAAGGAAGATTACCGCAAAAAATATTACGAGAGTCACAATACTATACTTCGGTGATATTTCGCAAAAAGTGGCTAACATTTTCAAACCTTTTAAAGTTGATGCCGCTTTTAAGACGGTTTAAACTAAGAAATAATTTACAGCAGGAAAGCGATAAATATGAGAGAGCTGGGGTCTATAAAATTCAATGTAACATGTGCAAGGCAAGCTATGTAGGCCAAACTGGTAGGTCTTTCAAAAGTACGTTACAACGAACAAAGCGATGCTTTCCGGCTTAATAATTTCGAAAAGCCGGATGTTGCCATGCAAATTTGGGGAACGGGACACTCAGTGTTGGGAATAGATCAGGATCTCGTTATTTTACATAGACAGGACAAAGGCAAAAAGCTGGATCTACTTGAACAGCTGGAAATTACGATACATATCATGGATAATCAGAACACACTGAATGAACAGCTAACTGGTGACACAAATAACATATTCAAACATTTCACTGGTTTATTTTAGTAACTACATTTTTAGCAATTGGCAGGATACCATCATTTCATGAGGTCCTTGGAACATGTATACGTTACTTCCTTGTTTACTTGCGCGTGAGCTCACTCGCGTTTCAGTGTCGTGTTTGGCTATGTGGTGTCTGGTATCAAGGAAGACGCACGGGCAGTTTACGGCGATAGAGGAGAGAGCCATGTGGTTAAATGTTGAACACCACAGGCGACACCATTTTAGAGTTTTTTTATATTTTGACGACTATGTAGAGATGCACCTTGGAAGACACGGCTGCAACAAGGGAAGTAGACACGATGTTTTAATTTTTATACCAATTATATTGTACCTGGTGCATGTTCCATTTTAGCGAGTTTTAACAGGTTCTTTTACTTTTTATTATTCTGATGATGGAAGCTTGACTTCCGAAACGCGTCAGCCTTAGTGTTTTACACTATGAACAAGTGGTTGAGCCGATATATTTTTTAACATTTGCTGAATGTGTTTGCATGGAGCGTAGTTTTGTACGGAAGCGAAACGTGCAGTAAAAGCAGTTCACACGAGAAAAGAAGAAAATAGTTTGAGATGTTGTGCTACAGAAGAACATCAGAATTAAATGGGTACATAGAATAGGTAATGAAGGGTAAGGAATCGAATAGAGCAAAAATAAATGCATGTCATAACTTGACTAAAGGAAGGTATCGGAAGACAGGGGACATCCTTAGACGTCAAGGAATTGTTAGTTTGGTAATGAAGGGTGGGAGGTAAAAATTTTAGAGAGTGGATCAGTGCTTGAATATAACAAACAGGTTCAAATGTACGTAGGCTGGAGTATTTACGCAGACGGTAGAGGGCTGTACAGGACGGACTAGCGTACAGAGCTGCTCCAACCAGTCTTCGGACTTGTTGTTGTTGCTGTTGTTGTTGTGGTCTTCAGTCCAGAGACTGATTTGATGCAGCTCTCCATGATACTCTATCCTGCGGAAGCCTCTTCATCTCCCAGTACCTACTGCAACCTACATCCTTCTGAATCTGTTTAGTGTATTCCTCTCTTGGTCTCCCTCTACGATTTTTACCCTCCACACTGCCCTCCAATACTAAATTAGTGATCCCTTGATGCCTCAGAATGTGTCCTACCAAGCGATCCCTTCTTCTAGTCAAGTTGTGCCACAAACTCCTCCCCAATTCTATTCAGTACCTCCTCATTAGTTATGTGATCTACCCATCTCATCTTCAGCATTCTTCTGTAGCACCACATTTCGAAAGCTTCTATTCTCTTCTTGTCTAAACTGTTTATCGTCCACGTTTCACTTCCATACATGCTACACTCCATACAAATACTTTCAGAAACAACTTCCTGACACTTAAATCTATACTCAATGTTAACAAATTGCTCTTCTTTAGAAACGCTTTCCTTGCCATTGCCAGTCTATATTTTATATCCTCTCTACTTCGACCATCTTCGGACTTAAAACCACTTTATGATATTGGCTGAAACTGTTTGGGACTCTGTGCACAGTTTTGATTTTTTTAAATCCGGGCTCTTTTTGTAAGCTGTTTCCGTAAGCTGTCCTTTCATAGAGAATTTCATGAGGCATCTTCGTAAACTGTATAAGCAGGAAGGACTAAAGACTCGGGACGTTGAGCTCGCGCCGGGCTCACTTGCTCCTGTGTGATGTGAAATGCGTGACTGACACTGCTCGCGCTTGGCTGGCCCGTTATCAAAGCTAGCGACTGGCCCTAAGGATATGACCGTCCAATTAGGCGCGGAGCACGCTGTTTGTGCTCGGAGATTACGGGCGAAAGAGAACTGTTACGTCGACACGTACTGGAAGCTTAGCACACAAACTAGCCGTAAGACAAAAACTCTTAAGTGTTCGTATTTCACTCTAGATAACAGGAGCTTTTCGAAGAAATTATGCATTGACTGCGATGAGGTCGCTGCTTCAACTTTGGTGCGATTCACTGGCAGAAAATCAAGCGTCAGTGCTCGTCGGGACCCGCTACTCATTAAGCGCTCTTACTAATAGTTAAGTATCTATTCTTCTGGAAACTTTTTTTTTAACTCTTTACTGCGCCGTTAACTACACTAAATAATTATAACCGTAGCATGTGTTTCGTAGCATATATACGAGTGCAATAATTTTTTACACTTTATGCGGTAGGCAACTACAGGATGGATCACATTCTTATTCTTCAGTTATTTAGTTAAAACTTAAATTTATGTCTAATTTTATGCTTTATTTTGCTTGTATCTAGAAATATTCACAAATTTACAAGAAAGCACTAACGAAGATAGGCATAGAGAAGCGTTCCATCGTGTTGTGAAAGAAAAAAATTTGCGGGCATGCAGTGCTTCGTATTTCAGATATGTTTTGCCTTTGTGAAAAGTGTAAAACAGATTAGATATTTTAAGAAGTATGAATCAGTTACATAACGTAAATCATTTCACACTTCAAACGTCATTTGTATGCTTCCCTCTTGCACCGACTAACAAAACAGCAGTTTCTCTTGTCTTGATTTTATAAAAATACCATTGAATCGAGTATAACATTTACATCTATATTTTTTTCCTTGTTTATTGATTTGTTTATCATGGCAGGATTAGGGCCTTCCGGTACTCCGACTCGTTTTTTACGTATTTTACTTCGCATTCACTACGATATGGGTGTAACAAGTTAAATCTGATCGAGAATCTAACATTAGCGATGGCGTGCTGTAAAGTAAAGCTTCTGAATTTTTTTTTTTTTTGCGTGTGAAAACCCTTGCAGCTCTTTATATAAAACAAATGATATTAACATTCCACATCATTATTCTTCATTTTTACGTATGAACAGCCTTCAGCCGCTAGTGGACTCCGAATTGTAGCGTGTGTCATGGCAATGAGTAACGAAATTATGTCGGTGTGTGATAAACAGCCTGCTGTAATAGAGTTTCGAATTCGAAGAGTTCGTCCTCTCCTTTAGCATGACAATGCCAGACCACGCACGAGCGCTGCGACATCGGCAGCAATCCGAAGACTTGGGTTCATTGTTATCGATCATTCTCCGTACAATCTCCACTTGGCCCCATCCGGTTTCCATCTGTTCCAAACTTTAAGAACATCTTCCAGTATTTCACTTTAATAGCGACGAAGAGGTGCAAGTAGAGGCGAGGTTGTGGCTCCTTCAGCAATGTCAAACATTTTACAGTGACGGTATCGGCAAAGTAGTCTATCGTTGGGAGAAATGTGTGAACATGAAGAATAAAGATGTAGGATGTTAATAGCGTTTCTTCAATTTAAAAAGCTTTTAGAGCTTTCACACAAAATATTGGGAGGAATTAGTTTCCAGCAAGCCCTCGTGGGAATTACTATAGCGTAGAAAAAAACAGTTTGCAATCGTTAACAAGAAATACAACAATGAAGACAGGCGGAAATGGACATGCGAGAATGGTTGGAAGACGAAGAGAAAAAGTAACTTGTTAAAACAGAGTTAATGAAGATAGGGAAAACAAAGTGGCCTGAGTGATGGAGAAATTAAAAGAGAAAGAAACGTAACTGGGAGAAGACGGAAGCATTTACTTCACTGTTAGACGGAGGGGAAGTGACTGTGTATATTATTATTTTTTTTTTTTTTGATGGGGGGGGGGGGGACCTTGTGAGTTTGAAAGGAGGAGTGATTCAACGTAAACAGACCATTTGTGTGTTGAGTATAGTGTACCTTGTCCCACAGGTGCGCTGCTGCAGCAGCAGCACAGAAAGAATATTCCGAATGTTTTTGTTTTATGGGCGAAAAACTAGCGTACTAGATAATTGTTTTGCTTATCAGGAACTCAACCTCTGATGCGAGGACTCGGGTTCATGAGTACCGAGGAGCCGGTAAAGTAGACGTATCATATGCCAATCAAGTAACTTGTCTCACCGAAGCCCTCTAAACTGGACGTATGGACCAACATTGTTAAATAGACGGATGTTGCAGGCGTAACGCACACAAGAATTCATGGTTAGCTGTAACAGTCGAGAGTACTCTCTACTCTTGCCGTGTTGGATAACATCACACTAGCGAACGTTCGGAAGAAAGAGTGATTGCACAAGTTTACGTTTCACAGCCTGTGAAAATATTCTCCGAAGCTTTTAGTAACCACTATAACAATAGTGTCAGAGATATTTTTCACTATACCATTTGTGGGGTTCTGCCCACTCGTTGCTTACAGGTTGCCGAAGGAATGTTGCTTTCTCGGATAGCTATGCAACCATTCAAACAAATGACATTAATAGTTCTTATACAGTTTTATTTATTTATTTAATCGTATGGTGATTTTATACAATATACAGTTGATATAAGACAAGTGATTTTACACAATATACATATGATATAAGAAAAGATTAAACCTTAAAGTCCATGTTTTTCAACCAATTAATTGAGCTGGGTGTGAGTGTGAAAAAGTCGTCAGGAATTCCAGGGTATGAATGAAGTGGACAGCGTTGGATTAGATGTTCAATTGTCTGCTCTTCTTGATTACATTCACACAATGGTGAACTGATCCATCCCCATTTGTACCTGAAGTAGCTACAACAACCACGTCCAGTTCTTAACCTGTTGAGGCTGCACCAGAGACTCCTCGGTAGGTCAAAACCTTTTGGCTTCTTTGTGGGATCAAGGTGATGGGATCATGTTCCCAATGTTTTTGATGACCATTCATTCTTCCAGCTTTCCTTTAGATCAAAACCATCCGCGATGTGTTGTCTAGCAGTAACACTTCCGTGTCTTGTTAATTGTCATCGTTGCTGTGGCGGATGACAGAATCCCTGGTGCAGTGGTAGAGAGGGCGATGCAGAGATTTTCTTGGCCTCCCTCAGTAGAGCTTGTTTCCGCCTTAAAGGAGGTGGAGGGATGTGACTCAGTACAGGTACCCGGTGGCATGCAAACAAGGTCCAAGTCCTTTGCTGTATACAAGGTCCATTAAGTTATTGGTATGGATCACACGTCACTGCTATCGTATAGCTCTCCTAGTACGGTGCTGATCCTGTGCCGTCTAGTATTGTGCAGCCGAGACTGGCAGGAGCAGCGCTTATATTCTCTTCTTGTAGAGGCCGCTCCTGTTGTGGTGCGGTCTTAGGCAGCGGGCTACTGGCTGTCGTCGTCTCACAGCCTTCTCTTCTGGTTTTCATCTTGGTGCCGGCGCTTGTATATACGTCGGAACGCCATGTATGAAAATAACTTGCCTTTGTAATAGTAAAACTCTCAGTTATACCTACGATAAATGTTTTTTCCTATTTGTATACTTATAAGCGGTGATCAAAAAGTTTTCATGCGGAAGCCTTGCAATCCGGCATAGGTGCGCCAATAAGGCAAAATCGCCGTGAGCACCAGGCTGAAAATAAGCGTCTGCTAAAAGACCGTGTCCTGCTGTGTGAAGATGTCCGTTAATACCTGCTGAACACCCTCGCCCGACTGTAATCGTCGACCCTCCAGGGCGTGATGATAGATAGCATGGGGAGAGATCAGAGCTATAGGATGAGAACTCGCGTGTCTCCCGGCAACTGACGAGGGTGGCCTCCCAAATCGACTGGCGTCTTACGTCGAACCGCGACCAGCACGGAATTCGACGCACCATTCCACAGCTCTGGTTTTCGACAGACGTGCTGCCACATACACATTCTTCATTCTCGAACGGGTGTCTATCGGTGTTTGTCCTCCGACAGCGCAGAAAAGAATAACAGTACGTTGGTCCTGTTTAGCAGTAACCCCGCCACAAGTGCACGTTTCCACATTTACTGCACACGTGTCGGAAAGACAAGAATACCGCATCTATCCCTTCTCAGTGCTTACTGAATCGCATCAGGGTCGCGCCACGTTGCATATAAGCTACAGCAACTCTCTCAAACAGAAACGTCATGATCTCCTCTTATATCATAAATGATATGCACAGGTCGTCTGGGTAGAACAGCATGTCGTATTAGGTTTAGGTGCTCCGAGGTGGACGGAGGGACTCTGACAGTGGAAGCAAATTAATGACCACAAACATACGCTTCACTATGTTGCGTAACGTAACTAAAATTGTACAGCAACTCTTTGGATGTGCTCGCAGACAGCTGCAACCTCCAGTGTGCTTTCAAGGCTTGCGCTCTGAAATCAATATCTACAAGAGTATGTCAGTCCTGGGTGCCACACTGTCGATCACTGTAGTAAACGCTTGTCTCTATGCGAATGCTATAAGCAACGCTGGAACTCAGTACTAGGATTACCGTAGGCCAAGGAAGAACACGGATATTGTTGACTGTGGCCGCCGCTTATAGCAACGCGAAAGTCCATCTCATTGGCCACGGCACGGAGATTGTTGATTGGGCTGCGGTTGTCAGTGATGGCGAATTTCAAAAGCGCGGCCCGTGGCACCATTTGGAAACTCTCAGAACGCTAGCTCTGACTGCGTCCATTGGTGAAGACACAACAATAAATGTTGTAAATGAATATTTACATGAATGTTTGATAGGATATCTACACTATTGGCCATTAAAATTGCTCACCAAGGAGAAATTCAGATGATAAACGGATATTCATTGAACAAATATATTATACTAGCACTGACATGTGATTACACTTTCACGAAATTTGAGTGCATAGATCCTGAGAAATCAGTACCCAGTAAAACCACCTGTGGCCGTAATAACGGCCTTGATACGCCTGCGCATTGTGTCGGACAGAGCTTGGATGGCGTGTACAGGAACAGCTTCCCATGCAGCTTCAACACGATACCACAGTTCATCAAGAGTAGTGACTGGCGTATTGTGAAGAGCCAGTTGCTCGGCCACCATTGACCAGACGTTTCCAATTGCTGAGAGATCTGGAGAATGTGCTGGTCAGGGCAGCAGTCGAACATTTTCTGTATCCAGAAAGGCCCCTACAGGACCTGCAACGTGCGGTCGTGCAGTATCCTGCTGAAATGTAGGGTTTCCCCGGGATCGAATGAAGGGTAGAGCCACGGGGCGTAACACATCTCAAATGTAACGTTCACTATTCAAAGCGCCGTCAATGCGAACAAGTGGTGACCGAGGCGTGAAACCATTGGCACCCCATACCATCACGCCGGGTGATACGCCAGCATGGC
Organism: Schistocerca gregaria; assembly: GCF_023897955.1. Classification (NCBI taxonomy): domain Eukaryota; kingdom Metazoa; phylum Arthropoda; class Insecta; order Orthoptera; family Acrididae; genus Schistocerca; species Schistocerca gregaria. The sequence continues at coordinate 183,855,238 of NC_064920.1, read as the reverse complement.
GATGACAAATACACGCTTCCAATGTGCGTTCACCGCGATGTCGCCAAACACGGATGCGACCATCATGATGCTGTAAACAAAACCTGGATTCATCCGAAAAAATGACGTTTTGCCATTCGTGCACCCAGGTTCGTCGTTGAGTACACCATCGCAGGCGCTCCTGTCTGTGATGCAGCATCAAGGGTAACCGCAGCCATGGTCTCCGAGCTGATTGTCCATGCTGCTGCAAACGTCGTCGAACTGCTCGTGCAGATGGTTGTTGTCTTGCAAACGTCCCCATCTGTTGACTCAGGGATCGAGACGTGGCTGCACGATCCGTTACAGCAATGCGGATAAGATGCCTGTTGTCTCGACTGCTAGTGATAAGAGTCCGTTGGGATCCAGCACGGCGTTCCGTATTACCCTCCTTAACCCACCGATTCCATATTCTGATAACAGTATTCATCATTTTGATGTGCAGCTCCTTGTATTGGCCGTGTTTGCAGTTAAAAATATTTTGGATTTGAGGTCCGCCAGTTATGCAAAACACCGTTTTTCTTTAACACCCAAACATGTTTCGGCACCACTGTGCCATCATCAGTGGGTTTCCTTTTTATTTTGCACTTTACATTTGATGAATGTGAAATTTACAGATCCCTTTTATGTTGTAGCTTGTCATAGATTTCCGTGGCCAGCACTCTCATTTCCCGCATTATGTTGACGTGTAGTGATGCACACGCAAGTATAGCCGGTTTTATCACAAATATCTTGATGAAAACACTTTTCCACCTCGCCAAAACACAATATGATCGCGGTTTGTTATGTGTCCCAGCCCAGTCGATGTTCATTTGTTCTGAAACAGTCATTGGATCTCGACCAACGCGCGAGCAGCAATGTTGCGATACTATAAACCGCAATCGCGATAGGCTACAATCCGACCTTTATCAAATTCGGAAACGTGATGGTAGACATTTTTCCTCCTTACACGAGGCTTCACAGCAACGTTTCACCAGGAAACGCCGGTCAACTGCTGTTTGTGTATGAGAAATCGATTGGAAACTTTCCTCATGTCAGCACGTTGTAGGTGTCGCCGTCGGCGGCAACCTTGTGTGAATGCTCTGTAAAGCTAATCATTTGCATCTCACAGCATCATCTTCCTGTCGGTTAAATTTCGCGCCTGTAGCACGTCATCTTCGTGGTGTAGCTATTTTAATGGCTAGTAGTGTAAATGTTGCGTGGATGTGTTACAACTGTTTCTTTTGTAAAGAGCATTCTTTGATCCATGTACAAGATTACTCGATAGAAACATAATCTAACGTTAGACAGGAAAAGTATGAAAAGGGGAGGAAGGGGGTGGGGGATGGCGGGGCGGCAAGTCTGCTCGCAATGGAAGGACCTGAGGCACCAAGGAAAAGGTGGATGCCGCGAATGTGTGTCTGCCAACGAAAACCTGCACCCTGTTAGGAAGAGGAAGCAACACATCTGAACACTGTCCAGTCTGTTGCAAGCTCGTTGATGCAACAGTCTCAGATAGTCGTCGTTTGCGTTTCAGCGGCACAGAAGAGTGTCATGCAAGACTGCTGAACTTGTTGTCATATGCTGAACCAGAAAGAAGAGCCTTAATCAGGTCACAGTTGCTGTGTGTTGACCATGTGTCTGCAGCCACAATAGCATTTGGAACTGTAAATAAATGAATCAGCCCACGGTTGTCCATCCGAATAGCTGAGTGGTCAGCGTGACGGACTGGCATGCCAAGGGGCCCGTGTTCGATTCCCCGCTGGGTCGGAGATTTTCTCCGCTCAGGGACTAGGCGTTGTGTTGTCCTAATGATCACCATCTCATCCACATCGACACGCAAGTCGCTGAAGTGGCGGGGCGTCAACTCGAAAGACTTGCACCAGGCGGCCGGTCTACCCGACGGGAGGCCCCAGCCACACAACATTTCATTTCAGCACACGGTTTTATGAAGTATGAACCGATTATACAGGGTGTTTCGAAAACATTCAGCCCATTTCAAAAGGCTACATCTTCTACGTGGATGAAAGTGGAAAGTTATACAGTATTTTAACTTATGCTCAGGATAACAAAGCGTTACTTTTCAAAGAATTATTTGATTGTACAAGGACATATTTTTTACATCTTTGTACCTAAGTTCACAGGACAAAAATCAGTCACCTAGGTGCGCTTGCGCAAATGAATTGTTAAACATTTACAGAGGGCGCAGCTACCGAGTCACATGCTCAGTTGTGCGTGCACTGCCTCTGCGTGAGCATAAGGCAGTAGGGATCAAACCTCTTCCAAACCCGACAGGAATTCCTGCAACGAACCCCCATCCCAGCCTGTAAGCGAGAGAACATTGCGACGGCAACTGCAGGCAGTGAATATTGCGAGTGGGTCACCTTACAAGACTCCTTTGGGCACACAGGCACATCAAGACGAAAACGGCGAAGTTCATCGGGCTGGAAAAATACGTGACCTGAACACTTTCCCATCCTATTACATCTCAATTTGCCAGTGAAATCACCTAACCTGAATTCCACAGAAACTCCGTGGGACATGTTGGAACACGATGAAACGCCGACAACAGCATACCCGAAATTTGGTGGAAATGCGCAATCAGATCCACAGCGAGTGGCTTAATATGGATTCGACATGCCTGCACAGCCTTGTCGACTCACTTCCTAACCGAATCCAAGTGGTTATGAAGTCCAGGGCGGAATTACACGACATTAAATGATGCTTGAAATGATTTCTGCACGGTCGATGACTTTTTTATCCAATGAGGTTAAAACGTTTTACAATTACGTTTAGGATCAAAGACAAATAATCAGTGTTCCCTGGTGGATTTACGTTCACAGCTGTTCCAGTGTGGCATAGTATCTAACTCTTAATTGTTACAAGGAGAGACACATAAGCGGGGTGTTTCACCAGTACCCAGAAAAGAAAATCACATGGAGTGGGATCAAGTGACTTTGGAGACCAATGGTGCTCTGCCAGATGCGAGAGAAATGTATTTACATACAGATGCCAGTGCGATGTTGCTCCTTCCTGCTGAAAAATTAAATTTGCGACATGTTCTTGCACGTTCAGCCGCAGAGCGCGGCAATGTTCGCAGCTGTGCCTCGCGCAGTCGGTACTATGTTGCGGTCGAATATGCCGCGCAGAGATTCGATGCAAGCATTCTGAAAAGAGATTTCAGAGTACTCTGTTTGTGCGGTCGTACCGTAGTTGGCTGTTCACGCTGTGGAACTCAAAGAAGAGAGACTACAACGACAAAACTAAACAGGAGGACGCATGGAAGGACATGAACAGCTAAATGAAGATCGCAATTCAAGATGTGTCATGACATGTTTACTGGTTTGCTACAGGGGAAGGACATGAACAGCTAAATGAAGATCGCAATTCAAGATGTGACATGACATGTTTACTGGTTTGGTACAGGGGAGAGAAGAACCTCTCCCTCACAGAAATCGCTTCTCGGTACTGGATGTCTACACTGAGGTGACAAAAGTCATGGGATATCTCCTGACAGGGTGTCTCACTTCCTTTTGCCCGGCGCAGAACAACAGCTCGACATGGCAAGGACTCAACAACCCACTGGAAGTCCTCTGCAGAAATATTGTGCCGTGCTGCCTCTATACCTGTCCATAATTGCGGAAGTGTTTCCGGTGCTGAATTTTGAGCACGAACTGACCTCTCGATTGTCTCCCATAAATGTTCGACGGGATTAATATCGAGAGATCTGGGTGGTCAAATCATTCGCTCGAGCCTCGTGATGACTGGGTGTTGTGTGATGTCCTTAGGTTAGTTAGGTTTAAGTAGTTCTAAGTTTTAGGGGAGTGATGACCATAGGTGTTAAGTCCCATAGTGCTCAGAGCCATTTGAACCATTCGCTCGAATTGTCCAGAATGTTCTCAAACTAATCGTGAACAACTCTGGCCCGGTGACTTGACATCTTTGTTTGGGAACGTTAAGTCCATGAATGGCTGCAAATGGTCTCCAAGTAGCCGAATATAACAATCTCCAGTCTATGATCGGTTCAGTTGGACCACAGGACTCAGTCCATTCCATGTAAACACAGCGCACCCGTTGTGGAATCACCATCAGCTTGCACGATGCCTTGTTGACCACGTGGGTCGATGGCTTCGTGGGGTTTGCACCACACTCTAACCCTACCATCAGGTCTTACCAAATGAAATCGGAACTCATCTGACAAGGCCACGATTTCCATTCTTCTAGAGTCCAACCGATACGGTCACGAGTCCAGGACAGGAGCTGCGGGCGATGTGCTATTAGCTAAGACACTCGCGTCGGTCGTCTGTTGCCATAGCTCATTAACAGCTAATATCGCCGCACTTTCCTAACGGATACATTCGTCGTACGTTCCACATTGACTTCTACGGTTGTTTCAAGCCATGCTGCATGTCTGTTAGCACTGACAACTCTACGCACTCGGCGCTGCTCCTAGTCGTTTAAGTGAGGTTCGTCGATTACCGCGTTGTCCGTAATGAGAGATAATGCGTGAAATTTCGTATTCTCGGCACACTCTTCACACCGTGGATTTCGGAATACTGAATTCCGTAAAAATTTCCAAAATGGAATATCCCATGCGTCTAGCTACAACTACCATCCCATGTTGAATTCCCGCCGCGCGGCCATAAGCTATTCGGAAACCGTTTCACATGAATCACCTGAGAACAAATGACAGCTCCGCCAATCCAGCGCCCTTTTATACCTAGTGTACACGATACTACCGGCATCTGAATATGTCCATATCGCTATCGCATGACTATTGTTGCCGGCCGCTGTGGCCGAGCGGGTCTAGGTGCTTCCGACTGGAACCACATGACAGCTACGGTCACAGGTTCGAATCCTGCCTCGGGCATGGATGTCTGTGATGTCCTGTTCGCAGATGATGCTGTAATTTACCGTCTAGTAAGGTCATCCGAAGACCAGTATCAGCTGCAAAGCGATTTAGAAAAGATTGCTGTATGGTGTGTCAGGTGGCAGTTGACGCTAAATAACGAAAAGTGTGAGGTGATCCACATGAGTTCCAAAAGAAATCCGTTGGAATTCGATTACTCGATAAATAGTACAATTCTCAAGGCTGTCAATTCAACTAAGTACCTGGGTGTTAAAATTACGAACAACTTCAGTTGGAAGGACCACATAGATAATATTGTCGGGAAGGCGAGCCAAAGGTTGCATTTCATTGGCAGGACACTTAGAAGATGCAACAAGTCCACTAAAGAAACAGCTTACACTACACTCGTTCGTCCTCTGTTAGAATATTGCTGCGCGGTGTGGGATCCTTACCAGGTGGGATTGACGGAGGACATCGAGAGGGTGCAAAGAAGGGCAGCTCGTTTTGTATTATCGCGTTATAGGAGAGAGAGGGTGGCAGATATGATACACGAGTTGGGATGGAAGTCATTACAGCATAGACGTTTTTCGTCGCGGCGAGACCTTTTTACGAAATTTCAGTCACCAACTTTCTCTTCCGAATGCGAAAATATTTTGTTGAGCCCAACCTACATAGGTAGGAATGATCATCAGAATAAAATAAGAGAAATCAGAGCTCGAACAGAAAGGTTTAGGTGTTCGTTTTTCCCGCTCGCTGTTCGGGAGTGGAATAGTAGAGAGATAGTATGATTGTGGTTCGATGAACCCTCTGCCAAGCACTTAAATGTGAATTGCAGAATAGTCATGTAGATGTAGATGTAGATGTAGGTTAGTTAGGTTTAAGTAGTTCTAAGTTCTAGGGGACTGGTGACCTCAGATGTTAAGTCCCATAGTGCTCAGAGCCATTCTGAACCATGACTTCTGTCACCCCAGTGTATTTTTTTCCGGTCACGTTTAATTGCTCTATGTCATGTAATGACAGTCGTGTTTCACCACATGAGGATTCATATCCGGCATAAGCGTTTTTCCATACTGCATTCTTTAGCGAGACAGTTCTCTCGTCATCCAACGCACTTTTCGTTTCTGTGTCCTACTGTCTTCGATGCTGTACATCGGTGTGGAGGCAGCGTCTGCACTTGCCGTATTCATTGTTTTCAGGCGTGCATCGAGTGACCAGCGATTAGCAGCGGACGCCTGTCGCGGAGCGAAGTCGCGTACAAATCGAACGCGTGCTACCGCATGCAAAGCTGCACGGGTTTGCCGCGCAAGAAGCGTTATACGAGCCAGCCGCACTCAATCAATGGGCATCTTAAACGTGACTGCTTCAGCAATGTACTCCGGGTGAAAAATTTGACCGTTAAGTTTTTTCCCCGGGGAACGGTGCATAACACATGCAATTTCAAAGAGTCTGTCTCGTGATCGAATTTGGTATCCGTCTGCCGTGTTACCTTTATCTTGATGTTGTGGCAAATCATTTTTTCTCTTAAATGGAACGTAGCCTCATCAATGAACACTAAAAAGTGAAAGGAAATTCTCTTCTATTTTCACTCCTAGAATGAATTCGTAAATTTTGGCACATTGTTATTTGAAGAGTGGAAACGGAAAAAGGTTTAAGTGCCACTTTTTCACATAACGCGTTTCCAGTGCTCTTGTGTTGTCTGTAACCTGTTGCATGTTCCTAGACGTGATCCAGGTGCCAAACCATTGAGAAAGCATTTGAAATATGTGTTAATATACGACGCATGGTCTGTCTGCCGACTTGTTACCTTCTGGCGCTCCAAAATGTAAAAGATGCGAAATGCGGATTTTGTTGATTAAAGTTCTACTAATTAAATACATAATGCTATATCACTGTACCTTAATTATCACACATTTGCATTGCCAGTTAGAGTGGAAGAAGGATACAAAAAAAGGGGTTCAAATGGCTCTGAGCATTATGGGACTTAACTTCTGTGGTCATCAGTCCCCTACAACTTAGAACTACTTAAACCTAACTAACCTAAGGACGTCACACAACACCCAGCCATCACGAGGCAGAGAAAATCCCTGACCCCGCCAGGAATCGAACCCGGGAACCCGGGCGCGGGAAGCGAGAACGCTACCACACGACCACGAGATGCGGGCAAAAAACGATACAAATTTACAGAACTGTGGCTCAGGAAACAGGATATAGAACGTTAGTTCGAACCATTTTTGAGCACTGCACCAGTGTTTGGATCTGCAACAGGTCGGATTAAAGAGATACTTACATAATATAAAAATAACTGGAGACACATTAACAGGATAAGTGATAGATTTCCGATATCGAAAAAGCAAGATCATATACGATAGCAGAGGCAAGTAGATTAGTGTGCAAGAAGAGTACGTGGACTAACTCTGGATGGTCATTGATATAACTTTGAGAGAAGATTTTTGCTGTGTCAGAGAGCTCATCAGAAGATCTGAACTGCGCACGCTTTTGCAACTAACGCGCTTAACCAGGCGCCTCTGGAAGAAGTTTTAATTGGAACAATTTATGCATGAAACTTCGTCGCAAAAAAAGGACGATCTTGATGAGGCGTCCCGACCTGAATACTTCCAGAAAACTCCAAGTTGCTTTCTTGTGTGTGTGTGTGTGTGTGTGTGTGTGTGTGTGTGTGTGTGTGTGTGTGTGTGTGTGTGTAGGTGTGTGTGTGTGTGGGGGGGGGGGTGTGGAGGGTGCGCCCGTGTGGATGTAGATAAATGCGGATAATGGACAGAAAGTTTTATTTCTACTGCAGAGAATAATGTTAATTACAACTATTTTAGCAACGTCATCCAGGTCCAATTTTTTCGTCGTTTACTGTTCGGATAGCTTCGATATTAGTTGATTCAAATGGCTCTGAGCACTATGGGACTTAATATCTGCGGTCATCAGTCCCCTAGAACTTAGAACTACTTAAAACTAACTAACCTAAGGACATCACACACATCCATGGCCGGGGCAGGATTCGAACCTGCGACCGTAGCAGTCGCGCGGTTCCGGACTGAGCGCCTAGAACCGCGAGACCACCGCGGCCGGCTCGACATTAGTGACTGCATGCAGCAAAAAACTCTTAAGCTCCGAACTTTGTAACGACAGCCTCGATAATTACTTACTGTGCAATACTGTAAGAATGCGTCAGTGTAAATACTAGCACAAAATAACTGATAATATGATAAAACCGCATAAAATATGCTGCATAAAAGTTGTTCAACAGGAAGCGCTAGTTCTTCTGGTGCTTGCAGTCGTACTAAACCTGCAGAAGTGTCTCATTGTAGCCGGGGAGTTCGTGGATGGTGGTCTAAGTGGCGTACTGAGCAGCAGGCAACACTTTCCAACCCGAGTTTTGCGATAATTAAGCCTCCGACCTTGAACTGACCTAGAGAGCCGCAGCGTAGCAATTCTTCCTACTTGTTCTGTGGAGATGCTCTCGTAGTTTTCAGTACCCTTGCAGAGCCGTAGCAGCGCCGCCATATTCTGAAAGAGCAGTACTACTGTCTGTGTTTTACATAATCAAGCTGGAAAAAGTTTTTCGTGCAAATAATTTTTACATGGTATGTCATTATGGTGCGTTTATTTAAGAAACACCGTGAAATGGATTTATTCATACTGATTATAGGCTAACAATTAGCGGTATGAGAGCATCGTCTACCACGTGGCTACATCGGAAGGCATCCTGTCGACCACTACCCACTATGGCGCGCAGTCTGTAATCTGTGAATACAATCGACATAGTCTGTACAAAATCTTACATCTTCAGTTAAGCCAAAGTTATTCAGTTATTTATTAGTATAACGTTTTCTGGCATTTTAAAATTACTGAAGGATAGTGTTTATGACCCGTAGACTCCTCGTAATGTCAAAGTGGCAAAACGCAACTTCTGTTTATTAATAACAGTTACTAGATTCGCGCCAGAGTAAATGTACTTTCCCTACATATCTCTTTGCTGAACTCACGAGTGATTTCCGCATCAGCACCTTGAACCGTGAATTTACTTTCAAAACTTTTTCTTGAGAATTTACTTTATTTACTAGCGATTCATCACTCACACTATGTGAGCGTGGAAGCAGTAGCCAGGGAGTAACTGATGAAATCAAAATGAAATTGCTTTTAACAAATGGGAATCTTATTTATAAAAGCTACTTTTTTTAGAAATTGATTTAAAATTATAAGGAGAAAGCACCCTCTAACCTCTAAATATCAAGTTACAATTTATTGCCGGCCGCGGTGGTCTCGCGGTTCTAGGCGCGCAGTCCGGAACTGTGCGACTGCTACGGTCGCAGGTTCGAATCCTGCTTCGGGCATGGATGTGTGTGATGTCCTTAGGTTAGTTAGGTTTAAGTAGTTCTAAGTTCTAAGGGACTAATGACCACAGCAGTTGAGTCCCATAGTGCTCAGAGCCATTTGAACCATTTTTACAATTTATTCAGAGGCAGAAAGAAATATATATTTGAGTGTATGAGCTTTCGGGCTGAGAACCTTGCCGCTGCCTTTTGACACGGCCGTAGTCACGACCACTCACAACAACCTCTGAAATACTACACAGGTGCAAATCTGCAACACACCAGGTTACCTTAAAGTAAATGTTTTAACAATTCACACAAGCACACAAACTATGCACCCCGTAGGAGCGATGGAAATGGTACAAAACACTAAAATTAAAAGATTAATTTGCCACCGAAGGTGCAACTTGATTTTAACTTCTAAGAAAAATCTTACGGTAGGAGGGTGGCAACTTTATATAATAAAATGATCATTTAAATAAAAGTTCATGAAATGCAATCTTACATAAAATTATACAAGGTTGGCCAAACATGCTCTACAGTACACATATACCGCCTCTCAAAATGATAGGCAAGATAAAAACATATTTCAGGAATTAGGCCGTTACACTTCAAGCAATAAATTCGTTAACACAACGAATCCGACAAACATTACAGAGGCAGCTACTAACGTAGATAGACAGACAGAGAGACATTAACTGTCTAACAAATGCGGACGAGAGACAGACGAGCAAGCTGCGGACGAGAGACTGACCCAGAAAACAGGTAGAATTTAACAAGTAAATGAAACAACATATCACCAATCACTTAACTTCTAATAAGTGCGATTTCTGGAGAAGACCTGGCGCAGCACCCCCGAAATCTCTCTCCCGAACCGTCCGCTGCCATCCGCTTCAACGGACGCAGGAAGGCGCGCCGATCTCACGTCTCTTCTGGTCCGAAACAACCGACCGACTGCCCGCTGCCCCGCCGCGACTGCTGCTCCGTCGGACTGCTGCTCCGTCGCGACTGCATTGCTGGTGCGTCTCCCACTCACTTCCAGACACACGACGGCGGAAATACTGGCTCGGACCCAACCATGCAGAGGAAACACGCCCACTGGCAAAGCGACATCCCTGCACCGGGAAAGGACCGAGCCAAGCTCCACAGGATGGTAACTGAAGGGGTCCAGAAGCGCTCGGAGAACCAGTTACACCACGGCATCGCAGCTCGCACCGGCCAGACTGATGTCGTGGTTTGACTCCTGTTGCTCTCTCGTCGGCCGCGAAGCCACTACCCCTCGCTATACGGCGCGGCCCACTGGACTCACGTGGCGACCTCCCATGCACCGACGCTCAAGGCGGACAAGTCATCTTGTGTCTCAGTGCGCGACCGACCAACCGATCGATCCAACCGCCAGTGACGATTGCCTGGGCAACTCGAGCAGACTGGCGGCCTAACGCGCAGACTCAGATGCAGGAACTAAGCCCCTGACCAGGCGACCACTCGTTGATTTCTCTCACTGCGTCTGAAATTAGGACGAGAGCCATACTACCAAGCTGGGGACGAGGGACTGACCCCAGACTTACCCAGACTGACCACGACTGACCCCAGACTCTCTGACTGGCGAGTTTTCTTTTTTTCCATTGTTATTTGACTGGCGAGCTCATAGTGCCCCTTAAATGCACGTGAACAGGCCACTTTCCCCCTTTCCCACCAGAGGGAGACACCAAAGCTGCGATTGCCACAGCGGCGCCACCGCCAAAAACGGAGGGCGACTGCTTCACACTACGCACTGCAGCGCGCTCTTCAAAACAGCAATTTTTACCACGGCTCACACCTCATCTCAGTGGAAAAAACAGACATAATGTCTGATGGGATAACCGCAATCAATGGTTTTTCGAGTGTTATTTGTAATCCGTCTTGATTGCAATAAATGTTTATTCACATGACCGGTTTCGGTTCCACTAGAACTATCTGAACATCATCTCAGTGGGTCTGAAGGCGCCAGATGGACAACCGCCTATGCCACCCAGCGTGGAAACCTATCGCTCGCCCCTTGCTCAGTCGGTGTTGCAGCGGTGATACAGTCACTTCACGTATGTGAAATGACAAAACTGGAAATAAAGTACGAGTAAAATGCGCTTTTACCTGCAAACAAGGGATACCTTTCTGCTGTCGCTGTGCTGATGGACGAAGAGTTAATAGCTGTTGGAAAAAAAAATTGTCATTCGCATACTCGTAAATGAGTGACAATTTTTTGCCAAGTCCAGACTGCATGCCAGCTGAGGACTAGAATCCGAAGAACTGCGTCCAATACTATCTCCGAGAGACACTACTATCTTCGACAGACTCCCCATAATCAATTAGAAAGAAACTTAAAATCAGAACCTAAACTTGTCTCTGAGACCAGTCAGTTTCTTATATAAACCCTTCAGTTGGTCTTCCGTCATGGAGTGTGACAAATAGTTTACTGCACTTGTCACAAAATGAGCGCCTTAACACATAATCAGCCAAAGAGCAAATAAAAGAAATCATTCTCGGCTTATTTGCAGGATGTTAAGTTCCGCAGTATCTCTGTAGTTGGATATCCTCAAGGAATTAAAATGAGTTATAGATAGATGAAAAGGTAGATGGGAAGGTACACACTCTTTGTTCCATTGATCAACTGTGCAGAGATTCTCAAGGGTATCGGACTTGTCACAGAAATAGAAACAGGGCCGAATTCCTTCTCCATCCTTCTAATAAAGTTTCTTTTGTGTCGTCTTTAATATACCGAGTACCAAATATCCCTCTTCGAAGTATATCCTGCTCTCATTTGCAATGAAGAAAAGGTTGTTCTGGAATATCAGAAAATGATGTCAGGTTACTGACTTGTTACTAATATGATGGGAATTATTTGCATAAAGAACTAATTCTTCCCAGTATCACATACTGGTACACTTTCAGTTTAGATATCTGCAGAGTAGCAACAGGAATTTCTGCTATCATCAACCCGATAGTTGTCTTGAATGCTGCAGAGTTTTGGGTAGCATTATTATATTGGAGACGGTATGCCCTTACGTTCCTCAGATTAGTTAACTGACTATCTGAGCCAGTTTAGCGTGGACATCGAATCTCACAGAGCGAGATGGACTCGCATTCGGGAGGATAACGGTTCACATCCTCGTCCGGTCATACAGATTTAGTTTTTTCGTGATTCCTCTCTACCGCCTTAATGCGAATACCAGGATTATTCCTTTGAGAGGACACGGCCGATTTCCTCCCTCATCCTTCCTTAATCTGAACTCTTACTCCGTCTCTAATGACCTCGTTGCCGACAGGACTTTAAACACCAATTAAAGCTTACAAATCTTTGCCAGAGGCGAAAGAAGTGATTAAAGGCAGGAAAAAATCCGGCACTAATTAAGAATTCAACCGTGGATCTTTGGCTTTGTACTTTCGCACTTAGTCGGGTAAGGTCCACCATCTCGATTCCATACGACAGTATATATTGTCCTTTCGTGAGTATATAAGGCAAATATTCTTCAAAAACTTTTAACCTTGCAGTACTTTCCATAAAAAATCAGATATTACTTTTTGTAACTTTTCTTCTTTTATAATTGGCCGTAGTTATTCCCGGCCGCGTAAAAGATTTTTTTCCGCTAGGGGACTGGGAGTTGTGTTGCCTTTACATTCCACTGTTGAGTTGGCTGTATGGGCACCCCCCGAAAGCCAGCAAATTAAAGAAAAAAGAGTTGCATTAGTCGGTAAATCCTTTGTGTTTATAAGCGTTATAAAGACATTTAATTTCATTAAGTTTTAATTACAAATGTCTTGTGCGCCTTGCTACTCTAGCTTGTGGCATCCAAACCAGTTCTGGCGAATAAGGGACAATAAGAAAGACTACATGAATGGCCGCATGATTTTATGGATAACAGGAGAGTATAATATAAATGCAACAAATCTCGGCTAGAGGGAAATCTATTTTTAGAAAAATCGTAGTGTAATATTCCCACTGAAAGCTTTGCGATACTGGTTCACTAAAATTTGTATATAAAGTGACACGTATTTATGAAATGTGCTATGCCAATAATTTTCACTGAATGTTCTGAAATTTTTAACCGTGATAGTAATAAAATAATCACACTCCCTGTGAGTACGATCCAAATAATGAGTTCTCCATAAGCTCCAAGCACTTCTCACAGTCCGAAAAATGAAATATATGGTCTTAAACAGTTACCGTAACAATGGAGTGCATGAATAGCTTGACTTAACTTGTTCAAAAATGGCTCTGAGCACTATGGGACTTAACTGCAGTGGTCATCAGTCCCCTAGAACTTAGAATGACTTAAACCTAACTAACCTAAGGACATCACACACATCCATGCTCGAGGCAGGATTCGAACCTGCGACTGGAGCGGTCGCGCGGTTCCAGACTGTAGCGCCTAGAACCGCTCGGCCACCCCGGCCGGCGACTTAATTTGTGTTGCACAACTTCAGCTACGTAAAATTAGGACCATAATTTGCATGGTTGCTAGTCACAATTGGACACATACTAATATTCACCTCTTAGTTACTTAACTTTATAAAGGCCATTCAAAAAGCTTCCGTTTGAGGACGTTGCTGCAGCGAATACGCAACCCAGTGCGACACCGATGCGAGTATAAAACATGTCGACAAGAGATTAGTGTGGTAATCGTGTCTCCGACGTGCTTGCTGTATATGTGGAAACGTGAAATACGGCAACTATACTACCAAATACGTCCAAACAGGACCAACGTGGTATTATTCTTTTCTTGGCTGCCGAAGGGCAAACACCTGTAGACATCCGTAGACATCTATCGAAGAATAAAGAATGTGTCTGGCGCAACATGTCTGTCGAAAACCACAGTTGCGCCAGATTCTGTGGTAGTCACGATTCGATACAAGGCGTAGAAGTTAAAAAAATGTTTCAAATGGCTCTGACCACTATGGCACTTAACATCTGAGGTCATCAGTCCCCCCGCCGGCCGCGGTGGTCTCGCGGTTCTAGGCGCGCAGTTCGGAACCGTGCGACTGCTACGGTTGCAGGTTCGAATTCTGCCTCGGGCATGGATGTGTGTGATGTCCTTAAGTTAGTTAGGTTTAAGTAGTTCTAAGTTCTAGGGGACTAATGACCACAGCAGTTGAGTCCCATAGTGTTCAGAGCCATTTTTTGTCATCAGTCCCCTAGAACTTAGAACTACTTAAACCTAACTAAGCTAAGGACATCACACACATCCATGCCCGAGGCAGGATTCGAACCTGCGACCGTAGCGCTCACGCGGTTCCAGACTGAAGCGCCTAGAACCGCTCGGCCACACCGGGCGGCGCAGAAGTTAGGCCAGCTCGCGTGGGAGACATTTTATCATCCGCCCCATAATCCTAATATGTGACTGTCACCCATTCGGTCCCTTGAAAGAAGCTAGAAGTGTCGAAGAACCCTGTCAGCATGCCATTACAGATTTCTTCACGCAGGGCGCATTGTTTTACCAACTGGTTATCTTCAACCTGGTGCCTCGGTAGGTTGATAACCTCACAGCTCACGGCGATTTTGTCTGTTTGGCACACAGATTCCGGACTGTACGACCTTCAAATGGAAACTGTTTGATCGCCCTTTGTACTATAAACATTCATTTCGCCTGTAACAGCTCTTTTCTAACGACCATGAACGTGACAATTCATAAATGTTTCTAACCGACAGTTTTGAACTAATACTGAAAAACATCTTCTACCTCGCCTTCATAGAGAGTTGTACTTTACGTATAATTAATGACAGTCAAATACTTTACTGAAAACTTGCTTTGATAGATTCCATGACTATTAATGCAAAATAACTTTTCTTACTGATTTCCCGTTTTAGTATGTTCTCAGGCACTTTCTTCACTGGCGAGACGTTAACATACAGTTGTAAAATGGTTCAAATGGCTCTGAGTCAATGGGTCTTAACTTCTAAGGTCATCAGTCCCCTTGAACTTAGAACTACTTAAACCTAACTAACCTAAGGACATCACACATATCCATGCCCGAGGCAGGATTCGAACCTGCGACTGTAGCGGTCGCCTGGTTCCAGACTGTAGTGCGTAGAACCGCTCGGCAACTCCGGCCGGCATAGAGTTGTAGAAGTGCCGCAGGCGAGTGTAGATCATCATAAGTAAGCGTAGTTTACGGTAATTTTATTAGTAGCTTTGGTCATTTACATTAGATATGTTGCGTACCTATCGGGCGGTACCTAATAACAGCTGGTTTCATGTTCCGACCCGTGTCTCACGAGACTCCCCTAAACACTGGAAGCAGTGAACCTTGTAGAAACTGAATGACAGCATATAAAGGGCTGCATAATCTGTGAAACATTTTTGATGTACTTAGTTATCCTCATGTCTGTTGCATAAAAGTAAACGGTATTTACAGCAAAATTGAAATTGTCAATCATTTATTCAGCTTATATTCGAAAATCGTTGATTTTTAACGTGAAACAGAGGAATGATGTACTAAAGATGGAGAAAACAATACAGATTTGTCTTATTTATTTAGAAAATGTAAAATAAAATAGTCAAAAAACAAAATTCTATCAAACGTCGCTTCAATACTTCGTCAAACTTACATAAAACATGTTTCTGATATTCATAAATGGCTTTCACATTTATCAGAAATAACAGGACACTGTAGCATTTGATCATGATGAACTTTCTACTGAGTAAAAAAATAACAAGAATAATTATATACATTTTTTATTTTTGTGCTTGTAAACTTTACTTGTATCAAAGTAATTACTTTGATTACATAAAAGTACAGAAGATACGTGAGCAACTAATTCTCATTACTGAAAAACTTACAGTAAGGATATAAAATACACAATGGACTAACAATTAATAATACACAGTTCTAATTATGTGCAGAACAAACAAGCAGAAAACAAAGAGAAGTCGTTGGCTCCCAGTTTCTTTCTTCCACATTTCATTTACGGTGCTTTCCCTACCAGTGTTTACAATAATACCGCATTACTACCTCTTACTACGCTATTAATGAGGTGTGCCAAAACTACCGAGTGCAATTCTACACCAAGATTCACAAACAGAATATGAAAAAGGTACCTATCTTTGGTGAGATGAACTGTTACGATCAAAGACTACTCTCATAGAACTGAAAATTTGCCGGTCGTTGTGGCCGAGAGGCTATAGGCGCTTCAGTCCGGAACCGCGCTGCTGCTACGGTCGCAGGTTCGAAACCTGCCTCGGGCATGGGTGTGTGTGATGTCCTTAGGCTAGTTAGGTTTAAGTAGTTCTAAGTCAAGGGGACTGATGACCTCAGATGTTAAGTCCCATAGTGCTTAGAGCCATTTGAACCAGAACTGAAAATTTACGCACAATTCTGGCAGTTCAAAATAGATTTAATTGATTTCACAAGACTATCGTCTACATGAATAAAGATAGCAGCGTCGCCTACGAACAGTTATCAACGTGTATGCGTGAACTAGGCGCCTTCAGCGGAGGCCCATAGCAACGACGTTCGTTGGCTGGTCATTGAGGAGACACTGTTGGTAGCCCCTTGCTTCGTCTAGGCATTGAGTTGCTGAACAGCTGCACGTCTATTCGCCCGTACACACCTGCGCAGCCGTCGTTCACTCCTGATCATCTATTACCCGTGGTGAGCCACATTTGTCTCTGCTCCGGTTTTTGACAGCGCCATTTTGCCATGCACGGTATACTTTAACCACAGCGCCACGCGAAAAGTTTACAGACTTTGGCGTTTCGGAAATGCCTCCACCCTTGGCACAGTAGTCCATCATCTTGCCCTTTTGGAAGTCAGATATGTCGCTCCGTTTACGCGTTACGACAACGACTGCTCTAACATACTTTTTATACACCCTGCACTGTTAGTGCTGCAACTTGCCGTATGTGGGTGGTTACTGCACGTTGACTTCGTACGCAGGTGGTGGTCACATAAATGTGACTGGACCATGTCCAAGGGCTAAATATATTCTTCTTCTTTTCCTTGTGCCTTTGTCCTGCATATGCTCAGGTTGGCATTGGGCACGGTTGCGAGGTGCCGGGGTGGAGAAGAGTTTGTACCTCTTTAATTAAGACCAATTATCTCCTTATCTATCAGCTAATTAATTATGCGCGCAGCGTTAACAGAAGGAAATGATGGTGGACCCTAGTTGGTAAAATAAGGAGCGCACACTCACAATAATTTAATAAAAATCGTAATCTACTCAAAAAGAGAACTTTATCATAATAAACAACAGGACATGGTTATTCTGGCTATATCTACAAAATTATATGCGGATTAAATATTAAAATGAGATTTATTATATATCAGAACATAAATGCACATGATTGTCGATACACACAGTAGGTTAAAGGATAGGGTATACTGAAATATTATGAGAATAAGAGTAGGCTCGAGAACAAGGTGCTCCTACTCTCTGTGATGCAATAGATTGATGAAAATAACTGGAGGTCCTAATGAATCAAATATTAATCTCCTGACTATATAGCAGTATCGCAATATGGGATCACTTGGAGAAACAAGCAAGGTGGACTTGTAACAAAGCGAGCGCGCGTGCTGCTGAGGGATCCAGTATAAAATAGCTGAGGTCCTACAATGCCGGAGCCGCAAAATACTGTACCAGTACTGAAATCTGCAGCACGTCGTCGGTAGGCAGCGTCCTGATGATGTAGGCGCCGACTTCTGCCGTGCAGCAACTCTGTGTCAACTCCTGGCCGTGAAGGCTGTCCGAGAATTCTAAGTTCTTCCGAAAACCAGCGACCAAGTCACAGGACTGTCCGACTCCGAGGAAGATCAGATCCCGAATCCCTCTGACCGCGCAACGTAAGAGTGAAGTCAACATAGCTCAACTCTCTACTCTCCTCGAAAACCGCGAATCAGCATTCAGTTCTGATTCCAAAATTCCCCCACACTGTCTCAGAACATCTTTCGCGTCAATAGCGACCGTTCCCTCCAATTTCGAGCTGGACATTATGACGTCAACTAGCATCAGTTTAAGTTGACCAATCATGCCTCTGCTATTCAACTGAGGGCACTGAACTTGCCGTTTGACCGGCTACGAAAACAACCTGCCTAGACCACCGGCCATCCGGTGCCAGATAGTCGCACTCAGCAGGGCACAGTCCACAAGTTTTCTCCGAATCTACATCTACATGACTACTCTGCAATTCACATTTAAGTGCTTGGCAGAGGGTTCATCGAACCACTATCATACTATCTCTCTACTATTCCACTCCCGAACAGCGAGCGGGAAAAACGAACACCTAAACCTTTCTGTTCGAGCTCTGATTTCTCTTATTTTATTTTGATGATCATTCCTACCTATGTAGGTTGGGCTCAACAAAATATTTTCGCATTCGGAAGAGAAAGTTGGTGACTGAAATTTCGTAAAAAGGTCTCGCCGCAACTAAAAACGTCTATGCTGTAATGACTTCCATCCCAACTCGTGTATCATATCTGCCACACTCTCTCCCCTATAACGTGATAATACAAAACGAGCTGCCCTTCTTTGCACCCTTTCGATGTCCTCCGTCAACCCCCCTGGTAAGGATCCCACACCGCGCAGCAATATTCTAACAGAGGACGAACGAGTGTAGTGTAAGCTGTCTCTTTAGTGGACTTGTTGCATCTTCTAAGTGTCCTGCCAATGAAATGCAACCTTTGGCTCGCCTTCCCGACAATACTATCTATGTGGTCCTTCCAACTGAAGTTGTTCGTAATTTTAAGACCCAGGTACTTAGTTGAATTGACAGCCTTGAGAATTGTACTATTTATCGAGTAATCGAATTCCAACGGATTTCTTTTGGAACTCATGTGGATCATCTCACACTTTTCGTTATTTAGCGTCAACTGCCACCTGACACACCATACAGCAATCTTTTCTAAATCGCTTTGCAACTGATACTGGTCTTCGGATGACCTTACTAGACGGTAAATTACAGCATCATCTGCGAACAATCTAAGAGAACTGCTCAGATTGTCACCCAGGTCATTTATATAGATCAGGAACAGCTGAGGTCCCAGGACGCTTCCCTGGGGAACACCTGATATCACTTCAGTTTTACTCGATGATTTGCCGTCTATTACTACGAACTGCGACCTTCTTGACAGGAAATCACGAATACAGTCGCACAACTGAGACGATACCCCATAGCTCCGCAGCTTGATTAGAAGTCGCTTGTGAGGAACGGTATCAAAAGCTTTCCGGAAATCTAGAAATACGGAATCAACTTGAGATCCCCTGTCGATAGCGGCCATTACTTCGTGCGAATAAAGAGCTAGCTGCGTTGCACAAGAGCGATGTTTTCTGAAGCCATGCTGATTACGTGTCAATAGATCGTTCCCTTCGAGGTGATTCATAATGTTTGAATACAGTATATGCTCCAAAACCCTACTGCAAACCGACGTCAATGATATAGGTCTGTAGTTAAATGGATTACTCCTACTACCCTTCTTCAAAACTGGTGCGACCTGTGCAATTTTCCAATCTGTAGGTACAGATCTATCGGTGAGCGAGCGGTTGTATATGAGTGCTAAGTAGGGAGCTATAGTATCAGCGTAATCTGAAAGGAACCTAATCGGTATACAATCTGGACCTGAAGACTTGCCCGTATCAAGCGATTTGAGTTGCTTCGCAACCCCTAAGGTATCTACTTCTAAGAAACTCATGCTAGCAGATATTCGTGTTTCAAATTCTGGAATATTCCATTCGTCTTCCCTGGTGAAAGAATTTCGGAAAACTGCGTTCAATAACTCCGCTTTAGCGGCACAGTCGTCGATAACAGTACCATCGGCACTGCGCAGCGAAGATATTGACTGCGTGTTGCCGCTTGTGTACTTTACATACGACCAGAATTTCTTCGGATTTTCTACCAAATTTCGAGACAATGTTTCGTTGTGGTACCTATTAAAGGCATCTCGCATCGAAGTACGTGCCAAGAGGACAATGCAGTCAGTCGGCGGCAGGCAGGAATCTTCGTTCCGGACGCGTTGGAACGGTAAACACACAAACTGCGACGACACTCAGACGTCTCGCAGGTCGTTTCGCCCTGCATACAACAGGCGAAACTCGACCGACGTCAGTTGTTCCGCCAGGCGCTTAAGCCTATTGTATGAACCCCACAGAATTCAGGTAAGTGCAGCCCCCAACCGGAAATGCCATATGCCGCGCCTCCGACCCTTGCCTCGCACAGGCCACCCATGTAATTAAACCAACATGCATGGTAATCAAGTGAAAAGTAGTTTTTGAGCTCTCAGTACAAATACTCTCATCACAATAACCTTATTCGTTCTGTTACTACCGTGCAATGACATACAACATTAATAAAATTGATGAAAATGAGAGGCGACATGCAAAAGAGGGCATGGAACCTCTCATGGTTACTATTGGATTTGCCACTGTTAATTTAAGGGGTGGCAGAACGCCCTTCCTGTCATTACCCCGTTACCCCCTGGGAGGGACTATGGGTTCCCCAACCATCTGCGCGTAGTAAAAGTGTGTAAAAATTCTCTATACGCTTCCGAATCGTGTAACTGAACCGGGACTTGAATACCATACCTGTATTCACCTAGCCAGGTGTGGGAAACCGCTTAAAAACCACATCCAGGCTAACTGGTACACCAGCTCTTGTACATTAATCTGCCGGGTAGATTCGATCCAGGACTGGCGCACCGGCCAATTCCTGGAAGCGGAGTGCTAGCACGCGGGCCTGTCTGGACAGGTGACTTTAAGACAGTGTTACAGAAACTATTCCTACCGTACGCATGTGGGAAAAGCTAGTTTCACTCGAAGCTCACTGGTTCAAATGGCTCTGAGCACTATGGAACTTAACATCTATGGTCATCAGTCCCCTAGAACTTAGAACTACTTAAACCTAACTAACCTAAGGACAGCACACAACACCCAGCCATCACGAGGCAGAGAAAATCCCTGACCCCGCCGGGAATCGAACCCGGGAACCCGGGTGTGGGAAGCGAGAACGCTACCGCGAAGCTCACTGGAAAGTGACGTCGAAATAACGTGTACCAGGTGGTTATAGTTAAATTTTCCCTATTTAACACGTTATAACACGGAAACTAAATACCGTACCAGGACCAAACTCGGTAGCATTAATGTCAAGAACATGGGGTAGATAAATAATGCAGAATCGATTCAGTTGTAACGTTTTAATGTGTTGCTACGATGCATGATACCATTACATGCCTGTACCATTAGTGCTACAAAAGGGGCTCAATACGGCGC
The DNA here is from genome assembly GCF_023897955.1 of Schistocerca gregaria. Classification (NCBI taxonomy): domain Eukaryota; kingdom Metazoa; phylum Arthropoda; class Insecta; order Orthoptera; family Acrididae; genus Schistocerca; species Schistocerca gregaria. The sequence continues at coordinate 183,833,841 of NC_064920.1, read as the reverse complement.
CCATCAGTATCCAGAAGAGTCTGAAAGCGCAGGATTGCATTCTGCACAACAAAATGAAGCATATCCGCAGGTATTCTGGCTACATCTTTTGATACGCGCTTCAGATCAGCACATGTGTGAATATTCCCGTGGTAAAGCCTGTCTTTCAGTTAGCCCTACAACCAGAAATTGCAGGGAATGAGACCAGGTGACCGGCCAAGCATTTGGAAACGATCGGGTGATAATTCGATCGTTTCCAAATGTGTTTAGGAGAAGCACGTGAACTTCACGAGCGATGTGCGATGGGGCCGTATACTGCATGAAAACTGTCGAGTTCAACGCGTCTTTCTCCTGTATGGCGGTAACGACATGCTGGCGAAGCATAACGCAATAATGCTGCCCAGTCACCATGCACGTCTTTGCTCCTTGAGCGCAACCTGTTCAAAACAGAATGGACCTATGATGAACGAAGCCGTGAAGTCACACCACACGGTGACACGTTCTCCATACAGAGGACCTTCATGCACAGTGGCTCGAGGTGAAGATCACACTCAGCAATCCTGTTCGTTCACCTCACTCGTCAAAGAAATACGAGCTTCGTCCGTCCTTAGGACGGTACAGGACCAGCCCTCGACAACTTCAATCCTTGCGAGAAGGTGGAGGGCGAATTCAACACGTCGTTGTGCGTCGTGTGGTGCAAGCTGCTATACGATATGGAACTAACGTGCTATACCATATGAGAATGGTTCGAAGCACCTTCCGTACGCTGGGCCACGGGATGGTCAACTGTCGTGACACAGCACGCGCGCTGCCTGACGATCGGGAATTGCGCGCGGCGTTTTCTGCCATAGCAACAGCGGTTTCATCGACCACCTGTGGTGCAACCGGTCGTCGGCCTCTGCATGCCACGCACAGCAGGTGGAGAAAAAGGACCCTTCCGTAATTCTTTCAGCCAGCGGTATTCTGGAAGTGAAGCTGTAGCATTACTGTTGTTCTGATGATAGCTTCACCAATAATGCGCTGCGCTTGTCCAAGCACATGTCGACGCGTCACAAGTACACTGCGACTGACCAGGTGTGTGAGGCTATGTATCACGATTACTGATCACGGCAGCTGGTGCCCATACCTGGACGGCGGCCCTGTGATGCATGGAAATCATGCATCCCATACCCTGGACATTAATGCTACCAAGTTTGGTACTCGTACGGTAATTAGTTATAACGTTATAACGTTATAACGTTAAATAGAGAAAGTTTAGTTAAAACCACCCGATGTTTGTCCAGCACATTTGTCCACTGGACTCGAATTTCGTGGTCACGTCGAGTTTTGCGGAAATAAGATGCGCGGTTAGATCCTCGGTAATCGTGACATATGCAGGAAAAACAGCCAAATGTTTATGACAAACAATTATACTAATATCACTGCCGCTCTTATCACTCTCAGCAATTTAATCTTCCTTTTTTAAATAAGCCTGCAGTCACAAAATTGAACATACGTATTCTTCAGAGACAGTGCTCTTATATGCTGCCTAAATTACGAACCTGGTACTGCTTCGCAATTGCTAAGTATATCTGAGAATCGGACAAATATTCTAATCTCTTTCTACCCCTTATCTCTTTCCTCATCTCTCTCCGCCTCGTCCTCCCCAGCTTTCTGTTTATCTCCTCCTTCTCCTATCTATGTTAATTTCCTCCCCCATCTCTGACCATCTCTTCCCCCTACTATCTATCTCCTTGAGACTTGTTTATTCTGACTGCCAATCATATCTTGATTGGGAATTGAAGTTGCTTAAAATCGGTTGGTAAATCTGTTTGGGTCATTGATATATGGGATATGACAATCACTCTCCTGCTGGATCTGCGTGGATATTTTGCGAAGTTTCAATCTGCCAATGGGGCGGATTAAAAAGTTTCAGACGTTTCAGATTCAGTAGTAATAATCCAATCATAAGCTGGTATGCTTTCCTCTTTTTTAGTTAAATCAGGCTGCGAGTAAGAAAGCTAAAACAGTACGTAGTTGGATATACAATTTTTGTTTAAAATTATATGAAAGGGGAAAGAATATATACAATATATATATATTACAAATAACCTTAGTTGGAACGATCACATAGATAATGTTGTGGATAGAGCAAACCAAAGACTGCGATTCATTGGCAGAACACTTAGAAGGTGCAAGGAATCTACTAAAGCGACTGCTTACACCACGCTTGACCGCCCTATTCTGGAGTATTGATGTGCGGTGTGGGATCCGTATCAGGTGGGACTGACGGATGATATTGAAAAAGTTCAAAGAAGGGCGGCTCGTTTTGTATTATCGCAAATTATGGGAGATAGTGCCACAGACATGATATGTGGACTGGAGTGGCAATCATTAAAACAAAGGCATTTTTCGTTGCGACGAGATCTTCTCATGAAATTTCAATCACCAGTTTTCTCCTCCGATTGCGAAAACATTCTGTTAGCACCTACCTACATAGGGAGAAATGATCATCGCGATAAAATAAGAGAAATCAGGGCTCGCACCGAAAAATTTAAGTGCTCTTTTTTTTCCGCTCACTGTTCGAGAGTGGAACGGTGGAGAGACTGCTTGAAGGTGGGTCATTGAACCCTCTGCCAGGCACTTAATTGTTAATAGCAGAATAGTCACGTAGATGTAGACGCAGTAGAAACAATCTGTGTGATGCTTAAATGTGTTGCTATCGTTGTTAAAATTGATTGCGACAAAGAAAAATAAACAGCACATTTTCACAGCACACCATAGCACTGTCGATTTTAACAGACAACCTGTACATAGTTGTTTAAAAATCTATGTAGTGTATATCCGTCCGAATGTTTGTTAGACAATCGTGTAAAAATTTGAAGTAAGTCGGTCAAGGAATTTCGAGTATTTTTTTTTTTTTGGTTGTTGTTGTTGTCTTCAGTCCTGAGACTGGTTTGATGCAGCTCTCCATGCGACTCTATCCTGTGCAAGCTTCATCATTTCCCAGTACCTACTACAACCTACATCCTTCTGAATCTGCTTAATGTATTCATCTCTTGGTCTCCCTCTACGATTTTTACCCTCCACACTGCCCTCCAATGCTAAATTGGTGATCCCTTGATGCCTCAGAACATGTCCTACCAACCAGTCCCTTCTTCTGGTCAAGTTGTGCCACAAACTTCTCTTCTCCCCAATCCTATTCAATACTTCCTCATTAGTTATGTGATCTACCCATATAATCTTCAGCATTCTTCTGTAGCACCACATTTCGAAAGCTTCTATTCTCTTCTTGTCCAAACTATTTATCGTCCATGTTTCACTTCCATACATGGCTACACTCCATACAAATACTTTCAGAAATGACTTCCTGACACTTAAATCTATACTCGATGTTAACAAATTTCTCTTCTTCAGAAACGCTTTCCTTGCCATTGCCAGTCTACATTTGATATCCTCTCTACTTCGACCATCATCATTATATAGTAGCATAAAAAGAATGAATATTGGGGAACATACCTCTATTAACTTAACAATAAAGCCCCAGAATATTTTACAAATGCGAAGCTAAAAAAAAATTAGAATATAGCAGAACTGACTCCATCGACCTATTTCTTTCTACAACGCGACTATATACAGTGAACTCATAGGCTCGCCATCCGACATTATCTTTCCTCTTACAAGGTCCTCAATGCTTTTACCAATGATATTTCATTAACTGTCATTTTATTATAACAAATCTGACCAAGAGTGACGCATTTATGTTAAATCTTCAATGTGTCACTGCCCTGAAACGTCATAATGTCGTAACAAGCAAGATATAATACGAAAACAAAAATTGGAAATAGCGTCTCAAAAGTTCTTCAGTTGTTGACTGTTGTCGAATTTCAAAAATGGTTCAGATGGCTCTGAGCACTATGGGACTTAACCTCTGCGGTCATCACTCCCCTAGAACTTAGAACTACTTAAACCTAACTAACCTAAGGACATCACACTCATCCATGCCCGAGGCAGGATTCGAACCTGCGATCGTAGCGGTCGCGCGGGTCCAGACTGTAGCGCCTAGAACCGCTCGGCCACTCCGGCCTTCGTTGTCGAATTTCGTTCTCTCACCGAGTCACTGTGTTTACATGGGGCTCCCAAAACCGGGTATGGTACACCGATTTCACAATACCGTTTCTGGTTGGTAATGTAAATAATCCAAAATCGATTCTGGAAATTCGTTTCTAACTGCCGATTTTTTACTTCCAAAATCGATTTTCGACTTCCGTGTAAATTTTTCATAATTACTATAACAAAGATATCAAATGCACACACTTATTGATACAATGTTGGTCAAAAGCTAAAATTTTCTCACAGTCCATAAAGAGAGTCCTGATCATTCATCAAAGTAGAATTGCAGTTTTTTCTGAAAGTCTGAGTAGTAAAAGAAAATGCACACGGAAGTAGTGGATTTCCATGGAGTCTTGAAGAAGTAGTGTTGTCCTTCCAACGGAAAGACAGTGCTCACTCTTGACATGCAGACAGGTAATGGGCCACAGCAGAGTCAGTCGACGTTGAAGACTATCGGTAGGTAGGTCATCACAGAGCAGACCCACTGTAGTCCTGGTAGGGATTACTATTGGTGGGCCACCAGAGGTGCAGACCCACTGCAGTCCTTGTAGAAATAATGGTACTGGTTTTGTCAGGTTTCCGAAATAATCGACTAATACGGATGGGATGAAGAAATATTAGACTAAGCTATGGTTCAAATGGCTCTGAACACTATGGGACTTAACATCTGTGGTCATCAGTCTCCTAGAACTTAGAACTACTTAAACCTAACTAACCTAAGGACATCACACACTTCCATGCCCGAGGCAGTCGCTCGGTTCCGGACTAGAACCGCTAGACCACCGCGGCCGGCTTAGACTAAGCATGAAACTGTATACCTACTAAAAGTAGAGAAAAATAGGGAGTGTGCTGTCCAAATCAAAAACTGGAGCAGCTGTTATCCAGAGGGCACATTTAACTGGGGTAGCAAATCAGCCTCAGACCTTAACATGTGAATATGACAATTAAAATGGTTTCCGAAATTAGATTTCTGTCTATCGGAAGTTGTGTCGTACCAAATGTAATGACTGAAAGCTTCTTGTGACGCTAGCTTCAACCTGTACAGAGCGTTGTGAGTCGAGCGTCGGAAAAATCTTCGCTAGCTCTACTCGGCACTCCCTTCGCTGGCGCCCCTCACTCGGCTTCCTGCGGACGTGAACAGCGCGCAGTAAACTCGGCGGCCGCCCTTCCGTATAAATTTCCTCCGCAACCCACTTCCCCCGGGAACCATTCCAGCCGCCAGCTCTTCTCCCTTCTCTTCCTCCTCCCCATCACTACGCGTGCCTTCTTTCCGCAACGTGGGAGGGACCCAACTACTTGACCGAGTTCTACATGCATGGAGGGAAAAAAGGAAAAAACAGCAACAGGGAGCACCGATCGTCTCCAGCACCACTGGCGCCCAGGCTACAGAATGTTTCTGAGAGAAACAATCGATGTTCCAGAAGACAGTTGCAAGTGTTACCAATTTAACTAAGGCGTTTATATTTTTATGTACGCTTTCCACACAACGTCCTGGCCAATTTTTCAACAGTGTGCTGGGAGCGGAGGAAGCGGACCGAAGCATATACACTAATAACCGCAGGAGAGTTCTGTTTCTTCCATTAGATCCATATAGCGCTGTAGACAACGGGGCTCAGGTTGGTATATACCTAAAGCCTAGTTTACACGACGACATAGGATTGCGCCACTCGTTGCGTGGAATGAGTTGCACGCAAATGGTTTCGTATTTGACTGTCGACATGGCGAAACCAGTATACACTTCAGTTTCGTCGTTTTATGGGTTTTGAGTCGTGTCTGAAATGAAAGTTTTGGCAGCTGCACGTCGCACGAGTTGTGATGGAGCTGTAAGCAGGCTGTTTAGGTTTTTATATTGGTGGACATGTTCTGAGGCATCAAGGAATCACCAATTTAGTATTGGAGGGCAGCGTGGAGGGTAAAAATCGTAGAGGGAGACCAAGAGCTGAATACACTAAGCAGATTCAGAAGGATGCAGGTTGCAGTAGGTACTGGGAGATGAAGAAGCTTGCACAGGATAGAGTAGCATGGCGAGCTGCATCAAACCAGTCTCGGGACTGAAGACCACAACAACAACAACGCCACGTAGCGCTCTGTATGAAAATCACTGGCTGTGCAGTGTGCAGTTTGTGGCTGGGTGGCATTGTTGGAATAGTAGCGACTGGTGATTGAAATTTCATGAGAAAATCCCGTAGCAACGAAAAACGCCTTTATTTTAATGATTGCCACTCCAGTCCACATATCATGTCTGTGGCACTATCTCACCTATTTCGCGATAATAACAAAACGAGCCTCCCTTCTTTGAACTTTTTCAATATCATCCGTCACTCCCACCTGGTACGGATCCCACACCGCACAGCAATACTCCAGAACATGGCGGGCAAGTGTAGTGTAAGCAGTCTCTTTAGTAGATCTGTTGCACCTTCTAAGTGTTCTGCCAATGAATCGCAGTCTTTGGTTTGCTCTACCCGCAACATTGTAGTGTTGGGCAATTGGCTGTTAACAGCGCGTAGCGTTGCGCAGTTGGAGGTGAGCCGCCAGCAGTGGTGGATGTGGGGAGAGAGATGGCGGGGTTTTGAGAGCGGATGATCTGGACGTGTGTCCATCAGAGATAGTAAATTTGTAAGACTGGATGTCATGAACTGATGACTTTTGAACACTATTAAGCTAAATACATTGTTTGTTCTTTATCAAAATCTTTCATTTGCTAACTATGCCTATCAGTAGTTAGTGACTTCAATAGTTAGAATCTTTTATTTAGCTGGTAGTATTGGCGCTCGCTGTATTGCAGTAGTTCGAGTAATGAAGATTTTTTTGAGGTAAGTCATTTGTGTAAGGTTATTGTTAGTCAAGGCCATTCTTTTTTTTTGTAGGGTTGTTTGAAAGTCAGATCGCACTTAAAAATATTGTGTGTCAGTTTAGTGTTGATCAGAATAGGTAAAGAGCGAAATGCGAAATGTCTGCGTACGTTCAGACTGCTCAGCTCTTTGAAAATCAAATAATGTAAGAGGTTTATCAGCACAGTAATTCAAAATTTTTCTAAGGGGACGTTACAGAGTTAAAGCTTGTTGCGTGGAATCGCTGTATAAGAAAAAAATAAGAAGAAATGTGTTTCGAATCGAGACAGGATGAAAAAAAGACGTCAGCTCGGTTCCTCAGCATCCTTGCTGAAATAATTTGTAATGTAAGACCCTAGAAGTTCTTTTAATTATCTTGGAATGCCACCAGAACTGTTCACGTTTCTTCTAAATAGAGTCAACTTTGCGATAAGGAATAAAGATACTGTAATGCATTAAGCACTTCGAAAGAACTGAAATTACATATCACATTGCGTGCATTACGAACCAGAACACTCGACGTGCTATATGATGCGGATTTAGTTGGCGATGACACTTTTTCATTTCATTAACACCAATAATTATTAACATTAACAGTAATTATTGTTATCATTAACAGCAGTAATTATTCGAACAGGCCGCATTAAGTAAAGAATGGTTTGCAAACTACTGTCTTGAAGTTCTGTACAGTGGCAAATTCCAAAATTCAAACATATGTGAATTGGGAGCACTGCTGCTACGTTTTAAATAGACGAATATTGAATAAAGAATGCAGCTTCTTGATTTGTGTAGCCTTCCCTCCTGTCAACAGCTAGAATTACATTTGCTTGTATTTTTCTTGCTGTATTTTGATTTTAATTCAACAAATTTTGCCCTGCAGCTCAGATATTTTCAAACTATCTGTGTTCTCAAGAGCAGCAATATTGTTGCTTATGCTTAGCTGAAATCCCACAAACAACTATGCAAAGCATAGATATCCAGAAACCGCACTGCATATTTCAATTTGTCTACACTCTACGAGCACACATAACCTCAAAACGCAAGGAACTAGTGTCGCCAAAGTTGGAACACTCCGAACGTATTTAGTTTCACCGAGTTGTGCAAACGCGCGGCGCGCATGCGCAGTGGCCGGTAGCTCAGTTGCGTGCAACCTAGTGTCGTCCTATAAACTACGCTTAAACTTCATGAAGGCATTTGACACCGTCCCGCACTCCCGTCTAGTAAAAATAAAGTAAAAAACACGAGCTTACCTAGTATCGGGCCAGTTCGTGGTAGATACCGATTTCTTTGCACATAGAACTCAACAGGTCGGTCTGAACAGAATAAAATATACAGACGTTAAGGTAATTTCCGAAGTATCCGAAGGAAGTACGATAGGGCCGTTACTGCTTACAGTGTGTATAAATGATGTAGTACAAATGGTTCTGAGCACTATGGGACTTAACATCTATGGTAATCAGTCCCCTAGAACTAAGAACTACTTAAACCTAACTAACCTAAGGACATCACACAACACCCAGTCATCACGAGGCAGAGAAAATCCCTGACCCCGTCGGGAATCGAACCCGGGAACCCGGGCGCGGGAAGCGACAACGCTACCGCACGACCATGAGCTGCGGACTGTAGTACAAAGCATCGGAAGTTTTTTAAGATTGTTCGTAGATGAAGCGGTTGTCTGTGAGAAAGTAGCAACGTCAGAAAACGTTATCGACTAGCAAAATAACCTACAGAAGATTAATGACGCAGTCTCTGTCAGTAAACCCTGAACTTTAATAAATTTAACATGTTGCGCATAGATAGGAAAAGAAATACAGTACTGTACGACTACACTATAGATTACAACTACACTATAGATTACAAATTCTTGGAAACGGTATATACCGCGAATATCTTGAATGAAACGAGAACACGAAACAAATAATACGAATATCAGACGCCGGACTGAAATTCATAGGAAAAATCTTAAGGAAACGTAACTCTCCCACGAAGAAGTAGCTCACAGTGCGCTTGTGCAACCATTTCTTGAGTACTGTTCATGAATCTGGGATCCTCACCACGAAGGACTGATGGACGAGATACAGAAAATCCAATGAAAATCTGTTCGTTTCGTCATGGTTTCGTTTAGTCGGAAGAAAGGAAGGAAGGTAGATTGCCAATACGTCCCGTCGACATCGATGTCATTAGAGATGGAGCACAAGCTTGGATTTTGTCAAGGAGGGGGATGGAAATCGACAGTGCCCTGTCAAAGGAACTATCCCCGCACTTTCCTGGAGCGACTTAGTTAAATCATGGAAAACTTAAATCTGGATGACCGGACGCGGGTTTGAACCATCGTCCACACGAATGTGCGTCACCTCGCTTGCTATTTAGTCGACGCGAGAACTTCGCAGAGATGGAACTTGCTGCAGATTAAAACTGTATCCTGGACCGAGATACTCAACAGACTGAAGTGGTCGACGCTACAAGAGAGTAGCTGTGCATCACAGACAGGTTTACCATTGAAATTTCGAGAGAGTATTTCCCAGGGAAAGTCGAAAAACATGCTATATTACGTCCTTCGACCTACATCTCGCCAAGTTACCGCTATGAACAAATTTAATAAATTAGAGCTAAAGCAAAGGCTTACCAAAATCGTTCCTCCCACGCCCCACTCGAAAGTGGAACAGGGAAGGTGGGACCAGTTAGTGGTACCAGAAGTACCCTCTGTCATACACCGTCAGTTAGCAGAGCATCGTTGTAGATATAGATGTAAGTGCGAGGGGAACAAGCTACGCTACCCTAACGCAGTGTTGGCACTGCACGTGTGCTTACTGCCTCATCACAGCAAAGCACGACAGTTGCTTCATGATAGCTATCGTACAAACAGGTAAAGTATTTTTAGATCACCAATGTTGACAGCGGCCTCCACAAAACACTCCCTGCCCAAAGCCGACCGACTTCAGCTGATCCATAACTACGGAGCTCTCGATCTGGACTTCATGAACAATTAATAGTATACTAGTTTCCTACTTTCTCAGACATCTTTTCGGCAGTCAAGTAACATGGGAATGAAGACTCTCGAAACTGGCAAGAATTCATGTGTCAAAAATTAAATTTTATAGGAGGCAAAGAAAACTTGTTACAGCCCGAAAACTTGATGGCTGCTCAATAAATAATTTTTGCTGGTAGGTTGCTGACGTACTTACAAGGCAATCCTTGTTGTGTTATTAAAATCCTTATGAATATATAACACCTTTAAAGTTGGTTACCAGAAGTTGAGTCCTCATTTGATTCAGTCTGTTTTCTGTCCAGAAAAATGACCAATTAGTTGGGAAGGAAAACAGTATAATAATAAAACATAATACATTATCTTAGAAAGTGCAGAGAGAGTGCAAAAAAAATTAAAAAATAAAATGACATAAAAGCACATGGTTAGCGAATGCACGTTTGGTCCCATTGTGAGACAATCTTCCTTTCATATTTTTGAATTCACTGCTGTGATGTTGCGCCTTGCCGCAGTGGATACACCTGTTCCCGTGAGGTCGCCGAAGTTAAGCGCTGTCGGGCGTGGTCGGCACTTGGATGGGTGACCATCCAGGCCGCCGTGCGCTGTTCCATTTTTCGGGGTGCACTCAGACTCGTGATACCAATTGAGGAGCTACTCGACGGAATAGTAGCGGCTTCGGACAAGAATGGCATCATAACGACCGGGAGAGTGGCGTGCTGACCCCACGCCCCTCCTATCCGCATCCTCCACTGAGGATGACAGGACGGTCGGATGGTCCCGGTAGGCCACTCGTGGCCTGAAGACGGAGTGCTGTGACGTTGTGGTGGGGCGTTTTCTTTCCTAAAATTCCTACGTCTACTTCAGATCACAGTTCCCCCAAAATATTCTTGTTTTTGTTCCGTGCAGAAATTTAAGTCCACCCATCTTGATAAGCTTCTTGAAGTCCATCACCTTCGCTAGTGTTCCAATCGATTAAAATCAACGTTGAAGAAATGCCAACTAATACCTACCAAATACAGACCGCATAAGTCATCTTCGTAAGAAAATATTACTTTAATATGTGTGGTGTCTGTTCTTTATGACATGTCCACAAATACAGGGTGTTCATTTTAATTGAAGACTATGAAATGTCTCGAAAACTACACACCGGATCAGAAAAAATTAAAATTCCAATTTGTTTGTCTCGGAGGGGGACGTCTAACAAAACAACGCTCGACATACACCCTACACCTCCCCCCCCCCCCCTTTCTCTCGCTCCACCCCTCTCTGCTTGGCGGTGGAAACTTTGAAATTCTGCGGCTAAATCGACATACGTTTTGTCTACCTTCATTTCGCCACAAATTGCGCTGTAATCGCAGGAACAGAAACAATCGTAATTTACAACGGGCTACTCAATAGCACTTGCGTATCCAGTGGTACGGGGTGCACCACCTCCACGCTGGCGGGTCGGACAGGCCAGTATTTCAGTCTCTAATTGGAAACTCCATTCACAACGCTGTAGTCCTCCCGAATTATTGAACAGGGGACTACTCGACGCGCCACCGTGGCCGCGTAGCGAACTACAACGTACTACAAAACGCAGTACACTGTGACGGGAGCTCACTTATCGTGCAGACGTAGAACAGACAGCGGCTCTAAACATTACAATACCTGCACAGTGTTTATTGGCTACACACCTACCCATCATTTGGAGAACAGACGTGCAAGTGGACGATGAGTGTTGCAACCACAGAAGAAAAAGTGAAATTATCCTGATTTATGGAGAATGTAGGAGAAATGTTGAGGCTGCTGTTGCCTTGTATGCCGAGCGTTTTCCAGAAAAAGCTCGCTCTCGTTTCTTCTTCGAGGTTTGTGAACGCCTTTATATCTGATGGCAACGTGCGTACAGACCGGCAAAAGAAACGAAGCAAACGTGTTGTGTTGTTGTCGTTGTGGTCTTCAGTTCTGAGACTGGTTTGATGCAGCTCTCCATGCTACTCTATCCTGTGCAAGCTTCTTTATCTCCCAGTACCTACTGCAACCTACATCCTTCTGAATCTGCTTAGTGTATTCATCTCTTGGTCTCCCTCTACGATTTTTACCCTCCACGCTGCCCTCCAATGCTAAATTGGTGATCCCTTGATGCCTCAGAACATGTCCTACCAACCGATCCCTCCTTCTAGTCAAGTTGTGCCAAAAATTGCTCTTCTCCCAAATTCTATTCAATACCTCCTCATTATTCTGTAGCACCACATTTCGAAAGCTTCTATTCTCTTCTTGTCTAAACTATTTATCGTCCACGTTTCACTTCCATACATGGCTACACTTCATACAAATACTTTCAGAAACGACTTCCTGACATTTAAATATACAAATTTTTCTCTTCAGAAACGCTTTCCTTGCCATTGCCAGTCTACATTTTATATCTTCTCTACTTCGACCTTCATCAGTTATTTTGCTCCCCAGATAGCAAAACTCCTTTACTACTTAAAGCGTCTCATTTCCTTATCTAATTCCCTCAGCATCACCCGTCTTAACTTAATACGACCACATTCCATTATCCTCGTTTTGCTTTTGTTGTTGTTCATCTTATACCCTCCTTTCAAGACACTGTCCATTCCGTTCAACTTCTCTTCCAAGTCCTTTGCTGTCTCTGAACCTCTGACAGAATTACAGTGTCATCGGCGTGTTATAGGATAAGTTAATGAAAAAGCTGTACTAGCAACACTGCACAACAACAATGAGCATTCGGCAATTACACCGCGATTCCGGTGTGTCCGTAGGTATTATTGCCACAATACTGCATTGACATAAATATCATCCATACTACGTGTCACTGCATCAAGAACTTCGTGGCGTCAATTTCCATAATCAGGTAGTGCTTTGTGAATGTGCACGTCAACAAATGCTAACGACCCTCACATTCGTTTCCGAAGTACTATTTCCCGATGAGTCTGTACTCACAAACCATGGTAGCGTTAACAGGCAGAACGTACATCACTGTTTACGACAATTTGACTATCAACGTCCATGGTCGGTTAACATATGGTGTGGCATCATGGGAAACAAACTCATTGGTCCATATGTTATCGACAGAACGCTGAATGGACGCAAATATCGTACGTTTTTGGAACAGAAACTACCGGTACTGTTGTCCAGGGCGTTCAACAAAGTATGTGGTTTCAGCATGACGTCTGCTCGGCGCATTCCGCAATCGAGCACGAGAGGCATTAGACCGTGTTTACATTGGTCGGTGGATAGGCAGAGGTAGCCCTGTAAAGGCTGCGGTCACAGTGGCACCAACATCGGCGGATTCCGCCGCCGACCGACATCGGCCGAAGACGGCCGATATTTTCAAATCAGAACGTTACTATGGGGGCGGTCGTACTGTAGCCGATCTCATTACCCGAACGTGTAGACTTCGGAAGACAGTCTGTGAAATTCAAATCAGTTTTCCTTCGGTCAAATCGACCGACGTTCTCACATATGGGCTGTGAGAAACTGTGAAGTTTTCTAAGGAAGACTAAGTTTGTCGTATCCTGAGGATGAAATATCGTAATCGGGATATTGTTCGGGCTCTATGGACGGAAATGACACTTTTATTGGAAGCAGCAAGTGGGTAAAATATTTGTCCGATGTTTTAGGTGTAAACTGTTGTGTCACAAAATTAATTCGTTCAAGTGAGAACGATGACATATCTTACTCTTAAATTTACTCTAGTGGATCTTTTTTGGGTTGTGGTTGGTGGACATTAGCTGTCTACAAATTATTATTACAGCTTACTGTCGTTTTTATGCTAGTAGGATGGTGATTCTGTTTCATGAAGTTGATTTGTATGTTCAGAGTATCTTATTCCAAACTGTGTTTATCTTTCACACGTATGCTAAATGACAGTCATTGAAGGCTAACTAACGCATGTCTGCACAACTTCAAATATATTCAGGAAAACACAGTGTTTGTAGTCTTGCTTTTCAGCGGCACCACTAATCATCTTGAGTACGTAAAGCCGAAAACTCATAAGTGAAACACTTTCTGGTAACGAAAGCTAATTTCGAGCACTTGTAAAAATGTGATTCGAGCGCCATTAAAATCTCCGATATTCACAGTAAAGGTGCAGTTCTGGCTCAAGTAAAACTAGACGTGACACGTCAGTATTTGACATCTGGCCATTACATCTTTCAGTATTCATTCTTATACCTTGCCATACCACGTTCTCAAAAGTACAATTTCAAAGTTTTTGTGTGTTATGTTGGATGGTATTATACCATGCCCAACGGACTAATTAAATAGCTAGTATCTTCACTCTTGCACCACAAATATCACTAAATGGTATATTTATTCTTGAGCTATGCCTTGTGGAAGTACACTAAAAAGACAGTGTGATATGATTTCTTTTATTAAAAGTTACATTCACGCTGAAATAATACTGCCACTAGCGATTTTTTAAAGTTTGGAGTACCAGAGTATGAATACCTAAATATGCTGTCAGTACTGCATTACTTTTCACTATTTTGTAATGGAGTAAGCTGCTGTGAAAGCACAAATCTATCTTTCATTAATTACATAATACTTGCTTACTCGCAGACAAATTTTGTCCATGCGTCAGTAATAGAAACAATACCTGCTTTACCGCCATTACTGAAGCATCATTATTTACGCATAACTAAATTGGCAAAATCCCGGAGTTTACATCTTACAATTGGTGGCCCAGCAAACCGTATACACGGAAAAACGTGTATTGAGAGAGATCCTTAATGCAGCAAATTATTGAAACCACATATTTTCTTAACAGCCACGTGTAAATGTGAAGAATATAAAGAAATGGCACGTTACATTCAAGGTAGTGGCTCCTTCTGACGCTAGTCATTGGTGGGAGAAGGAAAGTGATGACACAAAATTAAAGCGTTTCTAATTTTTGTGCCGGGGTGTTTTCCCCTTCATCTCGTATGTTCGTAAAACTTGTCTGGTAAATCCAGTAACATAGGACAGGGAGTAAAGTGGCGCAACGTTCTTCTCGAGACAGGTATAGCTTTTTACTTGCATTTGGTGTCTTTTTAATAGCAAATGCCGCACTGCAGTACCTATCTCCAGGCACAGAGGCGTCGTGGTATCCGTAGCGTCCTTGAAAGTTAAAATCTAGCCCACTTCATACATAGAATAGATTCTGCCGGCCGCTGTGGTCGAGCGGTTCTAGGCGCTTCAGTCCGGAACCGTGCTGCTGCTGCTACCACGGTCGCAGGTTAGGTTAGGTTAATTGCAAGTTAAAATCTAGACCACTTCAACCATTTAAATGGATACTAACCTAAGCTACCTGACCCTGCCACAAACTGACGAAGAAGATCGGCCGCACCGTGAGCAAGCTGTCGGCCGATGTTATCGGGCGACCTCTCGCGACGAAATCTGACGGCCATTGTCAGTGCCACTTTGAACGCAGCCTAACTGATCGCATTTAACGTCGCCAGATTTCTTTCTGCGGGGATATCTAAAAATTATCGTGTACCAGCAATTGCCGACAGGACGTCAAGATATGGTTGACCGCATCAGAAACGCCTGTGCTGACATTCCAGCAGATATGCTTCTTCCTGTGTACAGCCGTTTGAAAAGCGGATAGCTAAGTGCTTTGAAACTGGGGCTCCTGCGTTTGAAAACTTAGTATTTGGGAAAGCGTTCGCCTCAAACCACATCCAGAGTGGCGCGTCGATTAGTCCCCTATTCGATACGTCGAAGGAATACAATGTTGCGAATGGGGTTTTCAATTAGCAGCTAAGAAATACTGGCCTGTCCTACCCTCGCAGCAGGGAGGTGGGGTCCCACGTGCCATTGGATATTCAAGGGCCTCTGAGTAGCATGTCGTAAATTATGATTGTGTACCCATTTCTGTTTCTCCAATTACAGAGAAATCTGCGGCGAAACGAAGAAAATGTTTCAGACAAAACGTATGTAGAGCTTCTCGTAGAATCTTAATCTGGTCTTAAAAACGGTGATTCCCATGAAGATTTCAAATTATCCCCCCACCACTCATGCACGGGGTGGGGTGGCGGGTGGAGTGTGGTCTCATTAGATGTCCCTCTCTGAGACAAAAATATTAGAATTATGACTTTTTTTGATCCGATGTGTAGTTTTCCATATATTTCAATGCCTTCGCTTAAAATGAATATCCTGTATATAACTAAGGCGAACGTCCAACGATCTCTTCAATGCAGGAGTACACAAGGCTCTTAACTCCTACGGGAATCGGTGAAATGGGACGAGTACTGCGGACGATGGGCCGTAGTGTGGGTAAGTTGAGAGTTTGGGTGTGACGAAAGGCGTGCTAGGGTCGTCTGTATAGTTGCGGTGACCCCTTGAGGCCGGATGGCGCCGCGGTCGGCGCATCTGCCTAGTAGGCAGGAGACCAAAGTTCGAAACCCACTCTCAATTCCTATTTGTCTTAAATCGTACCTTATTGCTTCTGTAACAAGTTTTGAATGATTGTCAAGGTCTAAGTTATTGGGCGATTGTCATTGCAAATCCACAGTTTTACTACAAGACTTGACACGTTACGTACGCAGAATTTACACGTCCGACCCTAAATAAATAAGTAGACACAGACCCACAGCTATTCGCAAGTAACTACATCAGGTGGTTCAGTGCTCTACTTTAAAGGAAGTGCTCTCCATAGTATCCAGTAAAGTTCACGAAACACGCCATGTGGGATTTACTTACCGACAAAAGATTTCACACGCAAACAACTGCCAAACAAATTCACATAAAAAACTCAAAATTTCACTCAATACTTTAGAAATGTAGTCGCTTCACATTTGCAGTAAAAGCACCGAGAGACTCAATGATTTTCTTCATCTTAGCCGAAATTGGTGTGGCGCAATTTCATATGTTCCGCTCAGTAGGACGGCAACTGAGAGACCCCTCGACTCACTAACTGCAGCACAAAGCCCCACACTAAGCACGGGAAAAAATTCTCTTTGGCTGGTGATCTGAATTGCCAGTCAACAAAAAATGGCTCCGAGCACTATTGGACTTAACTGCTGAGGTCATCAGTCCCCTAGAACTTAGAACTACTTAAACCTAACTAATCTAAGGACATCACACAGATCCACACCCGAGGCAGGACTCTAACCTGCGACCGTAGCGGTCGCGCTGTTCCAGACTGTAGCGCCTAGAACCGCTCGGTCACACGGGCCGGCGCCAGTCAACAAATCTCTGCTCTCAAATACTCGTGATAATCCCTAACTCACCCAGTAGAGTTACAGAAAGTACATATGAAACAATTCTAAATTTACGAAACCGAATTCATGCCGAATTCACGTAAAGAAAAGAACGGAGTATGAATTGTTCCCATATAATAAATGTTAAACCATTTAACACCTTACTTTCATTCTAGCTGTTTTTGTAAAAAAGCATGCACATTGGACATACGTCACATGAGTCACGATTGCACAATATTTTCCCACGCATACTTTAACGTAGTTTTGAATAAAAATAAATAAAAAACAGGCTCGCTTCATGTACATCCTCCATGCATTCTGACTCTTTCCAAAACACAGAACATAACATAATCAAATAATAATTTTGAATTAATTATTTTTACCTCATAAAACTATTGCAGTCTAAACAAAAAAATTACGCAAGCAATTTCAGTGAACTGATATTTTAATTATAGTTCGAGATGAGATTATAAGTAAGTGTATTACAATCCCCAATTATTTTTCGTAGTACAAGAAAAGTTATAATAGGGTCCTAGGTAAAATTTTATATCTCCGAAAGTACTGGCTATAATCTGAGATTTTGACAGCATAGTTTTAGCAGCTACACAAGACTGTACATGTAGTATGAAATAAATCGGAGAAATATTAACAATATTTCCTTTAGATTCATAGAGACTGTGAATATAAATTACGATTACACGCCGGGCTGATTCACTGCGCTAGGGCTGAGTCGTCCCGCCTGGAGGACAAGAACGACACTCGAAGATAGCGTTCTTCACGGTAGGGATGAGAACAACCGATCGTTTAAAACCGATACAGGTATTCCACTTCTCAATAACCTGTGTTTGTTTGGTCTCTTTTATAACAGGTTTTCACTTTTTTTTACTAGTAACCGAGTAAAAAAAACGAAATATCGCTTAGAGATGGCAGCAGCGCTAAAATTTTTCTTTTTTAAATAAACATTTTTAAAAAAAGGAGTAATGTCCATTCGGAAAATTTCAGTTCGTTTGAAAAAATGCGTTATTATACAAAACGGCAAAGCCGATCAGTGCTATTTTAATAAAAACGCCAACAGTTAGAAAGAAGCCTCAAACTCATGTCATAAGAATTTGTACTGCCTTAGTGAGACAACAATGCCTGTTTTCTCGTGACTTCAGATACGCCTGTGTGCAGTATGCAGGACTTGCCCCCCGCCTGGTCTATACGGTAATCTCCCGCTGTCGTTCCGTTGTATTGCAGAATGACATCAACCCTACCCTGGAAGTGATGTAGCAATTAAGTATACTGCTTCATTTGTTTTAAAGATATCTCTGCCATTTCTGTGAAATAAAAAAGAGGATGGAAATTAATGTCAGAGTAATAAATCAGAAATTCAACAATTCATTCATACTACACAATTAAGTAGAAAGTAGCTGATCTGGTGCCTGTGTCTACATAATATGCCATTATCTGAACGTAGCCCTTGAAAACGGTCAGATTAACACGAAAACAGTTCTTCAGCCTCAGTTTTCACCATTTAGCACTGACTATTCGTAATGTCGAAATAGTGGCATGATCCCCGTTTGGAGAATGCTGGTGATTTTTTGCAGTACTCAGCTACTTATCTCAAAATGAGAGAACAAAATTTTTCAATATTCGTTAGATTTCTACGTTTATTACATAAAATAATAGCAATAAAAAACCGAAAATCAGTCATTTCAAAAACCGGCTATTTTAAGCGGTTTTAACAGTAAGATCGAAATGGCACGAAAAAAAGGCATAACTGAAAACCGGTTGTTTCAGCGGTAACCAGTATCCCTACTTCACTGCAAGGAATGATAATACGAAATAATATTCTACGTCAAGCACTGCAACAAAGGAAGGCAGGAAAAAGCCGCTCTTTTGTGTCACAAGGACTTCCATGATTGCCTTCCTCTAAAAACGGTTTGCCAACTTGACGGGGAGGCATAGCTCCGCTTTCGAGGTAATCAAATTACCCGTAGTGTGCATCGTTAGATTCTGTTTCACGTATGATCTACCAGAAGATAAAAATAATATCCTCAGCTTCGCCCTTCTAGGACTGTGATATAAAGGAGACAATACATTTTCTCAGGCGAATAGCCTTATAAATAGTAACCAAATTCCAACAAGTAAAGCCTGGAACATCGCGTTTGCTATCGTCAGACTTAGAGAAGAGCAAGTACTTCCGTCGACAGGTCCACCGCAGCGCGGTGGAAGATCCACTAAGCCGTCAACTTTTGTTTTGCTCACGGCCATAGCACCGGTCGGCAGCAGTGTGTAGTGGCGTGGCGCACGTACGGAAGGCCACACGATTCCCCATTATCCCTCAGACAAGGCCTCCATAAAAACACTGCCGCAATGAGGACGCCGGCGGATGTATATAAAAAACAAAAACAAAAATGTTGCTACTTTCTAGCAGCAACCATCTGACGACGTCAAGCGGGTGCCTCGAATGCTGAGATTTACACAACGTGATCCGGCAGTATAACCGAGAATCATCTACTGAATAGATTCACCATGGAAGTCCGAAGGGTCACATCCTTTACAATATTTATAGTGTCCTATTTTGCTGAAGCTCGCAGGCACATCTGCGCAGTGTATGATAGCTCGTCTAGACTGTAATTCGATGATGGCCCTCGAATAATTCTTCAAATTCTTTTCAATGTCGCACTGATGATTTCTATGTTCGCAAAAAAATGAAGGATGCCTTACTATACAGTAAGTAGTCGAACTTCTTAATAAGTAATCATCTCGATTCGCTACCTCCTAATAGTTGTCCCCTCCTTCCTTGCTTGCTAAATAGAGATTTCAAATAATTTGTCTCAAACTGTCCGGCACTACGGAACGTTCACTTTTTTAAAGGTTGCTAACGATGACAGGTGACTTTATAGTAACATGAAAACGTCTTTCGTTGTAATCTCAACTGTGACACCAGATCAATGGAAATGGACATTAGTACATAACGTTTACAAATATAATACTGCTGTCATTTATATTAATCACCTTTTCATCACCTTTTCCTCCTAATTTGTTAATTCTTTTTCATTATCTTCTTCCTCCTTATTTTTTAACTTATTTTAACTATATTTATCCATAGCTAAATGCAAGGAATAAAATTGTTTCTGCTTTCCTGTTGGCTTATAAGGTGCTGTAGATATTGGTTAATGTCTTGCTTGTGTAAAGATGGGCTATACAGAGTGTAAAAAAAATCTGCTTACTTATTTATTTATTTTCTACAATCGTATTGGCCAAGTAGGATCATGTTAACAACTTCAGTTCCTCTTCTTCCTTTGTTGCTGTTTGTTATTTTTCCAGTATTCCCTCATTTTCTCCCCACGAAGTCTCTTCCTTTCTTCTGTCCATGTTGTTCCCGATTTTTTATTTCTTCTGCTTTGAAAGCCTTCCTAATTTAGCATTTTAGTTTTAAAACGCTTTCATTCCGCTATTTCTGATTCTTTGATGTTGCTTCTTTCTATATCTTTCTATTTTATCTCTAAAACGCTTTCATTCCGCTATTTCTGATTCTTTGATGTTGTTTCTTTCCATATCTTTCCTTACTTATGTAATCCATGCTGCTGTCGATTTCTTCTTCCAGAAATATAGGAGTATTTGTTTTGTTAGTCTATTTCCATTCATTCGGTAGAGGAGTCAGAAAAATGTTAATCTTCGTTTGGCCATTACTTCAGATATTTTATTTATATTTTTGTAGATCTCTCATTACTTCTCAATTTCCAACCATCTGCAGTTTTTATTGCACCTATTATTTTTCTAATAATCCTTCTTTCTTTCTTTATTTTATTTTTTATTTACTTACTTAACATGATCTGATTAAGGCCAACAGGCCATCTCTTATATCCGACCTGCGTTCCCCATGCACAGTACATTTTTTTTACGTCATAGTTACCTAACAGATATGTTTTAATATGACAAATAGTATAAAATGAGTTGAGTGTCTTTAATGGCAATATGAGTAAATAATATTGACTATGAGCTAATAAAATTAATAAAAATTAGTACTGACAGTACTTCTACTTCTACTACTACTGCTACTACTACTAATACTACTTCTACTTCTGCTGCTGCTGCCGTCACTAACAGTGATAATAGTAAACATAATAATCGTTATAATAACAGTCATAGTGACATATATAAAAAGAATTCGTAGATGTACAAAATGGATGTTTTGTATTTTAGCGAGTTCTGGAGAAAGGAAATTTTAGGGGACTGCACAAGTTAAGAATACTGGGAAGTGAGGGGGATGTACAAGGGAAACGAGTGCATACAGGGACAATGGTAATCAGTGACATAGCCGCGTAGGCTTCCGCTACCGGTGTCGTGATGATTAAAATTCTTCTGGGTATTGTACTGCATCATTGTATAAAGTGCTTTAATTATATACAGCAAAAACCAGCGTTTCGCCCTTATTACAACGGCCGTCGACAGGGCGAGACTGGTTTTGGTGGAGGAAAAGTGGCTACATTTATTGTTACCCTGTCCAAAGGGTCGCGAGCGGTTGCTGGGTGGAGACTCGGCGGGCGCGACAGACTAAACTAACAGCTGTGGGGGAACCGTCCGTGCAATTTCGCGCACACCACAGACAAAACGTGCTCACCAGAAGCCAAGCGGTGATTTGTAGACTGTCGCCAATCACTGACAAGCCGGCGAGAGTACGAATATCTTCAGTTCTCTTATGCGAATAATGTGGGAGGTTATCCCAGAGACGTTCCTACTAATGAGGCGTACTTCGAGAAAGTGGTTGAACCATGGAGTAGACAGAAAGGATTATGTTCTGATGAGAACGGATGTTTCTGCCAAGTCTTTCAGGCAAAGACGTTAAGGTCTATAAGAGATATGAGGGGCAATGCACGTTGATAAGGCAGTAGAGAAGATAGAGAATATGGAAATCTCTGCGCTTGTCTGCACGCAGCCACAAAGGCTGGTCATATGACGGTGAAATACGACTAAATAGTCTAACATCACACATATAACGAACTCAGGCATTCATAACCTGTTCCAGGTGCCGTGAGCTTTCCCAAGGAAGGCTTTGCACGATAACGTTACATTACATTGTTCTATGGCTCATGAATACGATATTTCGTAATGATGTGGAACGTGCCAGTTTAACATAAGTTTTCTTTACACAGTATAATTAGTTTTGTTACAGTTACTACTCCATGACTAAAAATTCATCTTTTGAGTAGGTGGAGTTGTCGTTCGGCAATTCTTTTAATTTGTTTTCAAATGTTGGTTCGTTATCTGTCACACTTTTAATGCTATTTGGCAAATGAGCAAAGCATTAAAACTCTGACAAATAGCTAACGAACACTAAAAAATAAATTAAAAGAATTTCTGAAAGGCATCTCCTAATACTCAATTGGTGAAGTTTTGTATATGAAGTAATAAGCGTAAAAACAGAAAAAGCATCGTTGTAATTAATAATGAGAAGTAAAAGGTCAAGCTTTTTGTATTTTTGTAGGTCATGGAGAAATGCTGATGTCTTCTTGCACATTGAAGTTACGTCCTCACTTCAATTTAGATTCTCATCTCCTACATCCGTTGCTGGAGGAGAAACTTCATATTTGTCCCGTGTACGGTTAAACATGGCAGAAATTCCGGGTATTTAGGGCTAATAAGCCTAGAATGACCAACCAGCACCGCTTGGGTTTTGGATGGGTTGAGCTTTAACACTACACTCTGTCCTGATTTTGATAGTGCATACGGGTCAGTACTAAGATTCTTGATAGCTATTCTCAGGTTTATTGATTTTGCGCTTAGATATAACTAATATGGTATACATTGATATAAAATGAAAAGAATATAGGAACTAATATCGATTCCTGGGAACGCCTCCTACTACCTGCCTCTATTGTGACGCTGGACATGACGCATTGCTGGCGAGACGTCAGGTAGGAGCGAAACCATCACGCTGCACTTGGCGAGAATTTTAAGCTGCTGAGTTTTTCAATTAAAATGTCGAAGTCGACAGTGTCAAAGTTTCTGCTGAAGTTTAAGAGGCACATAATAATCGCCTCTTGTACATCTATGGCAAGCTTTAGGTAATCAGTAATCTTTATTAAGGTGGATGTTGTGCTGCGATATTTACAGAAACCTAACTGGAATTCGTCTAGTAGGTTGTTTGTAGTACGGTAGTTGTGGCTCAGTAGTTTGTTAGCTGGTCGTGGGCTATATATTCTAAGATCTTGGGCAGCGCAGGATGAATGCATATAGGTCGGCAATCAGATGGTGCTGTGGTAATGTCCTTATTAGACAGTGGCTTAACTAGATCCTGCTTCCAGCCCTCAGAGAAAACAGTTGTGGTTAAGGAGCGGTTGAAGGTATCTGTCATATTGGGCAGTAGTGAGACAGTAACAAGGTTCATCATTGGTTCTGTGATGCCATCGTGTCCAGTAGATACTGATCTGATACTCATGATGGCATTTTTGATGTCATTGCAAGTAACATGCTTACGTAGAATTTTTGATGGCTACAGTCGTCGATACTAAAAAAAAGGTGGCTCTGAGCACTATGGGACCTAACTGCTGAGGTCATCAGTCCCCTAGAACTTAGAACTACTTAAACCTAACTAACCTAAGGACATCACACACATCCATGCCCGAGGCAGGATTCGAACCTGCGACCGTAGCGGTCGCGCGGTTCCAGACTGTAGCGCCTAGAACCGCTCGGCCGCCGCGGCCGGCTCCGTCGATACTCATGAAGTAATCAGTGAGTCTCTGTTTCGTGTGTGGTTCAACTGTGCTGGTATGATATGCCAAGTACCAGTTCCGTTCTTCGGCTGGGACAATGGGATCAGGTGCAGCTTTTACTTTCCACATTCCAAAACCACATAGGTTTTTTCATAGGACAGCTCGTCGATTTCTGTTCTTGGTTAATGTATCGACATGCCTGGGTTTGTTATTTCCGACAGTTTGACTGACTATTTTCTGCTTCTGCTTGTAAGTAGTGTGTTTAGAGAAGAAGTAAAGAAACATATATTTTGTGACATTTTTGTCATAGGGCTCCATGAAATTTTTGATGCTGTTGCTGTTCAGGCATGGTATTCAAACGGCCTATTATTTTAGAGATGTTGCTGAAAATTTCGTCCGTTTACGTTGATACACGGGTGGAATGTGCATGCTGTTGACTAACACGCAGAAAACAATTTGTTTTACAAATTATGGCTGCAGCTTTAGCCAAACGAACGACCAACTCTTCTGGAGCAAAAAATGAAAATGAGCGTATGGCATCGTTGGCCGGGAGGCCCCGTTTTGGGGACGTTCGGGCTCCAAGTGCAAGTCTTATTTCATTTCATTCGACGCCACACTGGGTGACTTGCCTGCCGGTGATGAGGATCAAATGATAATAATGAGCACATTGCATTGGTGACCGGGAGAAACGCCACTACGGCGACTTGCGAGTGAATGGGGATGAAATGATGATGAGAGACACACACCACCCAGTCATCTCGAGTCAGAGAAAATCCCTGACCCCGCCGGGGACCGAACCCGGGACCCCGTGCGCGGGAACGCTACCGCAAGACCACGAGCCGCGGACGATGAAATGATGATAACACAACACACAGTCCACGAGCGGAGAAAATCTCCAACCCGGCCGCCAATCGAAGCTGAGCCCTATTGTATGGGAGGCAAGCACGTTACCGCCCAGCTAAGCAGGCGGACTCTTCTGGAGTATCTATCGTAGTCTCGAACAGCAAAAGCCTCATCTCCCCACACAATAAGAAATACATTGGATGGCGCTCAGCAGAACGTGATGGCCACGAAACGGCCGCCATCCCACCACCCGCAGTCCAAAAAATTGGGGCAAATATTGTTAAATACGTCTAACGCCAACGGCAAAGTGCGATGGGGTCCGTCATGCTGTAACCACAGACGGTGCTTGACTGCTAGCAGTACATGTCCAACTTTTCCGCAAGTACTTCGCGGGAAAAGATACGCTAATTTACTTCTTCGAGCGTGTTATGCAGTAAATACCCCACAGTAAGATGGTCGTGAATAATACACATACATTTGTGGTAAATTTCTGTTGATGGTGAAACATACGTGTTGCCTTAGGACTTTCCAGCTTCCAGACATGGCTGTAGTGGCTGCTGAATATTCCATTGCTTCTGAAAGCAACCTATTCAGTAAACAAAACACACGTACACACGTTTGTTGGAAGTCAAGGGTGTTTACAGTGTGGTGTAGATACCGTTGGCGGAATTCCGCGTGCTGAGGAAGACTGTCAGCTTGATAGGTCTAGTACCTTCCAATACCTGAACAGATGCTTGCCCGTCTCGTGTAGGATGTTCCACTCATAGTTGTTGGAGGTTTTTCGTTGCTTGGCTATGGGTCGTGTACTAGGGTTGGGGTTTCCTTGAGTCAAAAAAATGGTTCAAATGGCTCTGAGCACTATGGGACTCAACTGCTGTGGTCATCAGTCCCCTAGAACATAGAACTACTTAAACCTAACTAACCTAAGGACATCACACACATCCATGCCCGAGGCAGGATTCGAACCTGCGACCGTAGCAGTCGCACGGTTCCGGACTGAGCGCCTAGAACCGCGAGACCACCGCGGCCGGCCCTTGAGTCCCTATAACACAGCTTTCTCACACTGAGCAGTTCGCACACCGTAGGGTCTACCAATTTCCCGTCGGCCCGTTCTAAGGGATCTTGTTTCACCAGAGAGGCAGTCAAGTCTTTGAAATGTCACCTGAGGTGGTAACCGCCACTCTGGAAATTGTTTGGCATAAAGGAGCCTTGTTGCTTGACTGTTATATCGTGCCTCGCCATAAATGAGATTCATGTCAGCTAACTCGGTTAGATTTTAGTGTAAGGGCTACGTTTTTTATGACCTAAAACTCAACACAATGTACACACAAAAATATATTGTTTGATCAAAAATTTACAAAAAATATCCACAATTACGATGAAAAAATCACCCAATAATATTAGTAAATCAATTTATGATAATTATTTATTTAAGAATAAAATGGACGTAAGAAGCAGGCTAAACTGTGGGATTCGATCGGGTAGTATGTTTTTTTATGAACATTATCACAACGTAGATAACGAAAGATTTTTTTCTGTACATTCTCATTTTTAATTCAGTTTATGAGCCCCGAATTGCAATATGCAGTGAATAGCTTTTGCAAATTTTCAAATAAAAAAGATTCCCTGTTGCCAATTGACCAATCCTTTTACTTCGGAAAACTTATTTCTACTACAGTTGACACAACAGAAGAATATTAGAAATGGACAATATTATTTGAATGTAAATCTAAATAATTAAGTAAGAGAGAACTTTAAGCAAACAAAATCATAGAAATGGAGAACAGTTTACGATAGCCTTCGTTTTGTTAACATCTTTTCCATTTTCTTTGACATTTCTTTTCCCATTTTATAACAAACAGCTTCTAATCTATTTTTAATTTTTTTCACTTGTCCTGCCTGCTTTCCTAATCGTTTTCCTGATTGCTCCAAAGCAGTTATGGTAGTAGAAATAAATCCACACTAAAATATTATGTACGAAAGTTTGCCCGAAATTTCAACACGAGACATTAATTCTTGGGCTAGTTCAATTGAGGCGCCTTCACTGGTATCAGCTGAATCAATTATGGTTTTTCACAGTGTTGAAGTTCTGGTAGTAATAGTTGCGGACATCAACCCGGGACCTCAACATCAAAATAATAGATGGTAGTAAAGGAGAATCTGGAGCTACAAAGTTTAATGCTGCAACAAGCGAAGGGGCTTCAAATAATACCTTTTTGATAAGACCAATAAACTTGTAAACATCTCTGACTTTGCTACGAATCTCTTCTGTAACTCAGTTTAAGGTGTGACGTAAACAAGTCACATGCACTATTTTACTGTATAATGCTTTTAGAGAATCTGCAGCTTTCATCATACAAAGCCCACCATCCATTGCGAATAGTAACACTTTTTATGCTTAACGCCTTCGGGCCATAAGGAACAGATTTGTCGAACAGTTTACTACTGGTGAAAAAAATAATTTTTTCTAAATTTCGTAGTTTCTAATAAACTTTTGGCTTGGACCATCTTCTTACAAAGTTCCTACAATGACATTTGCAACATATCTTCCCATAGACTCTGTGATTTCATCAATTGATATCTTTTTCAAAATTCTGTACCCCGGTCGGTAAAAACGGGACCCTTATAGCATCACTTCGTTGTCCGTCTCTCTGTCTGTGCTTAGTCGGTGTTAGTGTAGCGTTTGTGGTGTTTCTGAATTTTTGCCTACCCACTGTGTTTACAAAATTCGATGTATTACGGTATACTGATAATTTGTACTATTGGACCTTCTAACTACAACTGAATGAAACACAATTTTCGTGCCATACACGTTGGCATTTCTATGGTGTAGTGATATTTTAAATTCTACTTAGAGATTCGGTGTATAATGTTCTACATATTGTGTTTTTGTTCCATTTTTGGCGCTGTTCTTTTATTATGGTATAAAAATTTTAAGTTAATATGATATAGGCTTAAATATTAGCATAATACTGTGTTTATATTTTGCTCAATATGTGATGTCGCTTACACAAAGTCAGAGCGTTTGGAAAAAAAGAAATAGCGTTAGAAGATTGTCCTCAAGGGCAAAGTTGTGACGTAAGAAGATGTAGGCCGAAAACACATGACGTGTGTAATTATAATCCGCTAGCTGCAGTTTATTAGAAATAGTAGGAAGGAATTATTTATGCTTGATGTACAGATTTGACTCAATTCACATAGTGAACATTGTCTGTGGATACAATGAGCATTACAATTTCAATGAGCGTTGTATGCGGGTTCAGAGGTACGGAGCTGATGACGGCGAATGGTCTACCGACCGTATTCCATGTTCGTGAAGATTCTGCAGTGCCGACTATCTTTTCGTAGCACTAGCTGGTGGAGTCAGCACTGGCGGAAAAGGGGTGGGTGTACCACGCGTCCTGGTCAGCTGAGGGCAGGCAAGCAACTGGTAGCTGGCCGGTCGATAGACGCGCCCGGATCCTGTCCCAGCTGCGCCCTCACAGGTGGCCACAGCTCAGCTGCCCGCTGCACTCCGTACCTGCGTCAAGACAGCGAAGTGACTGACGCAGCATTGTACACAAAGCAGCTACCAATCAGAGAATGAGAGTAGTCACGCCTGCTATTCTGTTTACTGTTATCATACCATTCTGCTACCTCAGGTTCTAGTTGCCACCACGGGGGCGAATCTCATATAGGGACTTCTGGTAAGACGCCCTTGGTTCGCTGCCACGCCAGTTGGAGCGCTGCTGATTTGTCACTCCATCATCTCGCTTTCTTAATGGCTTATTTTTAAGGTCTTCCGTGTTCATTTTCGATTCGTAGCTACCAGAACATGGTTTCATCACAGTGCGTTTTTGATTATGACTTCTCGTGTGTATTGCACTCTTCTAATATGTTACTCGTATTCTGATTGCGTTCTTTTCGTATCCGTAATATTGGGTTTGGTAAATGATTCAAAATTCGTTTTTGCTTCACATAAAACAGAATCTGCTTTCGTTACATGGTGTATCTATTGCTGCTTACGAATCTGAGTATGAACTGCTCGACTTAACTTCATTGTAAGAATATTGATCGTGGTCCAACTTATTTTTGTTTGCATCCGTTTTTCCAACTTCCTCGTATTTAATAGAGAACTCCATATTAGCAAGTTGCGAAAGTATTGCTATCCAGCTTTATTGTATCTTGCCATGGCACGAGTATGTAATTCTGTTTTGAAAGGTGTTACTTCTTGCCCCTGAGTTCCATGCATATCACGGTGTCTTGCAGAGTATGAATGTGGATGTAGATGATTAGGCTTCATGCTTTGTAGTGTTGGCGGCCAGAATATTCTTCCCTGAAAGTGCTAAAAATGAGACAGTAGTTGCCCAAATGTTTTCACACGTTATTAACAGATACTACAAATAGTATATTTTAGCATAAATCAATGAAAATTTCGGTGGCCTCCATTCACTTCCAGCGTACGAAAAATCGATTGAGACACATTCTGCAAGAAAAGCATCCTGGGGGAAAAAGAGCAAGAGGACGACCGAGGTTGAGATGGAATAATGCGTTTGGAGAAGACGCTGCCCGAGTTGGTTGCCGTAATTGGACGTGTATAGCGAACTCCAAAGAGGAATGACGGAAAATTATTGAAGAGGCCAAGTCCCACCCTGGGACGCAGTGCCAAAGGAAGTGCGAAATACCGATGGCAACCAAAATAACGTAGAATACGATCAGTATACTCACAGTGCATTTGAATCGAGTAGTTCCTACACGTATTCGTAAGCGGTAACAAATAAACATGAGTCTCCAGAATACCAGTTTCAATTTAATATGAAACAAAAGAAATATGGAGTCATTTACCCCACACAATGTTACAGATGAGAGCAAAAATTAAGCAGAATAGGAGCAACATATTTACGTTTGCAATTCAAAGTGCCATACACACAAGAAGGTCGTAATCAGGAACATGATTTCCCCTTGCTAACAATAATACAGTTAAAATTGCAATATTAGGTTTTGCAAATAATTGCACGTTACCATCAGACCGCGAGACTCACCCATAAAGTATATATGAAAAACGTTATCATCTAG
The DNA here is from genome assembly GCF_023897955.1 of Schistocerca gregaria. Taxonomy (NCBI): domain Eukaryota; kingdom Metazoa; phylum Arthropoda; class Insecta; order Orthoptera; family Acrididae; genus Schistocerca; species Schistocerca gregaria. The sequence goes on along the minus strand of NC_064920.1, from coordinate 183,804,167 downwards.
TACGGTACTCGTATTTCGGAAAGCAGTATAGGATTTCCACACCACATTTCTCACATTCAAAGTTCACTGCCACGCCACATCGAGTGGTGCTGTCGATCTGTTTCCGTGGCGTAACATGGACCTAGCAATTCTGATGTTCTGGCATTCTGCGATTGTCACAGTCATGGCGCTTGAGACTCGTAACGTAACATTCGTGATTCGTTCAATTGGTTGCATTGTTTCTGTTTATTTTATGCGTCAGAATGTTGAAACGTATCTTGTAAAAGATACGTTATTTTACATTTTTTAAATTCTTGCGATGAAATAATTAGTCCCTAAGAGCACCATGGAAAAAAATGTATATAATCTCAAAGACTTGAGAATGATATTGGCTGTAATGCAAAGACAATATAAACAAAAAAATTAAAAAATCTATAAACCTGTTTCAATTTTTTGTAACTCACTTCAGACGTTGTCCATGAACCTGTAGGACGTACATATGACTAGGCTCTGTAATTTATGTCACTTATTGAATAATAATTGTCGTATTGATAGTAAAATAGTCAGATAACTGTTTGCAGGTGAACTATTCATGAATCAGTTATATGTTGCATGAGCCCAACATTTTCCCTTGTAAGAATTATAATTATTGTTATAGCTATTGAAAATTCACAAGTACAAATTTTCAGGGTTGTCTCTGTGGTTTTAAGAATCGGTATTGGGCTAGAGGACATTATTTTATGCTTTTTAGTCTAATTTCAAAATTCGTTATATTAAAAGTATATTTTGTTTACATAATTATTAATCTTATCTCTTTAAGGCCAAGTTCTCATTCAAATGAGCAAAAAATAGGCAAATTGTGGAAATTTTTTGAGACTGAAAAGACATACAAAGGATCAGTTTGGGGAATACTACAGATCATACTTTGAATATGGTTTTAGATTATTAATAAAAAAAAAAACAAAATGGCACCCGCAGTTATGGGTTGATCAAGAGCGTGCGAGTTTGAAGTACATAGACTGGATGCAGTGTAGCCCGTCAGAAGTTATCTGACATCAAAAATGGATAACATCAGTCGATACTACAATAAATTTATGGGGGCTTCTTACTATACGCAATGAAATAACCTTAAAATTAACGATATGGTGCTAACTCGAACTTTGAGTTCGATTTTTAGGCTATTGTTTCACTCTTTATGGCTTTACAAAAAATAGTTAACGTTTGCAATTTTCGCATTTTATAGGTATAAGCTCCCAAGAAAAGTGTTTACTTTTCGGCGGTCTAAGGGGAAAGTTAATAGGTTGTACCGTTTTTATTTTATGTTGCGAGCAGTTCGAAAAACCGTTTCTCGAGAAAACGTGTTTAAAGTTTAGGGAAAACTTTTATAAGTACTATTAGTTCAATTTGCATAAAAATGAGTAATCATATATTTTTGACGTCGCTGAACGTAAATCTGAAGTTAGATTTTCAGAATTCCAAAGGCTAATTCAATACGGCAGGCCAAAAATTATGTTTTGACCAAAATTTGATAAAAAAGCATTTTCGTTAGTTGCGTTTAGCATGCAGTTGCAGGACCGTATGTCAACCATTCCTCTAACTGGGCCGGCCGGTGTGACCGTGCGGTTCTAGGCATTTCAGTCTAGAACCGCGCGACCGCTACGTTAGCAGGTTCGAATCCTGCTTCGGGCATGGATGTGTGTGATGTCCTTAGGTTAGTTAGGTTTAAGTAGTTCTAAGTTCTAGGGGACTGATGACCTTAGATGTTAAGTCCCATAGTCCTCAGAGGCATTTGAAGCATTTGAACCTCTAACTGGAATTATTCCTGGAGAGTAACTCCGGAAGTTGCAGTCAGTGTGAACGACGACCGTTATTTAAACATGCTTTCTGATTGGTTTTTCCTTCTTGTTGATGAAAATGACAATTTTTCATGTCAACAAGACGGTGCGACGTATCACACCTCCCGTGAAACGATTGCACTGCTGACTGAAAAGTTTTCTAAAAAATTATCTCTTTGCGTGGCAACCAGAAATGACCTGCCAAATCATGCGATCTTACACCTGGTGACTTTTTTTTGCAATTTTTGAAATCAAAAGTGTACGTGAAAAGACCCCAAACATTTCATCAATTGAAGGATGAAATTAAATAAATTATGAACGGAATCCCACCAGAAATTTGTGAACGCGTCATCGAGAACTTCAATGAACGCATTGGTCGTTGCCGCGCTGCCTTGTGTGATCATATGGAGGCTATAATCTTTCATACAGAAATGGGAAAAGCTACTTAATGTGTTTGTAAAAAAATACATTTTCAATAAATTTGATATGTACTATATCACTTCAATATTTGTCCCTATTTCCGGGACACTCTCTAGTTGTAGAGTGAAATTTTATAAGTTTAATGACTGAACTTAAATGCTGTGTTGCAGGCTTTTGATTAGAAAAAATGCTCTAAAATGTTTTTGGTGGCGAATTAAATAACATACAGTTACCTCTCTGAAGGCCGTACCATAGGTTCAGCCTCCTCGAAACGTTCCTGCTGTTTCCAATAACGAAAAGCTCGGTTTTATGTACAGGCGTCAGACAAAACTACGGAAGTACCAACAACAAAACAGGTTACCATATCTAACACATTACAGGAAACATGTTGGCTTTCAAAATAGCTTTCCGTGGCCTAGTAATGGATAGATACGGGTCCTGTATGGTTTTCAATGGAATTTTATATCATTTTTCCTGCAAAATAGTGGCAAGTTTAGGTAACAGTGCTGGAGGTTTATAGCGATTACGCACCCTTCTCTCCAAAGTAGGTCTCAGAGTCTACATAATGTTGAGATTTTGCGATTGTGATGACCAGTGGAGATGTGACAATTCGTGCTCATGCTCACAGAACCAGTCAGGGACGATGCAAAATGTGAACTGGTTCCCTGTTGCCTGGGAACGCAACATCACCATTGGAGAACAAACATTGTGGTGGACCTTGCATCACTGGTAATGGCCGCAGGTCGTGGTCTAGTGGCTAGCGTTACTGCCTCTGAATCATGGGGTCCCTTGGTCCGATTCCTGGCCGGGTTCGGGATTTTTCTCTGCCCGGGGACTGGGTGTTTGTGCTGCCTCATCATTTCATCATCATTCGTGACCGTGGCTACTTTGTATCGTGTAAAAATTGGACTGTAAAAAAACTGGGCCTATGTACAGGTTGAGCGCCCCACAAACCAAACATCATGATCATCATCACTGGTAATGGTTTTAGGATTCCAGCTCGCTCTGCAATTCCCCCCTTGCGGAGCTCACTCCGTGTCGTTGTGGTGGTGAGATGGTTCGCGAATGCGACATTCAGTTCTGCAGCGACTTTCTTAGCTGTTGTCTTCTTACGCTTCGTCACAGTCCTTTTCAATCACCGTTTGTCACGATTACTCAACACAAACTTTCATCCGCGTTCTGGATGACGTTTCGCCGCTTTCCCTGTACGGGACATAAATCCTTAAAGTTGTCTCCCTGTACAGGAATGCTCTTAGCCCAGCGACGTTGCATTGCCTTGATCCCGTCTCGAAAACTGGAATCTTCCAGGCCTGGAAAATACCTTCAGCTGTCAGTACTTCGTTTTAAGAGAATATCTGTCCCCCGATTAAAATTATAAGCTTGGGGACGAGATGGTAGTCTGTTGCAGTTAAATCAGGTAAATAAAGCGGTGTGGCAACAGTTAGTATCTTAGTTCATGTATTTTTGCCATGGTAACGACACCTACCCCCCCATGAACCATGGACCTTGCCGTTGGTGGGGAGGCTTGCGTGCCTCAGCGATACAGATGGCCGTACCGTAGGTGCAACCACAACGGAGGGGTATCTGTTGAGAGGCCAGACAAACATGTGGTTCCTGAAGAGGGGCAGCAGCCTTTTCAGTAGTTGCAGGGGCAACAGTCTGGATGATTGACTGATCTGGCCCTGCAACATTAACCAAAACGGCCTTGCTGTGCTGGTACTGCGAACGGCTGAAAGCAAGGGGAAACTACAGCCGTAATTTTTACCGAGGATATGCAGCTTTACTGTATGATTAAATGATGATGGCGTCCTCTTGGGTAAAATATTCCGGAGGTAAAATAGTCCCCCATTCGGATCTCCGGGCGGGGACTACTCAAGAGGATGTCGTTATCAGGAGAAAGAAAACTGGCGTTCTACGGATCGGAGCGTGGAATGTCAGATCCCTTAATCGGGCAGGTAGGTTAGAAAATTTAAAAAGGGAAATTGATAGGTTAAAGTTAGATATAGTGGGAATTAGTGAAGTTCGGTGGCAGGAGGAACAAGACTTCTGGTCAGGTGACTACAGAGTTATAAATACAAAATCAAATATGGGTAATGCAGGAGTAGGTTTAATAATGAATAGGAAAATAGGAATGCGGGTAAGCTACTACAAACAGCATAGTGAACGCATTATTGTGGCCAAGATAGATACGAAGCCCACACCTACTACAGTAGTACAAGTTTATATGCCAACTAGCTCTGCAGATGACGAAGAAATTGAAGAAATGTACGATGAAATAAAAGAAATTATTCAGATAGTGAAGGGAGACAAAAATTTAATAGTAATGGGTGACTGGAATTCGAGTGTAGGAAAAGGGAGAGAAGGAAACATAGTAGGTGAATATGGATTGGGGCTAAGAAATGAAAGAGGAAGCCGCCTAGTAGAATTTTGCACAGAGCACAACTTAATCATAGCTAACACTTGGTTTAAGAATCATGAAAGAAGGTTGTATACATGGAAGAACCCTGGAGATACTAAAAGGTATCAGATAGATTATATAATGGTAAGACAGAGATTTAGGAACCAGGTTTTAAGTTGTAAGACATTTCCAGGGGCAGATGTGGACTCTGACCACAATCTATTGGTTGTTACCTGTAGATTAAAACTGAAAAAACTGCAAAAATGTGGGAAATTAAGGAGATGGGACCTGGATAAACTGAAAGAACCAGAGGTTGTACAGAGTTTCAGGGAGAGCATAAGGGAACAATTGACAGGAATAGGGGAAAGAAATACAGTGGAAGAAGAATGGGTAGCTTTGAGGGATGAAGTAGTGAAGGCAGCAGAGGATAAAGTAGGTAAAAAGACGAGGGCTGCTAGAAATCCTTGGGTAACAGAAGAAATATTGAATTTAATTGATGAAAGGAGAAAATATAAAAATGCAGTAAATGAAGCAGGCAAAAAGGAATACAAACGTCTCAAAAATGAGATCGACAGGAAGTGCAAAATGGCTAAACAGGGATGGATAGAGGACAAATGTAAGGATGTAGAAGCTTATCTCACTAGGGGTAAGATAGATACTGCCTACAGGAAAATTAAAGAGACCTTTGGAGAAAAGAGAACCACGTGTATGAATATCAAGAGCTCAGATGGCAACCTAGTTCTAAGCAAAGAAGGGAAGGCAGAAAGGTGGAAGGAGTATACAGAAGGTTTATACAAGGGCGATGTACTTGAGGACAATATTATGGAAATGGAAGAGGATGTAGATGAAGACGAAATGGGAGATACGATACTGCGTGAAGAGTTTGACAGAGCACTGAAAGACCTGAGTCGAAACAAGGCCCCCGGAGTAGACAACATCGCATTAGAACTACTGACGGCCTTGGGAGAGCCAGTCCTGACAAAACTCTACCAGCTGGTGAGCAAGATGTATGAGACAGGCGAAATACCCTCAGACTTCAAGAAGAATATAATAATTCCCATCCCAAAGAAAGCAGGTGTTGACAGATGTGAAAATTACCGAACTATCAGTTTAATAAGTCACAGCTGCAAATTACTAACGCGAATTCTTTACAGACGAATGGAAAAACTGGTAGATGCGGACCTTGGGGAGGATCAGTTTGGATTTCGTAGAAATGTAGGAACACGTGAGGCAATACTGACCTTACGACTTATCTTAGAAGAAAGATTAAGAAAAGGCAAACCTACGTTTCTAGCATTTGTAGACTTACAGAAAGCTTTTGAAAATGTTAACTGGAATACTCTCTTTCAAATTCTAAAGGTGGCAGGGGTAAAATACAGGGAGCGAAAGACTACTTACAATTTGTACAGAAACCAGATGGCAGTCATAAGAGTCGAGGGGCATGAAACGGAAGCAGTGGTTGGGAAAGGAGTGAGACAGGGTTGTAGCCTCTCCCCGATGTTATTCAATCTGTATATTGAGCAAGCTGTAAAGGAAACAAAAGAAAAATTTGGAGTAGGTATTAAAATTCATGGAGAAGAAGTAAAAACTTTGAGGTTTGCCGATGACATTGTAATTCTGTCAGAGACGGCAAAGGACTTGGAAGAGCAGTTGAACGGAATGGACAGTGCCGTGAACGGAGGATATAAGATGAACATCAACAAAAGCAAAACGAGGATAATGGAATGTAGTCAAATTAAATCGGGTGATGCTGAGGGAATTAGATTAGGAAATGAGACGCTTAAAGTAGTAAAGGAGTTTTGATATTTGGGCAGCAAAATAACTGATGATGGTCGAAGTAGAGAGGATATAAAATGTAGACTGGCAATGGCAAGGAAAGCGTTTCTGAAGAAGAGAAATTTGTTAACATCGAATATAGATTTATGTATCAGGAAGTCGTTTCTGAAAGTATTTGTTTGGAGTGTAGCCATGTATGGAAGTGAAACATGGACGATAACTAGTTTGGACAAGAAGAGAATAGAAGCTTTCGAAATGTGGTGCTACAGAAGAATACTGAAGATAAGGTGGATAGATCACGTAACTAATGAGGAGGTATTGAATAGGATTGGGGAGAAGAGAAGTTTGTGGCACAACTTGACTAGAAGAAGGGATCGGTTGGCAGGACATGTTTTGAGGCATCAAGGGATCACCAATTTAGCATTGGAGGGCAGCGTGGAGGGTAAAAATCGTAGAGGGAGACCGAGAGATGAGTACACTAAGCAGATTCAGAAGGATGTAGGTTGCAGTAGGTACTGGGAGATGAAGCAGCTTGCACAGGATAGAGTAGCTTGGAGAGCTGCATCAAACCAGTCTCAGGACTGAAGACAACAACAACAACGACACCTTTGCGGGTGTGCATTGTCTTGATGAAAGATGATTTTCTTCCTTGTCAGATCTGGCCTTTTTATGTATCTTTCGGTGTAGTTGGTCGATGGGTTGTTTTATCTTTGACATATAGTAGTGGACCGAAGTTTCATCTATGGTAACAGACGGATGCAAAATTTAAAAAAATCTTGTTAGTTGCTCTGAAAATGGTTAAATCTTATTCGGACACTCTCATACTGATGCGTTCCTTATCCTGTATTAAGAGTCGCGAGAACCATCTAGACGATAATTTTTTCATATCCAGTTCCACTTCCATGTATGATATGCCCATTAAGATGACATCCCTACAGCTTCAGCAACGTCTCGCACTTTCTGTCGGAGATTCTCCATGACCGTTATATGAACTTTTGCATTAACTTGTGGGGTACTGGTGCATGTTGGCCGAGCACTAGGTGGACCATCACCGAAGCTGTCCCGAGCGAACTTTGTTTACTTGGAAACAGTTCAATATGAAGGAGACAAGTCGGCTAGCTAGTAATTAATCACTGCTAGAATAGTTTTTTAATGCAGATACACACAAATCTCTACTCAAGACAGTTGAGTCCCGTGTATCTACTCATAAATGATGATCTATTATTACGAGGGCAGCTCGTTGCGCTAGCGCTGACGTCTGGTGTTGATTCCCACGAAATTTTCAAATTAACCTCGTGACGTTGCCGGCGATAATATTTGGGTCTCATATCCCTACAAGTCCAGTAATTTGAGAGTGGTGATTTGCTGTATTCATGCGATGACAAGATCGTCGGCACATGGGTATTGCTGACAACATTTTATTTTGATAATAAACTCCGTTCTATTTACATTGACTGTGGCACTGTTACAACATTGTTGGAAGTCAGGTGCACTTTTAGGCTCTTGTATTCTGTCTACAGCTGCGCCCACACCGAACGCTTCGTGCTGCGCACAAACGCTAGGATTAGAGCAGCGCAGAACGGCGCAGTTCTGCGAATAGATTCGTCGCCAAATATATTTGTCATTTCATCCATCTCCGCAAAGGAAAACTATGTATACCTTTATATGAACATGGAGCTCTGCAGCAGACGGCCCCTATGTGTTCCTGTATTGCTCCAACAACGCTGTCAATTACAATTGCAGTGGACACGTAATCGCCGCGACTGGACCGTGGACCAGTGGAAAGGTGGCGTTTTCTCAGATGTATTGTTTCTTACATCTAGCTGATGGTCGTTTACGGATACGTTGCCATACAGGCAAATATCTTCTCAAAACGTGTACTGTGACATGGGAGGAGATTGTGCTATGGATAGAGTTGTAGAACTGCTGTAGGCTACCGTACTCTACGGAAGTTTACCTAGTGTGTTTGGTCAGTTAACGTCGTATCCGCCTTACCTGTATGTTAAGTGTGTTGCATACCTATCGGATGTTACCTCACAACGATCACTTTCTATACGCACGTGATCAATGTCCTACTATATTCTCCTAAAAGCCATAAGCAATGAACCATCCAGGAACTGAGTGAAAACATATTAAAGGCCAAGTAACCAACAGAACATTTTTGCTGTCCATAGTTATCCTGTCTGTTACTTAAAAGTAAATAGTAGTCTACTGCTAGCAAAATTAAAATTGTCAATGTTTAATTCAGACTTTATTCGAAAATTGTTGAAACAGAGGGATGGTGCAGTAAAAATAAATGAAACAATACAGATTTATCATATAGCGCTAGAAAACGAAATTTCCTCAACAAAAATGTAAAATAAAGTCGCAATACAAAAAGTATTTCGAGCATCCCTTCAGTAATTCTTCGAGCTTATACAAAACATGTTTCTGTTATTCATAGAAAACTTTCGCATTTGCCAATAATAACAGGAAACTGTTGCCTCTGATCATGATGAAAAACGTTTGCATCAAAACTAACTGCTTAGATTGCACAAATGTGGAAAAGTAAGTAACTAATTTTTATTATTTATAAAATGCATTTTACGTTCCGATAGGATATAAAATACACAATAGACTAGCACTGAATGATGTGCGGTTCTAACTGCGCAAAACAAACAACCAAACAACAAAGAGCAAAGAAAAGTCGTCGGCTCCCAGTTCCTCTCTCACACATTCATTTATGTTTCTTTCCCTACCAATGCTACCACTGCTAACGGTAATGCTATTTTTCACAACGTCATTAATATAGTGAACTAAAACTACCAAACTTTAGTTTCGGTAGAGCGCAGCTCTAGTTAGGGGAGATATTCATCTGAACTGCGGTAGTAACCGATGGAAGATCAGAGTTTTCCGACCGTCACTGTCGAAGCGCAAGCTCGGATTGTTTCAAGGGTGGGGAAGGAAATCGGTCGTTCACTTTCAAAGCAACCATCCTGGCATTTGCCTTAAGCAACTTAGGGAAACCACGGAAAACCTAAATCTGGATGGCCAGACTCGGATTTGAACCGTTCTCCTATTGACTGCGATTCCAGTGTACTAACAATTGCGCCATTTCTCGGTAGGCAGCGGAGGCACCATATCAGCTGTGGACTGAGTTAACATTGTGGAGCACCTGCGTCTTTTCATGCTTGAGTTCTTCCCAGACGGTAGTCTTCCAACCAGATAACTGCCCATGTCAAATGACCAGAATCACTCTACCGTGATTTGAGGAGCAAGATAGTGAACTCACGTTGATGTCTTCGCCGCCGAGATCGCCTGTTCCTGAACGGCATGAAAAGCATTGGGACGTTATAGGGCATCAGCTCGTATTTACTGGAACTGAGTGAGATGTGCGTAAGAAATCTGTTGCCCCAAGCCACCGAAAAAGTACCGAGGACTTGTCGAGTGTATGCCAAGCAGAATCGTTTCTGCCTTGTCGTCCAAATCTGGACCAACACGCATTAAACAGGCAGTCATAATGTTTTCCCTCCTTAATCCGATGGAAACGATGAGCACGCTGTTTGGTCCCATCCCCCAAAATCAACCAACCGACCAACAATGTATGATGTCGATACTGCTCATAGCGACATCGCTTTTAACATGGTATTGGCTATAACAATGAAATCTAACGGTACCGTCTAAATCCTATTGTAAACGCTAGAAAGAGTGGTCAAAAATAGTCTGAAAAGCTTATAAGGGTGTCGCAGGGTAGACTGTGCTGAGAAATAACTATTAAGAGAAAAATTCGATACGTTGCTCCGTTTCTGAGATAATTGGCATTGGAGTTAGCCAATCAAGCAATTGCGAGCGCAAATTGGCATGCCAGAGACGATGTCCACAAATGTGTTCTTAGTTTGGTTTCCGTAAACCATAAAGAGAGCTGTACAGAAACTCGGTATGGGACGGTACTAAAGATCGAACCCAAGCCTCGTGCGCTTTCATCTACGCTATGACAACTGACATTAATAACTGTATCCGGCGTGTCGCTTGAACTTGGCGCGCGTAACAGCCTCATTGTCAGATTCAGTGTTAATTAACTTGGAAATGCTGCAACGTGTCGATTTTTATTTTTAATCCCGCAACACCTGCACAAGTTTTTCACCCCATTTCTGACCACCCTGTATTTAAAAAATCGCGACTTCGAGATCGCTTACTGCTAATCATCGTTTATAAATGACGTGTCTTTATTACATTTTCGGATAAATATATCGGCTATAAAGTCAGATGTTCAATTGTATTTGTTCGTATTTGGGAATTTCTAACAACAATGTAACACTTATTTTCAAATTCTTCCTTTCTGTAGATTGGTTTAATATCAGTATATTTGCTGAACAGTCAATGCAAGCTTTGCTTTACATATGTCGCTAAAATAGATATTTAATATTGGAGAAAATAATTTGGCGATTAGAAAATGGTGTGTGTTGGGGGGGGGGGGGGGAGAGGGGGGAGAGAGCCAGCATGTTGAAGGTATTGAGTATCTCACACTTACGGATTTCTACAATCTGGAAGGATATAAAGAAAATGTAGTCTCTTTTCGTACATATTTCATTAAAAATACCAAGTATGCGAGAACGTCTGAGCACAAAAGCATTGAAGAAGCTTTAGGTACATGGTTTACGCGGCACCGAGCGAGGTGGCGCAGTGGTTAGCACACTGGACTCGCATTCGGGAGGACGACGGTTCAATCCCGTCTCCGGCCATCCTGATTTAGGTTTTCCGTGATTTCCCTAAATCGTTTCAGGCAAATGCCGGGATGGTTCCTTCGAAAGGGCACGGCCGATTTCCTTCCCAATCCTTCCCTAACCCGAGCTTGCGCTCCGTCTCTAATGACCTCGTTGTCGACGGCACGTTAAATAATGTGCCGACCAATGGAACTATCCTTCAGGGAAAAACCAATGAATTTGTGCGTGTTGGGAAATCCGAACATGAATGGTTCATCTTGGGTACAATGTTTCCGAGCTCGCCATGATATTATTGCCGGTCTACCTGATGGCGTAACAGACGAGTGGCTACCTATGAAGTGGCCAGTTTTGTGTGGAGTTTACAAGCTAGATGATATATTCAGTGTAGATGGAACAGTTTTGTTTCACAGCATGATTGCAAGAAGACACTGAAATTTTAAGATGAACAGAGTTCGGGTGGGAAAAGTCCAAAACAAGAATTGCAGTTATGGTTTCTGCAAATATGACACGATCATGTATCGAGAAACCCTAGATGTTCTAATAAACACTCACTCCACACATATAGTTCATAAAAACGTCGTAAAATCGTGGATTACATCTGCCATTTTTGAAAACTGATTGCTCAACAGGGACTCAGAGCTGAAATAAAAGAACGACAACTTTTCCTCCTGGTCAATAAATGCCCTGCTCATCCAGTAGTCGACAGTCTGCAGTGCATAAAGCTTGTGTTTTTACCTCAAACGACACTTCAATTCTACAACCTGTGGGCCGGGAAGCTATACAATCTTTGAAAATGCAGTACAGACAACCTCCAATGACGAACATGTTACCAAAAAAATCGAAGGAGGTAAAGAAACAGTTTTCACCGTTGCAGTTACGATATTAATGATCTCGGAAGCGCGGGAAAATGTCGCTCAAAAGACAATTGTCAATTGTTTTAGACATGCATCTTTCGGGAACGTTTCTTCGCTATCCCACGGTAAGGGCGACAGGTTTGCAGCAACATGTGGTGGTGCTGATGATGGAGTTCAGGATGAGATTCTTGTGGCGTAATCAGTGCAAGAGCTTTGTTTGTCTTGATCAACTTGAGAAATAGACGACTTCGCCCAGGTGGACAAAAATCTTACCGTGTACGCCTGACCGAGTGAAGAACAAGCTGTAGCTGACATCCAAAGCCAGACGTAATTGACGAATATGAAAATGAACACCAAAAGTTTATTGTGCTATCACTTAACGAAACTTTCAGTGCAGTGGAAACTTAACAAAAATTTCTTGTTTTAGAAGAAGAGTTCAATACAAATGACGATGAAGAGACGTTCAAACTATTGAATCGTCAAATGCAAAGTGCATACACACAGCTCAAATGCAAAAAGCAGACAAAGATAACTGATCACCTTAAGTAGAATAGTTTACTTTAGTATACTTAGATGTATTTTATTTCAAAGTTAAAGCAACTAGTTGAAAAGTAAACAATACTGTCTTCGCTGTGACTGTAGAAAACTAGAAAATTAAATTTCAATATGTGTTATTTTTTCAAGGCACAAAAGTGGAATAATAGAGTATTCGTAATTGATGTTTTGAATGTGTGTGTCTGATATTTCCAAAGTGAAGGCACAGTACATCACACTTGTACAATATTTTAAAAAGATACAAACGAGGACTAATCAACAAAGATTGAGACTGATTTTTCTTCCCGAGTGTGTACTATTCCAGTGTTTACACGATCTTTTTCAAAATACCCTCCCTAGTTGAATGCACTTTTTGTATTGTCCCTACCAATCCTCGAACACATTGTGCAGGCCATTCTTTGTCAGTCCTTCAGAACCGCCTCACTTTCTTTGAGCACTGCTTCAGAGTTCTCAAATCGAACATCCCGAAGATGCAATATCGGGGCTATAAGGCTGATACGGTAGACAGGTAATGTTGTATTGAGCCAGAAACTGCTCTGCTCGACTTGATTTGCGACGTGCGGTAGTGCTTTATCAAGATCAAGTCGCCATCCAGTCAGGGAGAGTTCTGGTCGTTTCCTTGCATTATTCTTCCTCAGTTTAGCTAATACTGGCATGTAGTGTGCTGCTGTAACAGTAGTGTGAGGGGGAACTGCATACTGGTAAATCATTCCGTGACAGTCAGAAATGTGGTCACCATCATTTTCTCTGCAAATGGAACAACTTTCGTCTTTTTTATGTTGGAGAAGCTAGTGATTTCCACACTGCGCTGGCTCGTTATCCGTCAGGAGCATAATGATGCAGCCATAACGCATAACCGCTGATTATCATTTCCAGAAACGCATCCCTTCCCTCAACAAAGAGACGCAGCATCTTACATCGTGTTCATTTGCACAGCCTTTTGTTCGGAAGTCAACAGATGTGGCACCTAGTTTGCACAAACACGGATCATATGCAGATGATCATGCATAACCGAATAGAAACTTCCACATGACATTCTCAACTCCTCTCTGAAGTTACCTAAGGGTCACAGTAGAAGCCGACACACAAGGTCGACCTTGCATAACAGACAAGTCGGCCTTCTTTGAAGTCTCTGAAGCACCTAAACGGTGTTACACGAGGTAGTGCATCTTCACCGTACGCTTGCTACAGCTTTTCGTTAGTTTCAGGGGCTGTATGGTTTAAACGCACACAGAATTTTATTGCACCATACTGCTCCTCTCTCGTCATCTCCATCGTATAGTATGCAAAATCCAAAGAGCGTCTACTAAATAGAGCATTACTACCAACCTACCGATATGAGCCTGCTGCAGCTAATGGACATTATTATAGTTGTAAAACTACCGTAGACTATCATAAGTAAGCATAGATCACGATAGTTTTACTAGTAGCTTTGGTCATTTGAGGTCGTTCCCACATTACCTACATGTTAGGTGTGTTGCATACCTATCGGGCGTTACCTCATAACGACCGCTTTCTTTGTGCATGCGATCAGTGTCTTAACGGATTTTTCTAAAAACCTGAAACGGTGAACTTCCTAGAAACTGAGTGAGGATATACAGGGTGAGTCACAAACTATTTCCACCTAGAATAACTCCGAAAATATGACAGAAGCTGAAAAGTTTGTGGGACAAAAGTTGCATGGGACAACGAAGGCCATAATGTGACGTTGAGTTTTTGTTGCTAGATGGGGTCGCGCCAGGGATATGGTCAACTTTTTTTTTAAGTGGGATGCTATAATTTGGTACTTACTTTCTGATAGTGGCTATCGAGACAAATCCAATGATATGTAACAGTAAGGGCTTTGAAGGTCAATAATGGTATAAAAGGTGGCATGAACGTCCATTTACAGAAGGTGTTCGAAGTGATGACCATTGGTATCACTGCAGTGCTTCAACCTTCTTATCATGGATGGAGTGGTATTCCTTCCCACATTGGCACTTATCGAAGCGCCTGCTCTGACAATTCACTCTCGTATATCGCGCAAATAGTAAATATTCGCCGAATCTGGCATATCCATCTAACGTGCCATTGACATGTTAACACCATTTGACGGTTTCGCAGTACATCACTAATAGGAACGGCAAGACTTGTATCGTCGAATCAAGCGAATGTGAATGATGTATTTCGTCGAAGAACAAGTCGATGTACCGAGCGAGGTGGCGCAGTGGTTAGACACTGGACTCGCATTCGGGAGGACGACGGTTCAATCCCGCGTCCGCATATGTCAGAGAAATATCAGATTTAGGTTTTCCGTGATTTCCCTAAATCACTCCAGGCTAATGCCGGGATGGTTCCTCTGAAAGGGCACGGCCGACTTCCTTCCCCATCCTTCCCTAATCCGATGAAACCGATGACGACGCTGTCTGGTCTCCTTCCCCAAACCAACCAACCAACAAGTCGATGTGCTTCTCATTTATGGAGAATGCCAACGAAATTCAGTGAGAGCTATAGATTTATACGCTGAAAGATATTCCCAACGAACTCACCCTATACGTCGTACATTTAAATATCTGTATGATAAATTGAGAACAACGCATCGGAAACAAATCTGGCAAAGGAAAGTTACTAACGAGGAAACGGAAATTGGTACTCGTGTCACTGTAGTTCGAGATCCTTGTGTTCGTTCACGTCAACTCGCAAAGGAATCTGGCAGAGTAGTGTTGTTCGTGTTCTGCATCGCCATAAATATAATCCTTATCGTATCAGTCTCCACCAAGAAGTAACTGGTACTACGGATTGTATGCGTCGCATTCATTTCTGCCAATGGGCTCAACTTCAGATTCAGAGGGATGACACATTTATTAATTTGATTTTATTTACTGGCGAGGCTACATTCACGAACCATGGAAATCTTAATTTACATAACATGCTTTATTGGGAAACTGAAATTTCATGTTGGGTGTGGCAAGCTGCACACAAAAAACCGTGATCGGTGAATGTATGGTGTGGGATTCTGGAGAACATAATTATAGGCCCCTATTTAATCGAAGGAAATCTAAGTGGCAAGAAGACACTGCAGTCCTGCAAGAAACATTAGGTCCATTATTGGAAGAAATACCTTTAGGAACAAGGAAAAGAATGTGTTATCAACACGATGGGTGTCCGGCTAGAAATGAGTTGCAGAGACAATTCCCAAATCGTTGGATTGGACGCTGGGGAGACGTATCGAAGCAGGCTAGTTCGCCAGACTTTACGCCTCTGGATTTTTTCTTTTGGGGATTCGTAAAAGACAGTGTTTATAAAGACGTTCCAACTACACCTGAAGATATGCGAGAGACGATTGTCATTCGTCACAGCGCCACCGTCCAGTTCCAACTATGGGCACCAGGTGCCGTGATCAGTAATCGTGATTCATAGTCTCTCACACCTGACCAGTCGCAGTGTACTTGTTGGCGTATCAACATGACTTGGACAAAAGGAGCAGGACATTACTAGTGAAGCAACAACGGTAATGCTGCAGCTGCACTTCGAGATTATCGCCGCCAGAAAGAACTACCAAAGGGTTCTCTTTTTCTCCACCTATTGTACGGAGCGTGACGAGGAAGTTCGAATCAACTGGAGAACTGGACGTCGCTGCAGAAAGAGGCCGACGGCTGGTTGCACCACAGATGGTTGATGAAATCTCTGTTGCAATGCCAGACAATGCTGCGCGTGTCACGACAGTTGAACATCCCGTGGTGGAAGGTGTTTTGAACCATTCTCAAATGATATCCATACAATATGCTCATCGTACAGCATGTTGCACCACACGCGCACAACGCACAACGACGTGTTGCTTCACTCTCCACATTCTCACAAGGATTGAAGTTGACAATGGCTGGCCCTGGACCATCCTATGGACAGGCGAATCTGATATTTCTCTGACAGGTGATGTCAACAAACAGAATTGCCGAGTGAGATCTTCACCTTCAGTCACTGTGCATGAAGTTTCTCTGTACGGTGAACGTGTCCCGTATGGTGTGGCTTCACGGCTACGTTCATCATTGACCTATTCTTTTTTTTTTTACAGATTGGCACTCAAGGAGCAAGGACGTGCAGTCTGGCTGGCCAGCATTATTGCGATATACTTCGCCAGCATGTCAAACCCGCCATACAGGAGAGAGATGCATTGAACTCAACAGTTTTAATGTAAGATGGGGGCTCACTGCACATCGCTCGTGAAGTTCACCGGCAACTCCGAAACACAATTGGAAACGTTCGGATCAACAGCCGTTCATTTCCAAATGCTTGGCCGCCACGATCACCTAATCTCACTCCCTGTGATTTCTGGTTGTGGGGCTACCTGAAAGACAGGATTTGTTGTTCAAATGGCTCTGAGCACTATGGCACTTAACATCTGTGCTCATCAGTCACTTATAACTACCCAGACCCAACCAACCCAAGGACACCACACACACCCATGCCCGAGGCAGGACTCGAACCCGCGACCGTAACGGTCATGCGGTTCCAGACTGAAGCGCCCAGAACGGCACGGCCACACTGGCCGGCGACAGGATTTACCAGGGAACATCCACACATGTGCTGATCCGATGAGCAGCATATCAAGAGAGGTAGCTAGCTACCTCTGTTATGCAGAATGCAATCCTGCGCTTTCACTCTTCTGGAGACTGATGGGTGCGATACTGAGCCCCTTTTGTAGCAGTAATGGTACCGGTACGTAGTGGTATGATGTACCGTAGCAGCATAATAAAAGTGCTTCAATTAAACTGATTGTGCATTATTTCTCTTCCCCGTGTCCTTGACGTTGGTACTCGTACAGTAATTAATTTACAGGTTATAACATGTTACCATGTTATAACGTGTAAAATAGTTAAAGTTTGATTACAACCAACCGGTGGATAACTGCATCATCTGCGAGATGTCTGAGGTTATTGTTAGTATTGTCGGCAAGGTAATTGAACAGCAAGAATCCTAATTAAAGCTGCTCTTTACCAAAGCTACAGTTTGGTAGTTTCGGTAAGCTACATAAGTGATGTAGTAAGTGGAAGAATTAACACTAGTATTGGTAGAACTGGTCGTGAAAGAGACATAAATGAATGTGTAGGAGAGCAATTGGGAGCTGACGACTTCTCTTTCTGTTTTGGTTGTTTGTTTATTTTGCACATAACTAGAACCGCACATCTCTGTGTTAGCGCACTGTGTATTTTACGTCTTTACAGTAAGTTTATAAACAATAAAAATTAGTTGATAGTTTGCCATCTGCGCTTTTTTCAACAGAACCAATTACTTTTGATACAAGTGCAGTTTACAGGCACAATATCTGTAATTATTGTTGCTATTTTGTACTCGATAGAATGTTCATCATCATGACCAAAGGCAAGAGTTTCCTGTTATTATTGATAAATACGAAGGTTGTTCATGAATAACAAACATGTTCTATGGAATTTCGACGATATATCGAAACGATGAAACTTAAGTTTCCAGCCATGCTGCAACTGCTTTCTCCTGCGACCGCGATCCCCTGAGGAAGGCTTTGCGACGTCCCCCCCCCCCCCCCCCTCCACCCCACGGGCGAAAAACACTGCTTTAGAGCCATAGATAATAAATCGGTTGTCTGCTGTGGATGAGCGCCACTATTGTAAATTGAAATAAATGGATATTTTTTTTAAATACAGCACTAGAAGTTGCGAAAGACTTTCTTCGTTTGAATTTATGTAAATAATTGGTTCTTTCCAATTCATTCGGTACTTAATTTCATTCTTAGTGAGTTTGAAATAATTTTTGGAGAATAGTTTTTCATTTAGAGGGATTTATAGTTTTGGATTTTCGTTTGTAGGTATGAACTTATCTATTCCCATTAATATGGAAGATTTAAAGCAGGCTTTGTGCGTAGACATGATGACAACCATTCGATTTATACAAATGTCTGGTCGTCTCGTCGATTACGTTCGATGTCGTGAGTGCGGCGAATATTTGCGCATGATAAGCTTGTCTGCTCGTCGTACTCACGGCTTATTCTTCTGGACGTGTAGCAAGGATCGACTGGGGTGCACAATTAGACGAGGAACATCGTTTGAGACATCGAAGCTGGCATTGACGGATATAATAAAAATTACATATTGTTGGTGTTTGAGATATCGTGTGTGATTGTGTGCATGAATGTCATGTTAGTGAGCGTACCGTTTTAGACTGGTATTCGTTTCGTAGAGGAGTTTGTGGGGAATGTATGAAGTATAGGTGGCCTATAGGGTGGGGGGGAGGGGGGGGCGTTGTAATAGTCTCAATAGACGAGTCTCATTTTGGCAAAACCAAGTACAACAGGGAGGAACCTGCGGTTGGATTATGTGTTTGCTGGGCTGGAATATCAGACACAGAATGTGCTGAGGTAGTTTTTAAAGTATTTCCTAATAGCACGAGGAACGTGTTGGTGAAATTACTGGAAGGTCATTTTGCATAGGGTTCTGTAGTTATTTCCGATGTTTTTCTTCATTTACGGATTTGGGGAATGGGGGTTGTCAACATCTTGTCGTCAATCATAACTGAATTCAGATCTTAATCAACTGGATATTGTACCAATAGTATAGAAGGTTATTGATCAACCATAAAATCTGTTGTATGGAGGCAGAAACGACTCATTTAGGCACTATACGGAGGCGTAGTGCCCGATATATATTGCCCATATAAGTATTTCCTTAAACGTGTTGGGAAAATATACCCTCCAAGATTTGTTAGTTAATTCAAGTTGCGATGGGGTGGGGGTAACTGATAATTAAGGAAAAGGGTGGGTTTGGTCGGGATCATTAAAATATTTATTTGAATTTTTTGGGGGTGATCGATCATTCTTAATTTTCTTATGTTTATTTTCTTATCCTGAGTTAATAACGAGCATCAAAACCAATCCAGGGATTAGTGAACACAGGGTTGTCGCAGCGAGATCGAATATCGTAACCCCCAAATCCTCCAAAAATAAAAAAAATATACCTATTCAAAAAAGCAGATAAAAATTCACTTGACGCCTTCCTAAGAGACAATCTCCACTCATTCCAAATTAATAATATAAGTGTAGGCCAGTTGTGTCTTAAATTCAAAGAAATAGTATCGGCAGCAATAAAGAGATTTATACCAAATAAAGTGACAAACGACGGAGCTGATCCTCCTTGGTACACAAAACGGGTTAGAATACGGCTAGAAACAATCAATGCCTGCTCTGTGCGATAGCAATGGAGATACTACCGAAGACTGTGCTGCAAAAGTAGAGTTACTAAACACAGCCTTCCGAAATGTCTTCACAAAAAAGACGAAGTAAATATTCCAAAATTAGAATCGAGAACAGCTGTCAATATGAGTAACGTGGAAGTAAATATCCTCGGAGTAGTGAAGCAACTTAAATCACTTAATAAAAGCAAGTCTTCTGGTCCAGACTGTATATCAATTAGGTTCCTTTAGGTTCCTTTCGGAGTATGCTGATGCATTATCTCCATACTTAACAATCATATTCAACCATTTCATTGGCAGAGTATCGATGTAGATGTTAGGTAATTTTCTTCTGTGGATATTTTTTAAATTATTTTACCTCATTTCGTTGATTTAAACTTCTGGGGTTATAATTTGTATGCGTGTTCCTTTGACGTGTTTCTTGTGTATATGGTATGTGATTTTTCTTGACGTATTTCAAGGCGAGCTTAATTTTTTTTGCAGAGTTTGCGTATAGCAAGTTTTATTTTTATGTTGTACTGAATTTGTCTATTTTATATTTCTTTGTCGTATTATTTTGTTCTGCGTTAAGTATGGCTTCGTCAGCTGCAATACGGAATACAGATTTTGCAGTTGTTGCTGTTTGTTCCTTTCCTTGTATTAGTATCACTACGGTTTTTTCGGGTCTATACCAGCACTACTGAAGGCGAAGAGACCGACATACGTAAAATTCGTATCCCGTTCTTCAGTCGACAAATACAGGTGAACTATAGTACGGGGTACTGGTGCTAGCTAGACGAAAATCGCGACGTATGTAACATTGCTATCATTTACCTATATAGGTCAACTGAAGAATAGGATACTAATGCTAACGAAAACGAGGAAATCGACAAACGTTGAATTTGTATCCCGTACTGCAGCTAACCTACACACATAGATTGAAATTCGAGAACAACTCACATAAATTTCAACTGAGGTATTCCATGCTAACGTTGCTTCTATCCCTTTTTTCTTCTTTATTTTTTACGCAAGTACTAGGACTCAAACAAGGGATTTCCTTAACATCATGTTCGAAATATTAATGGATGTGATATACGTCTACCATCTGTTTCCTCTCTTACATTCCTTTGTTTATGAACACTCGTCTTTGCTGTCAAATCAGTATAATAAACCATCTCTGGCAAATTCTGACGTCATTGGTCAAAGCAAGCGGGTTGTATCCCGTTCTTCAGTAGTCCCCAACATCGTAAGCCGCCGGCGCCGTGCCGCCCAACGCAACGCTTCGTATGCAACTAAAAGTTTAGATATTTCGCCGGACGCGGGACTACTGAAGAACGGGATACAACCCGCTTGCTTTGACCAATGACGTCATAATTTGCCAGAGATGACTTATTACACTGATTTGACAGCAAAGATGAGTGTTCATAAACATAGGAATGTAGGAGAGAAAACAGTTGGTAGACGTATATCATATCCATTAATAATTCGAACAGAATATTAAGGATATCCCTTGTTTGAGTCCTAGTAATTGTGTAAAAACTAAAAAAAAAGGATAGAACCAACGTTACAATGGAATACCTCAGTTGACATAAATATGTGTTGTATCTCGAACTTAAATCGATCTGTGTCCAGCACGGGATACAAATTTAATGTACGTCGATTTCTTCATTTTCATTAGAATTTGTATCCTATTCTTCAGTTGACATGTTCACGTCAACTGAAGTATGGGATACAAATTTTACATATGTCGGTCTTTTCACCGTCTATAGTGCTAATATAGACTCGAAAAAATCGTAGTGATACTACTACTAGGATTTTACTGGACGAAATTAGGATTGCACTGAAAACTGTAAAGAATGAAAAGGCTCCAGGCCTAGGCAACATAGCACCGGAGCTCTTAAAAGCCGATATTGAAAGTAGTGCTAAAATGCTTCATCCCTTACTGAAGCATATTTGGCTTGAAGAGAAATCTCCAAAGGAGTGGAAAAATGGTGTGGTGGTAAAGCTCCCAAAAAAGGGAAATTTGTCAGACTGTAACAACTGGTGTGGTATTACATTGTCAGCGCCCAGTAAGGTCCTCGCCATAATCATTTTAAACAGAGTTAAAGTCTATTGAAAACAGGCTGCGTAAAGAACAGGCCGGTTTTAGGGCACAATGCAGTTGTGTTTATATTATTAAGAATCTTAGGATCATTTTAGAGCAAAGCAAAGAATTCCAAGCAAACATGCACCTGGCAGTCATTGATTTTCAAAAGACCCTAGATTCCGTGAAACATGAAGTGCTCTGTCAGGTTATACGGAAGTATAGTATACCACAGAAGATCTTAAACATCGTGTTGTTGTTGTTGCGGTCTTCAGTCCTGAGACTGGTTTGATGCAGCTCTCCATGCTACTCTATCCTGTGCAAGCTTCTTCATCTCCCAGTACCTACTGCAACCTACATCCTTCTGAATCTGCTTAGTGTATTCATCTCTTGGTCTCCCTCTACGATTTTTACCCTCCACGCTGCCCTCCAATACCAAATTGGTGATCCCTTGATGCCTCAGAACATGTCCTACCAACCGGTCCCTTCTTCTGGTCAAGTTGTGCCACAAACTTCTCTTCTCCCCAATCCTATTCAATACTTCCTCATTAGTTATGTGATCTACCCATCTAATCTTCAGCATTCTTCTGTAGCACCACATTTCGAAAGCTTCTATTCTATTCTTGTCTAAACTATTTATCGTCCACGTTTCACTTCCATAAACGGCTACACCCCATACAAATACTTTCAGAAACGACTTCCTGACACTTAAACCTATACTCGATGTTAACAAATTTTTCTTCTTCAGAAACGCTTTCCTTGTCATTGCCAGTCTACATTTTATATCCTCTCTACTTCGACCATCATTAGTTATTTTACTCCCTAAATAGCAAAACTCCTTTACTACTTTAAGTGTCTCATTTCCTAATCTAATTCCCTCAGCATCACCCGATTTAATTTGACTACACTCCATTATCCTCGTTTTGCTTTTGTTGATGTTCACCTTATATCCTCCTTTCAAGACATTGTCCATTCCGTTCAACTGCTCTTCCAGGTCTTTTGCTGTCTCTGACAGAATTCCAATGTCATCGGCGAACCTCAAAGTTTTTACTTCTTCTCCATGGATTTTAATACCTACTCCGAATTTTTCTTTTGTTTCCTTTACTGCTTGCTCAATATACAGATTGAATAACATCGGGGAGAGGCTACAACCCTGTCTCACTGCCTTCCCAACCACTGCTTCCCTTTCATGCCCCTCGACTCTTATAACTGCCATCTGGTTTCTGTACAAATTGTAAATAGCCTTTCGATCCCTGTACTTTACCCCTTCCACCTTCAGAATTTGAAAGAGAGTATTCCAGTTAACATTTTCAAAAGCTTTCTGTAAGTCTACAAATGCTAGAAACGTAGGTTTGCATTTTCTTAATCTTTCTTCTAAGATAAGTCGTAAGGTCAGTATTGCCTCACGTGTTCCAACATTTCTACGGAATCCAAACTTGATCCTCCCCGAGGTCCGCATCTACCAGTTTTTCCATTCGTCTGTAAAGAATTCGCGTTAGTATTTTGCAGCTGTGGCTTATTAAACTGATTGTTCGGTAATTTTCACATCTTTCAACACCTGCTTTCTTTGGGATTGGAATTATTATATTCTTCTTGAAGTCTGAGGGTATTTCGCCTGTCTCATACATCTTGCTCACCAGATGGTAGAGTTTTGTCAGGACTGGCTCTCCCAAGGCCGTCAGTAGTTCCAATGGAATGTTGTCTACTCCGGGGGCCTTGTTTCGACTCAGGTCTTTCAGTGCTCTGTCAAACTCTTCACGCAATATCATATCTCCCATTTCATCTTCATCCTCTTCCATTTCCATAATATTGTCCTCAAGTGCATCGCCCTTGTATAGACCCTGTATATACTCCTTCCACCTTTCTGCTTTCCCTTGTTTGCTTAGAACTGGGTTTCCATCTGAGCTCTTGATATTCATACAAGTGGTTCTCTTTTCTCCAAAGGTCTCTTTAATTTTCCTGTAGGCAGTATCTATCTTACCCCTAGTGAGATAAGCCTCTACATCCTTACATTTGTCATCTAGCCATCCCTGCTTAGCCATTTTGCACTTCCTGTCGATCTCATTTTTGAGACGTTTGTATTCCTTTTTGCTTGCTTCATTTACTGCATTTTTATATTTTCTCCTTTCAGCAATTAAATTCAATATTTCTTCTGTTACCCAAGGATTTCTACTAGCCCTCGTCTTTTTACCTACTTGAACCTGTGCTGCCTTCACTACTTCATCCCTCAAAGCTACCCATTCTTCTTCTACTGTATTTCTTTCCCCCATTCCTGTCAATTGTTCCCTTATGCTCTCCCTGAAACTCTGTACAACCTCTGGTTCTTTCAGTTTATCCAGGTCCCATCTCCTTAATTTCCCACCTTTTTGCAGTTTCTTCAGTTTTAATCTACAGGTAATAACCAATAGGTTGTGGTCAGAGTCCACATCTGCCCCTGGAAATGTCTTACAATTTAAAACCTGGTTCCTAAATCTCTGTCTTACCATTATATAATCTATCTGATACCTTTTAGTATCTCCAGGGTTCTTCCATGTATACAACCTTCTTTCATGATACTTAAACCAAGTGTTACCTATGATTAAGTTGTGCTCTGTGCAAAATTCTACCAGGCGCCATCCTCTTTCATTTCTTACCCCCAATCCATATTCACCTACTATGTTTCCTTCTCTCCCTTTTCCTACACTCGAATTCCAGTCACCCATGACTATTAAATTTTCGTCTCCCTTCACTATCTGAATAATTTATTTTATTTCATCATACATTTCTTCAATTTCTTCGTCATCTGTAGAGCTAGTTGGCATATAAACTTGTAATACTGTAGTAGGTGTGATCTTCGTATCTATCTTGGCCACAATAATGCGTTCACTATGCTGTTTGTAGTAGCTTACCCGCATTCCTAGTTTCCTATTCATTATTAAACCGACTCCTGCATTACCCCTATTTGATTTTGTGTTTATAACCCTGTAGTCACCTGACCAGAAGTCTTGTTCCTCCTGCCACCGAACTTCACTAATTCCCACTATATCTAACTTTAACCTATCCATTTCCCTTTTTAAATTTTCTAACCTACCTGCCCGATTAAGGGATCTGACATTCCACGCTCCGATCCGTAGAACGCCAGTTTTCTTTCTCCTGATAACGACATCCTCTTGAGTAGTCCCCGCCCGGAGATCCGAATGGGGGACTATTTTACCTCCGGAATATTTTACCCAAGAGGACGCCATCATCATTTAATCATACAGTAAAGCTGCATGCCCTCGGGAAAAATTACGGCCGTAGTTTCCCCTTGCTTTCAGCCGTTCGCAGTACCAGCACAGCAAAGCCGTTTTGGTTATTGTTACAAGGCCAGATCAGTCAATCATCCAGACTGTTGCCCCTGCAATTACTGAAAAGGCTGCTGTCCCTCTTCAGGAACCACACGTTTGTCTGGCCTCTCAACAGATACCCCTCCGTTGTGGTTGCACCTACGGTACGGCTATCTGTATCGCTGAGGCACGCAAGCCTCCCCAGCAACGGCAAGGTACATGGTTCATGGGGGATTAAACATCATAAAAGATCTATATGATGGCTACAAATGTTGCGTACTTCCCAAGGGAAATGTGACAGAGCCCGTAAAAGTAACAACTGGAGTCCGGCACGGCTGCATTTTATCACCAACACTTTTTCTACTTGTTCTGGACTCAGGTATGAGAAGAGTCACAGCAGGCAGCGGACGAGAAATCGAATGCGGGAACCGTGAACGTCTGGAGGATTTGAATTTTGCAGACGATATAGTTTTATTATCTCAAAGGTTGACTGATATGCAAGCTAAATTAAACTTGCTGAAAGAAGAAGCAGAGACTGCTGGCCTCAAGATAAATATAGGCAAAACAAAGGAAATGAGAGTAAATTTAATGAACATGGAGGTGCCACTGTTAATAGGGGAGAAGCGGCCGGAGACTGTCGGCTCATTCCTGTATCTAGGTAGTACAATAACGGAAGATGGTGGAACTGGATACGACGTGAAAAATCGGATTAACAAGGAAATGCTGTCTTCATACAATTGTATCCAATATGGAAAAATAGAAATATCAGGCACAAAACAGAAATCCGTATTTTTAATACAAATGTGGAGGCTATCCTTCGGCACGCCAGTGAAAGCTGGAAAATGCATAAAAAGACAACATCCCAGTTACAAAGCTTCATATATAGATGCCTCCAACGCATCATGAATATCTGATGGTCAGAAAAAATATGTAATGAGGAGCTCTGGCGAATAACAAACGAGACACCTATAGAAGACCAGAAAGGAGAAAGAAAGTGGGGATGGTTGGGGCACATATTGAGAAAACCAGATGGAGCCGTCGACAAAAAAGCATTGGAATGGAATCCCCAGGGAACAAGGGAGAGAGGAAAACCTAGGGGCACATGGAAGAGAACAGTGGAAGGGAGAGCAAAAAGAGTTGGCAAGACCTGATCGGAATTGAGGCAAATGGCCAAAGACAGAGACGGATGCCGAGTTCTCCTGCATGCCCTATGCCCCATAGGGACCAAAGGAATTAAGTTAAGTCAAGTCATATCCGGGGGGTCGTTCACGATGTACCTACACAATTGCCCCCACACTGTAGGTTGACATAGTATGGAGACTTACAGTGTTTTTGCATGTACATAACTTATATTTGCATTTGCTGATAGGGGTCGATGCCCTTTATTTGTCGGCTTCTCATTTGTTTAATGGAATGGATAAGTCAGCTTATCCTATGTATATATAGAGTTCTACAAGGAATTAAAAGATTATGTACATTATATGAAAGTTCATTACATATTTTAATATAGCGCGCTGACAATAATGTTGTTTTGCTGCCAGGTTTTGCGCGTGCGCGTTAGTAGGTTTGACAGCTAAGCACGAGCCGCCAACGGTCAACATGCTGGTTATTGCCGTCGTATGTGTGTGCACTTATTCCTTATTGTTAATTTCACATTGAGAGTCACACTTCCACATATTAATGAATTGCCGTGGCGTTTTTCTTCATTCTGGGTGCAGTTTGTGTTAGCTTGTTGTTCAAAATCCGACGCCGTGGCAGAAGAAGATCTCCATTCTTACAGCCCAGGCGTCGTTATTAACCGTCCCACTCGCATTTTCAGTGGAGAGAACCCTGGCCAACGAGGTATGTGGTGTCTCGAACAACTATTGTTCATTTATTAATGTATCAGGCGTGGTGAGACACAATATTCAGATATTACTTCGTTACTGTGCGCGCAAACGAAGTTGGCACTCAGCGCGGTGTCATATGGAAGCGACTGCAAAGGCATTTCCCATTTACAGCCGCTCCCATCAGCCAGCGCGCCGAGTGTCAACTTTGTTTCCGCGTTTAATACACAAGTATGTTAATGTCACCACACTTCACCTTCCAATTTGTTGAAAGACTCATATTGCCATCCATTACATTGTATAAATTGCTTGTTTTTAAAGTTCACTCCTTTACATGGAATTTGGTTTCCAATGTAAATGCTTACAAGTACTGAGTTACAACAATATATAACAGGATAGCTTATAAATACCTGCACTGATGACCTCGATGTTGAGCGCCCATAAGCCCCAACACTATAAATACCTATGTCTGACATTCCATCCGTCACCTATACTACGAACATAAATTACTTAGGTTTTAAAACGTTATAAATTTTTCACTAACTGCTTTCTGTTACTACAGTTTGTTTGTTAGTTTCAACTTTTCTTCGTTCGCATCACATTTACAAATTAATTATACAACACATTATTATGGTACAATACATGCATAGGATACACTTATACTTCATTTTATAGATAGGCTTTTATCACTTATGGTACCGGAAGCTCATTTCTTCCCTAGGTAGAGGGAGAAAAAAACATTCAAAAATAGGACTAAAACATTACGCATTACTGGTCTAACTACGCTTGGCGCCGCCTCGTTTGCCTAGGAGGGAAGAAATACTTATCTACTGCTTCAAGGGTTTTCGAGAAAATGTTACTCATATGAACATAGACTAGTTGCCAAAGAACTCTTATTTCAAGGAAATGATGTGTACTGACTAATTTTTGGTGTACTATCCTGTTGTTTCTTCATGCGCTAGTGCTGTTTACTTCAATTCACGTGTAGCGTAGTGTTAATTATGGAGTATTTTTAACCATCGTAGAATTATCTTTCTCGAATACGTGGAAATGCCATTATTTATGCTTTCATGTGACACGATAAAAAGTAATTGGTTTTGGAAAAATCACGTGCTGGAATGTGTATGTGTACTTTGCAGCGAATAGATGCTCATGGAACTATACTTCGACGATACATATTTTCATTTTTAATTTGCCTGATGACCTTCGTATAAATATCCTCATAACCAAATTGTTTATTCCAGGTGCGGCTCGTTTCTTCATTTGGTACCTTGTTCTCTCGTCGTTAAGTCCCCTCTTCTGCACCGTGACGATGCACTGGTCGCTGAAAGAAAAAAACTTAAAACAAATTGCATTACGTAGCTCGATGGCCACTGATACGTCATTGCATAATTCCGCAGATATTTCCATACTTAGTTTAAATTCATAGACATTCGTTTATTCTGTTACCCTTTATAATCATTTGTTCTGCATAGTAATTTATTTGACATTTCTTACGGTATTTTGCCGTTTCTCCTTGTCTTACACGTCTCGTATATTTTTTCATAATGCTTCTTTTTGTTTGTAAATATGTTGTATGTTGCTTAGTATTTAATTAAATCTCTGTTTGCATATATCAATAGGTTCCTTAATTCTTTGACAATAGATGTCACTGCTTAGTATTTTCGTATCATTTGTATTTAAGTTAGGTACTTGCACGTATCGCATTCCTATTTGGTTGCGCCTTTGCCAGTCTGTCGCGCATGTGCCCGGGTAAATGCCTCCTCTCCTACTACTGACATCAGACGCGTATTGTTGAGCGCGCACAACTGAGCCATAATATAGTTCTGTTTATACCTTCGCTTCGCGTGAAACGGTGTGTTACTTCTCATTCCTGTTAATTTTATGCTTACGTGTACAAATAAAAAGAATTACTTATACACTCCTGGAAATGGAAAAAAGAACACATTGACACCGGTGTGTCAGACCCACCATACTAGCTCCGGACACTGCGAGAGGGCTGTACAAGCAATGATCACACGCACGGCACAACGGACACAACAGGAACCGCGGTGTTGGCCGTCGAATGGCGCTAGCTGCGCTGCATTTGTGCACCGCCGCCGTCAGTGTCAGCCAGTTTGCCGTGGCATACGGAGCTCCATCGCAGTCTTTAACACTGGTAGCATGGCGCGACAGCGTGGACGTGAACCGTATGTGCAGTTGACGGACTTTGAGCGAGGGCGTATAGTGGGCATGCGGGAGGCCGGGTGGACGTACCGCCGAATTGCTCAACACGTGGGGCGTGAGGTCTCCACAGTACATCGATGTTGTCGCCAGTGGTCGGCGGAAGGTGCACGTGCCCGTCGACCTGGGACCGGACCGCAGCGACGCACGGATGCACGCCAAGACCGTAGGATCCTACGCAGTGCCGTAGGGGACCGCACCGCCACTTCCCAGCAAATTAGGGACACTGTTGCTCCTGGGGTATCGGCGAGGACCATTCGCAACCGTCTCCATGAAGCTGGGCTACGGTCCCGCACAACGTTAGGCCGTCTTCCGCTCACGCCCCAACATCGTGCAGCCCGCCTCCAGTGGTGTCGCGACAGGCGTGAATGGAGGGACGAATGGAGACGTGTCGTCTTCAGCGATGAGAGTCGCTTCTGCCTTGGTGCCAATGATGGTCGTATGCGTGTTTGGCGCCGTGCAGGTGAGCGCCACAATCAGGACTGCATACGACCGAGGCACACAGGGCCAACACCCGGCATCATGGTGTGGGGAGTGATCTCCTACACTGGCCGTACACCTCTGGTGGGTGATCGTCGAGGGGACACTGAATAGTGCACGGTACATCCAAACCGTCATCGAACCCATCGTTCTACCATTCCTAGGCCGGCAAGGGAACTTGCTGTTCCAACAGGACAATGCACGTCCGCATGTATCCCGTGCCACCCAACATGCTCTAGAAGGTGTAAGTCAACTACCCTGGCCAGCAAGATCTCCGGATCTGTCCCCCATTGAGCATGTTTGGGACTGGATGAAGCGTCATCTCACGCGGTCTGCACGTCCAGCACGAACGCTGGTCCATCTGAGGCGCCAGGTGGAAATGGCATGGCAAGCCGTTCCACAGGACTACATCCAGCATCTCTACGATCGTCTCCATGAGAGAATAGCAGCCTGCATTGCTGCGAAAGGTGGATATACACTGTACTAGTGCCGACATTGTGCATGCTCTGTTGCCTGTGTCTGTGTGACTGTGGTTCTGTTAGTGTGATCATCTGATGTATCTAACCCCAGGAATGTGTCAATAAAGTATCCCCTTCCTGGGACAATGAATTCACGGTGTTCTTATTTCAATTTCCAGGAGTGTACGTAGACGCATTACTTTATCCTAAAATATTTTCAAAAAAAGGAATTACACTCACGTACATTACCTACAATTATCTTGTGATAGAAAGAAAAATGTTAGCTTGCTTCATCGATCTATAAAAGCTTTTATATCTTTGTGAGGGTGGAGACCCTTGTCTCTCCCTGTTCTCTCATAGGCTAATCTGTATGTTCGAGGGTGAGGTATTTTGGAAATTATATATGGCCCTTAATGGAGTAATTTGCCATTTCTTATTCAGTTTGCCAATTTTTGTAGATTTAGGGTGCATCCGTAAGAGGACTCGCTTCCCTTCAAAAAACTGTGTACCACGTTCAGTTTCTTATTATAAATTTTCTTTCTATACTTCGCCCTGTTTTCTAGTGTAACCATGGCTTGTTTGATTTTCTCTTGTAGTGTAATTTCTGTAGAGTGTACTTTTGGTATAGGCGACTCCCACTCATTCGTTTGTTTGGTCCGAAACATCAGTTCGTTTGGTGTGAAACCTGTTGAAGAATGTGTAAGGTTATTGACAATTTGCATGAAAGGATTTACGCATTCTACCCATCGGGGTGTTTTTGTAAGGGGTGTATGTCCTAATAAACTTGTTAAATTCTTTAAAAACTCGTTCTACTGGGCTTACTTCTGGGTGAAAAACGCTTACTAATACATGTTTTATGGCCTGTGAGGTCGTGAATTGTTTACAATTTTTCCCTACGAAATATGAAGCGTTGTCAGTTAGTAGTAACCTACTCTTCTAAAATAGTCTTCGTCAATTCTTTTTCTGGAATTTGTCGCTGTTGCATTTTTAATGGCATACATTTTCATATGTTTCGAGAAAATATCATATAGTGCTACTATGTATCTTACACCTCCTTTACTTCTTGGATATGGACCAGATATGTACAGTGATACTATATCTAGAGGTATTTTTGTGAGTGTTGGGTGTAGCTCAGTATATTTTAACACATTGGACTGTTTTAATTTTTGAAATATTGCACACTTTCTTAATACCTGTAGGACTCGCCTTCTCAAATTTGGAAATCACCAAAGTTTTGCAATTTTTTCAGTACATTTGCCTACTCCGTAATGTCCCATTACTTCATATGCGTGTCTTATAAATTTGTCGATATAATCTTTAAGAATATACACAAACACACACACACACACACACACACACACACACACACACACACACACACACACACCATTGATCAGATTTTTCATGTTTCCTATGAAACAAAATGCCCATGTACTCCAGATACAATTTACTTACCTTTCCACCTTCATCTTGCTTAAGGTTTTGCATAACTTTACTTCATCTGCGATCTTGTGATCTTGTTGATGTATAATTTACAAAACTTACAGTAATCAGACTGTTGTGTTGTACCTTGCATTAATAACAGTTTAATTTCTGCATCTTGCTCTGTTAATTCACTAAATTCGTCTAAACCTTGAAGGAACATATTTTTTTTCTTTATTGATTTTTAGTTCCCCCCGACGGGGGCAGGCTGGCAGCTGCTTAGTACGCTTCTCTACAGCCTACAGACTTTTTTAAAAACGGAAGAAGAAAAGAAACAAGAAAAACAGGCGATAAAACGGTGACTTAAAGTGTAAAATGGCGGAAAAATGCGGAAAGCTAAAACAGAAAGCAAAAGGGGTTGGCAATGTTAATAAAATACACAGGAATCAGACCAGTAACATAGTAGACACACAATTAAAAAAAGACATGGTGACAGTCTGGTTTCCTGGTTTCTGTTCGCAAGAGATAAAACGTCACACCCAGCGACAGTATGATGGCCGTTTGCAACACTTCCCAAAAGACACAACACGGAACACTCACTGTAAAACACTCACTGTAAAACACTGCACTAAAATGGCGGCACAAAGATGACACTCCCGAGCCAAAGGCAGTTGGAGGGGGGGGGGGGACCTGGAGGAAGGGGAGAAACAAGGAGGGAGGTGAGGAAAAAACGAAAAGGGGGGGACCAAGGAGGGAAAGGACTCTTAAGGTGGGGGGGGGGGGGAGGAGCAGGGCTGACGCGAGAGGGAATGAGAAGAGGCAGAGGAGGGAAATGCAAAAGGACGTGGGGGAGAGAAGGGGGCAGAGAGAGGGGAGGTGGGGAAAAAGGAGGAAGGAAGGGGGGAAGAGGGAGCCAGGGAAAAGGACACAGGAAAGGAGGGGGAGTGAGGATCGGAGTTGAGAGGAGGGATAAATGGAGGGAGAGAGGGCATCATCTGGGAGGGGGAGTTGATGGAAGCCATCTTGGGAAAGGAGATGTAGGGTGTAGAGATGGAGGGTAGGGGGGATACAACAGTGAAGACGTGGCAGGGGGTGGGGATGGGAGAGGAGCAACCAGGGGGTGAGGGGGATCAAGGCGGCGGGAGGTGTAGAGTATGCGGATATGTTCGAGGAATAGGAACAGATGGGGGAAAGGAATGAGGTCATAGAGGATCCGCATCGGGGACAGGAGGCGTATACGGAAGGTGAGGCGGTGTGCATGACGCTCAAGGATCTGGAGGGACTTATAGAATTTGGGGGGAGGGGGCAGAAGGAACCTAGACAAGACATCTGCAATAACATTTTTACTTGCTTTAATATAAACGAGCTGGAAATTGAATTCTTGTAAGTATCGACACCACCTAGCTAATGTATGGTGCAATAGTTTATACAGGGTGATCCGTTAATCGTGACTGGGCTAAATATCTCACGAAATAAGCGTCAAACGAAAAAACTACAAAGAACGAAACTTGTCTAGCTTGAAGGGGGAAACCATATGGCGATATGGTTGGCCCAAAACATGCATTGACAATGCGCTGACACATGTTGTCAGTCGTTTTCGGTGGATCACGATGGCAAATGTCCTTCAACTTTCCCCACAGAAAGAAATCCAGGGACGTCAGATCCGGTGAACGTGCGGGCCCTGGTATGGTGCTTCGACGACCAATCCACCTGTCATGAAATTTGCTACTCAATACCGCTTCAACCGCACGCGAGCTATGTGCCAGACATCCATCATGTTCGAAGTACTTCGCCATTCTGTTATGCAGTGAAACATCTTGTAGTAATATTGGTAGAGCATGACGTAGAAATCAGCATACATTGCACCATTTAGATTGCCATCGATAAAATGGGGGCCAATTATCCTTCCTCCCATAATGCCGCACCATACATCAACCCGCCAAGGTCGCTGATGTTCCACTTGTCGCAGCCATCGTGGATTTTCCGTTGCGCAATAGTGCATATTATGCGGGTTTACGTTACTGCTGTTGGTGAATGATGCTTCGTCGCTAAACAGAACGCGTGCAAAAAATCTGTCTTCGTCCCGTAATTTCTCTTGTGCCCAGTGGCAGAACTGTACACGACGTTCAAAGAAGTCGCCATGCAATTCCTGGTACATAGAAATACGGTACGAGTGCAATCGATGGTGATGTAATATTCTCAACACCGACGTTTTTGAGATACCCAATCTTCGCAATTTGTCTGCTACTGATGTGCAGATTAGCCGCGACAGCAGCTAAAACACCAACTTGAGCATCATCATTTGTTGCAGGTAGTGGTTGAGGTTTCACATATGGCTGAACACTTCCTGTTTCCTTAAATAACGTAACATCCGGCGAACGGTCCGGACACTTGGATGATGTCGTCCAGGATACCGAGCAGCACACATAGCACATGCCCATTGGGCATTTTGATCACAATAGCCATACATCAACACGATATCGACCTTTTCCGCAATTAGTAAACGGTCCATTTTAACACGTGTAATGTACCACGAAGCAAATACCGTCCGTACTGGCGGAATGTTACGTGATACCACGTACTTAAACGTTTGTTACTAATACAGCGCCATCTATCACAAAGCGAAAAAAGTGGTCCAACTAAAACATTCGTATTTCTTTACGTTCTACACGAATATGTAATAAAAAATGAGGGTTCCTATTTTTAAAAAAAACGCAGTTGATATCCGTTTGACCTGTGGTAGCGTCATCTAGAGGGCCAACCATAGCGCCCCTTTCAAGCTAGACGAGTTTCGTTCTTTGTCGTGGTTTCGTTTGATGCTTATTTCGTGAGATATTTGGCCCGTCACTATCAATGGACACCCTGTATGTTAAAGAAATGACTGTGACTGTTGCTCACAGTAAATTGTGGTTTTCTTTCCCCACAAAAATATTCAAACTGTTTAAATGCCTATGCTACAGCTAAACTTTCCAATTCTGACGCAGAATAAGATCTTTCTGCTTCTGGTAATGTTTGAATAGCAAAACTGATGACGTTAGGTACTTCTTTACCTTCTTCTTGCATTTGGAACGAGCATTCCCCCAGGCCCTAAGATGAGACATCTAAGATGAGACAACCCTTGGACATGTCAGGGTGGCTAAGAATGTTTGCATAGACTAATTCCTGCTCAGTGTTATTAAAATCCTCTTGACACTTATCATCCCATAATCAAGGCCTATTTTTTGTAGCAAGTTGTTAATGCGTCACTGTTCATCAGTTGCTGTGGTACGAATTTACGAAAAAAGTATGCTAGTCCTAAGCAGCTTTCTCGTTTTTTATTCCTTGGAGCTGGACAAATTGTATAGCATCAAGTTTTTTTTAGATCAGGTAATATACCTTGTACTGACACACGTCCTAAAAGTTTCGCTTGTTTCTTACCAAAACTAGACTTCTTTAAATTGGCTGTTGCTCCATACAGTTATTCTGCAAATCGTTGAAGTACCTGTTCAGTCAGCGTGATATGCTCTAACCAAGTGGGTGTTCAAAAATGGTTCAAATGGCTCTGAGCACTATGGGACTTAACATCTGAGGTCATCAGTCCCCTAGAACTTAGGACTACGTAAATCTAACTAACTTAAAAACATCACACACATCCATGCCCAAGGCAGGATTCGAACCTGCGACGTAGCGGTCGGTGGTTCCGGAGTGAAGCGCGTAGAACAGCTCGGCCACACTTGCCGGGCAAGTGGGTGCGGCTGTTGGCATGTTGTGTACATAAACAGTGACTTTGCTAAGCAATTCTGGTCTTACGACCTTGTCCAGTGCAGATATAAACGCGCCTGCGCAAATGTAAAGTCCGTAAGGTACAATACGGAATTCGTAACTTCAACCACCACAAACAAATGCTGTATATCGACTTTCTTCGTGGAGCTTTATTTACCAGTAGGATGCCTTGAGATTGAGTATGCTGCAGTATTTTGTGTTGTAAAACTTTAGAAGCTGTTTGTCCACGTTGTCTGGTCTTATGCATACTGGTACTAAAATATTATTGATACCTCTAGCGTCGAGAAATAAGCTTACAGATCCTTCTGGTTTGCTTACTGGTAATATAGGACTACAGTAACTTGAAAATGAAGGCTGTACACTTTCCCATATAATCGTACGATTGATCTGTTACCTTACTGCCTTTCGTTTTGCCCATGGTATTGGATATGACATTACACAAAATGTGTTATGTGGATAAACTTCGAATTTATATTCATACTGTTTGATTACTGAAAACATTTGCATATTTAAATAACAAATTAGAAAGTTCTTGTTGTTGCATATTATTTAGTATCTGTGATTTACTTAGTTTCTTCTCTACCGTTTCGTAGCTAACATAAGTGTTTGCTTCTTGTTCAGCATCAAATTTGTTTGTGAAATATTCAGTTGAAAAGGAATATTGTACTGATACATTTGACGCTGTTTTGTTTTTGTTACTTTTATCAGGTGTTTTGATTAAATCAATGGGAAAAATCTGATACTTTACATAAAAGTGGCATTTACCATTACCTATGTCAGTCTGTGTTTTGTATGTTCTAAACATGACCATGCCGAAAGGACAATTAACTATAAGTTCGTCAATTATAAGAAAATTGCACTTCATTGTAAAATGTTCAATTTGTAATGGAATTACTGCCTGAAGTGTTACCAATTTAGTCATACCGTCTGTAGCTGTTTGCACCTTGCTGCTTTGGGCAGGAAATGTTGGAAATTTGCCTCTCTTCTTCAGTTCACAGAAAAATGCATTTGACATTAAGTTGGTAGTTGAACCTGTATCTAAAATTAACTGTCAATGTTAAATATTTTCACCTTAATTTTTCTTCCTGGATATTATTCCTTGTATCTAACTCGTGCTGATGCAGATCATCCTTAATATCACCTTGTTTGTCAAATCTTATGAAACATGTTTGTAGTTTTGCTTTGCCCCCATTCCCTGAGAGGTCAGTAGTCTGGGGCTTAACTACGACCGGTTGCGGTTTTCCGAAGGCGTAGTGTTACTTAATTCATTACTTGGAGTAATTTCAGTTAGTTGCACAGTGTGGGTACTTCGCCAATTGGTGTCATTGGCTGCTTGCGACATTCCTTCGCGAGTGCTCCTGTTGTTATTTATAAAAGCTTCTGTGCCGTTATTTTGCTGCCCAAAGGTTGGCTGCGGTACAACATCAGGCATGGCATTGTTGCCTTGGTCTGCCACTGCTGCGGGAGACTTTCTGTTTATGTTCGGCATATGGCCTTGTGATGGTGGATTGTAATTCGCTTGTGCATTGAAATTACTCCTGTTGCTTTGAAAATTTCTTTTAAATTGTTTTTTTTTGTTTTCGTTATCGTACTCGTTACCTCTGGGTATGTAACTTTACTGTTGTGTGTTTAGATCACGTTTCACTGATTGGTTTATGTAACTATATTGTTGTTGTACCTGATTTTCTGTTGTTCTATTCGGTACAGGTCTTTCCTCGTCGGTTAAGTCAATAGAATCAAGCACTGACAGAGTATTCAGTGTAGTGCTCTGGCGTTGTGACTAATTTTTCTCTAATGTGCGATGGTAAACTACTTTTCAAAATTTTTGGTACGTCTACCTGTAATATTAGGTTCGTGCGGTACCGTAGCGTGTCTCGTTCAGGTATTTTTCAAAGTATCCGCCTAGACAACCGTATTTGCCATTAAATAGTACGGGGTCGAAAACCGCACGTCTGAGTCTTTCTGGTATTGCCTCAGCCCAGTATTTGTCTAGGAAAGCTCATTCAAATTGTATATAAGTGCTGCAACGTTCGACCACTTCAGTTGTCCATAAAAGAGCGTCACTGCGTATTTCCCATGACAAATCTGATTTGCTGTGCTTCCGTCCAGTTGCGTGGAAAAATATGAAGAAAAGCTGAGCCAAGTTAAAGGCAACAGCACATGTGCTGTGCTGGTGGTTAGATTACGCTCCAGAGCATCCAACAAACTTTCTTCCCTAACACCCGAAAGCACCGATTGTGGCTGCCCTCACTAGCTCTGCCTCATCTTAATGACCCGTAGTCGAACAAATTTCAGTGCGGACTTGCAAACAAACTATGTTGCACTTGATGTCTGTCTGGGAATCATTCTGAATAAATATGTCCAGTAGCTCATCCATTGTATATTCCACACAATAAATGCATCTCTGCCACCTGACCGTTCATATACTGTTCCATGATACTCATATGCTGGCTAGTGCTCTATTGACAAAATGGTCACCTGCCCATCCTGTACTCTTGTGTACAGCACCACCTAGTGGTATACAATGACATTTGTGTCCACAAAATTCTCAAGACTTACAATGTGCCCCATTTCTCTTAGAAGTTTGTCACAACATTTGTTTTTTGGAATCCTGTATACCAACCTATTTATCTCTGAGTCCTACACTACTGATAGTTTTTATTGCCCCTAAATAAAAAGTAATACAAGCAATTGGGATTTGTATGAATGCATGATCTTGTGGCAATATCCATTAATAAAATATTCTTGGGTTTCAAGCCACGTCAAGTGATTACCTGCCCACAAGCTTTTGGCAGAGGCATTCTCTGCTATTTCCAAGTGGTTCACTGTCACGTAGATGCCGCTGCATTGCTTGTATGGCTGCACCATCACTAGTGACATCACTGGTGCTCTGTCCTGCCCCATATATGTAATGCTTTGGTTGCGTGACCTCTGTGCCCACTTAAACTCCCAGTCAAGGGATCCCAGGCCATACTCAGTTGCAATCCTCATCTTTATCGATGGTGTTTCCTGTATTCTCATCTCTGTTGCATCATTTATTATAATATTCCGGAAGCCATTGGTCTGCTTAATAATAGATGTCTCGTTGAACACAATTCAGTGTCCATTTTCCAGAACATGTTCTGGTACAGACTATGTTCAGGATAGCAGAAACATCTCTCATGTTCTATGCAGCTCTGTTCAATAGTTTGAACTGTCTGATCGACATAAAACTACCCACATCCACATGCTGTTTTGAATATACCAGACGTATTGAGCCTTACATCATCATTCATAGGCTTCATTAGTTGCCTGATCTTTGCGGGGTGTCTGAAAAATATATCGATTTTATTGAGCCACAAATGGTAAAAATACAATCTTTTTCATGTCTTCTTCAAAGGATTTCCAATTTGGTGTCTTTTGTGCGTGGCTTAGGTGAAACAACTGCTTGCAAAATTTATCTGTTGTGTAACCATTTTCCTTGAAACATTTATGTAAGTGGCTCAGTTCTCTTGGCAGGTTTTTGGTATATGAGATTGTTTCAGATTGATGTATCAAGGCCCTCAAAACAGACCTTTTCTGTGCTGGGTGGCAGTAGCTGATGGTATGCTAAACGCTGTTCCCAACACAGCTGTTAGGTTTATGGCAGGAGGACATTCAGGAACAGGAAGGAACTATCCTTCTCTACTTTTGTCATTAAATTTATGGATGTTGGTGATGTGTTCCAGAAACTCTTCCAGATGTGTTCCAGAAACTCTTCCAGCTTTTCATGTCCATGAGGCTATATGAAGAAGATATCGTTGATGTGGCAATAAAAGCAACTAGGCTTTGCTACTCCTTGGTGAAGGAGATATTATGCTTAACTGATGTGGCTTCCCTATTCACATGTGTACCCTTCACAGACTCTATAGACTTGCTGTCCTGGCTCTTTGATAGCATCATCATGGATTTATTTAAACATACCCTTGATGTCATCATATTTTTTACATGATGGAGAATATTTCAAACAGGGGGGGTTGTGATGGGGAACCCATTCGCTTCAGTTGTAGCCAACCTCTTTATAGAGCATTTTGAGGATATTGCCTTGGACCAGCTCCTGCAGAACCTAGTTGTTTTTATTGCTATGTTGATGATATCTTTGTCATATGGCCTCATGGACCCCAGAGATTGTGTCCTGACGCCCACAACAGAAGGTACAAATTGTTCGTTTCAGTTTCCAGGATATGGCTGAGGACTCTTTTTCTGAAAGACACATCTTTCCAGATGAATTGACATTTCATCCATCGGATTAAGTAAATCACCATAATGTAAGGATTTGGAGGCCACAAAATCTTGTCGCCATTGTCAAACTTGAAAAAGACTCATTGAAACTGATGTGTTTATGGACCTTTCTGTATTTGCAGAGGGAACTGTGACTATGCCCTCTGTCATTTTCACTTTGAGGTGTGGAATTATCTTAAAAGTACCATCCCACAATGTTGAATTAGAAGAGGTGGACAACAAGGTCGTGTTAATTGTTTTTGGCCTCGGAGACCTCACACCTTGCAATTTTTTTTTTTTTTTTGTGGTGGGGCATAAAAGACAGATTCTTTGTTCCATGTATGGCAGCTACACTTCAAGAGCTGGGAATCAAATTGGTGAAGCTGTAGATTTAATTAATAGAGACCTGTTGATTCATGTGTGGAATGAAATGAACTACCATTTGGATGATTCTGAAGCAACACAAGGTGTTCATCTTGACTGTATGGTATAGCATCCATGTGAGTATCTATGCATTACATGCACAATGTGTTTCTATCTTTCGTAGTTTGTAATAAACAATTGAAATCTGATGTTTCTTTTTCAGTCACCATGTAGTCTTGTCAGATACAACTGTTTTCACACTGGCAAAACTGTTACTCTTCTGCTGTAGTCTGTCAGTCACACAGTTATTTTATTCGAGATCTAAGTGGATCTGAACCTCTGAATTTGGGATCTACACACGTGGTTTACATGCTGATCACATGCTAGACTGTACAATCTTTTTATATTTCCCGTAGCATTCAGTAAGATCCACTGTTGTATAATATCTGTATTTTTACAAATGCATTTATTGTTTTTCTGTAGAGTTAGTATAGATGTATCATGTTTTATGGTTACCTGTTTTTCACACACTAACAAGGGTATTGTGAGTAATTTTCGAGCATGTCTTGATAATCTGCAAAAAATCTTTGTAAAATATCAATTTCTAATATTTCTTCCACATTAATAAATTATTGGAAACATTACTCATGGTGTTGATGTCATGGTTCTTCTCTTCCAGGTGGTGTTGGTGTTCATACTTAGTATTGCGTCACTTATCATTTACTTCATTGATGCGTCCAGGTAAGCATTTAGGACTACTAATTACTCATATTTCTAATGTTATTTCATTTTCTCTTTTATCTTGGTTCTTCTAGTCCTGTTTCTGATTTCTTTTTCTTTTATGTATAAGTGTTGTCCTAAATATAGTATTATCACTTGACTTTTAAGTGTGACTGTTCTATATTTTTGACTTCTCTGGTGCTGATTTATTTCACAAAGGAATTAAATACTTATTTGATTAATTTGTTCTCATTCATTATGTATAAAGGTACCCAAAATTAGATAATACTTCCCATTACTATTATTTAAACTTTCTGTAATTTTTGTTGCATTTCCTTTTCTGTTCTTATTTTTTGAATTAGCAATAAATGCCATTTAATCTGCAGTAAAACTATTAGGTACCCAAAATTAGTTAATATTTCCCATTACTATTATTTAAACTTTCTGTAGTTTTTGTTGCATTGCCTTTTCTGTTCTTATTTTTGGAATTAGCAATATACACCATTTAATCTGCAGTAAAACTATTAGGTTTGTGTCAGTCTTCTGGAAGGCTTTTAACATGTTTTCTCACACTTCTTAAGAAGTTAGTTTGTTCATGCTCTTTTTACCTCTTATGAACCAGAATAAAAAGTGACTTTTCCATATGTTCACAACCTGTACATCTTATACTTCCATTTCCATTAACCTCCACTGACAGTTTAAAATGAGAAAGAAAATTACTACAAAAGATAGAGATTGTATTGTGTTATTCATATGGTTGTCAGCCTTGCTCTAATTGTTACTTACATACTGGCTGGATACTCATCCCCACTCCATCACTTTGCCACTTACTGTTAAAAAATGTTGCGTGATAATGAGGTTGCGGACCCATCCATCATCTCTTCTATTGCATAGAAGTCAGCACTTGGGGAAGTATTACATATATTGTGTATAAATAACTTGTTACAAAATGTAAATCAGGAAGTCACCATCAATCTTGATGACAACAGTTACTTCTTCATAACAATCAAATGTGGAACTTAAAAAAGGAAGTCATTTGTTAAGTGGGGAATAAAAATTTAATGCACCTTTTATAAAGAAATCTATACATTAGAAATAGTGACCCATGCCAGCCTTTGTCAATTTTTCGGTATAAATAACTGAAAGATTAATGCCACTTTGAGAAATAAATAATAAATATTTAGGGCCTACTGTAGATAACTCTTACCTGTAAAAGTATAAATAACTGAAAGATTAATGCCTCTTTAAGAAATAAATAATAAATATTTAGGGGCTACTGTAGATAAAACTCTTACCTGTAAAAGTGGGGGAGGGGGCATAGGGGAGTCCTGTAGGTACCATGTGCTAGAAAATTGTATAGATTTTTATGACTCATGCAAGCCACAAAATTTTGTTATTCAAAAAGCTCTGAGTGCAATGTACTGAATACTCATATTCCCACATCTGTTCAGTTCAGGTGTATGCCTAACTTGGGTAGCAAAAGCAGTATTAGGACTTGAATTAAGAGCAATGCAGTGTGCTGCTAACATCCGAACCATCAGATGTCAGACACTGAGGTTTGCACCAAATGTCGTATGTTGATTTAGTTCCTACTATGTGCTGTCGTCCAGCAGAATGACAATAAACATTAATTAAAAGTAACACCAGCACTATGGAGCACAGGAAAAGTGTATCTGTGAGCAATTATTATTTGTGGCCGCCATGGGTGAGTTGGTAGAGTGTAGGATCATAATGCCAAGGGTCCTGGGTTGAAATCCCAATGATAACATTTTTTTACTGTATTATTTACGAAAGTATTATATGGGGCAACATGTTTATGACATGTAAAAGGGCTTCTCGGATTTAACATCAATGTCCTCATGGCAGATACTTTCGCTTTGTTTTTTTTGAAAGTAGCAAACCTATAGAGTGCATTTGTATAGAGGGGTGTGGTGTTCTGTCAGACATGTCTGACAGAACAGACATCACTCATGATGAAGCAGCTAGTGCATTTGTAGTTTCACGGAATAAACATAAACAATAGATGGAGTGGAATTGTTAGTTTGTGATGAAGTGTGGATTAGTTGATGTATTTGATATCGTCGCCAGAAGGGTCCTCAAGCAATGTAAATGATAAAATACTTCAGAAGGAGAAAAGAACAGTATTTTACTCAAGAAATGAGAAAATCAGAATGCTCAAATATTGGCTTAACATCAAAAAGCAGCTGAAGCCAATCCTAACATTTTGCATCGCATGATGTCTGCGATGAAAAAGAGATTTTGCACTTGACATCCTGCATGGTGTATGTTGTATGAATGGAAATGGCAGTGGCAAAATTGAAAGTTAATGTCTGTGATGTAGATGTATAAGCATATTACAATGCATGTGATGGAAACCTTCAAACACAGTCGTCAGGAAGGTTGATGTGTTCACAGTGTAGACATCAAATTGTGGGTGAAAATAAAAGCCAAGCAGTTCAATTTCCCAAGATTTTATGCCAGTTACAGTTGGGTCTTGCACTGGAAGCATAAAAATGATACTGTGAGCTGTAAAATCAAATCTTTTGTTAAAGTGAAAATGTACCGCAACAGAAACAACATCCAGAAAACAGCAGAGAACTGGCAACTCATGCACTCATGACAGCCTGCACAGACGGAAATATGTACAATGCTGATGAAAGTGGATGCAACATGGAGATGTCAGTGGCTGCACTCTTGCAATTGGAGATTCTAAAGGTATTGTAGGGATTGTACACTCCATTCATGCAACAACCCACTTGTACACAGTTTTTCCATTGCTTGGTGGGCAAACTTGCTTCAAAGCTGTTGGTCATCCTTAAAGAGTCTCATTCTTTGTGTACTCACACACATCAGTACATGGTCCCAGCGCAAAATTTAATCTTCTATTCTCATTTCTTCAGCAAAATGACTAAAGAACTGTCCAGGACATTTCTGTAAGAAGCGGTAGTGGAACAAATCAGTAGAGAGAGACTTCTGCTAATACTGGATTCTCGCAGGCCCCACAAAGACATTAGTGCCCTTCATGATGTGCTTGTACAAAATAACCTACCAGGAGACAAAATCACAATTCACATTATTCCAGCAAACACAACCTCCATTTGTCAATCCCTTGATCCTCATTTCTTCAGAATTTGCAAGCATTGATTCATAAAATGTCAAATGCTGCTCAAGATTCTTAGGAAGAGATTAGTCTGCAACCATGGAATAATTTTTTAAGTTGCAGTCCCTCCTGTACAGTCAGTTGTGTCCTCCACATTTCTATAATTCTCATTGTCACAGATGGATAATAGCTAAACTCATTGATGAATCCAGACCCCTTGAAACTTGTGTATGAACAAATATGCAGCCATTATTGTGAAGTTTTTGTTGCTGAATGAATGATACTTTGTGTGTGTGTGTGTATTGGGGGGGATCATGTTTTCATTGATTTGTGAACATAATTTACTTATTATTAATCTTATTATTTTGTTTACTATTATTATTGTTAGTTTTATTATATGTATTATTATTGTTACTACTACTACGACTACTACTACTATTACTGTTACTTCCAGATGTTTCAT
Source organism: Schistocerca gregaria (assembly GCF_023897955.1). Taxonomy (NCBI): domain Eukaryota; kingdom Metazoa; phylum Arthropoda; class Insecta; order Orthoptera; family Acrididae; genus Schistocerca; species Schistocerca gregaria. The sequence goes on along the minus strand of NC_064920.1, from coordinate 183,760,027 downwards.
GCCGTGATTTCTTGATTTTTCTGTTCCGATTGTATATTCTGTGAAACTAGAATTATAAGTTTCAAAAAAACAAAGTGAAAGCAAACTGCCAAGAAGACATTGCTGTAAACTCCACACAACCCTTTTAATTGTCATAAACATGTTGTCCCATATAACAATTTTCCTGCATAATACAGTAAAAACAATTGTTATCATTGGGATTTGAACTTAGTACCCTTGGTAGGGCAAACCAACCCTATCAGTTCACACATGAAAGTCATAGGTAATAACTGCTCATAGATATGATTTCATGTACTTTGTAGTTCTGGTGTTCATTTTAATTAATGTTTACTCCCATTCTGATGGATGACAACACATAGTATGAACTAAATCAATATGTCATCACAAATACACCATCTGATTTAATAAAAAAAAAGTTGAAACACCCAGAGGACATGATTGAGTGTCAACATGACCTCATGTAAATGATCAGTGTTGAAATTCTCTGTGACTGGTAGAACAGCCACCAGAGTGCAGTACTGTTGTTCCTGTTTAGTGTTGTTATAAGGCCTGGTAAGGTATATAAGGGATATGATGTGTCAGATGTTGCTTGACCACTGTGAAGGATATGTAGATGGTGCATATTTCTGTAAGACTGTGTCATCAGCACAAGACAGTTTGAAAGGGCCACATTGTGGATTTCTGTTTTGCTAGGTGATGGATTCGTGCAGTATCCAGATTTGTGGAACATTTGTATGTGAAAGTGGCATGATGTTTGACTACATGGAAACATGAAGGCAGATACACTCTTTGTCAGGGTTCTGGTTGACCTCACCTGACTACCATATAATAACAATGTATTGTACGCCAAGCACATCAAACTGTTCTTATCTCTGCATGCAATCAGAAAAAATGCAATAGACATCCATCAACATACTACATCACACAGCGTAGGTTGGAGACTGGCATCAGCCAGGTTAGGGAATTACTGTCCTAAGGGTAGGCTGCTATGATCACTGCAACACAAATGGTTGCGTTTGGAGTGGTACCCTGACTGGAATGTACGGACTGCTGATGTATGGTGTCACATTGTTTTTGAAAATGAATCATGGTTCTGCACTTGCCCAAATGATTATTGTCAGTGAGTCTGGTGGTGACATGGGGAGAGGTCCTATTCTTTCAATCTTTTGGAGGGACACATTGGTGTTACTTGTGGCATTATAATGTGGAGAGCCATTGGATATGACTTCAGGTCATGGCTGGTAGTGGTTGAAGGATCTCTGGCAATAAGTCACAGACATCTTTGTCCGTTTCTTACTTCTCATGTGACATTGTTGTCATGCCATTTTTGTCAGGGGGTTTAATTTCGTGATAATGTGAACAGTACCATTTCTTTTATGTTGAATTCAAGTTTCCGACCAGCACTGATGCTCCTGCTCATACTTATCACTTGTATTCACAGCAAAATATAATGTTACCTAACAGTGCCATCGTACCCTTCATTTTAATCAGTTTCAATCTCTAGCTTGTCAAAAGCCTTGCAAAATATAATTGTATACACAGTTCTATAAAAGCATGTGATTTTTTGCAAAAATAATATTTTTGAATTGACTGATGTAAGAGTTATCCAGCTGTTCACGAATATTCTGTAAATGTTATGCTCTAGCTGTGCTGCCGTGATGAGGAGCACTCACGTTTCTTAACATTCTGTTATAGCTGTCTGAGATTGTCAATGCCTGTTAGTGGCAAGGTTGCACTCACACCTAGTACTCTTTTGCAGACAATAAACACATAACATGTTACAGTTTTTAGTGATATTTTATTTATTTATTTATTTCTTACACCATGGATCCAACTGTGACAATTTCACATGGATGTAGTGTGTGTCAATTTTTACATTGTCAATGACAAGTACTTGTACACTATGTTTACAGGTAAAGAATATAAAGTTACTTAACCACTACAATGATCCATAACACAATATAATGGAATGAAAATCCTTAGACCTACAGATTACAGGTATAAAACAAAGTAAATTAAACCTGAAAAGGTCATATAACCCAGACTGTTAAATATAAGCAGTTAACACTAAAAGAGTTACATATGTGACAAGAATGTTCAGCTTAATGTTCAATTTATATGATAATACATCTTATTTTAAGGCCGTTTCTCACTGTGTTTCATAAACTCTTCCAAACTGTAAAATGACATGGCTAAAAGAAATTGCTTCAGAAGCTCTTTAAATGTAGATTTGTTGGCAATTTCACATTTGATTTCTGGAGGAAGAGCATTAAATATCTTTATACCAGAGGACTGTACACCCTTCTGCACAATCTTCAAATTTTTACCTTCAGTGTGGAAATCATGTTTCCTCCTTGTGTTATACTGATGGTAGTCACTGTTACATTTGTATAAATCAGTGTTTTTACTTGTGAAACACATAAGTGTGTATATATATTGAGAAGTAGTTGTAAGAATTCCCAGATTCCGGAATAGGCTTCTGCAGCTGCATCTAGGATCTACACCAGACATCACTCTTACAACACGCTTCTGAGCAATGAATATTTTCTTTGCAAGAGGTTGATTTCCCCAGAAAATAATTCCATATGCCATCAAAGAATGGAAGTAACCATAGTATGCAGCTTTTTTAATGCTTAAGTTTGCACTGTCAGAGATGATTCGCATTGCAAAAACTGAAGAGCTGAGTCTCTTGTAAAGATCTAAAATGTGATGGGACCAGTTTACTCTACAGTCAATCTTCACGCCTAGAAACTTTGTTACTTCCACTCTTTCTATGACCTGTGTGGCATATTTAACAGTCATTTCTTCCTCAGTTTTGGCAGTTGGGGTGAACTGAATATAATTAGTCTTACTAAGGTTAAGTGAAAGACTATTTGCAGTAAACCATTTCATTAAATCTATAAGAATAGTATTAACAGACTCTTGAACATTTTCACATTTAAGACCATTAACCATTATGTTAGTATCATCTGTAAAGATGGTAAAATTGCACTGAATCATTGAAGAATAAGGTAAATCATTTATAAATAACAGGAACAGTAAAGGACCAAGAATAGAGCCCTGTGGAACTCCACAATTTATGTCTCTCCATTCCGATGAAATCATTCCACCACACAAATTGTCTGACTTATCTAAGACTACTTTCTGTTTCCTCTCTGTCAGGTATGACTGAAGCCAGTTATTTGCTACACCACTTATTCCTAGATGGTCTGCCTTCAGTAACAGTATTTGGTGGTTCACAGTGTCAAAGGCTTTACATAAATCACAAAATAACCCTGTTGTCACCATTTTCTCATTTAGAGATTCCAAAACCTTATCTATAAAAGCATATATTGCTTGTTCAGTTGACAGACCTTTCCGGAAACCAAACTGATGTTTGCTGAGAATATTGAATTTATGTAGGTGTTCTAAAATTCTAGAATACATGAGCTTTTCTAGTACCTTTGAAAACACAGTCAGGAGAGATATTGGTCTGAAATTTTTAACATCAGTTTTCTCCCCTTTCTTAAAGAGAGGCTTCACGATAGCATACTTTAGTCTATCAGGAACAATTCCTTACTGCAAAGAGGCATTGAAAATATGACACAGTATATTGCTTACAGAAGTACAACACTGCTTTAACAATTTGCTAGAAATATTGTCTACTCCGCAGGAGTTCTTAGTTTTCATGGAGGCAATTGTTCTTTCAATTTCTGATACTGTAACAGGTCTAATATGCATTTGGATGATTTTGTTAGGGAAAGCATTTCGCAAAAAGGTCAGGGCATCATTCACAGAACCCTTGCAGCCTATTTGCTCAGACACTGACAGGAAGTGTTTATTAAAGATTTCAGCTATGATCTCAGGATTTTGCACAAGATTCCCTTCATGTTTGATTATGAAGTTTTCTACAGCTCTTTTTTTATTGTTCCCTGTCTCCTTGTTAACTATTTGCCAGACAGTCTTCATTTTATTATTGGAGTTATCAATTTCTTTTACATAATACAGTGCTTTTGATGTCTGAATAACTTTCTTTAGGATTTTACAATACATGTTATAATGGCTGATTAATTCTCTGTCCCTTGACCCTCTGGTTGCAACATAAAGTTCTCTCTTATATTTACATGACACTCGAATACCCTTTGTGATCCATGGCTTCTTTAAGGACGAGGAAATATTGTTCCTAACAAACTTTTTAGGAAAAGCTTCTTCAAAGTGGGATAGGAATTCATTTATGAATATGTTGAACTTTGTATCAACATCATCTACTCTGCGAACTGAATTCCAATCTTCATGCTGCAGCTTATGGTTAAAAAATTCCAGGGTCTCTTTGTTCATAAGTCTGATTGCCTTCCAGGATGGGACTGCTTTCTTGACAGGTCTGTATTCGTGTAGAGTGAGGAGCTGTCCATCATGGTCTGATATGCCATTTACTATTGCAGTGACAGTGAAGTTCTGGTATAAATTTACATCTAAAAATATATTGTCTATCAGAGATTGACAGCCAGGTGTGATCCTAGTAGGAAAGTCAACCACTGATGTAAGATTGTAGGAACTCAGCAAATTCTGGAGCTCTACTTCACAAGCACAGATCCAATCTGCTTTACAATAAATATTCATTCTGAATATTTGTATAGTTTTCAATTTTATCCGCAGTCTTTTGAACGAACTTTATATTCAGCATTTCACTTCTAAGGTACTTTATACAGTACTTATCTTCAAGCATAAGAGAAGCACTTTATTTTCACACATCAGTTGTGCAGTGTGTAGAGCGTCACAAGAAAATAACTCGTATGCTCACACCTGGACCAGGAAACATGAAACTTCTCATGCGACACACATACATACAGAAAGGAAATCTCGTCACAGTAGTAATATCTTAACTGCAACAAATAAGTGATAATTCTTTTTCATCGTAGCTGACTAGATGGTATTTGTTACTTTAACTTAATGGAAATTTCAAGTATTAACTCACATTTGCAGTGACATTTGTCATAAAAATGTCGATAACATACATAGAAAATAACAAAAGAAAATAATAAACTTGGAACTAAAAATGAGAGAGTGAAATACAATAATATTAATAATAAGTATATAATATAAGAAATTACTTCCCAATGCATCTTAGTGGTATCAACTTGTAACATAACAATAAAAGAACTGTAAAGTATTCACATATGAACAGTGTTGTCTGTTATTCCATTCATTACAATCAGTTACACCTCCACAATGCATTTAAGTGGGTCTCAGATAAAAGAAGAGTCTGCCAAAAAAAGTACCGTTAAATTTCATCAGTGGTGATATTGAAAAAGTGGTTTGCAGAGTAGTGCACACTTGTTTTGATGGTGTATTGAAAATGTGTGTTGCAGAGTAATTCACACTTAAATGGTTTTTAAGAGTGTGCTTTCAACATAGTTTCTCTGCCTTTTATTCAATGAGTGGGCGCTGCTGCCCCTGTTAAATTCTTATTGTCAGCCACATATCTCACAAACAAGTTGATGAATCATATCAGCGTAAAAATTCCCAGCCCATTAAATTTAGCTCCCGTGAACTTAATGAATTAGCACTATGTATGGTAATATCAGGTCATTTCTAACAAGGGAACCTCCCCTTCGCACCCCCCTCAGATTTAGTTATAAGTTGGCACTGTGGATAGGCCTTGAAAAACTGAACATAGATCAATCAAGAAAACAGGAAGAAGTTGTGTGGAACTATGAAAAGAATAAGCATAATATACAAACTGAGTAATCCATGCGCAAGACAGGCAACATCTAGGATAATGTGAGCTCAGGAGCGCCGTGGTCCAGTGGTTAGCGTGAGCAGCTGCGGAACGAGAGGTCCTTGGTTCAAGTCTTCTCTCGAGTGAAAAGTTTAATTTTATATTTTGAGACAATTATTATCTGTCCGTCCGTCCATCCGATGAAAGGTAACTGCGCCATAGTATGGGGACGCCACACCTAAACGGAAAAATTTGAAAACCTTAAAAACATGTTTTGACAGAGCACAGGGGAAACTGTGCGACTGTGAAATTGTTGCATTCATTTGATCCAGTTTACGTGACAAACTCTTATCTTTTCATCACATTTTGGGAGTGGCAACATCTAGGATAATGTGAGCTCAGGAGCGCCGTGGTCCAGTGGTTAGCGTGAGCAGCTGCGGAACGAGAGGTCCTTGGTTCAAGTCTTCTCTCGAGTGAAAAGTTTAATTTTATATTTTGAGACAATTATTATCTGTCCGTCCGTCCATCCGATGAAAGGTAACTGCGCCATAGTATGGGGACGCCACACCTAAACGGAAAAATTTGAAAACCTTAAAAACATGTTTTGACAGAGCACAGGGGAAACTGTGCGACTGTGAAATTGTTGCATTCATTTGATCCAGTTTATGTGACAAACTCTTATCTTTTCATCACATTTTGGGAGTGGTTATCACATCCACAAGAAAATCTAAATCAGGCAAGGTAGAAGAATCTTTTTCCCCTTTCGCTAAGGGTACAAATTAGGTGGGTCGACAACATATTCCTGCCATGTGACGCACATGGGGTCACCAGTGTTGTATAGAATATGTCAGACGTATTTTCCTGTGAAGGAATCGGTTTACTTATGACCTTGCGATCAAATGTTTTGGTTCCCATTGGAGAGGCATGTCCTTTCGTCTACTAATCGCATGGTTTTGCGGTGCGGTCGCAAAACACAAACACTAAACTTATTACAGTGAACAGACACGTCAATGAACGAACGGACAGATCATAACTTTGCGAAAATAAAAAAAAAGTTAACTTCTCACTCTAAGGAAGACTTGAACCAAGGACCTCTCATTCCACAGCTGCTTACGCTAACCACAGGACCACGGCGCTCCTGAGCTCACATTGTCCTTGATTTTGCTTATCTTGTGCATGGACTACTCAGTTTGTATATTTTGCTTAGTTTTTTCATAGTTCCACACAACTTCTTCCTGTTTTCTCGATTGATCTGTGTTCAGTTTTTCAAGACCTATCCACTGTGCCAACTTATAATTAAATCTGAGGGGGGTGCGATGGGGAGGTTCCGTTGTAAGCTAAAAATAATATTTCTGCCTTCTGTTACATTTTCTGTGTGCTTTGTTTCTATTTTCATCTATTTGTTTCTTTCATGTATACCTCAAATCTGTGACTAGTTAATTTATGAGAGACAACTGTTAATATTCGGAAATATGAATCTTGGCTTGTACCCCATTATCACTTTGTTATCTTTCCCAGAACTTTGTCTTTCTCCTAATTGAGAATTTATAGGAGTAGTGTCATCACTGATTTTAAAAATACCTTGGTTGATGTTTTCTTTATTGTCCAGTGAATGAACTGATAGGTACTTGGAACTGTTTTATACAGCTGAGATAACACTCATGAAGAGAAATTTCAGTTAATGCATGTTTGTTGCTACCAAACACTTTTGTAATGTTTAGTCTGCGAATAAGAAATTTTGTTATAATCACAATGTAGGTCAGCAATGTTAAATGTAAGATTTTCACTTTATCACTACTTAGGTAATCTGACTTCATTGAATGAGCTTTACTTATGCATTCTTCAACAAAAACTGTTTACAATTGAATGTACATTACTGTGGCTTAGGGCTTATGTAGGAAGGCTTTACAAAAAGTTAAAAACAGGGCAACTAGGCTTATTAAGATAACATAAAATACAAGATTTGTAAGCAATACTTTTATACCTCTATTGATGAAGGTAATTCATTTAATTATTGAGTATGTATGCATAAAATGGCATTAATATGAGGGTACATTTTCTGGATCAGATTTATAGGCATACATTTTTTCTCTTGCGTTGTCTAATGAAAACCACCAGTAAAATTCTAGAATTTTCTAGTAAAAAAATTTACATTTTTAATATAGAAAAATAGGGCTGTAGGATAACACTATAGTAATTTTCTAATGTGTACATTCCAAAATTTGACCAACTATGCAGCAACATTTTTGAGTAGTAATATTTCCTAAGTTACAGTATTTAGGAAGAAGACAAAATGCTCCCTATTTAGAAGAGAATGAAGCCTTTCAATGAGATATGTCAGTCCTAAAGAAAGCAAATATTAAAAGGGTCTGATTTTTTTAAGTGCATGCATTTGTTCTGAATCTTAAAATGTGATCATTTCCTTGAATAAAAAGATCTTGCATAAAAGACTTGTGCAGTTGTCATCAAACACATGTATATTCTACTTTGAACAGTAAGCCTTTGAAAGGTACAACTGAAAAATAATTTTGATGTTTGATGTACAGGAACTAATGTAAAGTATGTAGAAGAAAGGAAAAAAACAGTAGTCTTTTCTTAGGAACTTTACCAAAACAAATGGAGCTATTCCATTTTTCTCTATTACAGTGAGTTCTCCTCTGTCTTGCACCTCAACATTTCAATCTTCCTGTTTCCTTTCTTCAGCATTTTCTTGATTATAGAGTTCTATAGAAATTGAGAAAACCAGAGATTGAAATGATTTTTCCTCTGCAAAGCTGTGAAGCAGTGTATATGTCTTTGCATCTGGGAAGGTGACAATCCTCTTCACTTTTAAATATTGCTAATATTCATATTTGATTTCATTTTCATCTAAATTAATGAACTTTTGAAAACATAAAATAGTTGGCTGGAGAAAAATCTACTCACCAGGTGATGGCAGGAGAAAATATATACAGAGATTAAAGAAATGCATGAGCTTTTGGTGACAGTGGTTCCCTCTTCTGGCAAAATTGTTAAAGGGAAAGGACGATGGATGAAGGAAAAGGACTGGTGAAGTTTAGGAAATGGGAGAGTTCGGAAAAGTCACCCATAATCGTGGGTCAGAGATGATGTACAGGATGGGATGAGATGGAAAGACTAATTGTCGGGGACTGCACCATACAACACTTGAAAACCTGAGAGCTTAAAGGTGGAAGATAGGGTGATAAGCAAGAGAGAAACTACTGATAAAACATTTTACAAGAGTTAATAATAGCAGAAAGCTAAGTTTATTGTATGTGGTAGAGGTGGCAGGGGTGGTGGGTCACAAAATAAAATACATGAAAAACTAAAAGGAAGCAAAGAAAGGAATAGTTACTGAGAAGAAATTGTGAGACCAAAGAAATTAACGTGAATTAAGGCCAGGCGGATGGTAAGAACCAAGGACATGTTGTAATGCCAATTCCCACTAGCGGAGTTCTGAGAAATTGGTGTCAGGGGAAGAATCCAGATGGCACATATGGTAAAACATGTATGGTCGTCACAGCTGTCGGCCTGCTTAGCAACAGGTTATTGTGTGTTGATAATAAACACTCTCTATCTCTATCCATCCATCCTAACTGATAACTTTGTGGTAGTCATACCAGTGTAAAAGATGTAACAGATGGTACACAACACTTGTCATTTCACATGTGGGTCTTCTTTGGATAGTATATATTTAGCCACTTGCAAGGGTGGTATAGGTGGTAAGAGTGTATATAGAAGGACCATAGGGTCTGAACTGGATACTGTGGATGTTGAGGGAGAGGGGTGCTGAAAAGCTATTCTAGGTGTGCTGAATAAAATGTCGGGCAGATTGGGCCTCATCTCAGGGCATGATTTTAGTATTTTGTCTTGACATTTTGTCCACCACACCCAGAATAGCTTTTCGCCCCCCTCCCTCCCCCAACCTCCACAGTATCCTGGTCAGAACCAATGGTCCTTCTACTGCTAGTACCACCTATACAAGCCCTGTAATTGGCAAAAAATATACTATCCAACCGAGACCCACCTGTGAAATGACACTTGTGTATCACCTGTTACGTAAATGTTATTCAGCCTTCTACAGCAACATGATTACCACTAAGTTATCAGTTAGGATGAATGGATGCAGATAGATGGTGTGTTCTGTAAACACACTGCATCCTGTTGCATGACATTTGTGACCACCGTGCCTGTTTCACAACATGTGCCATCTGGATTTTTCCCCCAGACTCTAGTTTCTCAGAACTCTGCAGGTGGGCTCGAATCTAAGCCGCACTTTTCTCCGGTTTTTGTAATCCAAAAAACCGCCTGCGGCTTAGAATCGAGTGCAAAGCAAGCGGAAGTTCTGAAAAATTTTGGTAGGTTCCGCCACAACTAACTTGTGCCGTCGCATATACGTAGCGCTACACAGGCATGCTTTGTAGGCACAAAGATAAATACTGGCGCCAAAACCTCTGCGTCATTAAATAATTTTTTTAAAAAAAGCTTGAAGACGAGTCTTTTTTTTCTCCGCCCCGAGTTTCGACCACTGCATTTTCATACATTATCAAATGAAGTAAATACAAATTCCGTATTATTCATCTTCGAATGTAGCAGAATTTCAATGTACTACGAAAATCCGACTGGCAAGACTGGGATGTTTGTCAATACGACCAACTCTACGTTCTGAATTTTTTTCGTACCTGTGAGAAGAGATGGTTGCTAATAGGAACCTGATGAAATGTGAATCACATACAGTATTCTCTTCACCATAAGAATAATACGAATATAAAAATTTTGCCATGTATTCTTTCGTGTTTGCTGCTATCTCATTTAAATCCTTTTTGCGTAATAAACTACGAAACTAGAGTGAGACAACAGCAAACGCGGAAGAATATACGAATCGTGTCATGTTTACATTCGTATTATTCTTATGCCTAATAGTGAGAGAGTCAGAAATGAAGCACGGCAACTGACTAGATTTTTAAATCTAATATGACTCAAATTTCTGTGCAGAATTTGATGTGCTAAAGAAGCTGCCCCAAAGATTTTCAAACGGAGAAAAATTTTCGCCTAACTCTCGTTCAGAACATGTTCTATCATACGTAGACTACTATTTGGTTCTTGTTGATCATTATCAAAGAAAGCAGCAGTGTAAGTAACAACAAATAGCAGTCTCTTGCCATTGTTTCGTTAATGAGACGAGTCCTCTCTTTTTTTAAATTGTAAGCGGCGGTAGCGAGCACAAAAGCAAGCCATGCCGCGAGCGGCGACAGGCCGTAAACACGCACTATCAGAATACGACAAACAATGCATGACACAGTATAGTAATGCATTTCCAGCCCAAAGTGACGTAAACACCTATAACAAAGAAAACGGCACTTATCAGATAAAAGCAAAATCAGCAATCGAGTCAAACCAGACGAAGCACGTGAAAAAGGAAGGGTACCCGTATAAATACCGACGGAGCGCCTGACGCATAGCAATGGCTACCTGGTAAAGCTTAACTGCTAAGCTTACGCCTCGAACCAAACTACTGTAGCTTTATCGTCATTCACTGGACCTAAATTGTCTCTCATATTACAATGGACCAACTTTGTTTCGATTTGGAGATGCTGCCTAAAACTCTTCTCTCTCCTTGAATTTCGAGTCTCAAATCTCTGGTGCAGCTTAGATTCGGGATTTTTTTTTTTTCCTTTATTTCGAGCCTCATTTTTTTAGGTGCGGCGTAGATTCGAGTAAATACGGTACATTAACTTCTGTGGTCTTATCATTTCTGCTCAGTAACTATTCCATTCTTAACTCCACTTCAGTTTTCCATAGCTTTTATTTTCTGACTTGTCTCTTATCCCCTTCCCATCCCACCTCTATGACAAAAAACACACTTAGCCCTCCACTCTTATTAAATTATGCACAATGTTTTGTTAGGAATCTCTGTCTTGATTATTACCCTATCTACCATCTTTAAGCTCTGAGGTTTTCAAACCTTGTCCAATGCATTCATTAACAATCAGTCTTTCTTTCTCATTTCATCCATTATGTCTCCCATGGCCCGGGCTTCAGGGTGACTCATCCGAAGTCTCGCCATTTCCTAAACCTCAATAGCCCTTTCCCTTCATCACTCTTCATTCCCCTTCAACCTATCTGTCAGAAGAAGGAGCCACCAGCTCTGAAAGCTATTTTTTTAACTTTTGTATATGTTTTCTCCTGCTGCTGCTTGATGAGTATATTTTTTATCTGCCCAGTTGTATTTCACTTTTAATTGATTTATACTTTTCTCCACTTTTTAATTGCATTCGTATTAACATTTGGTCCACAGAAATGTTGAATCTTGTTAGTTTATCTTTACTGCCTAATAATTATATTTTATTTCTCTTATTTTTTTCTTCATATTACTATAGTTTTGTCCCCTCCGCCAACCAACCAACCAACCAGTCTTATTCCCATAGTGGTTTGGGAACACAGGTAATAATGATCCATATTTATGTACTTATGAGGGGTACTCATAGAATTTTAATTATTAAGAAAAAAAAGAACACAGTGCTATGTAATTTATTACACAGGCCAATCAAATTTTTTTTTTAAAAAAACCTTTTTTTTACTTTGCTAGCTGATCTTTATAGATTTTTATGAGCTGAATACAAATAGAGCCTCAGTTTTTTTTGCATCACCTATAGTTTTCAAGCAATATGCTTTTTACTGTATAGTATAAAAATCCTGTCTATACGTAAACAGGGAAATTAATGAAACGCTTTGTTTCAGCATAATCATGGTTTGTATATACAGTAAGCTACTTAAAACAATGATATGTGTTAATAGAGGTTTCACTTGTCAGCTGGAATTGGGTTCTATTTTCTTTCTCTTTTCCCTTTGAAGCTTCTTGTGGAGCTTTTTCTATGATAAGTCGCTTGCTGAACTTGTCGGTGAAGTGACCAACAATAGTCCCCCATCATGTTGGTGTTCCAGCGGCCTTGGTAGTGTTTTTCCATCATTTAATGCCCTGGTGAAAACGCTCTGCTTGCTTCTCACTATCATCTCCCATATTGTCTACGAAGTAATCACGATGACTGTTCAAAAAGTGAACTTTCAGGCTCATTAAACATCCTAAAGTTTAACTTCTTTAACATAGAAACATATTCTGGGTCTTTTACATGCCCTAAGAACATTGTAATGACTTGCTTGAATGATACCCATGCTCTTTTCTCATTTAAGGTTATTGTGGATTCAAACTTAACGTCAAACATCAATTTTCTAATTTCAGGTCCAACAAAGATGCCTTCTTTTAGTTTAGCTTCTGAAAGGTGTGGGAAATTTTGGTAGAGATACTTAAAACATGGTTCATCTTCAGGCAAAGCCTTTACAAACTGTTTCGTTAGGCCTAACTTAACATGTAGAGGTGGTAGGAATACGTTTTTTGGATCTACAAGGGTTTTGTGTAGAATGTTCTTCTCACCAGATTTTAAAGACTCTCTCACATGCCAGTTCTTTCTGCACAAGTGTTGATCCCTAGCCCCACTGTCCCATTCACAAAAGAAACATGGAAATTTGGCAAAGCCACCTTGGTGACCAAGGAGCATGCATGTTACTTTTACATCACCACATATCATCCAACCATGAGCATAACAGCCTATTTTATTTAGCACTATTTCTAGGTTTTCATAGCTTTCTTTCATATGTACAGAATGTCCAACAGGTATAGATGTATACGTTACCATTGTGTAATAACACAGCCTGTAAACTAGTTTTTGATGAATCAGTAAACACTAGAAATGTCTGGGCAGTACACTAAATAACCTTCTTGTCAAAAAAACTTGGGAAATTGCTGCTCTTTCTTTCTATACATGTATATGCTGGTTCCAACTGCCAATAAGTTCTTTTCTTTTAATCTAGAGCGAAGCAATTCAGCATTTTCTTTTGCTAAAGTCAAGATCCCTAACCAAATTGGTAAGCTTGGTCTGAGTAAACAGTTTGGGCTCTAGACTCTCTGTATTACAATGGAATTCATCATGTGGTTCATCTAAATCACACTGTACATCAGAAAATACTTTCGTTGGAACAGAATTTAATTCATCTGGTGGTTCAGGAACTGGCAAATCTACATCATTCCCTACTGCTTGGATGATGGATGGAAGGTTAGGATAGCATATTACCTTCTTGTTTTTCGAATTATGACCAGTAATATCAACACTGCAAAAGTAACAGTCATTGGAATGATTTCTTGGCTCCCTCCGTATCATAGGAACAGCAAATCTAAAGGCTTTTTTCTCCTTTTTGGACCTTTTTATCAGATCTTCAACATACATCTACATTTATACTCTGCAAGCCACCCAACGGTGTGAGACGGAGGGCACTTTATGTGCCACTGTCATTACCTCCCTTTCCTTCCAGTCACGTATGGTTCGCAGGAAGAACAACTGCCGGAAAGCCTCCGTCTGCGCTCGAATCTCTCTAATTTTACATTCGTGATCTCCTCGGGAGGTATATGTAGGGGGCAGCAATATATTCGATACCTCATCCAGAAACGCACCCTCTCGAAACCTGGACAGCTAGCTACACCACGTTGCAGAGCGCCTCTTTTGCAGAGTCTGCCACTTGAGTTTGCTAAACATCTCCATAACGCTATCGTGCTTACGAACTAACCCTGTGACGAAATGCGCTGCTCTTCTTTGCATCTTCTCTATCTCCTCTGTCAACCTGACCTGATATGGATCCCACACTGATGAGCATAGCCCTACTAACTTTCATATCGTTTAGCTTCTGTTTGTCTGAGAGGTTCTGACTGTGTTTAAACTTGGCGTGAAACTCTCTTTGCTTTCACAGTAGTTTATTAACTTTGTTGTTGAACCACGGCGGGTTTTTCCCATCCCTCACAACTTTACTCAGCATGTATCTGTCTAAAACGCATTTTACAATTGCCTTGAACTTTTTCCATAAACACTCAACATTGTCAGTGTCAGAACAGAAATTTTCGTTTTGATCTGTTAGGTAGTCTGAAATGTGCCTCCTATTACTCTTGCTGAACAGTTAAACCTTCCTCCCTTTTTTTATATTTCTATTTACTTCCATATTCAGGGATGCTGCAACGGCCTTGTGATCACTGATTCCCTATTCTGTGCTTAAGGGGTCGAAAAGTTCAGGTCTGTTTGTTATCAGTAGGTCCAAGATGTTATTTCCACGAGTCGGTTCTCTGTTTAATTGCTCGAGGTAATTTTCGGATAGTGCACTCAGTATAATGTCATTCGATGGTCTGTCCCTCCCCCCCGTCCTAAACATCTGAGTGTCCCAGTCTATATCTGGTAAATTGAAATCTCCACCTAAGACTATAACAGGCTGAGGAAATTTATGTTAAATGAATTCCAGATTTGTTCTGCCACTAATGCTGCTGAGTTAGGAGGTTGGGAAAAGGAGCCAATTATTAACTTAGCTTGGTTGTTGATTATAACCTCCACCCATAATAACTCACAGGAACTATCCACTTCTATTTCACTACAGGATAAACTACTACTAACAGCAATGAACACGCTACCACCGGTTGCATGCAATATATCCTTTCTAAACATCGTCTGTGCCTTTGTAAAAATTTTGGCAGAATTTATCTCTGGCTTTAGCCAGATTTCCGTACCTATAATGATTTCAGCTTCAGTGCTTTCTATCAGCGCTTGAAGTTGCGGTACGTTACCATCACAGCTTCGACAGTTTACAATTACAATACTGATTGCTGCTTGCTCCCCACATGTCCTGACTTTGCCCCGCACCCTTTGAGGCTGTTGCCCTTTCTGTACTTGCCCGAGGCCATCTAACCTAAAAAACCACCCAGGCCGTGCTACACAACCCCTGCTACCCGTGTAGCTGCCTGCTGTGTGTAGTTGACTCCTGACCTATCCAGTGGAACCTGAAACCCCACCACCCTATGGCGCAAGTTGAGGAATATGCAGCCTACACGGTCGCAGAACTGTCTCAGCCTCTGATTCAGACCCTCTACTCATCTCTGTACCAAAGGTCCTCAGTCAATCCCGTCGACGATGCTGCAGATGGTGAGCTCACACATAACACACTATCTGCGGTGGCCAAGTTTTATCTTGAACACCAAGTTTAGATCCAAAGTATGATAGATAAACCTTTTTCACAAAGTCTGTAATGTTTCTTTGGTGTTTTTTAATCACAAACTCACCACAGATATAACAAAAACTGTCAGCAGATTTTTTACAACCATGATTAGATGTTATATTGATCACGTATACAGGAAACGGTAAAGTGAGGTTAGTTGACAGTAAACAAAACACCATCTGTTAACAAAAATAGAATCTATCTTTCTTTGCCAGCAAACACTTTTCAGCAGTGCTACCAATGTCATCCACATTCATTACACATCCTTTTCAATTATTTTAACTATGTAAAAGCTGTTGAATTCTTTAAATAAATAAATTTAACTGTAAAATGTGAAGAAGTGTTGGGTGATACAGTTTTTTTAGTATTATATTTGGATTTCCCACCCTAAAAATCATCAGAATAAGGTATTTGCAGCAAAAAAGTTTTTCCATTGTTGGCCTGTGTTATTAATTCATTTGCATGTGCATGTCTGCCGTCCTGGTGCACACTGAAATCTCCGTGCTACAGTATCATAACACACTGCCAAACTGAAATTGCACAGCCTATTGATAAAATGGAGTATAATGTGGTTATTTGTTTTCTTCATGTGGAGGGAATGCCACTGCAAAAATCCATGATGAGTTGGTGGAAATTGTACAGCAATAATTGTCATATGACACTGTGGTTAGGTGGTGCAGATACTTTTAGTCAGATAAGTCTGAACGATGAAAAACAAAGTGCAAGTCACATCTGTGAAGAATCTGGAACCACCAAAGATGTGGATGACCCGATGCTCAGTGATGGGAGTGTCACAATCAAGGTGATAGTGTAAAAGTGACAATCATTCATGAATCAGTTTTTAATAGGTTATATGATATTTTGAACATGACAAATGTCACCCACCATACACAAATGCTCACAATCATTCGGAAGGCTCACCGATCAAAAGTGGCAGCAGAAATGTTGCAGCTGTGTCTGGCCAATCTTAATCCGCATAACCACAGTGGACAAGTACTGGGTGTATCACTGTGACCACAAGATGATAACGTGAAAGCAATAGTGGAAAAATATGGATTCACCACTGCTGAAAAAGTTGAAGACCAAACTGTGCAGCACAAGATCCTTACCAGGTGGGATTGTCAGAGGACATGTTCAAAGAAGGGTAGGTCATTTTGTATTAATGAAAAATGAAGGAGATAGTCTCATTGACATGATACATGAGTTGGGGGGCAATCATTAAAACAAAGACTTTTTCCACTGTGGTGAAACCTTATCATGAAATTTGAGTCACCAACTTTCTTCTCGGAATGGGATACATTTAGTTGATTCATACATACATAAGAAAAAATGATCATCATAATAAAATAAAAGAAACTGGTGCTTGCATGGAAAGATTTAAGGTTTTGTTTTTCCTGTGTGCTCTTTGAGAATGGAGCGGTAGAAAAATAGCCTGAAAGTAGTCCGATGAACCATCTGCCAAGAACTTAAGTGTGAATTGTAGATACCCTGTCTGAGGTTTGAATCGTCCCTTAAGCGAGTGTGTTGTTCTTAATGTAAGTTAAACTAACTTAAAGTTGGATGAAGTAGTGTGTAAGCTTAAGGACCTATGACATCAGCAGTTTTGTCCTATAGGAACTTACCACCAAAGTTAATGAATTGTAGAGTATTAACAGAATCTTCCATCGGTTCTTGATAGAACAACGTTATAATAATAATTTATTATTTGAATTGTAGAGTATTCATGCTGGTATAGACGCTGATTAACTGCCATGGTGTGGTGCAACAAATTATTTTCTTAAGGGGCAAACTGTCACAGGAGCATAGTGCTGAAATCTCCTAATGAGGGTATGGAAAGCTGTCACTGGAAGCTGTCATAGGAAGCTGTCAAATGTGAACATTTGTGTTTCCCATCAATGCCCAAGCTCATCTTCCGTTGGACACAGTCATACATGATGCATCTTAGAGTATGAAATTTTGTCTCCCTCCCCCATCTCCATATTCTCCTAACATGGCACCAACTGACTTATTCCTCTTTCCTTGGATGAAGAAACTGCTGCATGGCAGACAGCTCCAGAAAGATGACTAGGATTTTTGAGATGGTACGTTTCCTGAACGTCTGAGATTCAGTCGGCTACTATGAAGGTATCTGTTAAGTCATCCATAATGGGAAATAATGCCATGAAAAGAATAGATGGTTATTCACTGTGAAGATGAGATGTTGCGTCGCAGACAGGTACAACAAAAAGACTATTACAAATTGAGCTTTTGCTCAAATCCTTCCTCAGAAAGGCAAGGAAGACACACACATTCATACAAGCAAACACATGACTGCTATCTTTTCATAATTTTGTTGATGTTCCCACCCAACTTTCCATTGTTGGGAACGTCACATTGAATGGGGAGATGTAGAGAGGTATTAACACCATTACCAAGTTTCATGGCACAATTTGATTTTTCGATATGGCAGATAAAACTTTGAGTACTCCTTGGGTGTTTATTGTAGGTAACACAGTAAAACTGAATCTTCCTTCTTTTTCTCTTTATTGCACAAATAAAATATTTTATATAAATTTATTAATGTTTTGGTTTAACAATTTACATAACAGTTTGCAGTCATTCTGTAGAATTTCTGTATCAGTGTAATTATAATATGAAATATTTTGATGATTTGTACATTTTTATGCAACTGTGGTTGTTTATGACATGATTGTTGCTTACAAAAGAATCCTAAATACTTGATGAAGCATTTATTGCTATCTAATGTTGTTTAATTCATTCTGTTGCAGTGAAGTGGTGGAAAGATGCCAAAAATGGAGCAACAATATTACACAGCAAATAGATTTAGCGTTCAATATATTTTTTATGGTGTACTTTTTTATACGAGTAAGTATTAGTTTACCATAGATTAAACATGTAATTATCTAGTTGTATTTAAATGTTTTGCTGTTGAGTTGGGTTAGTGCAAATGTTAGTTACATACATTATATGCCCCATTCATTGCTTTACACACATGATATGTAGTATACAGTTTTAAACATGCCATAATACAGAGTTTTCATTTTATAGCAATAATAGTATTACCACTTAATATAACAACCTACAAATTCACCCTCCTGCAACTATTTAAAATGGAATCCTATGGTGATCCTACTAACTTTTATGTGGATTAAAATTCTGGAAGTTGAGTGCCAGGGAGGTACTTTCTAACAAAGATAATAATCATAGTTACTTGTGGGCACCTACAGTTATGTGGTATCTTTCTGGGAGATCCCAGCCTTGTTAAAGAAGACAATATTGCACAACTGAATATGATATCTGAGGATTAACACATGAGCAAATAGATCAAAGTTGTTTCCGTATAGGTTACTAGTAATAGCGAATCTCATGAAAACATTACCCAGACCATAAATCATCTCCTCACCACCATCTAGTGATCTGTCAGCAGGTTTTACCATGTGTGTTCTACGACATTTATCTGTAGTACAGTCATGTCCATCTGTTGTATAAAGTGGAAAATTTGACTCATGGAAGAAGGGTACCCATCATAAATGATCTATAGTTCAGGTTTGGTACAGTCAAGGAAATTCAAGTCTTCCAATGTTTCACTGTTATCTATAAGTGGGATATGTCCATCTGCTTGTTGTCCTCCTCCCCAGACTCGTGGTATTCTGGGATAGCCACTCTCATTAGAACCTAGAAACGATGCTTGTGAGCTGTTACAGAAAATCACACTGGGAAACTTTCTGCTATTTGTGAGAAATTGAGTCATTGTTGAGTTACCTGTCAGAGAAGCAGAAACAGTTGATAGTTTGTGGAGATTTCATAACAGAGCCCTTTAAAACATTCAGACAGAAAAAAGTAGGGTGAAAATTTTTTTCGTCTCTTAAAATCTGATTTCAGTAGTTTATTTTGCAATTTATGTACAGCAAGATACCAAGACTCTTATCGATAATATTTTCATAGAGCAGTGTTTACTCCATTGTTACTGCACTTTCTGATTGTGATGAACATCATTTTTCTCTGGAAAAATTAATTGTCATCAGGTAAATATTAAGCTGACAATAGAAGATAAATAGCTGCTAACTGAGGAAGCATAGTATTGATCAGTTTAGGTATAGTTTTACGAAAGTTTATTATTAATGCAATGTAAAGATTAAGTTCTAAGAGCGGTTTCTTTTTTATTATGTGTGACTTGACTCATTCTATGTTCCTAAAGATTCTCCCTATGGGATTCCCCCATGAACCACGGACCTCGCCTTTGGTGGGGAAGTTTGCATGCATCAGTGAAACAGATAGCTGTACCATAGGTACAACCACAACAGAAGGACATCTGTTGAGAGAACAGACAAACATGTGGTTCCTGGAAAGGGGCCGCTGCCTTTTCAGTAGTTGCAGGGGCAACAGTCTGGTTGATTGACTGAGCTCACCTTCTAACATCAACCAAAATGGCCTTGCTGTGCTGGTACTGCAAACTTCTGAAAGCAAAGGGAAACTACAACTATAAGTTTTTCCGATGGCATGTAGCTTTACTGTATGGTTAAAAGATGATGGCATCATCTTGGGTAAAATAAGTCAAATAGTCCCCCGTTTGGATCTCCGGGTGGGGACTACTCGGGAGGGCGTTGTTGCCGGGAGGAACAAAACTGGCATTCTACGGATTGGAATGTCAGACATCTTAATCAGGCAGATAGGTTAGAAAATTTAAAAAGGGAAATGGATACATCAAAGTTACTTATAGAGGGAATTTGTGAAGTTCGGTGTAGGAGGAACAAGACTTCTGGCCTGGTGATTACATGGTTATAAATACAGAATCAGATAATGGTAATAGAGGAGTAGGTTTAATAATGAATAAAAAATAGAAGTGTGGATAATCTACTATGAACAGCATAGTGAACACATTATTGTAGTCAAGATAGACACGAAGCTAACACCTACCACATTAGTACAAGTTTACATGCCAACTAGCTCTTCAGATTATAATGAGATTGAAGAAATGTACGATGCAATAAAAGAAATTATTCAGATAGTTAAGGTAGATGAAAATTTAATAGTCATGGGGGACTGGAGTTCAGTAGTAAGAAAAGGAAGAGAAGGAAATGTAGTAGGCGAATATGGACTGGGGGTAAGGTATGAAAGAGGAAGATAGCTAGTAGAAATTCGTACAGAGCATAACTTAATCATAGCTAACACTTTGTTTAAGAATCATAAAAGAAGGTTGTATATGTGGAAGAGGCTGGAGATAACTGGGAGGTTTCAGATAGGTTACGTAATGCTAACACAGAGATTTTGGAACAAGGTTTTAAATTGTAAGACATTTCCAGGGGCAGATGTGGACTCTGACCACAATTTTTGGTTATGAACTGTAGGTTAAAACTGAAGAAACTGCAAAAAGAGAGGAATTTAAGGAGTTGGTACCTGGATAAACTGAAAGAACCAGAGGCTGTAGAGAGTTTCAGAGAGAGTATTAGGGAACAATTGACAAATACAGGAGAAAAAAATGGGTAGCTTTGAGAGATGAAATAGTGAAGGCAGCAGAGGTAAAAAGAGAGGCTAGTAGAAACCCTTGGATAACAGAAGAGATACGGAATTTAACTCATGAAAGGACAAAATATAAAAATGCAGTAAATTAAGCTGGCAGAGAATACAAACTTCTCAAATATGAGATCAACAGAAGTGCAAAATGGTTAAGCAAGGATGGTTAGAGGACAAATGTGAGGATGCAGAAGCATATATCACTAGGGCTAAGATAGACACTGCTTACAGGAAAATTAAAGAGACCTTTGGAGAAAAGAGAACCACCTGTCTGAATATCAAGAGCTCAGGTGGAAAACCAGTCCTAAGCAAAGAAGGGACAGTAGAAAGGTAGGTGTGCTATATATAGGATCTATACAAGGGCAATATACTAAAGGCAGTGTTATGGAAATGGAGGAGGACATAAATGAAGATGAAATGGGAGATATGATACTGCGTAAGGAGTAAGCCGAAACAAGGCCCCAGGAGTAGGCAACATTCCATTAGAACTACCCATGGCCTTGGGAGAGCCATGACAAAACTCTTCATCTGATGAGCAAGATATATGAGACAAGTGAAATATCCAATATCCTCAGACTTCAAGAAAAATATAATAATTCCAATCCCCCCCCCCCCCCAAAAAAAAAAAAAAAAAAAAAAAAAAAAAAAAAACCCTAGGTGTTGACAGGTGTGAAAATTACTGAATTATTAAACAAGTCATGGTTGAAAAATACGAACACAAATTCTTTGCAGACGAATAAAAAAACTGGTAGAAGCCAACCTCAGGGAAGACTGGTTTGGATTTTGCATAAATGTAGTTACATACGAGGCAATACTGACCCTGCGACTTATCTTAGAAGACAGGTTAATTAAAGGTAAACCTATGTTTCTAGCATTTGTAAACTTAGAGAAAGCTTTTGACAATGTTGATTGGAATACTCTCGTTCAGATTCTGAAGGTGGCAGGTGTACAATACAGGGAGAAAAAGGCTATTTGCAATTTGTACAGAAGCCAGTTAGCAGTTACAAGTGTCGAACGGCGTGGAAGGGAAGCAGTAGTTGAGAAGGGAGTAAGATAGGGTTGTAG
Organism: Schistocerca gregaria; assembly: GCF_023897955.1. Lineage (NCBI taxonomy): Eukaryota > Metazoa > Arthropoda > Insecta > Orthoptera > Acrididae > Schistocerca > Schistocerca gregaria. Next base: position 183,737,664 of record NC_064920.1, on the reverse strand, counting down.
CCTATCCCCAATGTTATTCAATCTGTATATTGACCAAGAAGTAAAGGATACAAGAGAAAAATTTGGAGTAGGAATTAAAATCCAGGGGGAAGAAAGAAAAACTTCAAGGTTTGCCGACGACATTGTAATTCTGTCAGAGACCGCAAAGGACCTGAAATAGAAGTTGGACTGAATGGACAGTGTCTTGAAAGGAGGAGATGAACATCAATAAAAGGAAAATGAGGGTAGAGGAATGTAGTGAACTTCAATCAGGTGATAGTTAGGGAATTAGATTAGGAAATGAGACACTTAAAGTAGTAAATGAGTTTTGCTATTTGGGGAGCAAAATAACTGATGATTGGCAAACTAAAGAGGATGTAAAATGTAGGCTGGTTATGTCAACGAAAGTGTTTCTGAAGAAGAGAAATTTGCTAACATCAAGTATAGATTTAAGTATCAGGAAGTCTTTTCTGTAGACAAGAGGAGAATAGAAGCTTTCAAAATATGGTGCTACAGAGAAATGCTGAAGATTAGATGAGGAGGTATTACATAGAATTGGGGAGAAGAGGAATTTGTGGCACAGCTTGACTAGAAGAAGGGGTTGGTTGTTAAGACATTCTGAGATATTAAGGGATCACCAATTAAGTGTTGAAGGGAAGCGTGTAGGGTAAAAATTGTAGAGGGAGGCCAATAAGGTTGTAGGTTGTAGTAGTTTATTCAGAGATGAAGAGGCTTCCTCAGAATAGAGTAGCATGGAGAGCTGCATCAAACCAGTCTCTGGACTGAAGACCACAGTAGCATGGGATTTACAGAACACAATGTGAATGAATAAGTGAACCATTGTGCAGGCTCCTGTTGTCATAGATAAAAGTTAAATACCTAAATTGTTGTATTATTATTTCAGCTCGCATATCTTTAGATGATGAGGTATTGATAACAGACAGCTAGAAATTCAACAATGAGAGCTTCATATGTAAGATTATATATTGGTATATAAGGTTATAGATATGAATATAATAGTGGGAAACATTCCACGTGGGAAAAATATATAGAAAAACAAAGATGATTTAACTTATCAAATGAAAGCGTTGGCATGTTGATAGACACACAAACAAACAAAAACACACACACAAAATTCAAGCTTTCGCAACCAACAGTTGCTTCATCAAGAAAGAGGGAAGGAGAGGGAAAGATGAAAGGATGTGGTTTTAAGGGACAGAGTAAGGAGTCATTCCAATCCCGGGAGCGGAAAGACTTTCCTTAGGGGGAAAAAAGGACAGGTATACACTCGCGCACGCACACACATTTCCATCCACACATATACAGACAAAATCAGACATTTGTAAAGGCGACCTTCCTGACAGGAAATCACGAATCCAGTCGCACAACTGAGATGATACCCCATAGGCCCGCAGCTTGATTAGTAGTTGCTTGTGAGGAACGGTGTCAAAAGCTTTCCGGAAATCTAGAACAGTCATCGGTAACAGTACCATCGGCACTGCGCAGCAAAGGTATTGACTGTGTCTTGCCACTTGTGTACTTTACATACAACCAGAATTTCTTCGGATTTTGTACCAAATTTTGAGATAATGTTTCGTTGTGGAACCTGTTAAAGGCATCTCACATTGAAGTCCGTGCCAAATTTTGCGCGTCTGTAAATTTTTGCCAGACTTCAGGATTTCGCGTTCTTCTGAACTTTGCATGCTTTTTCTGTTGTCTCTGCAACAGCGTTCGGACCTGTTTTGTGTACCATGGGGGATCAGTTCCATCTCTTACCAATTTATGAGGTATGAATCTCTCAATTGCTTTTGCTACTATATCTTTGAATTTGAGCCACATCTCGTCTACATTTGCATAGTCAGTTCGGAAGGAATGGAGATTGTCTCTTAGTAAGGCTTCTAGTGACACTTTATCTGCTTTTTTAAATAAAATTATTTTGCGTTTGTTTCTGGTGGATTTGGAAGAAATGCTATTGAGCCTATATACAACGACCTTGTGATCACTAATCCCTGTATCAGTCATGATGCTCTTATTAGCTCTGGATTGTTTGTGGCTAAGAGATCAAGTGTGTTTTCGCAACCATTTACAATTCGTGTGGGTTCGTGGACTAACTGCTCGAAATAATTTTCGGAGAAAGCATTTAGGACAATCTCGGAAGATGTTTTCTGCCTACCACCAACTTTGAACAAGTATTTTTGACAACTTATCGGGGGAAGGTTGAAGTCTCCACCAACTATAACCGTATGAGTAGGGTGTTTATTTGTTACAAGACTCAAATTTTCTCTGAACTGTTCAGCAACTATATCATCGGAGTCTGGGGGTCGGTAGAAGGAGCCAATTGTTAACTTAGTTCGGCTGTTAAGTATAACCTCCACCCATACCAATTCGCACGGAGTATCTACTTCAACTTCACTATAAGATAAACCACTATTGACAGACACAAACACTCCACCACCAATTCTGCCTAATCTATCTTTCCTGAACACCATCTGAGACTTCATAAAAATTTCTGCAGAACGTATTTCAGGCTTTAGCCAACTTTCTGTACCTATAACAATTTCAGATTCTGTGCTTTCTATTAGCACTTGAAGCTCAGGGACTTTCCCAGCACAACTACAACAATTTACAACCACAATTCCGACTGTTCCTTGATCCAAGCGCGTCCTGTATTTGCCATGCACCCTTTGAGATTGCAGCCCACCCCGTAATTTCCCTGAGGCCTTCTAACATAAAAAACCGCCCAGTCCACGCCACACAGCCTCCGCTACCTGGGTAGCCGCCAGCTGAGTGTACTGAACTCCTAACCTATTCAGTGGAACCCAAAAACCCCACCACCCTATGGCACAAGTCAACGAATCTGCAGCCAAGTTCAGGCTTTTTTTTCCCCCCAGAACCTGAGAGCAATTTCTTCATCACTTTGTTGGTTTCTACATGTATAACTTGTTTGTCAACTAAATGTTATATATATGTCCACTGAGGATCATGGTGAAATTTGAAGGAGTGAGTCACTTTATTTTGTTTGATTAATTTAGCACTCCAGCATCAGCTGGCAGCAAACATCTTATTAGGAGTTATTTGTCAGTCGTTTGTTAATTATGACACTGTATGGTTAGCCAGGGCTTGATGTATAGTATATCTCATATTTATTGCACACATAAAAGTTTCATAATAGATTCCACTTTACTCTCTATGCTGTTCATTTCACTACACAGTTCCAGGTGCCATATTATAATTAGTACAAAACTCAAGAAATCCACATGATATCTTAGATATGTGCTAATGACAAATTCAGTCAAAAGTTTCTGCATTGGAGTTTCCTAATTGATAGCCGCTCATTACTTTTTTATTAATGGAATCCATATATTATTGTGAATCTTGTGTGTAGTCAGACATCTGCATCTTGAAAAATTCATGATGCAGGTACCAAACTACTGGTGTTACAGAAATTCACATGTGTACAAACTGTATGTGTTTTTGTTTGATTTCATGGCATTAGAACTTACATTATGTTTTCCATATGTGTTTCAGTTTATAGCTGCAAGCGATAAACTGTGGTTTATGCTGGAAATGTATTCCTTTGTGGACTACTTTACAATACCACCTTCTTTTGTCTCAATTTACTTGGACAGAACGTGGATAGGTAAGGAGTATAAATATTTTGAAATCTTTGGTCATTCTGGTTTTCCATTGAATAATGTGCAGTAGTAAACATCCATATACTACATTTTCCAGTATTACTGTTGTGGTGGATATAGATAAATTGTTATGTATTGTCTCAGTGTAGCAGAAGCTGTCTGTGGAAAATGATCTAAATCAGTGAACTGAATACAATTTTAACCAGGTAATATAAAACTGATTGAAGATTGTTGTGGGTTAGAGATTATACTATGTATGAATATGAAGATTTATTTGTGGTATAATGTTAAATAGGCAGATAACATTATTGTTGGTAGCCTTCAATATTTCTTCTGTTTTATTATTCCTAGTGGAACTAATGAAGTAATAAATTTGCAATAATTGTAATTTTCAGATCTGTGGTAGGAAATTTCCAACAGATTTTACTAAGATTTGAAACTCTTTTGTGTTAACTTTTAAAGAAGAAGAAAATAATAATTTTGATGACTCTAGTAGTACTATGTCTGAACTAGTAGCTGAACATTATAAAAGTACAATTATAATTGCAAATAATACTAACAGTAAATTTCAACACACATCTGTTGCATTAAGTACTTCATTTTTTCTTAGTGATATTTAGTATGGCATATTTTTATTACTGAGAAAAGTTATTTTGACTGCAACCACCTAGTGCAACTAAAATTTATGTTTTCATTGGCTAATATTCTATACTTTTGTAAGTGCATCTTTAAAAATATTTTACACATTCAAATAACTCCTTTTTCTTAAAGATCTTACTCTTTCATCACAACACCTAAAAACATTAACATACACAAGATTTTTTGGGTAGGATGATGTTGCTTGACTTTGATAAAGTCACAATATTCACTATTTAATTTCAGTTAAAAAATTTATTGATACTAAGCAAACCCTTAAGTGCAGAGTAGCTGCTAGCATTTACTTTAAACAACTATTTATTCATGGTGGCAGTTTGGAAATGGTCAACTGTTTCCTCTGCATCAGAAGTAATGCTATGATTCACAGAGGGGAGAGTAGTTGAAGCACATCCCACTGTAGGGCAGTTGGGATCACAACCCTAACCACCAACCCATTGGTAATGAACAGAAAAACACCATCAAATAGCAAAAGGTGCTGATGGAGGGCAAAATAGTTACAGAAACCATCTGAATCCCTGCCCAGAGCCCAGTCTAGTCAACTGTGATGGCTGTTGTGAACTACTTGATGCAAAACGGAATTGGCAACAACAGCATATGCAATCTGGGACCCATAATAGGAAATCTTTCCACTGTATGTTGTACTTCAACATCTAAGTGGAAGAAAAGGAGTTCACCCTAATCAAAAAGAGGGTCAGGCACCATCGAAAGCTGTGACAGTGCATCAATGTTTGGAACCATCCTCACATTAATGTGCAAGAGCGGCCCTGAGTCCAAACTCAGAGGGATTAATAGCCAGAACCAGGTGATGACCAGGATGGAAAGTAGTCAAACAAGGAGGAGAATGTAATTTAGATTTCAAAACCATGAATGTACAGTCACAGGCCCACATCCACTGAAAAGGAACATTTTGTGGAGCAACTTGTGAAGGGTTGCAAAGAGAATAAAATTGTGGTAGTTAGCAATTTTATCTGAAAATGCTAAAAATGCTTGGAGTTCTTTGACACGTGTAGTGTGAGGCAGAGCTGTGACATGGCAACATGATGATGTAAAGGCTTAACACCATTCTGTGAGACTTTAAACTCCACAGTGTGGCCAAGTTGCATTTCAACAGAGCTGTTTGTAAGACAGTGAGACATTGCGTAAGTTACTTAGAGGTTCTTCTGTGGGTGCATCCATCACAATGCAGTCATAGGTAATTGATGCACCATGGAATTTAAATCATCATTTATTCCAATAAATGCCAAAAAATCACTGGGCAATTGCCACATCGAATAGGTGAGACTGGTATTTGTACAACCTGAAGGGGGTGTTAATCAGAAGGACCTGTGTTGAGCCCTCATCCAACAGAACCTGTAAATAAGTTTCAGATAAATCAGTTTTGGAGAAAAATTGGCCCCCTACGAGTTTAGCCAATAATTTGTCCGGATGGATTGAAGGGTGATAGGAAATGGAAATGAAGTCCCATGCTTCTTGACAGAGCACAGGGGAGCGATGCGGGAGACCCACACCACCATACTAGGTAAGGTCCTAATTGAGGTGGTTTGCTGTTGCCGTCCTCTGACCGTAATGAGGATGAATGGATGGATGGATGGATGATGATGATGATTATTATGATGATGAGAAAGGTGACAGAACAACGCCGAGTCATCTCGGGGCAGTTGAAAATACCTGACCACACTGGGAATCTAACCCAGGACCCCGTGCTTGGGAAGTGAGGATGCTACCGCAAGACCATGAGCTGCGGACGTCAATGATAGATTGAGCATTAACTGAAACTTTGAAGTCACCACAGAGGCGAAGCCGACCATTCAGTTTTTTAACAATCAAGACAGGATAGAACACTCACTTAGTGGGGTAGGCTGTATGCCACACAAATATGACAGCCTCTCCAGTCTGGATTTCATTTGATCATGCAAAGTTCCTAGAATAGGGTGCACACAGAGAAAGTGCAGCCCCACCATAGGTTTCAGAGTAATGTGGGCTGCAAAATTGGTGGCACAGCTTAATCCATCCAAGAAAAGGGTTGAGAACTCAGAACACAGTGAATCTAACTGCTGGTAGGGGACCTGGTCAGAAATGAGATGCACCGTATCTGTAATGGTAAAACGAGAAACGTTGAAAACATGCAGACTGAACAAGTTTATATTACTGTTATGACTTCCTTTGCAACTGTGTCGTTCTTTAGTGGACACAGGAGTGAGGAACAAATGCCGTTCATGAATAGAGAATTCAGATATTTATTTATTCTACATCTAATACCAAATAGTAAAAATTTGCTAAAGTAGATTTGAAAGTAGAAATATATCTAAATACAACGGATTTAAACACCTATCACATTTTCAGTACAATGTGTTTTCAGAAGATGTTCAGATTTGGCCACTATGGAAGTCTGTAAAAGTTATTCAACTGGCAAATGCTCAGAAAGGGATCAGTTCATGAATTTTCAAATGTACATAAACCCACTGGAGGAGTTACATGGATGGGATGCTTGCATTTCATTGGCAGCAGCATATTCATTCATGGCTGTGCCCTCATGCTGCAATGGCAGCAATAGGAGATGCGGCAGTGTAACTGGTGGCATGCATATTTGAAAGTGCGGCTGACAGGAGGGCAGCCGATACCACAGGTATCATCGTAATCATCATCATCATCAACTGCCAGAAAATTAAAGGAACAAACCACATATTTGTAGATAGTAGGAGCCATAAATTGGCCCAAAATTGGATTATGCTGCTTGTTGTAACTCGCCAAACATCAAGGAACTGGAGACCACACTGGAGAACTTGAGTCCACATAAGTTTGTGAGTTCAGTAATGTCATGGCTGCATTTGTGTCCACTTGTTGTCTGAGCACTTTGTCCATCACTCAAAATTTGATAAACAGTGTGCTGTGATTTGGAACCACTGGAGACACAATTAACATCCATGTCCATGTCTACAGGAGGGGTCTGGGAACAACAAATAGATGCTGTATGTCCTTTTTTCCTATGGTTGTTGCAAGTTGCCTGGCATGTAGGTCATGTGGCCTTCTCATGTTGCACAAAACTGTGTGGGCAGAATGGAAGTGCAAAGTGCTGCCGTTGTTGTGGTTTTGCTTGGCACATCGCTGTCCAGTGCGGTGCACAGACTGCATTTGTATGGCTGACACATCATCCCCACAAGAACTACCAGGGCCTGACAATTGGGATCAGGAGCCACCACAGCGACGTCACTCCAAGCCTCAATCTGATCACCAGCAGCACAAGATACCTCAATAGATAGAGCATTATTTAACATGTCAGCCAAAGATCGATACTCACAGTATAATGCATGTTGATGCACCTCTTTGTCACAAGCCAACCAAATGATGGCATCATGGACCATAGATTCAGCATAGGAATCATGATGAGCATCAGTAAGAAACTGACATTTTCAACTGAAGCCAGTAGGACTGGCGGAGCTGTTTATGGCAATGATGCAATTCTACCTGTGGTGCAGTGATGTGCCTGTATGGTGGTAGTTGGACAACAGCTTACACATTTTGTCAAATGAAAATGACACAGGTTTCTGGAATGGTGCTAACTGGCACAACAAATGGTAGATCCGAGGAGAAGTTAAGGAAAGGCACAAAGCATTACATTTGTGTGCATCAGTGTCACCAAAAGAAAGAAGTGTTGCCAAAGATGCTTCTTGTAAGCTTCAGTCCTCTGCTGCATCATTGTATTGGACAGAAGGCAGCAGGTACACAGATGGCATGAAGCCTGCATAGTCAGTGTGGCTGACAAGGTTGTGGTAACAACTATAAAAGCCTACTGCTGCTGCTCGAGGAGAGATTAGAGCACTGCCACCATGAACAGAAGAACCAAAGGAACAACCAATAGACAGAACACATGGAAATGAACACCCCCACTTCTCACCAGTTGTATTGTACTGTTAGACACAAACAACAGCCCAGTAACCGTGATCCAAAGTATATTTTTCGTCCACATACAAATGAATAACAGTTGAGAATATAGACACAAACATAGAAACAATCCAGGTATTGATACTAGCAGATGCTGACAATTAGAATGACACACTAGGAGGGGAAGTGCCTACTGCGCTGCACTTATAAAGAGGACTCCAGTAGATGACTAGCCCACACAGATGCTGTTGGTGGAATATTCGAAGTGTAGCACACCAGTGGCCTGTTGTCATGGTGCATATCCAAGTGTTGTATGCAACCTTATAAGATGCATATTTCTGTAGAAAGTCAGCGACCACAGCTGCTTCTATGAAGAAACTATGTGAAATAATAAAAATGTTAAATAATAAAATGTCAAGTGGAATTTATGAAGGAAAGATCAAATTCAAAGGATGCACTAAGTACATGATAATATCTCTGTCAAATGTTTTCAACCTCTCATTACATACAGATGTTTTTCTAGATTTCTCGCTACTCCTGACAAATGTTCTGTTGATGCGGTCTCCAACTACTGATTTATATCTCAGTTAATTTCTTCCCAAAAGTCAAAAAAAAAAAAAACTTTTCTTTGACTACCCTTTAATTTAAGAAGTAAATATTCACCTCTCACCAGCCAAAAGAATAGCTTCGTGTAGAAGATCATTCAACCAGAATTTTCCTAGGCTTTTCAAAGTAATTGATGTCTTGATCACAAAATGTTGTTTGAGAAACCAAAAAGGTACGCTATGAGAGACCTAGCATTCAACTGGTTGTATTCCTACCCATTAAAATGGAAGCTGGAGTAATCACTTCATTATGAGTCACAAGTTCAGAATGAAAGACGCAGTGAAAATATATAGTACCTCTGGACTCAGTTCTGGGCCCAGTACTGTTGGCCCAGTACTGTTTTTAATGTATGTGGATAACCCTTTTGAACATATGGGACCCTAAAAATATCTTCTGTTTGCAGAAGATACCGGAGTATTACTTTCTGCATCTAATATAGAAAATTCACATTTAACAACCGAAAACTATATGATAAAACATCCAGAGTGCTTAAATGCAAATGAATTCTCCATAAAAGTTTCACTTTTAATTTCCTTCCTCAATATGATCCAAATCATATCTGAGGAAGATTGAAAGAGATTGGGGAAAATGTTAGTTCTACAAAATTTTTATGTCTGTGTCTTTAGCAGTACTGTACACCTGTAAGTAACTTGCCAAAGAAATTCTCAACTGTGTGCTCTTGTCTGAGAATATTAAAAATTACATTAAATAAACCAATAGTGGTGCAGATATACTATGCTCAGTTCCATTCACTTAGTTGGTATGGATCATTTTCTGGGGAAATGCTACTCCAACCATAAAACCTAGCTATACCACAAAAAAGGTCACTAAGGGTAATTTGTGGGCTTAAAGAATGTTATCTTTGCAAGCATCATTTTGCTGAGCTTATAGTACCATGTTTGTTTACATGTGAAAATATCTTATTCAATTGGGGCTAATCTAGAATAAGGTTGCATGCAGTTATGATTTCAAAGAACTGTCAGATATTCACCAAATGTTTTCCAGAACATCATCCTATCAGAAAAATGTAATCCACAGTAGTGTCGCATTACACAGTAACACCACAAAAGGAATAAAAATTGCTCCCGAGACACTATTTTAAGAATAAAGTAGAGGCATCTCTAATGAAGCCATGATTTTGTCCTGTACAAGAATTTCTAAATATGTAGAAATAGTAATTTTCTTCAAGTTTAGATAAGTCGGCTAAAAATAGTCGCACACTGTAACTTTTCACAGCTAGTATTTGGTTTGTTGGTGATTTTTATTATACCGGCATCACTACAGGACAGATTATTACAGACTTGTGTTGGCCCTACTGCTATTCTAGTCATGTATAACAATTGAGAACTTTGAGTTAATAAAGAAGTAAACAGGGATGAAAAAGCATTGTAGGTTCCTAAATGAAACATCAGCTGATAATGTGATATTGTGAATGAAGCTCCATTGTTGGAAGTGTAATAAAAACAGGCTATTATGAGACAGAAATATTGCACATCAGTGTTCAAAAGTCTTTAATACCTTTACTTTCACACACCTAAGGCAATAATTGGCCAATCAGCTGCAAAGAAATGTTACATGTCACTAATGACACTGACATAAATTGTATCATTTATCAACTGTTCATACACTAGCATGATTTTTTTATGGCTGTGCAATACATGATTTTACTGATGTGTAAAAATTTCTTTTAGCACATTGTAATAATTTTATAAATAAAAGAAGTCAGCAGACTCGTCACAGTTTAAGAAAGATAAAAATAATGGACTTTTTATCATCACTTCTGAATTATTTAAGCATCTCGTGCCATAATTTTTCGAGCCTGGCAGTATGTAAATCACAACTGTAGTTAACAAATTTATGTAGTCTATTGCCTTTGATTAATTGTGGGTAATTTAGTTCCCACATCCGCTAAGAGTATGTATATAATACAGTATAACTGTAACTCTTGTTTGTGTTTCATTGTTTGTCCCTGTTGATAAGAGTTTTGCATGTAATAGTTTATGTCTGACCATTGCTTATTATCCACACAGGTTTAAGATTCCTAAGGGCATTGCGCCTAATGACTGTACCAGATATTCTACAATATCTTAATATCCTGAAGACTTCAAGTTCCATTCGCCTTGCACAACTTGTGTCAATATTCATTTCTGTATGGCTCACAGCTGCTGGAATTATTCACCTGGTAGGTGGTATATATGTAACAGAAGTAAGCGGCTTTTTTTGTTCTAGATTAAACTAAATGTAAGTTGTTGGTTATTCTGTTTCTGTGTTGAAATAAGCTGGTATGGAGAAATACTGTTTTCTATTTCTGCAGCTGGAAAACTCTGGTGATCCATTGGACTTCAAAAATCCAAATCATCTCTCATATTGGACATGCGTTTATTTTCTTATTGTTACAATGTCTACTGTTGGATATGGTGATGTTTACTGTCAGACTGTTCTTGGAAGAACATTTCTCGTATTTTTTTTACTCGTCGGTTTGGTAAGTAGATAATTCTTGAGTAAAAACAATACTAATTTGATAATTATTTATTATGAAACATGTAGTATGTTTCCAGTCTTACATAAGGTTCAAACAAAATAATTCTTGTTAGAAAAATGAGAGTCATTCCTCTTGTAAGCAATTTTTCTTACTTTTTTCCTGAAAGAGAAATCACCAACAATGAAATAATCATGAAAAAAATGCAATTTTGTTCCCTGACAACAAACATGACCATGTGGTACTGTCACTCAATGAGGCCTTCCAACCAGTACAGCAGTATTACAGGCATAAACTAAGTTTACCACAAGCTATAAGTCACAACTTGAAATCAGACTTGTAGGTGGTGTTTTTGACATATTAGTTGTCAAGCTGCTTTGATTGGAGACCACACACATTGGTTATCACTGATAGCAGAAATTAATTATAAAGTTCCCAAGTTACATATCCCTTAAATGTATGATTTGTAACATCCTAGTGAACAGGCAAACAAGGAAAGGAATGATGGCTGCTGAACAAAAGATGAGTAACTTATGATTTCACTTTACGTCACAAGAATGTGCTGAAGTGATAATATTCTGTTGACTTAGTGATGACAGTAGATTTCATAGCAGCAATATTCTCGAGGAGACACAAAAGTGTCATATTGTAATGTTAATATTGTACTTTAGAATGTCTAATGGAATCAGGTAGTCACTTCATTGTCCACTAGATGTGTGCAAAACATTTCTTGATAGGGGTGGGGGCTAGGTTCAGTTGTGGTTCTAGTAGGTGAGTTGTAACTCGCAGCACTGATGCTTGCTTGATGACAGCTGTTGTTACTTATAATTTCAGTAGATACACATGCACTAAATTGAATTGAATATCATTTGACTAGCATTTTGGTGCAACCACACAAGTAGACATTATTAATTCTCTGTATATTCTGTATTTAAGGAAGAATTGTGCAGCTGTTTTCTCATTAAGAAATTGCGTTTGAATATTGTGAGAAGATAGTGTTATGCCTTGTGTAACAAGGAGAAACATTACCAGCACTTATAAGAATTAGATACCAACAGGGTCATGGCAGTCATGAATAGGGAATGCAACATTTCATAGGCTCCTGTGACTAGTGCCTGAGAGGGAAGGTGTAAAGTTGGTGTACTTTTAAATGGATGGTGGAACAAAGACTGGAGTGTTACAGATTATCTGCACGGTGACTGTGCAGCAAACAACAACATAGAAAATGCAGGCGGCACATGCACATCGTCTTTTCAGACAAGTCCTGATCCTGCATACAGGATCATGAAGGATGTATCCATGTTTGGAGGCTTTGAGAGAAACGAACATCGCCAGAGTGTATTTGTTGTTGTCATAAAAGCCCAGAACTTGGCATGACAGTATGAGAAGCCATCAGGTACACAACATAATCACCTCTCATTCATCAAGTCAGTATTCTGGACAGCATGTGCTACATTTCTGGCATAAGAAGGTTGGTGGCTGTACTCTTTCTTAGAGGTCTCTGTGACTCTATCTTTCAAGATAATGCAAGACCGCATGTTGCCCATGCTGTCCTGACCTCTGTTGACACAGAGTTTTTGACTGTTGAGTAGTGTAGTCGTAGCAGATGAGGAATTTTACATTCAATGTAGAGAAATTAAAAAAAAAAAAAAGCTTTGTGTAGACATTCTAAGACACCCTTCTTAATCTACAAGAAGGAGATGACATTTTGCTATGTAGTGGAACATGTGAGAATTTTTGACATTGAATATGCAAATGCAGCAGCATAGTATAAAGCAGCACAGTATAAAGTTCCTCCACAAACTCTACCTTTCTGTATAGGCTTGTATTATTTGGTTGATTTGTGGCTAGAAGTTGGTGGCAAAAAGCTGCAGTTGATTAAGTTGACTACGTGCTCATGGCATAGCCTTTTACAGTCAGAGCAAAAATCTGTTTTCTCACCTACAGATTGGATACTGCTTTTTGATGCATGATTTCTTTCTGTGGGGGAAAAAGAACCACCACTGCATACCTGTGGCATACAAACATCAGATGACAGGCAGTTTGCCGGCACTAGGGAGCCCAAGGTTTGAAACAGGACAAACCATCTCTGTTAAGGGATAATCAGTGTTTAATAAAGTACAACAAATCATTGTCTTTTGTCCCAGTTTATACCAAAAATGGTGGAAAGAAACAATTAGCTCCTAAGGCTGGGTTATAATGGCCAAGATTTACATGATGTCTATATATTGTAGCTATTCATATATAATTGGGCAGCTTTATGCAATCTACTCTTTTTTTTAGAGTTTTTTTATGTATTATTTGATTATTGATTATTTTACTGTATGATTTTTTATTAGGGAATTTTAAATGTTTATGACTAAGCACCAGTGACCATGGTGTTAGGTGCTCTTATCCCAAACAAAAACACCCCTACACATTATTACTCTCAGGTATTTGTAACAAATGACTGCTTTTAGTTCTAACTCATTCACTATGTAACCAAAGGATATAACAGTAAATGAAATGTTGACCTTCTAATTTCTCTTCATGAGAACTACTTTCCATTCTTTGCACTAGGGTGATATTTTGTTGATATAACTGGAAGTTATTGCAATTTTAACAGAAAAAAACTACTTATAAACACCAACATCATCTTTGGAAAGTATGATATTGCAAATAATACTGACTGCCAAGTCATTGATGCATAATGTGAACAATGAGTCTCTTACACTTCTCTTTGACACATGGAGTATTACTTATATATCTGTAGATCAGTCTACATCCAGAATAATGTGCTCCATTCCGCCCTGTCAAGTAATTTTTAATCCACCATACACTTTGGTGGGTGTCTTATGGAAACTTCTTTTCTTTAGTAGGCACCCGGTTGTTACTTGTACATAACTTTTTTGAAAGTCAAGAAACTCACAACAGTATCTACCTAACTCCTGTTTATGGTCCAGAGGTAGAAGTCTGTGCATGTAAGCAAAATGCTATCTGCACCACATCCCCAAGACTATCAATCACATCTGCATCTGTAGCTGCAGATTCCTTAGTCACATTCACTCCCACAGATAGTCAAATTTTGTGAAGCAATTTAATCTGACAGTGCTCTGGCAGAAGGCATGTGCCTGGTGAGAGTTTTTGTCTACTGTAGTTCAATTCAGTTTTGTTGTGAACTGAGGCTAGATATATTTCGTAGTTGTCATATCAGATTTAATCTCATATTTTGCATTTAAAAGTGGTGGAAAACATATTTGTTCATAATTTATGTAGAAAGCCATTTGATGCAAGAAATGTCATACCTGACTTTTAACATTTTAATCATGGATCTCAAAATTCAGGTAACTATACGCCCATATTGTAGTACTACATGGCCAGCACATTCTCGATACAGTCAACAAATAAAAACACAATCTTCATAATTACTGAAGCAGATTTTGTAAATTTTTCTGTAGATAATTTTCACTGCCATCAGAAGTCAAATGAGATTGTGGTGCAAGTTGTCACATGTTGAATATTGTTAAAAGTATGTCACATAGTTGGTTTATCATACCTAAATTAATTACCACAATTACAAATTGTGTCAATTTGTTATTCCTTTCACTGTAACAAGCATTGTATTGTGTACTTTTAAATATACTTCACACAAACATAGATTCACCAGTATTGTTGTTGTGGTCTTCAATCAAGAGACTGGTTTTGCGCAGCTCCCCACACTACTCTATCCTGTGCAAACTTCTTCACCTCTGAGTAGCTACTGGAACCTACATCCTTCTGAATCTGATTAGTGTATTTTAACTCTGGTCTTCCTCTATGATTTTTACCCTTCATGCTTCCCTCCAATACTAATTTGGTGATCCCTTGATGTCTCAGAACGTGTCCTACCAACCGATCCCTTCTTTTAGTCAGGTTGTGCCACAAATTCCTCTTCTCCCCAATTCTATTCAGCACCTTATCATTAGTTATGTGATCTACCCATCTAATCTTCAGCATTCTCCTGTAGCACCACATTTCGAAAGCTTATATTCTCTTCTTGTCTACACTATTTATCGTCCATGTATTGCTTCCGTACGTGGCAACACTCAATACAAATACTTTCAGAAAAGACTTCCTGACACTTAAAAAATATTCTTGATGTTAACAAATTTCTCTTCTTCAGAAACGCTTTCCTTGCCAGACCCAGTCTACATTTTATATCCTCTCTACTTTGACCATCATCAGTTATTTTGCTCCACAGATAGCAAAACTCATCTACTACCTGAAGTGTCTCATTTACTAATCTAATTCCCTCGGCATCACCTGATTTAATTCAACTACATTCAACTACCCTCATTTTGCTTTTGTTGATAAACATCTTATATCCTCCTCTCAAGAGACCATCCATTCTGTTCAACTGCTGTTCCAGTTCCTTTGCTGTGTCATCAGCAAACCTCAAAGTTTTTATTTCTTCTACCTTGATTTTAATTCCTTCTTCAAATTTTTCTCTTGTATCCTTTACTTCTTGCTCAATATACAGATTGAATAACATTGGGGATAGGTTACAACCCTCTCTCACTCCCTTTTCAACCACTCCTTCCTTTTCATGTCCATCGACTCTTACAACTGCCATCTGGTTTCTGTACAAATTGTAAATAGTCTTTCGCTCCCTGTATTTTACCCTTGTCACATTCAGAATTTGAAAGAGAGTATTCCATTCAACACTGTCAGTGCTCACTCTAAGTCTACAAATGCTAGAAATGTAGGTTTGCCTTTCCTTAATCTATCTTCTGAGGTAAGTCATAGGGACATTATTGCCTCACGTGTTCCAACATTTCTACAGAATGCAAACTGATCTTCCACAAGGTCAGCTTTTACCAATTTTTCCATACATTTGTAAAGAATTCGTGTTAATATTTTGCAGCCATGACTTATTAAACTGATAGTTCGGTAATTTTCACAACTGTCGACACATGCTTTGCTTGGGATTGGATTATTATATTCTTCTTGAAGTCTGAGGGTATTTTGCTTGTCTCATACATCTTGCTCACCAGATGGTAGAGTTTTGTCAGGGCTGATTCTCCCAAGACTATCAGTAGTTCTAATGGAATGTTTTCTACACCTGGGGCATTGTTTTGACTTAGGTCTTTCAGTGCTCTGTCTTACTCTTCACTCTGTATCGTATCTTCCATTTCATCTTTATCTACGTCCTCTTCCATCTCCGTAACATGTCCCTCAAGTATATCACCCTTGTATAGACCCTGTATATACTTCTTCCCCCTTTCTGCTTTCCCTTCTTTGCTTAGAAGTTTCCATCTGAGATCTTGATATTCAGACAGGTGGTTCTCTTTTCTACAAAGGTATCCTTAATTTTCCTGTAGACTGTATCTATCTTATCCCTAGTGATATACGCCTCTACATGCTTACATTTGTTCTGTAGCCATCCTTGCTTAGTCATTTTGCACTTCCTGTCGATCTCATTTTTGAGATGTTTGTATTCATTTTCGCCTGCTTCATTTACTGCATTTTTATATTTTCTCCTTTCATCAATTGTATTAAATATCTCTTCCATTGCCCAGTGATTTCTACTAGCCCTCGTCTTTTTACCTACTTGATCCTCTACTGCCTTCACTATTTCGTCTTTCAAAGCTACCCATTCTTCTTCTGCTGTATTTCTTTCCCCTGTATTTGTCAATTGTTCCCTAATCCTCTCTCTGAAACTCTCTACAGTCTCTGAGTCTTTAGATTTACCCAGGTCCCATCTTTTTTAAATTCCTATCTTTTTGCAGTTTCTTCAGTTTTAATCTACAATCCTTAGCCAATAAATTGTGGTCAGAGCCCACACCTGCCCCTGGAAATGTCTTACAATTAAAAACCTGGTTCTTAAATCTCTGTGTTACCATTATATAATCTATCTGAAACCTTCCACTGTCTCCAGCCTCTTCCACATATACAACCTTCTTTCATGATTCTTAAACGAAGTGTTAGCTATGATTAAGTTATGCTTTGAGCAAAATTCTACCAGGCGGCTTCCTCCAGTCCATACTCACCTTCACCTACTACATTTCCTTCTCTTCCTGTTCCTACTACTGAGCTCCAGTCCCTCATGACTATTAAATTTTCGTCTCCCTTAACTATCTGAATAATTTCTTTTATTGCGTCATACATTTCTTCACACTCTTCAATGTGTGTGGAGCCAGTTGGCATATAAACTTGTACTACTGTGGTAAGTGTTGGCTTTGTGTCTGTCTTGGCAACAAGAATGCGTTCACTATGCTGTTCATAGAAGATTATCCACACTCCTATTTTTTATTCATTATGAAACTCACTCCTGCGTTACCATTATTTGATTTTGTATTTATAACCATGTATTCACTAGACCAGAAGTCTTGTTGCTCCTGCCACCAAACTTCACTAATTCCCATTATATCTAGCTTTAACCTATCCATTTTCATTTTTAAATTTTCTAACCTACTTGCCCGATTAAGGGATGTGATATTCCACACTCTGATCTGTAGAATGCCAGTTTTGTTTCTCCTGATAATGATGTCCTCCTGAGCAATCCCTGCCCTGAGACCTGAATGGGGGCTATTCTACCTCCAGAATATTTTACCTAGGAGGACACCATCATCATTTAACCATACAGTAAAACTGCATGCCCTCAGGAAAAATTATGGCTGTAGTTCCCCTTGCTTTCAGAAGTTCACAGTACCAGCACAGGAAGGATGTTTTGGTTAAAGTTACAATGCCAGATTAGTCGATCATCCAGACTCTTGCCCCCACAACTACTGAAAACACTGCTGCCCCTCTTCAGGAACCACACATTTATCTGAACTGTCAACAGGTAACCCCCCCCCCTCCCCTCCAATGTGGTTGCACCTATGGCGCTGCTATCTGTATCGCTGAGGCACGCAAGCCTACCCAACATTGGCAGGGTCCATGGTTCATGGGAATATTATTTATGGTGTATGTGATTAACAAATGGGAGTGGTATCTTGAAATGAAAATTCCAAAAATAGCTTGACCTAGAAGACCCCACTTATCAGGTTGTGGTTGCTTTTTGAAATTGTGTATGTGAGCTCTACTACTGCAAAATAAATAGAGATTAATCAGATATAAGGTAGTTGTTTATGCGATGGAGGCCAGAATGTGAATTTAAAGGTGTAGAAAACCAGAAAGAACATGCCACTTTCTTTAGCACTTGTGAATGTTAACAATGCATATATCCTTTCCAAGGCACTGCTCAGTCAAACCTACATAGTGGTACTTGTTCTACATGTGTAATAGTAATAGTCTTGAATATAATTACTTTAATTATGTTGTAGGAAAGTTCTTGTAGAGTGTAAATACTTTTGGATTAAAGATCACTCATCAAAAAACAGAAGCATTGAGATAGCCACATACAAGAGAAACAAAATTTGCTAACTTTTGAAGTTATCCTTTGATGAGTTACAATAAAACACACACACACACACACACACACACACACACACACACACACACACACACACCTCTGTGCCTATGTGGTGCCATTAGTAGTGCTTTGTTTTTTAGCAGGTGGACTGATTTGCCATTTGTAGTGCTTTTTTTTTTTTTTTAGCAGGTGGACTGATTGTTGTGGGGGTGTTGTCTGGTGGGTGGTTGGAGTAAGAGGGAGGCAGGGAGAAGGACTGGGGTGGGTGGCTATCAGCTTGGAGGGAGGCAGTTGGTTTGCCAGCTAGGAATGTGGGAAGGAGGGTAGGGCAGGTATATGGGCTTGACATGTAATACATGATTGTAGGCACCAGTAGAGAGTGACACATGCTGAAGGTGACACGGGAAAATAAATTTGGAGGAGGTGTCAAGATTGATGAAAGCAAAACTGTTGGGTGGAGGATGTGGGAACAGTGGGTTACTTGAGACTGAGGCCAGCACAATTACAGGAGTGGACGAGGCATTGTAAGGATGACTCCCATCTGTGTAGTTCAGAGGAAGTGGTGGTGGAGGGAAGGATTTAGATGTCCCAGGTTGTTACGCAGCCATTAAAGTTGAGCATGTTGTGTCACAGGGTGCTCAACTTTTCTCTTTGCAACAATTTGGTGATGGACATTCATTCTGGTGGTCACCTGTTTGGTAGTCATACTGACAAAGAGATGTGCAGTATTTCCAGCAGAGGTGTTGTATTACATGACTGCTCTTACAGTTGGTCCAGTCTCTGATGTGGTAGGAACAGTGTGTGACAGGAGTGGAGTAGGTGGTGTTGGGTGCATGGATGGGCACGTCTTGCACCTTGGTCTGCCTCATTCAGTGCTATCCTTTCTTCCTGCCTGTGGCAAGAGTTGGGAGTGAGTGGAGCATAGGGACGGAATAAGATGTCATGTCAGTTGGATGTGTGATGACAGATCACTACTAACGACGGATGGGAAGGACTTTGGGTAGGATGTGAAGTAATCAAAACTCTGGAGAAGGATATGGTTCAGCTGTTCTAGTCCAGGGTGATGCTGGGTGGCAGGCACTGTTCTGTAACTGGTTCTTGGGGATGAGGGAAGAGTTGGGAATCTGTATGATATTTTGTGTGAAGAATCTGTCTGTGGACTAAGTTTGGGGGTACTGCCTGCCTGTGAAGCCCTTTGTGAGACATTTGGCATACTGAGCACTGTAGATGTGCCTTGTTTAGTCCACATGGGAGGGCGTTTTTGGTGTGGAAAGGACGGCAGCTATCAATGCAGGTACTGTTGGTTGTTAGTGGGCTCAATTTGGACAGATGTGTGGATGGAGCCATCAAAGAGGTTAAGGTCAATGTTCAGGAAGGAGACACTTAAGGTAGAGGTGGCCCAGGTGAATAAGATGAAAGACAACATGTTGAGGTTGGAAGGAATGAAAACAGAGTGTCTTGGCCCTGAGACCAGATCATGAAGATATCATCAATGAACCTTACCCAGATGTGGGTTTAAGAGTTTTGGGAGGCCAGGAAGGTTTTCTGTAGACAGCTCTTAAACATGTGGGTGCCCATGGATGTGCTGCATAATTGTTACCTTCCCCTCAAACGAAAAGTAGTTTTGAGTCAGAATATAGTTGTCAAGGATAGAGTAGCATGGAGAGCTGCATCAAACCAGTCTCAGGACTGAAGACCACATCAACAACAACAACAACATAGTTGGCAAAGTGTATAAGGAATTATATGGTGGGTTTGGAGTTTGAGGGATGTTGGGAAAGGTTATGTTCAATAGTGAAAAGACCATGGACATAAGGCATGTTGGTGCATAGAGAGGTGGCATCATCAGAGATGGGAAGTGGCCCAGGAGGTAAAGGGTTGAGGATGATGGAAAGTCGTGAAGCAAGTGGATAGTATCTTCGATATGGGAGGCTAAATTTTGGGCAGTTGGTTGGAGATCAATGAGGGCTGAAATTCATTCAGTGTGGGGCACAATAACCGCCTACAATGGCTTGTGTAGTATTGTTGGGTTTGTGGATTTTGGAGAGCATATAGAAGGTGTGTGTGTGAAGTGTCATAGCAGTGGACTCAGGTGAGAGCCTCTGGGAAGGGTCTATAGATTTCAACAGGGATTGAAGATTCTGTTGGACTTCTGGGATGGAATCACTTTGGCAGAGCTTGTAGGTGGAATAGTCAGATGTTTGGCAGAGGCTTCCCTTCAGGTAGTCACTGTGACTCATCACAGCAGTGGTAGAATCTTTGTCTGCAGGGAGAATATTTAGGTCAGGATCTGTTTTCAGGTTGCCTGCGGCTGTCCTTTCTTCTGCTGAAAGGTTAGTATTCTTAGGAAGGACCCTGGAAAAGAATGTTGAGGTCAAGTTGGAGGTAAGAAATTCCTCGAAGGTGACCAGTTGATGGTTTGGTGGGAGAGGGGGGGGGGGGGGAGGGGTGGAGACGAGGATCATGATTGGGATTAAGTTGGAAGGAGTGGTGGCAAGGAAGTGTTTCTAGTGTAGGGATTGGGAGAGGAAGAGTAAGTCTTGTAGAAATCCAGCATGTTCAAAGTTGGATGTAGAGCTGAAGGCAAGGCCTTTGGGTAGGACTGAAACTTGTGTGGGACTGAAATTTTTGGTGGAAAGGTTGACAACAGTGTTTAAGATTTGCTTGGGTGTTGGGTTTTATGGATTGTTGGGAGGGAGTTTTGGAGGATAATGAGTTGGAAGGGTGTTGATGGATAGTGGTGACACAAGATGGGAGTAGATTCAACAGATATGACAGTTTATAGAACTGGTGTCTGGAATGCTCCTCTAGGTGCTGAGAGCAAAGGTTCCAATTTGAGATATATTTTGTGCGTAGTAAGGTTTGTACAGTATAGTATCTTTTGGAAGAAGTAGAGGTGATTGTGGGATGCCTGTCCCAGGGAGAGATGTTTCATCAACCAGGTTTATGAGGGATAGGGACTGACGGAATGGAATCTGTAAGGGTTTAGACCATTTAGAGAATTCTGTGGTTTATACAGTGTTGATGTAACAGACAGTGGGACTGTGTTTTAGCTAGGGAATGGAATACATGTCTGAACTGGTGCAGAAAGGTGAAGTAGGGGTCTATTAAGATAGTGATGGTGTCTACATGTCTGAACTGGTGCAGAAAGGTGAAGTAGGGGTCCATTAAGATAGTTATGGTGTCGGGGAAATTGAAAATGATACAGGAAATGGGCAAGTGAAAACATTAGAAACCAAAAAACTGGAAATTTTCTTTCTTTGTGTGTGTGTGTGTGTTTGTGTGTGTGCTTCAACAACTCAATGCTTCTCCTTTTCAGTGAGTAGTCTCCTTTAATCCAACAATAATAACTATTATTAAGAAGTCATTTAAGCAGCAATTTATGGCACTTTGCTTATTAAATTATGCAAACTATTATATATTTGAGACCAGGTTGTTGCAACAGTGGCATGGCCATTAAGCAACAGTATTTTAGAGCACTCATTTCAATGGCTTGGAGCCAGTGTGGTGAAGGATGTTAATTTTTATTTTGTTTCATAGTACTTCACAAGGCTCATTTTGAAGTGAAATGTTGTTGCTGGGGGCAGTAAAAATACTAAAAATAGCTTGAAAGAGGTCTCTAATATAAAAATTACAGGAAACATAACTTTGAGATTAAATAGATCCTTCTTCCGTCTAGTGCTACTTCAGACTCTGTAAAAAAAGAAAACAAATGAAAAATTTAAAAATAATACTGGTAACTTGATTAATGGCAGTAGAAGAGGAGAAACTGTACAGGTAACAGTTTAGTTTAAACAGTAGAAAATCCTGGATGGAATGTAACAATATTGTGAAAAGGAAGGTTGCTACTACCATACAGTGGAGATGCTGAGTCGCAGTTAGGCACAACAAAAGGACTGTCACAAATATTAATGAAGGCCTTAACGGCCAAAAGCTATATTTGTGACAGTCTTTTTGTTGCTCCTATCTGTGACTTGGCATCTCCACTATATGGTGAGTAGTAACTTTCCTTATTCACATTATTGTGACTGTTTAGTTTGCAAGATTACTGATCAGGAAGATATCATCCTCAATCATCTGTGTCCTCAAAGATATGCATCAGTCCTGCATTATTCATCCCACAGTAGAGGAACTCCTCTCAGATTGTGCACAGGATGCTGGAATGCAATGTCTAAAATATTTCTGTTTGAAAAGATGTTAATACATGTTTCACATCCACTCAAGCCAATTGTAAGGTCGCAGATTTGTCACTGATACATTTCGAAATTTCATCTGCAGCGTTGTCAACATCATCTTCCAATGAATTTTGAGATTCACTGAAAAAATCGTCAGGTTTATGGATATGATCTAATTATTTTTGGACTCTGGGCACTTTCTTGCAACATAATTCCTAGTGTCCTTTATAACTTCATCTTTCTCACCACTGCCAAGAAACTAACTTTTGTATTTAGGATTTAAGAAGCTTACAAGTTTGTGTGTTGTTTGTATTTTCCACTTACTGAGTAAAAGTGATTTTGGTTTGGTCTTTAAATCTATTGAAAATGGGATTTCACTCTAGTTTTTTCTAGAAAGAACAACAGCTTCAACTTCTCAAGAAATCCGTTTCCAAATGCTACTTTGAAAGGTAGAATGTCTTTGCCAACAAAATTGATGAACTTTTTTGTTTTGGCTACCTTCAGATTCAGTGAGATTTTAAGAATTTCTCTCTTACAATTAAAAAAAAAGAGGAATTATACTACATTACCCAGTCTCACACCCATGCTTTAACAAATTTGAAGGAAGGAAGGTTTGGGAGATTACAATTTAACATCCTGTCGACATCAAGGTCATTAGGGACAGAGTAGAAGCTCAGACTTATTCAAGGATGGGGTTGAAAATCGGCCGTGCCATGTAAGGAAACATCCCAGCATTTGCCGAGGCGTGTTTTGGGGAAATTGGGAAAAACCTGTCAGGATGGCTGGATGCAGTTTTACTCCAGTGTGAAACTTTGAAGTCCCAGTTCTATGTCCAGTACAAGAATACACCTTTTTATGTGCAAAAGAAGCCACTGTATCTTTGATTTTCTGTTTTCCATCCATTTCATATTGTTAATTGGAGATTTCAATTTGGTTTCTTGCAATAATGTGAAATTATCTTGTTTTGCCTTGCATTAAATTGTGTCCATTGTTCATTTTAGTAAACCATTCTCACTAATGTTGGCTCTGACACACTCATTATGTGTTCTCTCAATCACTGCAAAGCATTAACTGGAGGCAGCAGAAACTTGCATCAGTCAGGCAGTGAGTAGCCAGCTTGTCATCCAGCATGATTTCACAGACTGGGTGAAAGATGAGATTTGGGCAACTCAGTCACTTGGAACAGATCCCTTGGGTGCAGCTAAAGCACTCATAGCCAGAAAACCTCTGCTCTACCTGGGCCATGTGTACATTACAAGAATGCCGACAGACTCAAGTTTTCAGCTAACATTACAACAGATGTGAGGTGCCAATTCTTGCAGTCTCATTCATTGTTGATATTCTTTTTGGGATTTGAGGTCGTGATTCAAGAACTTTTCTGCTCCTTACGTTTCGTTCAGGACTGCGCTGGACTTCCTCAGAGGCGCTGCTCTGCTGAGTCTTGCCAACTGACTGGTCGGGTGTCTGACGCCCCCCTTTCTCACAATATATAAGTCGCTCTCAGACACATGACCAGTCAGTCGGCAAGACTCAGCAGAGCAGCGCCTCTGAGGAAGTCCAGCGCAGTCCTGGACGAAACGTAAGGAGCAGAAAAGTTCTTGGACCACGACCTCACATCCCGAAAAGTATATCAACAGCCATGTCACCCGGTCGTGAAAGCCTTCATTCTGCAGTCTCATTCATTTACCACAGGAACACAATTTGATGAAATAAATATAGTAAGATTGAATCGTCCTATAATTTTTAACTGTAAAGTAAGTATTATGTGGGATGTCTGCAGATGACCTGTACATTTCTACTGTCTTGTTTGCTTTTATCCGAAAGATAACAATTACTTCAGATATATCTGTGTATAACACAGCCACCTCTACCCACAGAGTATCAGATGTAAAAATCATGAATTGTGATTTACGTAATCTATATTATGAGAATGAAAGTTGCTACTCACCATCTGGCGGAGATGCTGAGTCACAGGTAGGCACACAAAAAAGATTTTCGCACTCAAAGCTTTCATCCAATGGCTTTGGTCTGAGACTGCAGTCATGTGTGTGTGTGTGTGTGTGTGTGTGTGTGTGTGTGTGTGTGTGTGTGTGTGTCTGTCTGTCTGTCTGTCTATTGTTGAAAAGGCCATTGGGCGAAGCTTTAAGCATGAAAATCTTTTTGTTGTGCCTATCTGCGACTCAGCATCTCCACAATATGGTGAGTAGAAACTTATCTTCTCATAATATTGTTTCATTCCATCCTGCATTTTCCATTTTTTTGATTTACATAATCAGTGGGTTTGAAAGTTGTGCTCATTTCCACGAAGAAGAACATTTTGTTACATGTAGGTCATTGTAATTGAACTCAGAATGTGTTTGATTATATTACAGATAGCAATGAAATAGGATGGTTAGACTCTAAATCAGATCTGCTGCCAACTTTGAAGATGCAATTTCCCAGTCTGGGGAAAAGTTCTCTGCTCATGTGATCTATGATAAAGTGCAGTAATGACCGGAGCTTTGGAGATCATTAACTTTTATGTTCTGAATGGGCATAACATGGACTTCTTTGTGACCTTGTGCCTTGTTGAATACTTTGCAGTTGAAACTGTTTTCCAGCATTGATAGTATGGATTAGTATGCCATTCATCTTTCCAGCTCTGTTTGCATTGAATTCTGTAAATATTCTTCCATAATCCATTGTGAAGAAATATTTGAAGGCAGAACTCAGAATTTCAGATTTTGATTTGCTTTAGAGCCACTGACAGCCGTAACATATGACCAAAATTTCTTAGAGTTTTGGGAAATGTCCTGCGGTAATATTCAATTGTGGTAGTCACCAAAGGATGATTGTTTTACACTTCCGGTAGCCACCTGAATTTCAGTTAACAGTTGCCTTTCTTTTGTAAGAATATTGCTGGAGGTTTGTTCTTGCGTGCCACTAATGAAGTGCCATCAATTGTGAGATAACGAAAGTCTCTTCGATACATCAGTTTATCACCTGTGAAACTATATTGTGCAATACTATGGATAATTTATCAAAGGAAAACAGTGAAATCAGTTTAACAACACCTGAAATACTGCATCTGTGTATTAGACCTAATTATGTGTGGCAGGCCTGCTGATGAATCAAAGGAGGGCAGTGGAATCAATTTAACAACACCTAAAATCCTGTAGATGTTTATCAGGCTTAATGATGATCTAGGATCTTCTGCGCATCAGATGCTGATAATCACGTGACCAAAACTTAGAGAGTCAATAGTTTTAGTATTGTACTTTGCCATTGCAATTTGTTATTCAAGTAGATTGTACTTTTTTGAGGGCCTGAAACTATTACTTGATAATTTTCAAACAGCAGCCTCAAGATGAATCTGCTGTATGTGTATCTGCCAAAACTAAATTCTTAAAGATTTTTCTATACTCAGAACGAAATGCCAATGTATAAATTAAGTAATATTGTTGCCATGCACTGAAGTTTGAGTGCTACAGTGACTTTGTTTTCATCATTCTTGATATAAATTTAAATCTTGTTACCAAGATTTTCAACATCTCTGTATCCTGTTTTGGGAGCTTTTTTCTCATTACTCCATCAAAACAATTAACATAGCATATGCAATGAAGATATTAAAATTGCATTCTACCTTTCCTCAGCAATATGCTTCATCACAAAAACATCATTGTTGTGGGATCTCCCTTTAAAAAGCTTGCCATGTTCTTCAAGTAATATATTCTCAAAAGTTTGCCACTTGCCTCCAACAAATATGTGGAAAGCTTACATTCAGAGTTTACGAGACACATTCCTCTGTTGTTATTGAGATTAGTTCTGTCTCCTATCTTGAGTATGGGAATTATTACATCTAAATTACTGACAGATTTCGGGTTTACCTTGATACAGGAAGGACACAATGGACAACAATCAACAGACGGAATGATAATCAATGACAAATGAAAACTATCGGTTATGTGATATATTAATAATGTGTTACATTGTGTCTTTTTTTTCTCTCTGCGTGTGATTCATCTAAGTATGAACTGTCTTTAAAAACTGGCTTTATAAAATTGGACTGTTAC
This sequence comes from Schistocerca gregaria, assembly GCF_023897955.1. Classification (NCBI taxonomy): domain Eukaryota; kingdom Metazoa; phylum Arthropoda; class Insecta; order Orthoptera; family Acrididae; genus Schistocerca; species Schistocerca gregaria. Next base: position 183,710,827 of record NC_064920.1, on the reverse strand, counting down.
CAGCAAAATGGATGGAAATAGTCATTTTAGACACCCTTTATTGTGAATAGAATGGCTAAAAGCATCAACATACGGTACAGTAATGAGGACTCCATTTCATATAGTTACCATTGATTTGTAAAGGGCAGTTTCAGATAGAGATAAGTTTTTCTAATACCAAAATTTATATTGCCTTCTGTAATAGACATCTTGTGGTGATATTCTTCAAAATGAAATAAATAAACATAGAAGAGCACAAAATAATTGCACAAATGTCCAGTGAGACATTAACGCAGTATCAGACTAGGTCTAAATTTAGAGATATTTCAAGCTATGCATTTTATAATATGTACTGTGCTTTGCCTATAAGTGTTATTGAGACAAAACTGTAGCAAATCAGGCACAGAAGTACCTGTCAACCACAATGAGTGGAGCTGTGATGAACAATAGTACTGGACAAAACATGTAACAGGCTCCAGTTCGTTGGTAGACACTATTTAAAATGCTTGCAAAATGTGTACTAAAATGAGAGTTTATTACACGAGTTCATAATTTAGTTTGACTAACTGGGGATGCGTATATTAAAGCAAGTGTATTGTAAATAGTTTCTGATTTGTCTGACTGTTGTGGGAGTGCCACAGTAAAATATGAATTGGCAGATACTTAAAGAGTGTTCCTGAATATCTCACAAAAACTGACCTACAAAATTAGGAGAATTTCTGTAATGTTGCAATCTACAAATACTCATCCCTCCTTACCAAATAGGACTGATAGCAGCTCAAATAAAAGCATATCAGTAGTCACTCTTGCTACTCTTAATTTGTGAATAGAAAAGTAAAAATCACAAACATACGGTAACATAATGAATACTCCAAGTCATGTATCTATTAGTGATTTGGGAAGTGCACTTTTGGATAGTTACATTTCATAAATACCTAAGATTATGTTGCCTCCTGTAACAGATGTGTTGTGGTCTCTTTCTTCTAGGAAACCATCTTAGGTGAAATTGGAAACATACTACATGTTCTATTATGTACAAGTACTGTCTTACATCATTTCTGATATATTAAGAATATTTATATCATACATAGGTAATTTAAGTTGAATGTTGGTGTCTATGAAATAGTTCTAGGATATCATAGTATTAAGTTACTCAGAATTCTAAGTTTTAAATTTTATCATGTGAATATGAATTCTGCAGTAATACATATCACCTCATAAAGCTCAAAACCCTTTAGCCATTAGGTGCTGTAATGTTTAACAAACTTTCAGAAAAATTAGTGGATGGAAAATATGATTTTATATTATGAAATATGTTGTCTATTTAAGATTTTAGAGACTGACTGCCTTAAACATTCTGACAACCAAAAGTTAAAACAGCATGCAATCCTTTTTCTTGTAAGCTTAATCTTACATTACCAAATTCAGTTATGTGATGTGCATACTTTGTCAGTACAATGTCTTATTTAAAAAATGCTCATTTTTAGTCTTGGTTAGAAACATTTTTTACTAAATTGAGATTTCAGATTCTATTTTTTTTTGAGAGATTTTAAATTCTATTCCCAATATGTGATGCCAATTAGAAAGCTGCATCTTATGAGTGAGCTTTTAAATTAAGCAAAGTCTTCTTCAAGATGCCATACTTGCTTTTTGAGTTTAAGCAACCAGTGTGGAATACCAACAAAGCTTCAAGAGAAATGATTTGCCATTTCCTTTCTCCATTGATTTGAATTAAGAGTTTCTCAGCAACAGTAGGGATTGTAAATAATATTGCTGAGATGCGTGAGGCATTAGTCACTAATAGGCCATTTGTTATAATGCTTCTCTCACCTTACACTGTTAAATGGTTAAAAAGTGTGACTGATTATTTTCCCTTTTAAATCCTTAACCTGCTGTTACACAATATTTGTTTGCATGTTGGTCCATTTACCTTGTATTTCAAAAGTCATTGAGATCCTATTACCAAAATATCTTTTTTCTGACTAGGAGTCTTTAATGTAGCCACATATTTTTGGCTCACATGTAGAAATGAAACTCTAATAGTTTTGTTTGTTAATATGAAACAGAAACAAATTCGCAGTCATAAATTCTGTCAGTGATATTGCAATCATAATATAATGAAGAAAAACTTTTAAACAGATGATCAATCTTGAAATTAATAAAACATCTGGTTCTTGTTTCTTCGGAGCTAAATTGAAGAATGTGAATAGAGCTGTAGGTGGATATGAAGGATTGTATGCATAGAATCTGTCTCAGAAAAGATCAGAAGCCTACAAAAGAGCCATTTTCTTCACATCTGGTGGGTTTAGGACTATTTTCTGCATGTTCTTGTCATGTTGTTATTACTGAATTTGCTTGGCAGAACAGGCGCTTCCTTTAGCAAATGGTTTTTATTGTATGTATATGGGTAAAAGAAAATGGGACACAGAAGACTATAACAGGGTCAAACTAACTCTGATCTAGGTTGAAAATCCGAAAGCTCAGTCTGTACATTGAATAAAGTAAACAGTTTCCTTAGATTTTGTGTTCAACAGCTTGGCCGGGTTTGTAAGTTTGTGAAGAGGAATATTTCTTTGCAATGAATGCTTCACATAGATCCATGTTAAAGCAACTTTTTGGTTGCCTTTGGACACATCCCTGCTACTGGAGCTTGCTGTTGTCAGAAGTTGTTGTCATGGTCTTTCCTTCTGCATCCCTGTGATATGAAGACTTGTCTTGACATGCAGGTCTATTTGAAACTGTTTTTTGCATGAAAAATTATTCTCGCAAACTCAACAATATAAAATAATTCTGTTATATGTAAATGTTCTAGGGTGGCCAGCTATCCATGAACCGGCATTTCTTTTTTTGGGTGACATAACTGGTATGCATAACCAGTGAAAATGAGCCAAATATGCAAATGCATATGCAACACGAACATGCATATAAATCTGGTCTTTATTCATAACAAATGACTGCATAACCCTAATCTGCAATAAAAAGCTTAATGAAGTGTGAACAATGCAAGAGGTAGCGGGCTGTGTTGCTGGCAAGCAGGCATCCCCACTGGCCAGCAATGATACTGGCAGCAAGTGAGGCAGATGTTCTCATTTCATTCTCTTGCTCACAGTGTCAAATGTGAACTCTGTGGGTGTGTTCATACACCATAAATGGGCGTACCACTAAAGTTTAACGTTGGATCTGAGGACAAAGGCTTCCCATTTGTAAAGCATGTTTGATGAGGTCTCTTGATATTAACAACAAATTTAAAATTACAGTTGTTACAAAAGTATGAGATGCATTCTTCAGAATGATTGTTGGTGACAACAGAGAAAGTCATTTCCCTAAAAAGAAACTAACTGATTCAAAAATCAAATTACCCAGGTAGCACATTCTTTTGATAAAATCATAGGAAAGCCATTGTAAAAGAAAAACTGCAACTAAGATGTCACTTACAGTTTTGCTAGTTGTTATCAACAATGTATGAACAGTACACTCACATTACAGCAGCATATAAATTTAAGTGTGCACCAGAAGCTTATGCACCAGTTCAACATCCATATCAAAAACCAAAACATTATATATGTTGTATTTTTGATCATGTGCAGATTTATTATGCATTATAATACTAGAAAACAGAACTTCAAATTGAATTGGACTGTTCAGCAAGGATTGGCTGACATGTACAAGGCAAAAGACACAAATAAGAATAGTAGTTTTACTGATAATAGTAAAGTAACTGCCGCTTCTAACATGGTGGCAGTTTCTGCCTACTCCTCTGCTTGAAAGTAGTGAGTGGACTTGTAATCAGACTGTCCAAAATCTCGAAGAAGGATAAACTTATTGTCACTTGTGGAGTGAAGAAAAAGTCAGATGAGATGCTGAACAGGTGGCTTCCTGGTTTCTGGCTTCAGTTGAGAAGGCCCTGTTAATTTGCCACGTTGAGTATCTATTGTCTCTGAACAACGCCCTTAAATGTGCAAGTTCCTTATGCAAATTCTCTGCATCTGGCACCGTATGTGCTCTGTGCACAAGGGTTTTAAGCACACTCACGGTTTGGGATGGGTGATGCCAACTTGAATGCAAGTACAAATCAGTGTGAATGGGCTTATGATAAACAGAATGTCCCACTGAGCCATCACTCTTCTATTTAACAAAAACGTCTAAGAATGGAAGGTAATCATCTTTCTCCATTTCCATAGTAAATCGAATATTCTCATGGATGGAGTTAAGATGATGAAAATACCCCATTAACTTTTCTTCTCTGTGGGGCCACACTATGGAAGTATCATCGACATATCTCCCAAAAACTGCAGCAGTTGGTAATTTATAAAATACTTTGTCAATGTGGTATGGCCTATATAGGACAGGCAACACGTACAGTGGTAGAGCATTGTATGGAACTTCAATGTTGCACTTCATCCCAGTAAGTCTCCAGTATCAAAACATTGTATTTTCAATGGAAATTCAGTGGAGTATGACAAAACTTCGATTTTTGCCTCAGCAACAACCTTTTGAGACTCCATTATCAAAGACTCCATTGAAATATGCATTGTGGAAAATCTAATGAACCGTGACAGTGGTAACCAACTGAATAATGTGTGGAATCCCGTCTGGTTCGCAGAAGAGCTTCTGTAAAGTTTGGAAGGTAGGAGACGAGATACTGGCAGAGGTAAAGCTGTGGGTACCGGGCGTGAGTCGTGCTTCGGTAGCTCAGATGGTAGAGCACTTGCCCACGAAAGGCAAAGGTCCTGAGTTCGAGTCTCGGTTGGGCACACTGTTTTAATTTGCCATGAAAGTTTCATATCAGCGCACACTCCGCTGCAGAGTGAAAATCTCATTCTAGATCCTAAAGTATTATTAGGCAATCTGGAATTTTACCAAGTGAGGTTAATAGAGGAAAGACAAAAGGCTCAAAGCAAAGTTTTGCATTTCTGTTAGATTCATTTAATGAATATTGCAGCATTGTAGATATGATCGGTCGACTCCAGAAGTTGACTAGATGAGAGAATTGTTGTGCATCAGTGGATGAACATTCTGTAAAAGTTTTGAAAGTGTGTGTTACAAGAAGAGTCATTTAACATATCATTTCTCCCTCACATATATCTCTTGTAATGACAATTTTGATAAAACCAGAGAAATCAGGGATTTACTGAGGCACATTGACAGTCTTTCTACCTACCTGTCACACCAGTGAATGAGGAGGAGGGAAGGATGACAGTGGTACACAGTGCACACATTGTCAGCTACTATGACTTGACTTCAGTATACAAATATAGATGTAATATCCAGTGACAACAATTCCTAGAATTTTCTGTTCTTTGGGAACTTTTAAATATGTAGTTAAAGATGAAGAGAACAGTAAATGTGGAAAAAATAAAGCAATCAGTGAATACAAAGAAGGAAAAAAGAAATAAATTGAAAAACAAAAGTGATAAATAAATAATAAAATTCTAAAACTATCACATAAAAAAGAAGGAAGAGTTATGCTGATGGGTGTGATTTCAGAGGGGCGACAGGATGAGGGGACATATTGCCAAGCAAGTTCCCATCTCTGGATTGTAGAGAAACTTGGATTGGCTGAAATGATCCAGTCAGCCCTATTAGTGCACAGAGCTTACTCAGATCATGTTGTAGAGTGTGCTCAACATCTGAATACAGGATGTCCCCAAGCCAAATGGTTATGTGTCCATCTGTTTGTCTGCTCAGTTTGCTGCTGGACATGTGAACACATTATTTGGTAAACAACATGAGCAGTTTCACAAATTGACATGTGGAATAATCGGGTCTCCTGCCGGATGTTTGTGTCGCTCTGGCACAATATTTCGGCCACATAACTCGCCTTCTTGAGGTGCTACCTTAGACTGCCATATTGGAGGACCTTGTCCAGTATTTGTGCTCAGAGGGCGCTGGGAGCTCTCTCTGCCATCCGCGCCTGTCTGGCACTGCCTGTAATGTGTTGTCTCTTCCCCGGTGCTCCCTCTGACATCCGCGCTCGACTTAGTCGCCACCTGTGGTAGCTGTCTGGGGCCCATCCTGTGTTGGATGTTCCTTTTGCGGTCTGCGCCGGCCTGGTGCTGCTCCTGAGGTTTAAGCCCTTCCCTGGTGCTCCCCCGGATGTCCGGGCCTGGCTCGTCCACCATCTGTGGTCGTGCCAGCTGTCTGGGGCCGGACCCGCATTTGTCGCGTTTGTGCCAGAGCAACACAAACATCCGGCAGTAGACCCGATTATTCCACATGTCAAGATCTCACTGGGAAAGCCTGAAGAGTTACAGTTTCACAAATTGTTTAACGTCTCATTTTTCAATTTACCAGTGGTGGGGATGAAGCAAGTGGTGGTGGGTGGGTGAGGGTGGATTACAGTAGGAAATCTGTAGTGATTGGAAAGTGGGTGCTTGTTAGAATTTTATTATTTTTATTTGATCTACACCCTGTCTACCACCTTTTGTATTTGTTAATCTTTTTTACTTGACATACACTTACATTCTCTTTGGCACTTTTTCTTTTGTCTTTGCATCCCCTTTTCCGATAACATATGGGCCATCAGTCCAGGCTCCAAGTGACCCCTTTTCAATCTTTCCCCTCCAGTCCCTATTTCCTCCCAGGAGATGCAAGAGATGGTTGTTAATGCTGGGAATGCTACAGTAAAATGAAAAGAGGCCTTTTGAGAAATGAGAAGCAACTTTATGAATATCAAAAGCTCAGATGGAAATCCAGTACTAAGCAAAGAAGGGAAAGCTTAAAGGTGGAAGGAATATGTAGAGCAGCTGTACAAGGGGAAATAAACTTGAAAGCAATATTATAGAAAGAGAAAAGGATCCAGATGAAGATGAGATGGAAGATATACTGTGAGAAGAAATCGACAGAGCACTGAAAGACCTGATCTGAAACAAGGCCTCTGGAGTATACGACACTCTTTCAAAACTGCTGGTATTCTTGGGAGAACTGTCCATTACAAAAGTATTCCACCTGGTACGCAAGATATGTGAGATGGGAGAAATACCCTCAGGCATCAGAAAGAATGTAATAATCCTAGATCCAAAGAAAGCAGATGCTGATAGGTGTAAATATTACCAAACTATCAATTTAATAAATCAAATCATTGCAAAATACTGACACAAATTAAATAGAGAAGAGTGAAAAAAGAAAAAGCATTCTGGAGGAATGTTGGAATATGTGAGGCAATACTGACCTTAGAAGATAGGTTAAAGAATGTCAAGCCTATGTTTATATCTTTTGCAGACGTAGAGAAAGCTTTTGACAATGTTGAGTGGAGTACACTCTTGACTTTCTGAAGGAAGCAGGGGTAAAATACATGGAGTGAATGGTTATATATAACATGTAGGGAAACCAGATGGCAGCTATAAGAGTTGAAGGGCATGGAAAGAAAGCAATGATTGAGAAGGTAGTGGGACAGGAGTGCAGCCTATTCCTGATGTTATTTAACCTGTACCTCGAGTAAACAGTAAAGGAAGCTGAAGAAAAATTTGGACAAGGAATTAAAGTTCAGAGAGCAGAAATAAATTGTGGTTTTCGAATGGAATTGTAATTTTAATGATTAATAAAAACCACCTCAGCTGTATTATTACACATTTATTGAGCTACAACTAGGTTAATTCTTAGAATATCTTCAGATTGCTGTAATTCTGCCAGGCAGCTGGTAAAGCACTTGTGATCTTTGTTTTTGGATTTGGTCTTTACACCTCACACTATTTCGAGGGGGGGGGGGGGATTATTTTATGGCCACCTTTAGAAGATATTGCAATGTAGTCAGTTGCTTCATATTTAAAAAATCTGAAAAATATCAGCTGTTTTTAAAGAATTCTTACTCCAGGTTCAATATATATTCCAAATTTTTTGACTAAATGTAACCAAAAAATTTAAGTCTCACTAGTAGATGCCCCTTTCCCCAGTGAATTTTATATTCAATATTTTCAGGGTCTTACTTACACACCTCTTTAAAAAGTATATTGTGATTAAAAGTCAACAACAGTGAATGTAGTTTGTACATTATTATTGAAAGTGCGTTAATATTGCTAAGAGTTTGCTAAAAGACATTTTCAAGTTTGGCACCATACTGACACATGAGTACCTTCTTTAAAAATTATGTGTTTAAAAGAAGTCACCAACAATTAATGATATTTTTTGGGAGGGGGGGCCATAAAGTCTACCATCTGTAACCCCCTCCACCCCTCTGGCCTTGCCTCTTTGGTATGCACAGTATGGAAAACGTGTTGGTATTGTTAGGGTTAACATTACGTACGAAAACCAGACAATATATGTCATGACTTCACCAAATCTTGGCAGCCTGATATTTTATAAGAATAAAACCACTTATAGCACAATAAAGGTGTAACAATACAGCTAGGGTGGTTTTAATTAATCATTAAATTAGTGTCAGGTGAGGTGTTAAACATGATCAAGATTATGGCTTCGTAATTCTATCAGAGACAGCGAAGGACTTAGAAATGCAGTTGAACAGAATGGACAGTGTCTTGAATGGAGGATATGAGAGGAACACAAACAAAAGCAAAACAAGGGTAATGGAATGTATAAAACACTTGAAGAGAAGAACATCCACAACTGAGGAATATATTATGGCATAAAAGTTGATTTCACTTGTAAGTTATTTGTCTCTTTTTAGTGCATGATCAATTCTGGAAATTCTGGAAACTTAAAGCTCCATCATCGAGTACCATGAAATAATTAAAAAATCACAAATGTGTGGCTGTCAAGTTGTGAATGACTTAAAAATCGTAAATGTATGATCATCAATCCATGACTGACTGGCCCAGCCACCACACATTCATCATTTGTTAATTATTTGGTGGCACCTAATGATGGAGCTTTAAGCTTCAAAAACAGATTTTGCAATAAGAAAGACAAATGAATTAAAACTGAAGCACATTTTGATTCCATTATAATGGAGGGAATTAGATTAGTAAATGAGACATAGAAAGTAATAGATGAATTTTGCTATTAGGGTAGTAAAGTAACTGATGATGGCTAAAGCAGAGATGATATAAAATGTAGACTGACAGTGGAAGAGAAGAAGAGAAAAAGAAGAGGAATATGATAACACTCCATAAAAATTTCAGTGTTAGGGAGTCTTTTCTAAAGGTATGTATCTGGAGTATAGCCTTGTATGGAAGTAATGTTAGCAATAAGCCATTCAGAGAAGAAGAGTGTAGAAGCTTTTGCAATCTGGTACTACACAAGATTACTGGAGATTGTATGGGTGGATAGCATAACTAATGAGGAGGTACTTTATGTAAGTGGTGAGAAAACGTATTTATGGCACAACTTGACTAAAAGAGTGGATCAGTTGTTGGGTCACATTCTGAGGCATCAAAGCATCATCAGCTTAGTTCTGGATGGAAGTGTGATGCAGTAAAGAACAAAGGGAGATATACAGACAAGTACAATAAGCAGATTCAAATGGGTGTGGGTTGCAGTAATTATTTGGAGCTGAAGCTACTTGCACATGTTAGAGCAGTGTGGAGAGCTGTATTGAACCAGTGTTCAGACTGAAGATGATGATGACGATGAAAACAACAACAACAACAACAACATTATTTTCAGTTGTTTCTCCTGAAGATGAATATTGGAGTACCTTTGTATCTCTTAGTAATTTTAGTGATGAGCTGCATTGGCATTTCTGATGTATCTTTCATACTACATGTGATTTGTGGTACATGGTATACATCGGTGACAAGGGTAACATCAGGAGTCTGATAGGACCATTGCTATTTTATTTATATGTAAATGATCTGGCAGACAGGGTGGGAAGCAATCTGCAGTTGTTCATAGATGATGCCGTGATGTACAGAAAGGTGTCATAGATAAGTGACTGTAGGTTGACACAAGATGACCAAGACAAAATTTCAAGTTGCTGTGATGAATGGCAGCTGGCCCTTAATGTAGAAAAATGTAAGTTAATGCAGGTGAGTAGGAAAAACAACTGCATAATGTTTGGATACAGCATTAGTAGTGTCCCGCTTGACACAGTTAAGTTCTTTAAATATCTGGGCATAATATTATGAAGCAATATGAAATGGAGTGAGCATGTGGGGACTGTGGTAGGGAAGACAAATGGTTGACTTTGGTTTGTTGGAAGAATTTGAGGAAAGTGTGGTTCATGTGTAAAGGAGGCCACATATAGGATGCTAGTGTGACCTATTATTGAGTACTGCTCAAGTGTTTGGGATCTGCTCCATGTCAGGTTGAGAGAAGACATCGAAGCAGTTCAGAGGTGAGCTACTAGATTTGTTACTGGTAGGTTCGACCAGCATGTAAGTGTTACGGATATCCTTTGAGAGTTCAAGTTGGAATTTCTGGAGGGAAGAAGATGTACGTTTCGAAGAAGACTATTGAGAAAGTTTAGAGAACCAGCATTTGAAGCTGATTGCTGGATGACCCTACTGCTGCCGATATCCAGTTCACGTACGGACCATGAAGATAAGACACAAGAAATTAAGGTTCATACGGAGGCATGTAGACATCCATTTTTCCCTCATTCCACTAACATTTGGATATCCCTCCTCTTTCTCTATTACTTTGGACCATGAGATAAGAAGCAATTGCTATGATACTGAACTGATATTCACAAAATATTCAGATTCCTGTATGGCCATTAAGGTTTATGTTTACTATGGTTATTGTGAATTATTTCAAGTGTACATCAGAGTGTTTCCTTTGATAAGGTCACAGCTAATTTTTTCCTCACCCTTTTTTAAGAGATTTTCTTTTCTCTAGATGGGACATTCCTTTCCCCATTGATGTTGATCAATGAATATTCCAGAGAGGTGGAGAAAGAGAACAGAAATTGGTTTGGTGAAGGTAGAGAATGGGAGAAAACTTTGAAGATAAAAGCACAGAAATAAAATAAAATTGTTGATTGAGTTAAAATAGTAAATGAATGGCCAGCGTCAATGTAGGTATAGTGGATATTCAGTCATTGCAGACTTGTGCGTGTTTCCACTTTTTGTATACAAAGGTTGAGGAACTGTTATCCAAGTACCAATTTCCATGTGTGTGAACAAAGGCTCTTGCAAAGTTCCGAGAATGATACTGCAAACCATTCTGACTGTCCTTTTCTGAATTATGAATGTTCTTTGCAAATCCAAAATATTTTACTATAGGAGATAATACTGAAAATGATAAATGTAAACGAGCTTTGAAATTTCATTTTCAGTAGCAACTACCATAATAATGAAGCCAACACTATTCAATTTAATATAAGGTTTTGAATGTGATGCTCTCTGTTATTCAGCGCATCAAATGTCAGAGGAGTTTAATCCATATTCACTATTTAGCCTAATTATACACTGGTTTTCTTTTGATGTTGAATAATAAAATAAAGTGATGGAAAAATAATATTTTCTCTTTGTACTCTTGTGCCATATTCTGAGATATTTTGGTTTGGGTTCACATGCTAAGTCCATGATACTTCATAAATATGTAGCATCAACCAGCTCCACCCTTAAAGTGTGTTTATTTCCACTGTAGCACTAGCCTGTGAGTGTGTATTTGAATCATTTTTGTATTATTTCCTATGCCATTTGGACGGTGTCCTTGAAGCCATTTCAAGACATCATCTTTGAGTGTTGGCCATTTTGCATTCAGTCAACTATTTGCACATGTAGTCTTCCTCATTTTTTGCAGTTCATCTTTACTATCCCACCATTGCAGTTTTTCAAAAGAAAAAAGTGTCTTATAGTCCTTAAAGTGAGGTAGTTGTTATTATCAACGAAGAAAGTTTTGTTTTGGACACACAAAATTAAAAAAAAAGCAATAATGAAATGTCTCTTGCAATTACCTTTTTTTTTAAAAAAAAAGAAAGAATGAAAGAAAGAAAAAAGGCACACCATTACAATTCCAGTACAAATAACAAGTAAAAGATCATATGCATATAAAGGTATTGGAAACTGTACTAATAAAAATAATAAATAATTAGTTCAGGATGATATCTCAAACAATACTTGGCATGGACCACTTCTTAAGAGGGTGGGAACACAGTACAATGTCGTAAGGAAAAATGTTATGTAAATTGTAAACAGATTAACAGCTGTGCAGTGAAATCCAAGAACAAGACTATATTATAGTATCTAAACTTTGATTTTCTCATAAAAAAGGCTATCACACACAACCTTGCAATTTATGACCAGATGAAATCCTTGTTTAAGAAAGTCTGCTGCATGACTATTGGAGAAGCAGGCTATATTGTGAAGAGGCTCTTTGAGAGGAGTATATTTATTTATTTTTCTCATTTGTTCGGTGTCTTTAAAAAATGTGCATGACTGTAATTGTGTGTTCCAATACACAAAAATTGTTAAACAATTTTTACTTGAAATCTATCATCCAAAGAGATTTAAAAATGCACTTTGATTTTTGATGGTTGAGTTATTTAACTATCTTAGAAAATTATTTCAAAATTGGTTTTAATTTTATGTAACTTGCAGCTGAGCAGTAAAATCATCAAAGGTAGTAGACTGACTTACTTCCAAGAATATTACTTGAAAATGAAATATAACAGTATTATAATTAGCCTCATTGTATTTGCACTTCAAGAGCATGAACTCAAATACTGAAATTATTGTGGACCCACACAATACTCGAAGAATACTCTTCTTACCATCATATTCAGGCTGTGGTAGTTGAATCCTGGTTCTTGGCATAAGCTGAAAAGTAAAATCTTAAAACTAATATTGCTCTCTGCTCCAGCTCATTGCTGTGAAAAAAGGAAGTTTGTAAAATGATAAAGCAGGCAATCTCTGAGCTTCCACTATGATTTTGCTTTATAGCTCGATGGTTAATGGCATCTGTCGAAGCAGTGGCCACTAAAATTGTGGAGCTGCTAATGTCTTAAGAAATATTAATTCAATGCAAGAAACATGACAGAGGGCTCACTGTACATCAAAATAACTCACATATAAACTTTAACATACTATATTAACAAGGTCAACAGTACAAATGCTTACATTATTTTTGTGGTACAATATGTCTACTTCCTACTACTAGAAAGAAGTGAACAAAGAGGAAGAGAAGAACAATCTAGGAGTGTTCTTCTCCCTTATTAATCTTACAGAAGTTATTACAGTTAAAGTGTTTACACCTTGATACTAAGATTAAATTTAATACTTATTGTAAAACAGGGAAATTTTATGCTGCATATGTGGTCGGTGAAACACACAAGGTTCGTTTACATTTATTTCATCATGAGATTCACTTTTCGTTCCAAGTTTTGTTTTGTTTCGAATGACTTTACTTCACAATTGTCACTGGGGCAGCACAATTGGCCAGACTGGTGAACCACAAGGTCAGCAATGGTTGTTTCCTGCCTTATTGCTCAACAGTCACTCTTGGTCTGGTACAATTCTTCTAACTGATGATGGATACTCTTGTACTGCAGTGTAATACAGACGCTTCTGTCTCATGATGATGTCATGATGAATGAGTTGTCTTGAGGAACACAAGGTGGTGCTCCAACATGGTGATAACAGCACATGGTATGCATGCCAAGTGGGATATAAAATTTTCTGGAAGATATTACCCAATGTCATCCACTGCATTATTTGGTAACTAATTTACAGTAGATACCAGACCATTCTAAGTGGTGTTAGGACACCTGAAAACAGGAAAAAAAGTTTGAAACATTTGTCGAGACTTTGAATAGAGACCTTGAATAGAGACCCTTTTGGAATGAAACTTATGACAGGATTCTGGGTATTAAAATCAACTTTATGCTTTTTAGTTGCACAAGTCTTCTCCTTAATTCCATAACATTTGGATTTTTGTAGACGTATAATGCAGTGCACACAATCAAATGCTTATGCCAAAAAAAAAATTACATTTGTTGCTCTCAGCTTACAGTTTAGCCCTGCAAGTACTCTACATCCAAATTGAGTAACTGCATTTTGTGTTGCTCATTCCCTGTAAAGAAACTGAGTCTGACAACAAATTATGTGTGCTGTGATATGTTGCTATTTTTATGTATGCTATTCTCAGAAACCTTGCAATAAGGAGATTAGCCTTAACTTTCTGTGTTGTCTTTTCCTTCTTTATCAAAAGATCTTTTTACCAATGAATGTTTTAGTCATTCTGGAAACTGATCATACCTCAAAGCCACATTGTAGTGGTGTGTAGATCATGTTGTGCATGCCCTAATCTTTGTGAGACTACTTGATATGTTGTCATCTTCATGTGAGTCTCTACTACTCACTGAGGTAGCAATTTCTTACATTCCCTCTTTCCTTGTTACCTGTAGCTGTGTGCCACAAAACTTGCAAAAACAGCTTATAAAAGTTATGGAAGATTGCCCTATAAAATTATGATCCAACGTGGTAATGACTTATGGAAAATGGTTGCTAAATATTTTGACACAATGTGTGTGTATCACTAACTGCTTTATTAATGAGATCAACCTCTACTGAAAGCTTTGATACTCCATTTGTCTGCAGTGAATTTTTGTTATATTCCTCAATATTCTTATACAAGTCCCATTTTCTCCTACATGAACCACCATTACTTAAGCAAAAGTGGTTGTTTACAGAAAAGATCGTGCATCAGTAATTGACATAATCAGTATGTGGAAAAAAGAGAAGAGTGGAGAGGATGTTGGGACATTGCATGTGAAATTAAAAAGAAGTTACTTGATATTGTGAGATTTACAAACAAAGAAAACTCTCTGAAGGAATATGGAAATTGTAGAACATACCATAAACATTTGAGAACAAGAGGCTTCTTTTCTTCTAAGACCAGCCCTATGCTTTTATGGAGGTACTATCTTCATGTTATTCATAGTAATGAGATGGGCTGATTTTGTGTTGACCGATTCCTGGTGTATATTTTGGAAAGCAATTGCATAATACTGGAAGAAATTTGTTAAAAAGCAGTTCAGAGAACAATATTTTGGTAATACCAGCAGTTAGTGCACAAACCTTTAAACGTCCATCCACATAAAAGTCATACATATTTGACACTGTTATATATTGGGAGAAGGCAGTGCCATACCACCTCACTAGTTTCTTGCCTAGAACAGCAATGTTTTTCCCATATTGGTCTCAGTGCTCACTTCTAAGAATTGGGTCCCTCTATTTTTCCTCATGTAGCCCAAGGTTCCAAGATTGAAAGTAGTGAAACACATCAACATATATTGAAAAGGAAGGATAGGTGTTCACCAGGTGGAGTGTATACATAAGAAAGTAGAGTTGTATCAATTGTATCTGGTAGAATAATTACATGGATGTGGTTGACTAAGTCTGAATCATATTGGTTACTCATTGATTTTACTGGTCACCAGAATTGGCTATGACAGTTGCAGAATCATTCAAATACAGTCTACGATTAACTGAGGGGGACTGTCCTTATCATGTGACAATAATAAGAAGAAATATTTACTTTCTGAATATTGTCTGAGGGGATTACAGATTCAGTACAAACGGTTTTGAGTATTGCATTTATGACTTATGTTGACACAGAAGGAATGTGGGTATTCAAATTTGATCAAGACAGTGGTAATGGAGCAGCAGTCAACTACAGGCATGTTGTTGCAATTTGCCAGAAAATGATGTGTACAAAATGTGACTCAGAGTAACTGTGGCTTGATAATGAAAATTTTGTTGCTTGTCAAATATGTTATGTTAGTGGTGGTTGTCTTCAAAGTCAGACTCATTTGAGTCCACACATGGTAGCATTTGTTCCTTTCTCAGCTCAGAACATTCCTGCATGTCTTTTTCCATGAAGCTTTGCAGACATTCAGTGAACAATTATATTTTATTATATAGTTATCTGCTGCTAACTGTGTGTAAATAAAAGAACATTGTACAGTAGGTACTTACCAAATGAGGCAGTGCAGTTGTTAAGATGATGACCTCATAATATTTGGGAGAATGGAGTTAGCATCCACCTATTCTGATTTAGGCTGTCCATAGTTTTCCTAAATCATTTTATAAATGTCAGAACAATTTCACCAGCAACACCATGATCAATCCCATGTCTTATGCGCATAAAACCAGACTCATATACTCCATTTGTATACAGGGTGTGTCACCTAACATTACCACTGGATATATTTCGTAAACCACATCAAATACTGACGAACCGATACCACAGACCGAACGCGAGGAGAGGGGCTAGTGTAATTGTTTAATACAAACCATACAAAAATGCACGGAAGTATGTTTTTTAACACAAACCTACGTTTTTTAAATGGAACCCCATTAGTTTTGTTAGCACATCTGAACATATAAACAAATACGTAATCAGTGCCATTTGTTGCATTGTAAAATGTTAATTACATCCAGAGATATTGTAACCTAAAGTTGACGATTGAGTACCACTCCTCCGCTGTTCGATCATGTGTATCGGAGAGCACAGCAACATATATCGCGTTTCTACAGAATGATCAGCCAACGATGCTCGAAAATGTCCCACTGGAAACGCGTCGACGTATGTGGTATCAGCATGATGGTGCACCCGCACATTTCGCAATTAACACTAGGCTGACCCTTGACAGGATGTTCGATGGGCGTTTCATAGGACGTGGAGGATGCATAAATTGGCCAGCCTGTTCTCCTGATCTTACACCTCTGGACTTCTTTCTGTGGGGTACGTCAAAGAAGAGTGTGTACTGTGATGTGCTTACAACCCCAGAGGATATGAAACAACGTATTGTGGCAGCCTGCGGCGACATTACACCAGATGTACTGCAGCATGTACGACATTCATTACGCCAGAGATTGCAGTTGTGTGCAGCAAATGATGGCCACCATATTGAACATCTATTGGCCTGACATGTCAGTACACACTCTATTCCACCCCGTGGTTGAAAACAGAAACCATGTGTGTACTTGTACCTCACCCCCCATGGTAATGTACATGTGCGTCAGTGAAAAAGACCAATAAAAAGGTGTTAGTATGTGGACGGAATGTGCTGTTCCAGTCTCTTCTGTACCTAAGGTCCATCACCGTTCCCTTTGGATTCCTACGTAGTTCGGTGCTCTCCGATACACACGATCGAACAGCGGATGAGTGGTACTCAAGTGTCAACTTTAGATTACAATATATCTGGATGTAATTAACATTTTACAATGCAACAAACAGCACTGATTACGTGTTTGTTTATATGTTCAGATGTGCTAACAAAACTAATGGGGTTCCATTTAAAAAACGTAGGTTTGTGTTAAAAAACATACTTTCGTGCATTTTTGTGTGGTTTGTATTAAACAATTACACTAGCCCCTCTCCTCACATTCGGTCTGTGGAATCGGTTCGTCAGTATTTGATGTGGTTTACGAAATATATCCAGCGGTAATGTTAGGTGACTCATCCTGTATATATTTTGAGCTGTTTATTTTAATTGTATTACATAACCATGAAATGATGTCAGGTTGAATAAATAAAGCAAACCAAACCAGAAGCTGCATGATATTGTGTTTTCACAGATTTCAACAACACATTTGTAGTAAGCTGCTTTCTCTTTCCACTGAGTTGATCAGTTTTAATGAAATATTTCACAATGCTGAGTGACAGTTAAAGTTAAAAAACAGTAATATACTCATGTGCGATGATAAATAGTTCCTTAGTAAGGTGAGTAGTGTTGTTCCTTTTGTGCCAGGGTCTTACACCAAGTTAAAGCTTGTAAGGAATTTTATAAGCTAATATAAAAAGAGGTTAAGAGAGCACGTGAAAGATGTTCCAAGTGTGGTTGCACAGTGATAAAACAGTGGACTTAAATTTAGGATGACCACATTTCAAGATCCTAAGTGTCAATACAGGCTTAGGATTTGTATTGTTACTCTAGAATTGGGTAATACAAATGTTGAGATGGGCCTTTGAAGTGGACATAAATTTCAGTCCCCATTCCTGTCCAGTAAGACATTGTGTTCTCTTTACAATGACATTGTTGTCAGTGAGCATTAAGCCCAAATCTTCCTTCATTCCACAAGATCAAGAGAAATAACACTGTTAAACAATTCTGAAATGACTGTTTTAGATAGTAGTTATTGCTTACAGCCTTGTCCTGGTTTTTATTTTTTCACCAAATGAACATTTAGATACAAGCATAAAATTCCCTTCTTTTGGACGAGTTTTATACTGGCTACCAAGGAGCTTCTCCTTTAATTAATGTTTTTTGTACATGTGTGTAAAATATTGCATAGGAAATGGTAACAACTGTTTTCGTAATATATTTCAGGCCCATTTTCTTGCATGCTGGTATTGTACTGACAAGTATGACATCATCAAACAATTTATAATTTCTGGTTTCTTCCGCTTTTGTAACTTTTAAAACAGTGGATTTGTTTGAAAGAACTATATTACAATGCTGTTTAGATAACTGAAATTTAAAAGTATTAAATATCTTAGTTAATCCATTTGTGATTTAGTGGTTTTTTTGAAATTAGTGTAGTATAATATAATAGCTCTCTTCCAATATAAAAAAAGAAAATGTTTAGGTGCAGTACTGTAAACTTGCATTCTGATATACATATTTTAATTACTCTTGTATTCTATGCTTTTTAATCACTAATTATGTGTTTATAGCATTGTCACTCTACTAAGAACTGAGACGTTATTTCCATAAATTGGGAATATTGTAACAGATAATGGTACTGGCTTGGATGCATATTTTATCTGTGCTTATTGATGATACTGGACTGCATTTTTATTAATGTTGCTACAGAAGGCTAATCTACTTCATAAAAAAATTTCTTATTCTGCTGCGTAAAATATTTTTTTTGTTTCTGCAATTTTGAGAGACAAACATTGTGTTTGCCTCCGTCTGTGTTTCCGCTTGTAAGGCAGCCTTTCAGCAGCATTTCTTTCTCGTCTGTTGCTTCTTAATGTATTACAGTGATCGTAATGAAAGATATCTTCCTTCTAGCAGCTAGCAGTATTTTCTGAACTGAAGTTAGTTTGTGCATCACATGATTTCAGAAAAGTCAAGGTTGACTAGTGATGCATATATCTTGGAATTGTTACATTCTTATACTGCTACATAGATGCATGTTTGGCATGAGAACACTCATTAATACAGCACACAATAAAGGAAAAGGCAGTTTTATAATTCATGGTATCACCAATGTAGTGTTTGAGGTTAAACTAAATGTGTTCCTTCGTACCACCAGTCATCCATAGCACTCCTCAGTCGGTAGCATCAGTGATGTCTGGATGAACATTTTCCTCTTCCAAATCAGTGTCATTAATTATTATTGAAACTTGTTGTGGACATCTTTTGCTTTGCAGCTATCTTCTTCTGCATATATGTATCTTTTAAGACAGGTCATTTTATTATTTTACCGCACTGCTCTACATCACCCAACAATATTTGCATGATAAACATGAGGACAAATACTGAGACATAATAACACTCAAAGGATTATTATATTGTCAACATTTTAGGTTTACAAAATTAGAAGCATATTGTGAGGGGAGTTCTGCTTATGATCTGTCCAAATGACCTTCTTGTCCAGTATTTAAGTCTTTACATAAACAAGACCTGAAACTAAAGTTGGACGTTATCAGTGCGGCAGAGAAAAAAAGGCTACACATTAAAACATTTGCTTCTTATAGTCCAGTCAAATTGCTGATATACCTTGTAAAAGGTGGGGTAGAAGAGTTTATTTTTTCAACTCGTTCATATGGTTGGAAAGATTAGAAAACCGAGTTTTGCCAACAAAATTTCGCTTGGGAAAACTTTCTGCAGTCAAAAAACTTGGAAAATTTCGGTATTTTTCAGTTTTTTCAAAATGTCTCTGTTTCATTTGCTCTTATCGCTTTAACGTCTATTTTCTTTTTTAAAGAGCACAAAATTCTCTACAAATTTGATTCTTGCCATTTTTTTCTACTCCCAATATCTAAGGCGCTACAGTGCCTAAAAAAAATACCAATTTTTCAAATTTTGAGCATAGTGGCAAGATACCTTATTTTTTAACACTATTTTTTCTGTTTCTGTTTGTGTAGTATAAATGCATTATACATCATGTTACATATTGGGATTTACCACCTCACTTTCAGGTATTCAATTTCTCTGTAAGCAACATGAGGATTGCTGGGCACCCAACTATTGTGATTCTTAAATCACTACCTCAAGTTCACTATGGGGCACCTCTGCAATGGTATTTGTGAAACTATAAATATAAAAATACATCATTAAGACACACACAAACAAACAAACAAACACACACACACACACACACACACACACACACACACACACACACACACATACACACGCACACAAAATAACTTGCCTCAGGAAACTGAACTATAATTAGCTGCAATAGGCAACCTAATTAGGTAGGAAATTATTCATGTATATAAAAGCCACGCAGTTGACATAAAAAATAAGTAGCTTTATTACAATTAAAATGCATTGTCAGTTACTAAAAATGTTGACAGTTCTGGGTGTGCAATACTTGTAACATCGCACTTTAGCGCACTTGAGACAGATATGAGCATCACTTCCAAAGTTTTGATGGGCCAGGTTCCTCAGTGTCACCAGAAATACCTTGCGGGTTCAGGGTCTGTTCATAGAGTTGATCCCAGATTGACCTCTTCTTTAAACAGCGAGTCAGCCTCAGCAAGTTCGTTGATTTCACCAGCGGTTTCCTCAACATCCTCATAACGTCTTCTTCACTGTCTTCATATAAAAATTTTGGCACGTTTCCACAGTTGACCTCAATACATTTCTTACAAATTGAAGAACATTTCAAACCCACTTTTCTGCAGGAGCACGCTCCACCACAGTTCAGCATGCATGAGCATGAAACAATGTGAAGAAGTGCTTCAGGTGCTGGATCTTGGCTCATTATAACGGGTATTGGACTGTGGTCACTGTGATTCCAGCCCCATTTCTCAGGAGCTTTCCAGTTTCCCATCCAACTTTGGACTTGTTGGTAAGTCCGCAACGAATGATGTTGTGCAGCATCTTGTGTAGGTGGCAACCGTCCGTAACCTGTTCTCCTGCTGTTATTATTTCTCCGCGGGTAGCATGAGGTTTATTGAATGTGCAAAGGGCTGAGGTTAGGTGTTGATTTTTCACAACAATATTGCAGCACTTAATTTTTCTTTGAACAAAAAAAGCGAATGTTGTATCACATCCGCTAAAGGTGTAAGTATATTCACTGTCAAACTTGTAAGCTGCAGTGGAAAACCACTTGTCTTCTGCATTTCTTCTTCCTGGCTTTAAGAAAAATAAGTTTTTAATAAGTTTTCAATGCCTTGCCCCAACCGGTCATGAGCACAAGCAGGTCAACATCTTCTCCTACAGTGACAACACTTCCAAAATCTTTGGTTATTGAAATGGCAGCTGTTACAATCATAACGTCAGCATCTTCTTGTGCCTGGAGCAATTCAATGCTACGCTCCAGAAATTCCTTTTTAAGAAGTGTGATGAAACGCATCTTGTTTCGTTCATTGTACAAGAACTTGTCCTGAGGGACTTAGTTCACCATCTCTGATTCAACCACAACGTCAACCGAAGAATGTTTTTTGGACCTACGAATCCTCTCCCTCACATGGATACCCCCAAATACAATAGCAAATTGAGACCTAAAATGACGTTGCAGGCAAGAAACATAGCTTGACTTGAAGCAAACATTTTGAGCCTAAGTCGCTTTGTGGATAAGGTACCCTCCATTAATGACAAAAAATTTACTCGGTCCACCTGACTTCACATCTTCCACTGAAACGAAGGCCAAAGAATAAATACGCTTTTGTCCGCTAAAGAACAATTCCTACATACTTTCTCTTATAACTGATCATTAACGTCAATCAACTGTAGAAAATTTACGGCATCTGCATGCAATCGTATTACATATTGTAACACAAATAAACTTCACACAATCCAACGTGAATGTGTTCGTAGTTACTGAATATGATGCTATTTGTCCTGGCCCTACAGCAGAGTGAAATGGTAAATTCCAATGAATAACATTATGAGTAATATGTTTATACTACACAAATAGAAACTGAAATAACAGTGTTCAAAAATTAGGTATTTTGCCACTTTGCTCGAAATTTGAAAAAATGATATTTTTTGATGTGCTGTAGCGTCTTAGATATTGGGAGTAGAAAAAAATGGTACAAATCAAATTTGTAGAGAATTTTGTGCTCTTTAAAAAAGAAAATAGACGTCAAAGCGATAGGAGCAAATGAAGCTGAGATATTTTGAAAAAACTGAAAAAAGTCCGAAATTTTTGAAGTTTTTTGACTGCAGAAAGTTTTTCCAACAGAAATTTTGTTAACAAAACTTCGTTTTCTAACCTTTCCAACAATATGAACGAGTTAAAAAAATAAAATCTCCTACCCCACCTTTTGCAAGGTACAGGCTTTTTTCTGACAGTTTCACTGGACTACTTAGTTACATTATCGCAATTTATATATAGAATTTTTTGGAACCTTAAACCATATGGAAAGTGTTTTAAAACTGTAATTTACTCTAAAGATATCATGAAATTTGCAGTATAACAACACCACCAACAAATACAATGTTCTTTCCATCAAGTATCCTCACAAATATGTTCACATTAAAGGACTGAAACTGATACCAGTTCCTTTTCAACTTTTTTTTAACTTAGTTAAGCAACAAATGTCTCCAAATTAACTTGAGAAAATATGTTGCAGTAATGTGTACAAGAGATTACCTCTGACTCTACTTCTGCACTACATGTGAAGAAAACAGCCTTTACTCGATAGTTAGTTACATGACAGTTATCCTTAGGTAAGACGATATGAAAAATTTTTTGTTCATTATTCTTCTTCTGGACGGGGGGGAATGGAAGCAACGGAACAGAAGAAATTTGCACACACACACACACACACACACACACACACACACACACACACTAGAAAGGAAAGAAAGGAATGTTAATAAAGGAGAACTATTTAGTGGACAGTTTCCATTTCCATTTTTTTCGCATGTCCTGCCATAGTATTTACTTACCTAGTTTGTACATCTCATCAAGGCATCTAAGTGTAAATAATTTTGCAGTTACAGTAATCTTTCAAGAGTAGCAGTTCCTTAAAAGGAGATGTGAATAGTGTTTACTGTGTTATACAGGGATGCTAAAATATACAGTACGTGTCATTGACAAAATTTTTAAAAATGCCAAATAATTTTATTAAACAGTATAAAAACAGCAACTGACATTGTAACTCAGTTTATGTTCCTTTAAAGAGCATGTGATTTCATCTTGAATCCTAGGAGGCATTAGCAATTCAGTAGTCCCCAGTGACACACTCATCTGAAATGAAAGTAGGAAGGTAAGCTGGTGTAGTGCTCATGATCCCATGAATCATTATATAAAGGAAATATGTACAATATTATGAAATTTCAAGGCAATTAAGAACGATATCCATTACAAATTGGTTCTTGTCTTTAAGTTAAGAAGCTCAGAAATGTCATATTTGTATCCATACAGGAGGAAACTTTGCTTCAAAGAGGATAATGTTTGATATAGATGCTCAATCTCATAGCAAGTGACCTGTTCCAGAATGTAAATGATAGAATGACAAGAGATCACAAAACTTACTTCGTGCCAGTATAGGAAAATGCTTGTTATTGACCAATAGTTCTCAGTGTCTTGTAATTCGGTGTGTGTTCATTTGGGATATCCATTCTCATGGGTTTCCGTAAGTGGTATATCAGTTGTTTATACTAACATTGTTATGCAAAAAATGTAAGTGTAGTATTAACAACAGTATATTTTGAATGCTCTGTTCTAAGTAACCTTAAGTAAAACAGCCATCAAAATGAAGATTGATTTGAACACCCCAGTAGTTCAGTAGGAACAGCCCTATTACTGGTACTGTGTTCTTGCTTCCATTCTGTAAATTGGCCCACCTAATCTATTTTGCATTGGGCATATCCATACTGTGGCGTCCTTTCCATTTTAACATACATAGACCTTTGACA
Source organism: Schistocerca gregaria (assembly GCF_023897955.1). Taxonomy (NCBI): domain Eukaryota; kingdom Metazoa; phylum Arthropoda; class Insecta; order Orthoptera; family Acrididae; genus Schistocerca; species Schistocerca gregaria. Next base: position 183,686,952 of record NC_064920.1, on the reverse strand, counting down.
GAAAGGAAGGAAAAAAAAAATGTTCGACCAACTGAGATTGTACTAAGAACACTTATATAAGTGGCTCAGTGCTTATTTTTTGAGTTGCCAAGATTCAAAGAATAATATTACAAACAGTGAGTTGTACAGTATGTATGACTAGAAAGTTATCCCTTATAATTTTATGTTGTGTGATAAAGTTTCCCATTTTCTTAATTTCAGTAGTGCTGCCTGCACTATATAGCATTGATTGTTAGAGTGGATTAAAATACAAGGCTAATAAAGAAACTTCTGTTTGAAATGCATGCTCCATCAGTATTACTAGAAAAAATTTATTGTCTGAGATGGCATGACGATAAGACACTGAACATGTATTGAAGAATAACAAGAGCTCAAATCCCCATCTGGTTGTTCTAAACTAGGACTGCTATGTTTAATCTAAATCACTTCAGTTAAATTTGTTTCCTTTAACCAGACTATGGCCAATTTCCTTCCCCATCCATCTGCAATAGGGACAGTGCTCCATGTATAATGACCACAGTGTCAACAGGATGTCAAGTGCTCAGCATCCTTTGGATGTGAAGCAGGAAGAGATTTTTCTTACAGGTCACTACACAATACAGATAGTAAAGTGTTCTTAATAAATACTGTAAGCTTAAAGGTCAATCTCTCTCTCTCTCTCTCTCTCTCTCTCTCTCTCTCTCTCTCTCTCTCTCTCTCTCTGTTTTCTCACATACCCTCACCCACACTGAAAATATTTTAAATTATGCCAGTTATTTTGCCAAACTGTTGACATTTAACATAAACCATCATAAAAATTGCTGTAAATCTTGATTCGTTACTCTGTGTAATCATGTTATTTCACAACAGAACACTCACACTTTTCCTGTTTCTGTGGAATGGAGATGTTAGTCTGATCTCAGTGTGTCTCGTGTGGTTTTTAATCTGTTACCATGCTATCAATCAAACTGTCAAAATTTCTGTTAAAATATAATTACACACATGTGTGGAGAATTCAGTAGGGAAATGTATTCTACTGTTTGTTCATGCAACTTCATTATAGAAGGCTCAACTTAGGTACTCCATTCTGTAAGAAGCTTGTTTCTGTTAATCTCCTTGTGTGGGTGGTGCACACCACTAATGGATAGATGTTCCCAAGTAGCCAAAATACATTGGAACTGTATTAACACAGCACCTTAAGCATGCACAACAGAAAGCAGCCTTCGAATTAATACAGCTAAAAGACCAAACATAATGACAGTTTCTTAAATGCATAAACTGCACTGTTATGCCAATGCACTCACTGACTTAAGTACACCATGCAGTCGCTGAATTAAGTACATTGTTGGTGCTAATAGGGTATCACTATAGTAGATGAATTTCTTGTTAATGCACTCGTGATTATTTGGCTGTAGGCTTTGACTGATGTATGCTACCCACTCAGCCTGACTGGAGAGTGCCTGGGTGCTGTCCCATGAAACTATCTGGCAATGGGATACCCAGAAATCATGGTAGTAGCATATGACTCATGGAGGTGAACCTGTCCCATTGATAGCAGTGCTGTATCCTGTGAATGTTCAAGGGGGTGTTAAATAAGTAATGCTACACACTTTTCTTCGGGGGTGGAGGACATGGAATTTGTTGTGTGACATGATGTAATACTCCCACTACAACCCCTATAGTTTCATAAAGTTCCAGTAGGTGGGGGTGCTATGCATAGGTTTCAAAATGGCATATGTAACAGATATGTTCCAAGCAGGGAGCTGTCATTCAGTTTCTTCTAGCAGAAAGCCAGAGCATCACATATATTCATAGGTGCTCACAGAATGTTTACAGAGACATGGCAGTGAACAACAGAATGGAAAGTTATTGCACAAGGCATCTGTCGTCATTGCAATGAGGTTGTGCAGACCTGTTCAACCTCCCACCAGATAGCTGGCCTCTCACAGCTGTGACTCCTGCAGTGTTGGAATGTGTAGATCCTCTCATTCAATGTGATGAACATATCACAATCAAATATGTTGCTGCTTGACTGAATATCTCTGTTGATAGTGTTGACACACTCGTCCACCAATTGGTGTACTCCAAGGTGTGTGCCCACTGAGTTCATCATCACCTAACAGAAAACCGTAAAGAGCAACAAAGAACCCTCTGTGCAGAACTGCTTGCATGTTGTAAGGCTGATCATGACAATTTTATGTCAAACATTGTCACAGGAAACAAAACATGGCTTCATCACTGTGAACTGAAAACAAAGTGGCAGTCCATGGAGAGGCACCACCCTGCCTCTCCTCTTAAGAAAAAGTTCAAAACCATACCCTCAGCTGGTGAAGTCAAGTTGACAGTCTCCTGGAACTCTGAAGGGGTTATTCTGTTTGTGGCACCATGAGGAAGGACATCAATCAACACTGAATTGTATTGCGCTAGCCTCAGGAAACTGAAGAAATTACTTCAGCATGTTCATTGCCACAAAAATGCAAATGAACTTCTCCATGACATTGCAAGGTCTTACACAAGTCTGCACACGTCAATGGACTGTTTGTCCTCATTCGCACTACAACTCTGATATCGCACCTTCTGGCTTCCACCTGTTTGGTCCAATGAAAGATGCACTCCACAGGAAGCAATATGTGGATGATGGGGAGGTTATTGATGCAGGAAGACATTGGCTCTGATGTTAACCAGTGGAGTGGTACCATGCAGGCCTACAGGCTCACTGAGTAAGGTGGCATAAGGCTGTCACGTTGAATTGTGATTATGTTGAAAAATAGGGTTTTGTAGTCAGAAGAGTTGGAAATAATGTGGTGTGTTGGAATCCTAAGTAAAACCAACTGTCCTTCAGAAAAAAAGCGTTGGATTATGTACTGAATGCCCCTTGTAACATCACCAGGTCCTGCAGCAGCTGCTGCATGTGTTAAGTCCCTTGGTTATGTCACGAGCACCTTGGAAGGGTGACAACCACAGTATGCCATTCTGTGATTGGCAGCTAGGCTATAGGTGTCAACCTAGGCTACAGTCTATCTGCTGCATGGAGAAGATGGTGGAACCACCATGGTAGTCAGCAGCTGTGATGTAGATGGCAACCATGGATGTAGCATACCCGCTCCCCCAAGGGAGTGATGATGACCCCATTGGGAGAAGAAGCACCTCTCAAGGGGTGTAGGATGGCGGTTCCAGAAATGGGTGCCAGAATGTAGCATACCCGCTCACCCAAGGGAGTGACGATGACCCCATTGGGAGAAGAAGCACCTCTCAAGGGGTGTAGGATGGCGGTTCCAGAAATGGGTGCCAGAATGTAGCATACCCGCTCCCCCAAGGGAGTGATGATGACCCCATTGGGAGAAGAAGCACCTCTCAAGGGGTGTAGGATGGCGGTTCCAGAAATGGATGCCAGAATGGCGGAGACTGGAGCCCAAAATTGTTGCCAAAGGCTGATGGCATGAAGGTGGTCGTGAAGAGGGAGAGACACAACTAACTCTGATGAAGGAGAAGCAAACTTGGGAAAAAGAACCACACATGGTTGGTGCTGGGAAATATGACCTAGATGCTGAAGGCAGCAAGATCCGGCAGGGCAAAACTTTCTGAAAATGGAGAACAGAAGCATCGGCAAAGTCAAACTGAAGTCCCATGGAGGATGTCCTGAAGGTGAGGCAGGTACTCTTCAGGGTGAAGAAGGCCCTTAAGAGTACTGGTGACAATTACAACAGGAGATGTCTGGGAGTGGAGATCAGGGCTGAGCAGTGCAGAATGGGCGCCGGTTGGAGGTGGGATATGCACCACAATGTTGCCTGTTTGAGAGGTGAGTATGACCCACACTTAGAAGGAAGGTCAAGCTGCGGGCAGTGGAGTAGGAAATGGTGAAATGATGCCACAATCAAATGGAGAGGGACAGTTTACAACAAGGGCTGAGGGCACAGAAAGCACAGGGGAAGGAGAAGGCCAATGGATGGGACATTTGTAAGCAGTGGTGATGATGCCTGTTGAGGCACTGGCTGAAGAGGTGTTGAGACTGGAAGGGGCACTGGAACCGGTTGAGACACTGGAACCGGTTGAGACACTGGAACCTGAGGAGTTGCCAGGGCCAGCAGAGACGCCGAGACCAAGGAGGCAGTGCAGGAGGCAGAGCTGCCAGAGGCGGCTAGGAGACAATCATCACAGGGGGAACAGAGTCCTCAAAGAAGTGTGTGGTTGCATAATGGATGTGAGTAATGAGTCCAAGACATTGTTGAACTCCAGAGGAGGTGGAGGCCTCAGCACGTGCGCGAGGGTGAGGCAGCAACAGAACAGGCAAGCTGCCACAAAAGCAGCTTGGAGATGCCGTCTTAGATCTATACTTGTTGCAGAAGCTGTGATGACACATTCTGCACTTGAAGTGGCATTACCATTGAATGTTGAACCAAGTTAGTAATGGTAGTAATGGTGTGGAGCAACAGTTGTATTCACTGCCCCCATAACAGCAAAAACTTAGTAAGTGACAGTTCAAACATCAGGTCAGCCATGACAAATGTGTTAACTTGACTAACATGATTCTTCATGCACAACAGTTAAACTCACAATGTTAGAGAACTGAGAACAGCAGTTTCTTGACAGAAAATCTGTGCACAGTGTGTGTGTCCCCCCACAAACACCGAGTTTCTTCTCATGTATTTTTTTTACTCTGTTACAGAGCACCCAGTGCAATTGTCAAAGTTTCTATTGAAATGTAATCACACACTTGCATGAATAATTCAGTAGAGAAATGTCTTTTGCTCTTTGTGTATGCACCTTCATTATAGGAGGCTCAATTTAGGGCACTCCCTCTTTAAAGAAGCTTATTCCTGTTAAGTCCCTTGCTGTATATAATGCATGTTACTGATGGTTATATGTGCCCAGGTAGCCAGAGAACAATGGAATTTTATTAAACTAGCACTTTCAGCAAGAACAACAGGAAGAAGCTTCTGAAGTAATACAACTAAAAATCATTTTGACTTGATAATAGTTTGACACCAAACACAATGACAGTTTCTTGAATGCACAAGTCACCCTTTTATGCTAATCTAATCACTGGGTTATGTAACCCATTGTTTCCAATGGGATATCACTGACATAGATGAAGTTCATATTGATGCACTCACAATGGTTTGGCAGTTTGGACACAAAGCAAGGCCATAGACTCAGACCAGTGTGTGTTGCGAGCTTGACTTCGAGCCCAGGGAACCGTAACTGTAAACTCCCACTGTCGACTGGCTGGATAGTGTCTGGCCAGTGCCCAATAAAGCTGTCTGGTGGAGGAATAGCTGGAAATCATGGTGGTTAGCTTGCGACTTGCGGAGGTGAGCTAGTGCTGTTGATAGTAGCGCTGTATCCTGCATATGTGGTGCCATAAGGTACCACAGTGGCTGCTGCTGCAGGCGCCTTGGGGGGACAGCCTCCTGCAGTGCACCACTATGTGGTTGGCAGCTAGGCCTTTGGTGCCAGCCTTGGCAACAGCAATCCAGTAACAAATAGAAACAGCACATCAGCCACTTGGAACAATTATAGTTCATGCAATAGATGCATTTTGTCTACTTTTTTTCACTGAAAAAGTTTGTGATGTTCAGTCATTCTTCAACATTACGTATATTACTCTTTTTCCATTCTACCAGTAAAAATTCAAGCAACTAGAATTTACTTATTATCTTTTTAACACTGTGTTTTTCATGTGCTGTACTTGCAGTGGCTTCTTTTTATCTCATAAATTACAGATAGTCTTGTTGCAGTCATGCATTTACAGCTCAAAGCATATTAGGCTCAGTTGAAGTGAAAACATAGCCATTATTTTAGTTACGGCATTTTACTTTGATTATAGTTCTTTGAGTGAGTGATCAACAGCGCAGTTAATATAAACACATCACTAGCTTTGCTAACATTTTACTAACTTTTCATTGCATATTTCAGATCAAGAAAACCAGCATTATGTGGTTTGACTTGAGTTAGTTTTACAAGAGGATAAATAGATTCATACATTGTAGCTGTAAATCCCATTATGATGCCTAAATTTATATAGTAGCTCATTCCACTATTGTGTTATTGTGATGTATCAGTATATCAATTAAAATATAAGATCATATATCTTAATCTTTGGTAAAATAGTGTAATATTTTAATGGGACACTTCAAAATTTTATCTTTCTTGATCTAAAATAACTTAAGATCATGAGTGCTTTTTAATCTGCATGACTGTATATGACACAGAAGTCTTTTGCAAGTAGAGTAGACTAGAAGTTTTAAGTAGTGATAATTTAATAGTTATAGTGTTTTGAATGAACTCACATAAGCCTGTGCACAAAATTATTTATCCTTAGTGAAATTCCCACTAGCTTTACGCACCTGAAGATGACTTTAACAGTTATCAAGGGATATTGAAAATATTGTGGCTATATTTACAACTGATTTTATTCACAATCATTTTGAAGCCCTCCAAAGGAAAGAAAAATTACTTCCTTAGCAGTAAGGATGAGTACACTACTTTGGAGGCACTTGTATGTGTCTAAAAGTGAAACCTGTAATAATGGAGCCACCTACAATAGAAATTTATTTTAATAAAATTCTTAGAGAAACTACATGTTAGGGAGACAAAAATCTTCGTATATTTGTTTTCTGATTTAAATTTTGGCAATTAAATATAGCCACAATACCTACATATTTTGAATACACCCTTGATATGCAAGCTTAATTTTAGTCCATGACATTTTTCCCTTTTAGGCAATATTTGCCAGTAGCATTCCAGAGATTATAGAGCTGGTAGGCACTAGATCCAAGTATGGTGGCGAGTACAAGCGGGAGCATGGAAAGAGGTACACCCATTGTTGTTGACTTACCTTTTGCTAATTAAAAAATAGAAATACTGAAATCATTTATTGTTTTATAATGTGTTATTTTCGTATACATAATGATATTAGTAGCTTACTCATCAGCTTTGTGTTAACTGTAGTTCCAACCTCTTGACAAGCTTTCAGATAATTGAAGAATATTGGCATTTTTCTGTTTATAGAGAGAGATCAATGTATCTCGGACTATTGTTTGAAAATACCTCTGATGTTGGTCAGTATGTTGTCTTACACAATTTGTCATGATGGTAAGAAATTGTAGTTGCACTGAACTGTAAGAATATTCATCCTAAACATTATACTTAATATTTGGTTTCAGTATTTCTACATTTGAAACTAAGCTTTGCGAACTGTTAGTGATTAACCGGTTTTGTTTGATTTAGATGTATTTTTAAAGCCACAGTTATGAAACTATAACAGAACTGTCAGCTGCTCTGCTCTCTAAAATATGTTCATGCTCTTTCAGATTCTTCGCATAAGTTGTGTTGCTACCAAGTTTTGCTTGTGAACCAACTATTTTTTGTGCTTCTTTAAAAATATAAATTAGTCGCCATGCTGCTTATTAGATACATGTGGTGACTGCCATCACAGGCTCATGAAGGAGCTATTTTTTCCAGCATTTTGCCATAATTTTTGTTTTACCAGCAAAAGGAAGCAATCATAATGCTAACACATAACAGTATGAATAAAGCAGAACTCAGTTGATATTAAATAAAACATTGGTTTTTCTCATCAGCACATAAATACACTCTCCAAATTTTCCCTCATAAGACAAGTTGTTTTATGTAAAGGCCTTTCATAGAACAGTGTTAAATCCAACTTGGTGGTCCAGTGTTTTCTATGGAAGGAAAACCGTAACTATTTGAGAAAGTGATCTGGCAATATTTCTAACCATTCTTTTCTTTACTTAAAAGCAAACTGCAGGCACATCATAAGACACTTCATCAAATATCATAAGTAATCGAAAAATCGTATCCAGTTAGAGAGACAGAAACATTGCTACTTACTAAGTGCCAACAGCTGATTGACGCATACATAGAAACTTATATAAGTCATTAGCTTCAGCTGCCCTCAAACAGAAAACCTTAAAGTTCTGAAAACTAAAGAATATTTATAAGTCTTGTATGACTTTGTCAAACTTGCGCTGCTAGGTGAGCAGAGTTTCAAATTTTTTGTTTGGATGCAATTTGTTTATGCACTTAGTATTGTCTCTATAAGTAACAAAAAATGTTGGGAGAGAGACTAAAAGTAATTGTGATGGAATTGCTACTGATGAGTTACCTATTCCTCCAATGCTAATCTGTTCCAATGACTTTTGTACCAAAACAGAGGGGCATTATCCTTTTCAGTGTAACTGATATTTTATTAATTGGGCACTAGGACATTATTTTATAAAATTGTATATTACAGTTATGCACACAAAAAAGATAAAACAATGTTCAAATGAAAGCTATCATGCTACAAAACCTAGGTGAAGCAAGTAAAAGAATAATCCAGTTTGTCATTAGTGTACCATATACTGAAGAGGTTAATAAGTGTAGCAAGTAATTCTCATATCTGCCAGTATGTATTTCACATATCAGATGAATAATATGGACACTTATTTTCCTAATTTTGTTGAGTCACCATGTAAGAAAACCTAGTCTGTTAACTGAAGTTATCTTTTATATTTCTAAAAGTTGTGTAGTGGCAGATTACCATTTTATTCCCTATGCAGTCGAATCACTCTTCTTGCAAGCTTTGTCATTGATTTGTTTCATTTGAGTGACTTATGTTTTAAAAACATTTAAATTGGAATTGTGCCTCAGTTTGATTCAACTGCTGACAAGAGGGGTTATCTTCCAGTAAAAATGCCTGAGTTTGTGATAATCTCAAGAATAATGTCCTTTGTCAGCAACAATCTTGAAAATAAATTTGTTAATTTGAGTCTGAACCACAGCTTTTATTCTATGCGGCCTATGTAGGATTGCGAAGAAAACATTCATATATAGTTTTATGTTACTAAGGCTCTATATGAACACTATTGTGGCATTTATTTTGTGGTTAACTTGGAGACACCTTACCTGATTTTCTTAACAGGAGTCTGCATGTGATTGTTCCTGTAATCCTCATTAACAAGCATGTGGTTAGTAACTGAATGTTCTTTACTCTGTGCATATTAACCGTTTCAGAAGACACGTAAGAAGTGTTCACTAACAGTAACCTCACATTATATACCAAATACCGAAATATTTCTATATATACCATAAAAATAGACCTTGCTGCAGTATAGTACCTTAAGCATACTGGGCATGGGAGTTTTTGTCACTATAGAAATGTTGTCCACAGGTGTCTAGTCTGCATGGGAGGGATTTATTGGTGTGAAAAAATGGCAGCTATCGAAATGCAGGTATTGTTGGTGGTTAGTGGGTTCAATTTGGACATAAGTGCTGTGGAGCCATCAGAGAGGTGGAGGTCAATGCGCAGGAAAGAGGCACATTAGATAAAGGAGGCCCAGGTGAATCGGATGGGAGAGAACATGTTGAGGTTGGAAGAAATGAGGATAGAGTGTCTTGGCCCTGAGTGCAGATCATGACGATATCTTCATTGAATCTTACCCACATGAGGGTTTGAGAGTTTTGGGAGGCTAGGAAGGTTTTCTCTACATGGCCCATAAACATGTTGGCATAGGAAGGTTCCATGCGGGTGCCCATGACTGTGCTTCAGAATTGTTTGTATACCTTCCACTCAAAAGAAAAGTAGTTTTGAGTCATGATAGAATTGGTAAGATGTATAAGGAATTTGATGATGATTTGGAGCTTGAAGGAAGTGGGTAGTGTCTTTGATGTGGATGGTAGTCGGTTGGAGGTGTTGGCCAGTGAGGGCCGAAATTCTTCCAGTGTGGGGTGCAATAACCAGCTACAATGGGGTGTCCAGTATTGTTGGGTTATTATTTTTGGAATCATCTAGAAGATGGGTGTGTGGAGTTTCATAGGGATATGGAGAGAAATTGATTCAGGAGAGAGGTGACAAGTGTGTTGTTGTGTGAACTGAGAGTGGCCGAAATGTTAGTATGTTGTGTCTGTGTGCAACTCAGTATCTCATCTATACTTTTCATAATTGTTGATATTCCAACTTGGACTTTCCATTGTTTGATTTTGAGTAACTGCTTCTCTTGCAGCCCATAACCCTGTGAGGTTTTCCTTTGTTATTACTTCTAAAGCAATACTCAATGCATTGTCCGTTCTTCCTCTTCTGTCTTTTTTTCATCACTTTCCAATACACACACACACACACACACACACACACACACACACTAACACATATCTGAGCCACACTGTATAAGTGGTCTCATTTGTGCACAACATACAGCAACATGCCCGCAAGGAATTTTGGTGCAGCTTCTCATGCCCCAGATTCTTCCCACCAATAAGTAAACTATTCCTGTTGATCCCATTTCCTCCTTCATCCTCACATTTTATTGCTTGTTATTTTCCACATCTACCTGTGCTACATGACCTTGTGAATCTCGACATAACCAATTCGCCATGTTGTATATGTTTTTTGTGTAATTGTTTGTGTGCATGTTTAGATATTTTCCTTTATTGGAGCATAATTTTTTCTTATTTGTGCATATTTTTGTGTATCCACATATTTTTGCACATCTTTTTCTTTTATCCAGCTCTCCTCATAATGGCTGAACCCTTTCATTTGTCCATTTCCCCAGTGCTATCTCTGCCACAATGAACCACTACTTCATCTTCCTGCATCAGTTCAGAAAAATATCCCTTTCCCTAGCTAAAACCCAGTCCCTCATATTTTTGCACATCTTTTTCTGTTATCCAGCTCTCCTCACAGTGGCTGAACCCTTTCATTTGTCCATATCCCCAGTGCTATCTCTGCCACAATGAACCACTACTTCATCTTTCTGCACCAGTTCAGAGAAATATCACTTTCCTTAGCTGAAACCCAGTCCCTCGTATTTTTGCACATCTTTTTCTGTTATCCAGCCCTCCTCACAATGGCTGAACGCTCTCCTTTGTCCATTTCCCCAGTGCTATCTCTGCCACAATGAACCACTACTTCATCTTTCTGCATCAGTTCAGAAAAATATTACTTTCCCTAGCTAAAACCCAGTCCCACATCCTCTTCCTTAAATGCTGCCTAAAGCATGGATTCCCACCCACCCACTCAAAAGACCTAACAATAAAAATTACTTTTTCTGTGTCGCACTCCTCCTTTCACAATGACCTTCTTATTTTCAGATTCTGTCAGTCCCTAACATGGTATAACATCTCCTTCGCACAGGCATCACAGAACCATTTCTGCTCCCTCCACGAGGTATTGCTACTGTGCAATCCCTACTACATACCTCACATCTTCTAAATGGAATCCCTTGCCCTCCATCACGTGGAAGAACATTCCAGACACCATCTCCATAAATTATCCAACCCCCTGTTATCCTACTGCTGCCTTGGGGCACCACTATCCAACCCCTATGCTACGCACAGTTTTCCTCCTCATCAACCCCTCATATCATCCATACCCTGCCCCTGCCTAGCTGACCTTCTCGACTTACCGCCCCCCCCCCCCCCCCCCCCCCCCTGAAATGCTGTCGTGAACTCTTCCACCAAAATCCTTCTCTGCATAGAAGTTTCAGTCTTATTCAAAGGCCTCAGCTTCAAGCATACATCCAAATTCAGCCATATTGGACGTTTCACAGACCTACTCTCCTTACCCTGATCCCTGCAATGGAAACACTCCTTTTACACCAATCCCTTCAACCAAGCCGGCCGGGGTGGCCGAGTGGTTCTATGTGCTACAGTCTGGAACCACGCGACCACTACAGTCACAGGTTTAAACCCTGCCTCGGGTATGGATGCGTGTGATGTCCTTAGGTTAGTTAGGTTTAAGTAGTTCTAAGTTCTAGGGGACTGATGACCTCAGAAATTAAGTTCCATAGTGCTCAGAGCCATATGATCGATTTGAACCTTCAACCAAAGCTACCCTAATCCCAACATTGAACTGTACCTCTCCCAGTCTGTACCAGCTACCTAAAGCGATCCTTCCACCCAACCATCCCCTGGTCACCTTTCAGGAATTCCTTACGTCCAAATTTGCCTCACCAACCTTATCCAAGACCTGTCCTAAGAATAAAAGACAGCCATACACAGCGTCAAAACAGATCCTCATATAACTGTCCAACCTGCAGACAAATCACAGTGACTACTGGCCTTTGCCAACTGTCTTGCTCCATCCCCTATCAACTGTGCCAGAGTGTTCCTAGCCCAGAATTTCAACATAACCCCTGCTGAAAGCCTTAGGCCCTTCCAAGAACCTGTCACTTAAATCTATTCATCTCCTCACCCTTATGAAACCCTAGACACTCACCTTCTATATGCTCCCTGAAATCCACAAACACAAAATTCCTGAACATGCCACTTTTGCTGGTTGTTGTGCTCCCACTGAAAGAATTTTGGACTTCACTGACCAACACTTTGAAGCAGTTGCCCAAAATCTAGCCCCCTACATCAACCACTTCCTCCACTGACTCCCCACAATCACCACCTCATTACTTTCTGTTTCCCTACTTATTACAGTTGACACCACTTTCATGAACACAAGTATCCCTCATACCCATGGTCATACTGCTACCGAACTCAAACTCTTCCAATGTCGTTCAGTTTCCAAACCCAATACCTCATTCCTCATACACCTTACTAACTTTATCACAACGTACAACTACTCCTCCTTTAAACGGAAGGTATACAAATGAATCTTTGGCGCAGCCATGGTCATCCACAGGACACACTCTTACACCAACCAGTTCATGAGCCATCTAGAAGAAACCTTTCTAGCCCATCAAAATTCCAAACTCCTGATCTGGTTCAAGTTTATCAATGATACCTTCATGATCTGGTCTCAGAGCCAAGACACTGTATCCTCATTCCTTCCAGCCCCAACACATTCCGTCCCATCTACTTCATGTTGTCCTCTTCAACGCAGTGTGCCACCTTCCTGGACATTGACCTCCTCTTCCGTGTTGGCTCCATCTATATCTGTGTCCACATTGAACTTGCCAACCACATACAGTACCTGAATTTTGACAGCTGTCATTCCTTCCACACCAAAAAATCCCTTCCATGCAGCCTGGCTATCTGGGGGTGATATATCTTCAGTGACAAGAACTGCCTTGCCCATTATGCTGAAGGTCTCCCAAAGGCCTTCACAAACACGCTCTGTCTCCAGACCTAGTCTGCAAACAGATTTCCTGTGCAATATTCCTGCAAACCCCCGATCCTCCCACCACCCCCAGGAACCAGCTACAAAGTAGCACCCACTTTGTCATCCAATACAACCTTGGACTGGAACAATTGAACAACACCATTCATCAGAGCTTTGAAACTGATCTTCATGCCCTGAAATATGGGACATCGTACCCAAGATCCTTCCCACCCCACCCAAAGTATTGTTCCATTGCCCACCCAATCTCCATACTTTCCTAGTCCATCCCTATACTACTCTCAGTCACAGCCTCTTGCCATAGTGATCAATTGCTATGGAAGACCCAGATGCAAGACCTGCCTAGTCCTCCCTCTCAGCACTTCCTACCCCAGTTTTGTCATAGCCTTGCCCTACATCATCAGAGACTGCGTCACCTATGAAAGCAGCCATGTCATATACGAGCTCTGCCGCAGTCTTTGCACAGCTTTTTCATATTGGTATTGACAGCCTTCCTACCATGATGAATGGCCTCTGCTAAACTGCAGCGAAGAGCATGCTACACTACTCTGTGGCACAACAAGCAGCTTAACATAACATGCTTGATTTTAATGGCTGTTTCACATTTGGGCCATCTGGATTGTCCCTCCACCACCAGCTCTTCTCAACTGCACAGATGGGAGTTATCCTTGTGACACATTCTCCTCCCCCGTAATTATCCTGGCCTGAACCTATGGTAACATAATGTCCCCACACCCTCCAGCCAACAGTTTCTGTCCCCTCTGTTATATAACCTTCTCCCAATTCACATCTCCTTACCATCATTGTGCTTGCTCTCTGCCAGACACCCACCACTCATTTTCGCTCTCTGTTGCTCTTCTTTTTTGCTCCCTTGCCTCCCAACATTGCCTCTTTTTTTGTGTAGAAGGCTTTGGCTGAATGCCTAGTGTGTAACAGTCTTTTTGTTGTGCCTATCTGAAACTGAGTGAGATCTTCGTGTGAGTAGTGATGTATCCTCTTCACAATTGTTGGTGCAATTACCTGGACTTTCCATTGTTACAACTAAACCTGGAAAAACTGAAAAACCCTACCACACAAGCATTCCGGTTCATAGCAGCACTTCATCCAGAAGAGGAGGAAGAATTTGTCTGAGGAAGTTGGCATACACTGTGCCGTTTAGACTACCATTGGTGAAATAAGGGTCAATAATTGTAGTACCAAGCATACCACACCAGACATTAACTCCCCATTGACGCTGATGTTCCACCTGTCTAAACCATCATGGGTTGTCACTGGACCAATAGTGCATCTTCCTTGTATTTATGTGTCCTTTGTTTGAGAAGGAACATTCATCAGTAAATAGTATATTGGAGAAGTAGTAGGGTTTGCAAGGATATGCTGCTGTGCCCGCTGACTGAACTGCACATGATTCTGGAAATCATTCCCATGCAATTCTTGATATAGCTATACATGGTAAGGATGGAACCAGTGATGTGTAAGAAGTGTAAGAATATGATGTACACTGGTTTTAGGAATGCCAATCTTGTGTTCAAGCTCTCATGTGCTCACATGTGGATTCACAGTAAAGGAAGCAAGAACAGTAACTCCGGCAGCTTTATCTGTGCTAGTGCTATGACGATTGATTTGTCGTGGGTTGAAACTTCCTGTTTCCTGAAGCATCACATCAAGATGAGAAAACATCCATTGGGAAGGTGGGTTCTTGTCAGGATATTGCTCTCTGTACTGTTCTGCTGCTTGTGTAGCATTTCACCTACCTTCAACAACAACAACAACAACAATAAAAGAAACTTTATGTTGAGGCAGCCTTTACTGTATACCTACTCTACAAAATAGTGTTTAAAAGGACTAAACTACTGCACTAAATGTACCCATGCATAAGAAAGCAGTATTGCAGTTACTGTTCTGATAAACTTACATTCCCCATAGATGAGTAGCTTTTCTACCTCCTCTTTGTTGGTGTACATTTTACTCACACAACTCTTCAACTGATGATGGTTGGTGGAACAATGGGTGTGCGTTCTACTTATGTTTACATTTGTACTCTGTCAACGTCAGCATGTGGATGTGTTCCATTACCCCAAGTACCTGCACTTAGCGCTGGGAGTGTCAATGTCAGTGTTGTGTTATGTAATTAATAACATTGTGTGTCAGTGAATGGTACACTGTGATACATTTTTAAATAGATCTTTAGGAGAGGAAATGAATTACCAAATAAAAAATACAGGGTGCTATTTAAAAAAGTCATACCGCAGTTCATATTTTTGTAAAAAACAAAGCTACAATGAAGGCAGTCATGCTGATTGATGTCCCCCCTGTCAGCTAAAGAACATTTGCTTGAAACATTTTGTAATTTTCATCTGGACAAACAGTTATTTAGGGTGGTCAAGATAAATGGCACTATATATATATATATATATATATATATATATATATATATATATATATATATATATATATATGCACATGAACAAAACACACCCACAGAATTACGAGCTTTCGTAACTGGCAGTTGCTTCGTCAGGAAAGAGGGAAGGAGAGGGAAAAATGAAAGGATGTGGGTTTTAAGGGAGAGGGTAAGGAGTCATTCCAATCCCGGGAGCGGAAAGACTTCCCTTAGGGGAAAAAAAGGATAGGTGTACACTCGCACACACACACACACACATATCCATCCGCACATACACCGACACAAGCTTGTGTGGAAGTTTCTTTCTATTTTATTTACATCATTATATATATATATATATATATATATATATATATATATATATATATATATATATATATATATAGAAAGAAACTTCCACATGGGAAAAATATATTAAAAACAAAGATTCCAAGACTTACCAAGCGGGAAAGCGCCGGCAGACAGGCACATGAACCATGAACAAAACACACAAACACACACACAGAATTACGAGCTTTCGCAACTGGTAGTTGCTTCGCCAGGAAAGAGGGAAGGAGAGGGAAAAATGAAAGGATGTGGGTTTTAGGGAGAGGGTAAGGAGTCATTCCAATCCCGGGAGCGGAAAGACTTCCCTTAGGGGAAAAAAGGACAGGTGTACACTCGCGCACACACACACACATATCCATCCGCACATACACAGACACAAGCAGACATATTTCCAATCCCTCAAAACCCACATCCTTTCATTTTTCCCTCTCCTTCCCTCTTTCCTGACGAAGCAACTGCCAGTTGCGAAAGCTCGTAATTCTGTGTGTGTGTTTGTGTGTTTTGTTCATGTGCCTGTCTGCTGGCGCTTTCCCGCTTGGTAAGTCTTGGAATCTTTGTTATATATATATTAAAAACAAAGATTCCAAGACTTACCAAGCGGGAAACCGCCGGTAGATAGGCACAATGAATAAAACACACAAACACACACACAGAATTTCGAGCTTTCGCAACCGGCGGCTGCTTCGTCAGGAAAGAGGGAAGGAAAAGGAAAGATGAAAGGATGTGGGTTTTAAGGGAGAGGATAGGACTCATTCCAATCCCGGGAGTGGAAAGACTTACCTTAGGGGGAAAAAAGGATAGGTATATACTCGCGCACACACACATACACGCATATCCATCCATACATACACAGACACAAGCGGACATATTTAAAGGCAAAGAGTATGGGCAGAGATGTAGGTCAAGGCGGAAGTGTGGAGGCAAAGATGATGTTGAATGACAGGTGAGGTATGAGTGGTGGCAACTTGAAATTAGCGGAGATTGAGGCCTGGTGGATAATGAGAAGAGAGGATATATTGAAGGGCAAGTTCCCATCTCCGGAGCTCGGATAGGTTGGTGTTGGTGGGAAGTATCCAGATAACTCGGACGGTGTAACACTGTGCCAAGATGTGCTGGCCGTGCACCAAGGCATGTTTAGCCATAGGGTGATCCTCATTACCAGCAAACACTGTCTGCCTGTGTCCATTCATGCGAATGGACAATTTGTTGCTGGTCATTCCCACATAGAAAGCGTTACAGTGTAGGCAGGTCAGTTGGTAAATCACGTGGGTGCTTTCACACGTGGCTCTGCTTTTGATCGTGTACACCTTCCGGGTTATAGGACTGGAGTAGGTGGTGGTGGGAGGGTGCATAGGACAGGTTTTACACCGGGGGCGGTTGCAAGGGTAGGAGCCAGAGGGTAGGGAAGGTGGTTTGGGGATTTCATAGGGATTGAAACATCTGTGTCTGTGTATGTATGGATGGATATGCGTGTATGTGTGTGTGCGCAAGTATATACCTATCCTTTTTTCCCCCTAAGGTAAGTCTTTCCACTCCCGGGATTGGAATGACTCCTTATCCTCTCCCTTAAAACCCACATCCCTTTATCTCTCCTTTTCCTTCCCTCTTTCCTGACGAAGCAGTCGCCGGTTGCGAAAGCTCGAAATTCTGTGTGTGTGTTTGTGTGTTTTATTCATTGTGCCTATCTACTGGCGCTTTCCCGCTTGGTAAGTCTTGGAATCTTTGTTTTTAATATATTTTTCCCATGTGGAAGTTTCTTTGTATCAAGATAAATGGGACACCACCATTTATCTTGACCACCCTAAATAACTGTTTGTCCAGATGAAAATCTGGAAAATTTCCCCATCCTTTAACGTGTTTTGGAGACAACACAACTACCTAACCTTTGCACCCATTGTTGTTCACCAACCTAAGTTCAGCACAGGATCAACATAGCTCATCTCAAACCAACACTTTTTCGACTTTTTTCACACCTTTATCTCTCCCTATATATATATATATATATATATATATATATATATATATATATATATATATATATATATTCTCACTTTGACCTCATGTTACCCTTTCCACCTTCTAATACCATGTCAATCTCACAACATCCCTACAACGACCCCATTAAAGTTTATTTACATTTCCTCCGCAAACATGCCTTCACCCTAGCCAGATTACGCTCCCATATTTTATTTACTCAGGCTTGTCTGACATTTGGCATTACCCCCAAAGGCCTCACACTTAAAGTTCCCATCTCTGGCTGCAGTCCTTCTTTCCATCAGTCCTTATACCAGTTGCAAACTGCACAATCCATAGCCTTCACCCGCCTAATCCTTCACCTATACATCGACTCGGCCAATGAACTCACCCGTCAACTCCTATCCCAAATCAAAGTCCTCAATCTTTCCTCCCCCACATCCAGACCGGCTGTTCATAGCATCCTCCTACAGGCCAACCACAAATTAGAACAGCATGCCACCCTCCACCTCAAAAAACTATCCAATCTCCTGGTTTCCCACCTCCGGAAAGGCAACTCAATCACCCTCCACAACCTTTCCAACATACCTCAACCTCCTCTAATTGCACACAGACCCGGTCTCTCCCATCCACTCAATCTCTCACTTCCAGGTCCACTCCCCCCAGCACCTCAAAATTCTAGTCAACACAATCTGGAACCACAACACCCCAATTCAGTAGTTACCCTTTCCTCCAAACCTCTCTCCCAATCCGAAACCTCTGCCTTATCTAAAGGCCTCACCTTCAGCCCCACTCCCAGATTCAACCAAACTGCCCTCATCAAAGATTTACTGTCCTACACTTGTAGTCTCTGCTGGAAATATCACTTTGCCACGAAGTAAAATAATCCTGATCCCACTCCTAATGATCCAACTCCCCAAGACACTATCCAAATTGAACCCTGCCTGGAACAGTTCCGTCCTCCATCACAGAGGGACTCACCTCCTATTCCTCAAAATCACCCTCTCCAAACCTTCCAGGAATTTCTCACTTCCAGCCTTGCCTCTCAATCTTTCTTAAAAATCCTTAATCCTACTCCCAACATCACCACAGCCGAAGCCCAGGCTGTCTGTGATCTGAAAGCTGACCGATCCATCATCATTCTTCCGGCTGACAAGGGTTCCATGACCGTGGTACTTGATCGTTGGGAGTATGTGGCTGAGGGACTGCGTCAGCTTTCAGACAACTCTACATACAAAGTTTGCCAAGGTAATCCCATTCCTGATGTCCAGGCGGAGCTTCAAGGAATCCTCAGAAACTTAGGCCCCCTACAAAACCTTTCACCTGACTCCATCAAACTCCTGATCCCACCGACACCTCGCACTTCTACCTTCTACCTACTTCCTAAAATTCACAAACCCAAACATCCCGGCCGCCCCATTGTAGCTGGTTACCAAGCCCCCACGTAGATTAACACCTTCAACCCATTACATGCAGTCTCCCATCCTTCATCAAAGACACCAACCACTTTCTCGAACACCTGGAATCCTTACCCAGTCTGTTACCCCCGGAAACCATCCTTGTAACCATTGATGCCACTTCCCTATACACAAATATCCCGCATGTCCAGGGCCTCGCTGCAATGGAGCACTTCCTTTCACGCCGATCACCTGCCACCCTACCTAAAACCTCTTTCCTCATCACCTTAGCCAGATTCATCCTGACCCACAACTTCTTCACTTTTGAAGGCCAGACATACCAACAATTAAAGGGAACAGCCATGGGTACCAGGATGGCCCCCTCGTACGCCAACCTATTTATGGGTCGCTTAGAGGAAGCCTTCTTGGTTACCCAAGCCTGCCAACCCAAAGTTTGGTACAGATTTATTGATGACATCTTCATGATCTGGACTCACAGTGAAGAACAACTCCAGAATTTCCTCTCCAACCTCAACTCCTTTGGTTCCATCAGATTCACCTGGTCCTACTCCTAATCCCATGCCACTTTCCTTGACGTTGACCTCCATCTGTCCAATGGCCAGTTTCACACATCTGTCCACATCAAACCCACCAACAAGCAACAGTACCTCCATTATGACAGCTGCCACCCATTCCATATCAAACAGTCCCTTCCCTACAGCCTAGGCCTTCGTAGAAAACAAATCTGCTCCAGTCCTGAATCCCTGAACCATTACACCAACAACCTGAAAACAGCTTTCGCATCCCGCAACTACCCTCCCGACCTGGTACAGAAGCAAATAACCAGAGCCACTTCCTCATCCCCTCAAACCCAGAACCTCTCACAGGAGAAACCCAAAGGTGCCCCACTCGTGACAGGATACTTCCCGGGACTGGATCAGACTCTGAATGTGGCTCTCCAGCAGGGATATAACTTCCTAAAATCCTGTCCCGAAATGAGATCCATCCTTCATGAAATCCTCCCCACTCCACGAAGAGTGTCTTTCCGCCGTCCACCTAACCTTCGTAACCTCATGGTTCATCCCTATGAAATCCCCAAACCACCGTCCCTACCCTCTGGCTCCTACCATTGTAACCTCCCCCGGTGTAAAACCTCTCCTATGCACCCTCCCACCACCACCTACTCCAGTCCTGTAACCCTCGACTGACATCTCTGCCTGAACTCTTTGCCTTTACAAATGTCTGCTTGTGTCTGTGTATGTGCGGATGGATATGTGAGTGTGTCCGAGTGTACACCGGTCCTTTTTTCCCCCTAAGGTAAGTCTTTCCGCTCCCGGGATTGGAATGACTCCTTACCCTCTTCCTTAAAACCCACATCCTTTCGTCTTTCCCTCTCCTTCCCTCTTTCCTGAAGAAGCAATCGTTGGTTGCGAAAGCTAGAAATATTGTGTGTGTGTTTGTGTGTTATTTTATTGTGCCTGTCTACCGGCGCTTTCCCGCTTGGTAAGTCATGGAATCTTTGTTTTTTTAAAGAAAGAAACTTCCACATGGGAAAAATATATTAAAAACAAAGATTCCAAGACTGCTCCTCCCCCCCCCCCCCCCCCCCCCCGCCCCCCCCTCCCCCAAAAAAAGTTTTAGAAGTACATATTTATTATTTATTTTAAAAGAAAACATTTTTACATGTAATTTATGCATATCCATATGCTAATCTTGAAAACATTTTGGTACTCAAAGTCCATCATTGCAGTTTTTGCCCCACCATGTTCTTTCCATATCCACTTTCCAATCTCTTTCTTTCCTTTGTCAGTGCTAACTTTACATTAGCACATGGCATTTACATTATTGGCAGTGGGTAGTACCTTTTCTGAAAAATTCTGACCAAAATTTCTGTTCAGGCTAGTGGTTGGTGTTGGTTTGAGTGATCAGATGTCTTCTGTAGCTATCAAATCAATGCCAGCTTTTTTTTTTTCATATGAATTCAGCTAGAGATCTTTTTTTCTTGGTGACATCCTTGTACAAAATAAAATCATTCATAGTGCACATTAGGAAAATGCAAAAGAAAAACTTTTTTGTACCATTTCATTGTTTTGTGGCCATTTATGTTCCTCATAGCAGTTCCCACAGCCAGTGTCTGATGTTCCTCCAACATGTTCAGTAAAGTTACACTTATGAATCAACTCCTATTGCATATAGTGGATGAAACATTAACTGCTACAGCTATCCTACAGCTGGCAACGTGTAGCATGCAGGAAAATACATTTCAGTGAATGGAAAACTTGGGCCTGTATGAGATACAGCCACTGTCACACTGCCAATACATGCACACTCACAGGACCTTTGGGCATAGTGCTGAATATGTTAACCTCCATCCTAAATCTGCTGCATAAAACTGAGGATCTAAACAATGTGTGTTATTCTGGCGAAAACCTCGCTACTGTCTTATGATGCATAAATATAAAGAGATACAATTAATGATCATTACCACTATGACTTTGTGGAGGCCATAGGAAATAGCTTTTTAGGTCTAAGTTTTTAGAAGTATTAATAAAGTTACAATTGTATCTTTGCCCTGTATCTATAATTTCTTCAGTTTAGAAACACATGTGTCATTAGGGTTAGGGTCCACATCTATGTTGCAGAAACAAACATTTTTATTTGTTTCACTTTCAGATTACCTAAGTCTGCACTATCTTTTGATTGATATCAGTGCTATTCCCTCCACTCAGTATAATTTAAGTACATAGGTATCTTTGACATGAAATTATGTCAAGTACATCCTATATGATGTTGAGGTTCTAAAATCGTTATCTGAATGCAGATGCAGTTCGTTAGTAACTTGTCAGTTCTATCACTGTAACTCCTCCTCACACACACACACACACCGAGAGGGAAAGATGAAAGGATGTGGGTTTTAAGGGAGAGGGTAAGGAGTCATTCCAATCCCAGGAGTGGAAAGACTTACCTTAGGGGGAAAAAAGGACAGGTGTACACTAGCACACACACACACATATCCATCCGCACATACACAGACACGAGCAGACATTTGTAAAGGCAAAGAGTTTGGGCACAGATGTCAGTCGAGGCGGAAGTACAGAGGCAAAGAAGTTGTTGAAAGACAGGTGAGGTATGAGCGGCGGCAGTAGGCTGGGAGGCTGTAGTACACAGGGTTTGTATAAAAAGTAATAAGACTGATTTTTTTGCAACGCGACTGTACTTTGCAGTGCACGCTCGCCCAGATGGATTGGTGCTGGGGCAATGTCTGGCCGAAAATGCATGGTGTACCAGTTGCTTGCTGGCTCTTGTCTTGGCAGCATCATGTGTTGAGTGGACATGTCACAAAGTTGTCGGTCGTGGCACGACATGCAGCAAACGATTGAGCAATGTTATGCCATCAAGTTTTATGTGAAACTAGGAAAATCGGGTATGGAAACATTGGATATGTATTGGCAAACCTATGGTGATTGTTGCCTGTCAAAAGATCAGTTTTTCAGATGGTGAAGAGCTTTAAAGAGGGCTGGGACAGTGTTGAGGACGAGGACTGCTCCAGACGTGTGTCTATCAGCAAAAAAGACAAAAACATTAACCGTGTGCACGTTTTATTGAACAGGGACCATCAGATGAGTGTCAGGATGATAGCAGATGACCTCGGACTTGATAAAATGACAGTGCACAACTTCATCACCAAAGAATTGTCAATGAGGAAGATCCGCACCAAGATGGATGCGAAGTTTTTGTCAGATGTTCGAAAGAAAGCACGTGTGGATGCCTGTCAAGACAATCTCCAGAGCCTTGAAGTTCATCCAGAATTTTTAGATAACATTATCACTGGAGATGAAACCTTGGTGTTTCAGTATGACCCCGAGACAAAACGCATGCGTGTCAAATGCACACCGCAGCATCCCCACATCCAAAAAGAGACTCACTTGAGCAAATCGAAGGTGAAAGCCATGCTGATTGTGTTTTTCAACGTCAGGGGTGTGGTTAATCATGAGTTTGTGCCCCAAGGCCAAACTATCAATGGTGCTTTTTATTGCGAAGTGTTGCGAAGTGCTCAAGAGACTGAAAGCCAGGTTCCATTGGGTGAAGCCAGCCATTGCCAATGATTGGAAACTGCATCATGACAATGTGCCAAGGCACACTTGCTTCATATTGGCCATCTTCCTGGCCAAGAAAGGGATTCCAGTGATTCCCCAGTCCTCTGCAGTCCTAATGTGGCCCTGCCACACTTCTGGTTGTTCCCCAAACTAAAAACTTCCCTGAAGTGACACTGTCATGGGACCCCAGAGGAGGTCCAAACCTCCACGATGAGGGCATTGAAGGCCATCCCGACTTAGTGTTCGCAGCAGCATTTGAAGCTGCCTATGAGGCAGGTGTCAGTGCCTTGCAAAGCCTGGAGATTGAAATAATGATATGACTGGCAGTGAGTCCAGCGTGAATGACATAGAGCATGCATGGGCCTTGCTTGACATATGCGTTCATGGTCATCCTGTTCCACCACACACTCCAAGAACTTTCATGGGCTCCCATTGAAGAATGGGAATGAATAGCACAGGGAGATCTTCTTAGTCTTATACAGAGCATGCCAAGAAAGAGTCAGGCAGTGATAAATGCTCACAGAGAGCATACACCTTATGAAAAGCATGCAGTATATTGGGATGAATGATTATTTTCACTTTATTTTCAACACCTGTTGGAAATTTCAGTTCTTTTTATGTAAATGATCAATGATGTAATGTTTTTTTATGTAATTAGTTTGTGAAAGATGAAGGTATGTTTGGTAACATACACAGTTCTCAGTTATTGCTCAGTGGAGTGCGGCAGATGCTCAAAGCATGTTCCCCTTATTATTTTGAACAGTGTACCTTCATTTTCCTTGCAGTTTTGTGTTTTTCAGCATTTGTATGACTCTGTCCTCTGGGACAAACAAACCTGTTACCATTCTTGCTCTTCCTTTGCATGTGCTCAATATACTATGTTAGAATTATTTGATGTGTGTCTCAAACACTTAGTGTTATATTCAAGGATTTGTTGTATGGATGTATTGTAAGTTATCTCCTTTGTAAACTAGCTGCATTGTCCTAGTATCGTCCCAATGAACCAAAGTGTGCCCCCAGCCTTAGCTACGACTGAACCTATATACTCTTTCCATTTTATATTCCTCCCAAATTGTTGCACCAAGATATTTGTATGAGTTGACTGATTCTAGTTGTGAAACAATGATACAGTAGTCAAAAGATACTGTTTTGTGAAATGCTTTCTTTACATTTCTGAACATTTAAAACAGGTGGTCAGTATTCACACCTCTTTAAAAGCATATCAAATTGTGATTGGACTCAGTCACTAGTTCATTATAGGTAAGAGTACCATGTGTAAAAAGTCAGAGAGGGCTGCTAACATTGTCTTGCAGACCATTAATAGACTAATGAGAAGCAAGCATGCCATCACATTTCTGTGATGCTTACCTGTAATTACTTCCAGCATCATTAATGACTGTCTCCAGGTTAACATACTGTATTATCCCTACCCACAAATCCACAATCCATTCATAAATGTTATTTGATTCCCCAGATAACAGTACTTTCATTAATAAGCATTGATGTGGCATGGAGCAAAGCACTTTTGGGAGGTAAGACCTGAAATCTTCTGATGGTTTCTGCTGGTGGTCGTTGAAAAATATAAACTACTGATGTCCTTACTGGGATGCTATATTAATTGAGGTTGCATCTGGAAGACATATGCTACTTAGTATGAAGTGATCAGCAATCTTTTGTAGAGTAAGTTGTGTGGTACAGAAAAGGGTGCAGAGTGGGGAGAGGAGAGCGGCGGAAGGGGTTGCAAAGTGGGGGAAGGGAAATATTAGTGTGGCCTGAGGGAGTGTGCAGGGTTGTGGCGGGGACAGGATAGTGGATTGCTAGGTGCCGTGTTGAGAGACTGTGCTGGGGACAAAAGGGAGAGGACAGAAGTAGTGAAGGAGACAGGGCTGTATAAGTGTATCAGTGGGATAGAAGGCATTTGTAGGTTAGGAGTGGTTAGAAGGAAGAGGATAGGCTGCTGGAGGATGGGGATTGACTTAAGTTGAGGACAGGGGGTTTATAGGGAATGGAGGATATATTGCAAAGAGATTTCCCATGTACACAGTTCAGGAAAGCTGGTGTTGGTGGAAAGAAATCAGATGGCACAGGCTGTGAAGCAGTCATTGGAGTAAAGGACATCGTGTTGGGTGGCTTGCTCACCAACTGGGTGGTCCACTTATTTCTTGGCCACAATTTGGCAGTTATCATTCATGCAAACAGTCTTTTTTTCATGGTCAGTCATATATAGAATAAGGGCACAGTAGTTACATGTAATTTTTTAGACCACATGGATGCTTTCACTGATGGCCCTGCATTTGATGGTGTAGTAGATTGCTTCGACAGGACTGGAGTAGGTGACTGTGGGAGGATGTATGGAACATGTACTTGCATGTAGGTCCGTTGCATGAGCCATGGGGCAATGAATTGGTAGCAGGTGTGAAACAGGGCTGGGCAAGGGTCACAAGGAGGGAATGGGGTTGCTCCTTTCTGGCGAGGTTGGAAGGGATAGTAGGTGACCGGGGAGACAAGATAAGGTGGGGAGCATAATTTTGCTCTTCGAAGATCTCAATGGATCCCTTGGCATATTTGGAAAGGTACTACTACTCATTACAGATTTGACAAGCAGGGGTGGCTTGGCTGAATGGAAGCAACGTCATGATGTGGAAGGTTGGTTGCTGTAGGACTAGAGGCGCTGTTGGTGGTTGATAAGTTTGATGTGGATGGAGGTAATGATGTAGCCATTCTTAGGGTGGAGGTTGACATCAAGGAAGATGGTTTGTTGGGCTGAGGAGGATCCGGTGAAGCAAATGGGGTAGAATGTATTAAATTCTGGAGGAACGTAAATAGGGTTTCCTCATTCACTGTCCTGATCATGAAGATGTCCTCAGTGAATGTCACCTATGTGAGGGGCATGGGCTTCTGGATGGTTAGGAAGGATTCCTCTACATGGCCCGTGAATAGCTTGGCATAGGATGGTGTCATGTGTGCCCAATGCTGTACTATAGATCTGTTTGTAGGGGATGAATTCATAGAAGTAGTAATTATGGGTGAGGATATAGTTGGTTTGATCACCAGGAAGGAAGTTGTAGGTTTGGAGTCAGTCAGTTGTTGAGATAGTTAGTGGTCAGTTGTAGTAAGGCATGGGTAATGGGGGAGTTAATGAAGAGGAAGGTGGCATTGACATGATGAGTAGGATACTGGTTAGTAAATGAAAAGGAACTTTTATATTGGAGGTTAAGTAACAGGTAATAGCCTGAAGGTGTTGGACCAAAAGAGCAGGAAGTTTTTCTGTGGAGGCGCATTAACTAGCCTCAATGGTGTGTCCTGGTTGGTTGGGCTTATGCACTTTATGAAGCTTGTATAAGGTAGAAGTGCAGAGAGTGGTGGGGATGAAAAGGCATATGGACTCACTGGAGAGGTTCCGGGGTGGATCTAGTGATTTGAGGAGGGACTGAAGAAGCTTTTGGATTTCTGGAATAGGGTACTGCAGTGGAGCTTACAGATGGCCATATCTGACAGCTGACATATCCATTCCGCCAATTAATCTGAGCCATTCATAACCACATTGTGGAATCTTTGTCAGGTAGATTTGTAATGTCAAGGTCAGTTTTTAGGTGGCTGATTGTGGTTCTTTCTGTGGATGTTAGATTGGTTTCCATGTCGAGGAGTAGGAGAATGTTAGTGAATCAAGTTTTGAGGTTATGAAATACTGGAAAGTTAACTTCCCAGAATTTCCTAAACTAAAAACTTTCATCACCACTATTCCTTAAATCCTTCACCACAGAAACCAAACTCGCACCAGTAGTAAGAACTGCTGACCACCACCTAAAAACTGATCCCAGTCTTATAATCCTGCCTGCTGACAATGGCTCCACCACTGTGGTTATGAACCAAAGGGTTTACCTAGCAGAGGGACTCCACCACCTGTCAGGTATGTCAACCTACATGCCCTGCTAGAGTGACGCCATTTCAGTAATCCAGCATTGTCTTCAGTCCCTCCTTAAATGCCTAGGCCCACCGCAGAACCTCTACGGTGAATTTATCTCCCTCCTCATCCCCACCACTCCCATCCACTCCTACCTTCTACATGCTTCCTAAAGTCCAAAAATACAGTCACCTAGGATGTCCCATTATAGCTGTTTACTGTGCCTCCACAAAGAGAATCTCTGGCCTTGTGGATGAACACCTTCAGCCTATTACCTGAACCTATCCTCCTATATAAGAGACACCAATCATTTTCTTCACTGACTCTCCACAATTCTTGTTCCTTTATCATAGTCACTATTAACTCCCTTTATGCTCACATCTCCAGTGCCCATTAGTTGCCTTTCTTGTTGCCCAGCTAACTCAAAAACCTCCTTCCTGGACACCATGACCAACTATCTTGAAACACCCACAATTACTTCTTCTTTGAAGCGATCACCTACAAAAAAATCTGCAGTAAAGCAATAGGTGTCGTTATGGTACCCTGCCATGCTAAACAATTCATGGACCACGTAGAGGAATCCCCAACCTGTCACCTGGTGATTCCCATGCCTTCACCTACTATTCCTTACATACCCATTGTCTGGCTACAAAGGTGCAACCCCCTCTTGTCTCAGTACCATACAGTACAGGAGCAATAGATCACTTCTCCATCAAGGATTCTCCTACCTCTCATCATTTCCTGAAATGACAAATACCCTTCCTACTATCCTCTCCACCAATTCCACAATGCTATTCTTCCACCTACCCCACCTACACAATATCCCTGTCTGACCCCTATATCACTCCTACTACAAACTCCTTTCCACAAGGTTCATATCTGTACATTAAACCTGCAAGATCCGTTCTATACATCCTCCCACTACCATCTACTCCAGTCCTGTCCCAGGAATCTTCTACATCATGAATGCTACGGACACCAGTGAAGAATAAATGTAACCTTTCGCCCTCCTTCAGGAGTAGTTGCAACCGCTATACTGCATCCAACATTTGTATGACAACTAACAAACTATGAACTGCCTGTCTGCATGAATGACCACTGCCAAACTATGGCCGAGAGCCACCTGGACACTTAGATGCTGAGCGTGCTACTCGAAATGATGTACTTGACTTCAGTGACTGCTTTGCAGCCCATATCATCTGTATTCTTCCCACCAACACCAGTTTTTGTCACCTGCACAGGTGAGAACTCTCCTTCATTCCCATAACCCTCCTGGCCTCGACATTCATTAGTTCCTATCCTCCACCTGTCTATCCCTTCTTGGCTCCCATTTCAGACCTATGCACACCTTCTATCCTGCCAGTGTTTATGTATAGCTCTCTCTTTCCTTTTTTGTAGGTGCCACACGTAGCTGTTACTGATGTGGAATGCTCGTGAGTGGTTCAGGAGCTTTTTGATAGTCAGTGTAATTCCTTATATAGAAATATGCTGAGATCTCAAATAATTCCTGGAGGAGGGTTAAAGGTCACAATTATTCTTTCCCAATGAATTGTATACATACTTAATATGTCACTAAGAAGCAAAGGCCTCACTGAGTAGTCAGTGTTGTTAATATCTTCACCTGTAAGGAATTCAGTTATTAGAGCAGTTCTATATTGATGGAAATGTAGTATGTCAAGAATAAACCTTCAGTTATTTCATTGCTGAAAAGTGGAATATGTCATGCAATAGATTTCTATATCTTCAGGCAGTAATCCTATGGCCACAAATGCAGATGTGAATCTCTTTGCATCCCTCCAGTGGTAGGATGTGATCTGTAGATGATTATCTTGTAGACATAGATGGAGTTCACTGTGCAGTTAAGGCCAGATATTATGACATGGTTCTCTTGTACTGGCTTACAGTGAACATTTCCTGTGTCTTGCAGTTTACACACTCTTAAAATGAATCCTTGTGAAACATTCTGTACTGCTGAGATTAGAATTTGTGTCTGTCCTATTTAAAGGTATTCAGGTATTCTGTTCTGAAACAGTTGCCATGTTCTTGCCATTGTATTCTAAACTTCACTAAGAGACCATAAATACACCCTGCTCACAGTAAAAATGCAATTGCTTTTGAGATGTATTGGGAGTATGTAGCACTGTTAATTATTTGTTAATCACATGGATATTCAGATCATGTAGTACTTGCCTGTGCAGATGACAGAATTCTGGTTTCATAAGGAAATCATAATGGTCGTTCACAATGATTGGTGGCCTCGCCCCCCCCCCCTCTCCCCCCCCCCCTCCCCCCCCCCCCCCCCCCCCTGCTCTCTTTCAATTTTTCACCATCACTGAGCTTAAGCCATGGTCTATTATGCTTCTAAGTGGCTTTTCCTCATGAATCTTTCTAAAAACATTCGATGGTGAAAACCATTTTTGGAAATTCATTATATTCACACCATATTACATTGTGTGAAAGATACTGATTGGACA
Organism: Schistocerca gregaria; assembly: GCF_023897955.1. Taxonomy (NCBI): domain Eukaryota; kingdom Metazoa; phylum Arthropoda; class Insecta; order Orthoptera; family Acrididae; genus Schistocerca; species Schistocerca gregaria. The sequence continues at coordinate 183,657,327 of NC_064920.1, read as the reverse complement.
AGTAAGGCAATAACTTTAAGAAAATAACTTAATAGTAGCAAAGAATAACAGACAGGAATTTCTGTGCCAATACTCTTTTGTCTTAATTTTTTTCTTCATTTATTACCTGCAGACATTGCTTTTTCCCCCCAGGATAAATTTCAGTCATCAGTTCTAAAAAAATTTTATTACCTTCGCTAGTTTCAGCAAATTAGTTTGTCATTTTCAGAAGCTTAATTTAGCAGATAGTCAGTATCTTCTTCTTAGAAGGATAATGCCATGATAATGCCGTGGTACATTCAGAAATTTACATACTGTAAGTGATTATATTAAACATTGTTTGACAATTTACGATAACTGAATCACATCTGTTGTGCTAGCAGCAATGAACATATATAAAAGCTTTTATGTATGTTCCCTGTTGCTAGCACAACAGATACATAGATGTGATTCAGTTATTGTAAATTGTCAAACAGTGTTTAAAATAATCACATACAATATGTAAACTTCTGAACATTCTATGCCATTATCCTTCTATGAAGAAGATATTCACTATCTGCTAAACTAAGCATCTGAAGATGACAAATTAATTTGTCAAAACCAGTAAGGGTAATAAATTTTTTTTGCAACTGATAACTGAAATTTATCCTGAAAAAATAATACTACAGTTGCTGAAAATTACAGCCATTAATAAAATAACCTGTGAAAGTGTACTCTTGCTTTAAATTGAGGACTACATTCATTACAAGTTACGATTTAGGCACTATGGTCTCATTTAAGAGAGAGTCCATTCTTTTCACTCTTAACAGTAACATGAATTTATTATTTACTCATCTTTACAAGCTACTGTATATTGTCAACAGTTTCATTTCCTTAGATTATTTATCACTAACAGCTGCTTTTATTGAATTATTAGTTTCATTATTCTCCAGAGATTGGTCTTCATTTTTAATGTATTCCATCCTTCTTATTTTATGATCTAATGCCAATGTAAATTCTCATTTTTGATTGAATCTGTTTGCAAGATGTTTACTCAACCTTCGCAGCAGTACATAGTTGCTAAATGCCCCTGCTGTCATATTTCATTGTTTGATACAAAGTTTGTTTCCCCCGCATCTTTCACAATATACTGTTGAGAAATCCATGTCATTGTAGGATTGACATCCATTACCGAAAGGAGGTATTAAAGAATGATGTAGTAACAGCCAAAGTTTTGTCACACAGTGTGCTCATTTACTCTACAACAAAAAATCTTCATATGGATTGAAGTGTGAAGTATGCTCCGTTAGCTTAAACATAAAGCAGTAGCTGAAAATGGTTGTCATCCTCAAATCATCATTGCAGTGAAAATTGAAAGCCATCTGGAAGAAGAACCATTGTAATTTTTATTCGTGTATTTATTTAACTTCATCAGATTACAGCCTTCAGGCCCTCTCCACACTGAATCAGGGTTTCACACAGACAGTATTTTTTTTACATCTTAGTAACTCAAGAAATAACAATAATTTTGACATGAAAAATCACAATAAAATGATTTAAGTGTCTGAAGAGACAATGTAAATGAATAGTACTGACTAAGAACTAATAAAGTTAATACTGGCAGTACTACTACTACTACTACTGCTACTGGTACTGGTACTGCTACTGCTACTGGTACTGCTACTGCTGCTGCTTACAGTTGTAATGATGATGACAATGACAATAATATTAACGGCAGCAGCAGATGTAAGAGAATTTATAGGTGTACAAAATACACTACTGTTTGTAAAAATTGAACCCTCTGAGAAGCAATGGTTTGCAACAGGCCACGATAAGTTTACATGTAGAACAGGCAAATCGTAATAAGTGATTTAAACAGCAGGGTGATGGTGTGCATGTAGACCCAACAGCAGCCTTTTTTTGTGTGACTGGAGAGTTCAGTGTTACACAACACACACAGGGTGTGGAGCCATCACGTGAAATGGAAGCAAGAACCAATTGCCACTATGCCTCATCAACATCATAGCATGGAATATCAGCATGTCGGCATGTTAGTGCATTAGAAGGGAGTCGAATGATTGGTCTCTGGGAGGTGGGCCTGTCTTTTGTGACATAGTGGCTTTTACAGGGTATACTGCTTCAACAGTGAAGCGTATGTAGAACTAGTGGAGAGAAGAGAGCCATATGCAGAGGTGACCACATGAAAGATGACCGCCATCTTCTCCCTTCGCGTAACAGACAGAACAGCTGCGTTCACAGTGTTGGCACAATGTTGGAGAATGCGGTGGCTGTGGACATGTCTTCATTGATGGTTCGACACCCTCTTTTATGGGCTATATTGGTGGTGCGCATGCCACTACATCAGCTTACATTGACCAGAACCCTCCAATACCACTGACTGCAGTGGGCATGTAAATGCTGACACTGGCATGCTGAGTGGCAAAATGTTGTGTTTTCGGGTGAGTCCCACTTCTAGTTGTTATACAGTGATGGCCACATAAATGTTCAATGCCACTGTGGTGAATGCAATCAGGCAGACTGTTTTTTTTGAGCGGCATAGTAGACAAATGCAAAGTGTGCTAGTTTAGGGCATCATTGCCTATGACATGTGATCTCGCCTCTTATATCAGGGAGGTTTTACAGCCTGAGGCACTACTCCTCCGCAGGCTGTTTCATTTGCCATATTCAGCAGAAGAATGGCCAACTACATGTGGCGAGAGGTGTGCAAGCCTTCTTCAAAGGGTGACGGGTGCGTTGCTACCTGGCCTGCCTATTGGTCTGACATGTTGCCCAGCGAACATGTCTGGGACATGGTCAATCAGCAACTTGTTCATTCAGGTTCCTCCTACAGTCACAGTTGATGCTTTGTGGATGTACCTACAAACTGTGTGGCAGAGTATTTCAGGTACTCTGTGATTCGGTGCCACAACGTCTAGTGGCTCGGCTTGCAGCACTTGGTGGTGCTAATCCATACTGAATTTCCAGTCACAATGCAGTTACCGATCTGTAGTAATAATCATTTGTGTTGTTTCACATCCCTACCCGGTGAAATAAATTTAATTCTGAACACATCTCTCTGTCTTGGTGTTTCACTTTTTCCACACAATGTGTACATACACTATGTGATTAAAAGTATCCACACACCTGGATGAAGATGACTGAAAAGTTCGTGGTGACCTCCATTGGTAATGCTGGAATTCAATATGCTTTGGCTCACCCTTAGCCTTGATGACAGCTTCCACTCTCGCAGGCATATGTTCAATCAGGTGCTGGAAGGTTTCTTGGGGAACGACAGCCCATTCTTCATGGAGTGCTGCACTGAGAGAGGTATCAATGTTGGTCAGTGAGGCCTGGCACTAAGTTGGCATTCCAAAACATCCCAAAGGTGTTCTATAGGATTCAGGTCAGGACTCTGTGTAGGCTATTCCTTTACAAGGCTGTTACTGTCATGTAACCACTCTGCCATTGGATGTGCATTATGAACAGGGGCTTGATTGTGTTGAAAGATGCAATTGCCATCCCTGAATTGCTCTTCAACAGTGGGAAGCAACAAGGCGCTTAAAACATCAATGTAAGCCTGCACTGTGGTAGTGCCATGCAAAACAACAAGGGGTGCAGGCCTCCTCCATGTAAAATATGACCATACCATAACACTGCCGTATCCAAATTTTACTGTTGGCACTACACACACTGGTAGATAATGTTCACCAGGCATTTGCCATCCAACACCCTTCCATCGGATCGCCACATTGCGTACCATGATTCGTCACTCCACACAATGTTTTTCCACTGTTCGATCATCCAATGTTTACACTCCTTACACCAAGCGTTGCGTCATTTGGCATTTACCGGCATGATGTGCGGCTTATAAATAGCCTCTCGACCATGAAATCCAAGTTTTCTCACCTCCCACCTAACTGTCATAGTACTTTCAGTGGATCCTGATGCAGTTTTGAATTTCTGTGTGATGGTCTGGATAGATGTCTGCCTGTTACACATTACGTCCCTCTTCAACTGTTGGCGGTCTCTGTCAGTCAACAGATCAGGTTGGCCTGTACACTTCTGTGCTATATGTGTCCCTTCACATTTACACTTCTTTATCACATTGGAAACAGTGAACCTAGGGAATTTTAGGAGTGAGGAAATTTCACATGCAGACGTATGACACAAGTGACACCTAATTACCTGACTACGCTCGAAGTCCGTGAGTTTCGCGGAGTGCCCCATCCTGCTCTCTCACGATGTCTAATGACTACTGATGTCGCTGATATGGAGTGCCTAGCAGTAGGTAGCAGCACAATGTACCTAATGTGAAAAATATATATATTTTGGTGGTGTCCAGTACTTTTGATCACATAATGTATTTTTTGATACAACTAATTGTGGGAAGAGAAATTTAAGGAGACTGTATCAGCTAAGAACACTGGGAAATGAGGAAAATGGGGCCGGCAAGAAGGATTTACAGTGATAATGAGTATGGACAGGGAAAAGGCAATCATTATTGTTGCTTAACTGTCTTTCTGAAACTGAAGATGTTATGCCGTTTTCTAATACAGTGAGGTAGGTCATTCCAGTTTTGGGTTTCTGCTTCTGAAAAGGATTTTGAGAAAGTGGTTGAGTGGTGAAGTGCAACAGTGGATTTCACTCTGGTGGGAATGGGTGTTTCTGCAGTGCTGTTCAGCTGAGTGTTAAGGTCAAGGAGAGATAGGAGAGACAGTGTAAACTGATAAGTCAACAAAGGAGATAGAGTTTACAGAAGCCCCTGCATTTGTCTGCATGCAGCCAGGATAGCTGCATATGTGATGTCCAAATATTATCAAAGAGTTGAACATCACAGATATATCGAACACAATTCCAGGTACTGTGAGGTTTCCTGAGGAAGTTTCTGCAGGTTAACATCAATGTAATCAGTAATTGGAAGTATAAGTGTTTGTACAAGTTTCTTTCTCAGATCAGGAAGGAAGGTTTTTTTAATATTTTTGTAGGTCATGGAGAGAACCCAATGTCTTCTTGAACATTGCACAGCCATGTGCTTAGTCCAATTCAAATTTTCACTTAATATTTCACCTGGAATCTCTTTCTGGGGGAGAGAAGTTGATATTTGTCCCATTTAAGATCAAAGATGATAGGAATTCCTGATATATCAGGCTAATGAGCCTAGAATGACCAATCAGTACTGCTTGACTTTTGGATAGGTTGAGTTTTAATTCTATATTCTGTGCCCATTTTGATAGTGCATACAGGTCAGTACTGATATTCTCAATAGTTGTGTAGTGTAAACTGCCCCCCCCCCCCCCCCCCTCCCCCCTCCCCAATAAAATATCATTTACAAATAATTTTTGCATTCTCCGTTTATTTTATAAACTTGAAGAGTATCTTATTACAGTCTGCATGAAGCCTTTCTGCAGTATAATTTACTGCTGAAACTTCAAAGCTCTCTAAAGAATAATCAGAATATATGGACAAAATTAAACTCAACCTTTGGCTTGTCATATCAACAGATCAGGATTGTTGCTGGACAGAAGCTTTGAATACACATCTCATAGTTGAAATTGTGATGCAGACAACAAAGTGGCTATGCAACAGTGCTTGGCAAAAATCAAAATGAGCACAAGCCATTACATGGGTCATAAATTATTCATTCATTGTCTAGATTTCTGTGCGCTTGTTACAGTGTCACAGCAACAGAAAGCATATTGTGTGAGTGATAAAGTAAAAATTATTGATCATGTGGAGAAGTGTGAAACTAAAGAAAGTTTATCATGTGAGTGTGCTGTACCTGAAGGAACAGTCAGGAGACGGATGAAAGAAGAGAAGTTTTATAAACACACTTTAAAAAGTGATGCGGCAATGGACAGAAAAAGGACTAAATTAGAAAATGACACTGAACTTGATGAATGCCTTTGTAGATGGCTTTTGATAAAAAGGATGGAGTCGTGCTACCTTCTGGGCCAATTATTAAAGCCTAAGTGAAAAATTGTACTTTTGTTTTACATGGTAGCAAAGATTTTAAGGCTTCTGATAGATGGTTTTTCAAGGTGGAAATGTCACTATGGAATTCACCAAACAAGCATTGAAGAGAAAGCAAGGTCTTAAGACAGTGAATCTACTTCACAGTTTCCTGAAATTCTACACAAAGTAATGGTGGATGAAAATTTAATGGATCATCAATTGTATAATGTTAACGAAATAAACTTTACTATTGATTGCTTCCAACCAAAACTCTCAATGTAGAAGAAGAAGAAGAAGAAGAAGAAGAAGAAGAAGAAAGAAAATAAGGAAATAAGACATTTTTGAAAATGGGTAAGGACATAATAATCCTTCTCTTTGCCACAGGCAGCCATAAGCTGACACCTCTTTGTATAGGTTTCAAGCATGTAAACATCTCATCATTACAATTCACTTACAGGCTTCAAAGAATACTTGGATGGCATGTGACATTTTCACCAATTAGTTTCAAGAAGAGTTTGTTCCATCAGCAAGAAAGCTCCTATGGTCACTTAATCTGAGAGAAGAAACTGTACCAATCATTGATCACTGATCAGCTCATCCACCTGCTGATGTTTTGCAATCAGAAGATGGAGAATAAAAACTTTGTTTTTGTCAACAAACACAACAGCATCAATTCAGAGTATCATGAGAGCATTTAAGGCTCATTATTGCCATGAAATGTTCACTTCAATTGTAAATTCAGATGTGCAAATGGAAATGTTCTTGAAATCTGCAGATCTTAAGATTGTTGTGTATTCAGTAGGCCTTGTGTGGCAAAGCATCAGTCTGATCAATGTTAGGAGTTGCTGAAACAAGTTAAATTGAAGTATATGCAATGGATGAACGCTGTAGTGACATCCAATCTACATGTAAGGTTTTACAGTATTCATCTTGAAGACATGAACTGTATGATAGTCGGTGGTAGTGAAGAACTGATTTCAGAGGCATCGTTGATGTTGTTTGAAATGAGACTAGTGAAGCAGTCAAGGGTGGGAATGATGAAGCTGAAGAAGAAGGTATAGACGATGTTCCCTGTACATGTAAAATATTAGGTAATATAAATAAAATGATTACATGGATGGAGCAAGAAAGTGAACCAAACCAGATTGAGTTATGCACCTGATGAGCAGAAAACAATATGCACTAAAGAAGCTGCATGAAATGACCTGCCAAAGAAAGCTAACTGACTTCTTCAAAGCTGTAGAACAATGATGTACCATAGCTTGCAGGTAGTTTTGTAAATTATCATTCTGTGTGTGATAGTGTACTTTATATGCCATATTGAAACCCATCTTATTGTTTGGTCAGTATTTGAGTGAAGTTTGTGTAATTGCTATACTTATTTGGAGTTTCTGAAATCTCTTACTTGTATCATTCTTTAAATTTAAATACAATCTAGTAAAGCATGTATAATATCACATTATGTGTTCTTCCTAACTTTCTGTTTGTAGTTCTTCATTGTCAATATGCCGTGAGCATGCAATAATGTGAAAGTAAAGCATGTACAACATTCGCATTGTATTGGTCACCTACTGCATTTGCAATAAGAAAAAACTGTTTCCACATCGTTGACATACAATGAAAAGAGAATAGGATCTAATACCAAGCCTTTGGGGACATCTGGTACTACCTACCTCTATTGTGACTTTGTGATGCAGGATATGATGCATTGCCGGCAAGATGTCAGGTATGAGCGAATGTGTTGCACTCTGAGTGATGAGCTTCATCATTTGGACTGTGATTCCATCATGTTCAGTAGATGCTGATCTGATACATGACTTTTTTGATGGTATTGCATGTAACATGTTTAGACAGATTTTTTTGTGGCTATAATTGTCCATTCCCATGAAGTAATCAATGATTCTCTGTTTCATATTCACTTCAATTGTGGATGTAGGTAATGGGAAGTACTGGTTCAATTCTTTGGCTGGGACAGTGAGATAAATTACAGCTTTTCCTTTGCATATCCAGACCATCCATTTTCTCCAGAGGATGTATGGTCTGCGTCTGTTGTCAGATAATGTACAGGCATGTCTGATTTCTCACAGCTTGACTTACTCTGTTCCGCTTATGCTTTTTAGCAAAGTGATTATCAGGCATGGGGTACAGTTTGTACACATGATGTACAATGTTTCGTGAGATTCATGAGCTGATTTAGTTCATCAGTTAGCCAAGGTGCAGGTTTCCTTCTTATTTTTCTTGTTTTTAGGGTGCATATTCATCATGTAGTTGTAAGTTTGCTATTAAATCCATGAAGGTTCTCATTCATGTTTGACAAGGGAGCAGAAGTCGTCCCTCAATCTATTTATTGTGCTTCATTTGCAAGATCAGATAAGTTAATGCAATATGAAGTCTCAGTATCTGGTCAGTTGTAGTTTCTTTCTGGAACATTCTAGTGAGTACATCATGAAAATTATGTTATGGGAAGACATGCAAAGTGCAGATATTTGAGAGATATGAATTACTCTGCTTGGGGATTTTGTTGCAAATATATTCATGAAAGTGTGACTGCTGGTCATGTGATGGGCAGGAATGAGCTGAAGTAAATAATAGTGTCCACTTTCCATCTGAATTAAAATAAATTGCCAGAAGTGTGATGTCAAACAGATTTGCTTGGGATACTGACTGTAACAAAACACAATTGGCAAAGGATGATGTGAATATTCTGTGGTTTCATTAGCAGAATCATGCAAATATTGAAAAATTAAAAAAAATTAAAGAAAGAAAATACAGTATGTAGTATGCAAAGTTGGAACCTGTAATTCTACTGGAATTGGGTTGATAGTAACAAAGCAAAACTGAGACATGATCAATGTTTCAAGACTTTGTTATTCAGTCATGCTTACCAAACAGCTGAGATTCACAGAATTTGCAATATCTCAAAGCAGATTTGTGAAAGTGCAAGAAATACATGGCACAATGTAAAAAGTTAATAGACAGTTAGGTGCTAAAAAGTATACTATATGTCTACAGTCTTTGTAAACATATAGCATCGTAAGAGTGGAACTGTCAAACTGCCATCATGTCGTAATTAACATTTTATTTTCAAAATCTTGACATCATGTACAATATTATTACAGGAGTGACAGATACAAAACAATGCACTAATAATGCAATACCGATGTCATGTCAGTCTAGACGTACTCAAAAATTGCGATTAAGCCAAAACAGCCAGTCATAAATAACGATTACTTATTATAAGCAGCCATTTGGTATATGTACTCTAATAATAATGTCATTATCAGGCATACATTATGCCCCCCCCCCCCCCACACACACAAAAAAAAGAAAAAAAATGGAAAGTCTAGAATGGGCTGCAACAATATTATGAAAAGGATAGTTGTTACTCACCATGTAGCAGAGAAGCTGAGTCACATATAGGCACAACAAAAAGACTGTCACAAAATAAGCTTTCATCTGACAAGACCTTAGTCAGAAATGGGCAACACACACACACACACACACACACACACACACACACACACACACACACACACACACAAATGCACATATGCACATATGCAAATGCATATCACACACACATGACCACAGCCTCTGGCAGCTGAAGTCAGACTATGAGCAGCAGTGCATGATGGGAGAAACAACCAGGTTGGGGTGAGGAGGAGGCTGGGGTGGGGAGGGGAGGGGTAGAAGGCATGCATGCTGCTAGTGAGAGTGTAAAATGGTGAGGTAGAGAGAGGGTAGAGCAGCTAGGAGCAGCCCCCACTCCCATCTGGGTAGCACTACCCCCGCTCTCTGTCTGACCTCCCGATTGCACCTAGCTGCCCTACCCTCTCTCCAACTCGCCACTGCACGCCCTCACTAGCAGCACTTTACTGTCCCACAACCCTACCTTTTATTCCTCTCCCTCCCCACCCCAGTGTCCTCTCCTTACACCCTCTCCCACCTACACCACCACCACCCGTTTGCTTCTCCCATCATGCGCTGCTGCTCGTGGTCTGATTCCAGCTGCCAGGCACTGTGGTCATGGGTTTGTGAGTTGAGCTTGTGTGTGTGTGTGTGTGTGTGTGTGTGTGTGTGTGTGTGTGTGATTGTGTGTTGTCTATTTTCAACAAAGAGCTTGGTGGCCAAAAGATCATTTTGTGACAGTCTTTTTGTTGTGCCTATCTGCGCTCAGGATCTCCGCTATATGGTGATTAGCAGCTATCCTTTTCATAATATTATTGTAGTTGTTACCTCAGTATACAGTGTATTTGAACCACCTCTGAGATAGAGCATGTTTCAGAATCATGCAGATGTTTTATTATTTTATGTGGTTGCTTAGTTCTCCTGATATGGATGTTAAAAGTGTCCACATTTATAAGTGATGTGGAATTTGGATGCACTGGAAGAGTTTTCAGTTTTTCCATGAAGTCACCTTTTTCAATCTGTCTACTTTAGCTGTTTACTTGCAAAGACTGGGACACCTCACATGTTCTTTCTATTTTCTCAGGAGACTTTCTAGATCAAACATGATATTTGCCTTTGTACGATCATCTTGATGTGACAGACTGTTACAGAATTCTACATGGTTCATCAAACTTCACATGAAGCTTATACTGTGCCATTATCACCAGGGGCCTGATTTTTAGGTTTTTCTAAAATGGATTTTAGTCCTTTCTTTTCTCATAATAGTCAATTTTAGGTTTAAACAAACTATTTTGATCCTCTTTGGAGTCTTTTAAGGAAAAATATAAGGAACACTGATATTAACACAGTAAATTTTATTATAATTTGGCACAGTTGTCTTAGTTCTTTGTGCAAAAAGAACAGTTAACTATTCCTATCAGTGGCACACAAAAATGCATAAAAATTAAGATATTTACCCATGCTACAAATATTCTCTCTTTTTATAATATTTTAATGAAAAGTCTTTGCTGAAAAAATTCTTTTCATGAGTCAGTCACAAAAAAAGTATATACTTGTGATGTGTACCTATGTATGAGTGCAATGCATGGTCTAACAATACAACTAACAAGAAATTTTATATTACATTTTCTTACTGCGGTAGACAGTTAACTACATTTATAAGATTTTTTTTTCAAAGTTAAACTGTTTCTATTGTCTCTCTCAAGACATTTTCTTAGGCTGAGAAAGATCTTCCTACATCACAAGAAGTCAGTGGTGCATGTTTCATTGACGCAATTGCTCGTGCCACCCAATACGATCAACATTCAAAATTCTGTCCCTCAATAATGGTGGGCACTTTCTTCATATCCAGGACTCTTCAAAAGAACCTTCCTTAATATAGTGATGCATACTGTACCCACTGAAACAGGCATTTGCTCAGAGAGTACATGTGCAGTGTCTTACAGTGGTAGAGATCTGGGCTACAAGTGTTGAATCACAACAGGTAAACATTGGAAATTAGCTCTTACAAATCCCAAGGAACCAGCATTCTTGTTATTCTCAAAGGCCATCTTGGATTTTTCAGTAAAAGCTAATTCACTAAAGTCAAATATGTCAACTGTCTCTTTGACTTTTTATTAGCATTCACCATAATGTGAAACTGCCAAGAGCCAGATGCAATAATGCATAAGTATTGGTTTCAGTGGGAGGGGAATGTTTGGAGCTATTACCTTAAAAGAATGAATTGGGTAGGAATTCTGAGGAATACTTTCTTAACAGAGGAAATAATTCTGTTAACACCAGGAAAATTATTTTTGACTTCATATGCTAGACAGCATAAGTCATGGGCTAGGTAGGTGCATTGGATCTTATTGGTATGGAATTTTTTCACTGTTGCTCCTTTTTTTAACATAGAGGCTCTACAGTCTGTCACCAACAACAAAACTTTCTTATCCTTACCTTCTCCTTGTCGTAGGATGTGTAGGACATCCCTAACAGTGTGAGCTACAGTAGTCTGATTCGTCTTCTCCGATTCCTTACACAGGAGTAGGTGGGATATTCTTGGTGTCGTAGAATCTGATTCCAACCATGGCATTAGCTGTAAACGTGTCAGTGGTCTCGTCAACTGAAAGCCAAATATAATGGTCACCAAAGTCAGTTTTAGTGCAAGCAACAGCCTTTTCATACACGTTTTAAATAATTTTTGTGCAGTCTCAACTAATCTGGTAGACTGCAGCTATTGATATTCCCCAGGAAGCCTTTAAAAGTAGGGTTCTTTAGTGCATTCCATGATACTAAAATATCACACAAGTCTGTTAAATCTGATATCCGCACTGCTTGTTAGATAGGAAATTGATGGTCTGATTTATTGCTTTTTCTTCTTCCTATTGATACTTCTATTGTGAGCTAGAAACTCTTTTGTTGAAGGGAATGTGACTTTTATCATGTCTTACCAAAAATTAAAACAGTTCAACATTAAGATTATGGCAGTGTTTAAATGTAAAACGTCAACTTCAATTGAATGGCATGTTCATGCCAGTGAACAGATTTTAAATTTTGATTTGACAAAATGAGAAAGAAGACTAGCAAGAAGTCTTGTAGATGAACTAAATGATTAAAATAACCTGTGTGTATTTACTTGTTTCGACATGTTTGGCAAAAAGTTACTCAGCCATCAGTTGTGAAATTGGAGTCTTCCCCACTCCACTGCTGGAAAAGACCAATTTTTGATGATTTCTGTTTAGGCATGACAAAATCACATTTAAAGTGCACTACTCACTATGAGTCAACACGCCGTAAATCTTTACTTCATAACTAAAAAAAAAATAAAGACTCGAGTGTGACTGATTTGTTCCTTTACTGTATCGCACCCTTGTTGGACAGCATTTAAGACTGGCTGGATTTGTCCCAGCCCAGTGGCCTGCAGACATATTCTCAGAGTGACCATGCATCATAAACAGTGCTGATTTCCGTGTGGGCTTGCATATCAACAGCACAGCAGCATGCTAGCACATTATTGAGTTACAAAGACAAGCAGCATTGTGACATACATGTTCTGATTTCAGAGCAGTGTACAAATTTATTTAGTATGCCTTTTCTTAAAATGTGGAAATTCATATTATTGACATTACTTGCATATAATAGTGAAACATAACTTGCACACTTTACTCTTAGTTACTGAACAGCTGTAATGGAGTGTTTGGGCAATGCAATGATGAATGAAAATGATCAAATGACAAACATATGGTGGTAAACTGTGATGTAACGTTATAATAAACTGCTAGGGCAGATTGATATTCTGAGGAAGTTCAGTATCTGATCTTTGGTGGTCTGCAGACTGCAGGAGTACCAGCCCATGCTAAAAAAATTATCTCAGAGGAAAGTTGGAAGGGAGCGGAAAAATCAATTGATGTTGAACAATAAATAACTGTAATAGGGTAAAGAAAAAATCACATTAAACTACGTCACATGCAGGCATTTGCCAGCTGTCAGTTTGTTTGTGTGATAAAGATCTCTAATATAATCTAATCTGTAATACAGTTTTGTAGATGACCCATTTTCATAATATTCCCTAGATGGTGATTCTTGATCTGCTCATATGTAAAGTCACACAGCAGCATATGTTACATCAGTATAACAAAGGCATCTGTACAAAGATGCTACAGTTGGATGATTCCTCTGGACAGACATACATCCATATTCATTCACAAATAGTTACATGATCTCTCCAGAAGAAACCGTGCTCTTTGTACTGCCATATTAATTGTTTACCTAAGAGTAAGGAGAAGTAATTATCAGATGCAATAATGTTTGTTGACAGATAGCGTATTCAATGCTAATGCCAAAAATGTTCATTGGCCCTGTGAAGGATATATGGAATGATCTCTGTCAGCACTTAGTTAACCTTAATTTTCTGGTACAAATACAAAGAGAATGGGAAAGTTGTTTGCAAAGGTACTTGATGTACATTTCAGCATACAGGGTTCACGTTTGTAATATAGGCTTGTAGTATTATTTTAAAATTTTTTGTTGCTGCTCAAAAAAATTTTTACCTTAATTTTAATAGTGACCCTCATGTTTAATTTTTATAGTTACCCATTTGTAAGTAACTTTAATCTTCATTAACACTGGTGCTGCAGATACCCATTTCAGGAAATTATTTAATCATGATGTCCCAATAAGCAGGAGAACAGATTGGGCTTTGAATATTCTCATATTGTACAATAATGTTCTTTGCTACTAACCATTTTCTCAATTATCTTCACTTTATGTGATATACGTCTATGCATACATACTTCACAAACCACTGTATGGTGCATGTCGGAGGGTACCCAGTACCAGTACCAGTCATTTCCTTTCCTGTTTCACTTGCAAATAGAGTGAGGGAAAAGTGACTGTCTATGTGCCTCTGTATGAGGCCTAATTTCTAATATCTTTGCAGTCCGAATGGGAAATGTGTGTTGGCAGCAGTAGAATTGTTTTACCTTCAGTTTCAAATGCTAGTTCTCTAAATAGGCTCAACAAGGAAGAATAAATCCTCAAGGTGAACGGATTCTGGATTCCCATGCTGCAGCAAACAACTGTAGCAGATAACAAGGGGATAACTGCAGCGGAAATGACCATGGAAAAGCCCTTGTACATTGTCACACAATCTGTGTCCCTTAGCTCGACCCCAGTGCACCACCAGCAATAGAGGGTGAAACTTTAAAAGTGCCAGCTACTCATGCTGGCAAAGTGTCAGAAAAACCATCAAACAAACATCACCTGAAGAACCCAAGACAGAAGCAAACAGGCAATTTGTCAACAACTGGCCATCTAACTTTAATCATTTTCTCTAAATTTTGTTAATAATATTCCTCTTAAAGAACATTACTATCCTTCCTTGGTTTCTATTTGAGTTTCCAAAGCATCTTCATAATACTTGCATGTTGTTCAAGCCTTCTGGTGACAAATCTAGCAGCCTGCTCCTGAACTGCTTCAGTGTCTTCCTTTAATCTGATCTGGTGTGGATCCCAGACATTTCATATCTCATTACAATGTTATACCCAGCTATTTATATGATGTGACTGTATCAAGAAGGGTGCCACTGATGCTTTATCAGAACATTGCAGGTTTGTTTATCTTACTCATCTGCATTAACTTACATTTTCATGCTACATTTAATTGCAATTAGTGCATTGCTCAGCTATGTTTCACATGAAGTGACCAGTGTACCTTTTAACAATTATGTGAAGTATAGACTTCTAGTGACACTGAGACACAGAAAGCTGAAATTACTGTCTGTTATGATTACAACTCCTGATAATTGATTTTTTTATCTTTATACTACCTTGATAGAGCTACATATGTAATTTATATATGCCATGTATAGAAATATCTCAGAATGTTATTTAAGCTCAGTTTCACCTGGATTCATTATTCAGGTTATTATTTTTAATGTGCTGATTCTAGCATGTGTAGATTTCATGAACTTCTACTAATAAAAGATATGAATTATTAAACTGCTTAATGCAACACCAACAGTAAATTTCTAGTGAATTAATCAGTAGGTCCATTAATACTGTCAACACACATTTTCAGTAACATATTTCAATTTCTGTGAAACTAATTAATTTACTGAATAGTTAACATTAAAGTTCAGATATAATCACATTTTACATTGCATATTCTGTGTGTGTGTTAGATTCTGATCTTTGCAAGTATATTTTTGTTGACCTGAATTTTGTGCACTAGGTGGCATACTTCACTGTTTGATTAAGCCATTAACTAAGATTTTTGCATAATGTACCATAATTTATATTATGGCACTGGTACCTGTGAATGGGGTATTCCCAGTGCAGAGGCATAAAATAGTGTCTAATTTCCTAGACCATCACATATTTCATAAACAAAATTACTGTTAACACTTATAGTTCATCCTGAGTAGCAAAATCTAACCCATGAGTTTTACAAATGATAGTGTAGGTAGCAAAATAACAGTTTATCCATATGCCAGTTTTTAAATAGTCAGACACAATCCAGAAATCCCCAGTCTCTTCCCAGAAACCACTCACGTAACACCTATTGTCTATTCTGTATAAGCCCTTGGGAGTCATTCTCTGTGCAAAGATTTCTGCAGAAGTACACATATCAGTATATGGCAAAAAGTGGTAAAGTCAGTGCATAAGCATGTACTAGTGAATCCTCCAGTTCAAGTTGGTGGTTATTTGCTTAAATTTTGTTGTAAATGATAGGAAAGTTGGACAACCATTTTCATCAGAATGATGGATTGACGTGCATTATGACCTTAATTAAGCACTGGACCAAGTGAAGCATCTCTCTGCAATTTTTCAGAGGGACTACTGCAAGACACTGTGTTTACTGTGACAACTAATATGAATATGAAGTGCATTCTGCACCACACCCAATATTTTGTTTTGAAGGCTTTTATAAGAATAATCAAGTCAGTTATAGTATTTCTAAAAATTGTGCTTCAGCAACATTACGATTTTTCTAATAAATTCTGCCACACAACTGTTGTCAAATGTGAAAGCTAACCTGAGTTGTGTGTAAAGTTACTGGTTATATGAAGATGTACTTTGTGCTGTATCTTCACAGAATGATTTATTTTCATGAGAAATGCTGAAGCTTAATAACTAAACACGTTTCCCTTACTCTCTTTGTAAGTGGAACAGGAAAAGAAATGACTAGTACTGGTACAGGAGACCCTCCACCATGCACCATATGGTGGTTTGCTGACTATGTATGTGTATGTAGATGTAGATCAAGTAAAGCAAAGGTACCTAAGAAAATTGTTAGTAGCAGAGGACATTATTATACAATATTAAAGTAAGCAAACCATAGTTAATTTTCCTCTTTATTGGGACATACAATAATATAATTTTTTGAAATGCGTATCTGCTGCACCGATGTTAATAAAGATTAAAGTTACTTACAAATGTGTGACTACAAACATTAATCAGGAGGGTCAGAGTTAGATTTAAGATTAAAATAATTTTGAGCAGCAACCAAAATTTTTACAATAATACTACAAGCTCCTATTATAAATGTGATCCATGTGCACTGAAAGTTGCATCAGGCGTCTTTGCATATAATTTTTTCAGTTCTGTTGTTATTTATGCCAGCAAATTAAGCTCGACTAAGCATTGACTGAGAACATTCCATACATCCTGTCCAGTTCCAAGGACCATTCTTGTCATTGGTTTATTAGCATACTATTCCCTTAGCCAATTGAATATGTTACCTATCAACAGACATTACTGCTGCTTATAATTATTTCCTCTTACTCTTAGGCAAACAACTAATATGACAGCCCAAAGAGAATTTTTTTTTCTGGAGTCATCATGATCCCATTTGTGAGTAAAGTGTGCAAATTATGTTTTACTATTATGTGCAATGATATTTCCCCCTATCAAAACTGTCATTATAACTAGTAAGATATATATCAGTTTATTTTTCAAACTTACTTGGTTTTGAGAAACCATTTCAATTTGTTCCTTACTCTGTCAATAAGACAGAATAAATGTAATTAACTTAAATTGAGCCTTTATCTCTGATTATGTAAAAAACTGATAGATATTACAATGAGTTTTCAAACAGAGAAATACATCAATTTCATTTGAAGCTGAATGCTGATGTATTCACATGAAGTTTATGTGTTATTGTTCAAAATACTTCAAGGAATAAAAAGCAGAATTTCCTGTAATAATGTGTCGATTATATCCTTACATGAAGTATACCACCATCATACATTATGTTTGATGTAGTACTTCAAATAATGTAAGCTCAGGGTTAATGTTTGTTTTTTTACTAGAATACATTTTGGTTAACTGGGGTGTCAATACAACATTTTGGTGAATTTTACTGTGCCAGTCACCTTTGATTTTTTTGACATTTTGATCTTTCAGCTGTCACTAATGTCCTATATCACAATAAACGATTTCATTGTAATCATCAAATGGAAACTGCGCATTGAGACACAGTGTGTCAAACAGATTGCTTTTCATGATTTTTCAAACCTCATTATTTTTATCTCTGTATGTCCATCTTTTCATAGATTGTTGTGGGACTCAACTGTTCAATACAGGGTGTCAAACACCTTTCAGTTGTCCAGTTTCCAAACTTATTTTATTTGGCTACCAGTTTAGGCGATTTACTATGTCATATTCAGACCCCTGACTGACATGTAGGAAGATTCCACTTCAGTTCTCATCAAAACAGATCCAGAAGTACTGGTATTAGTAGATTTCTGCTTGATACAACTATACCTTCAACCATCATCTACTGACTGTTAGATCTAACTATTGTAGCACAAATGTATTAATAGCAGTATTGCTGGCCTCTGTTTTGAGCAGAACTGTGGCGGAATCTTCCTACATATCAGTCAGGGGCCTGAAGACAGCATAGTAAACTGCCAAAACTGGTAGCCAAATAAAGTTTGGACACAGGACAGCTAAAAGGTGTTTAATTTGACATCATTAATTTTAGGTGTTCAGATGAGTTGATTTCATCTTTCTGATGAACACCCATAAGTACACCATTAGGTTGCTTTTCACTTGAAAGGCACAGAGAGGGATATTTGATAGAAACTTGTGTTTCTCTCAGTGATAAGGTAAAACAGATAACTCATTGGACAATTTATTTAGCAGAGGAAGTCTCTCCTTTCCTTTATATTTCACTGTGTCATCCTTCTGTTGGCTACTTATTGCACTTCAGAAATTTACTAATGATTTGTAATGTGGAAAATAGTTACCTGTTTATGACATGCAAGTCACATTTGATGTAAAGTTATGGACTGATTTGCTGTTAGCTTACATCCTATTAACATTGGCAGTCAGCTCAAGGGAAAGTAGGTTTTCTGTTTGAGTCTAATCTGCCTGTTCAGAACACGTCTAATCCTTATCAATTTGTGGCCTTGTTGGTAACTTTCTCTTAGTGTAATTGTCAACTTGCCACTGAAGTAACCAGCTAGATACGAGAGATGACTCTTTCTATAATATACCAAGTAGCATTTGCAACCTACATCCTCTATTATTTGCTGGGGCTTGCCTTTACACTTTTAATTTTACATGAGATTAACTCACAATTGAAGCACCATGTTTAAATCTCATCTCAACATCTATTTTAAATGTAAGAGATAATAATTTGGTATGAGATAATAAACTACTACAGTTGCAAATAGTTATATTTGTTCAGTCACAGGCAGTTTTGGGTGATTATAAGCGCAACTTCAGGTGAACACCGAATCATCATATCCGTGGTTGTAGCACACCTTGAATGCCTTAATTGAATGTGAATAGCTTTCACTTATGTGATCTTGAAACAAAAACCATTAGTTTTTTCTTGGAGAATTTTCACAAAATTGGAAATATTATTTGATTTTGATTTCTTTCTGATCCTGATCTCCTTTGCCTCACATCCCATGAGGTCTTTTAATTCTTGACTCATTTATGTCCTGTAATCCTTTTCTCTCCTTTTCCATGTAAAAGCTATCATTTCTTGTCAGTAGTATTGTATGGCTATGTTTGGTATAACCTGACAAGTAGATATGTTCTTTTTTAATATATTTTATTGTAAAACCGTAAGAGCATGAGACTTCCATCTTCGCATCAGTTATAAATTCAGCTTATTCCAAAGAAAGTTAGCTGAGTGTTTTCCCACATATTCTCATTACTGTTCAGATGTGCAAGTCTTCAGTTTTTTAGTTACAGTCATTCTGAGGTTGATCGTATAGACTAAGATTCAGAGCTATATTGTTGAAATGGTCTGACTGAAAAACTGGATTTATCAGTTTTAGTGATGCTTGTTTTGATTTTCTAAAATCAGTTCCAATGACTTTTCTGACTTTTCTTATTGCACCATTGGTACAGATGGGAACTCTTCCTGCAGTATATCCTATGTTTCTGTAACCCTCCTGGCCTTGAACTTCATTAGCCAATGACCTACACCCATCTGTCCCCTTCCATGTTCCCATTATAGCACTATGCAACTCTCTATTTCACCAACACATCACAGTCATTTGACTTTTTACTTTTCTCCTTTCCCGCAGCCCTGCCCCCCCCCCCCCCCCCTCCCCCTGTACCTCAGTCTAACCTCCCAGTTCCATGTAGCTACTGTACCCTCTCCCCACCTCATCCCTGTATGCTCTCAAGCAGCAATTAACCATCTCCCACCTCTACACTGCTATCCCTCCCCCATCCTGCCCCAACCTCTCCTTATCACCAAACGGATTGCTTCTCCCACCTTGCACTGCTGCTTGCAGTCTGGCCCCGGCAGCCAGAGACTGTGATCATGTGTGTGAGTTGCATTTTGTGGATGTGACTGAGTGAGTGAGTTTGTTGTCGAATTCTGATGAAGGCCTTTTTGGGTGAAAGCTAATGTGTTGTACAGTCTTTTTGTTGTGCCTATTTGTGACTCAACATCTCTGCTATACGGTGAGTAGCAATCTGTTCTTTTCCTAATATTGACATTGTTCCATCCTGGACTTATCATTGTTTGTCTCATTTTCTAACTGAGCTAATTATCTGCCTTTGATGAGCTCACTATTATTGTGGTATTAAACTCCTACTTAGGAGTGATAATACTGACAACAGTAAGAACAATGTAATAACTTCATATCATTTAATGTTTGTCTCATATCCTTCCATTTACACTGAAAAAAATATGTACTATTTCTCTTTTTTTACTGTCAGGCATTGTTTTATTATGTAATGATCATATTTGCAATTCCACTGTCTCCAATGCGCCAGAAGAAGGGAAATAATCAGAAAATGAAAGCTGATTATGGGTTAACAACTTTTCATTGATAAGGTCATTAGAGGTGGAGCACAAGTTTAGATTGACAAAGTTAGGGCATGATACAGACTGTTGTCATTTCATAGGAACTAACCTGACATCTTATATGGTTTAGAGAAGTCACAAAAAACTAAATCTGTGTTACCTACCCACCTCAGCAGGACTTTGAGCTGTAAACCTGAAGTAACATATGCTAATAAATAAAATATCTTTTAACAATGTAATATTAAAATAATTGTTGAAAAAGTAAAATCTTAATTTTTTGCACATTTTATGACAAAATAAATAAGTAATTTGAAGAAATTTATAAAGACTCTCGTTTAAGACCCACTTGATGTAATTTTTGTAAAGTGTTTTAAAAATATTACATTATATAAAGGCTACATTGCTACTCACCATATAGTGCAGATACTGAGTCACAGACAGGCCCAACAAAAAGAGTACTAAACATGAAAGCTTCTGACCATAAGGCATTCTTTTGAAATAGCCAACATAGATGCACATTCACACAACTGCAGCTCACACACACACACACACACACACACACACACACACACACACACACACACACACACACACACACACACTCGCACACTCACATGAGCACTGTCTCTCGCTGCCAAGGCCAGATTGCGAGCAACTGCATATGATGGGAGAATAGTGGATGGTTTAAAGTATTGTTTGTATGAGAATACCAGGGTGAGGCGGAGAGAGGATAGGGCAGCTAGATGTAGTCAGGAGGCTGGATGAAGGTGAGGAGAGGGAGGGGCGTGATGGATCACAGTGGTATTCCACTGATCATCGAACCTACACAATATACTCGTCCATCCCTACACAACCCTTGCTCCCATCACCTTGCCTCATGCCTTACATCCCTGTAATAGGCCTAGATGCAAACCCTGTCCCATACATCTTCCCACCACCACCTACTCCAGTCCGGTCATAAGCATCACCTGTCCCATCAGAGGCAGGGCTGCTTATGAAACCACTCATGTAATTGTCTATCTAAGCAGCAACTGTTGTGCTTCATTTTACAAGGTCATGACAGCCAACAAGCTGTCTGTTCACATGAATGTACACTGTCAACCTGTGACCAAGAAACAGCTGGCTCACCTTGCTGCTGAGCACACTGTCAAACACAGCATTCCTCATTTTGATGATAGCTTCATAGCCTATGCCATCTGGACACTTCCTATCAGCACCAGCTTTTCTGAAATGCGCATATATATCCTATGTTCTTGAAAACACACCAGCATCAACCTTCATTAGTTATTATTTTCAGTCACCCACCCCCTTCCCTGTTCCCACTCCTTTTTTGCACCCCCCCCCCCCCCAAAAAAAAAAAAAACCCTGAAAGCACCTAACTGCCCTATCCTCTTTCCACCTTGTCTCTGTATGCTCCCACAAACAGCATTTTACCATCCCCCGCGTTTACCATGCTCTCCCTCCCCCTCTCTGCCCCAGCGTTCTCCTTACCCCCTCCACACAGATCGCTTTTCCCATCAGGTGCTGTTGCTCATAGTCTAGCTTCGGCAGCCAGAGACAGTGCTGCTGGACGTATCAGCTGCTTTTGTTCGTTTCAGAAGAAGGCATTCTGGCCAAAGGCCTATTTGTTTAGTAGTCTTTTCATTGTGCCTGTCAGCATCTCTGCCATGTGGAGAGCATCAATCTTTCCTTTTTATAATTTTCTCATTATTCCATTGTGGATTTCCTATTCAGAATCCATAGCAGTGCTGTACATGGGACATACACTACCCACTATCAGATTAAATGCCATGTGGTGGCACTGCGGTCACATGACGTATTAATGGAGGTATATAACCAGGGCCATGAGAAATGGGAAAATTGTTCCTGCAACGATGCAAGTTGGTATAGATATGTCCAATGTTACAGGGTTCAACTAAGCATCTTATTTATGTAGGGAAAATAGGGAGAAAGCAGGAGTTGCCGCATTTGGCAGAAACTGTTTTGATTTTGAGAATATTGATATTAATAAATTTTGCTCAGAGCAGCACTTAGAAGCTTGTACAAGAGAAGTAGCATTTCATAATAAGTCCTTTATAGTAGTAGGTATATACAGATCACCTTCACGAAATTTTAACCTCTTCGTAAAAAAATCTGGAAGCTCTGCTGTCCCATCTCATGGTAAAGAACAAGGAAATAGTGGTTGGTGGTGACTATAATGTGGATTTATTGAAAAGCTCTGTCAATGAACAGTTATTGCAGCCAGTAACACTATCATTCAATTTAGTTCCTACTGTGAACTTTGCCTCTAGGTCATGTAAATGCTCTGAGCCTGCTATTGATAATATCTTTGTAGACAAATATAGGGAAAAGGCTCATATCACAGAACTGATAGTAAATGGGCTATCTGATCATGACATGCAGCATCTTGTGTTTAATGTTGAAACTTGTCAGGATAAAAAATCTATTAAATCTGAGCACAGGAGGGTAATAAATAAGTCAAAAATTGAGAAATTCAGGAAATTGCTAAAAGACATGAACTGGATAGATGTTTGCAATACTTCTGACTCAAATGGAAAATACAAAGCATTCATTAATAAAGTTACCTCCACTTTTGAAAATTGTTTTCCCCTAAACATAACTAAAATCACACTGAAGCCAAAAAATAAACCATGGATTACACAAGGAATAGAGTTATCATGTGAGATCAAAAGGAGACTGTATCTACTTTCTAGAATACTGCAAATTACTGAAGCAAATAATCCAGAAATTGAAGCAGCTTTAATATGAGAAAAAGATAAGTACATCAGGCAATAAAATAAAAACTGTATGAGATGTAGTGAAGATAGTGACAGATGGGGCCAAAAAGGAAGAGGAACATATAGCTCAGAAAATAAATGAGACTTTTGTAACAAGTACATGTAGTGTTGCAAATCCTTTAAACAAATACTTCATTTCTGTTACTGACAGCTTGGGGTTATCAGGTTCGGTGAACAGTGCAATGGAGTATCTGAGACTAGTCTTTGAAAATAACTTCAAAAAAATGATGGAAATGACACCCAGGTCTCCCAAAGAAGTAGCATACATCATAAAATCCTTAAAATCTAAGTTTTTCAGTGGGTATGATGACATATGAATGAAGTTAATAAAAGAGTGCTCATGTGAGTTGAGTTCTGTCTTAAGTTATTTGTGTAATCAAGCTTCTATCAATGCAAAATTTCCAGACTGGCTAAAATCTGCTGAAGTTAAGCCTCTTTACAAGACTGGGGATAAAGAGATACCTTCAAGCTATTTACCAATTTCACTTTTGCCAGGTTTCTTAAAAATATTTGAAAAGGTTGTGTTCAAGCATCTCCTTAAGCATCTGACTGCAAATAGTATATTGTCCAAGTCACCGTTTGGATTTCTTAAGGGTTCATATCTAGAGAATCTATTTACACTTACAGTGAGAATGTACTTAATTAGTTAGATAACATATTAGAGGTTACTGGAATTTTCTGTGACCTGTCAAAAGCCTTTGCCTGTGTGAACCTCTCTTAAGTAAATTAGAATATTATGGTGTCACTGGCAATGCCGCGAAATGGTTTGAGTCTTATCTATCTAACAGGAAACAAAGGGTTCTGTTGCGAAATACCTGCACAGTAAGCAGTCAGTCTTCACCCGACTGGGAATTAATTACATGTGGTGTTTCTCAAGGTTCGATCTTTGGTTCATTGCTTTTTCTTGTGTACATTAATGACATCTCATCTGTTACATTGCCAGATGTTACGTTTGTTTTCTTTGCAGATGAAAGAGACATTGCAATAAGTAGCAAGTCAAGTACAGATTTAGAAATAGCTGCTAATCAAATTTTCACTGACATTAATAAGTGGTTGATAGCTAATTCACTGTCATTAAACTTTGAGGTGGTTTATAGCTAATTCACTGTCATTAAACTTTGAGAAGACCCACTATATACAGTTCAGAACCTGTAAGAGATTTCCTCCCAGCATGTGTATAACATATGAAGACATGCAGATTGAAGAGGTTGACAATATTAAATTTCCGTGGGTTACAACTCTATAATAAATTCAATTGGGAAGGGCACTCCACAGAATTGCTTAAGCATGTAAACAAGTGTGTATTTGCCATGAGAATTATGTCAGATGTAGGCAGGGGCACCGACTTATAAATAATATGGGGGGGGAGGGGGGGGGGGGTTGCCCTGGGAAACTTTATAAAATTTAGATGAAAAATAGTGAGTTTTAAAGTTTTTTAAAAGTGTTTTAGAGTCATATGATCAACATTAGAACCCCAAAAACTAGACTCTTGATAGCTCGACAACCCTGACACATTTTTTGACTTTGAAAAAAGAAACAAAACATAAACTCACACGGTATTTTTATAAAAAGCTAATTTAATTTACAGTAATAACCATGCTTATAGACTATTAAAGATCAGTGAATATATAGTTTTGAAAAGACTGAAATTACATTTAAATAAATCCTAAAGTATCATTAAAAGAATATAACATAAAATATTGCTTAAACTTACTGGCAGATTAAAACTGTGTGTTGGACCGAGACTTGAACTCGGGACCTTTGCCTTTCGTGGGTAAGTGCTCTACCATCTGAGCTACCTAAGCATGACTCACGTCCGTCCTCACAGCTTTACTTCTGTCAGTATCTCACCTCCTACCTTCCAAACTTTACAGAAGCTCTCCTGCAAAGCTTGCAGAACTAGCACTCCTGAAAGAATGGATATTGCGGAGACATGGCTTAGCCACATATCAGCGCACACTCAACTGCAGAATGAAAATCTCATTCTGGAAACATCTCCCAGGCTGTGGCTAAGCCATGTCTCCACAATATCCTTTCTTTCAGGAGTGCTAGTTCTGCAAGGTTAGCAGGAGAGCTTCTGTAAAGTTTCCGCTTTGGAGAAGATGGTGCCACCCGAAGTTCTGTCAAAAACTAACATCATCATTAGGTTCCTGTGTATTCTCCATAGTATCTGCAATATATTTACCAACTACAGTTCAAGTCTGCATGACCCAAAAATCTGTGGCACATGTACTTTACTGTAAATCTGGTCCAGTCTCCAGACCTCAAAACAAGAATCATAATCACCCAGTGGCATTGATACTAAAACACCTACATGAGCGACACCCATATTGCTACTCACACAGCTATTTACTTCCTTACAGCCCGCAATTTTGTTTGGCACTACAGCTACATCAGACTCCGCAGTTTCAGAATATGTTGGAACTGATTCCTTCCCATTCATGAAATCATCTACCAGTTGTCTCATTTTTCCTCTCTCTTTACACGTTTGATGGGTTTAACTAGGTCAATGGTCATTGGACGTAATGCAAGAGAACGTAAACTACTCAAGATATCTTCCTTTCAACAGTCGCTTCAAATTTTTTGTTTTGTTTTTGTGTGTCTAAAGCTGCTAGGTCTGCTTTCTTAGCCTGTTCACTTGCAACTGAGCTGTTTGTATTGCCAATGTTAACAACAGTTCTTGCATTTCCAACTCGGATGTTATCTAACAATTATGTAAAACCAACAAACATGGCAAAAAACGATGATGTAGTTACTTAAATTCACTAGTAGCATGCATTTATTAGAACGTAATTTTCCACCTAAATGGCTACTCATAGCTATCATTATCACATATTTAAACACAATAAGTCACACTCCTTGCCCAGAGCAAAATGTATTGCCTGTTCCAAACAGAACACATTGACACACACACACTCAGAACATCATCTACATTAACATCCTTCATCTTATACACACAAATACAACTATACATTTGGCAAAAAACCATCAATTCTTTATCCAGCAACACAATAGCAAAAATTACATGCCAAAACACAACTCCATTACAAAGTACTCTTGTTTGTGCATCATATCATAGCTCAGTGAGATTCAGAACACTGATGCACCTCTTGGCCAACTTTCCTGCATGTCCCACAATAGCTGACACTGCCTGCATACATGGCAACTTCTGCTCAGCCAAATTATAATATGGGCATCTCACTAGTCATCGCAAGTAAACCTTCCTATAATTACCACAAAACAGAGACAGGTCGCAGGCTCCTGTGACTTAACAAATGATACTTTAAAGTTCATATGACAGTTACAACACCATACCATGGCTGCAAAGAAAAAGAAACAAGAAAGGCCAAAACAAAAATAAGAGCCTTGTATCGCAGATGTGCTGCTGCTGCCGCCGCCGCTGGACCACTTACTGACATGTAACCTAACAATGCCAGACAGCAACACTTTGGATGACAGATATAACTGCTCAAGAACCAGACACTACATAGGTGATTTTGTTAGGTCATCAATGTCAGGATCAGGCTGGGGCATCAGCCATTGGGCATGGATAAGCTGTAGCTAAGAGTGATATGGCCTACTCATGCCTCTTGTGTTAGGAATGGGTTATCAGAGCACTCTTGTTGATATCATAGATAGTGCTATGGTAAGCTCCCACTGGCTCTACACACAATGTGTGGCATCGAGCTGGGACAGGAGTAAGAACTGTAGCATCACAGTATGTCTAGAAGAAACGAATGTGAGAAATGGCTACAGCAAGCCCCTCTGTGATGGTGCTAGTTGACAGTTCCATAGACCCACTGATTAAGCCACCAGAGCACCTTATAGCAGCACCTTCCCATGAATTTTAACTCAAATGGCAGCACTATGGCTTGCAGCGGCATTGCCCTCCATACAGGACTTGCCATTCGATTAGAGTTCGAAGGCAGTTCAACAAGCAGAGGATAGGCTGACAGAGATCCAACCTCCAGACAGGCCAGCTGCGAACTGAGCATACCACTGGATGGGAGTAATTTTATGCAGGAACTACCTCAATTGTGTTGCTACTGGTGAAGTGATGATGTCTGCGCTTGGCCACCTTTTCTTGATAAGTCTGCTTTATGGAAAGTCTAGCCATAGCTGAAGGATTTCTTGACTTTGGCTTTCAGAAGCAGTGGTTGACATACTGTGCAGTGTCAGTACTCTGAATAATGAAAAAACAATAATACATGACAAATATTTACAACTAAAACAAATAAGCTAATGTACCTTCCACAGATCCCAAGTGAAATTATTCTCTCTCTCTTCTCTCTCTCTCTCTCTCTCTCTCTCTCTCTCTCTCTCTCTCTCTCTCTCTCTCTCTCTCTCCTTCTCTTTAACACTATGTGAAAGCACTATTTTACAACACTAATTTACTAAGATTGTATTAATGCTCTGAATTTAAAATTTAAACTATAATACTTATTTACCGTGAATACATTACTACTCTGATATGGTGCAGAAGTTAGATTGTACAGGGTGAGCACAAAGTCTTGCCCTGATTATAACAATTTGTTACAGAATAACTGTTTGACATAATAATTTACATTTGATGCCGTTACACATGTTAGTGTTACTAGTTTTTTTAAGACCACTTATATTAGTAAACCTCAACGTGTACTCCCTTGGTAGCTCGGAGAATGTCGAGGCATTATTCCAGTTCCTGTCAGGTGTTTCGTAAAAACGCTTGTATCCTAGCCTTCAGTTTGTTGGTGTCAGTAACTGGTGTGACAAAGACTATGTCCTTGATATAGCCCCAGAAAAAAAGTCAAGGGGTGTAATGTCTGGAGAGCAGGGTGACCAGGGTATTGGACAGCTCCAGTTCCTTCCAATCCACTGATCCAGAAATGTTTCATCCAGGAAATATGCACTATCAAAGTCCAGTGGGGTGGGGTTGTTCCATCTTGCTGGAAAATTATCCATGATTGATATTCTTCTAACTGTGGGTCAGTGAACTGTTGCAAAATGCCTAAGTAAATGTAGCGGTAATGGATTTTTCTGTGAAGAAAAGTGGTCCAAAAACCTTGTTGTGCATGGGGCCACACCAAACATTCACTTTTTCGCTGTCTCGCTGTAACTGTACAGTAGCATGTGGAGATTCTGAAGCCCATATATGGACATTATGCCTATTTACCATTCCACTGACATGAAAGGTGGATTCATTGGTAAAACATATGTGATTGAAGTAATCGTTAGCGCCATCAGTCCTGTTGAGAATCTCAGCTTCAAATTCAGCATGTGTGAGCAAATCATTCGATTGCGAGACCTGCTTAATTTACACTGTGTAACCATACAGCCTAAGCCTTCCATGAATAATCTTGACCACACTTACTTGCGGTATCTGAAAGTTCACATGATGCTTGACAAGTTGATTTAGACTGACTCCATTGAAATGATTTCCTAACACGATCGACAGTTGAATCACTCACACGAGGCCTGCCACTTCGAGGATGATCTTCAACACTGCCTGCTTTGTTAAACTTTGCATACCACCACTTTATTGATAGCATCAGGAGGGCTGCACCCATAAGAAGCCTGAAATTTACTCTGAATGCTGATAGGCTATTTCATATAGTGAAACTGTTGTGGTTGGCAGGAGAGCCAACCCGTATAACTCACGGAGGCCAAAACGCACGCGTTTTATCTCACGCAGTCTAGCGTGAGGTCTGGAACATGACAAGGGAATTACAATTGAGAAAAACGGACGTAGCTGGTGGAATACTTGACTTTAATCCATTAATGACGAACGTCGCTCTTGACATTACATGATTCACAGTACCAATAGCAACAGATAATGGCGCCTTGCTAGGTTCTAGTAAATAACGTAGCTGAAGGCTATGCTAACTATCGTCTCAGCAAATGAGAGCGTAGAAGTCAGTGAACCATCGCTAGCAAAGTCGGCTGTACAACTGGGGTGAGTGCTAGGAAGTCTCTCTAGACCTGCCGTGTGGCGGCGCTCGGTCTGCAATCACTGATAATGGCGACACGTGGGTCCGACGTATACTAACGGACCGCGGCCGATTTAAAGGCTACCACCTAGCAAGTGTGGTGTCTGGCGGTGACACCACAGAAACCAAAGCAAACATTGCGCTTTCTCCTGCTTCGATGCCATTTCACCAGCAAGTAACGAGACCTAACAGACTGCGTCGGTGTTGTGGAGTGCTAGTGTCATCTATTGGTCACAACAATTAGTAACACTAACCTATGTAATGGATCAAATGTAACTTATTATGTCAAATGGTTATTCTTTTAATCAAATGTTACTACTGAGAAATTCATCAATGGACTAAAAGGAGTTGGCCACCAATAAATCCTTTAGGCCTCTCTTAAACTGAATTTCATTGGTTGTTAAGCTTTTTATGGCTGCTGGCAAGTTATTGAAAATGTGTGTTCCTAAATAATGCACACTTTTTTGTACAAGAGTAAGTGACTTTAAATCCTTGTGAAGATTACTCTATTTCTAGTATTGATTCCATGAACTGAGCTGTTGGTTTGAAAAAGTGGTATATTTTTAATGACAAATTTCATTAAGGAATGTATATATTGGGAAGCAGTAGTTAGGATTTCTAGTTCCTTAAACAGGTCTCTGCAGGATGTTCTTGAGTTCATATCACATATAACTCTTATTGCATGTTTTTGTGCCTGAAAAACTTTAGCATGGCTTTCATAAGAGTCTTTATGAAGTACTTAATCACTGCTCACCCCACACCCCACACACAAAATCACTACAAGGAAACAACAACAGATAGATGTCAATACCACAGATATCTACCCAGAGCACGTATGTGCCATGTGTTTGCTCATAAAGTGTGACCTGTTATTAAACAGGATCCTCGTTGCACTAGCACTGACATCAGGTGGTGTATCTGTGAATTTTTCTTACTAGCCTGTAAGTATTAAATGTTAGGTGGTGACTGCAGTTTAGGAGCCCGCAGATTGAGAGGCTTGGCAGTAAAATTCCAAATTGGATATCCTAATTCCTAAGTTGTGAAGACAACCTGAGCAGCAAGTGCTAGAAAGAGAGGTTTTAAATTCTAAGTTTTTTTGGTCATCAGTCTACTGACTGGTTTGATGCGGCCCGCCATGAATTCCTTTCCTGTGCTAACCTCTTCATCTCAGAGTAGCACTTGCAACCTACGTCCTCAATTATTTGCTTGACGTATTCCAATCTCTGTCTTCCTCTACAGTTTTTGCCTCTACAGCTCCCTCTAGTACCATGGAAGTCATTCCCTCATGTCTTAGCAGATATCCTATCATCCTGCCCCTTCTCCTTATCAGTGTTTTCCACATATTCCTTTCCTCTCTGATTCTGCGTAGAACCTCCTCATTCTTTACCTTATCAGTCCACCTAATTTTCAACATTTGTCTATAGCACCACATCTCAAATGCTTTGATTCTCTTCTGTTCCGGTT
Organism: Schistocerca gregaria; assembly: GCF_023897955.1. Taxonomy (NCBI): domain Eukaryota; kingdom Metazoa; phylum Arthropoda; class Insecta; order Orthoptera; family Acrididae; genus Schistocerca; species Schistocerca gregaria. The sequence goes on along the minus strand of NC_064920.1, from coordinate 183,626,522 downwards.
TTCCCACAGTCCATGTTTCACTACCATGCAATGCTGTAGTCCAGACGTACATCCTCAGAAATTTCTTCCTCAAATCAAGGCCGGTATTTGATATTAGTAGACTTCTCTTGGCCAGAAATGCCTTTTTTGCCATAGCGAGTCTGCTTTTGATGTCCTCCTTGCTCTGTCCATCATTGGTTATTTTACTGCCTAGGTATCAGAATTCCTTAACTTCATTGACTTCGTGACCATCAATCCTGATGTTAAGTTTCTCGCTGTTCTCATTTCTACTAGTTCTCATTACCTCCGTCTTTCTCCGATTTACTCTCAAACCATACTGTGTACTCATTAGACTGTTCATTCCGTTCAGCAGATCATTTAATTCTTCTTCACTTTCACTCAGGATAGCAATGTCATCAGTGAATCGTATCATTGATATCCTTTCACCTTGTATTTTAATTCCACTTCTGAACCTTTCTTTTATTTCCATCATTGCTTCCTCGATGTACAGATTGAAGAGAAGGGGTGAAAGGCTACAGCCTTGTCTTAAACCTTTCTTAATATGAGCACTTCGTTCTTGATTGTCCGCTCTTATTATTCCTTCTTGGTTGTTGTACATATTGTATATGACCCGTCTCTCCCTATAGTTTACCCCTACTTCTTTTCAGAATCTTGAACAGCTTGCACCATTTTATATTGTCGAATGCTTTTTCCAGGTCGACAAATCCTATGAACATGTCTTGATTTTTCTTTAGCCTTGCTTCCATTATTAGCTGTAACGTCAGAATTGCCTCTCTCGTGCCTTTACTTTTCCTAAAGCGAAACTGATCGTCACCTAGCGCATTCTCAATTTTCTTTTCCATTCTTCTGTATATTATTCTTGTAAGCAGCTTCGATGCATGAGCTGTTAAGCTGATTGTGCAATAATTCTCGCACTTGTCAGCTCTTGCCGTCTTCAGAATTGTGTGGATGATGCTTTTCCGAAAGTCAGATGGTATGTCGCCAGACTCATATATTCTACACACCAACGTGAATAGTCATTTTGTTGCCACTTCCCCTAATGATTTTAGAAATTCTGATGGAATGTTATCTATCCTTTCTGCCTTATTTGACCGTAAGTCCTCCAAAGCTCTTTCAAATTCCGATTCTAATACTGGATCCCCTATCTCTTCTAAATTCTAAGTTACTGCCCATTATTTAGACAACCATACATGCCAGGAATCAACAGCACATTACCCAGTCATACATGCGGAGAAATCTGAATGTCTGCTTCAGAGAACAACAGATACCATTGCTATCCAAAGCTGTGTTTTCATCTGATACACCACCTTTCAAAAATGTCTGGGATACAATCGATTGCCGACTTGTTCGTTATGGACCTCCAGCTATCACAGTTGATTCTCTGTGTACTTCACACATGGAGGAATATTCCTCAGGAATTTGGTTCATGTTATGATTTTTGAGACTGATTATAGCAGTTGTTTTTTTTTCAGCAACTAAAAAGGACAACACTATAAAAGGCACATTAACAGGCAAGGAATTAAAAGAAAACAGCATAATCAAATGTCCTTAGACAGGTGTGTCAAGTGGATAAAACAAAGAATGCAAGCAGCTGCTCCTGGGTCATCCGCTAAAATTTCATCCAGAGTACATGGCAGGCCAAGATCAGTGTGAAGTGTATTAAAATTCAGACAGGACGTTAAAATGTGGCGTACTGTCAGCATTTGCCCACATGGGCTGAACGGCACCGACACAGCCGTCAGCAGATGGCGATGGCTGAACCGGCAGTGTCCAATTCGTAATCCGGCCAAAACGACCTCCTCCCGCCGAGAAGGGCGTGAAGAGGTCGTCCAAGCCGTGGGGAGAGGTTTCAAGGCCCGAAGCTTGTTTGCAGTAAGTGTAGACCAATCGGCATGCCACAGCAATAAAATGCACTGACAAATGACCCTGCTAAAATCAGATGAAGGCACACAACAAGAAGCTGTCCGAGGCTGGAGGACCATAGCCTTGGCTGCGGCATCTGCAGCTTCATTCCCAGAGATACCGACATGGCCAGGAACCCACATAAAGGTAACCGGAGAACCGTCATCTGCCAGCTGCTGAAGAGAGCGTTGGATCCGGTGCATGAAAGGGTGAACCGGATACGGATCACTGAGGCTCTGAATGGCGTTCAGGGAATCAGAGAAGATGACATAAGCAGAATGTTGGTGGCAGCGGTTGGAAAGAACAGCCTGATAGAGGGCAAATAGCTCAGCTGTGAAGACCGAACAATGGCCTTGGAGCCGGTATTTGAAACTGTGTGCCCCTACAAGAAAAGAACACCTGACACCGTCATTGGTCCTTGAGCCATCTGTATAAATGAAGATTGTATTAATGAACTTTGAACGCAGTTTGGCAAACTGCGAGCGGTATACCGAAGCTGGGGTAACCTCCTTTGGGAGCGAGCTGAGGTCGAGGTGAATGCGAACCTGAGCCTGGAGCGAAGGTGGTGTTTGGCTCACCTCCCAGTCTAAAGGTTGCAGTGAGTGAAAAATCAAGGTGCTGAAGGAGGCAATGAAAGCGAACTCCAGGGGATAGCAGGGCAGATACATACAACCTGTATTGACAGTTGCGAGAGTCATCAAAAAATGAACGGTAAGACGGGTGGTTGGGCATTGATAATAGCTGACAGGCATACCAACAAAGCAGTATATCGCACCGGTAGGTTAGTGGCAATTCACCGGCTTCAGCATAGCAGTTGGGGACTGCATACCATACTAAATTCTCATAGTGAGAGGTCATATGCAGTTCTGCAATAATAATCATTTTTGTGTACCTAATCTATGATATAAAGTTGCTGATAAAAGAAACGTTCAGATGCATTACAGATGGGCTTTATATCAGAGCTCCAGGAATCTGTAAAATACTTAGTAAATTTGTCTAAAGAAGAGATATTGAGCAGGTCATGTGAAATATGGCTCGGCGATGCACTAATTGTTTAACATAAATGTAATATAATTGAGGAAACTGGTTGCAGCAGAGAACATAATGTACAATATGAGACTACTCAAATCCTGGCTCAGGTTTCTGCTTTTTGTACAACATCAAAATAAGTGTATACATTTGTTTTGGGGTGTGTGTATGGTTGTAACATTATGGGCAGGGAGGGGGGGGGGGGGGTCGAGGAGCAAAAATTATAGAAGTGAAGAATGGAAAATTGAGGACAGAAAAAAAGTGAAAGATGTAATACACACTGTAGGAACTATTATTGACAGTTGTAATAGGATGAGTGTTGGGAAATACAGATTCACCAAAGAGGAAATTTCTGGCTGAAAATGTTAGATTAGGAAAGTAATTTAGCGATCAGGCATGAAGAAAGCATCAGTTTTGTTGCAATGTCTGCATGATGACAGCTTTTATTTTTCTCCCTAGGTGATTTGTATGTGTTGTGCTTTCTCTGAGATGGTTATCTTTTTTTCTTATTTCCCAAGTACTTTACAGCGATATAGTAATTTAACTTTCTCTCTCAGAGAGATGTGGGTTTCTTTTGCCTTTCTCAGACACATGTAAAATAGTTGTGCCAAAAGTTGTAAAGTTGTGATCAGTTCTTTTTTTCCAGTGCAAGAAAGATTGGGTAAAAAATTCACATAACTGTCATTACAATTCTTTATTAGTTTAGGACATGTCATGTAGAAGATGCAGGTGTATAGCAGAATCCTGATAATGTTTTGTAATGCTAAATACAACCAGTAGTACCATCTCTTTCACTGAAAGATCTTCAGAACATTTGTTGGTGTGACCTAATAATATAATGTTCATATAATGTGATATCATAATGGCTGTTGCATGACTGTAACAGTTCAGCTGTTTCTGCTAGCTCAGTGAATAAAATGTGGATTTTGTGTGTGTGTGTGTGTGTGTGTGTGTGTGTGTGTGTGTGTGTGTGTGTGTGTGTGTGTGTGTGTTAACTGGCTAGTGCACTTGCAAAAAGTTTTTAAAGGTAACAACTAAAGGGCAGAAATTTTGTGAGTGTGTAATAGCTTAAAACTAGTTTCTTCTGTGGTGTATCACATACTGCTGCAATGTTAGCAGAAACTGACCATGCATAAAATGTGGAGTTACAAGCCTAGGTGTCATTGTTGCCAACTTGATTACACTGTGTTCAATAGATTTCTTTATGTGAATAATAAGCATGTGATTTTTATTAATGAACTATACGTATGAGATGTTGTTATAGTGTTCTGTCTGAAGACTAATTTGTAGCAGCTCCCTCATTCCAAATATTGGCAGCTACATGTAAATAGCCTATGCTTGCTTAAGTAATTAACTTTATAAATGGACAAAACAGCACTATTGACAAATAAGTCATGTGAGATCAGAGTCAACATAAGACAGATATGTGACTATTTTTGAAAGTAAAATCTTATCAGTTAATTTTTTCAAAAAAAGGAAACTTGTTTTTCAGACTCTCCATAAAGCCAGTTAATGAGTCAAACAAATTGGGTGACTTTCATGTCATGGGTTATGATATTCTTAATTCTGTTTTCTGAAGGTTTTTCATTAACATTTTCCCATATTACTGTCTGGCATTTGAAAAGCAGATTAAAAATGAAAGATATAGAGATTAATGATAGCAGACTATATAAGTGATCAAAGTCACTTGCAGACACATTGGAACATGATAATTTTTAATAAAATATATAATGAGACTGTCCGTTCCTCTTCTAACAATTTATTTGATTGTAGTGAAGCAATGAAGCAAACCTTATGGCTTGAAGAGGGTGCAGTTTGTTCCAGTCTCAGAACTGATAAACATACTCACATTTCAGTACCACTGGTGCCAGTTTGTTGCTGAAATGTGGAATATGTTTGCAGCATGTGCATGGCAGCTTATCTGGAGAGTGACAATCCTGGTGTAGAAACCCACATGAATTCAGGGGATTAGTAATTATGTGAAACTGTTGATTCCATTTGCTTATATATCCCTGGTGACTACTGTTATCAAAAGTCTCAAGTTGGTATTTTGGTTCTCAGTGTGACAGAATGCACCCTACACAGTAACACACTATTACATAACATGAAATAGGTGCTTACAGAATACCCAACCACAGTATAACTGTGGTGAGAACTATTTGGCAGATAGAACTGACTACATTGTCCTCAGTAGGACACAATGTCAAAAGCAAATTTAGTGTTCGATCTGCAACAAAAACTTAGACCATTGGCTGTACGTTGTCATTTTTACATTGTATTAGTAATTGTCAACTATGTACAACAAATCAGAAATTTTGAGTAAGTTATCATTGTTAGGAATATGTGTGTCATTAGCTCTCTGAGACAGTTCGCAAATGATGCTGTCACTGACAGTGGTGCTATTGAGTCTGAACTGCCATAAAATCAAGGAAACATGTAGCTAATCAACCAAGACTGTCAGATGACTATCATTTAAACAGGCATGATGTAATTCACATAAACAAATGAAAAACTGAGAGATTATTTGACAACAACATAACTGTTAATCAGAGAAAATTGAACTCTTAACAGAAATTTACATGTGCTAACTATTCCCAGGGGTATGCTAGATGGAATGAGTATGGGAGGATAACAGTGAAATTATACTCTATATGTTCTTTAATGATACACTATATATTCTTCAATCCACTGTTTAATGAACTAGATGGAGCACAGTACAGATGTTGGCAGAAAATCTGTGTCCTCCTATGTGTAACAAAATGAAAGACAGTCAGATATGAAACTTGAATTCATTCTCTCCCTGTATTATTTGTAGACATTGAGTATCTATACTGTTGAACTGCACTAATAAACAGTGAATATTTAAATTTTTCATAGAAAATTGAACAAGGGATTTTCATACATTGGCATTGAGTTGTCCAATACTTTCCTTTCCAAGAGATATTTACAAAGAATTTATACTCTCCCAGATATTAATACAGTGTATCCATAAAGTCTCACTATCATTTCAAACAACTGTAACTTGGAAATCAGTAGAGTTAGAGCATCATGGTTTTTTGTAAAATGTTTAGTAGCTCTCAAAAGTTTTTCTGTTATGCCAGAATTTCAATGTGTGCCCCACTCATTTTTTGTAGAACATCAAGGTGATATTAAGAGATCTGCCTATATATAGGTCAACATTGCCACATGAGCAGTTTGGATTTGCATTGTTTTGCAAGAAGGGAAGCAATGTCATTGACTGGTGTTGTGTACACATGATCCTTGACATGACCCACAAAACGAAGTCTAATGATGTGATGTCATGAGTGTGGTGGAGATGCAATGGGACCATCACGACTCATCCATCACTCAGGAAATGTGTCATTAAACACATTCTGCATGTTCAAACTCTAATGCTGGGGTACACCATCATGCTGGAAGATGGTGGACAGCTGCAGCTCATCAGTCTCTCGTGCAAAAACTGTTCAAGCATATCCTGGTAAAAATTTCCCGTTATAGTTTTCTCTGCCAGGAAAAGAGGGTCTGTCTCCCTGTCGTATATTAGACCATGCCAAATATTAAGTCTGAGGTTTACACAAGTGTGTTTACAAATTTTTTGTTGCTACTAATGTTGTGGCAATTTACATGTACAGAAATGTGGATCATTGCTTCATCTTTAAACAAGCTCTACTTCAGGTAATCATTGTGAAGATATGTGGAGGCCAATGTGTAACTTGCAAATGCATACTGCAGATGATCATTGTATAGCTGTAATGCTTGCACCATTTGTACTGTGTACACAAAACACATGCTGCATTATGAATTTACTTCTGTGGGTGCATTGAAATGCAGCTTGCATTTTGTACACTTACCAGAGACATGGGGCAGTCACTTCAAGGAATATCTTTGAAACTGTCTGTCTCTTTAAAGTTTTTGAAACAGCTCATTATGCTTGTTTTGCGAATGATACCCTCCCAGCCTGGCTTTAATAATTCCCTAGTACCATTGTCATAGATTTGGATTTTGCATACCAGATGACACATTCCAATTTCTCCTGGTCTGTCGCCATTTTGATGTACTCGAAGTCAGATATGCAATAAAGGACAATGTAAAAAGCTGTGAGAGATGCTAAATGTTTTACAACTAAACACAATTATCTATCTCTATCTGTATTAGTGACTGAGCTATGACAATATGAAAAGGATAGCTTACTACTTGCCATGTTCTGGAGATGTTGAATCACAGACAAGCACAACAGAAAGACTAGTAAACATGTGGGCTTTCAGCCAGAAGGCCTTCTTCTGAAATACATAACATATATACACACACATTCATGCAAACGCAGCTCTCGCACATGTGACCACTGTGTGTGACTGCTGAGGTCAGAATGCGAGCAACTGTGCATGAATCTGTATGGTGGGGCTGAGGTTGAGGGGGGAGTGGGAGAGAGCAGGTTATGGATGGGGGACAGTAAATTGTTGTTTGTGGGAGTAGCTAAGTGTTTTTGGGAGGTTAGACAGGGGGATGGGGGTGGGGAGCTGAAGAGGAGGGATGTAAAAAGACTCTGGGCTGCCTTGTAGAATAGAAGACTATGGAGTGGGAACAGGGAAGGGAATGGGTGGCTGAAAGACAATGACTAACAAAGGTTGATGCCAAAAATCAAACAATGGAAAATCCAGGCTGGAATGTAACAACATCATGAAAAGGGAAGTTGCTACTCACCATATAACGGAAATGCTGAGTTACAGATAGTCACAACAAAAAGACAGTCACAAAAAATTTTTTGGCCTGTAAGACAACACACACACACACACACACACACACACACACACACACACACACACATATGACTGCAGCCATGCAGAAGGTTGATGCCAGGGAGTTTCAAGCATGTAGGATATATTACAGGGGGAGTTCCCGCCTGCGCAATTGAGAAAAGCTGGTGTTCATAGGAAGGATCCAGATTGCATAGGCTGTGAAGCAGTCATTACAAAGAAGAGCATTGTGTTGAGCAGCATGCTCAGCAACTGGGTGGTCCAGCTGTTTCTTGGCCACGTTGCTTGTCGGTGGCCATTAATGTGCATAGACAGATTGTTGGTCATCACGTACCCATGTAGAATGAAGCATAGTACTTGCAGCTTAGCTAGTAGATCACATGACTACCTTCACAGGTGTTTTTGTCTTTGGCAGGACAATTGATGGCCGGCCGCAGTGGCCATGCGGTTCTAGGCGCTGCAGTCCGGAACCGCGGGACTGCTACGGTCGCAGGTTCGAATCCTGCCTCGGGCATGGATGTGTGTGATGTCCTTAGGTTAGTTAGGTTTAAGTAGTTCTAAGTTCTAGGGGACTGATGACCTAAGATGTTAAGTCCCATAGTGCTCAGACCCATTTGAACCATTTGACAATTGATGCTTATAACCAGACTGAAGGTCATTCACAGAGATATGAGCGATGAGGCAAGGGGCTGGGAGCATGGATTATATAGGGATGGACAATCATATTGTGTAGGTTCGGTGGGTGGTGAAATACCACTTTGGGAGGGGTGGGGATGATAGTGGGTAGGACATGCCACATTTTAGGACATGATGAGAGATAGTTGAAACCCTGGGGGAGAATGTGATTCATTTGCTCCATTCTTGAGTGGTACTGAGACATGAGGGGTATGCTCATCTGTGGTCAGATGGCGGGCTTTGGGAGGTTGTGGGTGACGGGAGAGAGAAGACACGGGGGTTTGCTTCTGTACAAAGTTAGAAGGGTAATTACAGTCTGTGAAGATCTCAGTGAGACCCTTGCTATACTTTGAGAGGAACTGCTCGTTACTACAGATGCAAAGACCACGGGTGACTAGGTTGTATGAAAGGATCCCGAACGGATGGCAGCTGCCAAAGTCGAGGTATTTCTGGAGATTGGTAGGTCTAAAATTGATGTAGGTACTGGTAGAGCCATCTTGGAAATGGAGGTCACACCAGGTGAAGCGAATGGGGGAGAAAGTGTTGAGGTTCTGGAGGAATGTGGATAGGATGTTCTCATCCTCAACCTAGATCATGAGATGTGATCAGTGAAACTGAACGAGGTGCGGGGTTTGGGATTCTGAGTGGTTAGGAAGGTCTCCTCTAGGTGGACCCTGAATAGGTTGGCATAGGATGGTGCCATGTGGGTGCCCAGTGCCATACCCCGTATTTGTTTGTAGGTGATGCCGCCAAAGGAGAAGTAATTATAGGGGAGGCTGTTGACCAGGAAGGAGATTGTGTGTTTGGAATACATAGGGCTTTGGGAAAGGTAGTGTCCAGTAGTGGTTAGGCTATCACATTAGGTATGTTAGTGTAAAGGGATGTGGCATTAGTAGCCATGAGCAGGGCACTGCATGGTAAAGGAACAGGAAATGGTTGGTATCTATTATATAAGAGGATAGGTTCCAGGTGGTAGGTTGAAGTTATTGGTCTATAAGAGCAGAGATTCTCTCAGTGGGGACACTGTAACTGGCTACAGTGGAGCTTCCTGGGTGGTGGGGTTTATGTTCTTTGGAAGCATATAGAAAGTAGGAGTGCAGGGAGTGGTAGGGGAGTGTGTGTGTGTGTGTGTGTGTGAGAGAGAGAGAGAGAGACAGAGAGAGAGAGAGAGAGAGAGAGAGAGAGAGAGAAGAGACTCTGGGGAGAGGTTCTGAGACCAACAGTCTTTTTACTTCTCCCCCCCCCCCCCCCTCCCCACTCTTTCTTACATTGTCTAATCTCCTGAAGGCACATAACTGCCCTACCACCTTTCCATCTCGTCCTTTTATGCTCCCACAACCAGGACTTTACTGTTCCCCACCTGCACCCTGCTCACCATCCCTCTCCCCACCCCACCTCATCCACATCCCAACACCCAGACTGCTTCTACATCTGCGTCTACATAGGTATGCCACTGGCCATTGTACTCCCATCATGCACGCATTCTGGCCTGACAGCCACAGACGGCATTCATGTGTGTGTGAGCTGTGTTTGAGCGAATGTGTGAGTGTATATTGTCTGTTTCAGAAGAATATCTTCTGGCCAAAGCTTATGTTTTTAGTAGTCTTTTTGTTGTGCCTGTCTGCGACTTAACATCTCCGCTATATGGTGAGTAGCAATCTATCTTTTTCATAAGGTTGTGATTATCCCATTCTGGATTTTCTGTTGATTAGTTACTGAGCTATAACTTTTGCAGTATGGACATCATTCATGTTTGTCTGGAAACTTGTAGTGTTAGACAGATTCTGGTTAACATTAAAAGTCTCTTTTGTAGTTCCATTATTAAATTTATCCTTTATGCTAGTTGTTTCAGCACCAGTGGTCATCCAAAATGAATGAACAAAGAAATTCTCTTCTGGAGGCGTTCCAGTTCAGCCACAAAAAATTATAATTACTAATTTAGTTTATCAGTTAAAAGGGCACACCCTGTTATACATCTAAGTTTTGTCAAGGTATTCAACAAGTTTCATATACATCTCATAATAAGATTTTCAAATTTTTTACACTCCTTATGGTGTGTAACAATAATTCTGTCACTGGTTAGCCAAGATTTTTTCATTCTATTTCCATTGCATGGTGACTGCTGCGAGTGTGGTAGGCACTCAGTATCAGCATCCCTGATGACCTGATGACCATTTATGTTAACATATCTATTTAGAATTCTTGGATAGCCAAACCCAATGTGTGCATGATGTACATTGCTCAACAAACAGAAATTAAATGACATTAGACACAAAACCCTAAAATGACCTTAGGAATAAGAATGTTTGCTCTGACACAAGTCATGTTGTTACTATTCATAAATAATTACCAAGGCTTCCTGCATCATACAGTATGTTTGCATTCATCTTCTTTTGCACTGTGAGCTACAGCGACATACACACTACACAACTCACCATTCAGTGCATGGCAGAGAACATCTTGCACTCCTAGTACTCATTCCCTTTCCTGTTACACTTGCAAATGGAGCAAGGCAAAAACAACTATCTGTTTGCTTTCATATGAGCTTTGATTTTTCGTGTACTGTCTTGTGGGTTCTTATGCAAGATGTATGTTGGTAACAATAGGATCATTCTGCAAACTTCTGCAAATTCTATTTCTTTAAAATTCTAAATAGTGTTTTGCAAAAAGCAAATTTTCTATCCTCCAGTCATACTAATTTGACGATTGAACATTCCGGTGACAAATCTAGCAGCACAGCTCTGCAGAGAATTGCTTCAAAGTCTTCCATTAACCCGATCCGGTGGGAGTCCTACACACTTGAGCAGTATTCAAGAATGGGTTGTATAGTTATTGTGTGTGTGATCTCATTTATAGATGAGCTACTTTTTCCTAGCATTCACCAGGGAAGCTGAACTTAACATTTACCATTTCTACAATCAATACTCTTTCCATTTCATGTCTTTTGCTATGTTACACGTAGCTATTTAATCATTATGTCTGTATCAACAGTACACCACTAAGACTGTGTTTGAACAAATTTCCACATGTAAAGCAATCTGTCATTCACTACACCAAATAGAGAAATTCTGGCAAAATCAACCTGTACCCTCCTACAGTTGCCAAACAATGACACTTTCTTGTACACACATCATCATCATCCACAATCAATTACAGATTGCCGCTTACTCTATCCGATAGATTTGTGTGCGTGTGTGTTTGTGTTTGTGTGTGTGTGTGTGTGTGTGTGTGTGTGTGTGTGTGTGTGTGTGTGTGTGTAACAAGAGTAGTCCCATCACATTTCCATAATCAGTCCTGGTGAGGTTCCATCACTTAAAAAAACTTGAGTATTTATTCCAAATACATAGACCTTTGTTAACAATCTGCAGTGTGACACTGTGTCAAATGCTTTCTGGGAATTTAGAAACTGGAGTCCCTTTTTCTGTGGCACACGGGATGTTATGTGAGAGAAGAACAAGCTGAGTTTCTTATGAGTGATTATTTGTAAACCTGTGTTGATTTGTGGATGGATGCTATTTTTTCTCAAGGAAATTTTGCACAATGAAGCTTAGAGTATGCTCAAGAATTCTACAACAAAGGAGTGTCAAGGATATAGATCTCTAATTTTGCTGGTACATTCTTTTATCCTTCCCATATATGGGGGTCACCTGTGTTTTTTTCGCACTTGCTTGACTTTTCTCATAAATGCAAGCTAAGTAAGGGGAAATGTTGAAGAGCACTCTCACTAAAAAGAATTGGGGTTTCAACAGCATTCAGTGACTTAACTTATTTCAAACTCATTCAGATGTTTTTCCACTCCTGGGATACCTGTTTTTGTGTTCTCCATAAGAGAGCTTATGTGGTTGTCACACATTAGTATATCTGCCTATGAGTGACTGAACAGACTTTGACATAGGACCAGAATATACTAGGATTCTCAGCAAGAACTTGGCTGATCTTTTTATAGGCTCATGGATTTCTACTAACTTTTGCCAGATGACATTTCTACAACCTTAGTTGAACTGAGAATGAAACAGTTACTATTCTCAGCATTTTATGAGTTTCATTATTAAACCACATAGATCTTTTCCACCCTCAGAAAACTTACTCACCATGAACTTCTCCAGAGTATAGTATAGAATAATTTTAAATTTTGTCCATAATTCCTATACCTTCATCATATTAGAATTAAATGACATCCGTTTATTGTCTAAGTTGGATGCTAACAAATGCTTACCGTATCTGCTCTTTCCAGTATAAAAAAATTTACTAGCCTTCTTAATGGATTTACCATTAGTAACCAACTGTGGTGACATTGTGATCACTAATCCCTGAATTGACACTGTCAATAAGGTACTGGTAGCAGCGTCCAGACACTGCTCAGTATTTACAGCAGAATTTTTTGCCTTGTATCAGGCCACACAGTACATCCAGTGACACAGGCTTTTCATTTGCTCATCTGCTCAGACTCTCTTAGTGCCGTTCAAAGTCTGTGCTTGCTGCACACTGTCCATCCCTTAGTGCAACGGGTTCAGGAAAGCCGTCGATTGCTCGCTCTTGATGGAGCCACTGTGATGTTTATGTGGGTTCCTGGTTACGTTAGTATGACAGGAAACGAAGCCGCTGACACTGCTGCCAAGGCTGCAGTCCTTGTACCTTAGCCCTCTAGTTCTTATATTCCCTCTGATGATTTCTGTGTTGCCTTCTGTCAGCAGGTGGTGTCACTTTGGCGTTACCATTGGTCTTCCCTTAATGGGAACAAGCTCCAGGTTGTTAAGTCTCTCCCAGCAGCTTGAACGACCTCCTCTTGGGCGTCTCACTCTGAGATCGTTTTAACTAGGTTGCGTATTGGACACTGTACTTTCAGCCATCATCATTTGTTCAGTGGTGCTCCCCCACCACCTTTTGCACAATGTGCTTAACTTTTGATGGTCCACCATTTCCTGTTGGAATGCTCTTTATTTAACTGCTGATGTTCCCATTTGTGTTTGCCATCTGAGTTATCAACCACTTTTTACTTTTTATCCATCACAGCAAACATGGTGGAGTCCATTTAATTTTTAGTTCTGGACTTCCATTTCTCTATGACATATTTTATAGGCCTTTCTCCATGCCCCTATTTTCAGCTGTCTTCCCTTCTGTTGATTGGGATTGATGTGTAGACAGTCTTAACTCCTCTCTTTGTCTTTGTGTTCTACAGTTTTGACATGGGCGAGTATGATCCTAGTTATTTTTGTGTCCTAAAACAGAACAAAACAATAAATCACACATGTTTGTAGATACAAGGTCTAAAATATTCCTATTATGTGTGGATTGTTACACTAGATGTTCTAGACAGTTTTTGGAGAAAACATTCAAAACCATCTGCAACAAATTCGTAGATGTCCCAGTATATACTTATTAGGTAAAAATTGCTTCCAACTAATATTACATAGTCAGAATACTTCTGTACTGCAAAGCATATACTTTGAAATATTCTACAAATGTTGCAGTAGAATCAGGTGGATGATAAAAATATCCAATGTGGGTACAATACTGCAGATTGTAGGCTCTGTTTGCATCCTGCAAGCAGGGCCAAGAGTCTTCACTGTTTCCACCAGCTTTGTTTCTGAGGATGGCCTCAGAACACAAGCAACACGAGTCATTGGTACTGACATGAGCCATAACTTGAAGGTGACTGCACTCTTTGCCCTTGATGGCCATAAACCTATCTTCCTCCTCATCTTGAATGAGGTGCACTGGCAGATGTACTTAAGGCATATTGGATTTATTTCCAGACATGGATGCTATTTCCCTTTGGTGCCCCATAACCTGCCTAACTTTTGAGCTCCCAATAATTAACAAACCCTTCTCCCTGTGTACTTGCCTGGATGGTAAATGGACAAGGCAAGACAACCAATCCCCACTTTCACCCTCTGCCTCAAGCAATGCAAATGGGTTACAATGAGAGTGAGCCCCTCCACCCGTCTCAAGTGTGCTGCAAGATGTCTCATCAGTAGAGCCTATTGGCGAATGAAGTGATACTTATGGTGCTCCAAGCAATGCACCACTTCTGTATCCCATGGCAGCAGCTTGTAGCCAATTGGCCATCGCGAACAGTGTCTCCTGCTGTGTGTGAACTGCAGCCAGCTCCTCGTGCATTTGTATGCAATAAGCAGACCCACTATCAACCAAAATATTAAAATTCAAAAGAGAATTATAAATAAAATTGAGCCCTGTTGTCATTTAGACATAAATTTTTACTATGAAATTTCTTGAGATTACGAACACAAGCTACGAGAAAGCACTGTGACTGCCTTAATGATTACTGCCTGCTCACTGTCCTTTAATTAGGAAACCAGATACTGCTGAACTGATAGAATTGTCATGTGTGTTATGCAGAAATAAAAAATGAGACTATTTACAAAAATTATATGTAAGTGTACCACTAAACATGAATGTATATTTCTGATGCTGGATAATTTAATACCATGTTAATTGTGAAGTCATGGTGACAGACTTCAGTTTATTGGTACTAAACTAAGGAAATGTAATCAGACAACAAAAGGAGATTACTTACAAATCACTTGTGTGACTCAAACTAGAACATTGCTCAAATGTGCGAACCTGTACCAGATAGGACCAACAAGGGCGTTTTGCTATTCAGAAAGGACAGTATGAATGGTCACAGATTTGTTTGACCCATGTGAGAGTGTCACAGAAATCCTGAAGATACTGAACTGGCAGATACCTGAAGATATATGCAAAGTATCCGGGGGGAAGTGTACTTACAAAGTTTTAGAACCAACTATAAGTGATGAATCAATGAATGCCCTACAACGTCTATATATTACTCCATTATGGATGTTGTTGTTGTGCTCTTCAGTCCTGAAACAGGTTTGATGCAGCTCTCCATGCTACTCTATCCTGTGCAAGCTTCTTCATCTCCCAGTACCTATTGCAGCCTTCTGAATCTGCTTGGTGTATTCATCTCTTGGTCTCCTACTACAATTTTTACCCTCCACATGGCCCACCAATACTAAATTGGTGATCCCTCAATGTCTTAGAACATGTCCTACCAACTGATCCCTTCTTCTAGTCAAGTTGTGCCACAAGCTCCTCTTCTTCCCATTTCTATTCAATACCTTCTCGTTAGTTATGTGATCTACCCATTTAATCTGCAGCATTCTTATGTAGCACCACATTATGGATAGAGAGGACATAATTATATTAATTTCACTGTTCCCACGTTTCATACAAAGCCTTAATAACTGGTATAATGGGGTTACCTTCTGCTCTTGCCAGTGGTTTGCTGAACATGGATGTAGATGTAGATATAGATGCAGATATAGAGTAGTCCGTTTCCCAAGCTTGCTATTTTAGTGAACAAAGCATATTATATTCCAGTCTCAAATTTGCTTAGCGAAAGAACTTTCAGTGTGGCAGGAAACATTACCTTGGACAGACGAAGCAGACTTGATTGGAAGTGAGTTGATGATATTCTGACAATTCATTCTAATTACAACACTAACAGGAAAATATTTAGAGGCATTTTTTTTTCTGTTAGGTTTCTAATTTGTTAGGGTGTAAAATTCACATATGTAAAATTGAATCAATAAAGCAGATAATTTTATAAAACAGACAAACCATTATTGCAAACATTCACATTGTTTAATGGAAGTATTTTTCTCTTATTAATCATAATGGTGTCACATTTAGATGCTACCATGCTTGAATATATGTGTACAGCATAATCAAATTGATGTGAGTGTAGTGTCTTCCTTCTAGGGGATTATATCAGAAGCAACACTGGCCTGCAGACATGAAGGGAAATTATTGTATAATGGTCACAGTAGCAGAGCAGTGAGCACTTCAGACTTGTGTACTTCCACCTCCTCCTCCTCCCCCCAGGCTGCATTGTTTGATTACAACTTGCATTTATATTTGAGGATGCCATGCCTGAGTTGGTGGGCCCAGGCAAATAATATCCCTAATCTGCAGACCTCTAATTGGCCACAGACGGTTCAGATGGTAAAGAGTAATGGTAGCCAAAGGTATTGGTTAGAGTTTCATTTAGTTGGAGTTTCATCTAGCACACAGCTTCAATCTGTCAGTAATCTTCAACTGACTTTCATTAGACTTTTTGACATGTACTTAACACTTACCCATTTCTTCTTCTTCTCTTACTTCTTCTTCTTCTTATTTATTGCCCAATTTCGAAATAAGCACTAAAGTACCACACAAATCAATTACCTGTTGTAACTAACAGCTAACTCTGAATTAATTCATTCATTCACTTATTTTGCTGTTCATTTGATCTACTGTTGGAGTGTATTATATTAGACAGGAAGAAAATGACCAAGCTTTTTACCCACATGGGTGGCTTGTAGCATCTAATTTACAGTACAACACCAAGTCTCTTTCAGTGTCTCAAGCCATCTCTTATCTTTTGGCTTACCGAACATGTGCTTGTTCATTCTATTTGAGAGCAAATTTTATACTATGACTCACACTGACTACTCAGAATTTATATAACCTACTGATCTGGCTACGTCCCTTATTGATTACAATTAGAATTTATGTATTTGTCATGAATATTCTACACTCACATTACACCACTTTGAAGGTGGCAGCTGCTTGAGATAGAAATATGTGAAGGGCAATTATAAGAGACTGTTGGTATGTGTACAGAAGGTGAGTTGTTCTTGGTGTGATTTTAGTGTGATTTTTGACAACAACATAACTTACAGATGGGCCAGATAATTAGTTAGACTTTGAACAGGAAGTATGAGAGAGAAGAAATTTGGATATTCAGTCAAGGGAGTAGGAAATTTGGGGAGTGGGCGGACATTACTAGCAAAGTTACAGTTGTAAAGAAATGCAGAGATCATCACTTCTACCCAGAATGCAAGGAATTGGATGGAAAACAACATGTCTAAGGGGAATAAGAATGTGCAATTCCTAGTATATTCAACACAGTGAAGACTATAATCCATCCTCTCTTCAAATTTAATGTCCTTTTTCTTTAAGTATGGACACCGTCCTATAATTTTCATACTTTCGTCTGCCCCTTTACCCCCTGTCATCAGAAAATAACCAGCAATGTATCATTTGGTGCATTGACACTTTTCAGTCATTACTAGTTTGGACTGAAACATATATTATTCATAAAAAATGAGGTAACACATTCCACCAACTCTCTTCATAACAGCATTTTATAATTATTGTAATTGATTGCAAGTGTTTGTTCTAAAGTATGGTACAGCTTTTTCATCAGAGCTTCAGTTGTCTGCTTAGAGAACTATGTTTTAAAATATAAGTTGGCAGTTAACAATATTAAAAAGTAAATACTATCTGAAAGACAATTACTTAATTTGCCTTTTAACTTATATCACCATTTTTGGCTTATAAGAGAATCTGCTGTAACAGTAATTATTTCTGTTTAGTGTTCTGTTTTAATTCTTTTTGATTGCCTCTGATTCGTGTGGTATGTGAATCCCATACTATTGCATGTCTGTAACCTAGGTTTTGTTTTGTCACAAGCATTTGATGATTCTGTACTATTGTTTTTTAAGTACTGTCATTGAAGTAAATATCAAACCTGAAAACAATTTGTAAAATGTTGAGTGATGTTCAGAACACATATTTTTATAAGGAGTGATTATCAGCTGTTAAAAAGAGAAGTATTATACAAGTTTTATGAGTATTTTAGACATCTTGATGTGGACTGCTATGACGCATTTCCGTGGTTTACAGTCCCTTGACTCACTAACAGCTATAATTAGACGTAATAACCAGGTTGTTTCTGTTTTAAGTTAAAATAGATTTTAAACAGTCCAAAAGAAAGAAATTTGTTATGATGGCTGCATCACTGAGTGTGAAAGTTCAATGAGTATAATCTCTCTCTCTCTCTCTCTCTCTCTCTCTCTCTCTCTCTCTCTCTCTCTCTCTCTCTCTCTCTCTGTCTCTTTCTCTCTCACTAGCTCCAAGAGTTTCCCACAAGTCCTTAATTTACTGTAGTGTTCTCAGAATTGTCATCATAAAGATGTGTTAGTTCATCCTGAATATTCTCATAATATGCGGGAATAAATCAACAAATGTTTATAATGTTTTTTTCATCAGATCATAAATTTGCTAATAGAAATGTGAAAATTTCATCTATCAGTGACACTAACATACTTTTTGTTACAGTAATTCAAATGTTCATTCTAGCTTGTTAGAAAAGAATGAAAATAGTTTCACCAAGTCATATGTTTGTTTTTAGAACCATCTATAAACTACTTGGTAAATTACTATGACAGACATGATCAGTATATGGTGGTGTGTATTCTTGCACAAAATGTCAGTGTAGGAATTAGGAAAGTTGTGCACAATGCCTTTGTGCCAAATAAAGTTATGATACATTTTACAACAAAATCAATGTAAACAGACAAAGAAAGAAATTCTAGCTGTGCCACAAGTGACAACATTTTACTATATTAAAGTTGATGTAGGTACAGCTGTTACGGTGGAATAGTGTTAACACATGCTTCCTCTTTACTTTCTCAATTTATTTAATTATTTTGCTCCAAGTGCTATTAGCAGATGATTTGTTGCCCTTCTCAAGCATGAGCAGTTTACCCATAATTCTTTACATTTCTTTGTAATGTGAAGCAAAGAAATTACAGCTGCCTGTCAACACTAACATGCATTTCACTTTGTCAAATATTTCGGATTTCAATCTCTTGCCTGTCAGATTTTGTTAATAATTTCCTGTATGATATGTACTTGCTTTTATTCAATAATATCTAACTTTTGTGTTTGCAGATTTTTGTATTATTGTAGAACTGTTTAACTAGTCAATTTTTTATTAAATTGGCTTCTGAGTCTTGCTTGGATTTTGTAATTTGTAATATTTTTGTATGTTATGTTTATGGAATACGGGTGTTATCATTTTATGGATAAGTTTTTTTAAGTCAGTAAATTTTATGTTGGAATGGATTTTAAAGTTTTATCTATAATTTTTAACCTTTTTTTTTTTAAAAATATGGAATTCTTGAAATTAATGAATACAAAGAAATGACACACAGCTCATATATCTGCAAATAATAGTCCACTTTTGCATGCACACTTTTGTACATGTGTGTGTAACCACACACAGTCCGGCAGATGCGTGCGCATGAGTAACTGGGGGAGGGTGGGGGGGGGATTGCGTACACGCACTCTCTCTCTCTCTCTCTCTCTCTCTCTCTCTCTCTCTCAAACACACACACACACACACACACACACACACACACACACACACACACACAGACACCCTCTCTCCACACACCCTTAATCACTAGCTTCTCATATTGCTTTCATTTATTGTCAGTTATAGCCTGTAGTTCTTTATTTACCAGTTTCATCAAATTCCAGGAAATCTGCATACTGTTTGATAGATTATTTTTGCAAAATTGTTGACATTACATCATTTTATGATTCTTGAAAAATTCAAGATTTAGAAGCATAGCTTTTACGGATGGTTCAAAGTCGAAGAAATATGTTGAGCTTGTTTCTGCTGCTGTGTTAGTACAGGAGAATTTAAAGATTTTAAGTTTCCAGCATGAAAAAGCTGCATATTCTGTATTCAGTCAGAAAAGTTTTCTTGCCTCCATTGTCTGCAAATCTTCCTGAGTTATGGAGCTGCTGGTGGTTCTATGTAGGCGGTGTTTGCCAGTTGGATCCCAGAGATCACCGAGTTGGCTGGCAACCGCTGCAAATACGGAGGGCAATACAAGCGGGAACGTGGACGGAGGTACTCGCGTAATGTCATAGACATTCGTTACACAATTACTTGAAGCCTTCCCAGTTTTTCAGTATGATCTTTTACAATATTTTTGATAAACTAAACACCTTTTATAGAAGGGTTTTGTGAATGATTTGATTTAAATTAGGCTTGAATTTTAATACAGATATTAATGACTGTCCATCTACCACTGTAGCCAATGCAGGTACATGATAGTATGTAATGGTTTCTTGGTGGCATGCCTTGATTGATATCAGAATGTTTTCATACTAGGCTTTCTCTGGGTTCTGAGGGCCTGTTGCTACATAGAGTAGAGTTGATATCATGCTAGTCCACTGCGGCTGATTTAATATTCCTGTAGAATGCACTCACTGCCTTATTAATCGCTTTAGATATTCAAAATACACCCCTCACTTACTGTAATTTTATTATTTGTTGTTTTCTGCACTAGTGGTGCTACATTAACACTCTTCCGAGACATATAGTGTCCCTCTTTGTAAGATTGCTAAAGAAAGCAATCCGGGATACAGCTATGTTCATTAAAAGATATCGTCTCTCAGCAGTGATAGCTGAAAGCCTACAGAAGCAGTTCATATCATTCAAATGAGCCAGGTGTCACCATGGCTGTACACCAAGAAACATTGGCTCGTTGGTGGATGTGATGCAATTACCTTACTTACCTAAATGCAGGTTATGTGTTTGCTAGATAGATAGTGTTGTAGGAAGACATAGCACATTCTGTGATAAAGTGCACAGTTGTACTGCCACTGTTTTGGTGTCTTAGCAAACACATCATTGTGATTGGGTAATTATGGTACATGTTATTTGCGAAAGCTAAATCTTGGAATGTGCTTGCTGAAGGAAAATAACTTTGTGCCTGGAGCTAACAAGCCATGGTTTCTGTGTGTGTGTTATAGTTTTAACAGTAATTGATAACCAAACAACATGATTCCAAGGTATATGATGAGAACTTTTCTATTTGCCAAAAGCTGGCACCTGTGTCCCAGAAGAAGCACTTACATTGCTTTCCGTGTTCCACTATAAAATCTAGTCTTTTCAGTCTCTTGTATCATTCATTCAATTGTCATTATTCATTCGAGTGTTTTTGTGTCTTGTTCTGTTTTATCCCTTCATGCCATGACGACCCCCGTGTATAGGCCATTTTCGCAAGTTGTATCCCCGAGATTATTGATCTGATTGGGACTAGACCCAAGTACGGCGGCACCTTGAAGAATGAACGCGGCAGAAGGTGAGACAATTAGCCTAACAAGTCTGTCGAGAAAACAAAGAAAAATTATTAAGGAGTTCTTTTGTCCAAATGCTTCTGTATCTTTACTAGTTAATATTAAATTTCATTTCATAAATAAATAAAAATTAATTTTGATCATGTTATAATCAAATAGCAAATTATCGTCATATGTCACAGTATTTTAGCTTGCTCAGCAACCATGTTATTGGAAATAACTTCTTTCATTAATCATATGATGCAGTGACTAAGGATAAAAATCTGTCATTTAAACAGTGTTATAAATATATCCTCCACTTTGATTATTGTTGTGGTAATCATTGTTTTAATCTGACTTTTCCTGATGTTGCTATTACTTTAGTTTCCTTATAATTTTTCCTCTGATAAGATGCAAACCAACCCTTGTTCATTTGTATCTAGTGCTAATTGATTGTTGCATTCTTTAACCAACAGTGATCCCGTCCAGTGGCAGATCTGAATTCATGAAATGCTATAAATTCTCAGATTTGTGTATGTGGTGCCAAACTGTCATATTCTGTTGTAACAGCAAAGAGACACGTTTTGAAATTTTGTGCTTTATCTAGTATTTATTGTATCCATATTATGTCCACAATTTATGGCCCAAAGAAAGCAATTTTTCAAAAATATATTCATCATAATTCTCTTGTAACTTGAAATTCTTTCAGTGACAGGCAATGTCTTTTGGATAGGAATATAATTAGTTTTAATCCATTGTATGACTTTAAATGTGCAAGAGAAATATTTTAAGGAAAAAAAATGGCTCCCACAATAGTTTGCAATTGCTACACATCTGCTACAGAAGAATTAAAGATCAAAATGTTGTATATTACACTTTCTCTATCAATGCATTATGGCAACAGGATGTACCCATCTCACTACCTCTCCAGCTACTTGTTCGTACTGTTGTCTAGCAGAAGAAATTTGGCAACAGTTTCATTTACAGATTAGATGCTTAAACTGCAAGTCTGCTCCCCATTTGGGGCTTATATTGTGAGCACCACGTGATCAAATTTATGAGTAGTACCTAACAGTATTCACATAGGTGGTTTCTTTCTTCATGCACGTTGCTTGTGTTCATGTTGAAAGGAGATAAATGATATCTTTAATGAAGTTCTTTTTTTCACAGTTAAGGTCGGTTGATAGTAATTTTTTTGTCTGTTATTTACAACTTACTGTGGTTTTGTGTATTCAGAGAATATTGAGAATCACAAATTAAGTATGATCTGTTTTTGTATATGTTTTCTCATATTTTCATTGCTGTAAATGACACATTTTTTACCAGTAACATCTGTGAAACATGTTAATTATTGATTGATATACCTGAAAACTAATGGTCTCCAAAACTATAAAGCAAATTGTAGTGGATACTATTGAACATAACAATAAATAAAATTACAGTAGAATACTTTATTTCATATTATTTTATCACACTGTGTTTGACAAAATACTTCAAAACATTCATAAAGGTGGAAAATTTGTGTTTTTGAATGTACATTTGATTCAAAATTAGAGTGGAACTGATCATACACACTTTGCTGTTATGTCTGGGAAGAAGTGCAAAACTTCTTCATATGCTTTCATCCAGTTTACTCCTCATGATGTCATGATTTTAGGATAAAGCTGGTTTTGTGTTTGTCTTCCATGATTTCATCATTTAGATTAACAAGTTGAATTTTGCAAGTCTGAAACACAAAGTTTAATTCCTAATATACTGAAGTGCTGTACTGTATGCTAGAAAAATTACTGATATAGTAATTATCAGAGGAATGCTTTCATTGTTAAAGTTAACTGTGACAGAAAATTACTTCCTGCCACTTAACACAAAATGTGGTAAATTTATATTTGCATTCATACAGCAGGATAATGTTCACTTATCTGATAATCGATTAACACTAACAGAAAATATTTTATTTAAACATTACTGCTACCAATAAAGAACTGACAAAATATAAGACAGTAATTTTTCAGTGTAGGTTTAACCTAGGAAAGAGTTTTAAACTATTTGGTTTAAGAAATGGAAAGTGATTTACAACTAAAATTTTAGATCTAATAATTAATTTACTCTCTAGAAAATGAATTGTATTCAGATGAACTCTGGTGCATGTACCAACATTAAAAGCAATCAGAATATCTAATATGACTTCCCTGAAACCGTATTGAGCAGACATTTGATTTTGGGTTATACAGCTCAAGCAGGAAGGACTACAATATTTTCTCGGAAGTGTGCTTAGCTGTGTTATGTCATACTGACATTAATGCCACCATGGCAAAATAAGTTTCAACTAGCGTAGAGTGAAGCTGTTAGGGTAGGTTGTGGCTCTGTTTCCAAAACTATTTAACAGTGTTTATCTTTTGCCAAAGAGCATAGTATTCACAGAATAGTTTGGCTAGTGAAAGAATGAAAAGCTAATTTTTTAGTGTAGCATGGTAAAATATTTTAGGCTCAATTAACTTCAATCATTAGTTTTAGCAACCTTCACCCTTTTCCCAGAACTGCAGGTTATTAGTGGTAGGAGCCATATTGCATGTATTAACTTTGCTTGATTGATATATATATTTATATATAGGCAGCTATCTTGAATTTTTGAAAACTGAAGTGGAATTAACAGCTTAGCATGCAAAAACTGCAGCTTTTGCAGTGCACATTTGGCTAAGCATAGTCTTTAACTATCTTTCATCAAGCCTCAGTCATTGGATGGATGTTAATTATCATAATTATAATGTGCCATATACCTTACTGCCTTCAGGTTGATGTAACTGTGCTGTGAAGTACTGATGTAAATGTCTTGACTGTGCTTTTGCACCCACTCCAGTCACAAGGACAGCAGGTATATGGTGCATTAGGAACTGGTCTTAATTTTGTAGATTCAAAAGAACAAGAAAGACATTTTTGCACTACAGTGTCTTTGCACAGGATTGTACATTTCAGAATGTTGAACAGTATGAATTACTGCTAACTATTATTAAAAGGAATTTCCATGTTAAGGTTGTTTATGTGAAAGTTTCACAGTTTTGTGTCATATAATATTCTGTTATTTGATTATTCAGCCTACTCTGTGGGAGGCATATGTACCATGGTGAAGCCATTGATCAAACATGACACACATAGCTTTGTTTCAATTATTTGTTTTATCTTAAAGTCAAAGGACAAAAAACCCTCATACACTGAGCAACTCAGAAAAGATATGAGGAGTTGATAATTTAACTGTGAGTATGTGAGGTCACCTCCAAGCTACTCACTGTGACATTGAAAAATTTTATCAGATTTGCTATATCACATTAAATTACTAAATATTATATTAAACAAACAAAACAAAAAATATCTTACTGAATTTTTGTTTGTAAAATTCAAATATTTGTTATGTAGAAGCTTAGTTAACTGTGTTTTGTGAAAATGAAGTATGATATCTGAAAGCATGAAGTAAAATTGATTTTTTAAGAGGGCAAGAAGAGATGGAGGTTAAATACTATTCATAAATTAGTAAATGTTTTACATTCCAACTGGATGAGTATTATTTGTTTGTGGAATTAGCTGGTTGTTGACTCAGTTACTGCAGAAAGTGTAGGTTTATGTATCATGCTAAATAACAGTAGTGTCCAATATGTGATACATAGTTCCGTGAGACTAAGTTTATAATGAACTTTTCTTTTAATGTTTCTTTGCTCTGCTTCAATTTTTCCCATCCTATTTTCAATATATTCCTCCTATATATTTTACTTGCCTTACTTGTGGAATCTTTTCCATAATTCTTTTTCAAAATGGTTGCCGTTTTTGTTAAGCCAGTCATACACACCAACTTTTACATCTTTTATGAGCACTTATTTCATTCTTCTCATTTAAGTTGTTGAGTCTTCTGCTTTCCCTGCTGTCAACTTTTCATCACCCATACATTTTCCTTTCTTGTTTTACTGGCTATCACTTTTCCTGTTCAGGTAAACACTCCTCTAAATGTAAATGAGCAGAAACAATGTTTATTAAAGGTGTTCGCTACTTTCCCTTCTTTGAGATTATGTATTTGAAATTCTTGGTATAATTTTATAGCTACATAATCATCACGTTGTTAAGTCAGGTTTCATTTAGATTGTGCAACCATTAGTATGTTACATACGTTCCATTAGCATTCAGTCATAGGATGAATGTATGATTCACATTCATTGCTAGTTTATTCTCATTTGGATAGTAAATTAATTTTCTGCTGCAATTAATTTGCAATTCAAGTATTCAAATTCCCTTACAGTTCTGTGGTTGATGCAACCATGGAAGAAAAAGGTTAAAAAGTGAGAAATTGTGGTTATTTATAATTACTACAATTATTGAAGTAGGTTGTAGCAAAGTCCGCAATCCATTAATTGATACGTGATTGGAAAATAGCTATAAATACCTCTAAATGATAAGTTTTATTATGCTAAAAATGTTTTCAGTATTAAGTATGCCAGTCTTAATGTTGATTAAAAAACTAAGAGCACACTTCTTCACAGAATTCCATTGGAAAATTCTGATCAAATAGTAGATGTGCACTTTCAAGGCTGCTGCTCTTCAATTCTCAACTGAATATTTGAGCTCATTTCTTGGTTAATCAATTTTAGTGTCTTTTAACAGTTGAGGGACATACCTTTTCTAAGGAGTGTAGTCCATTAAGAGCAGTTGCATATGTTTCCTTAAGCTTTAAATGTGGTTTATAAACCATACTTTATATTGGCTACTCAGGGATAGTCGCAGAGGCACCAGTCATAGCATTATATTTTTTGTATTAGATCTACAACTTTGCTTCCGCTGTTATTTCTTGGGAGTTTGAGGCTTTATTGTGAAAAACATAAAACAACTTTGATTCAGAGATTGGCCATTGGTGGCCACAACTTTCTCCCTTCTTTCAAGCACTATATAAATACCACAGCAGAAGAACTGGGCTTCTTTTGAAGAGATCTGTGAATTGATCAAATTTTGCACTTGTTCATATGACCAAAAGAGCTGGTCAGCCAGAAGGATCAATGTCTTGAGAATAAGACATGTTGGGCTGGAGTTCTCATTCCAGTGTTTCCAAGTATATTTTGACGTTTTTTGTGACATATAGTCAAGCATTGCCATGCTGCAAAATGAGCTTTTCATGTATATCACTGTATTGTGGCTGGCTGGCTCAAATGCATCAATTGCTTTTGATAACAATCTGCAGTGATTATTTCCATCTGTTTAAGTAACTGCAAAAACCTTCTCCCTTCCACCGCCATTCCAGGCTTCAATGTCAAAATCACCATAATTGTTGTACTACAGCCATTCTCAGCATGTTCTGTCACTAATGGTTGCCTCAACATAGGTCTTAACCAGCATTTTGTGAACTTTAAGCACAGATTTCTTCATGTTAAAGCAGAAAATTAAAAGTTTCCACAAATGATGAGAACTAGGTTCCTCAGTTGGCGAATTCAGTCGAGAATAACTTTATAATGGAATCACAAATCACCTAAGATTTTGATGGCATCATGTTTCCAAATACCTTAAGCTTATTTTTTTTACACTTCAACCTACCATCTGCCCTACCACTTGCCCACTTCTGCCATCTGTTGCAAAATGGTGGATGCACAGTTGCAGATCTAATAGTTTTCCTATTGGCTGGTTCTGTTAAAGTTTATGAGCAAGAAATTTGAGGAATAATTTGTCAAGAATGTCTACTATAAGAATTTTCTCTAAAAAGACCATCATAAACATAAATAGTGATACATGGAGTCACATTAAGTAGGTTAGCCATTTACCAAATTTGAGGTGTCAGTTGAAAGCTGTATGGAAATACTGACAGTGATTATCAAGTTGGGAACAAAGTGGTAGATGATTAGTCGCTCATTTCACTGGTTGGAGCTTCAATAACAGACACATATACAATAATTTGTGTGAGGGTGAGGTTTATATTTTGGAGTATGCCTCCCCCCTCCCCATGCCCGCCTCACACACACACACACACACACACACACACACACACACACACACACACACACAAATTAGAGCTAGGTATCATACTGGATTAAAACTGGTCTGATAACAGATTATCTTTATGTTTTTGAGTGGTGTAGTGATAACCAAAGTGTCAGTGAAAGTGCAAGATTAGCTCTTATGATAACTTTACGTTATTGGCTATATGAGCTTATGATGTATTTACCTCAGTGTTATCCTTCGAAGGAAGGTCACTGAGGTGGAATCATTTGCCTGGTGTTTGTAGTTTTCTTCTGGTGATTCCCTGTTTGGTGTTCAGCAGTAACTGGCCAACATTGGTGCACTCCACCTTCCCTGGTATCTCCTTTCGAAGTCCAAAATTTGCTTGTCTAAGTAACCTCTCTGCTCATTGGTTACAGCACCACAGTTGTTGGGAAAGAAATCCAAATGGCAATCTACGAAACGTAACTTTAAGGACGTGTTGCACTTAAGTTTATTGTATCAGTTCAGAAGATTTGCCATAACATGCTTTTAGTTTTCAGCCCTTTTATTTCCCAAAAAGTTTGTTGACACTTGAACAAAGCCAACTTTACATAATCTGTCAGGATGGTGTTGAAAAGCTCATCCCTGTACAGCTCGTGTATCTGGTAACTGGTGAAAATCCCCTCTTTAGTTTTTGCCTCCCTAAGATGTGTAAATTTCTTGTGCAGATAGAGAAATGCTTCCCCAGTTTTTTGGTCTGTGGCCCTAATGGAGTTTTTCTTAGGCCCAATTTCATATGAAGAGTGGGAAAAATTATGTTTCAAGATTTGAAGGTATTTTGTTCATAACATATTGAGATCCTGGTTCAAGTGATTAACTTTTATTTATTTATTTAGATTTTTTATGTGGAGTCATCAATATGATGGCTTGTAGGCAATCTTTCTTTTTATATGAAGTGCTTTGGTGCAGCTTTTCCAGAGGCACAGGAAGCAACATAATTTGGTGTAGCCATGTTGTATCCCAAGTAATATGCCTATAACTTTCAGATCCTCAGAAAACTGCCATTTAAACTTGTCGTAGTTCAGTTGCAGTGACAATTGTTTCATGTTATGATATTCTTTCAAGTAAGGTGCATACCCAATCAGAATCGGTGGTAACATATTACCATTGTGCAGTAGCACACACTTGAGACCTACTTCGGGGTAGTTGATGAACAACCTCTACTGATCACTTTTGTAGTCAATGCTCATAGCTACTATTAGTCCCTGTACATCACGACAAAATATCTAGTTCTTTTCTTCTTCAAAAAATGGAAGGAATGGCATAGGTGGTTACAGAACATAGAGACACTTTCTTTCTCATCAAGACAATTCCACTGTTGTAGTCTTGATGCCAACAGTTCTGCATTACCTTTTGGAAATTCCAGATCTCTCACGAGGTCATTAAGTTCATACTGTGTTATTTTGTGAATCGTTTTGCACTCATCATTACAAACAAAATCAGACCTTTCAAAGAACTGGTTTTTGAAAGTGATGGTGTGGCACCATTATCACTATGCTTTGTCATGATCACAATGGTGTGTGGCAGGAACAGGCAGCCTGTCTCTGGTCCTTTGACTAACTGTATGTTTGGATATGTCAAGGAAGACTTTCTCTTCTTCGAAATACCATGTGTCAATGGAGTTGTAATTCAAAAGTAACAGTCATTCACATGGTTTGGTGATTCTTGCCAGATCACAGGCATAGCAAAGCCCATGAAAGATCTTTTGCAATTCAACCACAGTTGAAGACTCGAGACACAAGATATGCAACATACATGAGAGGGCCAGGGCTTGTTCTGGTCCCTGATTTCACTGCTAAAGTATAGTCATCTTCCTGATATTTGGCAGTCTTGGCCTCCTTTGTGATTTCAGTCTAACTTGTCCGCAAATGAAGCAAAAATTGTCAGCACTGTTTACACATTTGTCAGGCAAATTGAATCACAGGAACTACAAGGACGATATCTGCCTATGCTTAAATGAAGCATGTTCCGTACTTCCTTCTTGTTCCATTCCCCTTGTTGCTACAAGCGTGAGATATGAGATAAAAATAGCGACAAAATACACACAGCTATTGTTGCCTCAAAGTTCATCACTGTGACTACTATTAGTGGAATTTTGAAGCCTGATGGGAAGCGGTTGACAGTGAATGCTAATAAAATATAATTGTAATGAAATATGACACCCCCCTCCCTTTTAACTTGGAAGTGAGAGCCAATTCAAGTTTATCATTGTCGTTTTCATTATCAGCATAATCAATATAGTTAACAAACATTATTTCATCCCAGTTACGTTTTGACTGTTGGCTAGTATAATATACAAAACAACAATGTGAAGTACATTGCGCTAACTTTTTTTTGGTCAAAAGAGAGATATAATTGAAAAGTAATTAGACTTGACTGTGTCCAGAGCTTTCATAAATCAGAATGGTTTTTTTATGGCATTAAAAGAATGCAGTCACATACATGCTATCAATTTCAACTACATTTATTCTGTTTCTGGTGTCGTACATAAACAGTATTAAACAGTTATTGTTTGAAAAACACCTGTGAATGGCTCTTTGACACTATCATTGCCCCCTAGTACATTGCATCTTTAGTGAACAGCAGGTTTCCAAAAATAGTATCTATAAAGATAATCTTTTACCAGAACTTCTTATCCCTTCTTTGTCACATCCTAGTCAGAAACATGACTACTTTGTACGAATGACATATACATTGACAGACAATAGTGGGCATACACTACTGCATAGTGATGATGTCTTCTGTTACCACTGTTCTAACTGCAACCATCTAGAGTGAGAAGTTTAACTCATTTACACTAATATTCTCACAACACAGTTCATGCTATAACAAGTCATATAAGATAGAGATTTTATCCTGTCTTGAAATCCTTACACTGCCAGTGATTTCCTTGCTGCAGTTATAGGGTTCTCAGTATCTTGATGCTTTTAACTGTTGTGTAGTTAATTTTAAGAATTGATGTTGGTTGCTTGCAGTTTTAGATTCCCTCTGAAATATTTCATGAACATGAACTCATCTGCACAGGAAACTTTTTATGTGATATATGTTACCTTTTTCTTTAAACAAGAACTTGGAGGGGACAGAAAACTACTGCTGTCACTTTTAACAGTGATTTCTGTAATTGTCGAGGATAGTTCATCATTCTTTTTATATGCCAACTACCTGCGTACACTTTTGTATGTTATGTGCATGCATGTGCACATTTTCCTGTGCTGAAAAGTATTTTTTAGCTTCAGTGTACCTTTTTCTGTGTGTAGAACACCTAGATACTCAAGGGCTTAATTGATGTTTAGCTGAGTTTGATACAGGCAGTTGTGAAGAGAGAGGGCAGCAGACAGAAATATAAAGATTGAAATTATATTTGTATAATATCTCAGATTTTCAATGCTGAATCAATGGAAAATTGAATGATACATTTAAACATGAGAAACTTTTTATTTATTATATATCACTAGCAAGTCAGTGTTTATGTTTGTTCATGGTATTATAAAATTAACTGATGATCTTGTACTTCCAACAGGCATATTGTAGTGTGTGGCCACATAACATACGAGTCGGTATCCCACTTTCTTAAAGACTTTCTTCACGAAGACCGAGAAGATGTGGATGTTGAAGTAGTCTTCTTGCACAGGTAAGAAAATTGTTTTTATACTCTACAACTTTAACTTAACTTTTAAGAATTAGTGTGTTAGCTGGAGGTTAATCAGTAAGTCTAGTTTTCATTAAGATATAAGAATAAGGAGTAACTTTATTTTCACAAATGTATCTATGATTAATGGTTCTTATGTTTCTCCAAAGGGACAGAGAGGAAAGAAACAATGAAATAGTCTGTTATTATAATTATTATTATTTCTGCAGATAGTTACAAATGCTATGTGTACTATCTCATTTCTCCATATTAACCTCTGCAATTTGATGGCGTTTTGATGTTTCATTAAAAACAGGCAAATTTTATTGTTACACAAGTATAAGCAGAATAACAAAATAATAAAATATTCAGAACACTTCAGAAGTTAAATTTTTTACTTAAACTTGTTTAATTAAAAGTACTAATTATAAAATAGAAAGAAAATATAAACATACTCTTTTCTGTTTTATAGTATTTATTTTTTCCCATGTCACAATAGTGATGCTGTTATGGCATTGACTGCTTCATTGTTCCTTCTGTAATATTTCACTCTGTACTTGATATTTTAAAGAGAGTTTTTGTTGTGGTCAACCTTCCTCCTTTGTAAAACAACAGAATATTATACACTTCTGCTATCCAAACCTTCACTTTCGCATTTCACAAAAGTTGGCAATCACACCTTAAAATTGAGATGTTAAGATGAACTCTACATTTTCAAGAAAAATATAAAGTGATTGGTGATAACCTGAATTCTGTTAGTTCCAACTCAATTAGAGCTTCAATGTAATCATTCTTTTGTGATTCACTATGTATAGTGCAGTGTTTAAACCTTGGCTGTGCCAGTGCTTTCCACTCAAGCAAGTTAAATATATTATTGTGAAAGCTTGGAATTCACACTAGCACCATTTCTTCCTTCATGTATAATTTGTACATTGTAGTCATTTTCTGGTTCAAAAGTACACCTCTCTGTTTTCACGTGGAAGTCTTGTTATTGTTATTCACTGTTAATGTAACATTCAGGAAATCCATGGATAAATGAGGTTCTCAGTTGTTGTAACAATGCCAGATATTATTAGCCCAAGTTTGTGATCTTCCTAAGTATGTGGCTCTTCTAGCAAAAAGACCTTACCTTGGTTTCTATGTATAAATGACATTTTTTTGACAGCCAGCTTAGTTATTTCTCTAACTTTATCTGTATTTCTCTAACTTTATCTTATTCCTTAAAGTTAGATCCTGTGTGCCACTTATTTAAACATCCATGAAAAAGAGTTGAAAACAGTGGAAGTCTCATTTTCTTTTTTCATCTACACACCCTTGAAACTGCATTCTGTTTCGGTGATGATATCTGTAAATAATTTGGCCTAAAATATCTTTGCTCCTTTGAAACCATATAGACATTGTTAGTGGTATAGTAATATTTGCTTCCAGTTTTAATAAGACATTTGATATTTTATATAAAAATTCTTGTACATATTTATGTGGATTCATTTCTGTTAACCATACACTTATGAAGCTGTACTACCCTCAACTAGAGTTTGCATTTCTTTTGTCAGATGACAGAATGTCTCAGTTTGATAGGTTTTGTATCTGGTAGCCTTCATGTGTGTTCGTCTGTTAGGGTGTATGTAGGTGATTTTTATGTTTTTGATTGGTTGCAATTTCAGTCATACAAGGAAAGGTCGAAAAGTAACACCCAATAATTTTATGACCAAAATGCTTAACAAAAAAAGGTCATAAATGGACTTACATCTTGTACCTACTTTTCTACATAGTCACCAATGTTCTCAAAACATTTCTCCTACTGTGATACCAGTTTCAATATGCCCTGTTTGTAGAAATCCATTTGGTCGGAGTATAGCCATTTGTGGAATGGTGATTTTACTTCCACATCTGTTGCAAAGTGTTGGCCAAGAATTTATTCATGGGATGAAAGTCTCATGGTGCAAGGTCCAGAATGTAT
Source organism: Schistocerca gregaria (assembly GCF_023897955.1). Lineage (NCBI taxonomy): Eukaryota > Metazoa > Arthropoda > Insecta > Orthoptera > Acrididae > Schistocerca > Schistocerca gregaria. The sequence continues at coordinate 183,593,620 of NC_064920.1, read as the reverse complement.
GGTGAATGCTGGATCACCTTTCACCCAAATTTGGCAGTTTTCTTATGAACAGGAGCTGGAACATGGGTGTGAGCTTTGTTACGAAGAAGTTTTACACCGACAGCATTAATGTTGTGACATCTGTCACATTGGGTACAATGCAACTTTATCTAAGTTTTAGTGTAGGCTGAAGCATTCGCAGTGGTTCAGTACATATCGCAGAACACTGTCATAAGCACTTTCCTAGCTGGCTGAATCGTTTTGAAGTTTATTCATACTGGAGAACCAGCATGTTTCCACTCTGTAGAGGCCTGCTTGGATTTGGCTTTATAGTAGTACACTCACATCTTATAATCAGTAAGTGATCCAAGCTTGTCATCATTCACTGGCTCTTATGGTTGTCTGATTTTATGAAATGTAAACATGTTATGAACAATATTTTACACTGCTCCTTTGCACATGCTGGTCATCAAAATTTCTGCCTCAGTGGCTTCAACAGTCTGCGGTATTGCAGCTGTTAGCAATCGCCTGGAATGTGGCTAAGTCCTAGGGTTCACATGACCCTCTCTGAAGAATTCACACCACCTGGAGACATTGCTCTGGTCCATGCAGTCATGCCCACACACCCCATTCATGCCCCTCTAAATTTAGCCCACAAATATCAAACTACACTTTGCTGCTCTCTACAAGTTGATGACAGTAACATGTGCACCATGTTTGTTTTGTAGTTCAGATGCACATGAAAACAAACTTCAAACTGTATCGCCATGAAACTTCAACATTCCAGCTTCAATACCATGGAGAAAAATTATTATTATGTGTTACTTTTCAAGCATCCCTCATATTAACTGTTTTACACACAGTTCAAGGAGAGTACTTGAAGATATTTTACTTCTTGTGCAGCTGTTGATAGGGCCATGAATTCAGCTTCTGAAATTGATAGAGCTACCAATTTTTAGCCATTTTGAGTTCTGTGAAATTATTTCCCAAGCTAACTTAAAAGCTGTTACATAATTTTAGTGAAATTGGAAATTTATGCACTGCAATTGAAGTTTGATTTCTGGTGTGCATTGATCTGCTTACTAGCTGCCAGCACCGAACCTGTAATTTTGTTTGTAGAAGCACACTGTCATTTTGTTGATTCTTGAATCAACTACTCTCTTACTGCATCACTAGTAATACTGACATCTGAATCCTTGTTCACCATAATTAAGGTTGTAAATCTGATGGAAACCCAAATAACATGAGTCCCTCTACCAAATTGTGCTTCAAATTTGTTCAGTACTATAAGTGACATAACTTTTTTTTTTAAGCAAAATGTATGTTAATCAACCGGTATAGTAGCCCAATAAACTAAATAAACTTTTATCTTTGAACTCTTTGAACATATTGTAAATTTTGGTATGCTTATTGAGGGGTATTTACTGAGCTACGTTTTGGGTACGCATTTGAATGTACAATTAAACATATTGCGGATAATGCTGTCCGTACAGTCTTTAGACTGTTTCAGTAGCTGCAATTGTTTTCCACAGTCCCTCAAGTTTTACTTACAAATCAGTGATTAATTTCCGTTCATTGTAGTTAGACATACTAATGAACTTTTCAAAAGTAAACAGTGATTATCCCCTCAAAGACAACTTAAGGGTGTTCAGTTATTTCAGCATATAAACCTTAAATTTTTGTAAGCAAAACATATTATTCAACCCTGTTGAATACACATGGTATATGGCACTCATGAGTGTTAGTAATGACAATTTATGCCAAGCAGGTACTAACTTTCGTGATTTTTTTTTTTTAATTTTGTCAACAGATGGTACTTCATGGATGTGGATATTTTTGTAATGTCTTCTCTTGTAATATCTTCAGGGCACATAATGTTTTTTTTTACATAGCTGCAAAACTTGGTAGATATGCTGATACTTTATTGCAAAACCCATTTATGCAGGAAAAGAAAACCAATATTAGTTCCAGTCGTGGCCACCTAGTGCATATCTAGTGCTGTACACTGTTTGTCTGATGGTATGTTCATTTGTCCAAGAATCATTTCAGAATATTGTTTGTACATATGACATAGGACAGTGGTAAAACTAGTTAATTTACAATACAGTAGTCATTTTGACTACATTATTGACATAATGAATATGCAAAATGATGTAGGTTGGTGTACTACATTTCATCTACGTGTGATAAAGCAGTCATTAAGTGGGATGGCATGATAAGCTCAACATAAACTTTATTAAGAATTGACAATTCCTAAAATTTGCTAAATGATGATTAGTTATTACGATGTTCCATAAATTCAGACAAAGAATAAAGCAGTGTTCAAGTAAGAAATGCATTTAACGTTAGTAGCGTTTTAGGTAACAAGGCAAATAATTACATGACGTAGCTCCAATATGATACACTCCTCTTGTGCATAAACTTGTATTTACTGTGTTCATGTGTAGGTTCATCTTCTGCTTAGTTTTATGTGTGTGTATATCATAGTTGTGTCTGAAGAGATTTTCCTTATTTTTGATGCTCCTTTTGTGAAAATTAGTATTTTGTATATATACAAGCTAGACAGCAGCAATATTTGGAGAGTTTTAAATAGGAGTCTACAGGAATCCTGGCATTTGGCCTTTTTTTATCACCCTGATAATCTTTTTGTGTATTTTAAATGTTTTTGTTGAATATGTGGAATTCCCCCTAAAATTATTCTGTACATAAGTAGCAACTTTATGCTACAATGGTACAGTGTCAGCACTGGTGAGCAGCTTGTATTCCAAGTGAGAATGCTAACAGCATTTATTAGTGAATTCAGTCTCTTATTTAAATTGTTTAGGTACACCTCCCACTTCAGTTCTACCTTTAACAAATTTTTTCCATCGATAGTGAAAACTGCATTTGCAGGATGGAGTTTTGAGTGGTGTGGAAGTTAACTGCCACAGTTTTTTCAGAGTTCATAATGAGCCTATTGGTCCTGAACCAGCACATTAAGGTATGCCTAACTTATATTGAAGCCTACTGCAGATTTTCCTTATTCTGTGATTTAATTAGAATATTAGTGTCACCTGCAAAGAGTACAGTGGTTCCATCGTGTACTTTACTAGCCAAGTCATTTATATACAGCAGAAATTGGACAGGTCCCAGAATTAACCCTTGTGGGATTCCATACTAGATTTTTCTCCTCATCACTGTAGACACTGGATATTTTTTGTGTTTCACTATCTTTGTGTTTTATTTCTGTAATCTGCTGATGATGACTTCCATGTTGTCATTTGACAAGCCATAATGTGAGTGAACAGTGTAGCTATAGAGAAGAGAGACAGCACAGTGTTAGTGAAATGGTTTTATGTGATTGGCAGCAATTACAGTGCTGCACTGAGAGAGTATCACCAACTGAATGGTCTGAGGGCAGGCCAAATATGATTAGATGATTGAAAGAAGATGATAATGAAATCTGAAAACATGAGTGAGTGTGGTGTGGCACCAGAAGAGGAAGGTGTTCTGCCCCGGTGGAAGTTATTGAAGATGTTACTCTTGCTGTAACTGATCATGCAGTGTATGCCCTGGGTAGTGCTAGTACTTGGGCATTTTCATAAGAATTGTCCATTCCATAGTCAGGAGTATGGAAAGTTTTGAGGTCTGTTTTACACTGGTATTTGTATGTGACCCAGATGGTGTGGCACATGAAACTTCATGACCTACAACAACATTCCAAATTTACTCTTTGCTTTCTGGCTCAGATCAAAGTTGATGGCATGTGGCAGGGCAATATTCTATAAAGTGATGAGGCACAGTTCACACTACAGAATGCAGTGGATACACAGAATTGCTGAATTTGAGGTAGTGTTAAACCACCTGTTGTGCACAAAGAGGCATTATACTCGCTGTATGTGAGTGTGTGATGGGATTCACAGGCACTTTTATTCTCAGTCCATTCTTCTTTTAAGAGAACGTACCCACAGGGCATGTCATGTGTACCATGAAATTTGCACATGATTGAGATGCCTTGTATAACATCTCGTTGATCACTGGTGCTCATATTTAACAAATTTTCTAAGCTGTGGTTAGTAATAGCAACAACACTATGCCTTTCTCTCTTGTTTGACCATTTCTGCCTACATCCTGTTCCTAATCCAATACATATGGAAACATTTCTAAGCATCTTTCTTGCATTCACAGTGCCAGATTTGTACCTGGTGGCCAGAATTGGAACTATGACTTTTTTTCTTCTTTAATTAGAACCGCCTGGTACTACAAGATATCACACAAAACTACAGCTGTTAGTTTTACAACCTTGTGGAGAAGAGAGATTGCTACTCGCCACGTAGAGGAGGTGTTATAGACAAGCACAACAAAAAGGAATGTTAGAAATGTTCAGCAATTGGAAAACACACACACATTTACACAAGTTCAACTTACGCACACATGGCCAATGTTTTCTCCAAGCACTTATGCCCGACTCCAACTGCAGCTGAGGTGAGCACTGAAATGTAGCTGAGGTAGGTAGTGGTTTGGAAGGGGTGTGGGTGGGGAGGGGGAGAGAGATAGCAGGATAGTTGTCAGTGTAGATGCTAGTGTTGCCTATGGGAGCATGTAGGAACGTGGTTGGGGGGACAGAATAGGGCTGTTATATGCAACATCAGGGGACTGTTCTAAAGCAGAGGGTAGAGAAGGGGAGAAGACTACACATGTGCATTGGTGGAATAGAAGGTGTGTGTAGTACTGGAATGGGAGCTGGGCAGGGAATAGGCAGGTGGAGAATGGGAAATAGCAAAGATCAAGGCTAGGGAGGTTAGGGAACGAAGGATGTGTTGTGCAGGGAGTTTCTACTTGTGCAGTTCAGAAAATATGGTGTTATTGTTAATAATTCAAATGACACAGGCTGTCAGACAGTTGTTAAAGTGGAGGGCATCATGTTGGTAGGGATTCTTAGCAACTATGTGATCTAATTGTCTCTTGGCCACAGTTTGGTGGTGGCCATTCATACAGACAGACAGCCTGTTGGTAGAGTTGAAGTTTGGAAGTTAGGAGTTGAGGTAGTGGCAGAACTGAAGCTGTGAGGACGGGTCATGAGTTGTGGTTGGGTAGCTCAGATGGTAAGCATTTGCCCGCAAAAGGCAAAGATCCTGAGTTCAAGTCTCGATCCGACACAGTTTTAATCTGCCAAGAAGTTTCAGCCTGTTGGTAGTTAGGCCCACATATAGAGTGCAGCACAGTGGTTACAGCTAAGTTTGTAGATCACATGACTGCTTTCACAGGGTGATTGTGCCTTTGATGTGGTAGGGTATGCTTGTAGTAATTTTAGAGTAGTTGGTAATTGGAGGATGTACAGGATGGGGCTTGCATCTAGGTTTAGTGCAGTGATGTGAGCGAATTGGTAACTGGGTTGGAAGCAGGGTTGGAGTGGGGACAGACATGGCTACTGCATAGGTTGGATGGATGGCAGAACTACTTTTAAGAGCAAAGCATGCTGAGCTGAGATTTTTAGCCATCTTATCAAAAGATTATTTTCATTTTTAGATCATTGTTTGTCTGCAATACTAAGCAGTGTTACACACTGAGTTCAGTTAATGTGGTCCAGGAAATGTCTTAATTTTATGTTGCTATTGAAAAACAAATATTTCATTTAGGCAATTAGGCAAGAAGTACATGACTGACTGATTATATTAAAAATATAAAAGTCTTCACAGTTATGGTAAATAATGCAAGAATATTCTTCAATCATGTAATTGCTGGTGTAACTTTTGTCACAGTGACAAATTCTGCTTCTGTTAAAGCTAGAAGAGACAAAAAAATACATATCCTATTATAGATCTTCTGCCCTCTTTTCTTCTCCTACCAAAGAAGGTAGTGCAGTGGTTGGCACACTGGACTCGTATTCAGGAGGACAGTGTACAAATCTGCATTGCCTGATTTAGGTTTTCAAGATTCTGATAAATCTCTTCCAGAAAATGCCAGCATGGTTCCTTTGAAAGGGAATGGCTTTTTTCCCCCTCTCCCCCCCCCCCTCCCCACCCCTCCATTGTTAAGTCAATCCAATGTCTACAGGACATTAAACTCTAATCCTTTTTCCTTCCTCTTTTTTCCTTGCTAGTTAGAATAAACTGGGCAAAAAATTGTTATTCTGTGACATAGAAACACATCCCGGTTTCGTTTACGAAACCAGAGAATTGACTTTAGACTTTTCCAGTATTGTTCTTTAGATTTATATTAACACGTCTGTGCAGTTAACTGTAATATTGATGTTTGGTATTGTAGCTCTTATCTATATATCAAACAATGTAAAAAAAATTCTCTCTGTTTTGTTCACGACAAATCTTGTCAGTGGATCTGATTGCAGCAACATCTTTCAGGGTTTAGAACTTTCTGTATTTGATAATTTCATTAATAATTCAGGGGTAATAGAGAGAACTTTCCAATTAGCAGATGCATTAAGTCATCAATAGCCATACAAAATTGCCTCCCCTTCACACACACACACACACACACACACACACACACACACACACACACACACACACACACACCAGTCCAGCTACAATGTGTGAGCTGAATGCACACTGCCTGGACTGCAGTTCAGCAGATTAACTGTATTGAGGATTTGTGTAGGGTGGGTTGGGTAGAGGGAGAAAAGAGGCAGAAAGGGAGAAGAGGGGTGGTTCACAGCCCAGAGGGAGAGAGCAGATGTATATAATATGAATCTGGGAGGGGGGTGGGGGCAGGCGACAAGTGTATTTGATAGGTGTGCAGCACCTAGCCATCAGAGCAGATGGATCAGGTTGTGAAGCAGCCATAGAACTCGAGCATGTCATGTTCAGCAGTATACTGTGCCACTGGCTGGTCAACTCTACTCTTGGCCACAGTTTGGGGTGGTCATTTGTTCTGGTGGTCAGCTGATTGGTGGTCATACCCATATCAAATTCTGAGCTAGCTGGTATATGTCATGTCTGCTTTCAGAGGTTGCGCTGCCTCTGATGGGGTTGGATAAGCCAGTAACAGGACTAGAATGAGGTGTGCTGGGCAGATGAATCAGGCAGATTTTGCACCTGAGACTTTTGCAGGTTGGTTGGCTGGTTTGAGGTACAGAGGGATCAAACTACAGGGTCATCAGTCCCCTTTTGCAGGGATATGGGCTTTATAGCAAAGATCTGGTAGTGAGAGTGTCATAAGGATAGACCAGGATGTTGTGTAGATTGGGTTGCTGGTGCAATACCATTTTAAGTAGGACGAGAAATATTGTGGCTAGGATGTCCCCCATTTCTGGGCATAAAGATAGATAGTTAAGGCTCTGGTGAAAGATGTTCATTTTCTTTCTCACTCATTGTCATCACCCAATATCACCTGTGATTCTGGGTGATGAGCAGTGTTCTCTTTTGCAGCTGGTTCTTAGAGAGGTGTAAGGATTAGGGCTGTGTGAGGATATAATGTGGGAAATCTCTTTGCAGACTGGGTCTGGGGGATAGTGCCTGTCTGCAAAGAAGGCATTTGTGAGACCTTCAGTGTACTGATAAATCCAATTATTGTTACTGCAAATATGCTGTCTACTTGGGATGGTCTGTCGTTAGGGAAGAAAAACATTAATCGTCCTCCCAGCAGACATAGGCTTCACCACTGTCATGATGAATCACATTGACTACCTGACAGAAGGCATCCACAAACTGTCTGGCTCCTTCACCGACAATTTCTGCTTCAGTGATCCTATCCCAGAAATCCAAAACAATCTCCAGTCCATAGTCAAATCCTTATGCCCATCCCAGACTTGTTCTCCTGAATCTATGTCCCTCCTCACCACAAAAATCACCTGTACACCCACATTCTACGTGCTTCCCAAAATTGTTAAACCCAACAGTCCTGGATGCCCTGTTGTAGCTGGTTACTGTCCTCGTATTCCACCGATCTTCACTCTTTTTGACCAGCATCTCTTACCAGTTGCTCATAGGCTAGCTTCTTGTATTAAAGATGCAGACCTCTTCCTTCAGTGGCTCCCGAAATTCCCCATCCCATTAACACCTGGATACCTACTCATCAGTGTTGATCCCATCTCCCTATACACCAACATTCTCTCATGCCCAGGGGCTTGGTGCTTCCAAATACTACCACAACCAACTGACTACAGAATCACTACCTCGCTCATTATACATTTAACCTATTATGTCCTCACACATAATTACTACTTCTTGGAGGGGAAGGTACAAAACAAATCTGTCGCGAGGTCATTGTCCCTGAAAGGCATCCTTCTATGTCCGTTTGTTTATTGGTAATCTACAGAAAACCTTTTAAAAGTCTTTCAAATACCCTCATCCACAACTACATCACCTTCTTCTCCATTCACTTCACCTGCTCATCCTCAGTCCATCATGTCACCTCCTGGATGTTGACCTCTATCTATCTGGTGGTTCCATTCATTCCTCTGTTCATATCAATCCCGTGAACTGTCAACAGTACATGCCAGTACATACCTTCCACACAAAAAATCTCTCATGTAGACTGGCCACTAGTGGATGCCATACCTCCAGTGATGATAATTCCATAGCCCAGTATACCTAAGGCCTCACAATGGCCTTTACAGACAGGCACTATCCTCCAACATTAGTCTACAAACACATTCCCTCCATCTTATCTTCACATGCCCCTAAACCTCCCACCATCCCTCGAAAACCAGCTGCAAAAGAGCAGCCACCTCATCAACCAATATCACCCCAGATGGGAGAAACTGAACCAAGTCCTTCACCAGGCCTTTGAATATCTATCTCTATGTCCAGAAATGAGATACAGTCTACCCAAGTTGCATCTCACCTTTCCTGAAGTGGTATTACACTGCCTACCCAATCTATGCCACTCTCACTCTCAAACCCTTGCCACCGTTGTCATATCCCTATGCAAGACCCAGGGGCAAGACCTGCCTGATTCACCCAGCATATCCTACTCTAGTCCTGTTACAGACTTAGTCTAGCTTGTCAGATGGAGGGAAATTTGTGAAAGCAGCCATGTCATATATCAGCTCTGCTGCAATTTCTGCACAGCATTTTTTGAGGACCTGATCACCAACAAGAATGAATAAATGAATGGCCATTGCCAAGTTGTGCCCAAAGAAAGAGATGATTACCCAGTGGTGGAACTGCACATCTACTCGCTCCTTTCTACTCATAAGCCATCCTTCCAAAACTCCTCCTCCTGCTTCCTGCCTCTCTTCTTCTCTAGCCACGCCACCCAACACAAACCCTCAACCCAGTCTACCAGCCAAACTGCAGTCCCAGCAGTGTGTTCAGCCAACACAACATAAGTTGCACATTTGTATGGGTGTGTGGTATTGCTTTCCGGGAAGAATATGGTTCATCAAGCTCTCTCATTTGAAATTTACAGTAGCAGGATATTTGAGTCATCAAAGCTTCCAGCAAGGTGTCAGATATCAATTTCACATTGATATAAACTGATTTGCTTCATGAAACTGTCAAATTTGCTTTATAGGTTGCTTGTGCTTGCTTCATTCTGAATAAGACTTTGTGGAATTTTTATACAAGTCCATCTTTATTGTGCATAGCACAGTGTAGTCACATTCAGTGTACTCACAGTCAGAATGGCAGCAATTTAAATTCCTATCTGGCGTTCTACATGGTTGTTTCCCATATTGAATAAGTCAAATGCTGAGATGGTTCCATTGAAAAACATATGATCAGTTTACTTCACCAATCTTACCTCAATCAGAGCTTATGCCCCATGTTTAGTGAAATAGCTGTCATTGGGATATTGGACTTAATCTTTGTCCTTTCCTTCCTCTTTTATGTTTATACCTTTATTTGTCTCTGCACAGCATTGAAGTAACCTTCCATGCTTTTCTAACATTTACACATAATATTAGTTTCCCACTTACTAATAAATTTAAAACTGATACCAATTTTGACTATGGAACACATTTGAAAGCACTTGTTTTGAATATGCTTCTGCAACATTTTATTTCCTGAAGATGACTGATGCTCATTCAGAACTGGTAACACTGTAAAATTACTTATAGATTGTATCAATGAATAAATACTTTTGAAATTTTTCAAGTATGGTAGATTCCATTACAGTAATATGTTGTACTTGCCAAGCATTTATTTATGCTATGAGTCTAACCAGTTTGTCTGAGATACAAGTTCTCAATGTGCCTCTCATCTATTTAAAGACTGAACTATACAATACTGAATCCTTGCTGTGAGCTACAGTCAAAAGTTAAACATCTTTCAGTACTTTGGTTACAAATTTACAAAAACAGTGCAATAAACTGTGCAGTCTTATAAACTTTTATGTTCTGAGAAGAAATTATTTAGCAATATAGGTACAAGAACATCATATTTTCTTTTTCTTTAAAAACTGTATAAAAACTATATTTCTTATTAATTTTCAAGTTTCATCACCTTTATTGAAGGAAAAAAACATGTTCCATTCCACTTGAATCCAGAAACTTTGTAATTGAATAACTACCTGAATTGTCTAACAACATGAATTAGTATGGATCATTACTCACAACATAGAATAGGCATTGTTCGGCAGTGAAACACATTAAAAAGTAAACAGTTGGGTATTTCTCTCAGTTATTGAAAGAAGTCTTCCATTAGATGAACAAACACACACACATACGTAGCCAATTTAGTATCTAACAGTGATTTGGATTCCATGCATAACCCAAATATCAATATGAGCTGCAGGTCACAGATACTTTGCCTTCATATTCGACCAGCAGCTTGCTGCCCCCTTGGTATGCTGCTGTAATGCAACAATGTCACATCAAGCCATCTGCTGACACAAGATTGTCTGTAGGTACTGCAGTCCATACATGCTAGTCAGTCCTCAGTAGCCACTGAAGCCTTCAGTACATGCCACTGATCAGTAGAGTTTTGATCTTGCCTTATTATATTTTTGATTTGGATTGCACCCTAGGCCCTTTGTGTACAGTTAAAATGACTTTGATGTTCTGGGCTTGTTTTTTGTTAGCCATTCACATTGTTAACTCCACCGTCATTGACCTAAGGAACCATTTATTTGTTCCACTGATCTCTGCATTACTGTGAGTGTGAGTAATCATAAACTGTGCTATCTCTATGCTTAGTGGGATAGAAAAGTGGCGATGAGAACTTTTTCACCATGCAGCTATTCCTGTGAAGCATGGATCCCCAGTTCCAAAAGTTGTTGCAACAAGAAAAATACCTTCAGAAGCAGTAGAAATTGATGTTAAAACTGCTGCAAAACCAGCAACAGTTATCAGCCTCAGCTTTATTGCCCCCATCAGCTCCATCCACTTATTTTGACAAGGCAAATTAGGTTTGGAAGGTCTATTTCCATCATTTTGTTCTTCAATGCAAGGCAAGTAAAATAGCTGATGCAGAATGCCAGAATATGCTGTTACTATAATCAAGTAATAAATTGTATGTGGTGCAGAAACCACACCCATTCTTGGACCCCATTATTTGGAGCATTTTGGATGTTTGTTATTTGGTGACTGACTATTACAGCCACCAATCCCATGTAGTTGCAGCTAGGTTCAGATTTAATCAGTGTTTTAAGCAACTAAGCAATCCTACTGTAATATATCATATTATTATTATTATTATTATTATTATTATTATTATTATTATTATTATTAGTCGTAAAGCTCCCATGTGGAAGACGCTAAGTAAAGCTGGTTCACTTTCCGTTCTTCTTGGTCTTCTGGTTCTTTTTATTTTATTATTATTATTTAATTATTTATTTATTTATTATTATTATTATTATTATTATTATTTTCTTTCTTTTCTCCCTAGTTCTTTTCTTTTTATACATATAAATATAATAATAATAATAATAATAATAATTTTGTACCATAGATAACATTGGCATGGCAACAAAGCAAGCAGATAGAGGTGTTTTGCATGATATGCTTCCTGCAACTACTCTAGAAGGAAAACAATGACAGAGTATGAGATGGTCATATGAAGTTAACCGACACCTCATGTTCTGTTGTTACCAAGCAACAAACTTAGGAACCAACACAACTGGATACAGATCACAAGTATACACAACATTTATTACCAGATACCCAGAATTAAAATTTTTAACAGAACAATGACTAGCTGATCAGATCCGTGTAATAACAAAAATAACAGGACACCGCAGTCAGAATTAGAAAACATCAAACAACAAGTACAACAAATACTGGAACAAAATAATGTGCAATCAGAAGAAGAAGAAAATACAGTAATCAACTCAAACTTCCCAGACTAAACAAACAAACAACAACACACATCAATTAAACAATCAGAGGAAAATGAAATCTTAAGGCAGCCACCAGGACAAGCACAAATAGAACCCGAAGAGACACACATGTTAGATACAGAAGAAAAATTTCAGCTGACATATATTGAATACAAAGACACAAATACAGACATTAGACCATTCTTGCATAGACCACCAAATAACCTGCAAGTCGGAACAACAATAACAACTATCAACACAATCATACCCAACAAAATAAATGAAAATACAACTATGGAAGAGTTACAACTACTGATTTATATAGGAGCAGTCACTACACTAAATATACACACTAGGCAGAGATCAGAACCAACCAACACACAGAAGAAACCCACAAAACCAGCATGGCAACACAGGCTACATATCAGAATAGAAAAACTGAGAAAAGACATCGGACAGCTAACACAATTTATAAGAAATGAAATATCAGACAAAAAACAAAAAAGGTTTGGTAAAATCTCGCAACAAGAAGCGATAGAGCAATTAGATGAAAAGAAGTAGAAATTACAAGCATTGTCCAAACGACTTAGAAGATACAAAAAAAGTGAAAATACAAGTAAACAAAACCAAACATTCAACACAAACAAAAAGGAACTTTACCAGACAATAGATAACACACACATTAAAATAGACAATTCACCAAACATAACAGACATGGAACACTTCTGGAGCAACATATGGTCAAACCCAGTACAACTTAACAGGCATGCACAGTGGACACAAACAGAAACAGACACATACAAGATGATACCACAAATGCCTGAAGTGAAAATTTTGCAACATGAAGTCACCCAAGCAATTAATTCTACTCACAATTGGAAAGCCCTGGAAAAGATAAAATAGTAAATTTCTGGCTAAAGAAGTTCACCTCAACACATTAAATAAAATAGAAAGAAACTTCCACATGGGAAAAATATATTAAAAACAAAGATTCCAAGACTTACCAAGCGGGAAAGCGCTGGTAGACAGGCACAATACATTAACACACAAACACACACACACAAAATTACGAGCTTTCGCAACCGGCAGTTGCTTCATCAGGAAAGAGAGAAGGAAAAGGAAAGATGAAAGAATGTGGGTTTTAAGGGAGAGTGTAAGGAGTCATTCCAATACCGGGAGCGGAAAGACTTACCTTAGGGGGAAAAAAGGATAGGTATATACTCGTACACACACACACACACACACACATATATATATATATATATATATATATATATATATATATATATATATATATATATATATATATATATATGAAAACGCCGGCAGACAGGCACAAGAACAAAACACACAAACACACACACAGAATTACTAGCTTTCGCAACCGATGGTTGCTTCTTCAGGAAGGAGAGGGAAAGAAGAAAGGATGTGGGTTTTAAGGGAGAGGGTAAGGAGTTATTCCAATCCCGGGAGCGGAAAGACTTCCCTTAGGGGGGAAAAAAAAGGCAGGTGTACACTCGCGCACACACACACACGCACACATATCCATCCGCACATACACAGACACAAGCAGACATATTTAGGCAAAGAGTAAGGGCAGAGATGTCAGATGGACTCTGCCCTTACTCTTTGCCTAAATATGTCTGCTTGTGTCTGTGTATGTGCGGATGGATATGTGTGCGTGTGTGTGTGTGCGCGAGTGTACACCTGCCTTTTTTTTTCCCCCTAAGGGAAGTCTTTCCGCTCCCGGGATTGGAATAACTCCTTACCCTCTCCCTTAAAACCCACATCCTTTCGTATTTCCCTCTCCTTCCTGAAGAAGCAACCATCGGTTGCGAAAGCTAGTAATTCTGTGTGTGTGTTTGTGTGTTTTGTTCTTGTGCCTGTCTGCCGGCGTTTTCCCACTTGGACTTGGTAAGTCTTGGAATCTTTGTTTTTAATATATTTTTCCCATGTGGAAGTTTCTTAAGGCAAAGAGTTTGCCTCCATCCTTGCTACCCTCCCTGTTGCTTCATAACCTGGGTTGTGAGTAACTAAATCCACTTTCCCTTCTTCCCTTTCTTTCCCCTCTCTCCTCCCTGATGATGGAACATTTACTCCGAAAGCTAGGAACATAAATTTTCGGTTGTTTTTTGTGTATCTATCGGCTGTACTGAGCTGAGGTAAGTACTGGCCAGCCCCTCTATCTCTTTGTTAGTATTTGTTTCCCATCTTTATATGAGATTTTCCATTAATTATACACACACACACACATTGAGAGCCATACGCATTCCCTGATACACTTACACATGGAATAACTTATCTGAAACTCAAGATCAAGCAGACACAGCAAACCCAGCTAAATTTTGCCCCATAAAATCCCTACCAACAATATACAAAATATTAACATCAGTCATTACACAGAAATTAATGACAACGAAAACACAGAACAAAATTATAAATGAAGAACAAAAAGGCTGTTGCAAAGGAGCACAAGGATATAAAGAGCAACTGATAATAGATGCAGAGGTGACATATCAAGCTAAAACTAAGCAAAGGTCGCTACACTACGCATACATTGATTACCAAAAAGAATTTGATAGTGTACCCCACTCATAGTTACTACAAATATTGGAAATACACAAAGTAGATCCTAAATTGACACAGTTCCTAAACATAGTAATGAAAAATTGGAAAACCACGCTTAATATCCAAATAAATTCAAATAATATCACATCACAGCCAATACAGATTAAGCATGGAATATACCAAGGAGACTCATTAAGTCATTTCTGGTTCTGCCTTGCTCTGAACCCACTATCCAACATGCTAAATAATACAAATTATGAATACAATATTACTGGAACATACCAACACAAAATCACACATATTCTATACATGGATGATCTAAAACTACTGGCAGCAACAAATCAACAACTCAACCAATTACTAAAGATAGCAGAAGTATTCAGCAATGATATAAATATGGCTTTTGGAACAGACATATGTCAGAAAAATAGCATAGTCAAGGGAAAACACACTAAGCAAGAAGATTACATATTGGATAACCACAGCGACTGCATAGAAGCGATGGAAAAAAAAAAAATTCTATAAATATCTAGGATACCGACAAAAAAAAGAAATAGATAATAAAAATATTAAAAAAGAACTAAAAGAAAAACATAAACAAAGACTAACAAAAATACTGAAAACAGAATTGACAGCAAGAAACAAGACAAAAGCTATAAATACTTATGCTATACAAATATTGACCTACTCATTTGGAGTAGTGAAATGAAGTAACACAGACCTAGATACACTCACTACACTTACACTATCACAATGCCACAAATATAGAATACATCACATACATTCAGCAACAGAAAGATTCACACTAAGCAGAAAGGAAGGAGGAAGGGGATTTATCGACATTATATTCCTACATTATGGACAGGTAGACAATTCAAGAAAATTCTTTATAGAACGAGCAGAAACTAGCAAAATACACAAAGCAATCACTCATATAAATACATTGGCTACACCATTGCAATTTTATAACCACTTCTACAACCCTATAGATCACATACCATCAACAGATATGAAGAAAGTACATTGGAAAAAGAAAACACTACATGGCAAGTGCCCGTATCATCTAACACAGCAACACATTGACCAAGACGCATCCAACACATGGCTAAGAAAAGGCAATATATACAGTGAGACGGAAGGATTCATGATTGCAATACAGGATCAAACAATAAACAGCAGATATTACAGCAAGCATATTATTAAAGATCCCAATACCACAACAGGTAAATGCAGACTTTGCAAACAACAAATAGAAACAGCAGATCACATTACAAGCAAATGTACAATACTAGCAAATACAGAATACCCCAGAAGACATGACAGTGTAGCAAAAATAATACATCAACAACTTGCCATACAACATAAGCTAATAAAACAACACGTTCCCACATACAACTATGCACCACAAAATGTACTGGAGAATGATGAATACAAATTATACTGGAACAGAACAATTATAACACATAAAACAACGCCAAATAACAAACGTGACATCATACTCACCAATAAAAAGAAGAAATTAACACAACTAATCGAAATATCCATACCCAATACAACAAATATACAGAAGAAAACAGGAGAAAAAATTGAGAAATACATCCAACTGGCTCAGGCAGTCTAGGACATATGGCATCAGGATAAAGTTGACATTATACCAATTATACTATAAACTACAGGAGTCACACCACACAATATTCACCAGTACATCAACGCAATACAGTTACATCCAAATATATATATGAAAATCTGTAATTATTGATACATGTTCAATTACCCGAAAGTTCCTAAATGCAATGTAACATATACCGTACAGTTAAAAGGAAGTCACGCTTGATTAAGGTCTGCATCAATTTCCATTTTTAACCAGACTTAACGTCTGAGAAAGGAAAGAAATAATAATAATAATTTTGTACCATAGATAACATTGGGATGGCAACAAAACAAACAGATATTATGGTCCTCAATTTTTTAATTTCTGTATATTCATCTGTTCATCTCTATAAGTGATAGCTGGTGGTTGTTTTACAAGTTCCACCGAGTTAATATTGTTAAAAAAATTTGTTCATCTCTATAAGTGGTAGCAGGCGGATGTATTACAAGTTCTGCAAAGTTAGTATTGTTAAAAAATCTGTTTGTCTCTATAAGTGGTTGTGGGCAGGTGTATGAATAGTTCTGCCACATTAATATTGTTTAAAAATGTGTATTCTAAGCAGACAAGAGGAATTTGCATGAGCAGAGGAGGGGCAATCATCATAACCAGCTCTCTGCACAGCGGTGGTAACAAGAAGTGTGTAAGCTTAAATGGTGAATGTTGATCTTAAATGTATTGAGTATTGAAGGTCTTTTGATGTTAGTGCCAGTTAAAGTTCACTGAGGATAAGTGTACCTTCCAAATTCTTTCAAAATTTACCTTTCAATTATTTAAGCAGCAATTTTTAATCAGTTTCCAATACATATTACATTTTATCCGCCTCGCCACTATTAAATGGTGACCATTCAAAGGATGGCACTTAGTGGAATATGAACAGACCTTTCAGTTGTTGAGATAAATTTTTTTAGAGATAAATGCTCCATTTTATCATTACAAGAAACTAAGGAGGCCTTTGTTTCATTTGTCATATGTCCATGAGATTGGAACTATTAACAACCTGAAGGAGCAAATTAAAATTAAATACTACCTACTAATGGCACACACTGGGAATGCTGATTTCAGTGGTTAAGGTAGGAAGCTGCTACGCTGTATGCTTATATAGCCATGCTTGGCGCCGTCTCTCCCGCAGAAAACAATCTCTTTTCCTTCCAATCAATATCCTTTATGGAAAGTGCATT
The DNA here is from genome assembly GCF_023897955.1 of Schistocerca gregaria. Taxonomy (NCBI): domain Eukaryota; kingdom Metazoa; phylum Arthropoda; class Insecta; order Orthoptera; family Acrididae; genus Schistocerca; species Schistocerca gregaria. The sequence goes on along the minus strand of NC_064920.1, from coordinate 183,576,046 downwards.
TTTATAGGAAACAAAAAATTGTGTAAAGTCAACATTAAAGTTCAAAATAAATAATTCAAATTCTGTAAGACTGTATAATTCATTAATTAATACTCATATAAACCTGCTTTAATTGAAAAGTAACGTTACAAACAAAGATTTAATGTTTTAAATTTTTTTCTTTTTATAATTTTGTTAAACACTGTTCACAATGGAGTCAAAGGAAATGACCATTGTTTAAAACAAATTACAAAATGTAGTATGCCAAGATGGCAGAAATTCGAGCTTGGCAACAGTTGAAAGTAATTCACCAACTCGTGAACTGGTTGATGACTACCAAAACAACCAGATTGACGTCCTACTGTTAAAAATTGAAGACTCTGGTGATGTAACTAATCATGATGTCACTTTTATGATGCTTGATGAGACAGTTTCTCAGTTCTCACTGGGAAACGTTTTTCCAAATAGTGAAACTGATGCACACGGCAGCGAAACTTCCTCTGGCTATAATACTCACTATGTTACGAATGCAAGAGCAGGAAACAGTTCGAAAAAGCAATGTAAATGCTAGTGACACCCACAATTTGACACAACTAAGCAACTAATAACACAACAGCTTACAAGACAAGAATTTCAAAGAAGTGTAACACAACAGCTTAAGGGTGTAACACAGCAGTTCAAAAGACATCAGGAAAACATGGGACAGCTGTTTACACAGCAAAATTAGGCATTTAATGATTTCAAGAATAGCATTAGTCAACAGCTCAGTGAGGTGAGCAAAACTATATGCACCAAGTTATCTGATGAACTATCCAGGAAGTTGACAGAGCTCTGTAAACAACTAAAACAAGAAATAATTATCGATGTGTCTCACAGTATAAATATGTTAACGGAAAGGTTAATATCCATAGATTGTAAATAGTAACAACTTGAATGTGAGTTGCAAAATGTTAGTGAAGCATATTCTCAAATTCAGGAGACGCAATCCCAAGTAGACGCGTCAGTAAAAAATGTCACGAATACAGTCAGCGAGTTGCAAGACATATGCAAAAACCTACCCACAGAAATATGGAAGTTGAGTCTAAAAGTATATCATTTAAGTTTAGTCAGAATTTGCCAAAAAACAGAGAGATAAGTTATGTGCAGATGTAAAGGAAATAACTGAAAAAGCTGAAGCTGGGATGCTGGATAAGGGCAGGACCCTTGCTGAAAAGGTAGTGCCAGAATGCAAAATTTATGTAGATACTGTAGAAGAAGCTCTAAAAGAAAAAGAAAGTAACTGCTAGCTAAAATAGACATGGATTTAAAGGAAGCAGAGGAAAGATTACGAGGTGGTGTTGCTAGAACTACTGACATTTCAAAACAACATGACAGAAAACAAACCTATGCTTTTGGAGAAGTTAGATAAAACAAACCTATGCTTTTGGTGAAGTTAGATGCCTTCACTGGTTATCCACAATTCTGGGTTAGCCAGTCAAAGGAAAATAGTGAAGGTCACACAATGCAACAACACTTGCCAGCAGTTGCACCTGTGGAGCAAGTGCAGTTGCCCTGCACTACCCCACAAGCAAACATAAACACACCTGTCACTGACAGCGTGGCATTTTCGTCAACATTACTTGCAGATGAAGGATTACTTGGGCGTCAACAATTTCCAATATTTACTTCTGAAGGGAAATAACACACACTTGTCTTTATCAGAGTATTTTGATATGTTGTACCTCGTACCTGGACTGAAGCCCAGAAAATCAGATTTGTTGTTGGATACACACAGGGTGATGTTCTGCTGTGGGCTACGGACATGGCGGAACACTCCTATTATTATGAACAGTTTGAGAGCACATTTCTGGATAAATAATGGTCTGAGTTCATACAAGAGAGGCTCACACATGAAGTATTTATCCCAGCTCTGTTCAATAGCAAGTATGGAAGCTAAATGGGCTATTTTGCATAATATTTTAATAAAACCAGATACTGGACAAACCCAGTATCTCAAGTACATGTGCTGAGAATTTTAGAGCCATCCTCCTGCCCACACTAGGGAAAAATGCATTACCATCCCGGAAACTGACACCGAATACATACAGCCGAAGCCTGTTATTATGCCGAAAGCGGCACAGAGATTTGCAGACCAACAAGTAAACAATGGATTCATAGTACAAAACAGATGGCAATCTTATCCCACCCAGACCTATGGTAATGGTAATGGTAACCACAACAGCAGTGGAAAAAGCCATAAATACAAAGGTGGATATAAAAGAAATGGGCAAAAAGTTAGCAAAAACAATTACAAAGTGTGAGTAGCGTATGGCCAGCCTGCACAATATGTACAGGCACAAGAAGCTACTGGCAATAATCAGCTGATCGCTTGGCAAATGCAAAACAATAACAGACAACCAAACAACCCACAGACACTGGAATTCAACCACCAAAGTAATACACATTTGCCGAATAACACGCAGTGGCAAGAGAATTTCAGTTGCGAGCCTGTCAGGACACTAGTTGTGTAACCAAGCACCAAGAGTCAACATAGTGTTTGCCATACCTAACCTAGAAACCAATGCTACTGTGATACCGGAAAACTTGAACCGGTCATGGTGGGCCCCCTTTCTGTGAGCTTGGAGGAGAGTTGAGCCATGAGCTTGATCAACACTTGCTTTATCAGATACGATCAAGATAGTAATACCCTCTAAGTTGTACATATGTTAACAATATTAGATTTAGAATGCTAGGAAATCACATTCAGAATTTATGTTGTTAGTTGGTAAGGAAAATATTTGTTTCTCTTATATGTCAAATGTGTAACTGATAAGGTGAATGGATGTAACAAGGAAGAATTTTACTTTTATGTGCCTAGAGATGATGACACTTTAAACACAATGCTTCACCTTGCACATAGAACAGTTGTAAATGAATAAACAAACTTGTGAAACGCACAGTAGCATGCAGTGCAATACACAGCTTGCCACAACGTTAGTGGTAACACAGTGATGCAGCGCATGCACATTGGGGGTAAAGCTAGTCAACAAACCTCAAGCATGTACGCGTCAGACAGACACTGCTGAAAGTGTTGGAGCACCCAGAAGAAACAAACCCTATGATCTATAGTCTCCACTAGCATTTTATAGCCTATTTCACAAACAGGGACATATAAAATTAAGTGGGTTTCTATACGACAACCACGACTATCTACACAATACGCACAACAAAGATAAGCTATGGGATTATGTACACAGAAAGGGATGCTTCTGTGTACATATAACTATTGAAAGAACACACACTAATTATACTTAAGGGACCAGAAAACCTTTGCTGAAGGTAAACAAGTGAGTACAATATGAGTGGCAAACTGAATAAGAGGTCACATCATGCCTATAATACACATTATCTTCCAGATTTATAAGATAAGTAGAGAGCACACATGACATTAAATAAGTTTGTGATAGCACGACTGATCACTGAAGTAAATTAATACATGCTTGAATATATGAAAGAGGTATTACTGACCATCGAGCCACTGTACACTTATCTATGAAGATTTAGTTTTAAGTTAGTATTAAGTTTTTTTTCTTCCACGGAATGATGCATCAACAAAGCATCAAGTGAAGAAAGATAAATGCTTGTCGAGTGTTAAGCACCATATAAACATAAGAAAGGACCACACCGCAAGTAAATATAGTTGTAAGTTTATTATATGTATGAATGTGATAGTGTGAAAATATGTGTAGAAGAATAAAGTTGCAGTATGTCGCATATCATGATGCTGAACTGAGGTGGAGCATTACCATATAATCAAGGGGTCGAAACCTAACTACTGTGAGCGTCGACTACTCATGAAAGCCTCAAATACCTGACTTACTTTGAAATTATTATACACGTTTGCTCCTTACGTAGAAACTATTTTACGCTCATTGTACATAACATATGGTATTGATGATACAACTCTTATACCTCAGTATATGTAATGGTTATCCTTTATACAGTGAACATAATAAGGAAGTACTGAGGTGCACTTTAAACACTGAATAAGTATTTGATGTGATTGGTACCATCAGGTTTGCATTAGGTTTATAAACAACAGACTATTTTGTTCTTGGGATCATGATTAAGTCTGGTACTGAGACGTAAGTGAGCACATAAATGCCTTTCCATGAAATTTCCTCAAACCTGTAGTGTGTAGATCCTTCCTGGAGAATGCTAGAGAGGCGACACCATGCGTAGTTATTTAAGCAGTATTTAGAATCTGTTGCAGCGACTATTGTTTACTTCTTTAATTCTTTGAACTTGATAAATATGCTCCACAAGAAGTCACTGTAAATTGAAATGAAATGTATGTCAATTTATGCCATAAAGGAAAAGAGAATCTATTACTGTAAGAATGTTATGTAAAGAAAACAAAAATAAAAAGTGCACTCATATAATTGGAGTTGTACAATGTAACAAAATTATAATTTAACAAAATATACTACAACAAAATGACACTCAGACTACAATGTACACTCCTGGAAATGGAAAAAAGAACACATTGACACCGGTTGTCAGACCCACCATACTTTCTCCGGACACTGCAAGAGGGCTGTACAAGCAATGATCACATGCACGGCACAGTGGACACACCAGGAACCACGGTGTTGGCCGTCGAATGGCGCTAGCTGCGCAGCATTTGAGCACCGCCACCGTCAGTGTCAGCCAGTTTGCCATGGCATATGGAGCTCCATCGCAGTCTTTAACACTGGTAGCATGCCTCGAAAGCATGGACGTGAACCGTATGTGCAGTTGACGGACTTTGAGCGAGGGTGTATAGTGGGCATGCGGGAGGCCGGGTGGACGTACCGCCAAATTGCTCAACACGTGGGGCGTGAGGTCTCCACAGTACATCGATGTTGTCGCCAGTGGTCGGCGGAAGGTGCAGGTGACCGTCGACCTGGGACCGGACCGCAGCGACGCACGGATGCACGCCAAGACCGTAGGATCCTACGCAGTGCCGTAGGGGACCGCACCGCCACTTCCCAGCAAATTAGGGACACTGTTGCTCCTGGGGTATGGGCGAGGACCATTCGCAACTGTCTCCATGAAGCTGGGCTACGGTCCCGCACACCGTTAGGCCGTCTTCCGCTCACGCCCCAACATCGTGCAGCCCGCCTCCAGTGGTGTCACGACAGGCGTGAATGGAGGGATGAATGGAGACATGTCGTCTTCAGCGATGAGAGTCGCTTCTGCCTTGGTGCCAATGATGGTCGTATGCGTGTTTGGCGCCGTGCAGGTGAGCGCCACAATCAGGACTGCATACGACCTAGGCACACAGGGCCAACACCCGGCATCATGGTGTGGGGAGCGATCTCCTACACTGACCGTACACCTCTGGTGATCGTCGAGGGGACACTGAATAGTGCACGGTACATCCAAACCGTCATCGAACCCATCGTTCTACCATTCCTAGACCGGCAAGCGAACTTGCTGTTCCAACAGGACAATGCACGTCCGCATGTATCCTGTGCCACCCAACGTGCTCTAGAAGGTGTAAGACAACTACCCTGGCCAGCAAGATCTCCGGATCTGTCCCCCATTGAGCATGTTTGGGACTGGATGAAGCGTCATCTCATGCGGTCTGCACGTCCAGCACGAACGCTGGTCCAACTGAGGCGCCAGGTGGAAATGGCATGGCAAGCCGTTCCACAGGACTACATCCAGCATCTCTACGATCGTCTCCATGGGAGAATAGCAGCCTGCATTGCTGCGAAAGATGGATATACACTGTACTAGTGCCGACATTGTGCATGCTCTGTTGCCTGTGCCTATGTGCTTGTGGTTCTGTCAGTGTGATCATGTGATGTATCTGACCCCAGGAATGTGTCAATAAAGTTTCCCCTTCCTGGGACAATGAATTCACGGTATTCTTATTTCAATTTCCAGGAGTGTATATAAGTATAGTATGTGGAAGTAGAGTAGTAGTACTCTTCCACTTTTGTCTGTCCATAACCAGTCTTTTCATTTCTGAATATTTGTCTCCTTTGATACTGTCCAGCATTTGATATCTTCTTTTTCCTCTTCCCCTTTTTCCCTCCACCATTCCTTCTATTACTTCCTTCAATAAACAGTCTCTCCTCAAACAATGTCCAATCCAGTTCCGTGTTCTCTTTCTGATGACTTTCGGCATGTTTCTTTCTTCTACAACTCTTCTTAATACTTCTTCATTCCTTACTCAGTCTTCCCATTTCGCATTTTCCATTCTTCTCCATATCCATATCTCTTGCACCTCCAATCTTCTTTCATCTTCCTTCCTCAATCTCTAAGTCTCCACACCATACATTGCAATGCTCCAGATGTAACATTTGGCCAGTCTTTTCCTCAGATCTTTGTTTAGTGGTCCACAAAGTAATTTCTGTTTACCCTTGAATCCTTTTATTTCCATTGCAAGTCTTTTCCTAATTTCTGTTGAGCAATGCATATCATCAATTATTACACCTCCCAAGTAATTGAAGTTATTCACTTGCTCTATTTCCTCTCCCCCTATTTTCATATGGCATTTCCTCCCCTTTCCTTCAATTGCTATAGTTTTCATTTTCTTCTTGTTAAAGAGAGGAAAAAAGTAAAGAAGGAATGGGTAATACCAGATATGATAACCAAGATGGATGACCACAGGAACTGAAAACTGTAAACACAGAAGAAGGGAAGTACAACTGCAGGAGGTTAAATAATGAATTAAGAAGGGAGACAGAAAAAGCATAGGAGAAATGGCTGAAAGAAAAGTGTGACAAGGTAGAGAAATTAGAGAAAGAAGGAAAATTATGATTTGATGTACAAAGAAGCAATGGATTTGACATTCAGGGAAAAGAGAAACAACAATGGACTAAAGGAAGTAGAAGCATCAGACGGTAAAATGGTGAGTGAACCTCAAGAAATAATAAGAATATGGGAAGTATATATAGAATGGCTATACTCCATCAATTTCTGGTGACTAGAGGAAGCAATGTGGTATTGATATGCAAGACTCACACATCCCCTTCATCATTGGACTTGGAGGTACCTTGCCAATCTTTTTCTCAGGATAGCTGGCTGCGACGATCTGCCCAACTTTTTCTCTGAAGTTATGATGCTGTTGCAGGAATTTACTCTACTCTTAAAATGTTTGCATACACTCCGGATACTTTTAAATCAACCCTCCTATATTTCACTTTCACAAACAAAACACCACATAACTGTTTGACATCAATGAATCATATTTCGTAAATCTGATGACTGCCAGTCCGTCAGAAATTATTCATTACTTTTACAATAAATACAGTTCCAAAAATCTCTCAAGGCTCTCACCACTCCACCATCCGCAACTCCAGATAGTCAGTAAGTAAGTAAAATTAAGTGTCTTTTCTTTTCTTTTTCACAATTCATTGTTCCTAATAATGACTGATGTAGCATCATCAAGGATTAAGGCACACTTGCTCCTAGTGCTGGTTGTGTAGCTTCTGTGATGAGCGGAGGGTCTGTGGAAAGCAGAAGGTCTCTAGAATTTGCGTCGAAATTCTCAAGGCACTACAGTATTCTGCAGACAACCGACCAAGTGAAGAAGACCTTTGGAGAAAAGAAGAAGATAAAGTTGCAGATGATGACAAAGGAAATGCAATACTAACTAGTGAGATTGAAGCGTCTATGAAGGAGATGAAAAAGGGAAAGGCGTTGGGAATTGATGAGATTCATGCAGAACTGTTAAAGTCATTGTAGAAAGAAGGAAAAAGGGAGTTGATTGAATTGTGTAATCAAATATTCAGCACAGGAAAATGATCAAAGGACTTTACGTAAAGTATCTTAATACCTATAGAAAAGAAAAAGAACAGCAAAAAGTGTGAGGAACATAGAACAGTGAGCCTAATATCACATGCAATCAAAGTCTTGCTGAGGATGCGCAACAGAAGGCTATATGGGAAGCTGAATTGCGTAATAGGAGATGAACAATTTGATTTCAGGTGAGGAGTGGGAATTAGAGATGCCAGAGGGCTACTGAGATTGACAGGGGAGAGATATATGGAAAAGAAAAGGAAGTTGTATGTCGTGTTCATTGATCTTGAGAAGGCATTTGACTGTGTCAGAAGGGACAAACTGATGGAAATCCTAAGGAAAAGTGGAGTTTACTGGAGGTATAGTGGGCTAATTAGAAATTTATATTTCAACCAGAGAGCAAGAGTAAGAAGAGGAGGTGTGATGAGTGAAGAAATTGAACTGGGAAGAGGTGTAAGACAAGGCTGTTGTTTATCACCAACACTGTTCAATATCTATCTGGAGTAAGTTAGTAATGAAATTTTTAATGGAAGGAGAGGAGTTTGTATAGGGGGCCGGATAGTGGAGTGTATAAGATTTGCAGATGGCGTGGTTGTGATGGCAGAGAGTGCAAGAGAGATGGAACAAATGTTAGATGATCTAAACATAAAATTAGAAAAATATGGAATTAAATATCTGGAAAGGACACCACAGAAATTTTGTGCAATGCAATGGTATGAAAGACGCACAAAAACATACGAAACCTACCTGCAAAGTGTTAAGTGTGCATGTGAGATATGTGGGTGTGCGTGTGATGAACTAAAAATGACAATACTTCATGTTACATGAAATTTCTGTGCTCGACAACGTCATAAAAACTCAAATTTTCTGTGCCCGACAATGTCATAGAAGTGGCAAGAAGCTTACCTTGTCCGTGAATGTTGGATTTACGGCTGGTATCCCCACTGCATAAGTGCAAGCGAGTTGAAATACATTCCTCGGGCTGTTGACATGGAAAGCAGGTGTCACCGCATTGAAGATTTTGCAAAGCATCACGCCGCTGAACATGAGCGTCACAAATTTGTGTAGCGACAACTATGTGAACGCATGACATGGGCACTCTGACTTTGTATTAAACACGTGAAAGCGAGCAGGGGTGGTAACGGACGTCGAGCAGCGTGCACATGCTTCGCAATCTAAACACTGGGCACTCAGTGACTGACGATAATGGTACTATGCACACACAGCAAGCAATTTGTTATGAAGGAAAACTAATGTATGTGTGTGTTAAGGGAACTGACATGTCTATATAAATTGATAACCATGTAGGATAACTCCAGTGGCTGAAAATAAAGGCTATACCCATACTGGTCAGAGTTAGCAACCCATAAAAAGAGAAATAAGCTCAGACATTGAAGGGACGGACAATTGTAATGTCTCTTGTTATCATTATTATTTTTTCCTTTCTCAGACGTTATGTCTGGTTAAAATTGGAATGTGATGCGGACCTTGATCAAGCGTGACTTCCTTTTAACTGTACGGTATATGTTACATTGCATTTAGGAAATTTTGGGTAATTGAACATGTATCAATAATTACAGATTTGCGTATTTGTATATATATATGTTTGGATGTAGCTGTATTGCGTTGATGTACTGGTGGATATTGTGTAGTATGACTCCTGTAGTTGATAGTATGATTGGTATAATGTCAGATTTATCCTGATGCCACATGTCCTTGACTTCCTCAACCAGTTGGATGTATTTTTCAATTTTTTCTCCTGTTTTCTTCTGTATATTTGTTGTATTGGATGTGGATATTTCGATTAGTTGTGTTAATTTCTTCTTTTTATTGGTGAGTATGATGTCAGGTTTGTTATGTGGTGTTGTTTTATGTGTTATAATTGTTCTGTTCCAGTGTGATTTGTATTCATTGTTCTCCAGTACATTTTGTGGTGCATACTTGTATGTGGGAATGTGTTGTTTTATTAGCTTATGTTGTATGGCAAGTTGTTGATGTATTATTTTTGCTACATTGTCATGTCTTGTGGGGTATTCTGTATTTGCTAGTATTATACATCCACTTGTGATGTGATCTACTGTTTCTATTTGTTGTTTGCAAAGTCTGTATTTATCTGTTGTGGTATTGGGATCTTTAATAACATGCTTGCTGTAATATCTGCTGTTTATTGTTTGATCCTGTATTGCAATCATGAATCCTTCCGTCTCACTGTATATATTGGCCTTTCCTAGCAATGTGTTGGATGCGTCTTGATCAAGATGTGGCTGTGTTAGATGATACGGGTGCTTGCCATGTAGTGTTTTCTTTTTCCAATGTACTTTCTTCATATCTGTTGATGTTATGTGATCTATAGGGTTGTAGAAATGGTTATGAAATTGCAATGGTGTAGCCAATGTATTTATATGAGTGATTGCTTTGTTCTATAAAGAATTTTCTTGAATTGTCTACCTGTCCATAATGCAGGAATATAATAGAGGGAAACATTCCACGTGGGAAAAATATATCTAAAAACAAAAATTATGTGACTTACCAAACGAAAGCGCTGGCAGGTTGACACACAAACAAACACAAACATACACACAAAATTCAAGCTTTCGCAACCAACGGTTGCTTCATCAGGAAAAAGCGAAGGAGAGGGAAAGACGAAAGGATGTGGGTTTTAAGGGAGAGGGTAAGGAGTCATTCCAATCCCGGGAGAGGAAAGACTTACCTTAGGGGGAAAAAGACAGGTATATACTCGCACACACACATATCCATCCGCACATACACAGTCACAAGCAGACATTTAAAATGCAAAGAGTTTGGCCAGAGATGTCAGTTGAGGCGGAAGTACACAGGCAAAGATGCTGTTGAAAGACAGGTGAGGTATGAGCGGCAGCAACTTGAAATTAGTGGAGGTTGAGGCCTGGGGGATAACAAGAAGAGAGGATATACTGAAGGGCAAGTTCCCATCTCCGGTCTTCTGACATGTTGGTGTTAGTGGGAAGTATCCAGATAACACATTCCCTACCCTCTGGCTCCTCACCTTGTAACCACACCCGGTGTAAAACCTGTCCCATGCACCCTCCCACCACCACCTACTCCAGTCCTGTAACCCGGAAAGTGTACACGATCAAAGGCAGAGCCACGTGTGAAAGCACCCACGTGATTTACCAAGTGACCTGCCTACACTGTGAAGCTTTCTATGTGTGAATGACCAGAAAAAAGATGTCGATTCGCATGAATGGACACAGGCAGACAGTGTTTGTTGATAATGAGGATCACCCTGTGGCTAAACATTCCTTGGTGCATGGCCAGCACATCTTGGCAAGGTGTTACACTGTCCAGGTTGTCTGGATACTTCCCACTAACACCAACCTGTCAGAAGTCCGGAGGTGGGAACTTGCCCTTCAGTATATCCTCTCTTCTCATTATCCGCCAGGTCTCAGCCTCCACTAACTTCAAGTTGCTGCCGCTCATACCTCACCTGTCTTTCAACAACATCTTTGCGTCTGTACTTCCGCCTCGACTGACATCTCTGGCCAAACTCTTTGCGTTTACAAATGTCTGCTTGTGACTGTGTAAGTGTGGATGGATATGTGTGTGTGTGCGAGCGTATACCTATCCTTTTTTCCCCCTAAGGTAAGTCTTTCTGCTCCCGGGATTGGAATGACTCCTTACCCTCTCCCTTAAAACCCACATCCTTTCGTCTTTCCCTCTCCTTCCCTCTTTCCTGATGTAGCAACCGTTGGTTGCGAACGCTTGAATTGTGTGTGTATGTTTGTATTTGTTTGTGTATCTATCAACCTGCCAGCGCTTTCGTTTGGTAAGTCACGTCATCTTTGTTTTTATATAAATGTCCATAATGTAGGTTTTTTATGTCGATAAATCCCCTTCCTCCTTCCTTTCTGTTTAATGTGAATCTTTCTGTTGCTGGATGTATGTGATGTAATCTATATTTGTGGCATTGTGATCGTGTAAGTGTAGTGAGTGCTTCCTGGTCTGTGTTACTCCATTTCACTACTCCAAATGAGTAGGTCAGTACTGGTATAGCATAAGTATTTATAGCTTTTGTCTTGTTTCTTGCTGTCAGTTCTGTTTTCAGTATTTTTGTTAGTCTTTGTCTATATTTTTCTTTTAGTTCTTCTTTAATATATTTATTATCTATTCCTATTTTTTGTGTGTATCCTAGGTTTTTATAGGATTTTTTTTCCATCGCTTCTATGCAGTCACTGTGGTTATCCAATATGTAATCTTCTTGTTTAGTGTGTTTTCCCTTGACTATGCTATTTTTCTTGCATTTGTCTGTTCCAAAAGTGATATTTATATCATTGCTGAATACTCTGTTATCTTTAGTAATTGGTTGAGTTGTTGATTTGTTGTTGCCAGTAGTTTTAAATCATCCATGTGTAGCAAATGTGTGATTTTGTGTTGGCATGTTCCAGTAATATTATATCCATAATTTGTATTGTTTAGCATGTTGGATAGTGGGTTCTGAGAAAGGAAAATAATAATATAATAATATTATTATTTTCCTTTCTTTTCTCCCTCGTCCTTTTCTTTTGATATATTCATTTCTATAAGTGATAGCAGGTGGACGTATTTTGATTTCCGCTGAGTTAATATTGGACATTAAAGAAGTATTATAAAAGTTATTTGGGAGGTGAAGCTTATTAAAAAAAACCATCTGTTCATCATTTGGCGACATGCCGGGAATCCTGCATCAAGAGGATCAAAGCAAACAAGAGGAATTTGTGTGAGCAAAGGAGAGTCAGTCATCATAAACGGATCTATGCCCAATAGTGATAACGAGAAGTATATGAATTTAAATGGTGAGTATTGGTCTTAAATGAATTGAATATTGAAGGTCTGTTGACATTGGTGCCAGTTAAAGTTCAGGATATGTTTACCTTCCCATTTCTTTCAATTATTCTTTCAAAATTTACCTTTTAATTATTTAAGCAGCAATTTTTAATCAGTTTCCAATACATATTACATTTTATCCCCCCTCCCACCTTACTATTCACTACATAGGATAGGCTGCAGACTTGCAAGGGTTGGACACAAGTGTGATTTTTCATATAAACAGTGTGTCACATTGTACATGGATTCATCTATCTATAGTGTTATTATATGTCTTTTTCCATGCATTTGAAGGCTTTAGAGTTGTCTAATGAGCAATCTGCTAAAAATGAGCAAAGATCGCAAAATGACTACATCAGTGCAAGCTGTGTTTCACAATAGTCCCATTGTTGGCATTATTAATAGTAATAGTCAACATTGTACTCTATGATCAGTGGATGACTTCCAATGAATGTCATTATCTGATATACCAAGCACTCATTCCTCCAGTAGTATGACAATAAGGGATTCAGTAATCAGTGTGATATTTAATGATCCTCTGCCCTCGTTGTTGGCAGATGTGCCATCAAATTGTTTTTATCAAACAGGTATGCCTCTTCATACATAAAGTGCAAAAATGCATATATTTGTCAGTAGTACTTTTCATTATGGTAGAGAAGTTGCCCATGAAAAGCAAAGGTCCCGAGTTCGAGTCTTGGTCCGACACACAGTTGTAATCTGCCAGGAAGTTTCATGGTCTATTAATTGTTTTTGAGCTGTCAATAATCTGTGAGTGTTTTTTTTTCCATTTTTTGCTGCAGATCTGATGATGGTCATTATAGACAGAAACCAGTAATCTGTTAATAAAAAGTTTGTGACCATAGATGTAAATTAAAGGAAACTTATTGTATATATGGGCCACTGTTTTATTCGCAACAATGCCGCAGCTTGTGAAACTTCTCTAGTATTTCCTTAACACAATAAGTTGGGCCAGATGCCAGTGCTGCCTGTAAGAATCTTGGATGATCGATTGGTTCTGGGGTGCAGCTCTGTCTGGCCAGCAGGACAGTTGGTACTGGCTGAAGTAGTGTAGTATCCAATAGTGATTCAGGTTCCCTGGCCAGCCTGATTATTGATGTGGATGATGGATCAGAGATACTTGGGCTTGCTCCTTCAAGAAGTGCACCACAGATGCAAGCATGTCATGTGGAGTAGTCCAATGACATGAGACTGCCTGTAAACACTGCAGCCCATACTTGTCAGTCATTCACTCATGAGCCATTGAAGCCTTCAGTATGTGCCATTGATCAGGAATGTTTTGATCTTACCTGTATCACATCTTTAATTGCAATTGTTTCCTGGGCTCACTGTATGTGCTGAAGATGACTTTACTATGCTGTAGATTGCATTTAGTTAGCCATTCATATTGTGAACTCTGCCACCATTGATCTCAGGAACCAACTGCATCTTCCATTACCACCATTGCAAGTGGTCATAAATGCATTCAGAGAAGGATAGAAAAGCCACGGTCATCTCCAGATGCTGTGTCTTGATGGGGATGAGTATCAGTCACAGCTTGGAGTGCCCCCTGTGGGAGCATACAGGAATGCGACCATGCAGGAATGTGATGTGGGCTGAATTGTGAGGTGCTAGGTACAGCATAAGGGGGCTGTGATGCTGGGTGTAACATACAGTTTCTATAACGTCTATTCAGTGCCATATGTACTGAATGGACTTTCATCATTATTCTGCAGGAAGTGTCATTAAAGGACTTCTTCACATTACAAAAAATCTAACTTTTCATGTAGCTGATTTCCTTGAAGTTAACCTCTTTATCTTCTTTTGAGGGCAAACTTACGTCTCCAGATTTGGCTGTACAGATTATGGATGGTGTGTTAAATGTGTGTCTTCAATGCATCTTCTGCATTCATAAATTTGTAGTCAAACTGGTTCACAAGCTACGTCTCACAAAAGGTTCCACAAGACTTTCTTTGCAAACATAAACATTACTACTTTTTACAAGCATCTTTCCAACACTCCATCATACAATCACTTTTCCCACTAAGTTCAAACAGGCAAAAACACAAAGCGACAATTAAGGCTAAGAAGTTTAAATGATATACATTGTTGTCAAAGACATTGTTTTGACAAACTACATACAATTTAGCATAACTTAGTAAAAATAAATTTAAATATTTCCATATTAAAACTTCAAAGTTAGCCTAATTGCATAAATACAAATTGTTATTCATGAAATAATAAATTTTAGTTACCATAGTCTTGTATGAACTTTTCTACTTGTTAATGAAATTATCAATATTGAAGGCATTAACACATATGTTATGCTTAATTACATCACAGGGGCTAAAAAGGAGAGAAGAGAAGCAGAGAAAGGCAAGGACTATACAGCTGGGTGGATACAAGGCAGGTGTTAGTCTGGTGGTATCAGGAAAGGTGGGGGGGGGGGGGGGGGGGGAGAGAGAGAGAGAGAGAGAGAGAGAGAGAGAGAGAGAGAGAGAGAGAGAGAGAGAGAGAGAGAGAGTAGATTAAGGCTTCAGGGTCACATGAATGAGAGATATGTTGAAAGGACAGTTCCCTGTTGTACAGTTCACAAAAGCAGGTGTTGATGGAGTGGATTCCGAAGGCATGGGCTGTGAAGCAGCCATTGTAGTCAAGCATACCATACTGTGAAGCATGGCCTTTACTGGGTGACCCATCTGTCATTTGACTACAGTTTAGTGGTGACCATTCATGCACACAGGCAGCATATTAGTGGTCAAGCTGACATAAAATGTTTCACTATGCTTGCATCTAAGTTGGTAGAAACACACAAATGATAAGGTAGGTAATATCTGCCACAGGACTGGTGGTAGTAGGAGGATGTATTGAACAGCTTGCATCTGGATATGAGCCATGAGGCCAAGGCTTAGGAGTAGGGGTGAAACAGGAATAGTCACAAGGGGACACTCTTTTGTGGCCTGTCAGTGGATATGTTGTGTTTGATGTGTGATTGTGGAGACAAGTTATGGAAGTGAGGGTAATTTCAATCTGTGAAACACATAGCAAGACACATGGCATATTTTGAAAGGGACTGTTCATCACTACAGGTGTGATGACCACAAGCAGCAAGGCTGTGTGGAAGGGACTTAGCAGACAGGACGGCCGCTTTGTGATACACTCCTGGAAATGGAAAAAAGAACACATTGACACCGGTGTGTCAGACCCACCATACTTGCTCCGGACACTGCAAGAGGGCTGTACAAGCAATGATCACATGCACGGCACAGCGGACACACCAGGAACCGCGGTGTTGGCCGTTGAATGGCGCTAGCTGCGCAGCATTTGAGCACCTCCGCCGTCAGTGTCAGCCAGTTTGCCATGGCATATGGAGCTCCATCGCAGTCTTTAACACTGGTAGCATGCCGCGAAGCATGGACGTGAACCGCATGTGCAGTTGACGGACTTTGAGCGAGGATGTATAGTGGGCATGCGGGAGGCCGGGTGGACATACCGCTGAATTGCTCAACACGTGGGGCGTGAGGTCTCCACAGTACATCAATGTTGTCGCCAGTGGTCGGCGGAAGGTGCACGTGCCCGTCGACCTGGGACCGGACCGCAGCGACACACGGATGCACGCCAAGACCGTAGGATCCTACGCAGTGCCGTAGGGGACCGCACCGCCACTTCCCAGCAAATTAGGGACACTGTTGCTCCTGGGGTATGGGCGAGGACCATTCGCAACTGTCTCCATGAAGCTGGGCTACGGTCCCGCACACCGTTAGGCCGTCTTCCGCTCACGCCCCAACATCGTGCAGCCCGCCTCCAGTGGTGTCGCAACAGGCATGAATGGAGGGACGAATGGAGACGTGTCGTCTTCAGCGATGAGAGTCACTTCTGCCTTGGTGCCAATGATGGTCGTATGCGTGTTGGGCGCCGTGCAGGTGAGCTCCACAATCAGGACTGCATACGACCTAGGGCCAACACCCGGCATCGTGGTGTGGGGAGCGATCTGCTACACTGGCCGTACACCTCTGGTGATTGTCGAGGGGACACTGAATAGTGCACGGTACATCCAAACCGTCATCGAACCCATCGTTCTACCATTCCTAGACCGGCAAGGGAACTTGCTGTTCCAGCAGGACAATGCACGTCCGCATGTATCCCGTGCCACCCAACATGCTCTAGAAGGTGTAAGTCAACTACCCTGGCCAGCAAGATCTCCGGATCTGTCCCCCATTGAGCATGTTTGGGACTGGATGAAGCGTCATCTCAGGCGGTCTGCACGTCCAGCACGAACGCTGGTCAAACTGAGGCGACAGGTGGAAATGGCATGGCAAGCCGTTCCACAGGACTACATCCAGCATCTCTACGATCGTCTCCATGGGAGAATAGCAGCCTGCATTGCTGCGAAAGGTGGATATACACTGTACTAGTGCCGACATTGTGCATGCTCTGTTGCCTGTGTCTATGTGCCTGAGGTTCTGTCAGTGTGATCATGTGATGTATCTGACCCCAGGAATGTGTCAATAAAGTTTCCCCTTCCTGGGACAATGAATTCACGGTGTTCTTATTTCAATTTCCAGGAGTGTATTTGGCAGCAAGCATTTTAATGTGGCACCATTTATCTGCACACTTGTTCTATATGCAGGGTATTCACGTTCGGATACTATCAGTCATGGCTGGCCACCAGAGGGGGTTGAATGACCTGATGATGTCAGACAGTTCCTCCGAGGAAATAGTGTGGAATTAGAACAATGTGATCCAGTGGCAAACCTGTGAAGACTATTTACAACATATCCACTGGGAAAGCTTGAAGGGTCACTAGGGACTTCTTGTTTGAAGTGAGAGACAGCTGCAAAATGGAGGTACTTTTGGTGGTTGGTGGGTTTGATTGGGATGGATGTAGTCATGGAGCCACCCGTGACGTGGATCACGACACTGAGGAAGGTGAGTTGTTTGACTGAGGAGGACCATTTGAAGGGAATGGGGGAGAAGGCATTGAGTTTTTATTGTTTTGTGGGTAGGGTATGATTGTGAGCTAGGTGAGGGTTTTGGGGTTCTGGGTTTCTAGGATGGATACCTCTATTTGGCCCATGAATAGGTTGGCATAGGATAATGCCATATGGGTGCCCATGTCCATAACATGTATTTTTAAAGAACTGGCCTTCAGAAGAGAAGCAATTACAGCTAAGGATATAATTGGTCATGGTGACTGGGAAGTAGGTTGTGGGTGTGGGGTCGATCAGGTATTGGGAAAGATAGTGTTCAGTGGCAGCAGTGATATCAGTGAGAGATGATCTTATGAATGACAGTAAGAATTTTTTGACAATGAGTGCTATGCAGATCAAAGGAGGAGAAGACTGGTAGGCAGATTAGTTTATGAACATCAGCAGGGTTGCTATAGAGCAGGAAAACCTAAGAGGTTTTACTCCTATGACATTGATGGATTTGATATTATACTACTAAACTCCATTGGAACAGGTCTTGTAAGACCCTAACAGTACTGACCAACCACCGTGTCATCCTCAGCTTACAGGCATCACTGGATGTGGATATGGAGAGGCATGTGGTCAGCACACCGCTCTCCTGGCCGTTGTCAGTTTTTGGGACTGGAGCCGCTACTTCTCTGTTAAGTAGCGCCTCAATTGACCACACAAGGGCTGAGTGCACCCCAGTTGCCAACAGTGCTTGGCAGACCGGATGGAGACCCAAGTGCTAGCCAAGCCCAACAGTGCTTAATTTCGGTGATCTGACAGGAACTGGTGTTACCACTGCAGGGAGGCTGTTGACATTTGACATTATGACGCATAATTTTTACCCTGGCTGGGTAATTGTTGAAAAAAGGGTGGTGGTGCTGGAGGAGGGAGGGGGGGGCTCTCAAAATGCAGTTGTTATTGTTATTGTCATTGGTTATTGCTCATGTAGCTATGTATGGAAACCTGAATGAGATTTAGATCAACATATACAGAGATGTAGGCTCCTTCCTTGTTTATCCTCTCACTGGGCATTATTTTGGCCCTCATCCTAACATGAAAGCTCCAGAAGGAGTGAGCTCACAATCTTTATTGGTAGGACCCTGTACTCCCAGTAACAGGAAAGATCTGTTACGATTACAGGCTAGCACATGTTTACTTACCCATTTCACAAAACACCCATTATAATAGTTATTAATGTCCTTAATGGCCATGTTCCAGTGCCATTCAGACAATCTAGGCACATGTCCACACAGTGACTCACTCTCACACAAACTATTGAATTACACTCTCTGTATGCTGGGGGAGCCAAATTAGGTCCATTACAATGTGTAATGTACTCCAATATTCACACAACAGTATATAATTCAGAAGACCCACATACATGGGAACATCATCCGATAAATTTATACTAAACTTGGACACCTGAGGTACACATATATACCATAGAGATACTGTACAACTCATGGCTTAAAGCTGCCAGTCATGTCCATCATAAAATCTTTAAAATCAAAAACATCTAGTGAGTATGATGAAATATCAACAAAGTTAATTAAAGAATGTGATTCTGAGTTAAGTAACATATTAAGCTACCTGTGGAACCAGTCGTTTATCAGTGGAATATTTCCTGAGTGGTTGAAAATTACTGAAGTTAAGCCACTGTTTAGGAAGGGAGATAAAGAAATAGCGTCAAACTGTCCAATTTCACTTTTGCCAGCATTCTCAAAAATTTTAGAAAAGGTAATGTGCAATCAGCTTAATAACCATCTCATCACAAATAACATACTGTCAGAGTCGCAGTTCAGATTTCTAAGGGGTTCTGATATTGAAAAGGCTATCTACACTTACAGTGAAAATGTACTTAATTCATTAGACACAAAATTACAGCCAACTGGTATATTTTGTGATCTGTCGAAGGCATTTGACTGTGTAAATCAGAATATCCTTTTAAGTAAATTAGAAAATTGTGGTGTAACAGGAAATGCTGCAAAATGGTTCAAATCTTATATCTCTGGCAGAAAACAAAGGGTGTTATCAGGAAAGAGACATGTATTTAAGCTATCAGGCATCATCCAACTGGGAACTAATTACATGTGGGGTCCCACAAAGTTCCATCTTAGGGCCCTTACTTTTTCTTGTGTATATCAATGATCTTTCATCAGTAACATTACCAGGTGCCAAGTTTGGTTGCCAATGATACAAACATTGCAATAAATAGCAAATAAAGTGTAGTCTTAGAAACATCTGCCAATCAAATATTTGTGGACATTAATCACTGGTTCCTAATCAATTCTTTGTCACTAAACTTTGAAAAAAACACACTACATGCAGTTCAGAACTTGTAAGGGGTGTCCCATGAGTATATGCCTAACATACTATCACAAGCAGATAGAAGAAGTGGACAGTGTTAAATTCTTGGGATTACAGCTTTGGCAATAAATTCAACTGGGAGGAGCACTACACAGAACTGCTGAAGCGTCTTAACAAATCTCTAATTGCAATACAAATTGTGTCAAACATAGAGGGTATAAAAATGAAAAAGCTGGCTTACTGGGTTTACTTTCATTACATCATGTAATATGGGATTATTTTTTAGGGTAATTCATCAAGCCAAGCTAATGTTTTCCAGGCACAAAAACGTGCAGTAAGGGTTATATGTGGTGAGAACTCAAGAACATCCTGCAGAAGCCTGTTTGGGGACATAGGGGTACTAACTACTGCTTCCCAATATATTTATTTCTTAATGAAATTTGTCATTAAAAATATATCACTTTTTCAAACCAACAGCTCAATTCATGGAATCAATACTAGAAATAAGAATAATCTTCACGAGGTTTTAAAGTCACTTACTCTTCTTCAAAAAGGTGTGCATTATTCAGGAACACACACTTTCAATAACTGGCCAGCAGCCATAAAAAGCTTAACAGCCAATGAAATTCAGTTTAATGGAAGCCTAAAGGATTTATTGCTGGCCAACTCCTTCTACTCCACTGATGAATTTCTCAGCAGAACCAACTGATTTGTGTGTGTGTGTCATGTGAATAAGTATTGTAGTAGTTCTATTATAAATAAATAAAACATTTTTTTTTAATTTTAAATTCAATGCATTAATGCCATCTTAGTAAATGAGAGTTTGTAAATTGATGCTTTCATATAGTGTTCATTAAAAAAATGATGATCATTCCCACTCGAGATCCGTGGAAGGTACATAAGCTTACATGTTTCAGTTGTAAATATTTGTCATGTATTATTGTTTTTCTGACATGTTCTACATCCTGGAGGACTTTTTCACTACATATCAATTGCAATGAAACTAAATATAATCTAATCTAATTAAAGAACACCATGAGGGCTTTGGAAGGGTTGGCATAAGATGGAACCATTCTATTTCCCCATAAAAGTCACTCTGATTTATTTGTAGATTTCGCATTCAAAGACCTGTGAAAAACTCATTGATGGTTTCCTTGTGGTCTGTTTTCATGAAAAGGTTTCTTACATCTCTTGCAACAGCTGGCTTGACTCCTTTTCCCAACGGAATGAAAATCAACTGATTCTTTCCTAGATCCAAAGCTATCTTCCCTTATATTCCCTTCCATTTGAGATCATATCAAAACCTTGATCTGTATCAGACCACAAAGAGTGACAATATTTCTCTTAGACACCTTTCATATCTTTGTCATTACATGCTCCCATCTCTGCATCCTAGTTCTCAACCAAAAGATCAATTTGAACTCTGCAGTGGTTTTCCATAGATGGACTTAGAGACAGTGCTGACCTTTGCACTGAATTACACAGCCAGTTATAGGGGGACATACAAGGTGCTACCCATATCATCTGAAATTTCATTGTAAAAATCAGAAAACTCTACTTAAGTCCTAGTCTCCAGCATTGTTCTCATTTTCGGAAGAACTCCTGGGAGCCTGTGGGGTTAATGGTGTTTAGGACCCATTCCAATTCCACTTGGATGTCTTCAATCAGGCCAAAATGTCCTTTCAACACATTTTTCATCTCTGAGAACAGCTAGAAGTTGCACGGGGCTAGTTATGGTGTGTAGTGAGGGTGTGGGACCATTGCCATGTTATTTTAAGCCAGGAATTCCTTAACAATGAGTGAGGTGTGCGCGGGTGCATTGTTATGGTACACCGATCAGACTTTCTTTCTCCACAACTCTAATTATTTTTGCCAAACATTTCTCATCACTTGTCTTAAAACATCGCAGTAAAACTTCCCATTGACAGTCTGATGATATGAAACAGACTCCATGTATGATATTCCCTGAATGTAAAAAAGGAGAAGGAGATCAGCTTTGTTATTATGGCGCTGCAAACTTGTCAAGCTTTTTTAAGCCTTGGAGAAGATGGCTGTGATGATTGTTACTATGTTTCAAGGTCTTAACTAAAGACCTTAGATTCATCACCTGTTATGATTCTGGATAAAAACTTGGACACTGTCGAACTCTGTTGTGGCTCAGTGCTTGTCTGAACCTGAAGTTTCATTAGTTGATGCAAGAGAGTAAGGGACAAACTTCACTACAGTTTATTTCATATTCACTTCATTGGCTAGAATTCATTGACATGTACTGTACAACATCCCAAGTCTGTTACAAACACTGTGAATTATTTGCCTTTGGGCTTCATGAATCATGTCATGCACTTTCATAATCATTTCCATTGTTATCCATGTTGACGGTTGACCAGATGTTAGTCATCTTCCACAGATTCTCGGCCTTCTTTGAAGTGCTTGAATCACTCAGATCTTTTTGCTTGACTTGGTGCATTCCCACAAAATGCCTCTGTCAGCATGCAATGGGTTTCAGTTGCAGTTTTCTTCAACTCAAAACAGAATTTGATGCAAATCTGTTGCTGTTTCACATAATCCATTTCACAATTCGCAGAAGCACTGAAACACCTCCTGACATGTGCCATCACAACTCACAGCTGCACGTGCCAAAGATGGCACAACCTTTTGCTGCAGTAGGTAATACATGTACCTTGTTACCTCTAGTGGCGAAACTTTGTACTGCCACTGATTTGACGGGTACGATAAAATTCTCAGATATTTTGGGTAGCATCTTGAACAATTAAAATAGACTCCAAACTATGGTAAGACATGTCCTTTGTACATATTAGCAAATAATTGCCAGAGGTGAAAAAACAATAAGTGTGAGAGAAGGAGAAAGATCCTTGTACCAGCTAAGCATCAAATACCAGACCTTTGGATGTATAGTTTAAATGATACATGTTCTTTCTTTAATACCAGATCACTCGAAACCTGTACAGTAGTTCAAAAATTTCCCATCAACTTCCAGATCTTAAATTTCTTATTGAATTCCTCCTCCAAGTCTATGAGTTTCTTAATTTAGTGCCTGAAATTAAATGATCTCTCCCTAATACCCCACCAGTACCTCCCACTGTTGTCTTTTGTTGCTAACCAAATCAACACAACATCATTGTCAAATAGTATGATGCAGACCACCATATCTACTCTGAAACCTGGCAACTGCATACAAAATGAGAGAGCAATAGTTCAAATAATAATTAATTTTGGTCAGGAATTGACATATATTCACTATATTGTGTCATATGTAAGATGGACTGACACTGTCCTGTTAGGACACACAGATGCATATGGAACTGTCTGCCTTGGGGACATACAGTACCTGATTTTTGGGTATCCTTAACAGTGTGACTCAAGATGTGAGCATCTGCTGTAGTGCTCAGGCCATAGGCTCTTCTCCTGAGCTTTGGAGATGCAAACTTGCTCTTCAGCATACCCCCTCATCATCTCTCACCATTTTCAAAAAGAATTACCTGCTGTGTTATTTACTTATTTATAAGTCCCCCCCCCCCCCCCCCCCCCTACCAAAACCACAACCACATATGTGCAATAGGCCCCCTCGCCAACCCTCTGATTTAGTCTTCTCTTACTGTTTTTTCTTTTTGTTTAAATGTTTGAGTGGACCGAGAATAAGGTTCCATATAAATTACATACTGGGATTTTGGCTGAATTTTCATCACCATATGAAGAATGGGAAAGGGACAAAAGGAGTATCAAACTGACCAACATGAGGTGTAGTTAAGCAAAAAACTGGAAGACACTAGGCAGGCGAATGAGCTCTCATAAAGATCATACTTTCTGAACAGAGCTCTATATATATTACAGAAACATTTGATGCATCCCTCAAATGATGCGTGAAATCATGTGCAGCAAATGTGGCACCAGTTGAGAATTTAACTGAATGCTTAGCTTAGAATTTTAAAGAGTACTAGAAGATATTTGTCAGGCGTGTTAAATAGATCATGCAATCTGCTGTTGTGTGGTGTTGACATCTATGTCATCGATGCTCAAAGGTGTAAAAATGTTCCCACAATTTTTCAGTGTCAAAAATTTTTCAGTAGAGAATCCTTTAGGAAAGGAAATGTGCATTCTCAATCTCCATCTCATTTGCTAAGCATGATTTTGAGCATCATTTAGAGGTGCATCAGATGTTTTGTAAATATATTTTATTTCTTATTTTTAGACAAACCATTTGACCATTTTTACCATTTTTTCTTCTTTTCCTCTATTCAGTAACTGCACTATTCTTTTAACTTCATTCATCATAATCAAAGGTTGTAGAAAGTTGCAGCTTGGTGTTATTAATGATATAACCAATAAAACACTATTCTTTTCAATTTTCCCTTTCTCTTCCTCTTTTGCTCATTTTTATTTTTCGCTCAGACCCTTCTATTTACTCTGACTGAAGTTAGTGAAATTTTAACTAATATGTTGCCTTTGATCTTCTCCTCTTTAGGGCGAATATTCCTTCATTCACACCTCCCTTCCTCTTCATAACAGGTTACTCTCTTTACTCTCTTTTGGTTAAAAAGCTGGGGTCACTATATCCTGTTTTTAACATTTCTTGTGCCAATATTAAGATATATGCATTCTAAAGGAATTTACTGGTCAGACTTTTTCTGATTTTAATAATTTACTGGATTGACTTTTTCTTTTTATACAAAAGACAAAATATATGGAATTTTGGAATACTATGTATTTTCTGTAGTATTCTATCCTGGGCTATATACAAGTAATTGGAGTAAAGGTAACTGTTGTAATGGTGATGCACACAACTTATGCAACACAAAACAAAATACACCTAAAACACTAATAAAAGGGTACTGACACTGATAACCATAGAACATCTTATTAAATGATAGACTATGTCAAAAAATCCAGCTAGAACCAATGTCCAGTTGGTAAATAGTTTTTTTAGGAATAGTATAGGTAAGAATGGTTTCCTAGTGTTAGAATTTGTGGGAGTTAGCTGATACCAGCCTTAGGGCAATGTATTTCAGCAATAATGCACCTTATCCCAGGCTTTCAAGTTATGGCAGTGAGCTGCACAAAAGATGGCAGTCACAGTACCACACAATTTCTTGTGAAGTGTGGCGGCTATAGTCTCTGAGATGAGTGGTTGATATTGACAGTTGAGGCAGGCAGATGACAATGTTATCAAACATGGCTTATGGCACTCCGCACCTGGTCTCTACTTATACACACTCTCTGGCAGCAGAAACAAAAGCATCGATAACATGCAGGTTGCATTTGTAAGTGTGAATGTAGTTATAGTTTCTACTTGTAATATATAACCTTGAAAAATTGAAAAAATATTTAATATCTAACAAGGTGAAATACCATACATTTATTTGTGAAACTTCACAATATAAATCAAAACTATTTTCTCAAATTGTTGAACATGCAGTTTTTGTTTCTGTTGTTGAATATTAACAATGGTTGCACAAAAAATGACTGAATAATTTATCAGCATATTAACATTTATAATCCAAAGATTGTACTCACAGTATGATGATAGGTTGATGACATGCCCACTCCTTACATTCTTGAGTGCATTCTATTTATGCTAATGGGAAAACACCACTCTCATCAGAATATGATTTCAAATAGTCTTCTTCAGCACTGCTCAAATGATCACAGCTCCCTTACAGTTGTATAATTAAATTTTCTATGCATTCTTCCTCCACGCCTTCATTTTGGCTGCCTCTCATATAACACTTACAGTACTGTTCACAATTTTTTTCCATCTCTCACTTGTCACTTGTTTGATAGCTGCTACTAGAATATTTTCAACTTCAGAGATCTTGAATTTTTTATTGTTTGTACCAACAAAATTTTTTATTTGTGCCCATACTCCTTCAATGGCATTGAAGTGACTATTGGATGGAGGAAGCCTAACAATTTCATGCCTGTGCCATGTGGCAAGCTCACCAATTACATATGTCGGAAATTGTAGTTTCTTTTGTACTACAATTTCGAGTAATTCTGCATTCTTCATATCTTCTTCGAAATCCACTTTTCGTTGTTTCAGCCACTGAATAAATCTTCTTGTTTCATTGCTAAAGTTGGTATCATATCATGAACAACAGACTGATAAGGGGCATTGTCCATGATGATCACTGATGGATTTGTCAGATTCATCATAAGCGATGTTTCAAACTACTTTTGTAAAACCATATTATTCATCTCATTGTGGTAATCACCTGTCTTTGATGAAACATTAACAAGCAGTTTGACACTAAACCAGCTGCTATACTTGCATGTACAAGAATAATTTGCCCTCCTTTTCCAACAAGCACTGCCATGGTCCCCTCGGGCGTTCCATCACTCCAGTCTCTGCAGAATGAATGGCTGTCATTAACCCACATTTCATCTAACCACACTATATTTTCAAATCTCACACCCTTGATTCTCCATAGAAATCTGCACCGCCATATGACTATATCAGTCCTTTCCATCAATTCTTTGTGTCTGTTAAACAATGAGTAGCTGAAGCATATGTCTCTCAGAACTGTACATAGTGAAAACTTGCTTCCTTTAAGAAGATCATCTTTCTGCAGTGACACAAGTAATTTAGATAGAATGGGATGCTCCCTTCTCTTATAATAGCCATATGTATGACGACGAATAGCTTCTTTCTAGAAATCGTCCAAAGCTATCAGTTGCGTCTTCCTGGGCCACTTCTTTCATGGTGTGTGCAGTCTTGTTGTGTCACTCTCATCACAGTCTATACTGTACTGTTCTTTTCCTGTAGTTACAACAGTATTTTTCTTTATTTTCAATACTGCTGTAGTTCTGTTAACGACCTGAGCAACAGGAAATAAGGGGCCACCTTTTTCCTTTTCTTTTTCAAAATACTCCCTCACCGAATACACAAATTCATGTGCTTGGCTGTGTAGCACACTTTTCTTCCTCTGTTTTGCTTCATGTGTTGGGCTGGCACTACTCATTTTACTGGACATTGTTTAAAAGGAAACAGAGGCAAATAACAACAAAAATGAAATAAACTATGAATTGAACTATGAACTGAACTATTAACACAAACTATGAAATGACCACACTGACTTCACATGACTCACTGGTAGACTATATGTTCAAAAGTATCTGGAAACCCCCAAACACACGTTTTTCATATTAGGTGCAGTGTGCTGCCACCTACTGCCCGGCAGTCCATATCAGCAACCTCAGTAGTCATTAGACATTATGAGAGAGCAGAATGGAGCGCTTGGGGGAACTCACGGACTTGGAACATGATCAGATGATTGGGTATCACTTGTGTCATACATCTGTATGTGAGATTTACACACCCCTGAACATCCCTAGGTCCATTGTTTCCGATGTGACAGAGACTGTCGACAGTTGAAGAGAGTCGTAATTTGTAATAGCCAGACATCACACAGGAATTGCAAACTGCTTCAGGATGCTCTGCAAGTACCACAACAGTTAGGCAGGAAGTGAGAAAACTTGGATTTCATGGTCGAGCAGCAGCTGTTCATAAGCTGTACATCATGCCAGTAAATGTCAAACAATGCCTCACTTGATGTAAGGAGTGTAAACATTGAACAATTGAACAGTGGAAAAACGTTGTGTGGAATGACAAATCATGGTATAGAATGTGGCGATCCAATGGCAGGGTGTGGGTATGGCAAATGCACAGTGAACATCATCTGCCAGCGTGTGTAGTGCCAACAGTACATTTCGGAGGTGGTGGTGTTATGGTGTGGTCATGTTCTTCATGGAGGGGGCTTGCACCCCTTGTTGTTTTACATGGCATTGTCACAGCACGGGCCTACATTGGTGTTTTAAGCTCCTTCTTGCTTTCCACTGTTGAAGAGCAATTCGAGGATGGCAATTGCATCTTTCAACACGATTAAGCACCTGTTCATAATGCACAGCCTGTGGCAGAGTGGTTACATGACAATAACATCCCTATAATGGACTGGCTTGCACAAAGTCCTGACCTGAATCCTATAGAAAACCTTTGGGATGTTGTGGAATGCTGAGTTCATCCCAGGCATCACCGACCAACATTGATTCCTCTCCACAGTGCAGCAGTCCACAAAGAATGGGCTGCCATTCCCCAAGAAATCTTCCAGCACTTGATTGAATGTGTGCCTGCAAGAGTGGAAGCTGTCATAAAGGCTAAGGTTGGCACCAAGAACTTGTAAGTCATGTTCATCTAGGTGTCTGTATATTTTTGATCACATAGTGTATGTTTCTGACACATGTGTGAGGTTTGCAGGTGCATGTGAGGTTTGCAGAGTGTCAGTGTGACCTTCTTAAGTGCAGTCCATTGTTGACTGACTACTTGCGGTCGCTAGGCAATGGAATGATGCTACTCAGCTGTCAGTACCAAAACTCATCTCCCAGACTATAAAATCAGTATGAACGCTGTCTGTATCACAGGTAGCCACAATATTATGCCTCCCTGAGGGCCAGACATAATATGAGAGAGGGCCAGTCGAGATTCGAAACTGTTGCAACTGTTGTTGAGATATAATAGTCGCCTACTCATTCAGAGATGCTAGTAGTAGTGATTAGGCTCAGATAGTGTCAGAACTTCAATAACGAAAACTGAAACCGAAAGCTATATTATAATTCAGATATCATTTCTTCAAAACATGCTACCAGTTTCAAAACAAAAAAGCCTCATCATGAGGCCCCAAGTGTAATCTGCCATTAATGTTTGGGCCACAATGACAAAGAACAGTGGAGTCTTTAAATGAAAACAAGACAACATATTGAGCATGTTTTGTCAACAAGTGCAACCAACGTAGTCAATCGCATCAGGACCAAATCAACTGGATTCCATAACTTACAGTAACAAGTCCACAAATGGTCAGATGACAACTAAAACTCCACAGGTTGCACATGCTGATGTATGACATTTGACTTAAGATACAGCTGTTGCTTTCAGTTTTCATTATTCAGGTACTTCATGTCTGGCTGCTGCCTCACTGTCATTGATGGATTGGCAGAGAAGGATGTTAGATGTACAGTGTCATTCGGCAAGTGTTGGCCAGTGCTGGAATTGGGCCCACAGGTGATATTGATGGTGCTTCCAGGTTTAATAATCATTGCAGAGAATGTATAAGTGGCATTTTTGGGCTGGATGCTGACCAGAGTGGTGGAACCAGACCAGGTCATACAGTGCATAGCAACAGTTGTACCAGTGGGGTGCAGATGGAGCGGGTCTGTTGTCCCCACACTGTATAGCACTTTAAGAACTGAGAAATGTGATATCATAGCTTTTGTATACTAGTTTTAAAGCATCCCACCACAGATTCTACATTCAGTTAGGCTTGGTGTGAAAAAGTTCTGTGGAAATGTAGGTGATTCCTTGCTCTTTTAAAAAGGTAGGAATAGTCTCAGAAGTGAATTGTGGACTATTCTTTGTCACAGTAAGATGAGAAGGCCTTTTGTTGATGAACTTTGGAGGAAGAAAGAATGATGATTTTTGGGTCAGAGTCTGTAGTGCCCATTGTCCATACTTAAGGAAAACAAGAGTATGTATCAATGATGGCCCTCAAAGTCTTAATGTATGTCTAATGTAGTTTACTAATTATGCGGGAAAAAGACTTTTGCCATTTCCTGCACAGGCTTTGTTGTAGTGAACTAGTTGTTCAAAGTCTGAGACACAGATTGGCCCATAAGCATGGTAATGAACCAACATTTCTTGTCACCAACTTCCCAGTGACTATGATATGCGAGAGATAAGATACGGCATCATGGTGTAGGGAGGATTACTACTCTTAGATCTGAAAGAAGAAGAAATTCTTTGATACAGAAGCAGATAGTGACAGGGAAAATAACACTTGAGCTATTTTGCATATCACATTTGTGGCTGATTCTGAGGTGGCGAGACCTGGAAGTACTGGGTGCTTCTATACAGTAAGGGAATACCTAGAAAAAGAAAACTTTCTCACCAATGAAGACTGTTTTTATAAAATATTTAAAGTAAGAAATTATTGTATAATTTTATCTTTTGTTAAAATAATGTCTGAAAAAATTTTTAAAAAACCAAGTAATGTGTGTTGTAATTAATGAATGGTCCAATATCTTTTGTACACTGTACAGTCCTAGATTCACAGAACCAACAAATAAATAAGTAGTTTTTGATTATGCACTGTGTGATGCTTCACTCCATTTGGTTCCCTGTGAATGAGAACTTTCCAAATGCGGTTATCTGAAGCATCAGTTGTTTCAACAGGGGCTTGCTGGGAGCTGTACGAAATAAGGCAGGATGTAGATTTTAAATTTAGTTTAAGCATTAGGAAAACCTTTTGACTTGCTACAGACCACTTAAATTTGACACTTTTGTATCAAAGTGTGTTAAATGGAATAGGAGTAATAGCTTTGGCACAGTTTATTCACCTGTTGTGGAATCACACACTGATAATTACATACATTTCCGACTGGAATTAAATATCACTTTGTATATTTTATTGGAAATTATATTTTGAGACATTGCACCTCTTTCAATATTTAATAAACAGTTTTGAGACATTTTATCAACCTTGGCAATGAAATGAAATGAAATGAAATGATCGTATGGCATTGTTGGCCGGGAGGCCCCGTTCGGGGAAGTTCGGCCGCTGTATTGCAAGTCCTTTTTAGTTGACGCCACTTCGGCGACCTGTGAGTCAATGATGATGAAGAACACATAACACCCAGTCATCACGTGGCAGAGAAAATCCCTGACCCCAGTGGGAATCGAACCCGGGACCTCGTGCGCAGAAAGCGAGAATGCTACTGCAAGACCATGAGCTGCAGACTGCAGCTGAAATGATGCAGAACCATTACTTCAGTTTATGTTAGCATTGTGCACCTGCATTTTCACTGACCACAGAGGAATTGAACTGTAACAGTTTATTATATTTTAAAGATGTTAATATCTCCTAAATACTGATACATGATTCCATAGTTTAACCTTTTACATCTCATTTGTATTAGCTCTTCAAGTTAGAAGTGCCTGTTACAGTTTCCTTCAACATTTAAATTTTTCTCTTACAATGCACAGAGTTCTCACAGTGTACAATCAGCGACAAAATTAATGAACTTGGTGATAAACTCACTGCCCTCTATGACAAACATGCACCTATGCGCACAGTCCGTGTAAGAAAATTTCCTGCTCCATGGCTGACAGCTGAATTACGTCAAATGATGACTAATAGGGACACTGCCCACAGGCTTTTCAAGGCAGATCCGAAACCCGAGCGTTTCGAAGAATATAGAAAGCTACGGAACAGAGTGAAACAATGCATTCACAATGCCAAAATCAGGCACACTCGCTCCCTTGTATGCAGCGATCTGACACCCACGACACTATGGAAGAATCTCCGTAGCTTGGGGGTCGGAAAGGCAAAATCGGAAACTACCTTTCATGTGTCAGCTAACGAATTAAATGAATTCTTCTCTGTACCTCTGAATACCAGCACGGTTGATAATTACCGTCCACAAGAATCCCCAAACAGGATAACTAACAACAATACCTTCCATCTAAAACATGTAACAACAAATACGGCAAGAAAAGCAATAATGAGAATCTCTTCTGATGCAATAGGCAACGACAGTATCGGTATAACCATGATTAAGAATGTTGTCGATATCTTAGTACCTGTCTTAACTGACATATTTAATTTTTCCCTCGTGAACGGAATATACCCCACTGCATGGAAAAGAAGCATAATTCGACCCATCCCTAAGATCGAAAACCCGCAACTGCCTAGTGATTACCAACCAATTAGCATACTGCCTGCTGTTTCCAAAGCACTTGAATATATTGTTTATGACCAAATCACTGAACACTTGCATGAATTCAGTCTATATGACAAATTTCAATCCGGTTTCCATAAACATCACAGCACAAACACTGCTCTAATTAAAGTAACTGATGACCTGAAATATGCCATCGACAATCGAAAGGCAATAATATTGACGCTACTGGACTTCAACAGAGCTTTTGACACTGTTAACTTTGACATATTACTCAGAAAAATGCAACAGCTTAATTTCTCTGATAGTGCAATGAGATGGTTTGAAAGCTACTTAAAAGACAGACAGCAATGTGTTGTCTGCGCAAATGAAAAATCTTCCTGGAAACATGTTTCTTCGGGAGTGCCACAAGGATCAGTCTTAGGACAACTTTTGTTTTCTTTATATGTCAACGATATTTCGTCGGTTTTGTCCTCCTGTAAACATCATTTCTATGCCGACGACCTCCATCTCTACCTAAGCGTCAGACCTGAAGACGTAAACACTGCAATCGCTCTGATGAATGATGATCTGTCTTCAGTAGTGACATGGGTGAAAAACCTGGGGCTTAAATTAAATGCAAAAAAGACGCAAGTAATCTTAATAGCCCATCAGAAATTAATAAGTTCAGATTTCCGTGAACGGCTACCTCCTATTCTGCTCAAAGGTACTCCAATACCATATCAGAAAACAGTGAAGAACTTGGGTGTAACTTTGGACGAGCATCTCAACTGGGCGGAGAATACAGTCGCAGTGTGCCGAAAGACGTCTGCTTGTCTCTATTCTCTCAAAAAGTTTCGGAACATATTCCCACAGGACTTGAAACGCCAGCTCGTGCAAGCACTCGTTCTACCAAACCTCCACTATTGTGATGTGATTCAACAAGGCATGAGTAGTGAAAACAAAAGACGGCTAGAGCTAACCATGAATGCCTGTGTGCGTTACACCTGCAACATTCGCCGATATGATCATGTTAGTGCTTCATACTCCGAGCTAGGGTGGCTGCGGCCGGACAAACTGCGTGACTACCACACTCTATGTCTACTTCACCGACTCCTCATCGCGCAAGCACCCCAGTACCTAGCTTCAGAGATTAAAAACCTGTCATGCCATCATAATCGAAACACGAGGTCACTCTTATCTGGTATCCTAACTGTGCCCACTCACAAAACAAAAACTTTTGCAAACTCCTTCTCAGTTGCCACTGTCCGCCTCTGGAACAAACTGCCCTTTACCTTGAGGAAAATTCAATCTCCTGTTGCTTTTAAGAAGTTGAAGCATTTCCTACTATCATCCGCATAAAATTCTCCACAAAATTAATGTGCAAGGCCAATTCTCTCATCTGTCAAATAGCAAAGCTAGCGTCTCCTATCTTGCTCCTGAGATGCTTCCTCTTCATCTATCTCTATTAGCCACGCAGTCTCCTTTTCCTTTATATTTTCCTTAATTATGTTTCATCATGTCTCTCTATTCTTCTCCTCCCTTCACCATGAGTCTCCCTCATACTCCCTGCTGCCAGCACTCCTATCTAAAATCTTTCTCTTCAATAATGTATTTTTCGAGGTGTACCTTTCTAATTGTTTATCTCACTTTTTGTATTTGATGTAGTTTAACATGCCTACTAAAACATATGACTGTAAAATAAGTAGAATGCCTGGTTAGATGTAAGAGAGGGCCTGATGGCCCTAATCTTGCCAGGTTAAATAAATAAATAAATAAATAAATAAAAAATAATGAAGCACTAAAAAATCCATAGAGAGTTTTAGGTGAAATGGAGCTTAGTCACCACATTTGTGTTTCTGTTGCTGCGTACATTTATCCGTTAGCTATGTTGGGAATTACTCATCTAAATTCCACTACATTACAAATGTATTTTTGTCCTATAGTTAATGTTTAAGGGCTATTGAAGACGGCACTGTATCTGCCAGAGATAGTAGGAAAATACTGTGTGACTGGCCAAAAGCTTTGCTTACTCAAGTATACATTTAATGTTACCTTTCAATTGCTTTGTTGTGTAAAACTGTAGTCTGTTCTCCTGTATATTTTTCCCAATTCCTTGTTTAGCCTACCCTGTAGTGATCCTGCTGTTGTCTGTGTATATGTCAGAAGGAGCAGTGGCATTTGTGGAGCTTTAAAGCACCATGCACTTCCATATCATTCTTTCTGGCCGCCCTTGAAAGTTAATTCTCATCTGAATTGTTTTAATGGGTTCCGTGCATGTTTACTAATGAACATAAATCTACAGTTCCTAAATAATGCAGTGGCTGATACGTTGTTCGTGTGTTTGTTAGTTACTCATAACTAATAATTTTTATAGTTTCTCTACTAAGATCTAAGAGACATATTGTTCCATATACTTGTCTCTATTCATATTATATTTAGTTTGCTCCCTATTTCCATATTATTTTCATTCCTTTTGTATTTTTTCATGTCCTATATCTTATCACTTCTGTAGAATATTCCTCATTTCTCTTTTATATTGGAGCAATTTACTGTGATACATTATTGATTTAATGTTTTTTATTTAAAAGAAAAATTCTCTTTCTCTGCATAATTTCATAGTTACAAGTTTTATATTAGCTACTGAATTAAATTATGACAGTTAACTGAAATTGTTGGAAAACCTTTGAACAGTGGAGGTGGAGCAAGTAATGAATTCATTTGTGACATTCTATGTAATTGCTCTAACTTAGAATTTATCATTTTCATCCATGAAATAGTGTATGTATCATTCATGAGAACATATTCATGAACATATAATATTCAATTATTAGAAAGATATCCTCTTATATGCAGGTAATATCAAATAAGTACCTTAACAATCAAGCTGGAATTAATTTTCCTTCTTATATGTTTGTGTTTCAATGTGTTATTTTTTCATTATGTTATGATGAATGAAGGAAATTTTAGAGAAACAGGACACTCTGGCAGATTGGCATATGAAGAACTGCTCTTTTTAGTTTACAATGCAACTCTTTTCTAGAGTAATTAGATGCAGCTCTATTTCAGTGCCAACAAAGTGTAGTGTCTTCATGTTCAATGTTGTCATTACATATGTTTCTACATAGAAATTATGTGCCTTGTTTAGTAAGTTCCTGTTTAGTTTTATACCAGAGGTCCATGTTTAAAGTGCTGGAAACTAGATTCTTTAGTACTGCTCTGTCTGATAGAAACCACTTTCCATTTCTTAAACAGAATTTGCAGCCACTGCACTTCTTCTGTTTCTGACATCCATCTCATTGTGGGAATTACTTTTTCCTAATCAACCACATAACCTATTGTAAGCCTATCAGCCACTTATATTGCAGGAAAGAGCCAGATCTCGAGCTGGAAGGACTGCTCAAACGGCACTACACGACTGTCGAGTTTTTTCAGGGAACTATGATGAATGCTGTAGATCTAGAGAGAGTGAAGGTAAACTCATTGCTGGCCTGGCTCTGGAATGCTGCGGTGCATCACATAGTCTCGCCCCATCTCGCTTGTATTTCTTTAATACCTATAAGCAGCACTTTTATTCAGACTGAAATCTTTTCATTGTTGCATCTGAAGTACAACTGATCTTAGAAAATGTGCATGTTTTCTAATAGCAGGAATGTAAGACATTAGCTGTAGTATAATAGCTAGTAGAGTTAGTCATGTAGTCTGACTGCTAAGTTACATTATATGCATTAATGTAATCTATATCAAATGATTTATATTAACTAGCATTACTTATAAGATAGTTTTCTGCTGCTAGTGTTCAATTTGTGTATGAAATATGTGGCACTATTGCCTTCAAATATTTGTTTTGAAATCTAGATGAAAATTTATATCTTATGGATTTGTCTTCTCTTTGAATTGCCTGTAATTCATTTTTGTACCTCAGGGAACGTTTCTGTTCACTGAAATTGGTTTTTCAGCATCTAAACGCTGCTGTGTAACCATTCAGGTGCAGCCATAAAAAGATTTCAGTTTGCTTTGTATTTTGCATGCATATAAGGAATACAAAGTCATCAGATTTGTACGATAATGACTGAAATAACAATTTGTTTGACTGAAGACAATTGTATATCCAAAATATTTTGAGCAGTGTGATGACTCTGTATTTCATGCATTTGTTTGCAGCATAATGTTAGCTGTTATGACCTGTTTAATTTTTTGTACTCTAGATTTTAGCATTGTAGGTTTTTATTAATAATTTATTTTGTTCTTCATTATTTATCTGGTCCGGTGATTCTTTTTTCGTGCGGGCGGTGTTGGAATGAGCAGAAAACCACCAGACCTTGAGTTGGAAGGCCTGTTCAAGAGGCATTTCACTACTGTTGAATTCTTCCAAGGTTCAATAATGAATCCAATTGATCTTCAACGGGTTAAGGTGAGACAAGACTGGCGGAGCAGTGCAAATAAAAATATTTTCATCCCCTGGAATTTTAGTAATTGTTACCAATACCAAGAACAGCCCTATTACATAATGCATGTAACAGATATGTTCCTACTTTAAGCATAATTGAATAATGTTTAATAATTATAAACAGTGCAGCTATTAAGATATGAAATCAGATAATGAATCAGTTTTAACCTGATGTTACTCAAAGAACTAAAAAAAGCAACGAAACCAATTTTACTAGACTTGACTTTGGACCCTTTTGCTGCAGGAGCCAGAGGAAAGGTTATTAGATGGACAGACAGACATGTAGAATATGGCTTTATTTCTTTTAAGTATTGTTTTATTTAATTTACTCTTTTCTGTTAATCGGTACACCATGGGAAAATATGTAACTATTCCTATTTCTCACAAGTTTGATGAGTGATTATCTCTACTTTACATTTAGCTTCACACAGTTTTCCCTCCATATTTATAGGTTAGCTCCCACTTGTGTATGTTTTCGGTACTCAGTGGCACACAAAGGTTATTAAATATCATAAAATAACAGCATTTCATTATCTGCTAGGAGCTGAAAATTTTCAAAAGAATGAAAGTTTTACTAAAGAGTGTCTGTCTTACAGATCAAGTGGATAAAGTGTATCTTATTCTTTTTAATTTCTTGATATTTTTGAGGAGATAATGGATGATGGATACACAGGCAACAAATG
The DNA here is from genome assembly GCF_023897955.1 of Schistocerca gregaria. Classification (NCBI taxonomy): domain Eukaryota; kingdom Metazoa; phylum Arthropoda; class Insecta; order Orthoptera; family Acrididae; genus Schistocerca; species Schistocerca gregaria. Next base: position 183,539,336 of record NC_064920.1, on the reverse strand, counting down.
TGGTCATTAATACCCCCATATGGTGAGCAGAAGCAGAATGTTGTATACACAGATCAACTGTCATTCAGAATATTTGCAGCAGTGTTTCATCACATGTGTGGAACAGGGTCATAACTGCCTAATGGTATGGATAATGGTTGAGCCTGCTGTGTACTACCCACTTGCCATGGAAGAGAACATTCATTACAATTGTCAACAGTGATCCAGTTATACATACCTAACAAATGGATTATAAAATGCACGTCAAAAGTACTTGAGGCATATTTTACGTGACTGTACATGGTATCTGCAATATTTGCAAAAGAAGTGGAAACTGATTGAGGCTGATTTTCATTTGCTGGTAGAAATCTGTCTTTCCCATGACTAGTATCATCCTGGCATTAGTCATCCATTTGGTTCATTAGCAAGGCTACATTTCAATAGATGAAATCATAAACCTACTAAATTCATGTGTGTGAGTAGCTAATAGTCCCTTTGATGTGATTGTTGCTAATCACTTGTACAAACTTGAACTCATTCTGTTGTATAGTATTATCCATGATCAGTTGAATGGACCAGCTTACTTGGCATTTTGAGAGATATACTGTCTGTACAGGGGAACTGTCTTTAGGAGCTGACCTCTTCATGCATCTTCTGGATAACAGATCCCCAGGACAATCCAATTTGTGTGTACCTCAGTTTTTGCACAAGACTTTCCAAAGACGATGGATCAGGTTTGGAGGTACTGTGCATTGACATGCACTGCCTCCTGGCTTCACTGAGCCTCTTTGTGGTGTTAAGGCATAGAAAGCATGTTTACCATACTCTAGCTTAACACACAACAACTTGGAACAATATCTCCATAACACATGTGCAGCTGTTTAACTGAGCTGAGGCATTTTCAAGCATGCTTTGTTGCTCAATATAGTAACTTTGACCATCTCCTGTAATGTGATGATCGTATTCCAGTAACACTGTGGCACACAAGTCAGAACTACCCATGCTCATAGAAACATTTTATATTGTTTTGATCTTAGGGAACATCTTCCAACATTATTACAAATGTTTAGGCACACCCAATGTATTAATGACTTTGCAATAGGGTAAATTGCATGTCAGTATATGCAAGGTCATCCATTACATAAAGTCCTTCCTCCTTTCAATGCTTACTTACTATTTTCTGACTATTACCCATATAGCTGCATACTCTGCACTATTTAGCACATAAATGGTTTGCACAATTTGTCATGTAAATGTTATTTTTTCCTTGTACTAATGATTTTCAAAAACTGTATCCTGCCTTTCTAAGAAGTCCAGTATAAAGAATCTGGACCATCACCAATAAAGGCATGTATTCTTAAACAACTTCATGAAATGAACCCCAGCATGTGTCAGAGTCTAGTCTGTAATATTGGCATTTTTCATAATGTCTGTAATTTAAAATTTCATATTTCTATTTTGTTTTCTTTGATTTTTTGTTGTATTTGATATATCGATACTTTAGTACTGCATGAAGTAACTGTTGTGCTCCTCACAACACATAAATTTTAAAACAAGATTTTAAACTTTTTAATTATTATTTAAAGGTCACAATAGCATTACTGGTGCTTAATGTCAGTCTAGTGAACACACTACTTGTATTTATTGTTGTAATGATGTGTTTAAAATTCCATGCACAGTAAACATAGCACCTTAATTACTATAGGTTCAAACATATCACTTTCTGTTGTCCAAGACAGCTGTAACTGATTTGATCAACTATTATTACAACTTCAGCTTGCATTAAATGCACAATGCTTATTAAGATAATGTCTTGGCTGTCTTTTTGCCATTGTGTTAAGAACACAATATCTTCTTGAAAATGTGTTATTGTATCATAGTTCTGAAATCTTTCATTTTTCTCCTTATATGCAGCAGTTGTTGTAGAACACATATAGGGTTGTATAGATGCTCACTAACCGAGGCAATTGCAGTGCTATTTCCAATATATTACTCTTATTGCAAGCTTTTCAGCATTCACAAAATTAACTTCAAGCTCTGCTATTGTTTAGTTACGAGGATTAGTGCATGCATAAACCAGTGGGAAAGCTCCTATCAGAACACAAAAAATACAAATGTGTTCCTGTTTATTTAAAAGACTGACTGAAAAGTACAGTACCAGCTGTCTCATTTTATCTTTCTTTACAAATTTTCCGAAATATCTTGGCACTTGCACATATGCTTTTGTTGACATGCAAATCAACTCAAGCTTCCCTAACAGTAACTCACTCATGCCCACTAGTCTATCCCTGTAAGTTGCTAAAATCTATCCACTTCTAATAATCCTTTCGCACTCATTCATTCAGTGCAACTCGTTGTCATTACCTCTGTGTGTCTCACTGTCATTGTCTCTTGTGTCACAGTCCCCTTCATTCTGTCCTGCCACTACAGTCCCCTCTCACTGTCATTATCTCTCTCTTCCTTCTCATTGTTGTACACTCTGTCTCTCGTTGTTACTGGCTCTCACTCATTTTCTCTTTCTCTTTATTCCTCCCCCTCCCTCCCTTTCAATTGGCACTGTCTTCTTCTCTTTACTCCTTCCCCATGGCACTGTCTCCTTCACTCTTTTTCCCAGGACTATTCTGTCACTGACTGTTTCACTGTCAGTGTGTCCCTCTCTTTCTCTCACACTGCTATTGTCTCCTTTGCTCTTTCTACTATCTTCCAGTATGTATTACTTTTCTGTCTTGTTGCCACTGTCATGGTATTCTTCTCTCTAAGTATAAGAAAGCGCCAACATATTAGAAAGCCAAAATTTTTGAAGGTGCTGAGGAAGGTACAATGAGACAGCTGGTACCCCACTTTCTGTCAGATTCTTTTAAATAAACAGGAACATGATAACATTTTTTGTGTTAAAACAGCAGCATTTTTCTACTGGTTTCCTTCTTTTCCCTGCTGCAACAGGGAATGTAACTCATATGAAAATAAATGTATTGGTCAGTAAAGTGTAGACAGTTTACTTATATGAAAGTGATATAACACTAAAATAATTTTACATCTCAGGCCAGATTTTACAAGCAAAAAAATTTTGCATGTGCTTCACTACTACAACATGAGATTGCTAGATGATAATGGAGATACTATATTTGTTCATGCTACATCACTTTATAAACCATACTTTTATCTTACACCAGATTTTAATGTGTATTGTACATGTTCAAGTAGGGTAACTTTGAACGTCTGTATCTTGGAAATTGATAATGATATGAAGAAAATTTTCAAGGTTGTTAAAGATCAGTATCTTTGGAATATATCCTCAAAATTTCGATCATTTCCTGTGTATAGCTGTCTTGGAATCCTTGGTTGGGTTTTGCTTCAATGGTGACAGAGAAAATATAGTAAAAAACCATTTTTATGGGGTTTTCTGAGAAACCGCCAATGATCTATTGGTGCTTCCTTAAGTCACATGAAGCCTACCATCGACCATATGAAACTGAAAAAGAACCAACTGATTTTTTCCATTTTACTAAGCAGTAGGAAGTGTGTAATATTCATATTTTCACCCTCTAGTGTAGGGAACTAACACTAAGATGATCTTTCTGCTGGGTGTACAAGTGGTCACTAGCCCAGAGCTATCCAAAACATTTCACTCTACCTTTTAAATGGCAATATAACCAGAGGTTTGAGTGCAAGAAAATTTCATTTTTATAAATTTTTTGCATGGTGACTAATGGGAAACTTGACAGTAAAGTCTAGGAGCTAGCAAATGGGAACTCAATATTAAGAGAGTATTAAAATTCATAGTGTAGTTTTGGAGGTTAGGGGATTTAATAATTGTGAAAATCCCCACAGTCTATAAAAAGTTTTAAAAAGTCAGAGTCTTTTCTCTGTTGAATTCAGTTTTGTTGTACCATCTGAGTATATTCTGCTCCTTCTCACTTTCATTCTCTCTACGGCAATATATCAACACTTTTCCTTTTATTCTTTCTTTTGCTTCCTCTTTCTGATCAATCTGCAAAAATGCTTTGCACCTGTTACCTTTCACACATTTACATCATTACCCATCCCGATTGTGAAAAAGTCAAATCTTAATCACATTCTTCTACTATCCTATATCTACATCTACATCTGTACTCTGCAAACCACTGTGAAGTGTATGGCAGACGATACATCCCCTTGTACCAGCTTTTGTGTATTAAGAGTTTCTTCCCATTTTGTTCACGTATGGAGTGCCAGAAGAATGATTATTTGAATACCCCTGTCGAAGTAATTATTCTAATCTTATCTTAACGATCCCTATGTGAATGATACTTTGGCGGTTGTGGTATATTCCTAGAGTCCTCATTTAAAGCTAGTTCTTGAAACTTTAGTAATAGACTTTCTTGGGATAATTTATGTCTGTCTTCAAGAGTCTTCCTGTTCTGTTCCTTCAGTGTTTCTGTGACACTCTCCCATGCGTAAACAGACTTGTGACCATTCGTGCTGCCCTTCTCTGTTTACATTCAGTATCCTCTGTTAGTCCTGTTTGGTATGGATCCCATACACAGAGGTATTCTAGAACAGGTCACACCAGCGATTTACTCCTTTATGGGCTAATTACGTGTCCCCAGTATTCTCCAAATACACAGAGATCTACCACCTGCTTTACCCAAAGCTCAGCCTTTGTCAGCACTCCGTTTCATATCCCTACAAAGTGTTACACCCAAGTATTTGTATGAGCTGGCCAATTCCAATAGTGACTCATTGATATTATAGTCAATTGTTTTCTTGTTTTGTGAAGTGCACAATTTTACATTTCTGAACATTTAAAGCATGTCGCCAGACTTTGGACCATTTTTAAATCTTATCAAGGTCTGACTGAATATGAGGAGGAACTAAAAAAAATGAAATAACATTCCTGTGGGTGGAGTTTGTGTAGTACCCAATTCTGCCGCTAGGTGTCTACAGCACACCTCATTGCCAGTTCAGTGTCACATGTGTTGTTGTTCTGTTCATCTGCTGTGATTGTTTTTGCTAGCACTGTTTTGTTCTTGTTACATGGAGTTTATCCACAGTGGGAACTAATGAACTTGGTGACTGTTCCTTTATAGGGGGTAGAAAAATTTCTGCAACCAGTCACAATAAAAGATTATTTCTGCTTCACAAGACCAGTTTTGGGCTTTCGCCCATTATCAGGTTTTTATACATTGATGTTCATGTTTATATTGTTGTATTGTTGGAGATCACTATTTGAATCCAAAGAAAATTATTCACTGGTGACTAAACAGATACAAATGGAACAATTATATGTGGCAAGGCAGCATTTGTCAAAAACTTAAAGATGATGTATCCTTTTTATAATTATGCTGTGGTGATAATACTTTATTTAAGTACAGATACATTTTTGACAAACGATGCTGCCTTGCCACTTACAGTTATTCCACTTGTATCTGTTTAGTCACCAGCAAATAATTGTCTTTGTATTCAAACAGTGATCTCCGGCAATATAAACATCTACATACATGTATAAATACCTGATGATGGGCACAAGCCGAAAACCGGTTGTTTGATGAATAAATAATCTTTTATTGTGACTGGTAGTAGAAATTTTTCTACACCCTGTTCTCGTTACATTTTTTATGACAGTAAGTTTAAGTGAACAATGTGCAGCTGTGAAATTTTGTTCTCTGCACAGTAAAAATGCTGCTGAAACTGTTTTAATGTTGAAAACAGCTTAACAAGATGACACTATGGGAAAAACTCAAGTGTACGAATGGTTTGCTCAATTTAACAATGGCGACATCTCAACTGTGACAAACCTCAACCTGGACATCCATCAACTGCTCAAATCGATGGAAATATTGGAAAAATTTGAGAGCTTGTGCTCACAGACTGTCGACAGATAATTGATCAACTGTCAGGGACTATGGGTTGCCTTGGAACTTGGTTCAGCGAATTTTAATAGAAGATTTGGGAATGAAAAAGGTTGCTGCCTAGTTTGTTCATTAGATCCTATCTGCAGCTCATGGTCTAGTGGCTAGCGTCCTACCTCTGGATCATGGGGTCCTGGGTTTGATTCTCGGCCAGGTTGGGGTTTTTCTCTTCCTGGGACTGGGTGTTTATGTTGTCCTCATCATTTCATCATCATCATCTTTATTTGTGACAGTAGCTTGATTGGACTGTGTAAACAATTGGACTGTGTAAAAATTAGGAGTTTGTATGGGCACTGATGACCATGCAGTTGAATTCCCCACAAACCGAAGAACATCATCATCTGTGGGTTTTGACTCAAAATCAAAAGGAATATAGAGTTGAAATATGTTGTGCTTTGAAACAACAGCTTGAAACGATCTAGGTCATTACTGGTGACAAGTAGAAACAGAGCAGCAGTCAAACCAATGGAAAATGTCATCATCATCATGATGTCCAAAAAAAGTCATCGGCTCAAATCAAACATCAAAACAGCTGATTTCCTTTTTTGATGCTAGGTCATAGTTCGTTCAGAGTTGTTCCCCCAGGCCGGACCGTCAATCAGTCCTTTTTAAGATGATTGCGCAACATTGTTTTTAAAGAAAGACTTGATTTGTGGCAGACAGGAGACTGGTTCATCCGTCACAACAATGCACCTGCATATGCAACAATCTCTCATAGATAGTTCTGGCTACAAAGCGCACCTGATTCGTCTGATGTGGCTCCTTGTGACTTTTTCTTGTTCCCGTGCATAAAAAGGAGCACAAAAGGATGCTGATTTGACAACACTGAAGAAGTCAAGAATAAAATGAGGGAGAAGCTTGTCAGCCAATTCTGAAGATTACTACAAAAAGTATTTCAAACAGTGGGAGCACTGATGGGATAAATGCATTAGTTCTAATGAGAGTATTTTGAAGGGGATAAGCTTGTTTTGTAAACAGTTTGAAAATATATAAGTTTCTAAAACATAGGTCAAGCTCCTTTTTCTTTAAACCCTCTCATTTACATGACTTCTTTCAGACAGTACTTCAATATACATAACTGCATCATCCACAAAAAGTCTGAGATTACTATTTATATTATGTGCAAGCTCATCCATATACAACATGAACAGCAAGAATCTCATCACACTTCCCTGGGGCACACTTGAAATTACATCTGTATACATACATACATTATGTGACTCTCCATCCTAGCTGACTTGCTGCATCTCCCTGCCAAAAAGTCTTCAATTTAGTCTATGGTGCTGAGTCAAATACATTTCTGAAACCAAGAAATACTGTGCATCTACCTGCCTACCTTCATTCATAGCTTTCAGTATGTCATGTGAGAAAAATGCAAGTTGGGTTTCACATGATCAGTGTTTTCAGAATCCGTGCTGGTTAGCATTTAGGAGATAATTATGTTAAAGATACCTCATTATGTTTGAGCTCTGAATATGTTCTAAAAGTCTACAACAAATCAGTGTCAAGTATAATAGTCTTGTGGATCACTTCTACTAGCCTTCTTGTAGATGGTTGCGACCTGTATCTTCTTCCAAGAGCTGGGCATGGTATTTCTGTTTGAGGCATCTACGATAGATTGTAGTTAAAAGAGGGGCAAACTGAGCCACAAATTCAGTAGGAATCTGACAGGGATGTCATCAGGCCATGGAGCTTTGTTTAATTTTAATGATTTCAGCTGTTTCTCAACATCACAGACACTAACACTTATTTCATTCACCTTCAGAGTATTACAAGGATTAAATTGTGGCAGTTCTCCTGAGGTTTTCTTTGTAGAGGAACATTTGAAAACAGAGACAAGCATTTCAGCTTTTACTTTGACACCCTCACTTTCAATTCCTGGCTCATTTGCTAGGGAGTGGACACTAACTTTTGTGTCACTAACAGCCTTCACATATGACCAGAATTTCTTTGGGTCTTGTGAAGTATCATTTACACTGTTCGCCTGTAGTAGCCATTGAAGGTATTATTCATTACTCTCTTGACAGTGAAACACGTTTCATTCTGCATGTCTCTGTCTATAGCGCAATGCTTTTATTTATTAATTTATTTTACACATATTATGCAGTAATCTTTGTTTCTGTAGAAGTTTCTTTACAGTGACCTTATACCTTGGAGGTTCCCTTCCATTATGAACTGTTCTACTGGATAAATATAAATCCAGTGCATCGTCAACTATTCTTTCAAACTTGAACCAGAGTTCCTCTACATGCTTGTGCCCCTTGCTGGAAGTTTCAAGTTAATCATTGATATATGGCACTACTGTTTTTTTTAAATCTAGTTTACTCAATGTACATACCTTTCTGCTTGTTTTAGTTGTCCTTTGTACTATGGTAATCACTGTTGTAGCAACCGCGTCATGGTCACTGATACCTATTTCAATGTGGACACCCTGAAAGAAATTAGGTCTACATGTTGCCATTAGATCCAATATATTTCCATCATTAATGGAGTTCATAACTATCTGTTCTACGTAGTTTTCAGAGAAGACGTTTACTAATTTTTCACAGGATCTCCTATAATGCCCACCACTAGCAAAACTGTAATTTTCCCAGTTGGCTGTTGGATGATTAAAGTCTCCACCAATGATTACAATATGATTGGGAAACTTGTGTACTAGTAAACTGAGGTTTTACCTAAATTTTTTGCTCACATCAGGAGATGAGTCTGGTGGGTGATAGAATAATCCAATTATCATCTTATGCCCACCCCTGATACTGAGTATTGCCCAAATAATCTCACATGCAGCTTTAGTTTTGGTAAGGTGCATTTGAGTTTCTTGTATAGTATGACAAATACATCACCTCCATTTCCCATTTGCCTATCCTTTCAATATACACTTAATTTTTTCTCAAAAATCTCAGTGGTATCAGTTTCAGATTTCAACCACTTTTCCATACCTAGTATTATGTGAGCTTCACTGGCCTCAGGAGCACTTTGAACTATAGCACTTTGTTGCAAATGCTTTGGCAGTTAACCATTAGGATTTTAATACTCACACCTGTGGGATGCATTTCTTTCCCTCTTACACAGGTACTTCTGAGTTTTCTACAGCTGTCATTATCTGGATTGGATATTTGGATTGGATGGAGAGTTGCCTAATCTTAAATATTCCTTGTGTGCAACCCACACACAACCAGATACCTGAGTAGCAGCCTGTAATATGTAGTGCTCACCTGACCCATTAGGATCCTACAGTTCTCAACCATGTGGCAGTAGTCCAGGAAGTCATGGCCTAGCTTGTTACAGAACCTTCGAAGTCTCTGGTTTGGTCCCTCCACCTGACTGAGAACCAAAGGGTCATGATCAGTTCTGGGGACAATGTTAAAAACTGTGAGCTTCGTTGGAACTCCAAGAACAAGGCTGGTCTTCTCAATCTCCTCTGCCAGTCATTGGAATGACTCAAGCATGACCTTGGAGCACAGATGACAGGTATCATTTGTTCCAATGTGTGCCATAATCTGCAGTTGCTTGCATCCTGTTCCCTCAGTAGCTGTTGGAATAGCCTCTAAAACATGTCGAATGATGCCCCAATGCACACTCACCAAGTGCACCTGGTGTCCTTTCCTGTCCCTTACGGGGTACCATCTTTCACCATATGTTTGAACTGCTGATGATTAATAGACCCCTACCATTTTGCAGTTGCAAAAAAAGGTGAAGTGAATCCCACTGGCTCAGTTTCACAAAAAGACAGTACCACCTCAAACTTGTTGGTTAGGAGGGTCAGTACAATGCCCTGAGGCCTCTTCCACCTTGTACAGAATACCTTGATGTACCATTGTCATGCTACTCACAGTCAAGTGGACAAGTAATAACAGACTCTATATTTTATGCAGAGAAGACAGGGTCCACAGGAGAGGATAGTACTTGAGACACCTCTGGTACCAGTACCACAGGTACACAACTCTTGGGAGCTCTTCCAACAAACCGATTTGCACCAGTCGCCAGTCATTTGATAGTAATCAGAACAATTTCTAGCTGTTTGTGAACATCAACCAACTCATCCTCCTGTTCGAAAACAGTATTCTTGGTGCTCTTATGAGCACTCTGTCAGTTGACCATCTTCAGACAAATTTAAGGCCTCATTTCCATTCAGTATTTGACAGATATAATTTGTTATTAACTTGATACCCACTTTGCTTCTGCCTCAAATTTATCTGATGATCTACTGATTAAAAGCACTCACAGAAGTAAATAAATGCCATTGAGACTATTTACTACAGTCAGTATGTGGCAGCTGCTGCAATGCTACAGAAACTATGTCAAAAATTCTTGCACATTGTGTTGTTGTCCAAATTACTTACTAAAAATGGAATCACTGTACTGCAAAAGTTCATATAATTTCTTTGTCACTTGTTATTTGACAACAATAAATGTCAGTAAAATCTTTACTCTGGAATATCCTGACTTCTTGTTGGTCACATAAAGATTGTTTCTATTGTGCATTGGTGGCTGAAACAGCTAAAAATGCAACAATTCTTAAAGATATCTTCACATACTTGTACAACTGATAAAAGCTCTCTCATGTCTCCAGCTGGGGAGCAGTATTAAAATACTGTGGCCTTTCAGAGATTGTCATACCCATCATTATATTGTGAAAAAAGTATGAAATTGTGCACAATGTTGTGGTACTTCCCTACTGCCATCCTGTCCAAAAACCAGAGAGCTTTTCATCAATGATACATGCAAGGAAAGTATATGATCACATAGCTTTGTACAAGTTCTCATCTTTGTATGTGTTTAACTATTCAACTTCATTATGTAAGTTAGCAACTCTGTTCTGTCAAGACTGTAATATTTTTTGCTGTTTTATGAACTGAAGGGATTAGGGGGAGATCAGTAAACTCCAATATTTGAAACAGGGTTCATGCACTGACCTTTGATCAGATATTCTTATCACTGCAGCCATTACATATTATCCATGCCTTCCATTCTCCTACTCTTAATTACATTACAATCAGAAATTCCTTATTCAGAATATGCCAGATTTAAGGTAATGAACTTTACATTATTGTGCTACTAGTCACGTTTCCTTCTTGAATCACTGATGATTTGGTAATCAGCTGATCAGTTGTAATAATTTTATTGAGTTACAGAGTAAATATTGGGAGCTTTTAAGCTGCAGCACTTGGCTCTTCGAAACAATTGCTACTCACCAAGCCAGCAAAGAGGAGGACATGTTGTAGAAATACCCTCACACTAGGGTAGAATTCCTTATCTCAGATCTGTGGCTACTAGAAAAGTACCATATATAGAAAAAGAAACTTTTGACTATCATGCTAAAATTCTATGGGGGATAGCCTGATTTCAAAGCAGCCTGTATTAAATTGAAGATGTTTAACTTTTTAGACTTGAGGACAGATTCCACTGGCTTGTGCATGTTCCAAATGGTCCCCACATATCCTAACTTTTTGCTGACTGCTGACCAGATGTGAAGACATAGTAATCAGCAGAAATGTGCACAATGAAGTAATATTAGATACAATCAAAAATCTCATATCAAACTATGACACAATGCTACACAGGTTCCATAGAATAAAACACCTCCACAGAACAAATTCAAAAGATTACAATTGAATTGGGAGTATAACTAACAGTTGACCTGCTACCTATGGAGAGATTGACACCACAGCTAACAACCTAACCCAAAAGATACAAGCCGCCACAACACACACAGATATAATGACAGTGCAAGGAAGAAGCTACAGCATAAAATTACCTCCCCCAACTCCCAATCCACCACCCTTCACTCCTTTGTGAGCCATGATGACGCCAATTGACAAGTACCAGATTGCCTGATCTGGCCTTATAACATTAGGCTACTTGGCCTTGCTTTGTTGGTGCAGCAAACTGCAGAAAGCAAGGGGGAAAGTACAGCTGTTACTTTCCTGAGGAGATTCATCTGTATGGTATGGTCTAATGATGAATATTCTTTGTGGAAGCGGGGGGGATATGCTCCCAATAGATCATCAAATGGCCCTACATGTATTCCAATTTACTCTGTCCTACAAATTAGATGTCCATAGGGGCTTCCTAACCAGCTTTTCTTGTCGGGTAGGTTGTTGGGTCTGACCATCCAACAGCCGACCCATGTAGCGCTGTCTGGCTAGTATCCCAGCTGACTATCATCTGCTGTCTGTGCATGCAAAAATACAACTCATTTTAAAGTACATAATGTGGCAGATAGCAAGGCAGATACAGGTGTGCTGAGAAAGTTTCTACAAAGGGATCTTGTGTTTATTTCGTTACTATTATTTATTATGACTATTTATGCTACAAATGGATAGTGATAAAGTTTACTTAAACATCATTTGTTTTATTTTTTGTTTGTTTTACAGTACCTTAATGTACTTCTTCAGACAAATATAAATCGTATTGTAGGTTTCAGGCATCATTTTTTATAATAATTGTGGAGATATAACAGAAAATGAGGAGACTGAAACAGTGTATGAATGTGATAAAAGAAATTAGGTGGATGGTTAAGAAAGACAAGAATGTGATTGTAATAGGAGACTGGAATTCAATAGTAGAAAAAGGAAGAAAAGAAAATTAGTATGAGAAAATGCACTAGAGGAAAGAAATGAAAGGATAAACTAAGTGGTAGAATGTAACACAAAGCTAAATTCAATCAGTGCTAAAATTTCATTTCACAGTCATTGAAAGAGTTATATATGTAAAATACACACATAGACACCAGAAGACATCAGACAATTTTTATGTGTTGGCAAGACAGCAGTATCAAAACCAGATGTCAAACTACCAAACATTTTACTGTGGCAGTTGTAGATTCTGACCTTAATTAATTGGTTATGCACTGCAGATTAAAAGTGCAGAAATTTAATCAAAGTAGAAAATTAAGGGTTTGGTACCTGAGTAAATTGAAGGAGCCACTGGTTGTTGAGAATTAAAGGCAACACTTGGCAGTTACTGACTGAAACAGTGGAATGGTGTTAATTGAAGATAAATGGGTAGGTTTGAGAAATGAAGTAACAGATAATCAAAGGGGCAAAGGGATGAAGCCCAGTAACAACCCTCAGATAACTCTTGAGATAATTAATTTAATTGACAGAAGGATGAAATATTTAAAAAAATTGTAGCAAATGAAGAAGAATAATGGAATACAGAGATCATACAAATGAGATTAACAGGAAGTTCAAAAAGGCAAAGAATACATGACTAAAAGACAAATTTAAATTTTTAGAAGCATGCATGAGTTTGGGAAAGATAGGTGCCACATATAAGAAAATTAAAATGTCCTTTAGAGAGAAGGAAAGCATCAGGAGTTTAGATAGCAAGCCACAACTCAATACAGAAAGAAAAGCTGAAAAGTGGATGGAATATATTGAAGGACTATGCAAATGATTGCACTTGGGAGACAGTACTGTGGACAGAAAGGAGGAGGTACATGAAGACAATTTTTTAGATACAATACTGTGGGAAAATTTGACAGAGCACTGAAAGACCTAAGTGGAAACAAGGCACATGAAGTAGATGACATTTCTTCAGATTTATTGAGATCTTTGAGGGAGCTGGGCATTATAAAACTATTGCACCCTGTTCACAAAGTATATAAGAGAGGCAAAATATCCTAAGCCCTCAAGAAGGAAGTAAAAAATCCAATTCCAAAGCAAGTAGGTGCATAGAGGTATGAATATTATGGGACTACCTGTTTTATGATGAGTTACCTATGTGGAAGACAGAGGCCACCCAGTCTGGTGTGCCTGAAACCTTGCAATTGTGATAGGTATACAGTAGTTGCCTTTTGTGTCTGCAGACTGATGTTACTTCTGATATACATCCACCAGTTGCTGTAACTATACTCAGATCAGTTTAGTTGTGCTTTACAGATATATTCCTGAATGGTTGTGTGTAATCAAGCCATCTTTGTGATCGATAAGATAAAAAAGCTTGCCTTAACAATGTAAATTTGGACACAGCTGAAAGTTTCACAGAAAAACTAAGTAACTATCAATTTCTAAAATGATGGTCAGTCTTTATTAATTTAGATTTACATCAGTGAATGTTACCACCTAAGAAAATGGAGACCTAAAAGAAACAAAACTGCCTCACAAGTATTCTCTGTAAGCATTGCAATTACAGTGAATTGTCAGGATATCGGAAAATCGTTTTGGATCAAGTCTGCTTCGCCTGTCTGAGGTAAGGTTCCTTGAAGCACAGAAATTTCTTTTGCTAGCCACATTTGAGACTGAAACACAAAACATTCTTCTTGTTAAATTAGATAGCTTGGGAAGAGGACAACTTTTACACTTCCACTTATCAAGCAGATTTCATCATAACTACCATCCATTTAAGTTAAACAGAAGCCAACCTCATCAGCAAATTATCACATGGCTCATGTAGCCGCTCCAGAAACAGATATTAAATTTTTTGTGATTGGTGAATGTGATTGACATTCTCTAGGCCCTAAATAAGTATTTACAGATATCACAAAAATATAAAACGTGTTACTGTGATGTTGACTTATTGAAAGACAGACAGAGAAATGGTGCTATTCTTTGCAGTGTCTGAATTTCATCTTTCTCCTTAATGAGGAGGAGACTATGCTCTTTCAGTGCTCTTATTAAATGTCAATCTCACAACTGTACAACACTGTCAAATACCAGCAACACAGAAATTGGCATATTGCAACAAAATACAGTTTTCACTGCTGGACATGCAGCATATATTAAACAAGAAAACTGTTTCTACACCAACTGAAAGAAATGTCCTTCCATATTGTTGGGCTCTGCATTATGATGACTTTCCAGTTTGTACACTCACAAAAAAAAACTCATCTGTGGACTACTTTTTGCTTTTAAGAACGTATGTTGTACCTTTAAAAGAGTGGTGAGTTCTTTTGCAGCGTCATTGCTGTAATTTTACAGAGATGTCATACTCCACAATTGTTTCCATGATTTTATCATACTGCCTTTATTATCCCATTGTGGGTGATGCATACTACAGAAGAGGAATGTGCCCAGATAGCCAAAAACCATAAAACTTTACTACTACACAATCAGTACACAGTAACATTAGTTTGTGGAGAGCAACTGAAACAGTCTTGACTGAAGGCAACTGAAAGATCACCATGATCTGATGAGAGTCTTTCTTTAACACAATCATAGTTCTTGAAGGTACCTTACGAGTACACAGTCTCTTGGTTACCATAAAGAACACTGACTGGCAGCGCTGTGCTCTGTCGAATATACTCAAGGACTTCAGATGTTGACTACTGAGACTGAAACTTGCACTAACTGCCAAGTTGCGGGGCAGTGTCTATAAAGACTAACAGACAGAGGAAGAGCAAAAAGTTTTCTAGTATCACATGGCTCACAGAGCGAGCTAATGCCAGCTGTACCCAGTGGATACGGCACCCTAACATACTGCAATGGCTGTTGTAGACAGGATAAGTTGCAGGTGAGTTGGAAGTGTCTTTCCTGGTCTGCAACCCATTGTGTGGCATGTTGCTGGTTCTTAAAGGCACCAGCCATATGCCACATTACTCTTTCCTTTGGAGCAAATAGTGCAGCGATCTCCCCTGTGCCCTGGATAACAGCTGAGAATATGGCAGTCCTCTTCCTGATGGAGGCAATCTTGGCACCAACGCATTGTGTAGGCAGTGGCTGTGGTGGAGATTGGAGCTGAAGGTACGAGGGCTGTTAAAGAATGATCATAATTTTTTTTAAAAACATGCCTTTACTCATCCTTGTAATTTTGATGGTCCTTCTCAAAGTACTCTCTCACAAATGCGATTCACTTGCCCAGTATTTCTGCCAGTGTTCAAATACATGCTGGAAACCATTTTTTTTTAGAGGTCTTTCAAAATCGCCTCCGCAGCCTTCACCACTGTTTCTGATGATTGATGATGCCTCCCACGAAGGCGTTTCTTCATGTTAGGGAATAGATAAAAGTCACATTGTTCTAAATCTGCACTATAGGGAGGGTGAGGGATGCAATTCATGTTGATTTTTGCAACAACATTGGCAATATGCAGCCACACATCATGGTGCAGTATCCGGCCTATTTCACAGAAATGAGGTCTTTTGCAGCTTATATGGCTCTGCAATGTTTTCAGGACATCCCTGTGTGCAGGTACAACATGCTGATAAACCATTCCACAAACATCAAAGAATGAGATAATCATAACTTTCTTCCTCTACCATCAACTTTAACTGCGTGCAGACGTGCACATAAATGCCATTTTGTTCAGGAATCAATGGTCTTGGAACCCATTGCGTGCATACATGTGTCTTATATAATTTTTCTGTCATCAACATGTGGGTGGATCACAATGATATGTTCAGTATTTCAGAAAGTGATCTTAAGGTAATTCGTTGTTCCTCTCTCCCAATGACAGCAGCAGTGTTGATGTTTTCTTCCGTAAGAGCAGTAACTGCAGCACCGGGTCCACTTTCCTTTGAAATTGGTAGTCTCCCTCTTTAAACATTTTCAACTGCCTTTGAGCTGTGCTGTAGGGAAGAACAGACTCTCCAGAGGTCTCCTGTAACATTGTATAGGCCTCAGCTAAAGATTTGTTGAGATAAAAGCAGAATTTCAAAGCCACATATTGTTCCTCATGTGTTTCCTCCATTGCAGCGGTAGGTAGTACTGAACATGTCTGACCCTGCCTGCCTCTCACAGGCGGGAAGCAGGAGTCCCAACAATGAAACTACTATGGTGTGTTTGTTTCGCATTAAGCTAACAGAATATCATAAGGTTAAATTTTAACATGAGAAATTATGACCATAAAAAATTATAATCATTCTGTATTGACCAGCCCTCATACTATGGCACTGTTCTTTTTCAAGGAGGAGATGGCAGAGCCATTCAGGGATAGTGAAACTGAGAAAAAAAGACAAGAATCATGCAAGGTTTTCATTGAGAAAAGCTGCTGGACTGTTAAAGGCTGCATAAACAGGAAAGGCCAGACTTGTGACAAAACTTCCAGGATCAGTGAACAGAAGACAAATGAAATCCAGCCAAGTGCCCAGAAAGATTGTGACTAGCACCCAGAAAGAAGCAATGCTGGTCAATGGGAAACTATTGCTCTAACCAATGGTGGCCACATGGACATGAAGGTGCCGATGGGGCTTGCCAGGTTGCAACAGCTGGAGAAGACACAAGGGGAGCTGGTTCCAGTTGCAGCAATGCTAGAGGAACGTCCCTGGAGTTTTTTAATGCATCATTGCTGGTGGTAGTAGAAGCCCAGTGCATTGAGCATCTCTTGGAAGGAAGGCCAGATATGGCTCACATCTTCTGGCAGAAGGTGGAAGCAGCACTGATTGTAGCTGGTGAAGGGCAGCTGCCAGGCAGAAAGGGAGGGAGATTATGCAAGGAGCAGACTTGCAAAATGAGATGCATGCAGCACCATTGTGAAGAAAGGCCACTGAAGGCAGTGAGATCCAATGTGGCCAGGCCTTGTGGTGAAACTTCCACAATCGAAGAATAGGAGGTCCAGGAAAGTCCATGAGGCTGCAAGAGATAACCATGATGAAAGACGTCTCGATGTAGTGATCACATCAGTGTGGCACTGGGTAAAAGTTTGCGTGCACAGTGTGGAGATGCTGGTTGAAGAAGTAGATGAGAACAGGAGACACACAAGGCCAACACTGGAAGGGGAGGATGCCTGCGAGAGGAAATTGGACTCTGAGAATCTGAGCTGAAAGTTGGCAACAGGCAGAAAAAGAGGCCGAACCAAGAGCAGCAAGTCCTGAGGGACAGGGTGAGGTCGACAGAGTTGACAGAGGACCAAATGTTCTTATCATCAGACCACAAAAAGGTCAGGAGCTAAAGGTCCTGAAAGCACAAGGGCACAGCCATAGGATCAGAGAGTTGAATGGGCTGGTGGCATGTGGGCTGGCAGTGAGGAGAATGCTAGAGGTGGTGGGACCCAAAGAGATGGCACTGGGGCTGGAGGTAGCCAGGAGGGAAACAGCGAGAAAAACAGAATTGTGAGGAAGATGGTCCATGAATACTAGGCATTGCCAAACTCCGGATAAAGTGGAGAGGATTCCTGGGAAGGAAAAGCTTCAGTATTTGTGAGGTGCCCTCAAAAGAGCTCAGTGGTGTGCAGGAAGTACTGTGCATGATGCAGAAGCTATGCTATCTGTAGCATGTGGTAGTGTAGCCACTGAACAGTGCTGGGTCATAGGAATGATGTCATGTGTCAAACAGTGCAACAGCTGACCCTGTAACTAGCCAAGCTGCAGGCAATGGCAAGCAAGGCCAAAGACAAAAACATGAAAGAGAACCCAGTATCAATAGGAAGCTAGAGAAGTGGAGGACCTCAATGAAACAGAACAGCTAACGAAACTGTATGAGCACTTGACAAATGTAAGGCAAAACAGGGAGAAGAAGACAGAGAGTACGCAACATGGGAGAGCAAAACTACCTCATTCAGAACAAGATAGTTGTCATTGAGATGAGTATGGTACTGAAAAAGATTACCCTGTTGCCACATTAGTAGGACATTAAAGGTGATACATGCTACAAGAAGAGGAAATCTGCCCAAGTAGCCAAGAACCATAGTACCTTATTACTAACAGAGACAGTACACAATGACATTTCATTCAGCATTGCAGCTGAAATAGTTTTGAAAGAAGACCATTAAAAGATCGTTCTGATAACAATTCTTCAAGGCACCAGCTGAGTGCACAGTGTTGGTTGCCATAAAGAAACATCACTGTAGACAAAGTCCGTATAGGCTCCACCGTGAAGTCTTAGGCTCTGACTCGCAGTGTTGCCCTCTGACAAATATAGTTGTGGACTTCAGATATCAAGCATTGAGACCCTAACTCTCACTGATCGGTGAGCTGCTTTGTGGCATCATATAACGGCCGTGTGATAGGGGAACACCAGGAAATTGTCTAGCATCACATGGCTAGCGGAAGCGAACTAGTGCTGGGTGTATCTGGCAATCAGATCACTCACTTGTTTGGGTGTCTTTCTGATGTGTTATGATTGCGAATCACGGGTATTACATTTATTTATATCATTTATAGTAACCACATCAAAAATGAAAAACACACACACACACACACACACACACACACACACACACACACACACACACACATGGACAGATGGAAAACAATGTGTATGAAATAGACTTTTTATACACAGTGCTAATCAAACTCAACTTCTGCACAAGATGTGATTCAGCATCACATATACAGTTATCATAATCACATAGATCCGCATAATTCACACAACATTGCGTGAAGCCTAATTTTTGAAGGATGCAATTCATCATAGTAATTGGGTCACCATAGTTGTTACTTCTTTGCCCAGAGTTATGACCTAGTGCAATGATTAGCATACAAACCTGTCATGCAGAAGGTCATAGTTTCAAAACATGTCAAATGTAGTGAATTTTTTTTGTTCCTTAATATAATCAAGAGTTTATTATTATTATTATTATTATTACAGATGGAAAACAATGTGTATGAAATAGACGTTTTATACACAGTGCTAATCAAACTCAACTGGATACTTCTGCACAAGATGTGATTCAGCATCACATATACAGTTATCATAATCACATAGATCCGCTTAATTCACACAACATTGCGTGAAGCCTAATTTTTGACGGATGCAATTCATCATAGTAATTGGGTCACCATAGTTATTACTTCTTTGCCCAGAGTTATGACCTAGTGCAATGATTAGCATACAAACCTGTCATGCAGAAGGTCATAGGTTCGAAACATGTCAAATGTAGTGAATTTTTTTGTTCCTTAATATAATCAAGAGTTTATTATTATTATTATTATTATTATTATTATTATTATTACTATTATTATTACTATTATTATTATTATTCAATTAACTGGTTTAAATGTATTTTCCCATGTCTAATACTTTGCTGAATCATTTTTATCATCATATTGACTTCTTTATGTGCTCCTATTTTTCTTCCTGTCATTCTTTTTTCATTTGAAATCTGCCTCTGTCGCCTATAAGCTGCAACCAAGTGCCCCTGAGGTCTATTCATCCATTTGTAATGCAGTACATTGTGTAGCCAGAGTGAGGATAGTTTCAGGTAACCAGATGAGAGCAAGAAATTACAATTTGTTATTAGCCCTGAAACTGAATTTTTTTCTGTCTTGAGTTTGCTTGTAAAGGTTAGCTTTAATCACCAGGAACAAATAGATCTTGATTTTAGTTCTGCCGCAAGTTGTTAGTCACTATTTTCTCAGAGACATCGCACATCACAATACTGTGAATAGCTCCGGACATGAGTAAGGCTACAAAATGTGTCGTCTGCCACAGATTAGTCATTGATCACTTAAAATCAGCTGTCAACTGAGCATCTTGCATTTCTGACACTTACAATATTGCTCTGTGTGTTGCACATTAGCAGCATTTGTGTAATGGCCTGTTGTGTGTGTCACATATAACTAAGCGGTAGCAGACACCCGATGTGGCAACACTGCAATGGCAAGTGGCAGATGTCAACAGTAACATAATTTTAATCAGATTATTAGTTTCCATATCTTACTTTAAGCTTGTCTGTAATGAATTCACATCATCAGTTTTCTTCTTGAAATGTACTGCATTTGCAGTTTTTCAAATAATCACCACTGAAAATATGTTCCAGAACTGTGTTCAAAACATGTGCAATGTACGGAAAGATAGCAGTACCTATATATATTAGCACAGTGATAAGTGATAAATGAAAGCTTATTAGGATTACAAGTTGTCACATAGTTCCAGTGATCCAGCAAAGCATTTCCTTTATTATGATTCAAGTCTTGGATCAGAATGGGTATTTGTAATTAGGTCATTAATTTCAATCAATAAATACCATCTTCAGACCTAGTAAATATAATTTGGGAGAGGTAGCCAAATTTACAAAACATTCCTAATTATACGAGGGTGGTTTGAAAAGTTCTTGGAATCAACACCAAGTGTCAGTGCAAGCGCATATGGTATTCATTGCACTAATGTCTGTAAACATGTGCCACATCAGTGCTCTTGGAAGAGTGCTGTGGTATCAACATGGCTCTGTCATTGTTCCCGCATAGTGATTTACGAAGATGGAAAAAATCGAGATTCGTGCAGTGATTTCATAAAGAAAGGTGTGAAAGCGATTTCCAGAATACACTGGGGGGACTCTGCTCCTTCAGATTCAATTATTGCCTAATGGACAAATAAATTTAAATTTGGTCAGGAGAGCTTAGATAATGATCCGCACAGTGGTCAGCCGAGATGTGTCACTGCTCCAGAAATCATGCAAAAGTGCACAAAATGGTCATGGAGGATCACCACTTGAAAATGCATGAAATTGCTCATGCTTGCCAGATGTCATGTGAAAGGGTATATCAGATTTTAAGTGAAGAATTACAAATGAAAAAATTCTCTGCAAGATGGGTGCCACAGTTGACGCACGCCCTCACACATGTGCTGTTGCCATGTTAAAATTACATGAACTAAGGTATGAATTGTTGCCACATCCTCCTTATTCACCCGATACGACTCCATCAGACTTCCATCTCTTCTCAAAACTGAAAATTTTTCTTGGTGGACGAAGATTCACTTCAAATGGAGTATTGATGGCCGGAGTTGACAGCTATTTTGGAGGGCCTGGAGGAAAGTAATTTTTGAGATGGGATCAAGACATTGAAAAATTGTTGGACCAAGCGCATTAATCTACAATGAGACCACATTGAAAAATAAAAAAAGTTTCAGTGATGTAAGTACTTTTTTTCTATTCTATTCTGAGAACGTTTGAAACCACTCTCGTACAAATGTCAAGCAGAAGACAGCTATAAAGGAACCTTACAACATATCCATACCCGAGTAAAACATGTTGCATGACACATATCACTGTATTACATGTGATGGTGCATCAAACCATTAATCATTTTGGCTTATTAAGATGCTGAGGACTTACTCCTAAACTAAATAATGTTTCTGCAATGTGGTTTGTAATAAATATCCTACATTGTTTCTTCTCATAAAAAAGATTTGTAGTGTCACCTCTTAATCAACAGTGTACTAATGAAGAGGTAACACCCTTCCCAATATTAATCTGTCTCCATATCCCCTGTACATCCACGTGCATTCAGTCTTACGGTTTGCATGATTCTGGGCTCACCTGTATTTCAGATTTTAATATTTTTTGCTGCTGTCATAGGGTCAGGCAGAATTATTCTGAACTGAAGTTTGCAAGATACAGATATATATTGCACCTGCTGTTATTGTAAATGGACGAAGATATCTGGCACACATTTATATGACTGTACTGTTTGGTTATCATGTTTTTCACTGAAACTGAAAATGCTTCAGAGCATATGTTCTGACATGTTCTGCACACATTTCTTCAGATGCGTCTTAGTGGAACTGTAAGACAGGAGAGTAGAGCAGCTGCCACAGTTCTTGAGGCCAGTGTGCTTTCCATCCTTGTCAATCACCAATGAGAAGCTTTTCCAATCAGTGCCACAAATGTTGTCTTACACAGTCATTATATATTCTTTCAAATCAAGCTTCACTTTCACTCTCACATTCATCTGCCATGATTCTGCAGTAGGCAACAAAGCTCTGATCAAGTAATTGGAGTCGACAGTCTGGCCATCCAAGCATGGGATGATCAAACAAACAAGAAGGAAGTTGACTGCAGTTGGTCCTCTTGTCCAGTATGGCTACAATGGCATCTTCTACACTGTTGCAGAATTACATGCGTTGAACATTCCATGTCATCATATATGCCAGACACATATCTCGAATAGGAACATACAGAGTAGTACTGATCCTCCACTTACTGTAGAAAACAAACCAAAGAGAGACTAAACTACATTGATTGCATTTGGAGGTTTAAAGAATGCTTTGACATTGTTGACTGGAATACACTTTTTGAAATTCAAGGTAACAAGGATAAAATACACAGAGTGAATTGGTTATATTTGTACCAATCCCAGAGAGCAATTATAAAAGCTGAAGGACATGAAATGGAGGTAGGAACTGGAAAGGAGTAAGAAAGGTTTGTATCCTATCATCAATGTTATTTAGTCTATACACTGAGAAAGTAATAATGGAAACCATGGAAAAATTTAAAGAAGCAGATGAGATTAGACATTTGGGCAGTAAAATGACTGACAATATCTGAGATAGAGAGCATTTAAAATACAAACTAGTAATTAACAATGAAAGTAATTCAGAAGCAGAAATTTGTTAACATTGAATATTAATTCAAATGTCTGGGGATGTATGTCTGGAGTGCAGACTTGTGTAGACATGGAACATGAACAATAAACATTTTAGACAAGATGAGAATAGAAGCTTTTGAAATGTACTGCTGCAGAAGAATGCTGAAGAATAGATGGGTAGTATGACTGAATGAAGAAGAACTATTGAATCAGAAGGAAAAGAAATTTGTAGTAGAACTTGACTAAAAGGAGGGACCAGTTGAGGCGACACATGTCTAGTAACAGCAGTTAATTTGGTAACTTAGTGAAGTTTGTGGGGTATAAATTATAAGGGCTACCAAGCCTTGACAGCTGTAATTAGGTACAAATGTATATATGTTGCACTAGTTACGCAGAAATGAAGAAGCCAACACTGGACAAACAGTGAAGAGAGCCCCATCAAATTTGTCTTTGGGCTTGAGAGAGCTTCAACACACACTTTTGAAACCCTGTTAGCTTTCAGTGCAGCATAGCTGCAACATACACTGCTACCAACTTCAACTAGGTGTCATGGAAGAAATGTAGCTTTCAAAGAGACAACTCTTTCCTCACACGTAGTTGAAGTTGTTGGTGGTTATACTGAATTACAATTATGCCAAAATCAGGAACCTGCTTCAGCCAAAATGACTGACACCATGACTACACTGAAGTCCGAAAGAAACTGGTACATGTGCCTAATATCGTGCAGGGCCCCCGCAAGCATGCAGAAATGCGGCAACGCAACTTGACATGGACTTGACTAATGTCTGAAGTAGTGGTGCAGGAAGCTGGCACCATGAATCCTGCAGGGCTGTCCATGAATCCATTAGAGTACAAGGAGGTGGAGATTTCTTCTGAACAGCATGTTGCAAGGCATCCCAGATATTCTCAATAGTGTTCATGTCTGGGGAGTTTGGCTCCAGGAATACTCTTCTGAATTTAAACGCTTCTGCTGGCCACTGCTCTTGGCAACTCTGGACGTGTGGGGTGTCACAGTCCTGATGGAATTGGCCAAGTCCGTCAGAAGGCACATTGGGCATGAATAGATGCAGGTGATCAGACAGGATGGTTATGTATGTGTCACCTGTCAGATTCACATCTAGATGTATCAGGAGTTCCATATTACTCCAACTGCACATGCCCCACACCATTACAGACCCTCCACCAGCTTGAACAGCCCCTGCTAACATACATGGTCCATGAATTCAGGAAGTTGTTTCCAGACCTGTTCACGCCCATCCACTCAGCACAGTTTGAAACAAGACCCATCCAACCAGGAAACATGTTTCCAGTTATCAACAGCCCAATGTCTGTGTTGATGGGCACAGGCAAGGCATAAAGCTTTGTGTCATACAGTCATCAAGAGTACAAGAGTGGGTCTTCAGCTTCGAAAGCCCATATCAATGATGTTTCATTGAATGGTTCACAAGCTGACACTTGTTGATGGCCCAGCATTGAAATCCTGCAGCAATTTGCAGAACACTTGTATTTCTTTCATGTTAAATGATTCTCTTCAGCTGTTGTCAGTCCCATTCTTGCAGGATCTTTTTCCAGGCCACATCAGTGTCAGAGATTTGATGTTTTACTGGCTTTCTGGTATGCACAGTACATTTATGAAACGGTTGTATGGGAAAATCCCTACTTCATCATTACCTCTGAGATGCTGTGTCCCATCACTCATGCACTGACTATAAAACCACCTTCAGACTCACTTAAATCTTGATAACCTGCCATTGCAGCAGCAATAACCAATGTAACAACAGCACCAGACACATATTGTCTTATATAGGCATTGTCAACCACATTGCTGTATTCTGCGATCTGTATTTGAATATGCATGCCTATACCAGTTCCTTTGGCGTGTCAGTGTGAATGTGAATGTAATTGCCCAAAACTGCTCTGGAAGGAAAGTGATAACATATTTTGTTACATATGTTATTTTATTTTCTTTCGCTTCCCTTTGTGCTAGTTTTAATTCCCTGATGGTCATCCAGGACTTGATTACTTGTAACCTTTGTCTTTGCAGTGACATCATCTTCAGTTCTCCCTCTTTTTTCTTTTTATGCATCTTAAGAGTCCTTCTTAACTTGCATTTTGAATGGGTCCTTGCCCTTGTATTGTGTACTTCTTCCCATCATCTGAGTGTGAAGTTCTTGGTTCTTAAAGCAAGCTCCTCCTTTAAGTATTATTTTGTATATCATATCCACTTTGAATGATACAACTGGGAGTTAGCTACTAGTCAACCTATCTTTTTTTATTGATTTTGAATTTCATTTTCTTGGTTTTTCTTGAGGTATAAGATTTTTACAAGAAGTTTGTTTACAGCTTTCACTTCTTAAATTATGTGAGATTGTACCTCTGATATTGACTCACCAGGACTGCAAACTATTTGAATATCAAAATTTGAAAATTTTTGGAGAATTAAATTTGAACAAGATTTACATCATCATCTTAATCATTATCATTAAAATCCCATTGTGCCTCACATTGTCCAGTATTCCTCACTTCATCCATTGTTCCTCCTCTCACTGCAGTGTTCGTATTTGTAATGTCCATCTAATGCTAATACAGCTTTGTATAGATGATTTTCTACAGCTGTTAAATAATTTGGAAAAAGCATATTTGTGCCATCATCTGTACAGTTTTATGTTTATTATCTACTGGTTTCAATTGTTACAATCATATTCAAGGAGACAACTGTAAGGAACAAAAACATCATATTTTATTAAGTTAACTAAAGGTGGATAAGAAAGAAAGGAAAGAAAAGGAAAGGAAAGTAATTCATGATGTTGGCTGCATCAGGATTTTTATGTGGATTCAGTGGTATTGAGTGAAATTGTGTGCTGGACTTGGAATCTCCTGTTTACTAGGCAGTTGCACTAACCAGTGCACCATATGGCACAGTGTTTATTCCATTTTGTGGAGACTATTTATGGTATGCAGCTCGGCCAACACACATTCCCACCTTGCACCACCTATCCACAGTCCCCATCCATGTCCACCATGCTCACTATTTTGAGATTCTCACAGGATGTCGAACTTGATTGTGCATCAGCCCATTGAGGCGATTCAATTATATGAGTGTGTGGTATCCGTTCTTTCAGAAATGTCTGAGCCCACCACCTTCACTGTGAACGCTTACTCACTTTCTACCTCCTACGGGAATCTCAAAGTAGCAAGCAGGGAGGACGTGGATGGGGACTTTGGACTGGTTGCACTAGATTGGGATGTGGGTCGGTCAAGGGGCGTATTGAGATAGTCCCCACGTTTGTGAGAAACACTGTGTATGAGTGGCACACTGGTTAACACAATTGCATAGTAAACAGGAGATCCCATGTTCAAATCCCAGTCTGGCACACATTTTCACTTATTGCCACCCACATTAAAATCCCAATGCAGCTGACATGAGTTTCTCCCCTTTCCTTTCCTTGCTCTCTCATCCACCTTCAGCTAACATAATATGTATCACAGCGGCAGAATACTCATGGTGTAACTTCTTTGTCCGAAAGATCAGACACCACGCATTTGTATAACCATATTCACTAGACTTTTCTTTTACGTTGCTGGTTTTTCCTTGAAGATGATTATAACAGCTGAACCCAGTAGAGAATAGATGTAAAATTATACAGCTGTTGGCACAAATATACTTTTTGCAAATCCACCTTACGGGTTTTTAATCATCCTATGTGCAGAGCCATTTGAAATTATCTCTCAAGATTTACTTCAGCTGGCCTTATTGGTATCTAGTCATCTCTCCCAACTCTTAATTTTGTAATTTGTTCAGTTTTGTTTCCTGTGTCTTGGTCCTTAAGAACTTCTTCTCTGTAACCTGTAATCACAGTAATTCCCTCTTTATTAGGGTGCTTGTTTCTTTATCATATGACAACACTGATTTGAAGAAACTATTGAACATAACTGAGTTTTCTGTTGATGGAAACTTGGGACCCAGTACAAGCAGTCTAACATGATGGTAAAAGACAATTTCTTCTGAAACATATTCACAACCTCTTTAATGACCAGATTGTGTTGAGAAATTGCACTTACAATTAGGGGGAAATAATCTGGCTTGAGGTTTGCTGGTCTTCCTTCTCTATTTATTGCCATTACTATTGGTGGCTTCACATACAAGGCTAATCTGGGAAGTAATGTTATCAGAATTTTTTTAAGTAGAAAAAAGGAATTTATTTTAATCAAATTTCCTTGCATTGTAGTATAGGTCTTGCACTATTTTTCCACATAATCACCACTTACCTCAAAACATTTTGTCATCTGTGTAATGAGTTTTTTGATTCCTGTGTCACAGATGTCTCCCACCAAATATTTCAGTCAGTTCTTCACTTTGATTTTCACCTTCTTGTTGTTGAAAAAGTGTTTTCCACAAAGGTGTTACTTCAATTTAGTGAACATTTAATAGTCATTATGTCCGAGACAGAGACTGTGAGAGGGGTGACTTGAAACACCCCAACTAAATGAAGTCAACAACTCTTACATTGCTTGAGCAGTGTGTGGACTCATGTCTTCATGAAGAGACAGACTCCCACTGTCAGCATCCAGCAAAGTTTGTTTTGTATGGCTCTGTGAAGTTTCTTCATGTTCTCAGAATATCTCGCAGCATTTATTGTTTCACCTCTTTCCAAAAAATCTGTGAGCAGAACCACTTTTCTGTCCCAAAACACTGACACCACAGTTCTCCTCGCTGTTTGCTAAGTTTTGAATTTTTTGGCTGAATGAGAATGAGTATGGTGCCACTGCATTGTTTGTTGTTTGCTCTCTGGAGTGTGGCGACAAGCCCAAGTCTCATCTCCTGTCTCTATAAAGTTGAGAAAAGCCTCACCATCCATCTCAAAATACGAGGTGCATTCAAGTTCTAAGGCATCCGATTTTTTCTTCTTCTCTGGACTGAAAAGAGATAGAAACATCCGCATTGTTTTAAAATGATGCCTCGTTCATTGTCAATATGTCCCAGAGATGGGAGCACCGTATGGCAGATGGAATTTTATCGCCAGCGGCGAGAATAAGAAATGTTTTAAATACTTAAAATAGCAACATTTTCCTTACTTGAACAGCGTGCAATCATTCGTTTTCTGAATTTGCGTGGTGTGAAACCAATTGAAATTCTTCGACAGGAGACATGTGGTGATGGAGTTATGGATGTGTCGAAAGTGTGTTCATTGGTGTGACAGTTTAATGAAGGCAGAACATCGTGTGACAACAAACTGAAACAACCTCGGACTCGCACAAGCCGGTCTGACAACATGATCGAGAAAGTGGAGAGAATTGTTTTGGGGAGATAGCTGAATGACTGTTGAACAGATCGCCTCCAGAGTTGGCATTTCTGTGGGTTCTGTGCATACAATCCTGCATGTCGACCAGAAAATGCGAAAAGTGTCATCCAGGTGGGTGCCACGAATGCTGACGGACGACCACATGGCTGCCCGTGTGGCATGTTGGCAAGCAATGTTGATTTGCAACGACAGCATGAATGGGACTTTCTTTTCGTCGGTTGTGACAATGGATGAGACGTGGATGCCATTTTTCAATCCAGAAACAAAGTGCCAGTCAGCTCAATGGAAGCACACAGACTCACCGCCACCAAAAAAATTACGGGTAACCGCCAGTTCTGAAAAAATGATGATGTCCATGTTCTGGGACAGTGAGTGCGTAATCCTTACCCATTGCGTTCCAAAGGGCACTACGGTAACAGGTGCATCCTATGAAAATGTTTTGAAGAACAAATTCCTTCCTGCACTGCAACAAAAACGTCCGGGAAGGGCTGCGCGTGTGCTGTTTCACCAAGACAACGCACCCGCACATCGAGTTAACATTACGCTACAGTTTCTTCGTGATAACAACTTTGAAGTGATTCCTCATGCTCCCTACTCACCTGTCCTGGCTCCTAGTGACTTTTGACTTTTTCCAACAATGAAAGACACTCTCCGTGGCCGCACATTCACCAGCCATGCTGCTATTGCCTCAGCGATTTTCCAGTGGTCGAAACAGACTCCTAAAGAAGCCTTCGCCGCTGCCATGGATTCATGGCTCAGCGTTGTGAAAAATGCGTCTGCAGGGCGATTACTTCGAGAAGTAACGCCAGTTTCATCGATTTTAGGTGATTAGTTAATTAGAAAAAAAATTGGAGGCCTTAGAACTTGAATGCACCTCGTAGACAAGACATTCGGAGCAGGACTGACTCTGTTCATTTTGCGTGCTTCGGTAAGCATCTTGGGCTCCTATCGTGCACGTAACTTGCAATAATTTATTTGATCATATAAGGTTTCATGATCAGGTTTAAGCTGATCAATTATCAAATGGTAATCAGAAGATGATCTTCAATTTTCTGCACCACATCATCAGTCACAACACATAGCCTTCCGTTTTATTTAAATCATCATTTTTCTGGGTTAAAATCTTTTGTTAGCAATTATGTTTCATTTTTATTTGTGCTTTTAGTCCATTTTGAGACAAGGTTTGTCAGTGGAAATAATTGGAAGGTCTGACGGGGAGGAAGAACAAATAATAGGTAATGATCACAACAGTGAATCAGAAATGGAAATGGGTGCTTTAGAGGGAAGTGAACATATATTTCTTGAAGAGAAATTACAATGGTATAAAGAAGAAGATGATGATGGTGATGATTTTAGTTGTGAGTCTTTGGTTGTTCAAGGTGGTAAAACTAAGGAAAGTGTAATAAGCAAAACAGCAAAAATGTGCTCAAAAAATTCTCCCTGATCCTAAAAGGTCTGCTGGAAAAGATTTGTGCTCCATTGGCACCCTTATTTTGACTGGTTTAAAGCAAAACGAATATTGAAGAACTTTGGAGTTAAAAAAGCTTAGGTGTGATGATTCTTAGAGTTTATTGTCATGCAGATGGTTCTTATGTCTCCTGAGAGATATGAGATCTGATGATAAGTTGATAAAGATAAATATGTCACAAATCATAAGGACAGCAATAGTTTGATAAATTTGTCACAAATCATAAATACAGCAATAATTTGATAAATTTGTCACAAATCATAAGGACAGCAATAGTTTGTGAGAGTTTGTAACCATAGATGAGATACCCTTTAGAAGAATATGTTCATTCATTAAATACATACTGAACAAAGCAGCAAATATGACTTCAAATTCTTTGCAATTTGTGATGTCAAAACATTCTATACAGGACCAGTTGAGCTGGATTATGGACACATATGATATTGTGCATTATCTGGCAGCAACTGTGAATGGATTCAATCAGAGTCTTACTTTTTATATGTGATACACCAGTTGTCCATCGTCAGTCTCACTTTTGCAGAAACACAATGGAATTCTGAAGAAAAATAAAATTAAAATTCCTCCAGAATTCTTATTTTGAAATCTAGGAATATTGGGTCTTTACTGTTTGGGTACCAGGGGGGTATCAAATTGATGTTGTGTGCGTGTGTGTCAGTGTGGGGGCTGCTGTTCTGCTTAGCACCACACACTGTGAAGGTACAATTGATAAGGGAACCAATAAACCATACATTAGCATAGACTACAAGATGACAAAGGGAGTGGCTGACACAGTCAGCCAAACGTGCAGTGATTGAACAGTCTGTGGTTTGAGTAACCAGAAGATGGACTGTGAATGTATGGTTCACTTTACTAAATATTGCTGATATCAGTGCCCAAATATGGTACAATCCAATGCAGAAAATGGAAAAAAACAACATTTGAAACAGTTGCCTCAAGAACTTATGAAAGCTCGTTCAGTCACAACTGCCCACAATCCGATGGTTGTAGATAATCTTAAAATATTTTTGGCATCTTATAAACTGGAAAAACCTAGAGAACCAGAAGAGCCCTCAGACAAAAAGAATAGTCACTGCATTATGTGTGACAGAAAAAAGAATGTTGTTAACACAATTTGTTGTGGTCAGTGTAAGATGTTTGTATGTAAGAAGCATTCTCCCATTTTCTGTGAAAAGTGTACATGTAACACTGTGGATCAGTTTGAGGAAGAGGATAACTGTATGTTGAGTAGCAATCTATACTTGTTGTAATATCATCACATCTAATAAATAATCATAATATAATACAGTAAGTGCTGTAGGAGCAACATGTACTGAGAAACAAATGCAGGCCAGGTGTGATGTAAGATTAGTATGTGTATTAAGAATGCATTGTTAAATAAAAGACTAAGATACCTTCATATTATTTTGCTACATGTTTAGAAGAAGTAAGGGTCAATTACTAAAATATGAGTGTGAGTGGAAAATCCAGAATGGAATAATGCAATATTTTGAAAAGAGTAGATTGCTGCTCACCTTATAGTGGAGATGTTGAGTCCCAGACAGACACAACAAAATGTTGTTAGGCAGTCTTTTTGTTTTGCCTGTCTGCTACTATATGGTGAATAGCACTCTACACTTGCCATAGCATTGGCACATATACTTGCATTCTGGAGGACAAAGGTTCAAACCCACATCCAACCATCCTGGTTTAGGTTTTCTGTGGTTTCTATAAATTGCTTAAGGTAAATGCCGGAATGGTCCCTTTGAAAGGGTATCTAGTGACCTTGTTGTTGATGGGGTGACAAACAATAATCTCCTCCTACTCATAATATTGGCAAAATAAAATTATTATTTTTTTTTTCAATACCAATCATATAAGGCCAAATATTGACAGAGTCAACCACGCACCACTGATATTACAAAAAACAATGCAAGCTCTCAAGGGCTAAGCTGAATTGGATTTTTTGATGTTCATTAGTCATCCATGGCAGCGATAAACGATGTTGGTGACAGATCACTACATTTTTACATTCCACTTTTTGACTGGAACCAGAATTAATGGCTGGTGATGCTGGTGCTGTATTACACACAGCTAGTACATTGCTCCTATAGCATTGTAGTTGAAATAATCTTATTTTGTGCTCCATAGCTGATTCCTGTTTTTTGTTAATAAGAACACTGAACACTGGAACTCTGGTAATCCTAGCAGTACCAAGGCATTTTTCATAACGCGTATTATGGGGAGAGGGTTCCTGTGTGCCCCATCCTGAAAAAAAAAAAAAAAATTAAGAAAAACTAAATTTATTAATTGTTGTTGCATTATATTAATAGCTTGCTTTTTGAAGAGGTATTGATGTGTAATCAGGGTCTGGAACCTGAAAATACCATTTTACACATACTTATCAATAGCAACACACTTTCAATAATATATATTAATGAATTTACATTGACCACAAAAATATAAAAAAAATGCAAATTTCGTTTTTGTTATTGACATTTACTCTCAGCATACTTTTTGGAGACATTGGAAATATTAAATATGACCTTCACTGGTGAAAACAGCATCTACTGCTGAAACTTAAACTGGTTAAGTTTAACTGAAACATTTAAAATGTAAATGGAATTTGGCAGAAGAATTCATTAAAAACATAAATATTTTTTCAATATTTTTGAAATATAAAAAAATTGACTGTAGTAAAACAATATTTTCAAAAGACGGACACAAAGTGTCCCCCCTCCCTTGGCAATACGAGGGTCAAGGTAAATATATACGTCATGACCTGTTTTATTCAGTAAACATCATCAGATGACACAACCAATAGTCTTCATGAGAAATTATCACAGATCTGTGCTGATATCATGACTCAGGAAGTCTAATCATCTTACATAATGCTGTAGGCACACTCTGGAATGACGAGCTCACAAACATCCAGCCAACCACTTGTCAAAAGCACAGTGAGTAGTGAATGCAGGAAACAACACTCAGCAGAGTGTTTGTGTGCTCGGCATGTTCCAGAATGTGCTTTCACCATTACATATGATGATGAGACTTCTTGACTCATGGCACAATTTTGTGATAGTATGTTATGAAGGCTTTTTGCAGTGATTACATTCACTGAATGAAACAGTTGTGACATAATAGATGTCTGTTGATAGGGCTGTGTTGGTTCTTATTAACATAAGCATTAGTGTTGTCCTCAGTATTCCACGAGCAAGATCACTGGATTTTTTATCACCATATTAATACTTTACATCAATTTCCTCCATAGCTGACTGTTTTTTGTAACATGTTCGGCACCACGTGGTATGAGACTTTCTAAAATGGTTTTGCAGTTCTTGAACCAGCTACTTAATGCCATAGATCATAATTGGTGTCTCTCACCATTAAGTTTTACAATTTTGATATTTTTTATTATCCCTATTAAAGTTCCTCAAAGCACTGAACCACTGAGAGTATTGTACAGTCCTTCATACTCCTTCCTCACAAAAATTAAAACTGGTGTTATAACCCAAGTTTAGTACACTCCAACAGAATTATGGAGGGTTAATACAATTTCAGTGATAACACGCATGCTTTCTGTTACGATATCACAACTTTCAATAATTATAGTACTTTTAATGTTCATATTTTTACTACTCTTATATTGAAAGTCTGATAAATTGTGGTTCCATGAAAGTTTGATGTGTTGGTGATAAGTTGCTTCTGTGTGAACATCCACTTAACAAACTTGAGGTTTGCATATTGAAATGTTAAAATACAGTGCCCAGTTTATGAGATTCAGTAATTTTCTGCATTTGCATTTTGTATTCTGAGAAGTAAGTATGCTCTTATAATGTCAGATCTCAGCATAATGAATGCTTACTGACATTATGTGTTCATGTCTATTGTATACCATCTCCAAAATGTTGTTTCAGTATTTTGAGTGTAACATAATTTCAGTACTTCTTATTTCAATTCACTACTGCACAGAGAAATTGAGCTGTGTACTTTTGTTATCTCTTTGTTTCTATGAAGGCAGTGTTTAGTCAATCGAGGTTTTTTTTTTTTTTTTTTTTTTTTTTTTTTTTTTTTTTTTTTTTTTTTAAAAATATTTCATGTGCCCCGTAACAGTGCATTAAAATGTCTTCATTATTAGAGAATTACTTATTTCTAATATAATTTTCAGTGCACTGCTACGTATTTAGAAACAGGGAGTTGCTATGTTTGTACCTTAACGATTTATTTAACTCATAATGTATAAAACAACATAAAGGGAAAAAATGGCAAGCTTAAATAGAAGAAGGGTTCTTAAGGCCATTTACATAAAAAAATTGTTTATGAACATTGTGAATCAATGTTTTCCTTTTAGTGTTTTTGTTAAACCAGCGCAAGCTGTTGAAATTCATGAATTCTACTTTTCTCGGGTATACTTTTTTTTCCTGTCTTAATGAATGATATTCTTCCTCTTAGACAATTTGAAATTAAGTAATCAGTGTCTCTTAAAATTTTGACATCATGAAATTGTATCAATATTCGACATTAGTGAGAAGAAAAAGCATCACTGAATGACAGTATTAAGAGACTATGACATTCGCCGATTCACTAGTGAAAACAGACAGAAAAATTTGTACTGCAGTTTCTGGTAGTGTGTGATATGTTAGTGCTGCCATGTGATCTTACTTTTATGCCAAAATCTGCTGTTTTACTCAAATATATTTAGTTTGAAGTTTTGCTTCTTAATAACATTCCTGATTTTCGTCTTTTAGCTCATGTGATAAAATATATTATATGAAACATAAAGAATGCTGTGAAAACAAGTGTAACAGCAATATTAACATATAACTCTCTGTAAGTGGATGTGATAAGTGGTTGAAATCATCCACTGCATCATTCTTGTGACTTGTTTGATGCACTCCACCATGACTTAACTCTCCTGTGCCCACCCATTCTTCTCCGTGTAGCACTTACAACTAACATCCTCAGCCACTTGTTGGATGTATTCCAATCTTCTACAGGTCTTACTCTCTGCAACTTCCTCCTGTACTATGGAAGTTATTCTTAGCAGTAGTCATAACATCATGTCCCTTCTTCTTTTCATTGTTCTGCACATGCTCCTTTCCTCCTTGATTTTGCAGAGAACCGTCTCATTTCTTATCTATTAGTCCACTTTAGTCCACTTAATTGTTGGTTCCATCACATCCCAGATACTTGATGTTCTTTTTTGAGTATTCTCAAAGGTAGTGATTCACTTCTGTACAATGCTAAAATCAGAAGTATATTCTCAGAAATTTGTTCATCAAGTTGAGGCCTGTATTTGATATTAGCAAACCTATTTAGCCAGTACTGGCCTCTTTGCCTCTGTTAGCCAGCTTTTTATGTCCTTACTTAATCAATAATGAGTTGTTTTGGTTCCAGCGTAGCGGAATTCCTTCACTTAATTTATTTTGTGATCTTAATTTTTGTTGTGAATTTTGTCTCTTATCTCATTTGTGCTACACCTTGTTAGTTTTGTGTACGCTGTGAATACAAGAAAGGAATGTATAAATGTTTCCATATGTAATGGATTAGGAATGGGATATGGGCAAAAAAAGTCAAACAAGTGAGAGAGGCATAATGTTGATTTTATTACTAACCATCTGGCATGAAAACTGAGGTTTCCACACAGTTTTGATCTTCCAAAGCAGGAACCGCATGCTGTAGGAGGAGGTCTCTATATTGTCCAATTGTTATTGCATACCTTACAGGCCCTGTGGATGTATTCTCTTCCAAAATGAACAGAACGAGAATAAAGGTGCTTGTACATTCACACCATACAGTCACATATGATGAGAGCATTGGCTCCGCATGCACAACATACTGTTTCAGAATACATCAAATTAGGCAGTTCTGCGTATTCACTGTACCCTGTAACGTAAAATATGCCTCGTCACTACGTACAATATTCCCCATCCATACGTCATTAACATCGATCCATACCAGAAACCAAAGAGCCAATTCACAATGTCATTGCAGATGATGAGGTTTACATTACTTCACCATGTGGACTTTGTATGGACACCAGTGTAATGTAGACTGCAAAACTTTCCATGCTGTTGACCATAGGATGGCCATTTCTCGTGACACTGCATGAGCACTAGCACTACCCTCGGCAAGTGCTGCGTGATCAGTCACAGCAAGAGCAACCTTGTCATTAACTTCCACTGGGATAGGACGCCTTGCTATTCCGGGTACCACATAAAGTTCGACCATGTTTTCAAGTGTAATGATCATCATCTTTAAACCATTTAATGTCATTTGGCCTCTACTCGGACCTGTATTGACAATACTTTCTCAATGCAGCACTGTAACTAATGCTGTTCACATGAAATAGTTTCAATAACAGTGCACAGTCTCTCTTCATGAGAGCCATACTGTTCACTTATGCTATGGCATGTCAAAAGGTAGCATGGATGTCATACCATCATGCAACCAGTGTACAATGCCGGATTTGGTGGGCAAAATTGCAATTAATTTTTTTCTAGCATAAATCAGTTCCATATTAATGCAGTAGAATATCTTGCCAAGTTTCACTGCCACATTATGATTAAGGTACTCTGTGAGTACATGCACTTTCATTATAACTGCCTGGTATCTCTTGTGACCCACTCAGTCGTCTTTCCTAAATCTTATCCGTCATCAATCTAGTGAATACATTCTTCTATGTATTGCTTAGAAAACCAAAAACTGAACTATGTAAGGAATAGCAGAAATAATAATAAATGTGTTTATGTTGCCAGCAAAACCTGATTTTAGGATGAACTAGTTTCTTCTAGGTCAAAGTTGTTCATCCTGTTACTGATAGGTCAAATCAGTTTATCCTAGTTAGAATTTACTGCTTTAGGATAAACTGATATGTCCTAGTCTGAACTAATTTCACGTAGTTTGTATCTTCTATAAGCTGTTCAAAGTAAATTGAATAAAGGAATAGAAATAAAATAGTTAATGTGATTCATTGAACTTATTTATTAACTAATCATTAATTTCACATCTATCACTATATAAACTTATATCCACAGAAATCACGTTATCTGCAATTTGCAATGTGCAATGTGAACTTATTTATTAACTAATCATTAATTTCACATCTATCACTATATAAACTTATATCCACAGAAATCACGTTATCTGCAATTTGCAATGTGCTTATGTAGTTATTTTTGCAAGGTTTACTTTGGTGGCACTTATAATTGCAGAGTACTTTGTTTTTCTTACAGTTGCATCTGTTTGTTGTACAGTTTTTCATACAACTGCATTTCACGAAGCCTAGCCCTGATCCAACAGAATGTTTTGTTGCTGCAGTCCTTAAAGATATTTCAATATCCTGGCTAGTATCTCGCACATCTAAAAACTTCTGAATGTAGACATTGAAATCAGTTCTAAAAAAATAAAAATAAATTAAGACAAATATTTTTTTATATTTAGTTTCAAAAAATTATAGAAAATTTTAATAAAATTATATAGCAATAATGTTTTTAAAGTGCACCATGTTTGGTGCCAACTTTGTAGAGGCCCTCATCGGTCTTTCGAAGTATACTTCAATTATGTTTCAAAGGTCACCTCTGC
Source organism: Schistocerca gregaria (assembly GCF_023897955.1). Lineage (NCBI taxonomy): Eukaryota > Metazoa > Arthropoda > Insecta > Orthoptera > Acrididae > Schistocerca > Schistocerca gregaria. The sequence goes on along the minus strand of NC_064920.1, from coordinate 183,501,928 downwards.
CTTTATCTACATCTGGAATAGGTATGGTTACATTGTCTCCAATGTCAGCTGGTGAATGGGATCTGTCAGAGGTAGCTCTCATTCTTTTAACTTTTTTTTCTTTCTTCTTTTCAGCTGGTGGATGGGATTTGTCAGAGGAAGCTTTAATTCTTTTAGCCTTCCTTTTTTTTTAATTTTCTGTTGCAATTTTACTAGCATTTTGAATGTCGTTTGTATCCATTTTCACAATGTTATCATCATCACTGTCTTTGTGCTGTTCAATGTTGCTGTCATCTTCAGTTGCCTTCTTCAGGTCATCTTCATCCTGAATATCATTTATGATTTCTTGAGGCAATGAGGAAGTGGAAAGTTCTATTCTAGGTTCAATTCCGAATAATGCTTTGTAAGGTAATTGTTTTATGCCAGAGTGGGAAGCTCGATTTTTCATGAATTGGACATACATTAATCCTTCCAACCACTTTGTTGAATTATTGCCCTTTAACCAAGAATTTATTATATTTTCAGTGTCTTGGTTGGCAGATTCAACAAAACCCTGACTTTGCCTGTGCCTTGGTTTTCCATGCACAATTTTCAGTTCTGACCAAACATTATTGACAAATTCTCTGCCATTACCAGATTGAAGAATGCATGGTGCCCCTACAGTTAGGAATATTTCATTCAAATGGTAAGCCACTTCTTCAGTCCTCTTTGATGTTAACGCATGAAGGAGAACAAATTTTGTGAGATGGTCTTGGTAAACTAGAATGAATTTTAAAGTCCCGCCTGGTTGTGTTTGCAAATCAATCAAATCGACTTGGCATCTGCTATTCATTTCCAAATCAAGAATTGGCTTTGAAACTAGCCCTTATTTCTTTTTTGTCTTCTTTTGTTGACAAACATCACACATTGATAAATTGGCATATCATTTCCTTTGTAATATTTGCATATTTTTTTGATGTCTCACCTAACATCCTATCATTACCACCATGACGCACACTTACGTGAGCTGCATCAAACACATCATAAAGTTCTTCAGCTGGAACAAAGTATTTTATATTGCCTTCACACTGTGCAATGAGTTTTTCACATCACCAATTTTCAAAACAGCAAATTGTTTCAGTCTTATTTTTTTGTAATGATGTTCTTTTTTCCAACTTTTTCACATCTTCTACTTGTTTAACCAAATCTGCATATTTGTCTGCTGATAACACATTATAATGAGAAGACTTTTTGTTTTCACTCTGCAAAATTTCCTCCAGAAACTTTTCTCTCCACATCTTTTGATTGGCTAGCCTACTACACGAAGGATTATCCATGATGAAACCCCTCACAATAGTTACATTAGGATTATGATAAAAACTCAACCATCAACTTAACAAGCCCAATTGTCGATGCAAAATACCATTCAAAACAAAGAACAATGTGACTGAAGAGCGGTTGAGAGGTGCAAGGGGCAAGCCAGAGATGATTCGGAGATTCCCCATTCATACAGGCAGCGACATGCGTTCCTTCTAGGCAAAATTAGTTCAGACTAGGACGTACCAGTTTATGCTAAAGCATGTAAATTCTAACTAGGATAAACCAATTTGACCTAGGTTAAACTGTCTTATCCTATTGGTAACAGGATGAACAAGTTTGACCTATGCGAAACTAGTTCATCCTAAAATCGGACTTGGCTGGTAATATATACATTCATTCCATATTGAGACTGAAGTATCTTGAGGCAGATCTTGAGCAGCAACAATCCCATACTAGTAGCATTTGTTAATATTGTGTTGTGACATTCCAGATGCTCATGTTCATTTTTAATTTGGCATAATTCACCAAAATTCATGCTAGAAAATGACTTAAAGCTGACAGTAGACAACAACAGACTTGCTTGCAACAGGGCATGTGTTCATATAAAATATGAGTATCACTTTGTTTTGAGCTATAGTGATGAGTGTTTGTGCTGGATGATATTTTTTTAATTGTCAGCTCCCCATAAGATGAATTGGAATTGTTAACTGAAATGTAAATTTCTCCAGTCACCTTAAATACTATGACATAAACATCTATCAATAAAAATATCAGAGTTAATATAATACTGTCCAGAGTAATTACTTTGCTAAACACATACTTTTAGCACATTGCAATAAGATATGTTCAACCTTATGTTGTGTGAAATGCTTGCAGTTTCAATGTAGTCACCACATATGCTACTTTCCATACCGGCCATGAACCAGTTGAACATATAAGGAATATGATCATTTAATATATGAACTATATGACTCAGAGAAAGTGGGATCAATATATCTGTGACTTATATTCAAAACACAGTACATGAACAGAAATAATAGGTGCAGGAGAACAATTTTTTCCCCTTTCAGGAATTGTTGTGGATGAAAACAAATGTGTGTTCCGGAAATAAGAACAATACTTCAGTTATGTTCTGGTTTGTTTATTCATTTTCGATAATTTTACCATAAGTGAATTTCCTTGTCCTAAAATTTTCATTTCTTTCACTTAGTATATAGGACCAGCCCACAATAAAAGTTACGAGTGGTTACAAATGGTATATTTTAATATCTTGCCCAGTAAAAGAAAAGAAGATTACATCTGCCAGATTTATAAAGTGTTACTGGCCAGACAACAATAAAAAGATATTAATTTCTGCCTCAAAATGTACATTTGTTCTTTTACTTTGCTTGTCACTGCTTATTAGGTACAAAGTTTTTCTGTCTTTTCACATAATGGTGATCACTTGACCCTTCCATTTCATAATACTCTTCAGAACACAACATGGAGTATTTTAATGCTGTTTTTTATTATTTCACAATATCCCTTCGTATATACTCTAGTGGCTGGATCGCGGTTCCTTAATTCATTGAGTGATGTCTTCAAGCTCCCATATGCTAAAGTGTTCTTGAGGATAGAAGTGAGAATGACACACTTGCACTTTCACAAATTTGAAGGCAATTTTATTAACATTTCTAGAGCTCATATAAACAGCATTCTGATAAGTCTGTGTTCAGTCAATGCTCCACCAATCTTGGTCATATAAATTTTTGGTAATATTTCTTAGCTAGAGCATGCAGTTATAATTTGTCTGTTAGAGAATCCTTTTCTCAGAATAGTTTGCCCTACCTTTAAATTAGGTACTTCAATACTGGTAAGTCTGACATTTCTTGAAATGCTGGTAAGTATTTGTTTAACTTAACCTGTTTCTTTATGAATAAAAAGTTACATAAGCGTAAGTGTACGGAATCACATTTTATTCAACGTTAACTAGATTTCAATGTAAATTTGAAATATATTGTTTTCATGAAACATAATGGAGAAAGTGGGGACATTGCTAAAAATAGAAATATAATGTGATGCTTAACAAGATTAGGAACAATATTTTTATTGTGAAAGATATGGAATTGGAATAAATCTGTCTCAGCTATATTTTACACTACTATCTGTAGAAAAACTTTATATTATTTTCTTTTTAATTGCATTGAATTAGTTTGCCCTCCTAGTGACTGTTCATATTTCAAATACATATAGTGTGTATCTCTGTCTTCAGATGTGAACCTTTATTATATTTATCTTAATACTGTAGTTTCTTTATTCTATTTTAACTATACATTTGCAGTGCAACTGGATTCTAACATTCTCATAATTTGAAGGTAGTCAGTTTGTCTTCAGCTTTTAGAATCATTTCTATATGTACTGATTTCTGGTGGTAAGTTATAGACAGTTTTCTTGATTTCACATGATTTTCTGCATGGCTGCAGCTATTCCTCATATTGCATGCTGCGGTAATGTGTAACAAGATTGCAGAAGCCATAAGTACAAGTAATAGATGAATCCTGCTTTCATGTGCACAACTATTTCATTATTTCTGTATCCTTAAATCAGAGCTTTATGTAGATATGATGTGCAAATATTTATAAACTTATTGTCTTCTTTATTAAAAATTTATTCAGACATCTTACAGTTTTTATTTTTTACAATATTGTTTAAAACTGAACACACATTCTCATTTAGAGAAAAAACATAAGTGAGAGTTTGTAGACAGTTTTTTATATTTTAGACTGTGATATCTTTAATGTTCTTCTTGAATGTGACATAGATTTACAATATATACTCTACCCATTCACATTAATCTGACCATCTGTCAAAAGGCTGGATAACCTTATTTTGCAATGCGAACTGCTGCGAGATGTGCAGAAAGAGAGTTGATGAGGTTATGGAAGGTATCAACAAGGATGTGGAGCCATGATGACTCTAGTGCCGTGGACAGCTGTGCTAGGTTTCTCGGTTGAGGATCCGTGGTGTGAACGGCCTCATTGAGGATCTCCCACGATTCTCAATTGAGTTTAAATCTGATGAATTTGTTCCAAGGGTGTAGTACATTGGACACCAGATAAATCACTCCTTTCCCATATTGTGACAACTGCACTGTTTTCCATGTCTCTCCCCCAACATGCTGTTAGTGTTGCCACATGCCACCTGTGACTGATCATTGCATGTTCACATGAGATGTAGGTGTTGGTCATATTAATGGGATTGGATTATGTAGTAATGTGGCTTTTTAATTAGTTATAAGTTGTTATTACAAAACATCAGTCACATGTCTCCTTCATTTGGAGAAGTCATTCCAACATTATGAAGAACATTAAAATGAAATGAAACATGAACAAGAAAATCTTTCATTTATACAAACTGTATGTGATTTAGTTTAAGAGAGACAAACAAACATATAACAACTACAGTTGATAAAACACTATAAATTCTCGCAGTAGTTGTTCATGACAGGGTCGCTTATCATGAGCAATATGATGGTGGATACTTTCTTTGATGGATCTCTGTGAACAATACTAATATTAAAATGCAAATGGGGCTGCTTCTGGCACTCTTTCCTAAGTTAGTCAGACAAGTATCACATTCAACAGGATTAGGTCACAATTTTACCTATTGTTATTTATATTATAAGCACACCTGTCATTTCGTCAGCATTACTCAGGTTTTGTAGATTCTTCAGAAATGGCCATGGAACTATTAGCCTGTGAAAAGAAGCAGTACAACCATTTCGCTGAATTATAATAATGGCTGGCACTTCATTACTTACTGTGGAAGTTTTTTGATCAGTTGTGACAAGTCAGTGGACTTTCAGTATTCCGCAATTCATTTAATTTTAACAGTGGGACTTATCAGTTTCACTCTGAAATTGTTCCTGTCATATTATCTAATGTACATCCTGAAACTCTTGATGAAATCAACAATGAAGCATTTAAGTTTTGTTTTGAAAGTATTACCTTTCACTCCTGGTACTACATGAAAATAACATATCTTAGAAAATACAAATGATCCTGATTTGTGTAACATGCTGGAAAAGATGCCCCAATAGATTTGAAGATAGCTACTCAAACATTTCAGATAAAGTAATGATGAATATGAAGAAATTATGTATTAAAAATAACTTATTTCATTGGTATTTCAACTATAACAAGCCTTATTACCTGAGACAATACTGAGTCAGGTATTCTTTTACTGGACTGTAAGACGAAGAGGAGTTTTTTGATTAATCTTATTAAATCTGATTGCTCACATGGGTACTTCAATGTCTTTTAAGAAATTGTGTGACTGCTAATGCCGCATCGTAATATGAAAAGTTTGTATATGTGCTATCTCAAAAAAGGAAAACAGCTGTGAAATATTGCTTATAGTGAGTATATCAACAAAAGTCACCCGCTTTTGGAAAATATAATTGGATAGATTTAAAAAAAAATGTTCTCACCAGGGAGTGGCAGGAGAAAACACAAATAAAGGTCTTGGTACTAATAAAGCAACTTATTCACTAGGAGTGAAAGGGATACAGATATTAGGAAAAATGAAGGGAATATGGGTCATGAGAGGCAAAAAGTGTAGATAAAGAACCAGAAGAATTATTATTTGTGAATGATTATCTGTAACATTTGACGTCTCCTTCTCTTGTGTCTATCATAATATTTATTGACATCTCCTTCTCTTGTGTCCATCATAATATTTACATGTTTATTAAATTTTATCTGAGTCAGCATTTACAACCAAATTTATTAATTCACTTTGAGGTGACAGTGGTATAATTTACTGTTCTTACTGTTGCATATTTGGAAAAGTGGGTCAGAAAGGCCCCCAACTTCAGTGTGTGTTGTTATTACTGTAATTGTAGTTTGACAGTCCGTTGACTAGTGCCATGTAGGATTGGAACAAAATATACTCATATATTGTGTACAGAGGACTGGTTCTTCATATTTTCTAAAATGTTTTTATATTTCTCTTCAGACATGTTCCTCAACAAATGTATGACTGTCCATAATCATCTTGTGAATGAATGTTCAGATATAAATTTTGCTCCATTCTGAAACAGATAGGGTTTTTGTTTTGGCAATACAACAATGTAGCTCAATGCAATAAGAAGGTTATTTAATAGAGGACTTGCAAATCACAAATTCGCCTTTACACCACTGGTACTAGAGCAGGCGTCACATATCTTGGCGGGTGGTGGGGGAGTTCTGCGCGTCCAGCAGTTAGTGGTTGGGGGAGCCAGCTGTGGGCCGTGACAGTGTATCCACATTATGCGCTACCGCTCCATTCGATTGTTGGGTACTGAGTGCTGCCTGTTGCAGTATGTTTGCATGCAGGAAAGGTGACGAGTACAATAATACTTACTGTATATGTCTTTGTGAGAAAGGCATTGTCATTGAATCGTCTGCCTCTTAAACTCTGGAGTTGTATGAAATGTGTAAAAATAAAAAAGCTCTGAACATTGGCAAGAATAATAGATAGACTTGCCTTGTTTATTTTGTCTGTCGATCAACACAAGAATACCGTGATGAGTAACTGGGAAAACTGCTGCGCTTTTATTTATCTTTCCTACTCTAACTCAGAAAATTCAATCTTCTTGTGCTGCCTCGAAAAATAAAATTTGAAAAGTAGAAGAAACCTCACGAAAAAATGTATACCTACTGATACTCAAAATGATTTTTATATTACACATAAAATGTTTTGAATAGAAAAAAACATTCCACATGGGAAAAATATATTAAAAAAGATGCTGCGATTTGCCAAACGAGAAAGCTCTGGTAGATACACACAATAAAAAACACACAAACTTCAAGCTTTCGCAACCCACGGTTGTTTCGTCAGGAAAGAGGGAAGGAGAGGGAAAGACGAAAGGATGTGGGTTTTAAGGGAGAGGGTAAGGAGTCATTCCAATCGCGGGAGCAGAAAGACTTACTTTAGGGGGTAAAAGGGACAGGTATACACTCGCATACATATGTGTGTGTGTGTGTGTGCGAGTGTATACCTGTCCCTTTCTCCCCCTAAGGTAAGTCTTTCTGCTCCCGGGATTGGAGTGACTCCTTACCCTCTCCCTTAAAACCCACATCCTTTCGTCTTTCCCTCTCCTTCCCTCTTTCCTGATGAAGCAACCGTGGGTTGCGAAAGCTTGAAGATTGTGTGTTTGTTTTTTATTGTGTCTGTCTACCAGCTTTCTCGTTACGTAAAATGTTTTGCAATACGTGTCAGTACTGGGAAAAATTGTGGCACATTCAGGGGTATTTCTGTTTCCCTTTCGACCCAGAGAATACGTTCACCCTGTGATGGCTTACCATCTGTAGTAAAAATTATTTATTTGGATTGCAGGGGAAATATGCGCACATGTGAAATTTTTATATGCAAGTTTTTTAAGTGACCTAAGCCAACGTCTGAGCAGTCTACATGTGGAGCATCTTTTCGGCACATAGCTGAAAGAATCATATTTCAGAAAAAAAGAGCCTGTCATACATTAAAAATCATTATTATTAAAAAAACCAAAGGCACTTTCTGTTTCTATACACCTCACAACAAATAATTTATAGTTGTTGATACTGTGTCTATTGTACATAGTTATTGTCATACATAATATAAAACGTGTTGACACGTGTTGTTTGTTAGGACTAATTTTCAGGAAAGCAAGAACAACTACTTTATCAGAAATGAAGACAGGAGACCAACTAGCATAAATATGAACAAAATTTTACATATTTTGATGGATAATTCAATAAGAAAATCGATGAGTGTAATCACTGAAGACAAGCTTTAAACAAAGTCCACAACAAAATTGTGTAAGAAAGTAAAATATTTTTATAATTACTTCATCAGCCAGGCAAACCTAGACTCAAGTTATATAATATAGGCTTATAATTTACAATATATGTTTAAATTCTTACTGCACAATTGCAGTACTGTCACAGCTATCCCAAAACATCATCTTCATCCTCGCTGTCTGATAAAGACAAATCCGAATTGTGAGGATTATTTTTGAAATGCTTCATCACTGTGTCTCTGTCGATTTCCTTTTCAAAATCATCTTCCTGGAGTGTTTCCGAATGTCTGACATAGTTTGCCCATACAGAGGTGCTTGCATTGTCCACTGCTTCATTTGTGAGTCTTTCCATGTGAGCAATTCGGAACGTGCTGTTTCTTTCTGAGATATGGGTTTTAACTTGCGCCCATACCATCTCAATAAGATTGTAGTGGCAGTGATATGGTGGTAACCTGATCACTCGATGACCATGCTGTCTTGCCAGTTCATCTACCCCGTAAGTGCGGTATTTAGGCGTGTATGCATTTACAAGCATGAGTAACTCTGCCCTCGTCTGTGACACTGTGTGAGGAATTAATAAGTAAATAATTTCATCCTTCCTAGTATTTGAAGTAGGAGCTTTATTCACTTGTACAGAGTGCACTTTTGCATTGTCCATGACAATAACAGAATTCTCTGCCATGTACGGAAGTAGTTGTTGCACAAACCACTGCTTGAAGACAGCATAGGTCATTTCACAGTGATAGTCATCTGATTCCTTTGTATTCGATGCTTTAAATATTAATTTACTCTCTGGTATGAAGCCTGTCTCTGAAGAATCAGTGTGAAGCACAATAAGGCATCTCCATTTTCCCACAGAAACCTTCAGGCTACCAACATCGTCACTTGTCTTCCAGCACTTTGGTCTTTAATGGTTCTGGTGAACTTACGTTTTATTGAGATAATAAATATGTGCTTTTCTGGCTTGTTTTATTTTGTGCATTTCTCTCAAGAACACAGTTCTTGCAGCTACAATGTCACTTATCTATAAGAGCAGTTTTCTTCTGTCATTGCTCTTTCTGTATTTAAATCCCATCACCCTTAATATTCTGAGCATAGTAGATTTGCTGCCATTGAAACTTTCAGCTTCTTTCATGTAGGAACATAATTTATCTGCCACAGGGTATTCACCTCGGCTAAACATGTCGAATATTTTGCACCATAACACATTCTTGTTGAAATCGTCTAGCTCACTTATGAATTTCTTTCTATTTCCGGCGCTTACCAGGCGACTTAAAAATGGGTTATTCATTCTCTTCAGTAGATGCTTTGGCGTCGTTGGTGGTCCATTGAACAGCTCTCAAACTGATACCACACCCCTCAGCTATTAGTTCTTGGCACTTGGCAAGACTGGGCGATGCTTTTTTGTCAGCTGTGGCTTCCGCTTCCAACTCCCGCCAAAAGAACTGATGCATGCAAAATATTATTTCTCTTGCCTGCCTGTGTAATACTGGGTGAGATTTGTTGTTCCCACTCATATTACCACAATGCCTTGCAATAACTTACGGAAAAGCATCACACACAATACTAAAACCAGTCGTAAACTTGCTCCACACAGAACGACATTAAATTGGGCGCTCGCTACGGCTGACTCCTATTGGTCGGCAGGTCACATGACTTCCGTGCTACTGTGCATCTGGTCCTCACCCACCAAGTTACATGACGCTCGCTCTAATAATGCAAGAAGTGATGGTAAACACTCATCATATTGTTTATATAGTGAATAGTCAAAAACACATAAAAACAGAAATAGCTGAGCCTCTCATCTTGGGAGCTAAAAATGCAAATCAGACATGTACACGTGCATAATCATGCACGTCCAGATTGTCATGGTTGTTGCGGTATCTGCATCCCAGCCATGAACCACACTTCCCTATGCACCTCCCATCATTGTCTCTTCCCATCTCACTTTTCAGATATGAAATAAAACAAAGCCAGTGTTTGTGGACTGCGGATGACAATAGATTTATCATAATGTATTTGACAAATAACAGTGACCCCACCTACTTACATGAACAGATAAAACCTAAATGTGTACTAAAATCAATTTTGCTTTCAAGATTTCTTCAGAAGCACTAGTGTTACACTTTTCCTTTACCAAGGGCCATGTTCTATGGCAACCCGCAACATCACTAATTATTGAGAACTTGGCTAGGCACAGAGCATTCATAAATTATGCATCATCTGAAAACCATCTTGTAGCATTTGGTGGCGGGGGTAATTGTATTACCACTATCACTTTCTCTCTTTAAGTTTTCAGTTTTTGAATAGTGCTGGGTAGGAATATCTATCAGTTTGTCACTATATGAGCTATAATTACTCTGATTTTATCACCATGGTCATTTTGCAATACATGTGTGATGAAGATATTTGTTACTTAATTCTTTTTTTAGTATGGGTGTTCTCAGAATTTTAAGACTAGACCTCTCTGTGATGCACAATTCCACTTTTGTAGTGTCTGCCACTGGGATAACTCTCTAACGCTCTTTTTTACCTATACATATTGCTGCTAATATTCGTATTGGGTCTTCAGCTGGATCATACTATCATATTGACACACCATTTCTGTGATCCATCTGAGTGCCATTGTCAGGTGAGAATGCTAAGTGGGTTTCTTTCATATCCTCCTACCCTTCCCCCTTGACCCCCTCCCCCCCCCCCTCCCCCCTTGTAGTGGTGTTGTGGGTTTTTACTTCATCAGTGGGAATAGAGGTGCTGTTCATATAAGACAAATTGGTAATAACATTGCATGGAATTATTTGTAATGCAATGGCTTGAGTTCTACATTGTTTATGACAACCAGCAGTGTTACATTACTACTAGACAGCAACTTGTCTTAATTTCTGGGTACAAATTAATTATATTAAAATATATCCAGTGTTTTTAAGACTCATTATCACTATGATCATTTCCCACATAATTATCACACTTTTCACTGATAACACAAATTATTGCTCGTTTTCTCTCAGAAATATTAAAATTATTTATTGTAAATTAACTTTGTCATAATATTTCAAGGGCAGAGTCAGTGCACAGTTATAGTTTTGCACTGTACTTGCATGTTTAATTCAGGAGTAGCAGTGATTTTTAACTATCTTTCCTGAAGACAGATTTCAAAATTTTCATTTTAACATTTCCAAAAGTAGTTACCCCACAAACACATCTTTATCTTCAACACCTGAAATAGCTTTATTTTCGTTGCAACAAATAATATTTTGCTACTCAACTTAAATGTGAAAGCAATCCTGATAAAAAAGAAACTTAACTCAAAACAACGATTAACATTAAAATTTTACAAATTAATTAATTTATTTTGTTGTTACTGACCTGGTGAAGGCTTTATCTTGTGGCATAAAATTTCTGTGCCACTAGAAGAACAGCTGTCATCTCACACCCAATCTCTGCGTCACTCGTGCAACAAAGGAAACATAAAACAAAAACTTCATAGTTTTTGTATTACATTGTTATTACTGTAAAACCATTAAAATGTATATGTAACACATTATACAGAATACTTTACAATATATTTGGAGCCAAAAATTTTCACAATGGTACAACCTAAATTCTGTATCACTTCAAACACATATCTTAAGACTGCTGCCATATACACCACAGAAATAGTATTTGAAATGATTATATGATCCATGTGCACAGTGAGAAGAATATTATCATTTAATATGCTGGAAAATTTATGCTGTCATGGACATGTTGCTCTTTGTTCTTCCCTGCCTCCTCTATTAACCTGACCTGGAAATGGTCCCAAACTGATGAATGACATTCAAGAATTGATTTATGAGTGTTCTGTAAGCTACTTACTACATGGATGAATTACTGTTCCTTAACACTCTTGCCATGAGTTTGTCTGGCCATTGCTTTTCCTACAGATAGTTTTGTGTGGTCAATATATTTCAGCTCACTCCTAAGGTTTTTACCACTTTTGCTGGTTCAAGGATATCTGCTATTAGTGTAATCAATCAGTAATGGATCTACATGCCTATTTATGTGTACCTTAAAATTAGTTATGTTGAGAGCTAATGGTCGTTTCCTTTAAGAGTTGTTGATCTTCTGGAAATCTTCTGGCATTTTGCTACAGTCATGAGATATTGCGGCCTTCCTGTTAAGAACAGCATTTTTCAAAAACAGCCTTATGGAGCTTGCAGAAATATCCATTAGATTATTTATATAGTCATAAACAATAATTGTGCTATAATTTTCCCTTGAGATTCTCTCAAAAAAGATCTGGAAGTTACATGCTGTTAAGAATGGTGTGTTATGTTGTATATAACAGCCAATCTTGAGTCCAGTTCTAAATGTTGTCTGATATTCAGTAAGCTAGCATCTTGTTCACTAAATGACAGTACAATACTTTATCGAATGACTTCTGAAAATCTTGAAACACTCCTTCAACCTGGACTCCATTGTCCATGCTGCTCTGGATCTCATACGTGAACAAAACAACCTTTTTCAGAAGATCTATCTTCAAGGAATCTCTTTTTATTGTAGAGATTTTTGTTCTCTGAGAGAGTCAGAATGCTTTAATATAAAATCTGTTATATAACTGCATGGCAGAATGACACCCATGATAAAGGCCTAGAATTATGTGTATATGCCAGTGACCTTTTTTTAAAAAAATGGGAATGGTCTACTCTTTTTTTCAGTTGCCTTCGACCTTATGTTTCTCCAGGAAACTACAATAAACAGTTACTAGAAAAGAGTAATTTCATTCTTGTGATCAAAGAATCTTGCAGTAACTTCCTTCCACGGTTGAGCAGTTTAGTTGATTTTCTATGCTGTGATCGTTTCTTGTAATATCTGCCATTTTGGCATTTGTTATATGATTGAAAGGTGTACCACATTACCATCTCATAGCCATGAGACAATTTCAGAAGATCAAATTCAATGTTACAGCCTTATCTCTGTCTTCTTCTGTCTGAGTGATGAGTGAATCGATGATTTTGATCAGTTCTCTGATTTAATATAAAATGAAATCTTAGGGGTTTTGGCCTGATCAATTGGCAAAATTTTATTTTCAAATTGCTTGAATGTCTCTCACATTGCTCTCTGGTCATTTTGGCTTTCTAGATTTTCTCAACAGAATGTTGACTTCACTGAATAGTTCTCTTTGCTTATGTATCAAACACTCTTGAACCATCTTGGATCTTTCAAACACATGTAACATTGTTGGGCACATGCTGTTCTAAGATGTATTATTTATTGGCAATATACTTCCTAGATAGAAGAAGTGATCTACTTGCTCCAAAGGTATTATGGAGATATTGAAATCTGGAAAGGCAGTGCCAGCAGTAGGCTGTGTGAGTACCTCTGTTTTAGGAATGTTGGTGGGCAGGCAAAATTACTCTTATACATTACTGATACCATTTACAGAGAATTGCAGCTGTGCAGTTGCACGTGCTAGAAAAGCATTGGCATCTGCATATTGCATATCATATATAAATGGATGCAACTTGTATACCCTTTAAAAAATAGTCTGGACTGTTTAAGAAGTCCTTCATAAAATCCTCATTGCTTACAAATGTTGTCTCATAAAGCGTGGCTGCAAGGTGTAGGGCAAACAATGTTGGCACGAGGACACATCCATGTTTGAGTCCATTAGTAGTAGGTAATTTATCAGATGTTTCATTCTGATGTAGCACTTGCTCAATGTTTCGTTCTGATGTAGCACTTGCCCATACATGCCCACATGGAGATCTTGAATTGTCCAACAAAATGTTCAGGGCAACTGTAACATTAAGATCGTCCACATACCTTCTCTGGGCACCATATCAAATATATTTTCTAGGTCTTGTGTTGTTCTATGCACTTCACATACAGTTGTCACACAGAAGATCATATTGGTAATGGTCTGGAGGGATGAAATCCACACAGAGATTTGGGAAGTACAGTCTTGGAAAGAGTCTGGAAGAGATTCGACACACTGCCGCAAAAATTTTTAATAGCAACAGAGAGCAAGCATCTCCACAGTAATTATCACAGGTGTTTAAGTTGCTTTGTTTAAAGATGGTGACAATTGTGAAGTTCTTCATGTCAGCTGGTACCTTATGGGCTGCCTACATTAGAAGAAGTAGACAGAAGAGTCTGGTTTTAAGAGGCAAGCCACCATTTTGAGTGATATCTGTGGGATTGTTATCAGTTTCACACTGTCTAGATCATTGATAAATTCATAAAATGTTGGTGGGACTGCCATACATGGTTGTGGTGTAGTTGTGGAACATGTTTTGAGGAAGTCACCAGCAACAGTAGAACCATGGTTCAAGAGTGTGTTGAAGTGCTCTGTCCAATGACTCCAAATGCCCTGACTGTCGGTGAGGATAGTTGTCCTGTTGTTGACAAACTTTTGCAAGTCCATGGTATCTGACAGACTTTGGAGTTCCTTGGTGTTTTGCTGTGACCAGTTGTCCTTGATTGTTATTTCAATTGAATATTTCTGGTTTGGCTCTAGAAAATGTTTTCTCTTTTCTGTGGAGGATGGACCTTGAGCAAGAGATAGTTACACATCCCACTTGACACTTATGACACTCTCAACAAGTTCATTAATGCCATCAAACCAGTTATTTCTCTTCTTTGCACTGAAATTAATGACCTCTGCTACAGTCTTTCTGGTCAAGTTTTTTTAAGTGGTCCTCTACTTTTCATCTGTTGCTTTAGCTGATGTTTTGCTAAGTTGACCTAGAAGTGTGTCTTGCAAGAGAAAGTGAACAGTTTTATTCTGCAGGCTGTTGATGTACAGTTTCCTCCTGAAACGATTTAAAAACTGGGCTCACAGTTTATGATGTATGAGAAACATACAACTAATGAGCAGTTTGAGATCAGTCCAGCAATCATTGAAGTTGCAAGCTGTTTTTGTGGTCAGGACATCTTCTTGTCACACTGCCAAATAATGATATTCAATGAGATGCCAGTGTTTGGAGTGCAGATGCATCCATGAAGTCTAATAATGATTAGGTAAGCAGAGTTGCATATTAGTGATACAACGATTGTGCTCCACACAAACCAAGAAGTAGCAGCCCATTTGCATTGCAATTTCCAACATATTAATTATCCATGACGTTTTCCCAAAAATTATTGTTTGTTCCAAGCAAAAGCAGAGGCAGAGATAAGGATGATAAAACAATATCTCCAAAGAGATCAATTCAAAGAGTCATAATATTTTCCGAGGTTAATCAATGTTCTTTAAATATTTTTGTTTTCACTGCAAATCTTACACCATGGATGTGTGGTTCATCTGTGTTCTTTCGTTTCCAGAAGCTAGTGTGCCCTGAACTAGTCTCACTAATGTGCTCTTTGCCTGATAATATGGTTTCACTTTAGCCAGCAATGTCTACATCTAATCTAACTGTCTCATGGGTGGTGAGAGTTGTCCTTTCTGGTCTGTTGCCGTTTAAGTCCAATATGACTGAAAAGGTGCCGAACTCACTGCAATTTACTGCAGTTATGGTGTCCTGAATCACATGTCTCATATCCATGTGCTGTGATAAATAGTTCCAGATTCATAATGAGTGGCTGATGACTGTAAAACGAAATAATGCAAATCCTGCCATTTTTATTAAAGTCCAAGGCTGGCAGTAGCAGGCTTGAGTGAGGCAGGAAGCTGTTAGTCTGGACCAGCACAGTGGCAGCAGGTGTGCATGGGTCACCTTCATAAGAACTCCCGTAACACTTTAGGATCCAATCCTGCAGTTGCAAATGGGTAGGCCTAGTTAGTTTAACCATTGCCCATCCTGTATGGCAAAGGCTGTGGAAAAGGTAGTTGCACTTGGGCCTGGCTGGGAATCTGCACCAAAAAGGTCACTCCTAGTCTGAAGATAAAAACCATGGGATACTATCACCCCACTTACATGGTATTGCCAAAACCCAAGCCAGTAAAATTTCTCAATACTACTTCTGGGTGGTCATCTGAACACTTCAAAACTTATTCTGGAAATCCACTTGTAGTTGTCAGTTTTCCAGTTCTGCTATTGATTTTTGCTTCTATGTAAACGAAACCAGTTTTGAAACATGCTCAGGTTTTCAAGTTAGGTCTTGTTTTCAGAATATACAATTAATAAGGACTTATTGCACAGTGAAGGAGAAGCAGAAATACTAGACTGTGCTTGAAGCCTTCTACATGTAACATTTAAGTGAAGAGCAATAATGACTTTGTTGACTGAATCACCAATTGGATCAGCTGTTTTCCAGATGCCGTATTTAACTGGGCTTATAATCCACTTTAGATCTTAACACGTAAGCACAACAGCGAAAAATGGTTCCAAAATTCGGTTTTCATCTTTCAGAAGAGGTGTCATATGCAAATGTAATGAATATAATGATAACTACTGGAACATGACATTGCTGTCCTGAGTGAAAGTGAAAAAGATTTTCATGATATGCTGAATGCAATGGACACTCTAATGAGAACAGAATATGGGTTGAGAATAAATCGAAGAAAGACAAAAGTAACAGGAAGTAGCAGAAATGGTTAAGTAATTCTACTACCTTGGCAGCAAAATAATCAATGAGGGACAGAGCAAGGAGGACATCAAAAGCAGACTAGCCTCAGCAAAAAGGGCATTCTTGGCCAAGAGAAGTCAACTAGTATCAAACATTGGCTTTAACTTGAGGCAGAAGTTCTTGAGAATGTGTGTTTGGCACACAGCATTGTATGGTAGTAAAACATGGACTGTAGGGAAACTGGAACAGAAGAGAATCAAAGCATCTGAGATGTGGTGCTACAGGCGAATGTTGAAAATTAGATGGACAGATAAGGTAAGGAATGCAGAGGTGCTGTGCAGAACCAGAAAAAGGAATTTGTGGAAAACACTGACAAGGAGAAGGGACAGGATGACAGGACATTGTTAAGACTTCAGGGAATTACTTCCATGGTCTACATCTACACTGATACTCTGCTAGCCACGGAACATCGCATGGTGGAGAGTACCATGTACCACTACTAGTCATTTCCTTTCCCATTCAACAGAGTGAGGAAAAAACAACTGCCTATAAGCCTTAATTACTGGTACCTTATCTTCATGGTCCTTATTCACAATGTATGTTGGTGGCAGTAGGAACGTTTAGCAGTCAGCTTCAAATACTGGTTTCCTAAATTTTCTCAATAGTGTTTGTTGAAGCAAATGGCCTTTTAAGGGATTCTTATTTGATTTCCTGACCCAACCTACTGGTAACAAATCTAGCAGCCCTGATCTGAATTGCTTCAATGTCTTCCGTCAGTCTGTCGTGGTATGGATTGCCAACACTCAAGCAGTAGTCAAGAATAGGTTGGACCAGTGTCCTGTATGTGGTTTCCTTTACAGGGGAACAACTCTTTCCTAAAATTCTCCCAATAAAGTGAGGTCAACCATTTGCCTTCTCTACTGCAGTTCTCAAATGTTTGTTCCATCTCATATCACTTTGCAACATTACACCCAGATATTTAAACAACTTCACTGTGTCAAGCTGGACATTAGCAATACTGTATCTGCACATTACAGGTTAGCTTATAGCAATCCTGTCATAAAAAAGTGTATGAGTTTACACTAGAGTGAATGCCTTTATGCACACCTCATCTCATAAGACTACATTTCTTCATGCAGGTTGAAAAAGCTTATATAACAACACTATGATGCAACCAGCGTACTTCACAAAAATATGGTACATCACTGCAATCATACCCCATCTTTGCTAGGAAATATTTGAACTGTCAATGTCCCAAACCATGCGATCCAAATTTTTTTAACTGTTTTTACAACAATGTCCATGAAGCCACTTGTTTTGGCATATTTTACTGGCAGATTTGTGCAATGACGGCACACTGTATTTCTGTTATTCACTGCCAGGTACCAACTTCTTTTGCTTCTCCCTATCAAAGCAACTACACCTGAGTTTTAACTAACCATTGCAGGAGCTCAACTTTTTGAAGTAAATGAAAGTTTTCCCAACAGGGGTCATGTTTGCCAATAATGTCTCCTAACTAAAAAAGAAAATGTGTCATTGTTTGTGGCTGTATCATTCATTGGCTCTAAATCAAGAAGTTCCTCCATCAAGTTGAACCCTGCATAAACACCTCTCTCAAATACCACAAGCCAGGGGACATCTGTTACATCCATGCATTCACCCAAAATCAGAGGGAAAAAAGACCAAAGCTTTAGTCTTATCTTTCAGTCACATTTCCACTTTGTTTGCCATTTCTTCAGTACACCTGCAAATTCTTCTCCGTGAAAGGGCGGCTGTTTCAAAAACTGAAAAAGTTGCTGGACACAAAATTGTTGGAGCAGCAATAAATACTCTTAACAAATTCCCATTCTGAAGGGACGTGCTGATTTGGTTATCTCAAGAGATATGTGATACCTCACTCTCAGTGGACCTTCATTGTGGATTATATGGTCCTCTTCTGTAAAATGTCAAAAAGGATAGATAAAGTAGAGTGGGCAAAACCACATAATACTTTATAAATAACAGTAGTGTATTCTAGAAATGAAATATGTCTATATGAACATTCATCTTTTTCTGTTTCCTGTTTTATCTCAAGATATTTGGCCTTACTTCCCTCAAAATCCAAAGTAATCATGAATTTCTCAAGAAGGAACTGAAAATGTTGCTGCAGCTGGTACTTATTCCACGCAAATAAAATAGCATTACAAGAAATGTCTGTGAGCCAATTTGTGTTTCAATAAAAAGTAATCTTCTTCCCACTGCGGGATTTGACCTATTTTTGTTTTGAAGATCTTAATCCCTCTTCAACCATTTTCTGCTCACTAATTTTGTCTTACCGTGAATGTCAAAGAGCCTATGACATCAACAACAATTAGAACACAAAGTAAAGAGGCACATCTAGACTAGTGCACATTGGTAACAAAAAAAAACCATGTTAGTGGACAATCAGTGAGGCCCGCCATGGCCACCCACGCCTGTGATAGCACACTAGCCTACCGCTGTACAAGACAGCCAACAGGATGTATGTTCCAATTCAGATTATTGTCTGGGCTTAACCCTAAAAATTTCACAGAATCTATTTCCTATGTTTCTCAATCTTTTTTACTTAGTTTAATTTCCTGTTATTTTGACTGTTTTGTTCTGGACTGGATCACGTGTCTTTCTGGGAAGTCAAGGGTTAATCCACTGAGCTGAAACCATGTTTCTAGATGATCTATTGTGCTGATGATGCATACAGTAATTGTTTTTAATTTTTATTTGTTTGTTTGTATGTGTGTGTGTGTGTGTGTGTGTGTGTGTGTGTGTGGACGACAATACTTTGCTAGAAAGTTGGTAAACTTTTCTGTGCCTTAAACATGTGTCTTTGTGTTACACATCAGTCAACTACAGGTTAGTAGTTGCCCTTCTTCATTTTGTTTGTATCCATCCTGGTATTTCAGTTGTCATAAAATCTGAGCAGAAAATATTAGGTATGAGTTAGTGAAGTCTGCCCTTGATGTGTCTCACTGATCCTAAGAATTATAACTTATATCAGTCAATTACTAAATATGCATTAGTATCCGAAACACAATGTGTTTATCTAAGAAATTATACTGTCTAGTCACATTAATGTGGCCACCTGTCAAGACCCTGAATAATGACCTTTTGCAGTGCAAAGGTTGCAGGAAGAGAGTCAATGATTTTCTGGAAGGTACCAAGAGGGATGTGGAGCCATGCCACCTCCAATGTCATGGCTAGGTGTTGGCAGAGTGTTTGCTTTCAAAGTTTCACACCATACACACCAATGACCATCTGTTCAGTGGGGCACCTGTCACCACTCACTGGTTGTCCACAGTTGTGGACTGGCGTGCAAATTTCAGCCTTCTTTGTTGATGAACAGCAGTGAGCATTGATCCGGGCACCTGCTGTGGAGGCCCATACACAACATAATTCACTGAATGACCTTTAATGGGACACTACTGATAGCCCCATATTTCATGGGGGGGGGGGGGGGGCTGTCAGGTAGTCAACAGTTGCACATTTACCCACCCGTACACATCTCTGCAGATGTTATTCACTTCTGTAATCTATGCCTAGTAGCACAATGACACATGAACAGCTGTTTTGTAAATGCTTCCACCCATGACCCAAAAGCCAATGAACATGCCATTTTGGATATCAAATAAATTGTTCCATTTCCACATTATGACAATGACTGCACTGTTTATCACGTCCCCAAACATGTTTTATATACCCTCCACTGCTATTGAAGCTCTGTATAAAGGAATGTATAGCCAACCTTTTCCCCTGCATTTGCCACCATCCGCAGTTCAGGATTGGCTGAATTCATTTCACATGACATTAGCAGCTATTGTGGGCCCAAGCGTTACATGTGAAGCATAGGAAATTTTGTGTATCTTTGAAGTTTTAAGTAGAGTAATTTCTCAATTCTGTGCTTTTGGCTGTTAGTTTTAAAGCAAAGGGGGAGGAAAACTGTACAGAATTCCTTCCAAAGGGAGAGATGCAACAAGAAGGAAAATACTGGTTGCAATGGGAAAGGTTCCAGGAGCTCAAATTAACCATTCATTTAATTTTATTCTTTTCTGCTCACTTGTCTTTGTCTCCTTTTTACGTTTCTTTTACTTAGGTTCCAATCCTTCTGGGGGGGGGGGGGGGCTAATAGGATGGTCTAATGGTAATTTAATTACAAAATAGAAATCTTAGAGATACAGCTGCCACTGTTAGCATGTAAAACAAAAAATAGTGAGTGATACTATACAAAGTTATTATGAATGGTAAAAAATTTGTCTGATGGACTGTACAGTATAGTTTAAACTTACATCTGTGATGCTCACAATAATAAATTGTACTTTGTTCCCCGCAATATAATAAGTACCGAACGTACGTCATTCAGTAATCGTGATTACTGTGGCTACCTGGCTGCTAATCTGCATTAATACAAATACGGTTGTTACTGTTTCCTACAGCCTACTTTTGATCATAGGCCTAGCTTTATTCAAACACATTTTAAAAATAGTGTATCTTCTTGTACGTTTGTAATCATTCTCCTAGTGTCTTAGAACAATTTGCAGACAAAATTTAATGGAATAGATCTGACAAAAAAATAAAGCATGCATAATCATATAGGCATGTTTATCAGCATATATATATATATTTGAATCCAATCGTTTATTTGGTATAACAAAAGAGACATTGTGCGATTTTTTGTAGCAACAAGTCGCAGGAACAGGAAGCAAGTCAATATACAGTTTTAATTAGCCATGGATTTTTCCTTGCACTTGTGAACTAATATTGGTTTCCATTTGCCCTGCTAACAATTGGATAGGATCAATTTAATGCTAATTACGAAAGCAGGTGTTGAAACTCAACACCACAAAAAGAACTGCAAAATCTGCTTTCGCTATTAATAAAGGATAGTGGTGAAAAACTGAATTTCATGCTCATCACAATGAATGCTTTCTGACTCATTTAGCTTAAATTTGTTGAGACTTTTTGTTGCTAAATATCTGATCTGGTCTGTTTGAAGCCACTGACCAGTTTTAGCAATGCATTAGATGGTTGAGTGCACTTCTTTAATATACAGGGCTTAATGTGATGCAGAAGTCAATGTATCACCAGCGGGGCAGTGGGCCCAAAATGGCAGCCACTGGCAAGTTGGCCGTACTTTCCCTATACATAGCTTTAACCACTGTTGCTGCTACCTGCCACCTGTTAGTGGTTATTGCAAGCTTACATTGAATATAGGTGGTGATCATGTTAACGTGACTGGACAGTGTAATTTTATAACCTATACAGCACTAATTACAGTTGTTATCATTTATTGATGGCGAATCAAACTAATTGTGTTTAATTATTATACACTTATTACAATGTGCAGGTGCATGAAGCTGATGCGTGCTTGGTGCTAGCTAATAAATACTGCCAGGATCCTGATGCCGAGGATGCTGCTAACATCATGCGAGTTATCTCCATTAAGAACTACTCGGATGATATCCGTGTTATCATCCAGCTAATGCAGTATCACAACAAGGTCAGAATCATTGTAATACACAAAAGTACAATATTATAATTAAAACTCATTTTATGCTCAAAATATACTTATGTGTTGATTGTTTTATTACTTTTCCCACAAAGAATTATAAAAAGTGGACTTTCTTATATGCTGCATGAAGATAACTGTAGAAAATAATTCACCGAAAGGAGACTAGTAACATGATGTTTGATACTGGTAACATTAATGTAACACAAATTCTTTTCTTTTCTGTCTTGTCTTGTCTGCCACCCCCCCCCCCCCCCCCCCCCCCTCTCCCCCTGCCTCCCAGCTCTGCTGGAGTCACATTTAAAAGAGAAAACACTAGTCCTAGCTTTAGTTTTTTCCTCAAAGAGGACAAGTAGACTCCAGAATGAGAGAGAGATCCACTTAATGTGAGAACAAAGGGAAAAAAAATGGTAGCCATTCTGTCTCTTTGCAGTTTTTTTACAAGTGAATTTTTCTGTAGATTTTAAGTCTCTAGTGTTCAAAACTACTAATTCTTTTTACTGACAGCTTAGCAAGTTCTGTGCACTAACTTGCCTTGTTGCATTGTTAAAGAAGAATTTTTAGCCTCTTGTAGAAGATAGATAGAGATCTGTATCTTTATCTGTTAGCTTAGTGTTGTTGGATTAAGAGGGGAAACTGAATCCTGTTTTACTCCACTATTTGCTTTTTAGTTCCATGTTACATGCATCATACTCATGATTAACATTGTGATAAGGAATGTGCATACTGGACAATTTAAAAGATATTTATTTGGTTACATACAGCACATTTACAGACTGTAACTGAAAACTTACTATTGTTCAAGAATTACTTTGTTGTGCAGAAGGAGTTCAAAAAGAGAAATCATTTTAATCTACATTTATAAGCACATCTGATATTTGTCAGATATTTTATTTCCATGGGCAGTTTTTGAAAGAGTTTTACAGCTGTGCAACTGGGCATTGTTTGTCACCAGTATACGCCCTTTGTCTAGGCCATTTGTTACTGATAACTTAGTGGTTCTCAAACCAACATGAAAGGCCAAATAGTTTTCACATAACAGGTGATAAATGACATGTGTCATTTAACAGGTGGCTCTACCTTTGATAATATGTGTTTTGCCAGTTACAGGGCTGGTATAGGATATTGTAGGAGGTTGCATAGAGCAAGTCCTATAGCAGGGACAGTCACAGGGGTCAGAATGCAAGATGGCGTCGAGTGAACATTTTTCGTGTAGTGATGTCCCACTTTCTTTAAAAAGTGATAGTGAGATTTGTAAAATTTGTGTGAAGAAGGTCAAAAGAGGTATCTTGTGTGCCGACTGCAAGTACTGGTACCACGATAAATGTGTCAAAGTCAATTTGAAATATATAAAAGACGATCATGACTGGACATGCTGACAGTGCTTTGTAAGTGCCGCAGAAAACGAAATAACAATCATGCTGAAGACGAAAGAAAAAATAATAAGCATGTTAAAAGATGATTTAGTATCAATCAATACAAAATATCAAGAACTTCTGAGAAAATATCAAGAGCTGGAAACTTAATATAAAGCAGTGGATCGTAATTATCGTCTAACTCAAGACAACGCCGTTGTTAATAGTCATTCCGCACAGAAAATGTGGTGTGTGCCGAAAAAAACGAACAAGCAATAACTACATGTAAGTACAGGCCCAGTGATACCATTATCAAACAAATTCTCAGCACTTGTAGAGGATTGTGTTAACACAATAGACATAAACAAACCAGAAAGTAATCACAAAACTCCCGCTAAAGAACCAAAAAGGGACTTGCCAATCTTAAGGTGCACCATAGCGCTTCTTCTGTATGCCGACAGTCATGGAAAAGATCTATTCAAACGTTTTCATGAAAGTATGCCTTCAAAGCATTCAGTTTTTCCAAATATCAATCCTCGTGCAATGTTAAATGCAGTGGCGGCGAATATTACAACAGAAACAAGTCTATTGGACAAAGACGCTCACATTGTGATTATTGGTGGCAGCAACAACTTATACAAAAACGAAAGCAAGACAGCCCTGCAAGGCTTCCGTAACATATTACCAAAACTATTTCAAATGAACATTGTCATCGCAAATGTGCCAGTGCGACATGGTTTACCACTGTGGTCGTGTGTAAACAAAGAGAGTCGACACTACAATTCCGAGCTAAAGAAACTGTGTGATAAATTTAGCCATGTACATTTGATAGACTTAAGTAAGATTCCCCCCATGAACTATGGACCTTGCCATTGGTGGGGAGGCTTGCGTGCCTCAGCGATACAGATGGCCGTATCGTAGGTGCAACCACAACGGAGGGGTATCTGTTGAGAGGCCAGAAAAACGTTTGGTTCCTGAAGAGGGGCAGCAGCCTTTTCAGTAGTTGCAGGGGCAACAGTCTGGATGATTGACTGATCTGGCCTTGTAACATAACCAAAACGGCCTTGCTGTGCTGGTACTGCGAACGGCTGAAAGCAAGGGAAAACTACACCTGTAATTTTTCCCGAGGGCATTTAGCATTACTATATGATTAAATGATGATGACGTCTTCTTGGGTAAAATATTCCGGAGGTAAAATAGTCCCCCATTCGGATCTCTGGGCGGGGACTACTCAAGAGGACGTCGTTATCAGGAGAAAGAAAATGCGTTCTATGGATCGGAGCATGGAATGTCAGATCCCTTAATCGGGCAGGTAGGTTAGAAAATTTAAAAAGGGAAATGGATAGGTTAAAGTTAGATATAGTGGGAATTAGTGAAGTTCGGTGGCAGGAGGAACAAGACTTTTGGTCAGGTGAATACAGGGTTATAAATACAAAATGAAATAGGGGTAATGCAGGAGTAGGTTTAATAATGAGTAAAAAAATAGGAGTGCGGGTAAGCTACTACAAACAGCTTAGTGAATGTATTATTGTGGCCAAGATAGACACAAAGCCCACACCTACTACAGTGGTACAAGTTTATATGCTAACTAGCTCTGCAGATGATGAAGAAATTGATGAAATATATGATGAGATAAAAGAAATTATTCAGGTAATGAAGGGAGACGAAAATTTAATAGTCATGGCTGACTGGAATTCGTCAGTAGGAAAAGGGAGAGAAGGAAACATAGTAGGTGAATATGGATTGGGGGAAGAAATGAAAGAGGAAGCACGGCCAACTTCCTTCCCCATCCTTCCCTAATCCGATGAGACCGATGACCACGCTGTCTGGTCTCCTTCTCCAACCAACCAACCATCTTATAGTATTGCGGATCAAGCCATGAATCTTATAACCATGTAACTGTTGAATCATAAGCAAAGCACTAAATTGTCATACAAACTAGATAATAAAATCATGAACTCCCAGTCCATCAGTGAACCTGTATTACAAGGTGTACCACAGGGCTAAATCCTTGGACCCTTTCGTTTCCTTATATATATTAACAACATTGCACAACCCATTAACTCCCATATTGTAAGCTATGCAGATGACACGTCAATCTTATTCTATGGGAATGAATCTAAAGAGCTCGAATTTCTTGCTGGTGTAACATAAGTAACAAAGTACTTCAATGATCAGGGACTCAAGGTGAATGTCACCAAATCTCAACTACTGACATTTAAAACAGGCGTTTCTCATCACAACAATATGAATAGTGTATGTAATATCTCTGCAACAGAAAATGGTAACAGTAAATTCCTGGGTGTATATGTTGAAGAAAATTTGCAGTGGACACATAAATTTCACATGTGGAAAAATCAGTAGTGCCATATATCTCCTCAGCCGGCTCGCAAAGATAGTTCCTAACCAAGTTCTGAAATTAGTATATTATGGACCACTTTACCCCTTTCTCAATTATGGAATTGAACTATGGGGCTGTACAGCTGATGTACATTTAAAAGGAATACTACTACTACAGAAAAGAGCAATAAGACGTGTACATGGGATGGGACATAGAGATTCATGTCGTGAAGTGTTTGTGTAGCATGAATATCTGACAATATATTCTCTGTATATCTTCAAAATAGTTGTATTTTTCATAAGTCAACCAACAGGAGCTATCAAGGGCAGTGATGTACACGATCACAACACTAGAACAAAGTGTAACTATTTCCGTAACAGACAACATAAAAAATGACTGATAGAAGTCCATATTTAACATGATGCATTAGCATATCAGTTGTAATGTGATAAATGTAAAAAATAGACATAAGAAGCAACAGCTACAGAATACAGTGTATTTTATAAGTATAAATATAACCATAGTATTAAGTCTGACGTTTGCAAAAGCCATCTTTTTTTTTTGGGGGGGGGGGGGGGGCGGTCGGGGGGGGGGGGGGGGGGGGGGGAGGGTGGTCGGTTGTGCACTTCAAAGGTATTCTAGTTTTGGTGCTGTGGTGGGCAATATGTTAGACAGAATGGACCTTATCTCATTTCAGGACATAATTTTAGGAAGTTATCGCCTTGTCAAATTAGCTGATTAATACAATCCAAGATCAAGATAATACTGAGTAACAAATGGTGTACTTCTAAGCTTTTTTTGAGGGATCAGCTGTACCAGGACTGGTACTAGGCTGGTGAGGTAATCACTTCCAATGAAGGCTGAGGTGAGAATGGTGGGGTATTGCTGTAAAAAGACAAATACATTTGCTCTGAATGATAGTGCTGTATGGAAAGGAATGTTTGACATGGAAAGGATAGCAGCTGACAAAATGTAAGTAGTGTTGGTTGTTATTAGCTTTAATGTAAGCAGAAGTGCGTAGCTGACTCTCTATGACAATGAGGTCAACATGAAGGAAAGTGGCATGGGATTCAGAATAATACCATGTGAAATTTAATTGTGAGAATGTATTTAGAGGTTCCAAGAATTTTAACGGGTTAGCCTCACCATGAGTCAATATGGCAAAGATGTCACCAGCATATCCAAACCAAACCAAAGCAGTGGCCGAAGGCTTATGGGTCCCAGGAAAGCCTCCTCTAAATGACCCATAAAGAGGTTGATGCAGGAAGGAGACATCCTGGTTCCCTTGGCCTTGCCCTTGACCTGTTTGTATGTCTACCCTCAGAGGTAAAATAGTTGTTGGTAAGTATGAAGCTGATTGAAGCAATCAGGAAGGAATCAAGTGGGCACTGGTTCAGGTAATGTTCAACAGCAGACAGACCATGTACATGGGGGATGTTGGTATGGAAGGAGAAAGCACCATTGGTGACAAGCAAGATGTGTAATGGGAATAGGACAAGCACAGATTTCAGACAGTCTAGAAAATAGTTGGTGTCTTTAACATAGGACGGAAGTAACATAGGACGGAAGTATTTTTGTTACAGGATGCAGGTATTAATCAAATAAGGCAGACAAACATTCATTAGGTGCTTTCAAGCCAGTAATTATGGCGCAGCTAGGGTGATTGGGTTTGTGGTTCTTTGGAAGAAGGTAAAATGTGACAATGTGTGGTTTGGTGGGGGTAAGAAGTTCTGTTGACTGAGGTGTTAGTCCTTGTGAGTGGCTTGAGGCTTTAAGAGGGGACTGTAGGTCAGTCATCATATCATGCACCCTTGTGTTTTACCTCCTTCCTAAGATCAACAATGTTTTGTCAATAATCTCTGACTTGCGTATTACTCCCTTCTTCCATCCTTAATCAATTTTCAAAATCTTGTTCAGTGCGGTCTCTAATGATCTGTCTTTCCTTCTCATCCTGTCCAGAAAGGCTCCCCAGACCCATTATTCTGGGTGACTTTTTAAAGTATTCCCATTTCATAAATTTGACCAGTCCTTTTACTCCATCCATCTTCCTTCCCTTTTGGCCCTTCTGCCAGAAGAAGGAGCCACTGAATCTGAAAGCTTGCACATTTCCTGAACCTTTATGAATGTACATTCCTGCTACCAAGTAGGGAGTAGATTTTTTATATGTAAATTTACAAAATATACTAATATTTTTCATATCCTAAAAGTTGGCAGTTATTCTATTGGTGAAAGTAGCTGAATCTAAAAGTTTTTACACACCTAAAATATAATTTTTTCCAGTATACTTTTTAATCAGTTTATGTTGATACACCATGGTGTAAAATTCTGACAGTTCAGTGCTGTATGAGCTGTGTTTGCTTCAAAATCGTGTAATAACTTTCACAAAAACATCATTGATACATGATCTGCAATATAACTAATACTGCCTCATCATTGAATTTTAATGGTTGATCATTAATATACAGCAATAACACTAACAGGCCAATGATCAGGCCCTTTGGAATGCTCAAAGTGATTTTTCCTTGTGCAGTTTATGTAATCTCTTTGTACTGCTCAAGCATCATACTGTAACATTTTGGGTATGAATTGGAACTGTGACCAAAGACTCCTTTTCATGTCGTGTTTGCATCACATGGAACAACATGTCATTGTCATGTGGAAATAAATAAATTGTAACTGGTCACAAAAAACTTGCTTTTTAATTCATATCAATAACATCCTGAAATGTTTGCAATTTAATTTAATTTTTTACAATTTCCTGGGAGATTAAAACTATGTGCCAGACTGGGACTTGAACTTGGAACAATTGCCTTTCATGGGCAATTGCTCTACTAATTGAGCCATCCACATCAGGTTTTAGTTTTGTTGGTAGTAATGGTTTTCTTATTGTGAATGGAGATATATAAGAATTTTTTTCATGAAATTTCTGGTATATTTCTTCTTCATTGTACTGATTCCTTTTTTCTAAACTTCTAGTACCAATTTTCTCAACTGCTTTTAAAAAGTAATCATTGAAAACAATTTAATAAATAGTGCCCATAGGGACCAAAACACTGTTTGATATCTTTAAAATCTTCTATTGCTTTAACATCCTCCCTGTTTCCTTTGAGTGTTTGTGCAGTATGAGATCCCTTTTACAATGTTATAATCATAACAAATAAACACAATAAGGCATCAAAATTTTTGGGTGTTGGAGTATTTTCTAAAGATCTGTGAAGCAACTACTACAGTGGCAGAGGTGTGATAAAAAAGTAACTGAAATTTTTTGATTTTATGTGTTTTTATACATCACATTTTCAATTTTTTTTATGTCGTTGGTTCACGTATTCCTTATATATGTTTTCATTTTCAGCTGATTTGAATATTTAGTTTGACAGTCAAAACAGTTATACGCATGTGTTTTTGAGTGCTCAGTAAATTTTTATTTCTGAGAAAGATGGATCATAGAATTTGCATTAAATATTGCCTGAAAAATGGAAAAAAGTGCAGCACAGTATTTGAAATGCTGACTATGGCCTTCAGCATATTTGCTATGACTTGGACAAGAGTTTACAAGTGATATAAATGTTTCGAAGAGGGTTGAGAAGAAGTTGAAAATGACAGCTGCCCTACATGCCTCAGCCCATCGACAATCCCCAACAACAATGTGGAAGAAGTAAAGAAAATGGTTCTGGAAAATCGCCAAATTACCATCGGAGATGTTACTGATGATGTCAGTATATCCTTTATCTCAGCCAAGCAATGTTTTCTGAAGTTTTGGGCTTGTAAACTGTATCAGGAAAGTTTGTTCCAAAACTGTTAGATTTTGACCAAATATGACATATACATCACTCAGGAATTGCTGAATGAAGTCAACCATGAACCAGAAAGTTAACAAGAAACTAAAGAAAGTTATAAAAAGTGATGAAACTAATACCCAATCATTCCACAGGAAACTGCCTGAAGAGCCAAGACTGAAAAAAATTGGCAGTTTTGATCAGATGTGAAGCTTCTTCTCACTGTTTTCTTCTATTACAGTGCATTAGTGCAATACGAGTTCCCAGCTTGTTGTTGTACGGTCAGTAAGGAACCATACCCAGAAGTTTCACACTGTTTGTGTGAAGTAACCTTCAGAAAACAACCAGAATTGTGGCAAAATCACTTTTAGAAACTGCATCACGATAATGCTCTCGGTTCACACCTCAATGCTTGTTAGTGATTTTTTTGTTAAAAAACATGACTGTTATGTTGTGTAAGCCACCATATTCACTGGACATGACCCCATGTAGCTTTTTGCTGTTCATAAGGCTGAAGAGAACTAAGAAAGGACATCATCTTGCCAGCATTGATGAGATAAAAACATAATCACTGAAAGAGATGAACACCATAATGATATTTGAGTTCCAGAAATGCTTCCAACTGTGGAGAAAGTGCTTGTGCAATTGTATTATATCTGAAGGGGATTACTTTGAAGGGGACAAAATTGATGTTGATGAATAAGTAAATAGTCTTGAGAAAAAAACAAAAATTCCCATTAATTTTTTATCATGCCTCCTAAAATTGTTCCAGTTGGAAAAAAATCACATGCACTTTTAGTAATAAAAATCAGCTGTTGTTGATTCTGGAACAGAGAAAGACTAGATTTTAATGATCAATGTTGAGATCACTAGAGGGATAGCGTACACTCAATTTGAGAAAAAGGCAGGTGAAATGAAGGTTAAGGTTTCGCATCTTGTCAAGTATGAGGTCATCACAGATTTGATAACATGAACCATCACAGCATTTGCTTGAGAGATGTAGTGGAGTAATGAAAACCTACAGCTGAGTTACCAGTCAGATATTTGATCCCCCCCCCCAATGCAAGTCCATCGGCTAACCACTGTGGCACCCTGGACTAGAGATCCCACTGAATAGGGATATGAAAGGAAATTGGCAATATTCTTTCTCAGATGAAACACTCTGGCTTTTTCCTTAAACTGTTTAGGAAAATCACAAAAAAAGAAATGCTAAATCTGTACAACTCCTCCTCCTAAGAGTCCAGTATTTCAATCACTATGTTGAATTAAGCATTACTTGTGATTTGAACACATAATGGATGTTATTCTTGAACCTAAAAATAGTCTGTTCGTGTACAATTCAAGAAATGTTTCATATCTGAAACATGTTCTCTGACGTTAGCTCATGTGGTCTTAGTATCACAGGACCATGAACAATTCATCTAGCCAAGGCAAAGTCAATCAGTGGAAAATCCAGGGTGGAATAACAACAGTATTACAAAAAGGATAGACTGCTACTCACCTTGTAAGGGAGACATTGAGTCACAGACAGGCATAACAAAAACACTGCTATACATTAAACCTTTTTACCAAAAGACTTTTTTCTAAAGTAAATAACACATACAGAAGCACAACTCTCACATATACATGACCACTATATCTGGATGTCAAGGATGGATTACACATAGCAATTGCACCTCATGGGAGTAGCCAGGTGCTGTGAATGGTACGGATGAGAATGAGGCTGGGGCAAGGAGGGAGAGGGGTAATAAGATAGGTGTGGGAAAGGTGTAATGCTGCTTTTGTGAGTATGCAGGGATGCAGTGGGGAGAGGATAGGGGTGCTAGGTGTAGTCAGGAGGTTTGGGGGTGTGGGAAAGGAAAAAAGTGAGGAGAGGAAAAAGACTAAAAAGACTAGTGGGTGTATTGCTGTAACAGAAGGCTGTGTAGTGCTGGGGTGGTGACAGAGAATGGGTTAGATTGGTGAAGGGCAGAGACTGGTGAAAATTGAGACCGGGGGGGGGGGGGGGGGGGTACAGGATTGTTAGATGTGTTTGCAGGGAGAGTTCTCACCAGTGTGGTTCAGAAAAGCCTGTGTTGGTGGAAAGGATCCAGATGACACAGTCTGTGAAACAGTCATTCTAGTGAAGCACATTGTGCTGGACAGCATCTTCAGCAACAAGATTTTCCAACTGTCTTGTGGCCACAGTTTGTCACCCCCCATTCATGCAGACAACCAGCTTGTTGGTTCTCATACCCATGTAGAAGGCAGCACAGTGGTTGCAGCTTCCTTTGTTGATCATATGACTGCTTACAGAAATAGCCCTCTCTTTGATGGGGTAGGTAATGCCTGTGATCAGACTGGAGAAGGTAGTGGTTGAGTTGGAAGGATGTATGAAAGAGGTCTTGCATCTAGGTGTTTTGCAGGGTTATGAGCCATGAGGCAAGGGGTTGGTAGCAGGGGTTGGTAGCAAGGGTTGAGTAGTGATGACCGAGGATATTGTGTAGGTTTGGCAAGTGATGAAATACCACTGTGTGAGGGGTGACAGGAATGGCATGTAGGGTATTCCTCATTTTGGGGCATAACGAGAGGTAGTCGAAACCATGGTGGAGAATGTGATTCACTTGCTCCAGTCCGGAGTGGTACTAAGTCGAGAAGAAAGTGCTCCTTTGTGGCCAGACAATGCGAACTCGGAATGTGGCAGGAAGTTGGAAAGACAAGGCATGGGAGATCGGTTTCTGTACAAGGTTCAAAGGGTAATTTCGGCCTATGAAAATCTCAGTAAGATCCTGTGGGAGTTGGGGCCAATAGTGAAAAGCACACACCCACAAGCAGCACTATACTTTCCCCCACCTTTACCCTGATATCCCTCCCTCATCCCACTCCATCCTCCTCCGTACACCATCCACCCACAGATTGCTTCTTCCATGAGGCACAGTTGCTATGTGCAATCCAATCTTGATGGCCAGAGATAGTGGTCATTTGTGTGTGAGTTGTGCTTGAGTGAGTGTATGTGTGTTTTCTACTTTAGACAAAGGCCTTTTTGAGGAAAGTTTAAAGGTATGGCAGTCTCTTTGTTGCGCCTGTCTATGACTCAACGTCTCTTTTATGTGATGTGTAGCAATCTATTCCTTTCCTAAGATTGTCATATAGCCAAAGCTTGCACATTACTTCATTTTGGGCTGGCACAATGAAATCCTTCACACACAGTCCTACAAGTGACAATTTTAATAAAATATGGTACATGTGTGTCCACTTTATATATAGTCACTTCAGTATCCACAAAGTTCATATATGTAATTTTTCCTTGCAAGCTAGGAGCACTGACATCACTCTTGATAAAAACACTCATCAGCCAGAACATTATATCCACTGATAGACTATTGATATAAACCTCTCCAGGTGACAGCAGCATCACCTAATGAGGAACGACTGCTAGTCAGACACACACGTAGTTCATTGTAATATCAGTGAGCATGCTGTCCGTGTGTAGAATGGGGAAGCACGATATCTATCTGAGTCTGATTGAGGATATATTGTGATGGTGCAGAGGCTCAGCATGAGAATATCAGAAACTGCATGACTTGGAGGGTGTTTGAAGAGTTCTATCATGAGTGTCTTTAACATGTTGTGAAACCAAGGTGAGACCATGTCCAGACGTTGCGGGGTTACAGAAGCTGGATGTCATAGGCTGGGCAGACTGTTAAAACAGGACAAGCAGCGAAATGTGTCAGAACTAACACCAGACTTTAATGCTGGGCAGAGTACGAGTGTGCCTGAACAAAAATTGCACCAAACACTCCTAATGATTGGCCTCCAAAGCTGACAACCCATTCATGTGCCAGTATTAACATCATAACATTGACAAGCATGCCTATCTGAATGGTGTTATGTGACAGAGATTGTCATGGTGGCCAATGAGCATTGTGCTGTCCTAAGGATCTGATCACAGAATAGCATATTCCTAATGTCAAACATTCACCTCATTTCAACTTAACCTGTATCACTGCACCTGAAGTATAGACTTGGGCATTTTATAACTCCTGTTATTGTCAATAAATATTGTAACTCTTCTCCCTGTATGGTCAGATTAAATATGTAACAATAGAAAACCAGAAAAAAACCTTTATGGTGAAAAAAACACGTTCTTAAACCCTTCATGCCTTTTACCAATGGGAAATAATGTGAACTGATGGGGGAAATCCTTTAACAAGCTAAAAAGAGATGAACATTTATGTTCTGCAAATGACTATGGTGTGAGAAACATAGAGTAATTCATATTTTATCACTTGTTAGGGTTCTTTCCTATTCCATTCACTTATGGAGTGTTGGAAGAATGATGAATAGAATGCCTGTATGCAGACTGTAATTTGCGTCCTTTTTTATGTATGAGTACTCTGTGAATGATATATAGGATGATGCAGTATATTCCTGTATTCCTCACTAAATACTGGTTCTTTGAACTTTATAAGCAGGCTTTCACAGGATGTCTTGCATGTACCTTCAAGAATGTGCCAGTTTCAGTTTTTCAGCATTTCGTTGACACACTCATATGCAAACTTGTGACCATTCGTACTTACTTCCTTTCTTTATGTGCATTCACTATCTGCAGTTAGTCCTAGTTAGTATGGTTCTCACACACTGGAGCAGTGTTGCAGGATTGACTGCTCAAGTGCTGGCTGCTTGCATTTCCGACAACATCCTTTCAATGAGCTGAAGTCTACCATGTACTTTACCTTCAACTGAGCCTTTATCATCATTCCATTTCATCATCATCAATAAGCAGTTATTCCAGCAAGTCAGGGTGAATGTTTTAAAACTATTTTCCTCCATCTGTTTCAATCGTGGTAGATTTCCTCTCTCAAAACAGCATCGAACATGTCTACTTTCCATTCAAGGTCATCTTTAATGTGGTCCAGCCATCTCTTTCTTGGACGTTCAACTAGTCTTCCTCCTGGCACATTTGGTTGGACTGTATCTATTTTGTATGACAAAACCAGTTAGTCCTAACTAAGACCACTGCAGTCAGCCTTTCCTCCAAAGATTTTTGGTGTGGATTTAAGTGTATGTCAAAAGGATAGGCTAGTGGGAAATGGAGGTGGTGTATTTTTCACAGTAGACAATGAACCCAATCACTGAAATAGAAATGGAAGCTGCTGCATGTAACATTGTTTGGTCAAGACTCAGTACCAAGGGAGGGCGTCATTTTATAGCTGGTTCTCTTTGAGACTGTCATCATTGGAGGAGACTTGTATCATCCAGCACTCAATTGGGCTAACTACAGAGTCACAAGTGATGGACATGACAAGAAATTGTGGAAAATAATACAAAATACCTTCTCTGAAAATAACCTAGGAAAGATAGATCAGAAGCCCACTCATTATGGAAATATATTAAATCTACTGGCAACAACTAGATATCACATCTTTGAAGATGTCCGGGTTGCTGCTATAGGGATGATGGGACATATGTAGCAACAATGATTATTATAGTACAAAGGACAACCAAAGCAAATAGCAAGATTTATTACTCAAGTCATAGTATCATATCTCAGTAAAGAACCTGAAACATGTTTCTGCAGGCAGGATACATTTCTAACAGAATAATTCATAATAGAGGGACCTTCAAGCTGTACAATCTGTAAAGAGATAGTAATTACTGCACAATGTATGTAAAACAAGCAATATGGATATAGATAGAGAAATGCTAAATAAAATATGTTAGTTCTTTGAAAGGACAATGTGAGAGCTCAGCAATTGTTGTAGCAGAGTCTTACAGAAAGGTCTTTTACAATACCCAAAGAAATTGTGGTAATATGTAAAGGCTTCCACTGGTACCAAATTTAGAGCCCAGGTACTCTAGGATGACTTAACAACTGAAACTGAGGGCAACAAAGCAAAATCAGAAATGCTGATGTCTATTTTAAAATCCAGGAATAGCACCCACTTTAATTTTTGCACCACTGCATATTAGTGTCATTGGCACATGTTGTGCATGTATGGCCCATTTATTGTTGGTGTTTTTATACTGATGGTTTTATACTAATGCACAATAATGCACACCCACATATTATCAGGTACGTGCAAGATATGAAGCAGAGATGCAATCATTGGTACAAGAGGAGATAATAGGTGCTTTTGAAGATACAAAGAGAGGGCCATCAAATGAAATGTGAAATGTAGAAAACCAAAACAGAAGCGTTATTTAAGCCATTGTTTTTAATTTTTCGACATCTGAATGGAACCGTACACCAGTATTTTGCCATGAAGTAGTTGATAAGTGACATAAAAATGACTGGAATATGAAATTAAAAAATTTCCTTGCCAAAGTCCAGTTTTGTAAATTAGTAACTATACTGTTTTAAATTATGTGAATGTCAAACAGTACATGATCTGCAGGTTCATTGTTGTTTTGTTAGTTTTTTTTATGTTTTCAATGGTCTGTTTGTCTGATAAATCCTAATTAATACTGAAGACTATTTACAAATGAATTTGTGTGTCATGACAGTAAAAAGTATTTAGTTTAATATCAGAGGTTATACTTCACAAGCAACTTGTTTCCAAATAAACATTGTTCTTTGAAGTGGAAAGTAGTCCAGAAGACACTTTTTCACATTGCTTATTTGTTTCTTCTTTGCTGTAATAGTTTATAATGAAGTATATACAACACATTTCAGGATAGAATTTATTCACTGCAGTGCTAGTTGTTTACAGAATGACTCTGACTGGATGCTACACATTACTCTTGCTGCTTGCTTTCATTGAACGAAAACTTGTTTGTGGCAGTATGATTTACCAGAGAATATACAGGGTGCTTCAAAAATGACCGGTATATTTGAAACGGCAATACAAACTAAACGAGCAGCGATAGAAATACACCGTTTGTTGCAATATGCTTAGGACAACAGTACATTTTCAGGCAGACAAACTTTCGAAATTACAGTAGTTACAATTGTCAACAACAGATGGCGCTGCAGTCTGGGAAACTCTATAGTACGATATTTTCCACATATCCACCATGCATACCAATAATATGGCGTAGTCTCTGAATGAAATTACCCAAAACCTTTGACAACGTGTCTGGCGGAATGGCTTCACATGCAGATGAGATGTACTGCTTCAGCTGTTCAATTGTTTCTGGATTCTGGCGGTACACCTGGTCTTTCAAGTGTCCCCACAGAAAGAAGTCACAGGGGTTCATGTCTGGCGAATAGGGAGGCTAATCCACGCCGCCTCCTGTATGTTTCGGATAGCCCAAAGCAATCACACGATCATCGAAATATTCATTCAGGAAATTAAAGACGTCGGCCGTGCAATGTGGCCGGGCACCATCTTGCATAAACCACAGGATGTTCGCAGTGTCGTCTAAGGCAGTTTGTACCGCCACAAATTCACGAAGAATGTCCAGATAGGGTGATGCAGTAATCGTTTCGGATCTGAAATACGGGCAAATGATTCCTTTGGAAGAAATGGCGGCCCAGACCAGTACTTTTTGAGGATGCAGGGACGATGGGACTGCAACATGGGGCTTTTCGGTTCCCCATATGCGCCAGTTCTGTTTATTGACGAAGCCGTCCAGGTAAAAATAAGCTTCGTCAGTAAACCAAATGCTGCCCACATGCATATCGCCGTCATCAATCCTGTGCACTATATCGTTAGCGAATGTCTCTCGTGCAGCAATGGCAGCAGCGCTGAGGGGTTGCTGCATTTGTATTTTGTATGGATAGAGGTGTAACCTCTGGCGCATGAGACAATACGTGGACGTTGGCGTCATTTGGACCGCAGCTGCAACACGGCGAACGGAAACCCGAGGGCACTGTTGGATCACCTGCTGCACTAGCTGCGCGTTGCCCTCTGTGGTTGCTGTACGCAGTCGCCCTACCTTTCCAGCACGTTCATCCGTCACGTTCCCAGTCCGTTGAAATTTTTCAAACAGATCCTTTATTGTATCGCTTTTCGATCCTATGGTTACATTAAACCTCCGTTGAAAACTTCGTCTTGTTGCAACAACACTGTGTTCTAGGCAGTGGAATTCCAACACCAGAAAAATCCTCTGTTCTAAGGAATAAACCATGTTGTCCACAGCACACTTGCACGTTGTGAACAGCACACGCTTACAGCAGAAAGACGACGTACAGAATGGCGCACCCACAGACTGCGTTGTCTTCTATATCTTTCACATCACTTGCAGCGCCATCTGTTGTTTAAAATTGTAACTACTGTAATTTTGAAAGTTTGTCCGCCTGAAAATGTACTGTTGTCCCAAGCATATTGCAACAAACGGTGTATTTCTATTGCTGCTCGTTTAGTTTTTATTGCCGTTTCAAATATACCGGTCATTTTTGAAACACCCTGTACTTCCTACATTATTGAATGAAAACAGGCAAAGCTTATTAATCTAATGATTTATTTCTCTTCAAGGCTTGTTAATTCATGTTACTCTAACAATTTATGTCTTTCCAAGACTTGTAATTCATTGAAGTGCTGTAAATGCTAATCTGTATTTAGTTCCTTTTTTTCCTCAATTTAAATTCTCATATACATTTTAAAATATGGAAGATTACATCTTAGTTATTAATTCTTGTCTACCTGTTTTTCTTTAGTTGTTAAGTTTTTCATCATTGGTTTGTGAGAATGATGACATGTTCCAATAGCTAACACATTCATTAGCTACTTACTAGATTAAACACCAAACTTCTGTAAATAGTCATCATGGGTTTGCCGCCGGATCACACTGTGCAAATTCCAGCGGAATTTGCGCTACATGATCCAGCGGCAAACCCGTGAAGATTATTTATTATGCATCTGCCGGGAAAACTTGAAGAGTGACACCAAACTTCCGCTTTGAAAATAATGGGAAGGTTGTAAGATACCTAGAGTGCGTGAGAGGAGTTGAGTTGTGGTGATTGTGGTGCAGCCCAGACACTCTACCCTCCACCATCACCACCACCAAGCACCCCCGTCCCCTTCCCACCCACCCACATGCACAATTTGTGTGGATGGAGGCTGGGGAAAATAGAGGGGGGTAAGTGAATGACTCCTATCTTATGCCTATACTATGCTGTAATGTAATTTGATAGATAAAAGACCTACTCACCAAGCGGTGGCAGAACACGCACATAAAAGAAGGTTATGCTTACGCGAGCTTTTGGTGCCAGTGGCAGCAGTGGCAGAAGGGGAAGGAAGAGAGATGAAGGAAAATGACTGGAGAGATTTAGCAAAAGGGGTAGATTTCTTGAAAGTCACCCAGAACTGCAGGTCATGGGGGACTTAGCAGACAAGATGAGAAGGAAAGACTGATTGTTGGGATCTGCGCTGGATGAGATTTGAAAACCTGCAAGTTTAAGGATGGAAGACACGGTAATATGCAAGACAGAGATTACTGCTAAAACATCGTGCAACACTTCTTTGAGTGGAACCATAGCGAAAAGTGATACCACATCGAAACTAATATGTCTTCTGGCAGTACCACTATGCCCTTTAATTTACTGATAAAATGTTCTTAATTCTTGTTATAAGAATCTGATCAGCCCATTTACTGTTGTAATAATGTTGTCAAGAGCTGGGCAGTCGAGTAAATGAGCGAACCAATAGCACTCATTATAGAGTTGCAGCAGCTGCATCTGATTTTTTTCCCGATGTTTCAGAACTGTTTAAATATTGCCTCACTACCACATATTTCATATGGAATGATGAGTTCAATGAACACACTATGGGGAGTCCCTTAAGGCCATTTATAGTGAACATCTTTGTGGAAAGTTCGAGGAGCATGCATTGAAAACTGCGAACAGGAAACTGGATATCTGGATCCTGTATGTGGGTGATACATTTGTTTTTCTGGCAGTGTGACAGGGAGGAACTGGGCGTTTTCACAAACATCTCAATGGGATCAATCCAAAGATTCAGTTTACCATGGAGGAGGAGCAGGCAGTTCTAGTTTTCGGGAAAGAAGATGGTAGCTTGGGCCACATGGTTTACCAAAAACTCACACACTCAGACCATTACCTACACGGAAATTCAAACCACATCCCACAGCAAAAACAAAGCAGCATAAAAACATTAGCAGATAGAGTAAGGAAGATCTGTGAACCAGTTGTTTGATACAAAATTAAAGCATCTCATGTATGCATTGCCCAAGAATGGGTATTTGTTCACTGAGGCATAAAGAGTGTTGAGATCACCATGTAGAAATCATAGCAATGCTCGAGCACCAGTGAAATCGAAAATTTTCCTATCTTTCTTTAAGGATGTTGCTGACCACAGAGGAAAAAGCCTGAAAAAGCAGGACATCACAGTAATGTATAAACCTGTAGGGAAGATACAAGAGTACCCAAAATCATCCCAGGATGCTCACCAACCTCTGGAAAAAGCAGAAATTTATAGGATGCTGTGTAGTTGGAGGGAGGTGTATGTGGGTACTACAACAATAACAATCATAAAATGACTAGAAGAACATAAGGGCAATTGTAGGAGAGGGCAGATTGACATATCAGCTGTTGTGGAACCCTCTTTGCAGCCAGGAGACACCACACTCATTTTGATAGGACTCAAGTATTTGTAGCCAATAGCAGGTGCTTTGAAAGGTTATTTAGAGAGGCCATAGAGATTGTAGAACACCCCAGGAATTTTAAAAGGAAGGAGGAGGCCTTGAAACTGAATAAAATCTGGATGGTGTACCAGTCTTCCACCTGGGGATGAGAGCAACAGCGGATGATAGCAGTTCAAAACAGCCAGTTGCATTGACTTACTCAGAAATGTGACATGATGCCACCGTGCAGAAGAACATGGAGGTGGAATTTTACTGCATTCAGTTGCAAGCCAGGGTTTGAATTAGACATTCAAAGAAGCTACAATCCCCCTTGGAAACGTCCTCTACAAATTGGGATGAAACATTGTGTTTCTAGGTGCAATCCATTTGACCACGGCATAAAAGCCTGAATATTTTATTAATTGTAATTTCTTGAACAGTTCAAAGTTCCATTGGACTTGAACTGAAACTTCTCTCTCATTTTGTCTAGCTCTCTTAAGAGTGAGCACATTATTTAGTTTTTACTCTGCAGCCTGATTGTATTTAATATTGTTGCCATGAACCTGTGTTGTCAGTATACATTCCCTCTGATTGTGAAAGATGCCAGTTTTCTGCAGATATCTTTTATCCACATGTCTGAAGTGGAGGTGAAATCTTCCAGCTAGACATCCACCTTTAAAATTTCCTGTTCACAGAGGTTTCAGGCAATCTCACAAGATCAATGCATCTGACATGGCATAACCATAGAAGTTGTCTCTGACCAAGTAAGTTGCACATTTTGAATTCACTCATCACTGTTCACCACAGAACATAAGTATTACTAGCTTTGTCCCTCCTTGAAGTCTGAAGGATGACCGACTTGAAATAGTGCCAAGTAAAAGAAGGTGTAAGTAGATGAATGACGAACACTAACTTCACTTAACAAAGGTTCATTCAGCACTTGCACATACAAGAGCGCAGAGTGAACTGCCTCTGGCCAGAACACACACACACACACACACACACACACACACACACACACACACACACACATATATATATATATATATATATATATATATATATATATATATATATATATATATATATATATATTAAAAACAAAGATTCCAAGACTTACCAAGCGGGAAAGCGCCGGCAGATAGGCACAATGAACAAAACACACAAACACACACACAGAATTACTAGCTTTCGCAACCGATGGTTGCTTCTTCAGGAAGGAGAGGGAAAGACGAAAGGATGTGGGTTTTAAGGGAGAGACTCCTTACCCTCTCCCTTAAAACCCACATCCTTTCGTCTTTCCCTCTCCTTCCTGAAGAAGCAACCATCGGTTGCGAAAGCTAGTAATTCTGTGTGTGTGTTTGTGTGTTTTGTTCATTGTGCCTATCTGCCTGCGCTTTCCCGCTTGGTAAGTCTTGGAATCTTTGTTTTTAATATATTTTTACCATGTGGAAGTTTCTTTCTATTTTATTTACATTATATATATAGCTACAGAACATTCCAGTACAATGATTCTTGACATTTGTTGATACTTCTAGAATGTACTCAAATCAAATATAGAAATTAAAATTGTACAGTCCAGGTGAGTTTTGAACCCATGACCCTCCATGCAACTGTTTAGTATCATAACCACTACACCAAGGTGCTACTCAACTTCTTCTGTGACATTGCCCCTCCTTAAGTGAACAGTGTCTTGGTGTTATGTCCTCCTAGTCCGGGAACGAGTCATTGGTCCTGCATACTCCAGCTCCTGATGACTGGTTGTCATCCTGGCGGTAGTCTTCTTGGAATTTATTTTGCCGCTACACCCTTCATCACCTTTCCGCTTGTTGCCTGTCGCTGGAGCTTCGAATTTACACTGGGTTGCAGGATCCTTATAAGGATTCATCCGAAGGATGTGGACCGTATCTCTGATCCTTCATCGCATTGCGTCAGGGTTGAAATCTTCAACTCCATCAGTAACATCAGACAGCTGTCTTACAACCTTATAAGGTCCAAAGTAGTGCCTGAGGAGCTTCTCAGAGAGACCAACCTTCCAAACTGGAGTGAAGATCCAGACAAGGTCACCAGGCTGGTAGACAACTTGGCGGTGGCTCACGTCATACCTTTGGCGATTGTTTTCTTGAGCCTGCAGCAGGTAGAGTCAAGCTAACTGCCATGATTTCTCAGCTCTGGTTAACAACTGGCCGATGTGGTCGTCGTCCACGTCATCACAGTGTCAATCCTC
This sequence comes from Schistocerca gregaria, assembly GCF_023897955.1. Classification (NCBI taxonomy): domain Eukaryota; kingdom Metazoa; phylum Arthropoda; class Insecta; order Orthoptera; family Acrididae; genus Schistocerca; species Schistocerca gregaria. Next base: position 183,459,641 of record NC_064920.1, on the reverse strand, counting down.
GTAGTCGCTTCAAGCCCATGCACCAGGAAAAATGGTGTAAATCCTGTGGTGTCTTGTTTGACGGTGTTGTAGGCAAACGTCACGAAAGGTAGCACTTCATCCCAGTTGCTCTGCTCAACATTGACGAACGTTGATAGCATGTCAGCAAAAGTCTTATTAAGGCATTGAGTAAGCCCTTTAGTTTGTGGATGGTAGGAAGTCGTCATGTGATGATTAATGTTGCATTGACGGTTTATCTCTGTCACAAGATTGAAAAACTTTCCCTCGATCTGTGATTAATCCAATACAATGTCTTCCACAGTGAAGTTTGCTACCTCGGATGCTTCAGCTGTTTTCATGGCTTTTGTAATGCCATAGCATGTCAGATAATCAGTGCAAACAATAATCCATCTATTGCTACTTACAGACGGAAATCATCCAAGGATGTCAATTCCAACACGCTGGAAAGAAGTTTCGGCTGGTGGAATTGGTATGAGTCAGCCAGGTGGTTTCTGAAGAACTGCCTTTCTCCTCTGGCACTCTCGACAGTGTGGCACATAGTGACAGATATTCTGAAATAAACCTGGTCAGAAAGACCTCTTGCAGATTCTATCGTATGTTTTAATAAATCCTAAATGTTCAGCCTCAGGTCTGTCATGGAATTTCTGTAGAACACCTAAGTGCATGTGTTTAGGAATCACTGGTAGCCACCTCTTTCCAAACGAATCAAAGTTTTTCTTGCAATGTAATCCATTAACTACCTTAAATTGTCCTTTCACATCCTTTGGCCGATTTAAGGCAAGAATAATTCGAGATATCTTGGCGCCCTTCTTCTGCTCAGCAGAGAGATCCTGGAGTCCAGTGAGACAGTCACTATTTTCATCAAAGTCTTGATAGTCTTGCACAGGGTTTCTTGGGAGATAGTCGGCATCTTGATGTTTTCTTCCACTTTTTTACACTATGGTATCCAACAAAGTGAATGATGGTCTGTAACAACTGTGAATGTCTTTCCTTAGAGATACTGTCGAAATCTGCACATGGCCCAGATCACTGCAAGACATTCTCTTTCTGTAGTTGAGTAGTTTCTCACAGCTTTTGTAAGTCTCCTAAAAGCATAGGCCTTCTTTTTTACATCCGAAATTTGCACCAGAACAGCACCGATCCCATACCCACTGGCATCTGTGTGTAGTTCTGTGGTTTCTCTCTCATCATACAGGCTAAGTACAGGATCAGTCACCAGAGCTTTTCCCAGCACATCAAAAGAATCTTGTTGAGCACCACCCCAGATAAATTTATCATCAACTTTTAACAACTTTTGGAGTGGCCTGGCTTTGATACAATAGTCTTTGATAAAAAAAACGGTAATAAGAACATAATCCAAGGAAGCTTCTCACATCTCTAATACTTTTAGGAATAGGAAATTCTGGTATACATCTCACCTTTTCTGGGTCTGGCCACACACCTTTGTTTGACACGAGGTGTCCAAGTATTTTGATTTCTTTTGCTCCAAAGAGATACTTTTTTGGATTAAGTTTCAACCCGCCTTGTTGGAGACACTTAAGAAAGGCCCTCAGTCTTTTTATATGTTCATCAAATGCCTCTGAGAACACTATAATGTCATCTAAATAACAAAGACACATTGTCCACTTCCGGTGCCTTAGAAGATTTTCCATCATCTGTTCAAAAGTTGCTGGTGCATTACACAAATCAAACAGCATTACCGTAAACTCATACAGGCCCCCCAGGGGTGATGAATGCAGTTTTCTCACTATCAGCCTCATCTGCTTCTATTTGCCAGTATCCCAAGTACATGTCCATGGTTGAGGAGAACTTAGCCCCCTTCAAACAATCTAATGTATTGTCAATTCATGGAAGAGAGTAAACGTCCTTTTTAGTTATCTTATTAAGCTACCTGTCATCAACACAAAAGCGCCAACTACCATCCTTCTTCCTGACGAGGACCACTGTTGATGACCATGGGCTCTGTGAAGGCTGAATGATGCCACTCTTCATCATTTTCTCTACCTCATTGTGAATTATTTGACTTTCCGTTGCTGATACATGGTATGCTTTCTGGCTTATTGGCTGATGGTCTCCAGTACTAATCCGGTGCTTCACTGTCAATTTGTCTAATTTGCTCCTCACCTGTGGACTGAAACATCCAGAGAACTCTTGAAGAATGGCATCTTCTGTTGTTCCTTAGTGAGATCTGGTGATAGTCAAGCTGGAAGATCTTGTCTCATAGTGGTAGCGATAATTTCGTCCACAGACTTGGCATGGGAAGTTTCTATGATGCTCAGCTGTTTTTCAATTAATGGCTGCACATTTCATACGCACATGCGTCTTGGAAGGATCTGTGGTTCTCAGTGACAGTTAACTATCCACAATTCACTGAATCTGTCCTTAAATGAGACAACAGAGACTGGGATGACCGATTTATTCTTTATGCTTCTCTTACATTACACTACAAGATCCATGGATTGATGCATGGTATGACACATGACAGTTACCTTTCTAGTACTGACTGTAGGAATGATCACTTCATCCAGCACACATAGTCTCCACACACTTGGATGCATATCTTCCTGTCCACAGTATCTCGTCTCATCTAGCATAATCTTTGAGTGAGCGCAATCTATAATTTCCTGAGAAGCTTTCAAAAACTCCCATCCGAGAATGATGTCATGACTACACTCTTGTAAGATGATGAATTTTAAGGGCTGTACATGGCCACTTATACCCACACAAATGGTACACCTTGCTGTAGGTTTTACACATTTCCAATTAGCCTCCTCCAGCAGAGATGTTTTATTGTCGATAAACACAGTTTTCTACAACTGGTGAAGGCACTTCTCTGAAATGACTGAATATGATGCTCTAGATTCTACAAGAGCTTGGGCTGGTTGGCCTTCCATGAGGATATTGACGTAGTTTCTTATCATTTTTGTAGTGATCGACGGCGGAGGATTTTTCTCTTTGGTGGCCTCACCTCCAAGAAAGGTCGCACCCTTTAGTTTTATAGGTTGTGACTGCTGGGTGATTGGCTGGAGCTTCTAAACAGTGATGGAGACCTTGATTGGCATGTTGGAAAGCATCCTCTGCAGCGGCTATCTTGCGGCGATAGTGTCCTACGTCGTCTTGCATCCACATCTTCTTGTTCATCTTCGTCGTCCTGGAGTTGGCATCGGCTAAGATCAGTCTGCTGTCTTCTGGTGCGGGCGTCATCAAATATCCGCTGCCTTTCTTGACAGTAGTGCACCATATCTCCTGGTTGTCTGCAGTGGAAACATACTGTTTGGTTATCCTGGGTTCTCTAGACATCAGTCTTCCTTGGTGCCCAATCAGGTTCCTCATGTGCCATTCTAGGAATGTAACTTTGCCTGGATCTCAACTTTTTCATCTTTTTAAAGGGCAATGAAGGATGAGAGATTGGGTTCAATGGGTGTTCCACTTCCTCCCTCATGACCTCTTGAAGTGTCTCAGTTTTTTGCTTGCCATGCAATCCAAGTGCTTTCTGAACTTTCTTTCTCACTATCTGCGAAGAACACTTGTGAAATCATTTGCTTCCTCCATCACAGACATTGATACATTTGGAAGCTGTTCAAACTTCTTTTGTGTAATTTTTGTTGTTGATACATTGTCTCGATATATGGGCACCATTTTATGAAGTTGTCTGCTATCGAAACCCCCTTCAGGAGTAGGGCTTGATACATGTCCTCATCAACACCCTTCATGAGATGTGCAACCTTATCTTCCTCCTTAATTCTAGGATCCACTATTTTACACAGCTCCAAGACATCTTGAATGTAGGATGCTGTAGTTTTTCCTGGTCGCTGTGCCCTGAACTTTAATTTATCTTCAGCCTTGCACTTCTTTCGTTGTGTGCCGCCGAAATACTTGCGCAGTTCCTCCTGGAATACTTCCCAGCCTATGAACTTCACCTCGTTGTTCTCATACTATTGCTTGGCAGTGCCCCCCAAGTTGAAAAATACATTAGCCAAACACACGGTGTCGTCCCATTTGTTAAATTTGGCTATAAGCTCATATGCCTTCAACCACTTGTTTGGATCTTGGCCATCATCACCAGAGAACCTGGAAGGATGTCTCATGTGGTGGCACAAAGTTGCTGTCATGGTAACATCCTCTTCTTCTTCTGTCTCCGATAGTGTGCAATCTGTTGAATATGTCTAAAACTCAGGTTTTTCGCCACGTAACCAGCGACTCTGTCGTGGCCTCTGGGAGCCACTTTGATAATGTGCGCTATGATAATATCCAATACCAGGCGCCTCAACCAGAATAATGACATGCAGAAACGTAGAATAAGGTGTAAGTAGGTGAATGATGAACACTAACTTCACTTAACGAAGGTTTGTTCAGCACTTGCACACATAAGGGCTTGGAGCAAACTGCCTCTGGCTAGAACACATACGGTATATATACAGCTACAGAACATTCCAGTACAGTGATTCTTGACATTTGTGGATACTTCTTACTATAATGCACTCGAACCGAATACAGAAATTAAAATTGTACATCCTAGGTGAGTTTTGAACTCACATTCCTCCATACAACAGTTTAGTATCATAACCACAACACCACGGTGCTACTGAGCTTCTTCTGCGACAGTAGCAAAATGAAAGTTGTCCAACTGTTCTCGAAAAACATCCTTTAGAATATGGAGGAGATAAGGGTATAAAGCATAGAAACCAGTAAGCAGCCTTGTTTGGTACCAGTTTTTATGTGAAAGGGTCATGACAATTTGCATCCAATACATATAGCAGCTTACATGTTCTCATGTAATATGAGAAAAGTGGATGATAATAGCTAGGAATTTAGGAGGGCTGTCAGTCTTATGAGGTAGCTTGAAAAGCTTGATTCTGCTGGCTGCATCAAAAACTTACTAGTGAAGGCTCACACTTTCTGCATCTTGCAAATTCTGTGGAATCTACCCTCCTTCACAGCATAGGCAAAGTAGTTCACATATGTGTTGAAACACAGCAGATATAGCTCTGCAGAATTATTTGACAGTAGGTGCTGAGTTGTGCTCTTCCATACAAAATAGCATTGAGGATATTTTTGGCCATCTTGTTCACTCTGCGTTATTGTGTACACTGGTAGGAAACTTCTTAGTTCATAAAAACTGTGTGCCGGATTATAACTCAAACTTGGGACATTTGCCTTTTCTAGGCAACTGCTCAGCAGACTGCACTACCTAAGCATGATTCACATCCCATCCTCACAGCTTAACTTCCAGCAGTATCTCATCTTCTACCATCCAAACTTCACTGAAGTTCTCTTGCAGAAATTGTAGAACTAACATTCCCGAAAGAAAGGATATTGTGGAGATATGTCTTCGCTCATGAAAGACAAATGTCCTAGGTTTGAATCCAGTCTGGCCCACACTTTTAATGTACCAGTCAGTATAATAACATTGCACACTTCAGTGCAGAGTGAAAAACTCATTCTAATTTGATATTTTTCTGAGTGATCTGAGAAATCTTGTTGTTACATCATGTAAACATATTATTAACACACCCTGTGCATCCAATTCAGAATGAACTCAGCAGACTATCAGCAACCTTGACAGTACACTTCAGATTACAAGAAAACACATAAATGTAGACTCACTTACAAAAGTAACACAAGAACCAATACACAGGAAGGTTGCTTTTGGAGCTGAGACAATCAAGGGTAAATGAAACACACTGCTTCTTTACAAAAGCAACCCAAGCACAGACACTCATGTTTTGTTCAGAATTGCTTACAGTTGAAGATAGTGCTCAAACCAACAATCTGTCTGCTTAGCTTGATCAATTATAACTTCACTGGTCTCAAATTTTAGAGAAGCAGTATTGCAGGTTGTGGGGCTTATGGCCTCTGAAGTACCCTGTTTGCTTTCACACGAATTAACTAAGTCCTCAGCACAAAAATGTGAATGTAGTCAATTACAGTCAGTGGAAAAGGAATGGACAAGGTACAGGGGCAAAGTACTAGAAGTGGCTAAAGAAGGTCTTGGAACAGTAGTGTGTAAAAGTAGGATGAAGCAGACAGCTTGGTGGAATGACACAGTCAAGGTAGCCTGTAAAAGGAAAAAGAAGGCATATAAAAAATGGCAACATACTAGAACTCAGGTAGACAGAGAAAGTTATGTTGAAGAAAGAAACAAAGCCAAACAGATAATTGCAGCATCCAAGAAGAAATCTTGGGAAGACTTTGGAAACAGGTTGGAGACTATGGGTCAAGCTGCTGGAAAACCATTCTGGAGTGTAATTAGCAGTCTTCAAAAGGGAGGTAAGAAGGAAATGACAAGTATTTTGGACAGATCAGGAAAACTGCTGGTGAATCCTGTGAATGCCTTAGGCAGATGGAGGGAATATTTTGAAGAGTTGCTCAATGTAGGTGAAAATACGATCAGTAATGTTTCAGATTTCGAGGTAGAATGGGATAGGAATGATGATGGAAATAGGATCACATTTGAGGAAGTGGAGAAAATGATCAGTAGATTGCAGTGCAATAAAGCAGCTGGAGTGGATGAAATTAAGTCGGAACTCATCATATACAGTGGAATATCAGGTCTTAAATGGCTACACAGGATAACTAAAATGGCCTGGGAGTCGGGACAGGTTCCGTCAGACAAAAGCAGTAATCACACCAATCTTTAAACATGGAAACAGGAAAGATTGTAACAACTACAGAGGTATGTCTTTAATCAGCATTGCGGGTAAAATCTTCTCAGGTATTATTGAAAGAAAAGTGCGAGTATTAGTTGAGGACCAATTGGATGAAAATCAGTGTGGGTTTAGACCTCTTAGAGGTTGTCAGGACCAGATCTTTAGCTTACTGCAAATAATGGAGAAGTGTTATGAGTGGAACAGGGAATTGTATCTATGCTTTATAAATCTAGAAAAGGCATATGACCGGGTTCCTAGGAGGAAGTTATTGTCTGTTCTACGAGATTATGGAATAGGAGGCAAACTTTTGCCAGCTATTAAAGATCATTACATGGATAGTCAGGCAGCAGTTAGAGTTGACGGTAAATTGAGTTCATGGTTCAGAGTAGTTTCAGGGGTAAAACAAGGCTGCAACCTGTCTCCACTGTTGTTCATATTATTTATGGATCATATGTTTAAAACAATAGACTGGCTGGGTGAGATTAAGGTATGTGAACACAAAATAAGCAGTGTTGCATATGCTGATGACTTAGTTGTGATGGCAGATTCGATTGAAAGTTTGCAAAGTAATATTTCACAGCTAGATCAGAAATGTAATGACTATGGTATGAAGATTAGCATCTCCAAAACGAAAGTAATGTCAGTGGGAAAGAAATATAATCAGATTGAGTGCCAAATAGGAGGAACAAAGTTAGAACAGGTGTACGATTTCAAGTACTTAGGATGCATATTCTCACAGGATGGCAACATAGTGAAAGAACTGGAAGCGAGGTGTAGCAAAGACAATGCAGTGAGTGCTCAGCTATGATCTACTCTCTTCTGCAAGAAGGAAGTCAGTACCAAGACTAAGTTATCTGTGCAGTGTTCAATCTTTCGACCAACTTTGTTGTATGGGAGTGAAAGCTGGGTGGATTCAGGTTACCCTAACAACAAGGTTGAAGTTACGGATATGAAAGTGGCTAGGATGATTGCAGGTACTAGTAGATGTGAACAATGGCAGGAGGGTGTCCACAACGAGGAAATCAAAGAAAAACTGAGAATGAACTCTACAGATGTAGCAGTCAGGGCGAACAGGCTTAGATAGTGGGGTCATGTTACACGCATGGGAGAAGCAAGGTTACCCAAGAGACTCATGGGTTCAGCAGTACAGGGTAGGAGGAGTTGGGACAGACCAAGGAGAAGGTACCTGGATTCGGTTAAGAAATGATTTTGAAGTATTAGGTCTAACATCAGAAGAGGCACCAATGTTAGTACTGAATAGGGGATCGTGGAGGAATTTTATAAGGGGGCTATGCTCCAGACTGAACGCTGAAAGGTATAATCAGTCTTAAATGATGATGATGATGATGATGATGACATATGTGAAGTTTGGAAGATTGAATATGAGATACTGGCAGAAGTAAAGCTGTGAGGATGGGTCATGTGTTGTGCTTGGGTAGTTCAGTCAGTGAGCAATTACTGGTGAAAGGCAAAGATGGAATGGAGTCCCAGTCCACAACATAGTTTTAATCTGTTAGAAAGTTTCAACAGTCAAACTGTTTGATAACAGTATAATCACTGACAAGTCTGAAGTTAGAGTTCCATAGTGAAACACTATCACAGTGAAACTAAAAGTATAAATTCTAGATCAAGATTGACCATAGTTTGGATAGCTGTCCAAAATTCACAGGCACAGAAAAAATCTTCAGTCCATTGGAAATCAGATGCTGGTGCTGGAGGCCAATATCACTGCACGTTGCTCATGCTATAGTACTGGCAGCTTATAGAGGGCTTCAGAAGGTGGTGGTGCCCTTAAATGGTGTTTTGGCTTCAATTGGCTCATCAGAATCCATGCAACAAAAGAATATATCATCGGCTACTTGTGGCAGACACAAGTAGGGCCACAATAGCCGCACACCCTAATGGCGATGTGGGCTCCACCTGTTGGCAAAGCAGGCACCTGTTGTTGTAGGGGTAGCTCTTGGAAGTTTCCTATGACAGAAATCCATTCTTGATGTCTTTTTTGGACCATACTGACACCCCCCCTCACACTCCCTCCCCAGGGCTATTTTTGGCATCAATTTAGTGCTAAATCAGTAATCTCATGATTACTACTTCTGATATACCATCTGTGCGTACACAGACTTCAGGTGCATTGTCAAAGTCCACATCTTGCCCCACTGGGAGTTGAGAAAGTGTGTCTACATTGGCATGCCATGTCATGGAACAATATTGTGTGTCTTATACACTACTGGCCATTAAAATTGCTACACCAAGAAGAAGTGCAGATGATAAACGTGTATTCATTGGACAAATATATTATACTAGAACTGACATGTGATTATATTTTCATGCAGTTTGGGTGCACAGATCTTGAGAAACTAGTACCCAGAACAACCACCTCTGGCCATAATAACAGCCTTAATATGCCTTGACATTGAGTCAAACAGAGCTTGGATGGCATGTACAGGTACAGCTGCCCATGCAGCTTCAACACGATACCACAGTTCATCAAGAGTTGTGACTGGCGTATTGTGACGAGCCAGTTGCTTGGCCACCATTGACCAGACATTTTCAATTGGTGAGAGATCTGGAGAATGTGCTGGCCAGGGCAGCAGTCGAATGTTTCCTGTATCCAGAAAGGCCCGTACAGGACCTGCAACATGAGGTTGTGCATTATCCTGCTGAGATGTAGGGTTTCGCAGGAATCGAATGAAGGGTAGAGCCATGGGTCATAACACAGCTGAAATGTAACATCCACTGTTCAAACTGTCGTCAATGCGAACAAGAGGTGACCGAGATGTGTAACCAATGGCACCCCATACCATCACGCCGGGTGATACGCCAGTATGGCGATGACTAATACACGCTTCCAGTGTGTGTTCACCGCGATGTTGCCTAACACAGATGCAATCATTATGATGCTGTAAGCAGAACCTGGATTCACCCAGGTTCGTTGTTGAGTACACCATTGCAGGTGCTCCTGTCTGTGATGCAGCATCAAGGGTAACCGCAGCCATGGTCTCCAAACAGATAGTCCATGCTGCTGCAAAAGTCATCAAACTGTTCGTGCAGATGGTTGTTGTCTTGCAAACGTCCCCGTCTGTTGACTCAGGGATCGAGACATGACTGCATGATCCATTACAGCCATGCGGATAAGATGCCTGTAATCTTGACTGCTATTGATACGAGGCCATTGGAATCCAGCACAGCATTCCATATTACCCTCCTGAACCCGCCAATACCATATTCTGCTAACAGTCATTGGGTCTCGACCAACACTAGTAGCAATGTCACGATACGATATACCGCAATTGCGATAGGCTACAATCCGACCTTTATCAAAGTCGGAAACGTGATGGTATGCATTTCTCCTCCTTACACGAGGCATCACAACAACGTTTCCCCAGGCAACGGCGGTCAACTGCTGTTTGTGTAAGAGAAATCGGTTGGAAACTTTCCTCATGTCAGCACGTTATAGGTGTTATCACAGCATCTTCTTCCTGTTGCTTAAATTTTGCGTCTGTAGCACATCATCTTCGTGATGTAGCAATTTTAATGGCGAGTAGTGAATTTATTCTGATAAAAACACAACCCAGTGCTGGAGTCATCTTGCCATTTTGGTAGATATGCCCACAGTTGTGTTGAAAAAGAACAGCAGTGGTTTGTGGTCAGTAAGGAGAACAAATCCCTGTCCACATGCATAATACTGAAACTTTTAAGGTAAATGTAATTGCCAGAGCCTAATTTTCAATCTGACTGTAATTGAGCTGTGCTGGCATTAGTGCTTTTGATGCAAATGCAATAGATCACTGTATGCTATTTACCTTATGGGAGAGAACTGCCTCAAAGCCAGTGTACGATGTGTTGGCTACCACAATTAGTAATTTGGTCTGGTCACTTTCCATTAAACATAGTGATTGAAGAAGAACCTCTTTTAAGTTTCGGAAGCCTTTTTACAGCTGATGGACAAGGCCCACAGGACATTTTTATGTGGCAGTTTGTGCAGTGATTCTGCTGTAACACCTGCGTGAGGTGTTAACTTCCAATAGCAATTGAGCTGTGCCAGTAGATCACCAGGATATGTTTGAATTCCTCATCCAATGGTAATTGGAAGTACACATCACAGAGGTTGATCTTCGTGGAAATGGTGCCCCTCTACAATTTTGACATGATATCCTCCACTTTGGGAATATGTTAAGTCTCCACAACTGACTGGGAGTTCATTGTTGACTTGAACTCTACTCAAATCTTTAACAGCCCATCAGGTTTTCCCACTAGAACATTTGAGGTACCCCATAAACTCTTGGGAACCAGTTAAAACCTTGCTACTAATTTATAGAAGTTGTATTACAGAAAGACAGCTATAACCTATCGTCATTATTTGATATTTTAATAATTCAATGATCTGTGTTACATAAAGTTCACAGGGATCGATTCTGAAGCATAATACAAATGGAAAGAATGCAAACAAGATTATAACTCATCATTATCACACAGATAATTACTGTGTACGACAATGATAGGAAAGAAATTGCATAAGGGATTAAATAATGCACTGTACTTAGCTCTAATTTTGGGAAATAACTGAAATTGTATAAAATTTGGATTATAGGATAGTAAATTACAGTTGCCAGCTCATAAGTGAGCAAAAGTTAATAATAGTTAACTTCTGAATTGAAATTGAAATTGTGCAGTAGCTACAGGTGTGCACGTAGGCAACAGTGGAATAAAAATGCATATGTGTGAGCATGAATGGAAAAACTACATAGGATAAAATGCAATTAAGTTAAATAGCAGAGCGTTGGAATTCTAGTAATTGTTACCTAATAGCGACACATAGTGTGTACTGAACAATGTCACTTTCAGTAATGCCGTCTGTCGCCCAGATTTGTGAAGGAGATAACCATCTTTAATCACTGTTGCATAATAAATATTACTCCAGAAAATATTGTAATAGTTTCATTAGCTAACAACAGAAAACACTTTTGCAAGACCAATTTAAAAAAATCAAAATAGATGAAATATTTGTAAACACACAACAAAATTCTAATAGTAACTGTAGTTAAAATTGAATATTCAGCTTACTTTACCAGCAATTTGAAGTTACTTTTACATTGCACAGTTTTTAATTATCTGCTGGCCAGTTGCAAAGTGAGCATTATGTACACTGAGCCTTAGTAATTTTTATTGCACCTGGTTTTATGAACTGATTGAATTTAAATTAACTGACAAATGCAATAAAATTTCTCTCAGTTGAAATAATATTATGTCTTCCACTTATGATTTACGTGGCAATAATGGTGAAAGGAAACAAACTTATAGATGGTTAAGGTATAAGGTAATGAGCAGCTCTCAAGTGCATTACACTTTCACTAAAAACTCTGTAATGTTCACGATATTGAAACTATGACCCTGACAAGCCATATACGTAAGTAACCAGCCAAGTGTCTCAGTTTTACTTTGAGGCCAGTTGCAGATGATGTGACATTATGCTTTGTGTGACAAACATTAATGTGACAGGGTCTTCTTCAACAGTTAGCAAGTTTTAAGCATTTTGGCCACACAGTGCTCTTCTTTCAATATTTGAATTACCAATCGCACTTGTACTGAGCCCGAGTGTGTGTTCCCTCATTCATTGAACCTGCCGGGCAATCCTTAAAACTCCATTTTGATAATATAAACTCTGTTACCCACTTGAGTGCTGTCACACAGTGTTCATACTTCACCAGGGATGACTTGCAACGCAACCACTCTGTCCCTTCCACCTCTCTCTCTACATGTGCTCGCACTCAATGAAATTATTGCCATACCTGAAGCAAATTCCTTGGATTTTATGCGATACAGATTTTCCTCCACTTTGCCAGTGTTTGTATCACAAAATGTTACTATATTATTTTCTGGTAGTTTCCTATAATTACTAAATAGTTTTTTGAGTAATGAATATGAACACAACATTTAAAGTACATATATGTATCCAAGAAATTACGTAAAAATACTGAATTAATTAATTGGGAATTATGAGGCCGTGTATTGTTGGGTTATACAGTGTCAGAATTCCCTCTTCATGTAACCATTGGACTTCTGTTCATTATTTGTCTCATAAAGTAAAAGGCACATTTCATGCTTTACAAAATCTTGGCATTGCTGAGGGCTTCAGTGTGATGTATACTGTGTAATCTATAACAAAAGATGTTTGTTGAAAATATTGAGTCATAGTTTACCAAGAGGTTATTGAGGTGTGCGCTGTGAAAAGAAAGTTGTCTGCTTGGCTGAATCGTACACTTCTAGGCCTAATGCATTAAAAAAGTCCAAATCTAAAATTTTAGTAGGCACCTTGGTGGCAATGGCCATTATATAAGCTGTCAGAGACGTTTCATGTCCAATCACATCATTGCTATTGTTAGTGTTACTCTTTAGTTGCTCTGCAAAAGATTGAAACACCTAGTGGCCCTAGCTACATGTAAGTTGGAAAATTAATTATCATTGTAGAGGATCCCATGTTGATTTGGAATGTGATACAGATGTTGTTGATAAATACTTACACTGTCAACACCCAATTCAAAATCGGTAACTTGGCCTGCACCTGTTATATATCTGGACCTGCATTCTGTTCATTAGTATGATCATGGTGTAGGCCAAAGCAGTGAATGATAATTTGTACAAGCACTGGTATTCAAACCCGCCGCTCCTGCTTACTAGGCAGATGCGCTATCCGTTATACCACATTGGCACTACAAATAGCACCACTACATGGACTATCCTAGTAAGTATCCCTCACTGATACAATTTTCAACTCATGCCTCAGCCCATTGCTACTCCTCTTCTTCACTCATGTCAATATTGTCACAATATATTAGCTTCAGGATCACAGTCCGTGTTTGCAGTGTATGTGCTGTCCTCGTTCCTCTTGTGGATGAAGCTGCAGACTCCTGCCTTGTGACCTGATTTACCACAAATTGAACACTTTGCTTTTGGAAAATAGCACTGATACCATTGGTGAGTAATAAAACAAAAACCTCCAGAGTGAAACTTCCTGTTATGCTGGCCTTCCAAAATTGACTGAGGGGAGGCTGTAGTTCTGACACAGTGCAATAGGCCTATGTCTTGTGGTGTGGCTGACTATGAAAATGACTTGTTAAGGCTTCTGAGGAGTGCACTTTTTGTTCAAATGCTCAAATGAGCGCAAGGCATGCTGACAGTGAGGGGTCATTGAGTTTTAGGCCTTCATATCAAAGATTGTCATCAGGTGCTTTGCCCAATATTACATATCGCACAATGATTCGGCATATGATTGCTTACATGTGGAGTTTGTGCACTGAAAAAGGCCCTGTAGCAGTACCATCCATTTGTGATGCGTTTGGCCATTCTTTGTGTGAGAACTAAAGAACTTGTAGTGTGTTTCTGCCATAGGGATTGGGAATCAAAGTATGCCATTAATTTAGTTTTAAGCTGCTCATATGACAAATCATGCAGTTAAGCTTAATGATTCAGCTGCTAAAGGAGAGGATACACTTCGCCACCTGAGTACACCAATAAAAATGCTTATTGGTGGGTATCACTCAAAATTCCATGAGTGATAAAGGACAATTTCAGGTGGGCTATTTATTTGGCTCACTGTTCCATTTTCTTGTCAGATATGGGACTGGTAGGTGCGGGGCACAGATTCCTTTGACCACAGAGTCATTGAACAAAATGCTGCTGGAAACCACTGATCTCGTGGTGACAGCATCCATATTATCCAAAATAAGTTGTTGTGGCTGCTGCATGTTTTGCAAGATTATGAGCTCTTGGATGGTCGTGTTTGTGTTGACAGCAGACATATGAAAATGTGAAGTAAACATTAATACATCAGATCAGACAAAATTTATCTTAAGAGCACCATCTAACATGGGAACTGTGAAATACGCTACAAATCTTGTCACCAATGACAACTAATAAAAATAAATACTTCATTAGAAGTAATGAAAAAGAAACACTTATAAATTAAACTCAAAGAGCTGAAGTTATTTTGGTCACAGAAATACAACAAGAGTTGTTTGATCAGTTGGAAAACTGACACATTCTTCGATAGTGGTATAATCACAGACAACTTTGAAATTAGAAGTGTGTAATGAAACGTTATTACTGTGAACCTAACAGTGTAAGTTCTGTGTCCAGATGAACCACAATTTGCCTGACTGTCCAAAATTCACAACCACAGAAAAAATCTGAGACCGTTGGATATCAGGTCCCGGTGTTGGAATCCATAGACATCAAGATCAGTGTACATTGCTCCTGCTATACTGCTGGCAACTTGTGGAGGGCTCTGTAGGCAGTGGTGTTCTGAATGGTGCATTGACTTCAACTGGCTTGGCAATGACCATGTGACATCCTAAAAAACAGTCACAGCAGAAGGATATGTTATGGACTACTTGTCGCTGCATTATCTTGTGTGGCTCTGGTCATAGTGGTAGCTGCCGGAGTTTCCCATGACAACAAACTGTCCTTGAAGTTGTTCTTTGGATCTCTCTCTCTCTCTCTCTCTCTCTCTCTCTCTCTCTCTCTCTCTCTCTCTCTCTCTCTCATGGTGCCTGCAGGGTCACATCTCATCCACTGGCTTGTTATGCTGGTGGTCTACAAGTCCCGACAGGTTCCTAAGGTCTTTGTTCTGTGTTAGGACCAGGTCTAGCTGGTGCAAGTGGTGGGGACATGAATGCATCCACTGGGAAGATATTTAACATCAAGGTATGTGCTGGTGATACACTTTCCATGAAGGGGACATAACCAGAAGTCTCTGCTAGTTTTCAGTCACTTTTTCCACACCGTGGGTGTCAGGGTATATAGGTTAACTGTTGTTTTCTTCTCCTTCTTGGACGTTGAAAGTGCTAAGGATACACAGTCCTTCAGAACTGGTATTTGTACATAACTCTTTGCTCAGTGCAGCATGAAACTGGACCTTCTTTTCTGCACTGAAATACTGAATGGGAGCATTAGTACTGATAACATTGATGAGGTCCACAAAGATGAGATGCAAATGAAATGATTCCACTCAGTTGTACCACAATGAGAAATGAGAGAGTTGATGAGGCTGTTTGTAACAGGAAATTCTTCTCCTTGCTGGTTTTGCAAGCCCTAAGATGATTTCTGTCATAGGAATGTGTAGTTAGATTCCCTTACACAATCTTTATGTGGAATCCGTATTTGATCTAGGCAGACATTCAAACCAATAACTGTTGTAAAATCTCCTTTCAGTTGATCCTTTGCTTTGAGCAAGTCCTTTCTTACTTATCACTTTTCCTTTTATCCTTCATACTTCACTCTAGTTATTTTTCTGACAAATAATTCCCTAGCTCGAGAAACCAAATTTGAAAAGGTTTTTGGGTTTTAGTATGTATGAGATGCCATTATCTGTTCTTTTTGGATTGACCTATAGAATTCAGTTTTGTTTTTTAGCTCAGTATCTGCTTCACACACGTCAGAAAACGTTTTGCATCACCCGGTTCCCAGAACTCCTGAAGATAGACATTGACTGTGGATATTGTATCACAGGCACAGTCCTTTGGCAGTTTAGAGATGTCACTAAACCTGCCCAAAGATGTAAACAACCATGCATGAGCAGCACCTATTAGACGGAGGGGGTCCGACAGCCGACCAGTTCCAGTCATTCCACCATGAAGGAGGTACACAGCTTATGTTGTCTGTAGTGGAACCATGCCTAGACAGTCAGTAACATGGTTCGATCATGTCCACATTGTTACTTTGTGCCAGGAAGCGTTCTCAACAATCAAAATGTCCAGGCATCTCGGAGGGAACCAAAGTGATGTTGTTCAGACATGGAAGAGATACAGAGAGATAGGAACTGTCGATGACATGCCTCTCTCAGGCCGCCCAAGAACTACTACTGATGTGGATGATCACTACCTACCGATTATGGTTTGGAGGAACCCTGACAGCAACACCACCATGTTGAATAATGCTTTTCATGTAACCACAAGACATAATGTTACAACTCGAACTGTGCACAACACGCTGCATAATATGCAACTTCACTCCCGACGTCCATGGTGAAGTCCATCTTTGCAACCTCAACACCATGCAACACGGTACAGACGGGCCGAACAACATGCCAAATGGACCAGTCAGGACTGGCACCATGTTCTCTTCACCAATGAGTGTTGAATATGCCTTCAACCAGACAATTGTCAGAGACGAGTTTGGAGGCAACTCTGCCAGGCTGAATGCCTTAGACATGCTGTCCAGCGAGTGCAGGAAGATGGAGGTTCTCCACTGTTTTGGAGTGGCATTATGTGGGGCTGGTGTATGCTGCTGGTGGTCATGGAAGGCTCTGAAATGTCTGCACAATATGTGAATGCTATCCTCCGAGCAATAGTGCAGCCATATTGGTAACATATTGGTGAGGCATTCGTATTCGTGGATGACATTTCACACCCCTATCATGCACATCTTGTGAATGACTTCCTTCAGGATAATGACATCACTTGACAAGAGTGGCCAGCATGTTCTCCAGACATGAACGGTATTGAACATGCCTGGGATAGGTTGAAAAGGGCCCACTAACCACTCTGAGGGCTGTATGCTGAATCGCCATTGAGGAGTGGGACAATCTGGACCAGCAGTGCCCTGATGAAGTTGTGGATAGTATGCCACAATGAATACAGGCATGCATCAATGCTAGAGGATGTGCTACTGGGCATTAGAGGTACTGGTGTGTACAGCAATCTTGACCACCATCTCTGAAGGTCTGGCTTTATGGTGGTACAATGTGTAATGTGTGGGTTTCATGAGCAATAAAAACTGCAAAAATGATGTTTATGTTGATCTCTATTCCAATTTTCTGCAAAGGTTCCGGAGCTCTCGGAACTGAGATGATGAAAAACTTTCTTTTGATGTTTGTGTATGTAAAATTGAAACAATATGCAAAATATCTATGTTTATATTCTAGTTATGATTTTTCACTGGTAGCAGTTAATATTGTTTTGTAATTTTGATCTCTCAGGCCTATCTCTTAAACATTCCATCGTGGGACTGGAAGCAGGGTGATGATGTGATATGTCTCGCAGAACTTAAATTGGGGTTTATTGCTCAAAGCTGTTTGGCACCTGGGTTTTCAACTATGATGGCCAATCTGTTTGCCATGCGTTCCTTTAAAACGGTAAGAAACAAGTGGAAATCAATCTAAGTCTCATATGACAGTGTTGTTACACATAAATTCTATTATACATTGTTGAAATGATGATAGACATTTTATTCTTAACAACATTAGTTTTAAATTTAATTCCTTTCTTGATTCGCTATTCAGGCTGAAATACCTTTTGTTTACTATAGCAGTTTGATTTCTCTGTGTCCCTGTCTGTGTGTGTGTGTGTGTGTGTGTGTGTGTGTGTGTGTGTGTGTGTGTGTGTGTGTTGAGAAAAAGATGTACATGATCACATTTTACAGTACTGCAGATCATGTTTTGTAGAGATGTAACAGAGTGAGATAATATGTAAGGTCATGTGAATTTTTATAGATGTTTTATAAAATGATCACAACAATATTTGTCCATGAAAAGAGTGTTTCAAAAGTATCTATTTTTCTACACTGTATTGGTGCACAAATTATAGAAATGGATAAATCACAATTAAAATATTTCTTCCCACTTGAAAAATCAGAAAGACTATTGTATGTAGTAACACAAGAGAGCTTCACACATCTCACTTAAAACAAATTCACATTTTAGTGATATAATATTATTGTTCATAAACTGCCCAGTACAAGAACTTACAAATGATGTATTTGATTTAATCATAAACTGACTAGTGTAAGAACTTTTAAATGATGTGTTTGATGTAACTTCTTGAAATAATTACAAATGTAACATACTGAATTTTAATTTTGTCAGTGTATTACAGTTAATTACATTAGTGTTATTTTCATTCCAGATGTACATGTCTGCAGCAGTTAATCACATTAAAGTTGTCACACTGTTTACACAGGTCTACCTCTGAAGCGTTCCACCTTAGAAGTGGACGGAAATTTAATCTCTCTTTCAGTGAAATCTCTATGGTGGCATTTGAGAAGAGTTTTTATTTTATATATATTTTTTGTAATAGATTCTGGATGTTTTACATGTACATGCATGTCTTCCTATGCACATAATTTAAAATGCAAATGTGTTCATGAATTTTAACACTATGTGCAACAGAAGAGGAAAGCCAAACATGACAGCTGCTATGCCCAGTGCCGTGGTAGCAGACACAGAGGATCCACAATTGAAGGTAGAAGTAGATGGGTACTGCACTCAAAACAATGAACTACTCAAAATGGCAGGTTTATCTTAAAAGGTGTAGTGTCCAGTGCACTGCTGCTGCCTGTGACTGCAGCAATATCTGGCCATCTTTCATCGCTCAGGTATACAGTAAAACTATCCCAGCTCAATCAGAGCTTTTGATGTTTACAAAGGTGGGGCCCCAGTCCTGAGCTGCAGTGGGTAATGGGATTGTGAGGAGCATTGCTGAATTGAATTTTGCTTTTAAACCACCTTGATATTTTACTACAAGAAGAAGAAGTTGACAGTATAATATTATTGTGACTCCTCAGTAGTAGGAGGAAGAAGAAGTAGAAGATAAAAACCATTCTTGTGGCACATGACAGGGAATGTTGTTACAACATGTTGATTAACAGGAACCTTCTAAATGCTGATATGAAATTCAGACCTTATTTTACATTAAATACCAGTAAATTTACACATGCTTTGAAAGTGATTAAAATCTGTTTCTTCATCACAGCTGTAATGATACTGTAGGAGTGCGTGATAAACGCTGCACAAAGATCAATGTCAACACATTATTAAGAAAATACATATATTAAAATGACACAAATTACAGCAGCTAAAAGTGCAATGACCTCAAAATTAACAATTATAGGAGAAACATACTTGCAGATGTAATGGTACTAGGTGAAACAGTGGCTCGGTAAGAGTAGTGGACACAGAGTATCCCAGAGTATCCACCAGCATAACACTGATTTTTCTAGTGTGAGGTGCTGGGTTAATGATCTCTCACAGCAGAAATGGCCAGGGTAAGATACAAAGAACAGGCACTCATTTACTAGATGGGAGTACCAGCAATGATTGGTAGAACTCGGAACTAGACAATACCCACATGGGCAGTAAACACTTGCCGGTCGAAATGTCTTGCAATGTGGAATACTGAATTACACACCAGGGTTTTGAAAGAAAAAGTGAAATTAAGCAAACTTGGTCTCTCTTCTTCAATGACAGTTATATGATAGCTCGTCCATGCTGAGTTGTAATGTCCAGACACCAGTCTGAGTGATAGTTTAATACAGGAGTAGGAAGATGGAGATAAGGTGGTTGTCATTAAGTTTGGCTGTTGACTGGTCATGGAGCACAAAGTCAGAGGCAAATGTCAGAAAGTTGTCTGCATGGTCTGAAAGCGGGAATGTAAGGGAAGGAATCAGCTATCTTTTGTTCCCAAGGTACTTCAGAAACCACACACATGACCCCTTTCTAACACTTTCCTATTGGAAGTCATGCTGGGGCATACAGCTGATTTATTCAGCATACATCAGGAAGTGGTGCTGATGCCATGGTTCATTCAGGAAAGCAGGCACTGTGGAAACTTGTTACTGTATCAGATTGCAACTTAAAATTGTGAAGGAAAACTTATAGATTCTCAGTAAAACAGTAATGAATTACTCCCAATAACCCTGGCTACGCATCCTGTACGTGCCTTTTGTGTTAAACTGTCTTTTGGAAAGCCAAGTGATAATGCTGAATCTATTACTTCAGTTCTGTTGAGGTATTTGATTGTGTTCCGAGATTCATTCTATTTTTGTGGTATGAATCTCTCTGTCTATCCCTGGACATTTCACCTAAAATGTTATGAAATAAAGGTTTAGTGAAAATAACAGCATTAGTGGTCATTGTTGCAGTGCTGTGGTCACAGCCACACCAGCCACATGTCGCAGTCAAAACTCAAACTCTGCGTGTGAGATAAGGAGGCCTTGTTGGAATAGGGGATTCATGTCATAGCTGCATTGTGCCTTGGATAATGCATCTTGAAACAGAAATAAAGAACAACAGCAATTCCAAATTTGAAGTGGATTATGGAGAATGTAGAAAGAAAATAGTAAGAAAATAGAAAAGGAAAATGGCTTCCAGTGTAATTAAAAATTAATATTAAGAGTATGTGAGATATAAGTATCACAGTGAACTGTCACTCTGCAGCAGTGTGTACACTGGTTTGAAATTTCATTAAAGATGAAAACAGTGTGCAAGAGCAGGGCTCAAAATTCGAACCTTTGCCTTTAGCAGGCAAGTGCCCTACTGACTGAGCTACTGAAGAATGACTCACGACCTGCCCTCACAGCTTCACTTCCCCTGTACCTCATCTCCTACCTTCCAAACTTAACAGAAGTTCTTTTCCATACATTGCTGGACTAGTTCCCTGGTCTGACACACAGTTTTAATCTGTCAGGAAGTTTCACCTCAACATAAAGTGAAACGTCCCTCTGGAAACAATCCCTGTGACTGTAAGTAAGCCATGTCTCAGCCGATTTTTTTTTTTTTCCAGGAGTGCAGTTCCCTCAAGGTATACAGGAGAACTTCTGTGAAATTATGAAGGTAGGAGATCAGATACTGTTGGATGTGAAGCTGGGAGTGTGGATCACGAGTCATGCTTGGAGAGCTCAATTAATAGATCACTTGTTCATGAACGGCTAAGGTCTCAGTTTCAAGTCTGGTCTGGTGCACAGTTGTAATATGGCAGGAAGTTTCATACTTAACTGGAAGAATGCAGAAAGTTGAACTAGGTGGTTCATGTAATGTTAAAACAACAGCTGATTTCTCAAACTGTGGGGCTATCATGTACGGGGTCCCCCAGGGTTTGGTCTTCGGTCCTTTACTGTTCTTGATATACATTAATGACTTACCATTCCAAATTGATGAAGATGCAAAGTTAGTTCTTTTTGCTGATGATACAAGTATAGTAATAACATCCAAAAACCAAGAACTAAGTGATGTAATTGTAAATGATGTTTTTCACAAAATTATTAAGTGCTTCTCAGCAAATGGACTCTCTTTAAATTTTGATAAAACACAGTATATACAGTTCCGTACAGTAAATGACATAACTCCAGTAATAAATATAGACTTTGAACAGAAGTCTGTAGCTAAGGTAGAATTTTCAAAATTTTTAGGTGTATCCATTGATGAGAGGCTAAACTGGAAGCAACACATTGATGGTCTGCTGAAACGTCTGAGGTCAGCTATGTATGCTATTAGGCTTATTGCAAATTTTGGTGATAAGAATCTCAGTAAATTAGCTTACTATGCCTACTTTCATTCACTGCTTTCGTATCGCATCATATTCTGAGGTAATTCATCGGTGAGTAGAAAAGTATTCATTGCTCAAAAACGTGTAATCAGAAAAATTGCTGGAGCCCACCCACGATCATCCTGCAGACATCTATTTAAGGTCTAGGGATCCTCACAGTAACCTCACAGTATATATATTCACTTATGAAATTTGTTGTTAATAATCCAACCCAGTTCAAAAGTAATAGCAGTGTGCATAGCTATAACACCAGGAGAAAGGATGATCTTCACTATGCAGGGTTAAATCTGACCTTGGCACAGAAAGGGGAAAATTATGCTGCCATAAAAGTCTTTGGTCACCTACCAAACAGCATCAAAAGCCTGACAGATAATCAACTAACATTTAAAAATAAATTAAAAGAATTTCTAGATGACAACTCATTGGCTGAATTTTTAAATATAAATTAAGGGGGAAAAAAACAACTTAAACATTAGTGTCATGCAATATTTTGTGTAATGTAATATCTTATACAGACATCTTTTATTAACCTGACACGTTCCACATCATTACGAAGTGTCGTATTCATGATCTATGGAACAAGTATTAATCTAATCAAGTGTCAGCTTATCAGTTACCCTGTTATTGTTATAACCTACTCCATTATTCCCTAAGAAATGCAAGAGTAAATAAATAAAAACAATGAAGTAACAAAAGTGCACAAAGTTTAAATTGATATTAATGGAGAAAACCATAGTATTGCAGCAGAGTAATGAGAAAAGGCATCATTTGCATGATTTAGTGCAAGTTCCAACCTCTGATTTTTGAGAGACTATTATCCGCAACCGTAAAAGAGAACTGTATCTAACAGCAAGAGGGAGTACTGACCCCGAAATTGTTCAATATTATAAAAACTATTGTGCGGTACTAAGAAAAGTTATTAAAAAGTCCAGAAGCATGTGTATCATGTCTGAGATCAGTAACTCTGATAATAAAATTAAAGCAATTTGGAATATTATTGAAAGGGAAACAGGGCAACCAAGAGCACAGGAAGACTTTAGTGCAATAAAACTGAATGACAAGTGCACTAACAAACAATCAGAAATTGAAAATATTTTGAATAATCATTTTTTAAATGTTGTGGAGAAAATAGGATCTAGATCTTCACTAGAAGAGGCAAGGCTATTAATAGAAGAGGCCATACCTGCGCAGTTTGAAACAACTGTAATTCCACCAACCTCTCCCTCTGAAATCAGTAAAATAATAAACTCACTGAAAAGTAAGAGCTCTTACGGAATTGATGGCATTTCCAGCAAAGTACTTAAAGCTTGTTCCCCACAGATAAGTAGGATTCTCAGCCACGTATGTAATAGCTCTTTGGAGCAGGGTGTTTTCCCTGATAGACTGAAATATGCCATTGTAAAACCATTGCATAAAAAGGGGGATACGTTGGATATCAACAACTACCGCCCAATCTCTCTTCTGACAGCTCTATCAAAAATTTTTGAGAAAGTAATGTATTCAAGAGTAGCCTCCCATATTTGTAAAAATAAAGTACTAACAAAATGTCAGTTTGGTTTTCAGAAAGGCTTTTCAACAGAAAATGCTATGTATGCTTTCACTGATCAAATATTAAATGCTCTGAATAACCGGACATCACCCATTGGTATTTTTTGTGATCTCTCAAAGGCCTTTGATTGTGTAAATCATGGAATTCTTTTAGATAAGCTAAATCATTATGGTTTGAGTGGGGCAGTGCACAAATGGTTTAATTCATACTTAACTGGAAGAATGCAGAAAGTTGAAATAAGTGGTTCGTGTAATGTTAAAACAACAGCTAATTCCTCAAACTGGGGTGCTATCAAGCACGGGGTCCCACAGGGTTCGGTCTTAGGTCCTTTACTGTTCTTGATATACATTAATGACTTACCATTCCACATTGATGAAGATGCAAAGTTAGTTCTTTTTGCTGATGATACAAATATAGTAATAACATCCAAAAACCAAGAACTAAGTGATGTAATTGTAAATGATGTTTTTCACAAAATTATTAAGTGGTTCTCAGCAAATGGACTCTCTTTAAATTTTGATAAAACACAGCATATACAGTTTCGTACAGTAAATGGCACAACTCCAGTAATAAATATAGAATTTGAACAGAAGTCTGTAGCTAAGGTAGAATTTTCAAAATTTTTAGGTGTGTCCATTGATGAGAGGTTAAACTGGAAGCAACACATTGATGGTCTGCTGAAACATCTGAGTTCAGCTACATATGCTATTAGGGTTATTGCAAATTTTGGTGATAAGAATCTCAGTAAATTAGCTTACTATGCCTATTTTCATTCACTGCTTTCGTATGGCATCATATTCTGGGGTAATTCATCGTTGAGTAGAAAAGTATTCATTGCACAAAAACGTGTAATCAGAATAATTGCTGGAGCCCACCCACGGTCATCCTGCAGACATCTATTTAAGGATCTAGGGATCCTCACAGTAACCTCACAGTATATATATTCCCTTATGAAATTTGTTGATAATAATCCAACCCAATTCAAAAGTAATAGCAGTGTGCATAGCTATAACACCAGGAGAAAGGATGATCTTCACTATGCAGGGTTAAATCTGACTTTGGCACAGAAAGGGGTAAATTATGCTGCCACAAAAGTCTTTGGGCACCTACCAAACAGCATCAAAAGCCTGACAGATAGCCAACTAACATTTAAAAATAAATTAAAAGAATTTCTAGATGACAACTCCTTCTACTCATTGGCTGAATTTTTAGATATAAACTAAGTAAAAAAATAAAAAAAAACTTTATCATTAATGTCATGCAATATTTTGTGTAATGTAATTTCTTGTACAGACATCTTTTATTAACCTGACACGTTCCACATCATTACGAACTGTCATATTCATGATCTATGGAACAAGTATTAATCTAATCTAATCTAATCTAATCCAAATTTGTTATGCGAAGGACCCAGACAGTCGAGGTCAGTAACCAAAGCCCATGATATTAGATTTGGCAGCATATTTGGCCAAAGGATATTGAGTGTAGGGAATGTAATCAGTTTCCTTTGGCAATTGATTTTCAGCAGTCACTCATTGGTGATGGTGCTAACAAAGAAATCCATGCAAAATTTGCTGTTGGTGCTTCATATGTTGCATGAGTGCTGGAGGTGGAATGTTTATTTCTGTGATGGAGTTTGAGGTGAGAGACTATATAGGTCAAGTTTTGCAGCCTTCTGTTGATAAACATATGTAAATTTGCTGTAAGACTTGACAAATAGGAGGGCAAAGTAATGTTTGAAATGATTATAACAGTCTTTATAGCAATAGTGTCTACAGCTTCGATGAATTTTTTGAATGATTTTGTGATGCCTTCAGCTGCCATTCTCTTTATTTGATGTACAATGTAGGCAATAGTCTATTTTCAAGTATCTAAAACGGAAGCGTTACCAGTATGTAATTGATGTATTAGTATTACTAATGACCCTAACATAGAAACAAGTCATATCTCAAGATATTCTAGGCAGATTATAACTTACATGGCATAATATATCCTTAAAGAATTGTCCATAAAGTAAGTTATAATCTGTCTAGTATGCTTTGCGATATGACTTCTTCATATCTTAAATTCATAAGTGATATAAATGCATCCATCGTATCATGCTTGTGTTTTAGATACTTGAAAATTATCTAAGGCCGAAATTATACTAGTGTACACTTAATAAAGAGAATGGCAGCTGAAAACATCATGAAATTATTCAAAAGATTATAAGAATGTTAGCTATGTCTTTCCTGTCTCAGTTGAACTTCTCACTGTTACTTGATCATTTGGAAATAGAACTTCGCCATAGTTAATTGGGTAGTAATGTTATTTTTAGCAGCAGAAGCATAGTGAATTGCAGTTCAGTTCTTTTACACAAGCATGTCTGAGTCCGTAAATGCTAACAGAAGAGTCAGTGGTCATAGATTAAAGACAAGAGAGATAAAGTAAGCATGCAGTCTCATAATGTTTTACAGCTAACACAAATAATGCATTCACATAAAAGAGCTGCCATAAAGTATTATATGTTTAAATGTAATATGTAAAAAGCTATAGTTAACCAAATAATTGTTATGATACTAAAATAGAAATCAAATAAAAATTTGATTGCAGAAGAGAAATGATATTTATTCTTATCTAGAAGGTAAACAGCATATTCATTAAATGTTACATAATTATTATGCACCATTCGTTTTTGGTTAAGTGACATAGCAGAAGATCAAATAATCTTAATTTTTCAGTGCCCGTTTACCCTAAATAATCTGACATGAAGGAAATTGGAAAGAGTGATGACTCGAAAGCTATAGCAGTAAGGTTGAGAATAACATGGTATCTAGATTGTGGTCAAACCTGCCAAATCACATAATAGGTTTGACAGATGCTGCAAGTCATTTACCTTTAGTCTTCATGTCTCCATCAGCTTTATTGCTCTTAAGACAATTGATAGAAGTGTGTAGAAATTCAAGGAATGCCTGACAAGATGAGAAAAAAGTGCAAGTTAAGTCTAATAATAGTTACAAAGGCTTTTCAGAGACCTTATGATTCTTACACTCATACAGCAATACGTTTCCTCCATAGTGGTATATGAGTTAATAATAATAATAGCGAATTTAGGATGACTGCAGAATTGACAAGCACAATACTGGGGTCCAGAAGTGACCTTTGTATTCTGGTGTTGAAGTGTTTAGTAAGTTCCTGGCAGTAATCAGGGATGAACTAGGAAAACTTCAGATTCTTAAACATAAAGTAAAAGAATAACTTATCAGCTGCTCTTTCTATAATTTCTCACAATAATTGTATTCGTATTTGTAAACTCTCGTTAAAACTCTTGTTGATATTCAATATGTTTTAACGTTTCCACTATATACATATCATTCTCTGATATCATATAAATGTGTATGTGATGGATGAAATTAGCAATTGATTAGTATAAGAGGAACAGGTGTAGCTTTCTTCAGATGACCTTGTTCTCTGCCAATATACACATTACCCTGATTTATACTGCAGTAAAGGATGTATTCTAAGAGTGATTAGCTAAATGAGTAGATAACAATAGTGATAGTATGTGCACCTGGAAACTGAAAGGTCCCAGTCATACCATGGGAAATGGCCTTGACCTCTCATTGCTGGGAATATTTGCCAGGAATGACGTGTGGTTTAGATTTCACATTAAATTGTAGGCCCCCTGATACAATTACTGGGATAAATTAGGGTCATGCAAGTCACTGTAGTGACTTACAATTGAAATACTTACATCGTATCATTGAGACACATGAAATTATTATTATAGGTTTTGATATGCTTAAAAAAGTGACCAGCATTGGTTTCCTCTGACTGAAAATGTGTATGTTGGCTCATTCAACATACCTGAAGCTCTGCTACAGAGAAAGGTGAATGATTCTGTCTAATCTACGTCTACGTACGTACTCCACAGGCCACCGTATGGTGGAGGGTACCCTTCCTTTCCTTTCCTTTCCTTTTCCACTCACAAATAGACTGAGGGAAAAGTGATTATCTGTATACCTTTATATGAGCCCTAATATCTCATATTTACCTTTGTGATCCTTACATGAAATGTATGTTTGCGGCAGCAGAATTGCTCTGCAGGTAGCTTCAAATGCTGGTTCCCTAAATCTTCTAAATAGTGTTCCTCAAAAAGAACACCTTCCCTCCAGGGATGCCCATTCAGTTCCCTATGCCTTCCCTGTAATACTTGCATAGTGTTCAAACTTACGGATAATAAATCTAACAGCATCCCTCTGAATTGATTCAGTGGCTTCCTTCAATCTGACCTGGCATGGATCCTAGACACACAAGCACTACTCAAGAATAGGGTGCAGTTGTGTCTTCTGTGTAGAGTTCTGTACAGATGAATCACACTTCCCTGAAGTTCTTCCAATGAACTGACGTTGACCATTTGCCTTCCCTACCACAATCCTCACATGCTTGTTTCATTTCATATCACTTTGCAATATTAATGACTTGCAAGTAAGCCTATGTAGGTAACATCAGGACAGGATTTGTTGAAAAGATTTAAGGTATATATAGGCAGACAGTCCTCAGAATAGATCATTCATTCCAAATTCAAGTATTGGTATAGGAAGAGCTTCTCATAGATGTTAACAGCAAGAAAAGTTTGATTAGCTTTAGAGAAAGACTTTACAAATTTCTCAACAGATAAGAATTTTATTTGTTTCCTGTGAATCAAAGGCTAGATCACTACTTGTCAGTCTACTCTTAATTTCCTCATGCAAGAGCTTGTATGCTAGTTTCCTAAACCACTTCCGCATGTTGGAAGACAGTAAAATTTGAGCTTATATAATAGCCAACAAAAACTCGGGTGTGTCCTTCTGAAGTGAGCATCAGAAGTGATAGACACAACAGTAATGCCTCATTAATTAAGTCCAGCATTTCATAAACCTTCTTCACTTCAGTGTCTAAATTCAGGGAGCTGTTTTGAAAGATTTTCTCACTGTTTAATGTGTTGTTAGCCACAAAACCCATAATTATATTTTAAAACTAACCAAACTATGAAAATTTCAGTTTGTAATACCAACAGTGTTATGTAAAGGGTATATAGGTACTTTCTACAAATATTAATTTAGTCTTTGTTTGTTCTGTGCACATATTATATAACATTACCATTTCTCTCATGATACAATTAACTGTGGTCAGTTGTTTGATACAAAATCCTCATCACTTAAAGCAGAGGATTGTGAATTTTGAAAGTATTTATTTAACCTCTGCACCCACAGAAGTTACTGATCACTACCTTCCTGTGTAACTGACAGAATGAATCCTTCATTAATAAAAGCTGACCTGTGAGAGATGCTTTGATATCAAAGAGGTGACTAGCTTCCTGGCAATACTAACAGAAAATCTTATTCATGGAAAGTATGAGCGGGACCCAAATGTAGCAAAAAACCCCTTTCCTGCAAGTGGAGGATGGGCACTGAAAAATTCCCCAGAGTCACTGCCTTTATCAATGCATCATTTGCCATATATGAGGAAGTATCAGATAGGTCACAGTGCTTGTTTTTTTTCTATACTGTTTCACATTACTGGAGATTTGGAGTTATAGATATGCTGTCATTAAGTTCTGTTTCCAGTTAGGGAAATCAGCATCAGAAACCGCCACTCTACCTCATCAGATTTACAGTGATGAGTGTTGAGGCAGACTGCTTCATCTCCATGACTGAAGATAGCAGAACAGGTGAGAACTGATGGGGAAACATTGTTGGTTTGTTTTTGCATTATGAAGTGGATATTCTATCATGAATTTATTCTCCAAGGCAACACAACAAACCAGCATTACCATCTAAGCAAGTTAAAATGTTTGTGAGGCCCAGTGGTGAAAAAGCAGCTTCTATGTGGTCAAATGATTGGCTCATCCGCCATAACAGTGTTCCTGTTCACAAAATATTTAGAAAGTTTTTGTCTCAGAACGAAGTTTCATTAGTTTCACACCCACCCTATTCAATCAGTTCTGAATCACTGCAAATTTTTTCCTGTTTCTTATGAATAAATGCTACCATAAAAGGAAGTGCTCTCCACACACAGAAGAAAATGAAACAAAAATGGTTGGAGTTGCTATAAATTTTCATGAATCTAAAACCTATTTACAACACTGAGTGAAGTATTTTAACAAGTGCATTAAGTACAATGGACATTATTTTGGT
This sequence comes from Schistocerca gregaria, assembly GCF_023897955.1. Classification (NCBI taxonomy): domain Eukaryota; kingdom Metazoa; phylum Arthropoda; class Insecta; order Orthoptera; family Acrididae; genus Schistocerca; species Schistocerca gregaria. The sequence goes on along the minus strand of NC_064920.1, from coordinate 183,429,964 downwards.
GGTGACACATGTTATTAAAGTTTCTGTGAGATACAAAATATGAAATTAAGTTTATATTTGAGTCATTTGTTGTATTATGTGTAATTGCAAAGTACTTGTGATACATCCCAGAAAATGTGTGCCCAGTGTCATGTTTTGTTAATATACATAAATTGAATAATGAGAGGAACTGTGTAGAATGGGTGCATATTCCTTTCCACTTTGCAGAGCCCTTTTTTGTGTGTAATATTTAAAGAACTCACTATTTGTTAGTGTAAACCTTCCAGTAAAAAGGTTGAAGTTTTTATGCTTCTTTTGATTTAATCCAGGTTTAGTGCTAGTTTCAATTTTCTTATGTTGGAACCTTACCACAAGAAACTGATTCTGCTTCAGTCATCTTGAAAATTGTCAACATTGTCACTATTTTGTCATTGTCTTCCTTTGAGAATACACACATTGGTGAGCAAAGTCCAGTAATTACTTCATTTCATTCTCAGTCTCCATTTTCAGTTTCTTCTCCTTTATCATGATCTCTTTTTCTTTTTCTTCTTCCAAATCATTGTGTGCTTCAGTCAATCATAGTGTTTTGTTTACTTTTCTATTATTCCTTGTAAATCATTTTCTGTGCATGAACACATTCCTAGAAACCAACATTATATGAAGACATAATGGAAAGAAAGCATAGTACACCAAATATTCTTACCAAGTGGAAAACCATGACATAACTTTTTATAATCCTCTCAATACCATAACTACACAGAGAATTTCAGTTTAAAATTTAAATTGATTGTGTACAGCACATGTTAATAAAATAAAAACTACTATTAAAATATTTCCTGAGAGACAAACAAAAAAGACTGTGAAATGTGTATTTGTACTTTTGTTACAAAATCAGGTAACAAACCTCTTATCTTTAGTGAGGCTTCAATTAGAAGCTGCTCACAATCTTTTCTATACAGAAAAATGAAGAATAACTTTTACGGTCTATTCCCCAAACAAACAATATTATGAGTATTTCTCATTCTCTTCATTGTTAGTGTATCATTCATTACTTAATAGTTTTTGTAGCATTTTTACACTTTTCTTGCTTGCAGATGCTGCTGAACATGTACAAAAATATCAAATATAAACTCATTAGCACTGTCATTTTCAAAATTGAGGAGAACTGGAGTTCTTGATTGCAAATTCAGATGTAATGTTGATTATTACAAAACATCAATTAACAAAAACACATAATAACTGGTTTTCTCTAATTCACTTGATGTGAATGTGGTTTGTTGAAAATTAGGCTGGGGCGAGGAAGGTAAGAGATAGCAGGGTAGCGGTCCGGGGGGGGCATGGAGGGGCGAGGTAGAGAGAGGCTAGGGCAGCTAGGTGCACTTGGGTGGTGAGATGGAGGACAGGAGAGGGGGAGGGGGAGTGCAGAAAAGTAGTGAGGTAAAAAAAACTGGGTGTGTCGCTGGAATAGAGGGCTGTCTAGTGCTGGAAAGGGAACAGGGAAAGGGCTAGATGGGTGAGGACAATGACTAGCGAAGGCCGAGGCCAGGAGGGGTACCGTAACATAGTCTCTATTGCAGGGGGAGTTCCCACCTGCACAATTAAGAAAAGCTGGTGTTGGTGGGAAGGATCCATATGGCACAGGCTGTGAAGCAGTCACTGAAATGAAGAATGTCATGTTGGGTGGCATGCTCAGCAAGAGGGTGGCCAAAGTTTGTCTGTAGCGATTCATGTTTACCAATAGCTTGTTGGTTGTCATGCCCACGTAGAAAGTAGCACAGGTGGTTACAGCTTAGCTTGTAGATCATACCGTGACTTTCTCGTCGTGCAATGGAGTTTATACGACAGTTCTAGGAATTTCTGGTTTCACAGACAGCCCTGCCTTTGATGGGAAAGGTGATGTTTGTGACCAGACTGGAAGTAGATGGTAGTGGTGGGACGATGTATGGGACAGGTCTTACATCTTGGTCAATTACAGGGATGTTAGACATGAGGTAATGGGTGGATGGATATATTGTGTAGGTTGGCAGAATACCCTGGTGGGAGGAGTGGGAAGGATAATGGGCAGGACATTTCTCATTTCAGGGCATGACAAGAGGTAGTTTAAACCCTGGCAGAGAACGTAATTCAGTAGCTCCAGTCCCGGGCAGTACTGAGTTAGGAGGGGAATGCTCCTCTGTGGCTGGAAAGTGAGACTTTGGGAGTTGGTGGGTGACTGATAAGGTAAGGCAGAGGTTATTTGTTTTTGCACAAGGTTGGGAGGATAATTATAGTCAGTGAAGGCTTCAGTGAGACCCTCAGAATAGTTCGGTCACCGCAGAAGAGGGACTTCTTCGTATCAAAACGGATGGCAGCTGTCAGAGTGGAAGTATTGCTGGTGGTTAGTAGGTTTGATATGGACAGAGATACCACTGTAGCCATCTTTGAGTTGGAGGTCAATGTCTAGGAATGTGGCTTGTTGGGATGAGTAGAATCAGGTGAAGTGAAAGAGGGAGAAGCTGTTGAGGTTCTGGAGGAATGTGGATAGGGTTTCCGTACCCTCAATCCAGATTGCAAAAATGTCATCAATGAATCTGAACCAGGTGAGGGGTTTAGGAGTCTGGGTGTTACAGAAAGATTTCTCTTGATGTCCCCTGAATAGGGTGGATAGGATGGTGCTATGCGGGTGCCCATAGCTGTACCCCAGATTTGTTTGTAGATAATGCCTTGAAAGGAGATTCCACAGGGCATTGGGAAAGCTAGTGTTTAGTAGTAGTAAGGCCATGGGCATTAAGAATGTTATTGTAAAGCAAGGTGGCATCAATAGTGATGAGCAGGACACTGTGTGGTAAAGGGACAAGAATCCTGGAGAGTTGGTGAAGGAAATGGTTGGTATCTTTCATATAGGAGAGTATGTTCCAGGTAATAGGCAGAAGATGTTGGTCTACTAGAGCAGAGATTCTCTCAGTGGTAGCACAGTAACCGGCTGTAATGGGACATCCTGGGCAGTTGGGTTTATAGACTTAAGAAAGCATGTAGAAGGTAGGAGTGCAGGGAGTAGCAGGGCTGAGGAGAGAGACAGACTCTGTGTAAAGGTTCTGGGATGGGCCCAAGGATTTGAGGACAGACTGGAGATCCTGCTGGATTTCACTGTGACAAGGTATGTAGGTGGATGAATCTGCCAGTTGATGGATTCCTTCTACTAGTAATGCTTGCGATTCAAAATGACAGTGCTGGAACCTTTGTACACAGATAAGATTATAAGGTCAGGATCAGTTTTTATATGATGACTAGGGTTCTTTCTGTAGATGTAAGTTTAGTTTTCATGTTGAACAATTTGGGGAGTGATGGTGATGCAAGGTTCAAGGTCAAGAAATTCTGGAAAGTTAACAGGGGGTGATTTGGGGGTAGTGTGGATGGATCATGGTTGGATGGAGGAGTGAACTGAGTCAGGCACAGTTTAACACTGTTGTTTGGTTGAGTATGATTGGTAGGGTTGGTGGCAAAAGAGTATTTCCACTGTTGGGACCAGGAGAAGTATTGCATGATTGAATTTGGGAGTGGAACAAAAGGTGAGGCCTTTGGAAAGGATTGATATTTCTATGGGGCTAAGGCTTTTGGAGGAAAGGTTCATGATTGTGTTTCAGGTCTGTTTAGGTTCTTGACTGTGTATGGTAGTGGGAGCGAGTTCTGGAGGGAGGGGTAAATGTAGTAGGCCTGTGAGACGGCATTTGTCAGCTATGAGGAGAAATGAGGGAGGTTTGAAGGTTGTTGTAGATATGGTGGACAGTGGTATTCCAAGGTGGGAGTAGGAAATGAGCAGGATGGAGAGTTTTTTGAGGTGGTGTTGTGCATGTTGCTCTAGTTGCTGGAGGGCAAGAGTTTCGACAACCTGTCGTAGCCTTGAAATGAGAAATGTCTTGCCCACTATCTTTACCACTCCACCCACCACAGTATTCTGCCAACTTACACAATACATTCGTCCATTACCACACAACCCATGCTAATGGCTAACATCCCTGTGATAGACCTAGATGCAAGACCTGTCTCATACATCCTTCCACCACCACCACCTACTTCCAGTCCAGCCACAAACATCACCCATTCCATCAAAGGCAGGGCTGCCTGTGAAACCAGTCATGTGATCTACAAGCTAAGCTGTAACCACTGTGCTGCATTTTAACCGGGCATTACAACCAACAAGCCTTATGTCCACATGAACGCCTACAGACAAACTGTGGCCAAGAAAAAACTGGACCACTCTGTTGCTGAACACGCCATCCAACATGATGTTCTTAATTTTGATGACTGCTTCACAGCCTCTGCCGCATGGATCCTCCCCACCAACACCAGCTTTTCTTAATTTTGCAGGTGAGAACTCTCCCTGCAATACATCCTATGTTCTGGTACCCCTCCTGGCCTCAACCTTCGCTAGTCATTGTCCTCACCCATCTAGCCTCTTCCCTGTTCCCATTCCAGCACTAGACTGCATTGCATTCCACCAGTGCAACCGGTCTTTATAGTTCTCTCCTTTTCTGCAGTAGCCCCCCCCCCCCCCACTCTCCACCCCTACCACTCCCTCTGTCTAACCTCCAGAGCACATGTGGCTGCCCTAGCCTCTCTCCATCTCGTCCCTGCTCATTCCGCAGCAGCTCTTCACCGTCCCCCACCACTACCCTGCTGTCCCTCCTGCTCCTCCTTACCCCTACCCAATTGCCTCTCCCATCATGCACTGCTGCTGCTCCTCATAGTGTGACTTCAGCTGTCAGATATTGTGGTCGTGTGTATGTGTGTGTGTGTGTGTGTGTGTGTGTGTGTGTGTGTGTGTGTGTGTTGTGTCTTCTATTGTTGACAAAGGCCTTGTTCGCGGAAAGTTTACTTTGTGACAGTCTTTTATACAAACATTTTTTTTTTTTTTTTCAAATTACCATTAGAATATGCATCCATGTATTCCTACAAACAGTTTCATATTTGGTACTCCAAGGGCATTTAACTAAGGATTTCGTAAGATGTTCATACTGCACTGGTCTCCGTAAAGTAAGAAAAAACGCAAGTAATGCAAAGACACACACAGCATTTGGTGTGTTGTTGTCAATATGGTGTTGTAAAAAAACTGTCAATGCGTACCAGTGACACTTCAATCTACTTGAGTAATCTTAAACATAGGAAACCATTTTATACTTGAGAGCAGGATAGTAGCAGCTACTGCTAGTCTGACAGGATGGCTAGGATAGCCATTTTGGTTGAGTAACATGTGGACAGAATTTGTGGGATTTTCACTGCTCATAGATTGTGGTAACAATTATTAACCATAGGTTCAACTATTAGAAATTTCACCTGAAGCTAACATTATGCACCAGTGACAAATATTTGAAATCTCTGGCTAAATTTCATCATATTAACATCTAATATCTACACTCCTGGAAATGGAAAAAAGAACACATTGACACCGGTGTGTCAGACCCACCATACTTGCTCCGGACACTGCGAGAGGGCTGTACAAGCAATGATCACACGCACGGCACAGCGGACACACCAGGAACCGCGGTGTTGGCCGTCGAATGGCGCTAGCTGCGCAGCATTTGTGCACCGCCGCCGTCAGTGTCAGCCAGTTTGCCGTGGCATACGGAGCTCCATCGCAGTCTTTAACACTGGTAGCATGCCACGACAGCGTGGACGTGAACCGTATGTGCAGTTGACGGACTTTGAGCGAGGGCGTACAGTGGGCATGCGGGAGGCCGGGTGGACGTACCGCTGAATTGCTCAACACGTGGGGCGTGAGGTCTCCACAGTACATCGATGTTGTCGCCAGTGGTCGGCGGAAGGTGCACGTGCCCGTCGACCTGGGACCGGACCGCAGCGACGCACGGATGCACGCCAAGACCGTAGGATCCTACGCAGTGCCGTAGGGGACCGCACCGCCACTTCCCAGCAAATTAGGGACACTGTTGCTCCTGGGGTATCAGCGAGGACCATTCGCAACCGTCTCCATGAAGCTGGGCTACGGTCCCGCACACCGTTAGGCCGTCTTCCGCTCACGCCCCAACATCGTGCAGCCCGCCTCCAGTGGTGTCGCGACAGGCGTGAATGGAGGGACGAATGGAGACGTGTCGTCTTCAGCGATGAGAGTCGCTTCTGCCTTGGTGCCAATGATGGTCGTATGCGTGTTTGGCGCCGTGCAGGTGAGCGCCACAATCAGGACTGCATACGACCTAGGACCAACACCCGGCATCAGGGTGTGGGGAGCGATCTCCTACGCTGGCCGTACACCTCTGGTGATCGTCGAGGGGGCACTGAATAGTGCACGGTACATCCAAACTGTCATCGAACCCATCGTTCTACCATTCCTAGACCGGCAAGGGAACTTGCTGTTCCAACAAGACAATGTACGTTCTCATGTATTCCGTGCCACCCAACGTGCTCTAGAAGGTGTAAGTCAACTACCCTGGCCAGCAAGATCTCCGGATCTGTCCCCCATTGAGCATGTTTGGGACTGGATGAAGTGTCGTCTCACGCGGTCTGCACGTCCAGCACGAACGCTGGTCCAACTGAGGCGCCAGGTGGAAATGGCATGGCAAGCCGTTCCACAGGACTTCATCCAGCATCTCTACGATCGTCTACATGGGAGAACAGCAGCCTGCATTGCTGCAAAAGGTGGATATACACTGTACTAGTGCCGACATTGTGCATGCTCTGTTGCCTGTGTCTATGTGCTTGTGGTTCTGTCAGTGTGATCATGTGATGTATCTGACCCCAGGAATGTGTCAATAAAGTTTCCCCTTCCTGGGACAATGAATTCACGGTGTTCTTATTTCAATTTCCAGGAGTGTATATAGAGGGCGGGGGGGGGGGGGGGGGGGGGGAGGAAACAAGACGACTGCTGTACATTTGAGCTTTCAACCAAAAAGTCTTCTTCTAAAGTAGAAAACACATACATTCACATGAACACAACATGCGCGCGCATAACCTATGTTTCTGGCCACTGAGGCCGGACTGCGTACGCAATTGTGACTGATGGAGACACAGTCTGTGAGTTAGCTGTGACTGATGGGAGAAGCAATCTGTGAATTGTGGATGTAAGGAGGAGGCCAGAGCAGGGAGGAGGACGGATAGCATGGTAGGCGTGGGGAAAGGTGTATTGCTACTTGTGGGAGTGAGCATCAGTATGGTAGGAACAGGTTAAGGCTGCTATGTACAGACAGGAGGCATGTGGGGGAGGGGGCAGAGACATAGTGAAAAATTACTGAAGTACAGGTGGGGGGGGGGGGGGGGAGGCAATGATCAATTGGTGCCTTGTGGGATATAATGCTGTGTAGTGCTGGGTGGGAGTGGGAAAGGGATAGGTGGTGGTAGAAGTGGTGGAATACCACTGCGGGAGGAGTCACAGGGTAATGGTTAGGATATTTCTTATTTCAAGGCATGACAGGAGTCAGTAAACACCCTGGAGGAGAAAGTGATCCAGTTTATCCTGTCCTGAGTGGTACTGAATAACAATTGAAGTGTTCCATTCTGGCCTGACAGTGGGAAGTAGGGGACTGGAGAGACAAAGCATGGGATATCTGTTTCTGTACAAGATTGGGAGAGTAATTTTATTATGTGAAGACTTCAGTGAGACCTTTGGTATATGTGGAGAGGGACTGCTCGTTATTACAGACGTGATGGTCATAGGTGGTTAGGCTGTATGTAAAGGACTTCTTGGTTGGAAAGAGTGACAGCTTTTGAAGAGGAAGTATGGCTGGTGGTTGGTAGGTCTGATATGGGCAAAGGTACTAGCCATCTTTGAGGTGGAGTTTAACATTGAGGAAAGTGGCTTGTTGGGTTAAGTAGTATCAAGTGAAGCAAATGGGAGACAAAGTGTTATGGCTCTGGAGGAATGTGGACAGGATGTCCTCACCCTCAGTCCATATCACAAAGATGTCATTGATGAATCTGAATCACGTGAGGGGTTAGGGATTGTGGGTGGTTAGGAGGAATATTTGTAGATCGCCTGTGAATAGGTTGGCACAGGATGGGGTCACATGCATGCTCATTGCTGTACTAGGGATTTGTTTGTAGGTGATGCCTTCAAAGGTGAAGTAATTGTGGGTGAGCATATAGTTGGTCATAGTGACCAGGAAGTAAGTTGCAAGTCTGGAGTCAGTCAGGCATTTGATAAGGTAGTGTTCAATAGCAGCAAGGCTGTGGATACTAGGAATGTTAGTGTAGAGGGAGGTGGCTTCAGTAGTGAAAATCAGGGCACCATGTAAAAAAGTAAGAGAAACTGTGTAGAGTCAGTGGAGGAAATGTTTGGCATCTTTTATATATGGTGGTTGGTTACAAGCTGTAGGCTGAAGTTGTTGGTCTATGAGGTCCACGAGAGTAGAGTTCCTCCTGGGGCCCTAGGGGTTTGAGGAAAGACTGGATATCTGGAATCGGGGCACTGTGGCAGGGTTCGTGGGTGGAGGAATCTGACAGCTGGCATGCTCCCCACTCCAGCACTACACAACTTTAATTTCACCAATGCATCCACTAGTCCTTTTCCCCCTCCTCTACCTCTCTTCATTTCCACTCTCTCCCCCTTCACCTTCAAACTTCCTGGACTGCACCTAACTGTCTTGCCGTACACCAACCATGTCCCTGCTTGCTCCGACATGCAGCACTACACCTTCTCAGAACAGCTCCTTACCCCTATCGCCAACAAATTGCTTCTCCAATAAGACACAGTTACTGTAACACAGTCCAACCTCAGCGGCCAGAAACACTGGCAGGTGTGAGTTGTGCTTGTGTGAATGTGTGTGTGTGTGTGTGTGTGTGTGTGTGTGTGTGTGTGTGTGTGTGTGTTTTTCTGTTTCAGAAATCATTTAGGTCAATACCTCAAATGTGTAAAAGGTCTTTGTCCCCCCCCCCCCCCCCCCCCCCCCCCCAATGTCTGCAACTCTGCATCCTCCTCCCGCAACTTTCATGAATGATGATGAAATGATGAGGACAACACAAACACCCAGTCATCTTGAGACAGGTGAAAATCTTAGACCCCGCAGGGAATCGAACCCAGGACCGGGTGCTCAGGAAGCGAGATCACGGCCACCAGACCACAAGCTGCAGACTGGAGATGAATTCATGATGACCTTCAATATCCAGCAGTTGTAAAGAGTTGGACCTCCACTTAGACTTCAGACTAAACTGGAGACATCAGAAACTCCATCTCTGAAATTATTGAGCTTAACTGCTCTATTGCATTAAGAGTGCTGTCTTGCAGTGGTGATCAAATGGTCAGAAAGGGAGTGTATTCTTTCTTGTTCAAAAATTGTCATTGTTCAGAAAAGATGGAGTACAATCATATTTAGAGTGCCCTTCTTATATAGCAAAATGCACAGTGTGCTAGTTAGTGAGACAGGGAGGTGCGCTAGTCCCAGATTGAATACCGAATCCCCGTGGTGGATTAATGACCTTGGGTTGGTACAAGAGCCCTCCTGAGCATTACTTAAAGCTGATTCCCATGCTAATTTAGACAGTTGGAGGGCTGATAATCAACTTTCACCTCAGACGATGTAGTATGAAAACAGTTAAAGTGCGATAACTTACAAAAAAGTTTGTGTGGTTCACAGACAGATGACACACATGATTTCCCTACCAGAAGTTACCTTGATGACTGTGGTTTTAAAAATGGTATCTACCCATGAAGTTAAGTAATCCATATAATTTACCAGATCCTGAAAATGTGATCTCTGTACTAGATGGGATGAAGGTAAGGGTAAGGAAGAAAGAAAAAGATTCCATTGTAGAGTACTTGTAAGTCTGAGAACCTTTTGTCACAAGTTGTTTAGCCAGGTGGGAATGCTTACCACTGTTTCTTATATTTGCTTCATCATAAAGAACCCCCCCAAAATAAACTAACTCAGCATTCCATGTGAATTATACTAGATGTAAAAATAGTGTACACTACCAACCAAAAAAGTCTATACCTGGTGTAAATGTTTCCAAATTTCTTTCCAGTGGGCTTATAAAGTTATGGAATACTGAATCCTTCTCAAAACTAAACCATGCCAATTTCTGTTGAATCACTCATTCTAATGGATCTATGGGACACACTCAAATAAACAAATAAAAGGAGTTCAAATAACATCCACGATGGACTAGCAATTACCTCATAACTTGCTATAGCCCAAACACAATGCAGTGAAATGAAACACAGACTTGAACAGTGGCAATTACAGTGCTACTGCACAAAGAAACACTGATACAAAATACTAACTGCCAAAATTGTCCAACTTTTTGTTGATTCAGAACTAAGAACCAGGTCACTCTAAAATGTTTAAAAATTTACATTTATGTGTCATTAACAATTTGAACAAATTTTCTGTCTGATATATTAAGTAAAGCATTCCATGTTGTAATCAAATACAACATGTGTTAAACAGATATCAGCTGATATTTTAGTGGTAAGATAAAAATATTTTTTAAAAGGGTGTTGTAATTATTTCTTTTCGAGTGCATACTTATGTTCAGAATATTTAAGAGGATAGGAGATAGGGTTTTCATTCTGCCCAGGTACAAGACTCCAAATTACCACCATTAGTTGCAGGAGTCTGATATTTAATTAGCTGATGGGATTTTACTCATAGGAAAGGAGACAAAACATCATTATTTTTGGTATTTTATGCTACAATTATGATTTGTAATTTAACTGTTAAAATTCTCATTTACGATACAGATTTTGTAGTATAATAGTAAAGAATACTACCCCCATTTGATAAACCAGTCATTAATTAGACCTTCATGCTGGAAGCATATGTACAATATGTTCTAGACCTTCTATACCAGCTCTTTATTTATACCAGCTCTTTATTTTGTAAGTGGTGCATCTGAGATTTTCCTCATGACTGCATTTTAAGCAAGTCTTAAGACCTATTATAATAGTGAACCTAGATTCTGCTAACAGCTGGTATACACAGTAAGTTTCCCAATTTCAAAGGGGAAAGAAAATTATTACTGTTAGTAAAGCTCTCAGAAATTAGATTTCATGTGGGAAGGTTTTTTTTTTTTAATTGCGGTAGACAGTGGCATGTACACTATCTGAAAATTGTAAGTAGTAAATGTAGAAGTTAGATTGCATGTCCTTTCCGCTTGTCCCATTCCTTGTGGTGAAAAAGAGGTTTTTCTTCCTCATTTGTCTCACTGCTGTGCAAATGTCACTTTTATGTTAGGTTCCTTTTAAATACAACTGTTTCTTATATATGACTGTGGTGTGCATGTTATGTTGTTTATGGTGATAATGGGAGATAGGAGAGAGTCCTATTACTTAGTGTTACAGATAATTGACAATGACAGTTCTTTGTCCTTAATGAGGTCAAGTCTGCAATGCTATGTATTCATCTGGGGATGACATTTTTATACAGTTGAATCTGATCATGTAAAACTATAAATGTGATTCTGTCAGAAAATGAATAAAAAGTTTTTCAACAATATTGTAGCAATCACAAATGTCTTCTTATGATTATAATATTGTTTGCATTAGCTGCAAGTGATAGTTTAAGTGAAAAGTGATTGTAAATGTTAAAGCAAGAAAGTGGTTAACAAAATCAAACAAAGGAAAATAAAGAATGAAATAATGAGAATATTATGAAAAGGGTAGATTGCCTATGACCATATATAGTGGTGATGTTGAGTCGCAGACAGGGAGAACAAAATAATGGCAGCCAAAAACAAGTGATCATATGGTGTGAGTTGCGCTTGTGTGAATGTGGGTTTGTATGTTGTCTTATCAGAGGAAGGCCTTCTGGCCAAAACTTACTTGTTTAGAAAATGATTAACATTTGTGTTGATACTCTACATTGTTCAGTACTGTGCACTTCAAGGATTATGTAAGAGTTAGTGAAGTATATATAGGGAATTTAAAATAACCTAGAATGGTGTGTTTGTCCTGCTGTAGGCTTTGGGTTAATTTGAACTTCTCTTGAGCACCTGCATTTCTTCTTGTTTTCTGTGTATATCTGCTGTAGTAGTCCTTAGTAGATTCTCAATAAAAAAAGTCTACATTTAGGACATTCACTTTGGGTCAGTTATCCTCATTTGTTCCTATTTTAAAAAAGTAAACCACATGCTCATCTAATGCCTCAAATACTGTTAATACTCACTTTTAACTTACATATTTTGTATTTATAATGGACTTGGAAGGGTTGGCAGGGGGGGGGGGGGGTATGCAAAATACCCTCTGTCGCACACCTCAAAGTGGCTTATGGAACACTTATGTAGATATACTGAATGGAGATAAACAGATATGAAGAATAATATAAAATATTATTCAGTTTTGTTATTAGGGCAAAGAAAAAATTAACAATGTAAAATATATGTCCATAAGCACAACAGTGCTGTTATTACTTTAACATTAATAAATTTTATTATTAGCAAACATAGTAAATAGTAAATATATTCATAAATACAGCTGTTTATTCTTTCACAGGATGTGAAAATTATTCTTTACAGGGATAGAGGCTGAACTCCAGTTGAGCTGCATGGTTTTATAAATCATGCACACAACCTCTTTGTTGGCTTTAATCTTATTATTAATTTCTTTATTTGCAGGAATTACAGTCATAGTTGTTAGAATTGATCCTTAGGAATTTCAAAGAGCATTATTTGTTATGTATACATGGGTTTTATTGACATGTAAATTGGCACCTGACTTTCACCAAAATTTTTGTTTAATTGCAGAATATCATTATTTAGAGAAGAAAATGAGATTACGTTGTGAGGAGTGTCTCATGTAATAGCAGATTTTTTGTGTAGTGAATAGCACTTAATGAGATTTGAATTGTCTCCTAGATCTGGCAAAACAATTTGAAGGTTGCTGTGAGGTCATCTGGATGTCTTTTCTCAAAGACAAACAGAGATGAATAATTTCTTGTGTTAAGAATTGATAAATTCAGAGTTTAGGAATTGCAAACTTTTCATCATGTAATATGTGTCTCCAGTCACCAGATATGCAGTCATGGCAGAACGACTATTTACGTGGAACTGGCATGGAGATGTACACAGAAACACTGAGTCCCACATTTATAGGCATGCCTTTTGCCCAGGCTACCGAGTAAGTAGTGGGCTGTTGCAGTTATGTTTTGCATTTATTTCAGTATCTATAGGTCTATGCTACAACTTCTTCTCATTTGTTCCTATTTTATTTCTGTCTAGCCATGAAGTATTTCACCCCTAAAAATAAATTGCTAAAGTTAATAAATTTATCACATTAATATTGTTGTTCTCTCTCTTGTGACTCTAGTAGATTTCTTTTGATAGCTCTCATTATTTTCACCTCAGATGCCTGCAAACTCAAAGAAAGTAGGGTTGACTATTCTGGTTGTGTAATGAAGGAATGTAATCAAAAGTGTAAATGAAAAATCTTCATTATGCCATTACCACTCCTTTATGTAATTGGAAATTTAATGGAGCTAAAGGTCTGAAGAAATATTTAACCCACCTTCCCTTTCTCTCTCTCATAAAAAAATTCTAGTTTCTTTGTACTTGGCTGAACAATGACAAGATATTTTTGTCATAGAGCAGAATTTGAACCACAACATTCAGTGAGATGTTATTTGAGAAGAGGCCCATCTTAGTTAATACATTGAATAAGGAAAAGAAAAGTACAACGATCTCTCAAAAGTTTCAATAGTTTTATTTGCAGACTAGGGAGGGAGCCACTCTGTATTCATATTTTTAATTACTGGGGTCATTGAAACAAGTAAATGATTCCTCATAAGATTTCTATTAGCTATAAATATTCCAAATACTTTTTCTATTTTTTTTTTTAAGAAAAGACAGAATATTTTTTCTTTGGAAGATAATAAAGGCATCATTATGATTCTCAACATTCTTACAGTCTTGTGATTCTGTTTATGTAATGCCAAGTTTTCCCTTTTTGTGCAAGAAACATGTTTTATCCTCAAGGGTTCCAAGACCAAAAAATTGTGATAGATTCAGTAGCTTCTCAGATTTACAGTAACTTCATTTTTTTTAATACATAATTGTAGCATCTGTCATGGAGACTCTTCAGTTATTATCTGTAATCACTTTGTAAATCTTTTAGCAACTTTCTAGAGGCAATTCTTTAGGTACCTAGTGTGTGTCCTTTGTCTGTGTTTTGTGATGATTTGTGTTATCTCACATACCATCATGATATCTGTGATTCATTGTGTTCCTTGTTTCAGTTTCTCTTCATGACTCTCTACACCATATAGCATGCAGTTCTCAAGAAGTATTACTTGTATGTGGATTATTAACTGGACTGTATTGGTCTATATTTTGCGTTTATATCCTGAGCAACTGGAAATTAAATTTTGGCGTACATACATATGTGTTTAGATCTTTGCCTATGTCTAGCTGCTTGACAGTAATCTAATAACAGTCTCTTGATTTATTCCATTATCAATATTATTTGGGGCTGCCCATCTAGGAAGAATACATGTGCTGGCTTCACATGATGGCCTGTCGCACGTGGATGGTGCTGTACATCAAAATCAAACCATTGGGTTTTGTAGAATACTGATTTCCCGTTCCTGAAAAATCGTGGTTCATGTTTCAGTCCCCAGATACTCAAGCCTGGCAGAACGATTATCTGCAAGGAACGGGCTGCGAGATGTATACAGAAACTCTGTCCCCTTCATTCACCGGGATGACTTTCCCACAAGCAAGCGAGTAAGTTTGCACTGGTGTGCAGAAGCCTGAGATGAGCCCCAAATTAGTTATTTCACTATAGAAACTTCCATAACTAACTGATATTTATGCATGTTGGATTTTAATTAACACTAGTACATTTGGAAGCTAATTTTGTTGCTATAACACTGTTTGATAAATAATGTGACTCTTTTTCTTGTGTAAGTGTTTGTTTGTTTCAACCTGTGTTCCACTCAGTGTATGGAATACCCAAACATAAGTAGAGTGGTCCAGCACATGATGATTTTTCGAATGCATTATCAAAACTTTTGTGATCTATAGTTGAGTACAATTTGCAGGAAGTGATCGTTCCAAATTTATCTCAACAAAGAAATAATTTCTACCTGCTGGAGTTAGTATTCTATATTTTGGTGTTATTACTCCCACTATCAGCAGCACCTGTCATTGGTTTCAGGCAAATCATAGAACCCATTCACTTGAAGCATATTCTTGAATATTGAGGATTGTAGGATTAAGAAAATAGTATCACAGAAATTGTTGTTCTTAGCTGCATTTCTTCTTAAAATTACAACTAGTGTAACAAATTTTAGTAAAAGATACATAATAATCATTGAGAAATATGAAGACAGACTTACAACTATTACATTGTCTTAAATAAGTATTTTTGTTTGAGACTTGATTGACTGATTTCTTCGCAACAATGACTGTATAAGAAACATAGTGATTGCCAATTATTCACAAGGCACTCCAGCTACTGTTGAAGTGTGTCAGTTCTCTGAAGGAAAAGCTATTTATAAATAATGGCAAGAAAAATGTAAGAAATTTGTGGAAATTCCTTAAAGAGGAATTGGAATCGTAATCCATGTTGACCATTCTAATTTGTAAACATATGGGCTTCTGTACCCAGATAACAACTGGAAGATGTTGTGTATTTCTATATTAAAAACATCTTCATCGAAACCAATGAAGCCTTCCTGTTTTCACAATTTATACTGGTCTGTCATAATAAACATTTCCTGTATTAAATTATGGTAATCAGAGTGTCTTAAATTCACTGCTACACCTGCCTTTTTAATTTTTTTGTCACTCACCCTCTCTACTTTTCTCATAGAATGCCATTTCTTTGTCACTTATTGTTGATTGTTAATGAATTTATGCATTCATAAAGCTCCATAGAATTTGGTAAATGGTAGTCACATTGAACGAAAATGACATTTGACATTTCTATATGAAATTTGAGGTTGTTTGCTACAAAATGTCACCATGTACCAGTTCTGTAAGTTATCTCAATATATTTCTGTATCATTCCAATATTCTAAAGTCCTTTTTGACTCACCCTGCATTTTTTTCAAGATGGGAACCATGAAATTAAATTTAATGAGGCAAGCATTCTAGCACAAACATCCCATTATCATGCATGCATGTATAGAGAAGCAATAGAGATACACAAACACCATAATAATTTTAATAGAAAAGAGGAAGTTGTAAAGTTGGACAAAATATGGATGTCGACGATGTGCCAGTAGAATGACAATCAATGACTCTTAATCGAGAATGATGACGCCTTCCAAAGATAGGCATACCGTCAGCATCATTTGATGAATGGTGGTGTCCTCTATGCACTCTCCAAATGTGAGAGGGCCTGGAGACTCTGTGGTAGTAGCCAGATGACCTCAGATGATGTCTCCCGCAGATGGAGACAAAACATTAGGTGGAAATTTTGTACATCACCCACGGCCTCTCAGCCCGGAAGTTTTAACTGAAGACAACACCAGCCGTGAAAGCCTACATTGTATGACTAACGAATATACTCCACAAATGACATGGCGGAGGGTGAACATTTGTGTCACAGCTGTTTTGGTGTTTATTGACCTAACCACACAGCATATGTGCAGATGGCTACAACAGCCTCATGTTGTCAGGCATCAAGTATTTTACTATCACATGAGATGTGTGACTATTCACATATCCCAATGATATTTGCTTTTGAGAGGACTGGTGATGAATTCCTATACAGCTATGTTCAGAATAAACTTAATATTATAACTCACGAAGAACAATTATAATTCTTTAATGTTCAGTAGACTTGGTAAGTATTTGATTGTTTCCATATGCTGCTGCAAAGGTATCTATATACATAATTGGAATGTACTTGTTGTACATGTGTCTTTAGAATCTGCAAATACTGATGAATAGTACCAATTACTCAGTATCACTGATGGTATCTCTTAGCTACTTGATAGAGTTCTGAGATTGGAACATGAGGAATTAGATGGCCTGAACATGAGATGTGGACATACCTCCCCTAATTAATTCTTATGATTCTGTGCAGAATGGATTGGGTCACACAATCAAGTTTTATCCCTTTGTCTGCTAATTGTATTCTGAAATGCAGCAGAAATTTTACATACTCAACAATGTGCAAGGACTTCATCCAATATATGTCAAACAGTTTAAGCAATTACGTCTACAGCTTGATATCAAGTACCAAACCAATGACTACATTCCTGATTAATGACCATGCATAAGAACTGACAAATACTGCTGAGTCCTTTTATCTGTGCAACAAAAGTGATATAGAATTGTGAATTATTTTCACTGTTATCATATATGTGTATTCCAATATGACTAACAATGGGGCTCAAAAGCCTGCATTAGAAAGACTCCTTGTGGCTACTGTGAAGTGAAGCTTGCAAATTAATTCATAAATTTGAACACTTGACAACAACTAGCAGGTGCTTTCTGAATCAGTAACAGTTCCACTTACCTTGAAATGACAACTTAGTTTGGTCAAAGCAGGCATATTGCCCAGTCCTGATTAGCTTCCTTGAAAGCTGGACTAAGATTAATTAGGCAAGGTCGCGGTCCCTTCTGCTGCAGTAACAACATGATGCTGCTCTTGACAGCACTTTTCCTGTATTGCTTCTGCTGTTGTTAAAAATCTGTTTATTATTTAAACATGTGCAAAGATTTCCATGCTGTTTTTGTGTCAGTGTTGACACACACTTTATTTTGCAATAATACAAACACAGGCCTAGAATGATTACAGAATATAACTAAGCATAAATATAAATTGCTAATATGTAATATATTGGCAGCCGTAAATTTGAATTTGACCATATGTGTTTGCATTGTATGTTTGTTTGTGTGTGTGTGTGTGTGTGTGTGTGTGTGTGTGTGTGTGTGTGTGTGTGTGTTTGTGTGTGTGGGCAGCTGGATGGGTGTGGGGAGGGTGGGAGGGAGGAAGAGGGGGGGCTCGCAAGCGTTGTTTGATAATTCACTTAGAGTGTTGAATAATGTTCTGTTACAAAGTGTAATTTGATCATTGATGCCTTTTTTGCCCTGTGTGATAGCTTTTTGGATGTGATGTATAAAATCTTTGAAGTAATAATTAAACCTAACCAGTAAAAAGTAATGCATTAATAACACTTTGCTGATGACATAATTTGCTTGGTAGATGAAACACATCCAAGTACTGCAGTCATACACAGAGATCAGTACTACTCACCCAGACATCCACATCACACTTGAAACTGAAATATGCAAGAAGATACTCTTCATGGAAATTACCATAGAAAACAAAAACTACCATCACCAGTTCTCAATATAAGGAAAACTCACCAGATATAACTGTCCCATAACACTAAACAAGCCAGCCTCAGCAACCTCCTACACAGATTGAATCCAATGGGTGAAGGACACATAAGAACTGGATGAACTGCCACAGAAAACGGTTACAGACTAAGCACCATAGACAAACTGAACCATAAAATACAAGCTGAACTGACACACTGATGAGCCAAAGGAACTGGTACTTCTGCCTAATATCTTGTAGGGTCCCCGCGAGCATGCAGAAGCACTGCAACACGACCTGGCATGGTCTCAACTAATGTCTGAAGTTGTGCTGGAGGGAAGTGACACCATGAATCCTGCAGGGCTGTCCATAAATCCATAAGAGTACAAGGGGGTGGAGGTCTCTGCTGAACAGCACATTGCAGGGCATCCCAGGTATACCCAATAATGTTTTGTCTGGGGAGTTGGATTCATGAGGTTGTCTCCATACCTGTAAATGTCTATCCACTCGATATAATTTGAAATGAGACTCGTCTGACCAGGCAACATCGTTCCAGTCATCAGCAGTGCAATGTCAGTGTTGATGGGCCCAGGCGAGGCATAAAGCTTTGTGCTCAGCAGTCATCAAGGGTACATGAATGGGTCTTCAGGTTCGAGAGCCCAATTCAATGATGTTTCATTGAAGGGTCCGCATGCTGACCGTTGTTGATGGCCTAGGACTGAAATCTGCAGCAATTTGCTGAAGGGTTGCACGTCTGTCACGTTGAATGATTCTCTTCAGTCATCATTGTTCCCATTTTTTCAGGATCTTTCTCCAGCTGCAGCGATGTCAGAGATTTGATGTTTTACTGGATTCGTGATATTTACAGCACACTAATGAAATGGTTGTACAGGAAAATCCCCACTGCATCGCTACCTTGGAGATGCTGTGTCTCATTGCTTGTGCACCAACTATAACACCACATTCAAACACACTTAAATCTTGAAAATCTGCCATTGTAGCACTAGTAATTGATCTAACAAGTGCACGAGGCACATGTTGTCTTATATATGGTGCTGCCGATTGCAGCACCATATTCTTCCTGTTTACATATCTCTGTATTGGAATACACATGCCTGTATCAGTTTCTTTGGTGCTTCAGTGTACAAAACACACATAACAATATTATAGAACAACACCTGTGCAATCATACAGCAGAGAATGCACAAAGCACAAAAGATGAAGAAATCACATACTACAGGAATTCGTGGTACACACTGACATTTAATAAACAGAACAGGAAAAATAGGAAACATTATGAGAAAACAAGTCATACATGTGACATATAGAACAAAAAATACAGTACTGTAAAGATTAAAAGCACCCAACACTTTGTTAAATAAATTCGCTAAAGGTGGTATAAAGAGTGTCCCAGGAGGAATGGTCAGTATTAAAGGATGTGACATGAGCGTTCATTTGAAGCAAATAAGTCTAGCAACCATGGGCTCTAAAATGCATACCTTACGAGATATGAGCACTTGTTCAGTAGAAGAGATGTGTTTCACAGAAGCGAACATGAACAAGTGCTTGTTTCTGTTCAGGTATCCACTTTAGATCCCATGTTTACTGGACGAATTTTGTTGTTTCGATCCACACTACCACATCTGAAACAACGGAAAACAAAGTGACTGCAGAAGAAGAGATTTGTTTCACAGTATTGAAAATAAAGAAGTACTCATAGCTCTGAAAGTATGCATTTTGGAGCCACTGATTACTAGAATTAGAATGATTGTTCTTGTCATGTCTCTGAATATTGACCGTGCATCCTGGGAACCAGACAATTTTGATTCAGTATATGTGGGACAGACATATAGAAATTTCAGAATGAGATGCACTGGACATTTAAGAGTGTTGCAAACAGACAGCAGACACTCCACATTTCCTGACAACATCACTGAAAACAGCCACCACACCAATGGCATGGAAATGGACCTCCAGATTTTAAAACACAGTAACTATCTGTCTATTTATTATTAATAGAAGAAAATTAACTCATCATTGCTCTCATACAGGTTGAAAAATCGTCAGTGATAAAACACTACTCTCGCTCTCAAACAGAACATTAATCAGCACTTAACGTGAACTATTCAACAACACATAATAAACTCATGTGGTACACACACACGCACACACACACACACACACACACACACACACACACACACACACACACACACACACAGACACACACACACACACACACACACACACACACACACACACACACACACACACACACACTTTAAACATGTCTGAATAAGTTTGAACTTAGCGGCTGCTAGTTGAGGGTAAAAAAAGCAGCGAAACAAACAACTGTCAACAGCTTATCTGAAACATAAATGTGCTGTGAAAGTGCACAAACCACAGCAACATACTAGCATCCAGAATTCAGAAATAAGCACAAGAAAGTGTAAGTAAACGTTATAAATCCACAAGACAGTCTGCACACTACACACAACCAATGTGAAGGCATCCATCTCTTAAGACCATCCAAACCCTGCCTAGCAGACCTACTACATTTATCACACCATCAAAACCTACCTCCCATCACGCCACAGCACTCAGAGTCTAACCTGGCCCACAACACAACCATACCCTGTCCTCCAGAAGCCTCAGTCCCACAGAAGTATCAGATCTTTCCAAAGGCCTTAGCTTTTGTCTCAAACCGAAATTCAATCATCCTAGGCTTGTTACAGAGCTGCTTTCCTTCTCGTGGTCCGTACATTGGAAACACTTTTGTGCCACCAAACCCACCTGTCAGACTCAGTCCAAAACCAATACTTAACACTGTGTGACTCAGTTCACTGCTCCATCAAACAATGATCCACGCCCACTGCTCCCAAATTACCACCTGTTAAATTTCCAGAGCTTTGCGATCTCATATCTTACCTTACCATCATCCCACTTATCCCTAAATGTGGAAACAACCTCAAGTGTAAAGAAAGAATTGTAGCCCACCATCTAAAAACTGATCCCAATATTATAATCCTTCCTTCTTACAAAAGCTCCACAACTATAGTTGTGAACGACAGAGATTACTTGGCAGGGGCCTCTGCCAGCTGTCGGATATGTCCCACCTACAGACGCTGTCACATTGATCCTATTTCAGAACCTCTCCCTAAATCTCTCTCCCACCTCATCCTCACCACTCCCCACATTTCCACCTTCTACATGCTTCCTAAAATTCATAAACCCATTAGGCCTGAACTCCCCATTGTGGCTGGTTACTGTGCCCCCACTGAGAGTATCTCTGTAGTTGTGGACCAAAAAACTTCAGCCTATACCTATAACCTACTTTTGCAATAGAAGATCCAAACATTTCCTCCATTTAATCTCCTCAGCTGTTGTCTCTTTACTACCTGCCCCCACCCCCTCCCCATCTCTGTCGATGTCACCTCCTTTATGCTTACATCCCTAGTGCCAATGGCCTAGCCAGCATTGAACACTACCTTTCCCAATGTGTGCCTGACTCCAAAATTACTAACTCATTTTGGCTACTATGACCAATTATGTCCTCATTCATGATTACTTCTCCTTAAATGTATGAGCTACAAACAAATCTGTGATACAGCCATGGTCACCTTTATAACACCATCCTATCCAGACCTATTCATGGGCCAGAGGAATCCTTCCTGAAATCCACATTCCTCCAGAACCTCAACACCTTCTCCCCATTTGTTTCTTCTGGATCTCCTCAGCCTAACTGTCTACCTTCCTCAATATCACCCTCTACCAAAAGATGCCTACATTGACAAAAGGCAGGGCACCTGTCAAGGCAGCCATGTGATTTACCACATTTTACATGGGAATGGCAACTAACAAGATTTCTGTCCTCATGAACAGCCACCACTAAACTGCAGTCAAGAAATAACTGGACCACCCATATACTGAATATGCTGCACAACACAATGTTCTTCAGTTTAATACTGCTTTACAGCCTGTGCCATCTGGATTCTTCCTAGCAATATCAGTTTTTCTGAGTTGCACAAGTGGTAACTCTCCATTCAACATATCCTTCATTCCTATAATCTGCCTGTTCTCAATCTTCACTACACCCTATCCTCTACCTTCCTCTCCAGTTTGGAAGCAAGAGTTTGCAAAAAAGAAAAATGTTGAAGCAGTCATCCCAGCAGTGCTTGAGGGAAAAGGATGAAGCCAGGTGTGGATTGTTTACCATGATAGTCAAATGATGCCTGTTGCTTGGGTTCTGAATAATACTTGGTTTCTTTTCACAAATTTCAGAGAAGCTGTAACATTTTTTGTATAATTGACTGTAGGCATCTAGCTGTGAGCCAAGTAGAAAGCCTGAATTGGTGCCTTCAGAAATTCTGTGAGAACTCCCTAATCCGTGAAATGCAAACAATGGATTTATACAATAGGTTACTCTAATCTAGTCAAGATAAACATTGCTATAGATAGCTCCTAAATACACTATCTGATCAAAAGAATCCAGATAGATACTAGTGAATGTTAATAAGGGGTGTGTCCACCCTTCACCTTTGTGATGGCTTGAATGCTGCTGGGGATGCTTTCAATGACGTATCTGAATGTCTGAGGAGGAATGACAGCCCATTATACCGCAGGAGCAAAAACCAGAGAAGGTAATGGTGTATGAGGCAAGAGTGCGGAGCAAAGTCAACATGTGGCCCGTGCTGTGCCACTACTGTACATAGTACGCAGTGCTAAAATGTGTTCATATTCTTCTGCATTTAATGCTCACTTACGAATAATAAAGGTACTACAACACCACTCCCTTTTTACTTACTGCTATTATGAGCTACTGCTGGCACTGCACATGGTGGTTGCTTGACCACTGTAGCCCATTCTTTTTAGATACTTTCATACAGTCATTGTGCTATCTGGACCTCTGGCAGCTGTTTGGAACTCATGGGTGATTTCTTCTGCTGATTTCATATGATTTTTTACAACTGCACTTCTCAGTACCCAACAGTCCCTGTCCATCAGTGCATGAGGTGAGCTGGTCTTGATTGTACCTTAATATTTCCACTTCGCAGGCACATCACCAACATTTGATTTGTACAGTTTTTGAAGGGTTGAAATATCTGTGTTGCATTTGTCTCAGGTGACATGTTCTTACTAGTCCATTTTCAAAATTACTGAGCTCTCCTGATTGACCCATTTTGCTGCTACTTGCTTCTCTACTAACAACACAATATTCCCTTCTACCTTTTATAATGTTGGGCCGACCTGCCATGGCATCTAGCGGTCAATTCCACTTTAATTATGGGAGCTCAGATGTCTCAAATCATCAAGATCATTAATCGTCAAGATAAGAAAATGGGTAAGAATATCAAAATATTTGTGATAAAGTGTAAAAGTATATTGGTAGTCTGAAAAGAAAGAAATGACTCATCTAATTGAAACTACTTTATTTTTCCATGTAGTCTATGTGTACACTAATGTACTTGGTTTAGTGATGTTTCAATGCCATGAGTCTATCTTGGAAATTAGATTCCTCCAGTAAATGATGTGAACAAATGGAGAAGTGGCAGTATTTAGTTTCTTAGTTCATATATTTTTGCCATGGAAATGACACTTCTGTGTGGCCACACATTGTCTTAGTGAAAAATTACTTTCTTCCTTACCAAACCTGTCCATGGTTCACATCTCTCTTCCTGAAGTTGGTCCACAAAATTGACACTGTGATCTTTCTGGTCAACTATATTGCCTTTGCTGCCTTTGGTTACGGTGAATCAACATATTTCCACTGATTTGATTCTGGTTTTATCTCTGGAGTATAGTAGTGGACTCAAGTTTCATCTGTAGTCACGTACTGGTGCAAAAAACCTTACTGGTTGCTCTAAAAACAGGTCAGAATTGTTCAGACATTATCATTCTGATGCATTTCTTATGTCATGTCATGGATACATCTAGCAGATAATTTTCTCATATTAAATTCCACTGTTAAAATGTGATAAGCTTTTCAGATAACAGCCCTACAGCTTCTGCAGTTTCTCGCACTTTCAGTCAATGAACCTCCATGACAATTTTATGCACTATTGCAATAAATTCTGAGGTAGTGGCACATCTTGCCTGACCACTACACTGATTAGAATTTAACTGTCCAGACCAAATTTAAACTCGTTTGTCCACATGGCAGCAGTTGAATATGAAGTATCAGTGTCTCCTGATGTGCTCTAAAACTGGACTTGAATTTCCTTTGCTTTCATACCTTTCTTTGCCAAGTACTTAATCAGTGCTTGCAATTTTTTTTTTTTTTTCATCTCGGCAATTCAGTGTGTGGGAACAACAATGGAGAGACATATGCATCAGAGTTCTATAGCGCCATAAGTTTACTCAGAAAGAATGAGCTTTATGCAAGAACCTCATTGCACTAATGCTATTATGTGGTGGTGATTGTGGGAACTTTTGAAACCGCTCTTGAATTTGTGAAAAAGTGCAAGAGTCTGAAGAGCAATTAAGAACTGTTGTGGCTCACATAGTACTCAGTAACAGGTGTTGTCTGCAGATAGTAATAGAATCTTGAGAGCAAACCTAAGTGCTTATTGGAAAGTTAAATTCTGTGGAAGTTAAATCAACAGAGGTTAAAATGGAATGACTCAACATATGGCGGAGATGCTGAGTTGCTGATAGGCGCAACAATAAGACCATCAGAAAGTAAACTATCAGCCAACGAGGCCTTCATCGGAAACAGAAACGCACACGCACACACACATGCACACTCACGCAAACGCAACTCACACTCACATGATCACAGCTTCTGGCTGCTGAGAGTGAGGTATCTAAATGTTTTGCTGCTCATGAGTATTTGTAAGAAACACAGAAAGTCACACTTCCTTGAAGACATTTTCAAACCATGTTAATACTGAGGACTAGGAATCATCATAAAATAAATGAATCTGAATCTATGTCAGTCAGGGTTAAAGGTATTGACAATTGTAAAAAAATTAAACTTAATGGGTGATCTCGCCCATTACTATAGAAATTAAATAAATTAATCCTTTTCCTTTATCTTTCTCAAAAATCTACAAATTGTTTACTTAATTAATGAGCATATAGCATTGGCCACATGGGATTCTCTCCGTGTGAACATTGACCTTAGTGATTACGCAACTGCTTATTGTTCTGTGTTTACAAACAGACACCTGAACGCACATGCTGCTACAGTGTATACAGCATGCGTAAAGGATAACACCCAGCCACTGGACTTAGAAAACTTCCGATCCACAGCGTCAATCGAGGACCTGTAGGTGTACATCGAGAACCGGGAGCTCAAGGACGCAACAGTTTTGTCTATATGTAATCATTTTGTTAAGAAGGTGTTAGTCTTTGTGCAGCCGCTCGAGCAACAGCATCGGACCACTTACACAGAAGATGCCACTATATTATAGGAGGAGAAGGGGTACCCGCCTTACAGTCTATAAAGCAATAGACAATATTTCTATTAATACTGAGAGCTATGTAGGTGCACAAGTCATCCTGCATGGCTCATCAGCGTTCTGTGGTGGAAGTTGGGAATTTACCCCTAGCAACAATGATACCATGCATCTGCATGTTGCACCTATTTTCTATATCATGGGCTGGTACTAAGACCATAAATCAAGCAAATTTTCTATTGAGGATGAAACAAATAAAATTACACAAACAGAACTGCAGAATGTATCAGCTACTGAAAATGCAATTGCCATATTCTGCCTTTTTAATAATAATTGAACAGTACAGCTCATCTGCAAAACGAATCTTCATTATAATGATACCACATTTTTCATGCCTGGTAATTTCTTTTAAATTGTATCACTATTTATGATAGAGAGATACAAGCTCTTTTTTTTCAAATTGAGCACTGTACCAATTGCAATAAAATAAGTAATAAAGCATGTTGAAGTATGTCAGTAAGAGTTACATAATTTTATAGGTTTCTAAGAAAGGATTTAAGTTAACAGATTTCTCATCATTTTGCAAAATTAATATAAAGAACATGCATTAGAAAAGTAAAGACTTTTACATGTACAACAACAGATGAAGCATCTTGTGTTCTGTAAACTTGTTCATGAGATTAAGAGAGGAACTGCAGTATTTGTTGCCTTCTTTCTGTGTAGAGTGAACTAGCATGATATAATGAAATTGGACAGCTAAAACATCTACTCACCTAGTGGTAGTAGGGGAACACACATACAAAGGAATTAAAATTTTCAAGCCTTTGGAGCCAGTGGCTCCTTCTTCTGGCAGAAGGATTGAAGGAAAGGGAAGGGGTGTGAAAGAAAAGGACTGGTGAGGTTTGAGAAATGGGGGGGGGGGGGGGGGTGAAATGAGCATATGGCATCATCTGCCAGGAGACCCCATGTGGGGAAGTTCAGCCGCCAAATGCAAGTCTTATTTCAGTCGACGCCACATTTGCTCACTGGTGATGAGGAGTTCACGAACAGATAAAATCTCCAACCTGGCCTTGAATCAAACCTGGGCTCACTTGCATGGGAGGTGAGCATGTTGCCACCCAGATAAGCAGGTGGAAAGAAATGGAGGAGAGTTCAAAAAAGTGGTCCAGAACCCTAGGTCAGGGAGACCTATCAAATGGGATGAGAAGGAAGGACTGCACCTGGCAAGATTTGAAAACCTGAAAGATGGAAGATAAGGTAATATGCAAGACAGAGTTCACTGCCAAAGCATCATGCACAAAATCATAAGAAAGGACAGCAAAGTGCATTATATGTGATGAAGGTAGGAGGGACAAGGGGTCTAAGGAAAAAATAGACAGTGCCAGAAAATGAAAGAAATACAAAACTAAAAGGGATTGCAGAAAGAAGGATTAGTTACTGTGAAGAAATGCTGAGCCTGAAGAAATTAATGTCCAGGTGGCTGGTTAGAACCAAGGACATATTGTAATGCTAGACTTCACCTCAAAAAGCTATCCCATCTTCTCCTAAACTACCTAAACAGTGATATTTCTGTTCCTGTAGACTTTCCTGAACTCTTCTTATTTCAACCTCACCAGTCCTTTCACTCACATCTCTTCCCCTTCAATCCTTTTGCCAGAGGAAGGAGCCACTGGCTCCAAAAGCTTGCAGATTTTAATAGCTTTATATGTATGTTGTTCTGCCACTACTTGGAGAGTACATTTTTTTATCTATCCAATTAGATTATACTTTCAAAAATTTGTTATTTTTGTTGAACTCACTTGATACATCAACAAGGTGCACTCTATGAACAAACTGTTAGGTTAGGTAGCATGTTAGGATAAATGGGCTCGTCTTTGATGTTAACAAAGGAGCTGTCCTGCAAGCAATTCTTGCAGATTATTTCAATCACACTATAACTCCCAATTGTTAGTAACATATAGGGATCTGAAAAACTATGACAATGCGGGTGTTAAGGGATTGATCTGTTTGACTGAAATGAAGGAAAACCATGAATGTAATTGTGTATGTTAATTAAAATCCAACTTTTATGCTACTAATATCATGTAACAACCAATGAAATCCTATATTTTATTATATAATTTTACATTTTTTCACTGGATAGACATTGCATGTGCTCACTGTTAGACAGCTTCTTGTTTATTTGACAGTGTGGAAGCCAAATAAAATAAATTTCCATTGAAGCATTAAAATAATTTCTTATAATTCTAATTATAACATCACAGGTTTCTGTATGTAGCTAGTGATTACAGTTATGATGGCAATAATACACTTTATAAGAGATGTCAGTCTTAATCTCTGGAGGAAATTTTATTTTAAGACGGTGCTAAAAGATAAATTAGTCACGTTCTCCTGCCATTAAGAAAGCTATGTGAAGAATGGTGCTGCAAGAACAATGCATGTTGTGTATTGCTGAAAATCTTGGTGCACCAAAGTTACCGTCATCAGTATTTAATTATTTTCTGTGTCAGTGATCATAATGGGAAAATATAATGGTGGATCACCTCCATCAAACCATGTAAATGCCATTGTAGTTTGTAAGAAAATCCAGTGAGCAGTGTAGAAAAATATTATTGCTCCTAGTAAATGACTGCAATTTAATTAGTGCACTGAGAGAGAGAGAGAGAGAGAGAGAGAGAGAGAGAGAGAAAGCTTCGAATTGCAAATTTCCAAATAAAATGACTTAGAGGTTACTCATTCTTACTTAAAAGTTAACTTTTTTCATACTTTCTGTTCAAATAATATGGTACTGAGATTGCTTTCCGTTTTTTTCACACTTCAATTTATAAATATTAAATAACTTTTCTTTAGTAATTGATGACAAAGTAATGTGATCTATCGTAGAAATATTTTCTGTTAATTAACTGTGATCTGTGTGGAACCTTGTTTTGTTTGGCATCCGTTCAACATCATAGCTTACTTTGATTTATTATAAAATGCATGTTTCATTGCGAGAATGTATTGTGCCTCTTTAGTGCTTAAATTGTTTGAACTTTTCTGGAATTAGTTGGAAGTTCTGTGTGGATTCTTTATTACTGAAATTACTTTGAATAAAATGTAGTCACAAATAATTAGCTAATGTTTCTGGTTGTTCATCCAAGTTCAGTGGTGGCATTATGTGTCAAGTGAGTATTTAAAGAAGCTCCAAGTGCAAAGAAAATTTTGTCATTCCCTCTTAGAAATTGTATTTCATGAACAAAACATCGAAAATAATGTTTTCTACTTTCTCATTTAATTTCATTGTGTTCAACAATAGAAACTGTCCGGAGATGATGCTGTTAAAATGTTTGTTAATGGTAGTTTCATAGTGGAAATTATTGAAAACTGCTTAATAATTTATTGAATATTACATAATAATTAACTAATGTATTTATATACAGCAGACATAAATGTGAACAGAGGGAAAGAGAACATTATTAAACAGGAATGCATGCCATATTATAGGTTTTTCCTACCTCACATCTTCCAAACCTTTACATCCTAATATTTGATTTCCAAAATGGTGTTGGGATTTGTCATTTAATGCAGGGTATTTTAATAACTGTGATATGAGTCACTTTGGCAGAAATATGGTGTCAGACTTGGTGACTGTGTTTTCAAAAACCTTATTGCACTCTTCAATCATTGATTTATCTCTCTGTTACACACTTTGCTCACTTCCCTTATTTCCTGCCAACCAACATTTAAAACCAAATTAAAACATTTCACATCATTACAAAATGCCGTATTCATAATGTATGGAACAAGTATTAATTTAATGTGATGTAATATA
Source organism: Schistocerca gregaria (assembly GCF_023897955.1). Taxonomy (NCBI): domain Eukaryota; kingdom Metazoa; phylum Arthropoda; class Insecta; order Orthoptera; family Acrididae; genus Schistocerca; species Schistocerca gregaria. Next base: position 183,400,584 of record NC_064920.1, on the reverse strand, counting down.
ATTAAATGTCTTTGTGTCCCACCAGAATACATAAATATATTTTTTGTTGAATTCATATTGCTTAAATTTTGCCATCTTCTCCCTTTCTGTAGGCCAATTCTGTCTTCAAATATTTAGCTTTCATCTTCATTTTTTGTCAATATTTTATTTCTTACTTCTCAGTTTGTTCATTTGTGGTGCTTGCCTGTTCCCTCAAATTGTCATTATATTGGAGCAGGTTTCATTGACTGATGATTTTGCAATCGCTGTTAAGTAAAATATTACTTCTTAAAGATACTGCAAAAACTATATTATTTTGAATGAAATCTATTACTTCAATTTACATTTTGCTTCAAATTTTATCCTTGTTGCTGCAGCCTTCCCCATAGATACTACCTGTACATCACACCCTTCTTAGAAAAAAAAAAAAAAAAAAAAAAAAATACTAATTTGGGTTCCATTTCCATGACCTTCTCCAGTTAGTTCTTTCTTGTGTCATATGGAGAACAATTCAGTTTGGAAAGGCTGAAGGCAAGTAAAATAGAACTTAGGAAGAATACACAGCAAGCAGTTTTTATAGGAGGATTGGGGGGGGATAGACATGGGCGAGAGGTTATTAAAGACTGGTGTCTAATGAGAATATATGAAGCTAGGTATAAGCATATGGAGTAGCTAGGAGAGGCAGTTGCTTTTCAGTAAATAAGTTCATCTTCATTCTTCAATCACCTATCGCAAGTTTATAGTTAAGGATGAAAATAACACAACTGTGTTTTGTTCCACTAATTATTGTACCTTTACTGACTGATACTCTTAGGTTTAGAACACTTATTGCCTATTGTGTTGTCTATGTTCTTTTTCATAAATTCACTTGCTGGCTACTTTAAAATATTTTGAAATGAATCCATGCATACAATGCAATTCATAAGGAAATGCATTAATGAAAAAGTGTGTTTGATAGCTAAAGAGCATATGTGAAAAGTAGTCTAACATGTGTAAATGTATTTGTGGAAGCATTTAAAAATGTTATGAAATACATGTCTACCATGATAAAATGACAATTACAATTACTTTTCTGTCTTCAATTGATGAAGCTTACATTAGCATGGAGACAGCTACAGAAATAACATGATTTATTAAAATGGATGCTGACTTAGATAAGTTAAAACAAATCATTAGAAATAACAAGAAGTGAACAATGGATAAGAGAAGACCTGAAATAATGAAAATAAATAATATTTGCAAAACAAAGTTGGTTTATCATGGTAGTTATGCAAAAATATTTTTCTACAAAAAAAGAAAATCTCTTTTTATTATTATTATTGTCAGACATCTAGTCATTGACACACACACAAACAAGACTGAAAACTTCATTAGGTCAAAAAATAAAATGTGTGTCTGTCAATGACTCAGCGCCTTTACTATTCATCAAGTTGTTATCTTTGCTCCTTAATTATTAACATTCTGCCAGAATTTGAGTTTAGTGGCTTCCTCACATCCCATGCATTTTGGATCTCCCTTCTGCGACCCCCTCCACCTCCACAGTATTAGATTTCTGAACTACAAAGATAAGAGTTACCTGTGCGACACACCCTTTCTTCCTTTAATCCTTCTTGCCACCTATCTCCACTAACCCACTGCACCCACATCCTCTATCAAATAGTCTCCACTTCTTCTGTCGTGCACCACCTCCCAATCCATTCCTCCATGTCATTGTCATCAGACTGCAGTCTAACTCACCAGCTCTGGTGTCTGTGTGTTGCATCTCCATCCTGTACACCTACCACCTTGTCTTGCCACATTCATTTTCTTCACACCACTACTACCTCTTACTGATCTTTCGGGAACCCCTCCACGATTTGCTCCTGCCTCTTTTCACCCTCTAATGTACGGGTGTGTGGCATGTGCGTGTATGCACATGGGTGTGTGTGTGTGTGTGTGTGTGTGTGTGTGTGTGTGTGTGTGTGTGTGTGTGCGTGTGTGTGTGTGTGTGTGTGTGTGCATGTGCATGTGCATCCACAAACCTGTGCACACACACATATTTTTGATGTATAGGTGCATCCACAAACCTGTGGACACACACATATTTTTGTGTCCTCTAACTCTTTAAATGGTTCATACAAAAGCTAGCAAACTCTATGCTTCTTCTATCCAGTGAGTTATCTCTTTTACTCCTAAGTTACACAACATTTATTTATATAGTGTATTAACTACCATTCTTTGAGCAGTGCACAGATTATCTGCATATAATCATGCGTTTTTTAAATAATTTTCTATCTGTGTGACCTCCCTGAACACAACTGAGTCATACAGAAACAGCCTCAGAGAATTGCAAACACTGTCTGCCATACATGTATTTTTTCATTAATTAGGGTATATTGAATTCCATACATCACAGTTAAGGTTAAGGACTTCACTATTGTGGATACAGTTGATTAGATTCTTTAGTATTAGTTATTGTTTAAGTGAAAATGTGAAACACTTTGTTGACACAGCTAATTGAAAGGGACAAACAATTTTTGTCATTTTTGCCCAATGATCTTGATCTGATATCATCTAAATATCATCAAAAACCAATGAGCTGTGGAGAAGAGAGCACTGGACTCTGATTAGTTGATGAGTTTGTTTTATTTGATTGTTGTCCTTAGCCCATTGCTATAATGTGAAACATCAAGAGGGTAGTACAATTACTAGAGAAGCAGCCGATTCTTCTTACCAGGAAATTTTCAGTGGAGTTTCTTAGCTGTTCGTATATATCTGTACTTACTCATTTTATTAGGTCACAGAGTGTATCACAGATTTTCTGAAAGTGGGGAACTTTGCATATGTCTGAGCTCTCTTGCTTTGTATGTTGTAAACAGATGTAACATGTGGCATGATGAAGGCCAGTTACAAAAATGACCAAAATGTTGTTTTGACACTTTAGAGCAAGTTGAGTTTCATATGATTAGTGCTCAGGAAATCTACACTGATTATTACAAAGTAGTTGGTAAGTCAGCAAAAGTTCCATCATATATGAGCACAAAATATGTTTTGTAAATGAAGACTATGATAACTCCTAAACTGTCTTATTTATCAAGTGAGAGAGGGTTTGAAAATTGTTTTTGTTTTCAAACTGTTTGATACACCCACTGTTTTTATTTCCAGTGTCTCAGCTAGCCTGGCCAGGGCCATAAATACAGAGGAGTCACATATTATATTGTAAATATTTCTATAGTTCACATGCTACGTGTACTAAACAACTGACATTTTACTTTTGGGATGTTGTTTTATTATCTTTATTTGTTTAAATGAATAGAGAGATTCTGTTAACCATAATTAAGAATGTTGCACCATGTTGCATGAGAAAAAGATCTGTAACATCTATAGAATTAGTGGCAAATTGAAGAAATATGCCAATACAGGCTCATGCTTATTCACTGTCATCAAAATCATTGCCATTCTCATTTTCACATTGACATCCCTCTAAAAGCTCTACAATCTCTTTTTCACAAAGGACTATGCATGAAAAACTAGCCATTTCAAACCTGCTAACTTGAACATAATAATTATAACCTTTCTCTTAACACAAATGCTACAGTTTGACACCATGTTAACACAGGCTTCCCTAAATAGCAGTATTATACAGCATTGATGCCTAGTACAGTTAGATTTGGGAATGGAGCATGCAAGAACTATGAAAAATCATGTCAAATGAAGCCTGACATCAGAGTGAAAACAAAATTTGTAGTGTTGAGGACTACCTTTCATTGGAATGGAAAGGGTTAATTTATGTAACTAACTGACACCACTGAGACAAATCTGAAACTGCTAACTTTCTGAATTGGTAGCAATAACCATAATATTGATTTTTAACCATCATTATGGAAACCAGCACCACTCCTTCAAACAACATGTTATAGGTATGTTCACACTCGAAAATCATGGTGGAATTCCTGCATTTAATGATTTTTCAGATCATGATTCCCATCTACTAATCTTAATATTACGCTGCTTCATTTAAACATAACAGTTAATGATAAACTACATGGGGAATAAATGAAAAGCAGCCATCCAATTCAAGGATCGTTTGAGAAATACAGACTGTAGAAACATACACAGTTCACCAGGAATACATTAAAAATGTATTGTTGCTACAACATTTTTGTTGTTCAAAGCTGATGATCAAGCATATTAAGCCCATCTCGGTAACTCAGTGGTCAACGTGTGTGAGTACCATATGGGGGACCTGGATTTGATTCACTGTGCTGCCAGGGACTTCACCTAGAACAGGGACCATGCAACCATGTGATGACAATAGAGAAGCTGTGTGAATGAAAAATATTGATTCCAAGGTCTTGAAAGCAGGCAACAGCCAGGAGAGTGATGTGCTGACCACATGCCCCTCCTTACCACTGCCTCTGATTGATACTATATGGCAGAGAATGTCGCAACAGCTATTCAGCATCATGTGGTACTCTGGACCTGATTATGGAGGCTTTTTTCCTATTGATCTCTGAATTAGTGGTTTACTGGGTACATCAGTAACTCTTGCAACACTAAGATAAAAATTTACTTAACACTGAGGAGCACAAATGATTAAATAGTAAATCAGTTTACATTTATAAAATTGTAAACAAAGGTGTAAGAGGACAGGAGTGATATTCCAATTGTCATGAGAACATCCAAGTTTAAATTACCCTTGGATTCCCTGAATCACTTAAGGCAATTTCCAGAATTCCTTAGCCCATGGCCCATTTCCTTGCCTTTCCTTATCCTGTCTGAACTTTTGTTTCATCTCTAATGATCTCATTGTTGATGGGCTATTAAATCCTAATATATCCTCCTGTTTTATTTTCACCTTAACAGAAGATATATTAGCTCCATAGGCTATTAACACATTTTACATTTTAAAGTGCACTGAGATGAAAAGAAAGGGATAGATGCTACTCACCACATAGGGGAGGCTTTGAGTGACATACACAAGGAAAAATATTACTAGACATTATCCAGCTGCTAGACTAAGTCCTTCATTAGATGTTGGCAACTCACACACGTTCATATAAGCACAACTGACTGACACATGGTTATGGTCATCTCCAGATGCCGAAGCCTGACTGCATCTGTGTCTGAGTTGAGCAGCTTTGGTGGGATGGGGATGGGGAGGAGGAGAGGGAGGGAAAGGTATGGCAGGGTTGAATGGGCTAAGACTCTAGTGCTGCCTGTGGGAGTGTGTAGAGTCATGATGGGGACAGGAAAGTGAGCTGCTAGGTACAGCACTGGGTGGCTGATTCGTGTTGGTGGTAGCGGTGGTGGTGCCTCCCAGTGATACATCCCTCATTCCTGTAATGTCCCAGCCTCAATCTTCATTAGTTCCCCCCCTCCATCTGCATATCCCCTTCCCTGAACCCTACACATGCTTTCTATCCTGCCAGTACATGTACATAGTCCTGTCCCCTTCTGTATTCTCCCCTTTGCCCCCAGCCCCCAAACACAGCCTCTTGTATTGTGCCTAGCACACTGTCCTGTCCCCACCACATGCCTGCAAGTTCCTGCACACAGCACTATCCTCTTCCCCAATCCTACCCTGCTATTACTTCCCCCCACACCTCCTCTGTACTTCAGGTACCAACCATGCCAAAGCTTCTCACCACAGACATTGTCACAGTTGGGTGGAACTCACATACTGGTGGACACTGTCGTCTCCAGATGTCACTTGGAGGCAACAGTGTCTGTATGAGAGTTGTGCTTGTGTGAATGTTTGAAAGTACAAAGAGAGTCATTGATATTGCACATTGTAACCTTCAATAAGTTACAAATTGCCTTCTGCAAATCAAAGAGTGCTTATAATATTTGCAAGTGACAGTAGATGAGTGTAGACAAAAGGGAGAAAACATTTTTGTTACAGAATGGAGAGATTTTGTCTTTGGTGTCCTTCATAATAACAGACCTGTTAGCAATATTTCTTACTGTTGGCTTTGAAGGAGCAGTAACTTAATACTGGAACTATCACACTGAAAATATGGTACTATTTCAAGTGGCTTCAAATGTAATTTCATCACAGCTACAATAAACTCTCCCCAAACTGTTATTTGTTCTCATATGCTTTCCCCATGTGTGATTTATGCCAGCTTAATGACATCTAGTACCTGATCCATGTCATGTTCTCATTGGTTGCATGTCTTCTTCTTCTTTATATTAAGGTGAATAAATAAATTTTAAAAAAAACAATAACTTCTTTCCATTGATAAATGAGATCAGAAGAGATGAAACAGTGAAGAAAAATGTTTTCCTCTTTTCATGTAAAGCCATGATGAAAGATTTTTTAATGTAAATCAACCATTCTTTTTGATAAGTAGCACAAAAATGAAGAGAAATGACCTCATATTGCTGCTACATGGTTAACAGTGCTCAGTCAGTTCCACAGTATTATTTTTCCTAGTATCAAGATAGTCTTCTAAATTTAAATATACGTTGTCAAATGTAACCTGCAACATTAGTGTCATTAATATATATCATCTTACTAACTTAACATAAATCTCATCTTACTGATAAAATATTTTTGATTAATATTTGAATACAGGCTCTGCTTCACAAAATTAAAACTACTCCTGTTAGCAATTGAAATAAAAGGGGAGGATGGTGCTGATAGCAAGATATCCATAAATCCACGCGGGGTGAAAATACAAGCAAACACACAAGGATTCTTCATTGCTCAATCAGCTGATGAAGTGAAACGGTAAGTTTTCATGCGAACATGTAAATTTAGGCTTAATAAAGTCTCATATTATGAACACTGCATATAATCATATAACTTTGTACTTAACAGATAACAACAGTATTGGTATAGACTAGTGTAGGAAACATTTAGTAATGGTACCTCTAGAGAGTTGTATTAATTTTATAAGTTGTCAATGATAAGTTTAGAACTACTCCTATGCAAAAGGTTGACAGTTCTTTCACTTGTGGAATTGATCTTTGTATGATTTCCCTTTGTTTATAACTGCCAAATTTATCAAGGACACTAATTAGTTTGTTGACTGCCTGAGATCTCTCTCTATTTCACATCCAACTACTACCCTTCTTGCCACTATTTATACCATGTTACTGTGAACCAATGTTCCTTAGGTACATGGCCTTTCTGTTACTGAGCAATATCTTATCCAGGATCACTCTGTTTGCAAGTTCAAGAAATTATTTCTATTCACTCTTGACAGCTTCATAGAGGCTACCTAGATTGTGAGATGAAGAGTTAGAAAAAGATCAGTTGCACAACAATGGGGACTAAGATATTCTTTGCTATGGAAAATCCCCTCATACATTCAGATTCATCAATGACATATTTACACCATACACCTATGTAATTAACTAACACGCATTATTTACTGAAAATGTAGATACTGGTAGAAGCTGATCTTAGGAGAAATCAGTTTTTGATTTGGAGAAATGTGTGAATAGATTATACAATACAAAGCCTATGACTTTTCTTAGAAGATAGGCTAACATAATAAAATTTGTATATTTAAAGGAAATATTTTGCAAAGTTGGCTTAAACACACACTTTCAAATGCTGAATACCTTCAGGGGTAAAATATAGGAAGTATGGAGTATCTATAAATTATACAGAAATCAGACTCAAGTTAACAAGTAAAAGAACCCGAAAGGCAAGCAGTAGTTGTGTGTGCTGATGTGTATTCAATATGTACATTGCACATGTGGTAAAGGGAAACAAAAGATAATTTGGAAGGCAAATGAAAGTTCAGGGAGAACAAATAAAAACTTTTAGGTTTGCCAGTGACATTGAAACTCTGTCAGAGATGGCCAATGACTCTGAAGATAAGATAAATGGAATGGATAGTGTCTTGAAGAAAAATTACACAGGCCAACGAAAAAAAAATTTAAAAACATTTTTTACTTTGATAGCTGATCTTTAGAGATTTTTATGAGCCGAATCCAAATCTAGCCTTAGTTTTTTTACCACCCGTAGGTATTGAGCAATGTTCTTTTTATTATATAGTATAAAAATCCAATTCTATACAGTAAACTCTGGGAAATTTGGAAATTAATGTAATGCTTTGTTACAACATAAGCATGGTTTGTATTTACAATAAGCTACTTAAAACAATGATATGTGTTAATAGAAGTTTCACTTGTCCCCTGAAATTGTGTTTTCTAAGTTTCTTGTGTAGCTTTTTCTATGATGAGTTGCTTGCTGAACTTCTCTGTGAAGTGACCAACAGTAGTCCCTCATCATGTTGGTGTTCCAGCAGCCATGGTAGTTTTTTTCCATCACTTTAATGTCCTGGTGAAAACACTTTTCTTGCTCCTCACTAACATATGTCATATTGTCCGGGAAGTAATCAGGGTGACTGTTCAGAAAGTGAACTTTCAGGCTCATTAAACATCCTAAAGTTTTAAACTTCTTTAAAATAGTAGCTATAATAGAAACATATTCTGGGTCTTTTTCACACCCTAAGAACTTTGTAACAATTTGCTTGAATGATACCCATGCTTTTTTTCTTATTTAAGGTCAATGTTGATTCAAAGTTAACATCAAACATCAATTTTCTAATGTCAGGTCTGACAAAGACACCTTCTTTTAGTTTAGCTTCTGAAAAGTGTGGAAACTTTTCTTTAGGCAAAGCCTTTACAAACTGTTTCATTAGGTTTAACTTCATATGTAGAGGTGGTAGGGATTCGTTTTGTGGACCTACAAGGTTTTTGTGTAGAATGTTCTTCTTGCCAGGTTTTAAAGACTCCCTCATAGGCCAGTTCTTTCTGCACCAGTGTTGATTTCTAGCCCTACTGCCCCATACACACAAGAAATGTGGATATTTGGTAAAGCCACCTTGCTGACCAAGGAGCATGCCTGTTACTTTTAGATTGCCACATGTCATCCAACCATGAACAGAATAGCCTATTGCATTTAGCACTAGTTCTAGGTTTTCATAGCTTTCTTTCATATGTACAGAATGTCCAACAGGCATAGATGCATTGATGTTACCATTGTGTAGTAAAACAGCCTTTAAATGCCTCCAGTCTTCTTTTTGTATTCAATAGCAAACTCATTCATCAGACCAGGAATGTCTGAACAGTACACTAAATTACCTTATTGTTAAAAAAAACATGGAAAATGGCTGCACTCTATTTCTGTACATGTATATGCTGGTTGCAACTGCCAATAAGTTCTTTTCTTTTAATCTAGAGCCAAGCAATTCAGCTTTTTCTTTTGTTAAGCCCAGATCCCTAACCAAATCATGAAGCTTGGTCTGAGTAAACAATTTCGGCTCTAGACTTTCTGTATTACAATGGAATTCATGATCATCTGGTTCATCTAAATCACATTGTACATCAGAAAATAATTCTGTTGGAACAGAACTTAAATCATCTGGTGGTTCAGGAACCATGAAATCTGCACCATGCCCTACTGGTCAGATGGCAGATGGAAGATTAGGGTAGCTTATTACCTTCTTGTTTTTTGAATTATGACCAGTAATATCAACACTGCAAAAGTAGCAATCATCAGAATGATTTCTTGGCTCCCTCCATTTCATAGGAACAGCAAATCTAAAGGTTTTTTTTCTCGTTTTTGGACCTTTTTCTCAGATCTTCAACACACATAACATGCCTTATTGATGAGCAAGATTTATCTGGATCACCAAGTTTAGATCCAAAGTATGGTAAATAAATCTTTTTCACAAAGTCTGTAATGTTTCTTTGGTGTTTCTTAATCACAGATTTGCGACAAATATAACAAAAACTGTCAGCAGAGTTTTTACAAGCACGATTAGACATAATACTGAGCACATATACAGGAAACGGAAAAGTGAGGTTAGTTGACAGTAAACAAAACACCATCTGTTAACACAAAAATAGAATCAACATTTTTTTGCCGGCGAATGCTTTTCAGCAATGCTACCATCATCATCTACTTTCATTACACCTCCTTTTTAAATTATTTTAACTTTATAAAAGCTGTTAAATTCTTTAAAAAATCGCATAATTTAATAAATTTAACTGTAAAATGTGAAGAAATGGTTGGTGATACGGTTTTTTAAGTATTATATTTGGATTTCCCACCTCAAAAAACACAAGCCTAAGGTATTTTCAGCAAAAAAGTTTTACCATCATTGGCCTGTGTTTTTAGATGTAGTTGAAGTAAATCAGATGATTATGAGTGAATAAGATTAGAAAATCAGACACTGAAAATAGTAGTACAGTGTTGCTGTTTGGGCAGCAATATAACTGTTGATGGCTAAAGTGGAGAGTATATAAAATACAGACAAGCATTGAAAAAAATGTGTTTCTGAAAATGAGAAAATTGTTGACATATACTATAACTTTAAATGTTATGAAGTTGTTTCCGAAGGTATTTCCCCACAATGTAACCTTGTACTGAAGTGACATGTTGGTGATTTGTAGTTCAAGCAAGAAGAGAACAGAAATTTTCTGAAATAGTGCTACTGAAAAATGTTGAAGATTAGGTGGGTGAGTCCGATAACTGGTGAAGAAGTACTGAATCAAATTAGAAAAAGAAAGAAATGCATGGCACAGCTTGATTAAGAGAAGGGATAAGTCGGTATTACACATCCCTAGGCACCAAGGAATAGTTACTGTGATAATAGAGCGAAGTAAGGGGGGAGGGGGGGGGAGATAAGTACTATAAAGGGGGAATGAGCTCCAAATAGAGTTTCAAGTGGATATTGGTTGCAGTAGTCATACAGAGATGAAGAGATTTGCACTGGATAGACTAGCATGAAGAGCCGCATCAAACCAGTATTCAGACTGAAGGTCACAGTAGCAATAACGACAGTAATCCAGCCAGTGCATAGGAATACCTTCATTTTTGCAATTTCTGTGACTTACACATTAGATAAACAGTCTCATAAAATGAATCGGACCATACACAGGCACTCTTCATAAGTATAGCAGCAGTCTTGCAAATGTTTGTGCATTTGCAGCCTTCCTAATGCTTTTAGTTAAGGAAATATCACCGATTACTGTATCTTATCCCAAACAGAAAGGTAAACCCTCCTAACAGGAGTATTTTCATAGCCAAACAATGCTCCTTTAGCCTCCATCATCTTGAATCTGTGAGTGAGTTTCAATGTCAAGAATATATTTTTCCTATTTGATGCACTGAAAGAAGATCACAACTGCATAAAATCATTCTAATGCTTCTCAAAGTGACTCTTCATCACCCACCCAGTACCCAAAATAAATACTTTTGAAGCTGTACTGCACCAATGATTGTGTCATGTTAGCCTATAGCTACTATCGATATATTGTGCCCCATTGAAGGAGCCACCATTTTCACTTTGGTGGTGCCATGTAGTCAAACCCACTACTGTGTTACCAAAGGAGTAGACGTCAGAAAATCCACATAAACCACAGCTGACATTTTGACTTGAATGTTTTATCCACTACTTTCTATTGACATGAACATGCCAACCTTCAGTTAACGTAAATAGTATTAAACCATCTCTAATGATTTTCTCAGAGACATGAAAATAAAACCCTGATCCTCATTCCTTCTTGAAGAGTTGCAAACAAACTGTCTACACTACAAACACCCAATATACTCTTTTCAAGCTCTGCAGGCAACATATGGACATGTTTCACTGTGAGAGTCATCACGATATTTCATCATAAAACCAGCCTCTCATCCCCCTACCCAGGTGCCAGGGGCTCACTCCTCTTCCATGTGGTCGACACAGGCCCTAATCTACTGCAGTCCTTCCTTCCTCCTCAGGTTACATTTCCTTACCCGTGCCTCTCCCTCATTGTCCCCATTCCTTCCCCTCTGACCCCTCCTTCCCTCTCTTGGTGTCCTTGCTTATGTTGGTTTGGTTTATACTCCTGGTTTCTGGTATTCCTTTTGGTTTTTGTTTCTCTTGTGTTTTCTTTTTTACCTTTTCATTTTGGCATTTTGACCTCCCCCTTCTAAATTTTCTGTCCGTAGTATGAGCTAACTAGGGAAGAACACTGCTTCTTGCAGCCTTTCCTTGACACTGCTATATAGCCAGCATGGTAGCCAGTCCATGTGGTGGCATAGTTATGTACCATTTTGGTTGAGCCCCTGACAACTCAAGAGATCATATTTCTGATATCTGAGCTGTTGCCACCTTATATACAGGAGTGGATGCTTGTCATTCTGAAGCATCGGATTTCTGGGCAGCAACCACCATAAAAGACAGACAGCCCTTGCTGTGGCATGCTGGCACTGACGTGGAGAGCCCCTGGATATCAGGGTGGATGCTTTGTGTATGAAATGCCTTAAGTTCCAAAAAAATCAGCTGTTCTTCTGCAGCCATCTCTTTAGTTGGCAATGGATCTTAATGCTGCTTCTTATTACCTTGTAGCTTTCCTTTCCCTGGCTACATGCTGGGAGGATGGTCAGGCTCATCAGTGTAGGGTGAAATCCTATCACTGGTACCTAGTTTGCACCAGGACTGGCGGGGCACTTTCACTGCCACCAAGACATTATTTTTTGTGGAAGTTATCAAAGACAAGTTCATTGAAGTCAATTCTGAGTAAGATGTGGTAGGGTCCACTGTTAATCAATACTTCTTCTGCTACACAGTCTATGACACTTAATTCCTGTGACAATCATGACGACATCCCAGTGTCCTCATAAATTTTTCAATATTGTTCAAGGAGTCATGTTTCATGGGAACTCATCCTCAAACTGATGAGGAACCCTGGCCCAACCTGGGATGGCGGGGTATTAATTTCTTTTAGCATGTTCATAGAGGACATAAGGACAATTGCATCGATAATGGTACCTTTGTTCTTGCGTTTCAGAGGGATATCCTTGTGGAGTAGGTAAAGGTAATGGTTTAACGGTGTGGTATGAAGCAGTACAACGTGTCACCCATGAAGTGTTTTTGGTGTTTGTGTTTTGGGACTGTCCTCCTGCTGACAGTGGACCCTTTATACAGTGCATGTGGACACCCTCTCAGTCAGGGGAGCCCCAGTGTACCACTGCCCATGTGTGTTAATTGTCATGGCCATGAGTATAATGCACTTGATCATTTATCCTGCACTAAGGCTCATCATAAATATGACCATCTTCAACCTGTGTCTGTGACATCTGACTTTACCTCTGTTATGTCCTTTCCCTCTCCTCCTTCCTACTTACCACAGTCTTGCACTGAGAGAGGCAGTGCTGTGGTTGGCACACTGGACTAATGGAGGATGACAGTTCCAACCCATGGCCAGCCAACCAGATTTAGGTTTTCCATGATTTCCCTAAATCTCTCCAGCCAAATGTCAGAATGGTTCCTTTCAAAAAGCATGGCTCATTTCCTTCCCCATCCTTGACATATGCAGAGACCTCCTCTCTGGATGCTACTTCCCCTACCCAGTTGGAGAAGTATCCCCCTTCTTTGGTGCAAGCTGGCGATGGGCTCCTGGCATCCCCTCATAAGACACCTCCTTCCCAAAGCCTCTCATACCAGAGGCCCACTGCCACAAGACAGCTGCAGGACTCAAAGTCTTTGTGTTCCAAGGTCACCCACTCTCTCTTAGTTCCAGGTCTTGCTGAAACCTGCTCTCTCTCTCTGGGTCCAAGTCCGCTCTCTCTTTGGACCCTGCCATCCTCAGCCTGCAAAAGAGAAGAAGAAACACGAGTCAATCCTTTCAACCTGAATCCAACCTTCTGTTTATATACATCACCCTAGCTTTGTTGGTAAAGGATTGGCTTCAACAAGTTGGCCTCCTATTTGGATCCCCTTTTACTGTTTGTTTAGTGGAACTGTGGGGATACTACCATCACCATCACCATCTGGAGTTGCAATTACTTATTTCCTTTTATTCCACATCTTGTTTGTTCTCCAGGAATCTTATTTTACTGATGGTCACTCCCTTACCCCTCACGGGTTCCTTGCTTTGGATTGGAACTGGATTGTCCATTTGAGGGTTTCTGGTGGTGTTTGCACATTGAACTTTATGGACTTTGTTACTACATAAACACCCGTTTGTACCACATTGGAACTCTTTCCCTCCAGGTCCACTTGGACTCTGCAGTCATAGTTTGCAATCACTCTCTCTCTCTTGGCAGTCCACCTAAACCTATGCTGTAACTGACCTCCTTCAGTAGCTCCACCTATTCTTCCTAATCCTTGGGGATTTTAATGCCCATCACCCCTTGTGGGGCAATGCTTTTTTCTCTAGTCATGGTCTCCTCATAGACAACTATTTGGCAACTACTTATTCACAACTGCTACCAAAGAGTTACATGTTTGTAACTGTTGCTGTCGTTCAAAGTAGTCACCAGCATTGTTTAGAGCCTGTTTCCAAGAATGTGGAAGGCATGGTATACTGTTAGCAGAGCCTGTTCTGTTAATGGTGCGGTCTACTGTCTTTCAAATCTCTGAAAACAATTCTGAAGCAAATGCCACAATGTGATTCCTTCGTCTTTGGAATCAAATCAAAGTCACAAGGACTTAAGTTCATGGAGTATGGTGGAGGTACAAAACTTCCCAGTCCCATCGGCTGATCAGGGCAGCTACAGCTTGCGCTGTATGTGCCCGCGCATTGTCGTGCAAAATGATGGGTAGGTTGTGCAGGAAATGTCTCCGCTTCTTTCAGAAAGCTGGTCGCAGGTGATGCTCCAAAAGCGAACAGTAATAACTGTGCATTGAGTGCATTGATAGTGGCATTTGCTTCAGAACTGTTCCAGAGATTGGACAGGCAGTAGACCTCTCCATTCACACCTCAACAGAACAGCCTCTGCTAACGGTATACCATGCCTTCCACATTGCTGGAAACGGGTTCTACACAACACTGGTGACTACTTTGAAGGACAGTAACAGGTGTGAACATGTAACTCTTTTGTTTCAGTTGTGAGTAAATGATGATGATGATAATGATGATGAGGTCCCATACTTCAAGGATCGTAGGCGACAATGCAGGAGACCCACACCGCGTACTAGGCAAGGTCCTTAAATAGCTGCCACTATTTAAGTTCCAACCCCCGTACAATCCAAAAGCATGGTCTTCGAGGCCCCTGCCAATTTTTATTCACCAGCTCCTGCACCACCAGTCATTTTGAGTTAGGGTTGGCACCATTCTCAACTCTCTGCAGACCCAGGAGAAAGGTGTTCCACAGGATTCTATATTAAGTATTCTTCTTTCCCTCATTGCTATTAATGGACTTGTGGCTTTCGTCAGACCATTGGTCACTCCTGCTGTCTAAATGGATGATTTCTGTATCACTATATCGAGGGTAATACATTTCTGTTGCCGTACTGTGGTCCACCCTGGTCTGGAGCTGTACCTTTATATGCAACGCCTGACTGTGGTCCTTCAGCTTCTTTTCTAGGGTCTTCTTTTTGACAACAATCTTACTTGGTTTCCCCATATCCGCATTCTGCAGATTTGTTGTTTCCGTAAACTCAGTGTCCACTTCCTTCCCCCAATCTCTTGGAGCATGAATTGTTTGACTTTTCCCCAAACATTGTTGGCCTTTAGATCTGGCTCATTTGCACTATGGTTGTCAAGTTTATGACTGAATTGCCCCTTCCACATTGCTCCTCCCCACCATGGTATCTGTTTGGCCACTGGTGTCTCTTGCACTGGTCCTGTTGATAGTCTTCTGGTTGATGCTGGGACCCCCTTTTCGGTTGAGTGGTTCCAGCTCCTGGTTTCCTGTGCCATCACAATCCACTCATTCCCTACTCCTACTCCTATTCTATTCTTTTCATGGCTTCAGCATGTTGCCTGCCCATTGCTGGGTTTACTGGTTGGGCTGCACCACACTACTTCTCTCCAGTGGAATATCCATCTTCCCTCTTTGTTCTGTTCCCCACATTCCCTCCCAAGCACCCACCTTTGGTTAATTCCTTTGCCTCAGATTCAGAATGTCCTCTTCTGGGGTTTGAAAGTCTCCATCACTCCAGTAGTATTCCACTGTTTGTTCCGCCCACTCTTATGGGCATTTTGGGATGCTATTGTTTTTTACACTGGTGGCCGTAAATCTGCCGATCACTTGTATAATGCTTACACATCTTCTGTTGGCATGGAACACCGTCTCTTGCCTGCCAATTATGGTGTTTACAGCACAACTGGT
Source organism: Schistocerca gregaria (assembly GCF_023897955.1). Taxonomy (NCBI): domain Eukaryota; kingdom Metazoa; phylum Arthropoda; class Insecta; order Orthoptera; family Acrididae; genus Schistocerca; species Schistocerca gregaria. Next base: position 183,384,557 of record NC_064920.1, on the reverse strand, counting down.
AGCTGTCTCTCAGGCCCTCTGCTTTATAAAACAGTCATACCTCACCTGAGTTTTATTTTGTCAGACTCGAAGAGTGGCCTTCAGGTTATCACCCAGTGTTTTTTTCGCAACCCCTTGGTCTCTGCCATCAATGATCTTCTTGCCAATCTTGACTATTTTGCTTGTTTGGCTGCTTTCCGTTGGGTTACTGGCCATGTGCATATCCTGGGTAATGAGCTTTCTGACTGTTTGGCTGGGGCGTAAATCGGAGAGGGGGGGGGGGGGGGGCATCCTCATACCCTCCATTTTCTGTGACCCCTCCAGGGATGAATTTGCAGTTTCACATCAAATTCGTTTTTACTCAGTCATGGACCAGTTTTTGGAGGTAGCCTCCATGTCTAATAAACTTTGTGTGATCAAGGAGACCCCCACCACATGGCGTTCTTCCCTCTGTTTCTCCTGGTAGGAATCTGCCACCCTCTGCCATTTTCATATCAGCCAGACTATGGTGACCCATGGTTTTTTACTCCATAATGAGCTGCTCCCACTCCAGTTTTGCTCTCTCTGCTTTGTTGTCCCAACTGTTAGTGGAGAAACCTCGCACGACTATTTCTGTCCTCGGTTTTCTCTATGAAAGTGATTTGTCTTCCCAGATTTGAGCACTGTACCTGCACTTCCTCTTCTAACTGGAGTCTTACAGTTAATGATGGCACTGGTTGGTTTTTAAGACCTTCAATCTCACCTCCATGCTGGACAAGTCCCCCCCCCCCCCCCCTCTTCCATTTCCCTACATTTTGTGTGGTGTTTTGTGCCATTTTGTTTTTCCTTTTCTTGTATCTTCTACATGTGTTGCTCCCATTGTTTCATGATCATGGTATAATATTGGGATCAGGATGATTATTCCCTGTTCTTGATTCTTCCTGCTGCCCCAACATTCCTTTTGTCTTTTGCCTCTTTGTTTGCCCAGTTTCGCTTCCCATTGATTGGACTGTGCTGTTTTTGTTCCTCCTCCCATAATGGGTATGTCCTATGTAATAAGTTCCAAAATGCCATGCATGAATACAATATTGTTCCTTGGGTTCTGTTGGTAATAGAAATGTAGGGTCAAGCATTTTAGATAGCCCTTGGGCTATGGACCATTTGTATACTCAGCAGAGGGACTGACTTAGTGTCACTATCCTTAGTATGGTGGTTAGCACACTGGCCTCACATTGAGGAGGACGATGGTTCAACTGTGTGTCCAGTCATCCTGATTTTAGGTATTCTGTGATTTCCCTAAATCGCTTAGGGCAAAAGCTGGGACTGTTCTTTTGAAATGGCACAGCTGCTTTTCTTCTCCATACTTCCTAACCTGAGCTTGTGCTAAGTTTCTATTGATCTTATTGTCAACAGGACGTTAAACACCAATTTCCTCCTCTCCTCCTACAGTGCAGGGGCAAAGTATGAAAATTACACACTTCTTCAAGCATAGGCAAATCAGGTGGTTCTTTTTGCATTTGATGTGGTGTACAGCAATCTTAAGTAGGTTATGAAGACACCATTAGTTCATGGGCAGTTTCTTAAGAAACCTGAAAAAAGATCTTTCTTACCATTTTGGAATGAGCTGAGTTTGTATTCCAGAAGGGTTACTCGATTGAGAATGCTATCTACACATTTACCCATCAAATAGTGCAAGCCCTAAATAATAAATTATCACCAGTTGGTATTTTTTTTATCTCTCCAAGACATTTGACTTTGTGGACCATGTCACACTCTTACAAAAACTCAGGTCTTATGGTATTGAAGGCTATACACACAACTGGTTTGAATCATACTTTACGAACATAAAGCAAAAAGTTGTGCTGAATAGCACAAATAATGTTGGAAGGGTGATAAATTCTAGTGAATGGGGAGTTATCACAAAGGGAGTCCCACTGGGTTCAATTTTAGGTCCTCCGCTGTTCCTTATTCATGTGAATGACCTCCCACTTAACATTCAGCATGCAGAACTAGTACTTTTTGCAGATGACACAAGTGTTTTAATAAATCCCATTCCAGAAAAATCAGCTGAAGATATTGTTAAGTACGTCTTTCAAAAAATTATTAAGTGGTTCTCAGAAAATGGACTCTCCCTTAACTTTGAAAAAACTCACTATATCCAGTTCTGTACACCAAATAGTCATACCAACAATTGATGTAGCATATGAACAGGGCTCAGTTAACAGAGTAGATTTCTCCAAATTTTTGGGTGTTCACATTGATGACAACTTGAACTGGAAAAAGCATATTACTGAGCTTATCAAACAACTAAGTTCAGCTTCTTCTGCTCTTCATATAATCACTAGTCTTGGTAATAAACAGATCAGCTTCTTAACATACTTTGCGTATTTCCACTCAGTAATGTCCTATGGAATAGTTTTCTGTGGTAAATCACCACTTAGACATAAAGTATTGATTGCACAAAAGAAAGCAGTGAGAATAATTAGTGGTGTTCACCCAAGGACATCATGTAGGTACCTATTCAAGGAGTTAGGTATTTTAACTGCACCATCAGAGTATGTATATTTCCTAATGAAATTCTAGTGCTGGGTGCTAGAATACTGCTGACACACCACACAGTGATATCGATGTCTGCCATAGTGGTGTGCTAAGTTTCCACATGATGTGGCACAATGCTGTGTTTCCATAGTCTCCTACATGACTGAAGGCAGGCACATGTTTCAACATAAGTGGCAAGAGCAACTACAAATTCTCACTGTTTAATCCTTAACAGAACTTGGATTTATACTTCAACTGGTTGCAGTACTTCTGACTGCAGTTGACACTCTGACAGTTTCCTCGCTAGCTGTTGGTCCAGTGTGGGCAAGTGCTTTCAACTTCACCTAGCAGTGTAATCAGTTAACCATTGGTACGCAAGTCTCCACAGAAGTCGACCTCAAACAAGATCCATTTTGACTCCAGCTTTACTTACTTTAAAAATGGGTTAAAGAAAGCTAGAGTTATGTTTACAGCATTTATAGAATTGTAGAAAGCATTTGACAGTGTTCAGTAGAATACTCTATTTGCAATTCAGAAGGTAGCAGGGATTAAATCCAGGGAACAGAAAGTTACCTACATCTTTTACAGATACCAGGCTGCAATTATAATAGCCGAAGGATGTGGAACAGAGGCAATGGTCAACAATGGAATGAGTCTTGGTTATAGTCTGTCACTGAGATTACTCAGTCTGAGCAAGTAGTAACCAAGGAGACATGTGAAAAAATTCATGTTCAAGGGCAAGAAATAAAGTAAAGACTTTAAGGTTTGCCAATGACACTGTAATTCTATTAGGGATGTCAGTTTGCCCCGTTACCTTGTATACTGGCAAAGTCAAAACCTCTTTAATGCAAACATGAAAGTTATGCAGAATTTATACCTCTGAAGTCCAAGTAGTGTGACAAATTTTAGGAGTAGTGGTTTTTATTTTGTTTTTCAATATCTGTAGATTTTAAATTTGCTCTCTGACATCCACTGGCTGGAATTTGCATCAGGGTATAGTGCTTGATTCTGAACTGTGCATAAGTATGTATGGTCTACATGGAATTTTTTTATCTTTCTGGAGTAGTGGTTGTGAATTGCAGAGTTCATCCTAAATTCACTCTAATTGTTAACCCCAAATATCTTTAGGTGGTATATGTATTCTCATGTAAGTGTAAAATTCCCCATATCCCAGAAGATCCTCGTGTAAAATATTCAGCTATCATGTTTATACAAAAATTTTATTGGACACTTCTGTAGAATAAATCCCCCCCCCTTTTTTTTACCTTAGATGCATTGCCCCAGACGATTATGCCGTAGGAAAGTATTGAGTGAAAGTATCCTACCTGAATTTCAGCACAGTGAGAGAGATTTCTATATACAAAACAGAGAGAACTTCACTGTTTGGTTAATTTATCTGTGTACTGGTGTGTCTCGGTATATAACCCATCTGGATACAAAGGTATTTCCTACATACTGTTATCCTGTGTATGCTCAGTGACCTCTACTTTTAGTGCCTAAAAGCCATTTTTGTTTATTTGGGATTGCATAATATGAGGATTTGCAAGATTTGAGGGTTAAGGTGATAACTGTGAAGCAACAGCTTGTTCCATTACTCTCTAGGCTGTGACTGGTATATATGCATTTGGACACCTTATCAGTCATCAGCAAACATTGCAATTTTTGAAGAGTCCCTAGTAAATCACTTACATAGTTAGAGAACAGGAGAAAGCAAAGCACCAAATCTTACACAACACTATGTTTAATGTCTGTATTCTTGTCATATCATTTTCTAATGTAATCTCCTCTTTCTTACTGTTAAGCTAAAGACTCCATCTCCACAGTTGGAAGGCATATAATGCCATAACATTTTAGTTTACCTAGCAGACTTGTGCAATCTGCACAGTCAAAGACCTTGGTAAGGTCACAGACAATGTAACAGGATAAGCTTTGTTTTGTTTATGCATACTGATATTTACTTGTCTTCTCAGTAGAAAAAAACCTCTACAGAAGCCAAACTGAACTATTGTTCTATACTGAAAGAAGGGGATGGACAGAGATATATCTCTAATAAGAGGTCAGTAGCTTACCTATATTTAAAAAAAATTGTGTACTGTCAAGTATTTCACTCCTTCAGAAAATACATCTTAACTGACTACAAAGTTAAACCAAGGGGGTTGCTACCAAGTCAGCAGAAGGTTTTATAAGGGATGATCAAAAAATTCCTATTTGAGGGCAATGCTGTAGCGTATATGCAATGTAGCACGACTCTGATGTGGGTATATAAACACTGACATTTAGGCAAGGGATTAGTGTGCCATTTATGTCTTTCTGACAATATTATGACAAGGATAGATTGCTACTCATCATATAGCAGAGATGTTGAGTCGCAGATATGCACAACAAAAAGACAGTCAAGCGGAAAACCTTCTGGCCAAAAAGGCCTTCAGTGAAATTAGACAACATACAGACACACTTACTCATGCAAAAATGACTCACACATACATGACCTAGTCTCTGGCTGCCAAGGCCAGACTGTGAGCAACAATGCATGATGGGAGAAGCAGTCTGGATGGTGGGAATAAGGAGAAGGCTGGGGAAGGGGGGGGGGGGGGAGGGTGAGGGATAACAGGGTAGAGGTGGGGGAAAGTAAAGTGGTGCTTGTGGGAGCATATAGGGTTAAAGTGGAGAGAGGGTAGGGCAGCTAGATGTAGTTGGGATGTTAGACTATGGGCAAGAGGGAGCTTTCCGTTGGTGAGGAGGCTTGTGTGCCTCAGCGATACAGATGGCCATACAGTAGGTGCAACCACAGAGGAGGGGTATCTGGTGAGAGAACAGACAAATGTGTGGTTCATGAAGAGGGGCAGCAGCCTTTTCAGTAGTTGCAGGGGCAACAGTCTGGATGATTGACTGATCTGGCCTTGTAACACTAACCAAAACGGCCTTGCTGTGCTGGTACTGCGAACAGCTGAAAGCAAGGGGAAACTGCTGCTGTACTTTTTCCCAAGGGGATGCAGCTTTACTGTATGGTTACATGATGATGGGATCCTCTTGGGTAAAATAATCTGGAGGTGAAATAGTCCCTCATTCAGATGGATCAGAGCATGGAATGTCAGATCCCTTAATCGGGCAGGTAGGTTAGAAAATTTAAATAGGGAAATGGATAGGTTAAATTTAGATATAGTGGGAATTAGTGAAGGTCGGTGGCAGGATGAACAAGACTTCTAGTCTGTTGAATACAGGGTTAAAATACAAAATCAAATAGGGGTAATGCAGGAGTAGGTTTAATAATAAATAAAAAAGTAGGAATACGGGTAAGCTACTACAAACAGCATAGTGAACACATTACAGTGGCCAAGACAGACATGAAGCCAATGCCTACTACAGTAGTACAAGTTTATATGCCAACTGCAGATGATGAAGAAATTGATGAAATGTATGATGAGATAAAAGAATTTATTCAGGTAGTGAAGGGAAACGAAAATTTAATAGTCTTGGGTGACTGGAATTCGAGAGTAGGAAAAGGCAGAGAAGGAAACAAGGTAAGTGAATAAGTATTGGGGATAAGAAATGAAAGAGGAAGCTGACTGGTAGAATTTTGCACAGAGCACAATTTAATCATAGGCAACACTTGGTTCAAGAATCATCAAAGAAGGCTGTATACATGGAAGAAGACTAGAGATGCTGACAGGTTTCAGATAGATTATATAATGGTAAGACAGAGTTTTAGGAATCAGGTTTTAAATTGTAAGATATTTCCAGGGGCAGATGTGGGCTCTGACCACAATCTATTGGTTATGAACTGTAGATTAAAACTGAAGAAACTGCAAAAAAGTGGGAATTTAAGGAGATGGGACCTTGATAAACTGACTAAACTAGAGGTTGTACAGAGTTTCAGGGAGAGCATAAGGGAACAATTGACTGGAATGGGGGAAAGAAATACAGTAGAAGAAGAATGGGTAGCTTTGAGCGATGAAGACAGCAGAGGATCAAGTAGGTAAAAAGACAAGGGGTAGTAGAAATCCTTGGGTAACAGAAGAAATATTGAATTTAATTGATGAAAGGAGAAAATATAAAAATGCAGTAAATGAAGCAGGCGAAAGGAGTACAAAGTCTCAAAAATGAGATCGCAGGAAGTGCAAAATGGCTAAGCAGGGATGGCTAGAGGACAGATGTGTGGATGTAGAGGCTTATCTCACTAGGGGTAAGATAGATACTGCCTACAGGAAAATTAAAGAGACCTTTGGAGAAAAGACAGCCACTTGTATGAATAACAAGAGCTCAGATAGAAATCCAGTTCGAAGCAAAGAAGGTGAAATGGGAGATACGATACTGCGTGAAGAGTTTGACAGAACACTGAAAGATCTGAGTCAAAACAAGGCCCCGGGAGTAGACAACATTCCATTAGAACTACTGACGGCCTTGGGAGAGCCAGTCATGACAAAACTCTACCATCTGTTGAGCAAGATGTATGAGACAGGCGAAATACCCACAGACTTCAAGAAGAATATAATAATTCCAATCCCAAAGAAAGCAGGTTTTGACAGATGTGAAAATTACCGAACTACCAATTTAATAAGTCACAGGTGCAAAATACTAATGCGAATTCTTTACAGATAGAAAAACTGGTAGAAGCTGACCTCAGGTAAGATCAGTTTGGATTCCGTAGAAATGTTGGAACATGTGAGGCAATACTGACCGTACAACTTATCTTAGAAGAAAGATTAAGGAAAGGCAGACCTACTTTTCTAGCATTTATAGACTTAGAGAAAGCTTTTGACAATATTAACTGGAATACTATCTTTCAAATTCTGAAGGTGGCAGGGGTAAAATACAGGGAGCAGAAGGCTATTTACAACTTGTACAGAAACCAGATGGCGGTTATAAGAGTCGAGGAACATGAAAGGGAAGCAGTGGTTGGGAAGGGAGTGAGACAGGGTTGTAGCCTCTCCCCAATGTTATTCAATCGGTGTATTGAGCAAGCAGTAAAGGAAACAAAAGAAAAATTCGGAGTAGGAATTAAAATCCATAGAGAAGAAATAAAAACTTTGAGGTTCGCCGATGACACTGTAATTCTGTCGGAGAGAGCAAAGGACTTGGAAGAGCAGTTGAACGGAATGGACAGTGACCTGAAAGGAGGATATAAGATGAACATCAACAAAAGCAGAACGAGGATAATGGAATGTAGTCAAATTAAGTTGGGTGATGCTGAGGGAATTAGATTAGGAAATGAGACACTTTAAAGTAGTAAAGGAGTTTTGCTATTTGCGGAACAAAATAACTGATGATGGTCGAAGTAGAGGGAATATAAAATGTAGACTGGCAATGGCAAGGAAAACGTTCATGTAGAAGGGAAATTTGTTAACATCGAGTATAGATTTAAGTGTCAGGAAGCCATTTCTGAAAGAATTTGTATGGAGTGTAGCCATGTATGGAAGTGAAACATGGACAATAAATAGTTTGGACAAGAAGAGAATAGAAGCTTTCGAAATGTGGTGCTACAGAAGAATGCTGAAGATTAAATGGGTAGATCACATAACTAATGAGGAGGTATTGAATATAATTGGGGAGAAGAGGAATTTGTGGCACAACTTGACATGAAGGAGGGACTGGTTGGTAGGATATGTTCTGAGGCATTAAGGGATCACAAATTTAGCATTGGAGGGCAGCGTGGAGGGTAATAATCGTACAGGGAGACCAAGAGATGAATACACTAAGCAGATTCAGAAGAATGTAGGTGGCAGTAAGTACTGGGGGATGAAGAAGCTTGCACAGTATAGAGTAGCATGGAGAGCTACATCAAACCAGTCTCAGGGCTGAAGACCACAACAACAACAGTGCAGAAATGGGAACAGGTATGTTGATATATGGGTGTAGGACAATGTCTATTAAGTGTGCTGCCAGGAGGGTTACGGGAACATAAGATATGGTGCAGTGCTGCAGGGAGAGTACCCACCTGCATTGTTCACAAAAGCTGGTGTTGGTAGGAAAGATCAGGATGGCAAAAGTTGTGAAGCAGTCATTAAAATGAAGAATGTTGTGTTGAGCAGTGTACTCAGCAACTGTGTGGTCGAGTTGTTTGTTGGCTGTTGTGTGTTGGTATCTATTCATGCAGAGAGACAGCATGCTGGTTTTCATGCCCACATAGAATATAGAACTGTGGTTCTAGCTTTTGTGTCTTTCTGACATGCATGCAGTAAGTGCAGAAATGTGAACTATGGTGACATTACTACAATATTTGTCCTTTGGCAGCCAAGAAAAAAACAAGACCACACTGTTCCAGTTTGAATGCTCAAGGACAAGTATTGGTTGACATCTATCATAGAATTAAGAATGTGGTGGAACAGCATGTCTGTCAAAAACCACCATTCTGAAATGGTGCACCAAGTTCATAGTAATGCATGTCCCCATGTTGTAAATATCATAATGCCAATTGAATTGGGAGACAATTGAGCATCTGCCTTGTAGTCCTGAGCTCTCCCCATATGATTATTACATCTTTGGTACCTCAAAAAATAAAAGCCTTGATGGGTCAACGGTTCCTGTTGGACAAGGATGTGCAGCAGTCATTTACGGACTTCTTCACACAGCAGGACACGATATTTTACCAAACAGGTATCTTCAACATGGTGCTCAGGCAATTTAGCCTGATTGGGCTTCATGGTCTTCAAATGGAAACTTTTTGATCTTCCATAATAGCGCATTCATAAAGATACCTTTATGGACAAGAAAGTTACTGCTACTTAGCGGCTTAATGATTTTTCTGATTTATTTTTTTTAACAAAAGATTTGCTAAGACTGATATCCGGTGGTGCAGTACGCATTTCCTGTCTAACTAAGTCTAATAGATCTGCTTTTTTGGTCCCAACATTTTCAGTTACTGTTACTAAGAATTCAGGGATATTAGTAGCCAAAGGTGTGAATTTAACTTCATTTGTTACACTGATAACTGTCATCAGGGAGTTGAATGTCATGTGTCTGACCAAAATTTAACATTATTCATGCCTAATAATGTTCAAAATTTCCCATGATTTTTTCTTGAAACGTCGGATTTTTTTGTTAGTGGCATACACACTGAGGAGCCAAAGAAACTGGTACACATGCCTGATATTGTGTAGGGCCCCCGTGAGTACGCAGAAGTGATGCAACACAAAGTGGCATGGACTTGACTAATGTCTAAATTAGTGTTGAAGGGAACTGACTCTATGAATCCTGCAGGGCTGTCCATAAATCTAGAAGAGTACAAGATGGTGGAGGTCTCTGCTGAGTAGCACGTTGCAAAGCATCCCAGTTATGCCCAATATTGTTTAGTCTGGGGTGTTGGGAAGCCACTGGAAGTGTTTAAACTCAGAATGGTGCTCCTAGAGCTAATCTGCAGCAATTCTGGACACATTGGGTGTCACATTGTTTTGCTGGAATTGTCCAACTCTGTCAGAATGCACAATGGTAATGAATGGATGCAGATAATCAGACAGGATGCTACATACAAGTCACCTGTCAGAGTCATATCTAGACATGCCAGGGGTCCCATATCACTCCAACTGCAAATGCCCAACATTATTACAGAGCCTCCACTAGCTTGAACAGTCCCCTGCTAAAATGCAGGTCCATGGCTTCATGAGGTTGTCTTCATACCTGTACATGTCCATCCACTCTATATAATTTGAAATGAGACTTGTCCGACAAGACAGCATGTTTCTAGTCATCAACAGTCCAATGTCAGAGTTGACAGGCCCACGCAAGATTTGTGGCATGCAGTTATCAAGGAGATACAAGTGGGCCTTCGACTATGAGAGCCCATATTGATGATGTTTTGTTGAATGGTTCACACAATGACTTTCGTTGATGGCCCAGCATTGAAATCTGCAGCAATTTGCAGAAGGGTTGCACGTCTGTCTCGTTGAACAATTCTCTTCAGTTCTCATTGGTCCCGTTCTTATAGTATCATTTTTTTGGCTGCACCAATGTCAGAGATTTGATGTTTTGCCAGATTCCTGATATTCACGGTACACTCGTGAAAGGGTAGTACAGGAAAATCCGCGCTTCATCACTATCTCGGAGATGCTTTGTCCCATCACTCATGCATCATCTATAACACCACATTCAAACTCACTTAAATCTTGAAAATTTCTCATTGTAGCACCAGTAACTGATCTAACAATTGCATCAGACTCTTGTCCTGTATATGGCGTTGCCGATCACCACACCATATTCCGCCTTTTTACGTGTCTCTTTATTTGAATGCACATGCCTAGACCGGTTTCTTTGCTTCTTCAGTGTATAAGAGGCAATCATTAAGTTTCTGTTTTGAAGGGTGATACAGTCCAGAATTGCTATGGCATTCAGGCAAAATTGCTACGAGCAGTGATGCACACATTGGACCGATGAATGAAGATACACATTTGGTAAAATACTGTATCCTATTGCGTGAAGACATCTGTAACTGTCTGCTGCACACTGACCCTCCAAGGCCTTTATTATGGGATTTAAGGCATGATAATCACATGGGCAAAGATGAGGACTGTAGAGCTGGTCCTCAAGTGTCCCCTGCTTGCCTGTAATGGGTGACGCTGGCCCCACAGTTTGACCAGCCTGTGTTGAATCTTGACCAGCATAGAACTTAACACACCATTCCACAACTGTGGTTTTGACAGGCATGCTGCACCATACACATTCTGGATCCTCTAGTGGATGTCTAGTGATGTTTGTCCTTTTAGAGCCAAGAAAAGAACAACAGCACATTGGTCCTGTTTTAATGCATTTGGTAATAACATTGCCATAATTAATATTTCTGCATTTACTGCTTGCATATCGTAAAGACACAAATGCTGCACTAATCTCTTGCCTACATGTTGGTGCTTATACACTGCATCACAATAACATAAATTTTAGATACGCAATAGCAACAGCCTCAAACAGAAGCACTTTGATCAACTCTTTGCCATACTGCTTATAGCAAAGGGGTTTTTAAATCTAATATTCTGTATTAAGTAAAGCTATCAGTCCCTATCCCATGAATCTTTGATCCCAGATGTTACCCACCATATTTCACAGTTTCTGCTGTGGTTGTTCCTTAGATTAGATTAGGTTTTCGTTCCATAGATCCGTGTTGAGGAGATCCTCGTGGATATGGAACATGTCACTTTTTTTTCCCCCTCTTAAGAATATCTTCATGCAATTAAATTTTTCATCTACTATGTATCTTTGAAAGCTTTTTCCTTTTCATTGTGTACTTTTCCCTTTAATGGTGTAACTGAAACAGCATTTATATTTCTCTTTAACTTAACTGTACTCCTTTTCTTGGAAACTGATTGAGGGAGCTGCTGCAATTCGACCATCCTACACAGATAAACCTCTCATCTTGCATCTGTTTTATTAAAGACAGTTGAATTTAAAAATAAATTATTAGTTCTGGTAGCATTATATCCTATTCTTTTTGGAATAGTACAGTGAGGGTCAAACCAAAATTCTACACTATCAGCTCTAGGTGCCCGTGATCAGAACTATACAACATTAAATAGATATTGAACATTCCACACACAGTTACTCCACAGCTACTTGCACTAAGTCTTATTAGCACCACCTCTAAGTCCTTAAGAAAGTTTCAAACACTTCCTATTCGAAGGCCTACACACTGTCAGAAGTGCTCTCTTGTATGTTTCAAAATCAGTTACCAAAATACAGCATTCTCAGTCTTTTTCAATCCAATACTTATTTAGGTCTTTGGCCTGTAACTTTTTCCCATTTTTTGTATATGACCACTCCCCCTTTCTTCATTCATGTCTACAGTAAAACCGTGGTGGTGACAGTATAAAAAGAATAGATTGCTACAAATTGTGTAGTTTGCTGCACACCACATAGTGGAGGTAGTAAATAGCAAACATCCATATTTAGAAGAGAGGGCTTGGTATTATTTAGTTATCAGACTAAGTATTTCAATAGATGTTGATAGAAAACACACATGTTTGCCCATGCATATCATGTAGCCCCCCCCCCCCCCACCCCGCCACACCTCCACACCACACATACATGACCAGAATTGTGTATGTTCTGTTTTGTCTATATTGGATGAATGACTTAGTCTGGTAACTAAATAACATCTAGCGGTCTTTTGTCAGTGTGCCTGTCTCCTACTTAAATCTATGTCTGTATGGTGGTAGGCAAGCTATTCTTTTCGTATTGTTGTTATAACATTTCAGATTTTCCATTGTTTCATGTTATTATTAAATTTCACATTTTTATAAATATGTATCTGTGGATTTTTTCAATTTGATGAGATGATTTAAGAACATTATCTTTCTTCTTTAACATGTTTCTTATCTACATTTAAATGTAAATCTATTTTCTGAAAACCACGGTGAGGTGTATGGCAGAGGGCACATCCCATTGTACACGTTGCCTCATGTTCCATATGTATGTTGCACTGGAAGAATGATCTTTTGAATGCCTTTATACGTGCAGTAATTATTCCAATCTTTTGCTCATGATCTCCCTGTGTGAGTGATATATAGGAGGTTGTAGTATATCCTGGTTCATGAAACTTTGTTAAAAGACTTTCTCGGGATAATTTAGTCTATCTTCACAAGTCTTCCAGTTCACTTTTTTCAGTATCTCTGTGACACTCTCCCTCAGATTAAACAAACATGTAACCATTTGTGCTGCCCTTCTCTGTATACATTCCATATCTCCTGTTAGTCCTATTTGGTACAGGTCCCACACACTTGATCAATATTGTAGAACCAGTCACACGAGTGATTTGTAAGCGATCTCCTTTGCAGACTAGTTCCACTTCCCCACTGTTCTACCCATAAACTGAAGTATACCACCTGCTTTATCTGTGACTGAACCTATGTGGTCATTCCATTTCATATCCCTACAAAGTGTTACACCCTGAAGGAGTGAATTATGTCCCCTCTTATGCATGTGAGGGGCACACATGCCTATGTGGTGTGCTAGTTAAGAAAATGGCAGTAGGCAGTACATGAGGGGGCACACTGGAAGAGCTGCATGGGCTAGCATATTAACCCAACTAGTGTGACTACACTAACTTCAGAATGGGCTAATATCTCTTACATGAGGAGGGTCTGGACTGTATGGACCATGGGTGGCTTGCAACCTTTGTTTGGCAGCATCTGGCAGAATGGGAAAAACCACTTCAATGGCGTACCAGTGGCAATGAAGTGTCAGAATGGTCAGGGATAGGATTGTAATAAATTGGTGTCATAGTCCTGGCTTGCACTGCACTTCACTGCACTATTTGCACTACACCACACTGAGTGTTCCAATTGCTGATACTGGGGGGATGAACCAGGCATCCAGATTCAGGCTTTGTACTCCTGTAGTCAGTAGAACTGCATCAAGAAAATGCAGCTTGGTTAGCTGATGTGGAAAATACACAGTAGTACTCCTCTCATTAAACAGACTGCGACAAGACAACAGTAAAGACTGCAGGATAAGAATTCTGGGGTTTGTGCATACTCCACCAAAAATGTGGCAGACGATGACAATGGGCCACATGGTGTTGCACAGGCAAGCTGCTGAGGGCACGACTAGGGATGTTACCTTGTTAGAGTAGAACAAGACACTGGTCAAGCGATGATTTGGCATACCTAGCATCAGTAAAGCGTGACTGTCTATGTTCTCCTCCCAGCAGAAGTGACCAGTGAGGGTGTTGTGGGGATGGTTTCTGGTCCATGCAGCCTGTTGTCTGCTTCTAGAGATGGAGGCGAGTGAAGGAGTTGCCACACAGTTCCCACACAGTTCCCCTCTTTTGAGAGGAAAACACTGGTGTCAACTGCACAGAGGGGTGCTTGAAGCTGCCTTGTTGTATGGCACGCATGGGGTGCTGTGCTCTTACTATGGTTTCTAGTGAAAGGAGGATGATGGGCAGCTCCTGCCTGCAGCATTGGGAGTGTGTGAAGTAACGTCGCTGTTCCAATGGTGCAGGTGCTAGCAGCAAAGGAGACAACACTGTTGACCGTGGCAGGCACCTGTGAGGGTGGGGTGCCATCGATGTCGGCTGGAGGCTGCAATAAAAGTTAGTACGGTGGTGACATCAGGGTACCAGGCCTGCGAGGTGTGTCACTCATAAAGTCAGTTAGTTGGTGGTGTACCGCAGGCAGCATTGGATGGTGGTGTGTTGGACATGGTGTTGGGGGTAGCATTAACCAGTAGCACATCAGGGACACCAGAGAGGACAGTGCTGGCCAGCATCGTATCAGGTGGGTTATCGATGGTGCTGTGGATGGATCCGGTGGTAGGTGAACGGCTGTGCTTGTTGACTGGAAGGGGCTGTAGAGCATAGGCCAGCTTGAGCCTAGCTATAGAGATAGTTGTTGTCAACCCTTTCAGACAAATGGAGACTGTCTTTCCATGTCACAATATCTTGTGTGGACCTGAATACTGAGGGCAGAGAGGCAGTTATTATGCATCCACCTGAAGCATGACGTTTGTGCATGCTGTGAGGTCTTGGTGGATGAAGGTACAGTGCATACCATGCTGTTACAAAGGTGGTGGAAACAGTTGGGCAGTGTATCCCAGAGCTGCTGCATGAAATTTGGGATGCTGCTGTAAGGAAGGAGCGGAGTCATGTATAACAACTCTCTGGGAATGGCGAGTGCCTGTCCATATACCAGCTCCGCAGCCAAAGTTCCCAGGTCAGTTTTGTGCGTGATCCACAGGCCTAGAAGTTCCAGGGCAGGTAGAAGAATAGCATGTGAGGGTAGCTTTAACTTGTGGTGGAACCGCTCTGCCATACCGTTACCTGCAGGCTTGTATCTGGTGGTATGGTAGAAATTCTGCATCTACATCTACATAAATACTCCACAATCCACCATACAGTGGATGGTGGAGGGTACCTCGTACCACAACTAGCATCTTCTCTCCCTGTTCCACTCCCAAACAAAACGAGGGAAAAATGACTGCCTATATGCCTCTGCTTGAGCCCTAATCTCTCTTATCTTATCTTTGTGATCTTTCCACAAAATGTAAGTTGGCGGCAGTAAAATTGTACTGCAGTCAGCCTCAAATGCTGGTTCTCTAAATTTCCTCAGTAGTGATTCACGAAAAGAATGCCTCCTTTCCTCCAGAGATTCCCACCCAAGTTCCTGGAGCATTTCCGTAACACTCGCATGATGATCAAACCTACCAGTAACAAATCTGGCAGCCCGCCTCTGAATTGCTTCTATGTCCTCCCTCAATCCAACCTGATAGGGATCCCAAACGCTCAAGCAGTACTCAAGAATAGGTCATATTAGTGTTTTATAAGCGGTGTCCTTTACGGATGAACTGCATCTTTCCAAAATTCTACCAATGAACCAAGGATGACTATCCCCCTTCCCCACAACTGCCATTACATGCTTGTCCCACTTCATATTGCTCTGCAGTGTTACACCCAAATATTTAATCGACGTGACTCTGTCAAGCGCTACACCACTAATGGAGTATTCAATCATTACGGGATTCTATTTCGTATTCGTCTGCATTAATTTATATTTATCTATATTTAGAGTTAGCTGCAATTCTTTACACCAATCACAAGTCCTGTCCAAGTTATCTTGTATCCTCCTACAGTCACTCAATGATGACACCTTCTTGTACACCAGAGCATCATCAGCAAACAGCCGCACATTGATATCCACCCTATCCAAAAGATCATTTATGTAGATAGAAAACAACAGCGGACCTACCACACTTCCCTGGGGCCCTCCAGATGATACCCTCACTTCTGATGAACACTCATCATCGAGGATAACGAACTGGGTTCTATTACTTAAGAAGTCTTCAAGCCACTGACATATTTGGGAACCAATCCCATATGCTTGTACCTTAGTTAGGAGTCTGCAGTGGGGCACTGAGTGAAACACTTTCTGGAAGTCAAGGAATATGGCATCCGTCTGATACGCTTCATTGATGGTTCGCAAAATATCATGTGAAAAAGGACGAGTTGCGTTATGCAGGAGCGATTCTTTCTAATGCCGTGCCAATGCATGGACAGCAAAACTTCTGTGTCTCCAGGAAATTCATTATATTCGAACTGAGAATATGTTCGAGAATCCTGCAACAAACTGATGTTAAGGATATTGGTGTGTAATTTTGAGGATCCGTCCTTCTACCCTTCTTATACACAGGCGTCACCTATGCTTTTTTCAAGTCGCTTGGGATGTTGGGCAAGAGATTTGTGATAAATGCAAGCTAAGTAAGGAGCCAATGCAGTAGAGTACTCTCTGTGATACCAAATTGGAATCCCATCAGGACCTGGCGATTTATTTATTTTCAACCCATTCAGCTGCTTCACAACCCCAGGGATGTCTATCACTATGTTCTCCATATGGGAATCTGCACAAGACTCAAACAGCAGTATGTGTGTACGATCCTCCTGTGTGAAAGATGTCTCAAATGCTAAATTTAAAATTTCAGCTTTCGTTTTGCTGTCTTCCGTTGCCAGGCCAGACTGATCAGTGAGTGACTAGATGGAAGCTTTCGACCCACTTACCAATTTTACATAAGACCAGAATTTCCTGCCGGCCGGGGCGGCCGAGCAGTTCGAGGCGCTACAGTCTGGAACCACGTAACGGCTACGGTCACAGGTTCAAATCCTGCCTCGGTCATGGATGTGTGTGATGTCCTTAGATTAGTTAGGTTTGAGTAGTTCTAAGTTCTAGCGGACTAATGACCGCAGACGTTAAGTCCCATAGTACTCAGAGCCATTTGAACCATTTTGAACCAGAACTTCCTTGGGTTTTGAGCAAAGTATTTTACCAAGGTATGACTGTGGTAGTGGTTGTAGGCTTTGTGCATCACTCTTTTTACAGCAGCACGAATCTCTACTAACTTTTGCCTGTCCTCCTTCTCCCAACCTTTCTTGTACCGTGAGTGCAACTATATTTGCTTCCTGAGCATTCTCCGAATTGTGCTGTTAAACCACGATGGGTGTTTCCACTTTTTTGACACATACTTGTCCAATGCGTGATTTACAATGTGTTTAAAATTTGCCCATAATTCTTCCACGTCCATTGTACTGGAAGTAAATGAAGTCTATTCATTTACTAAGTAGGATGCTAACAACTGCTTATCTGCTCTTTCTAGTAAGAATACTCTCCTAGCCTTCTTCACCGACTTTTTAAATTTTATAACCATAGTCATAATGACAACTTTATTATCACTAATCCCTGTCTCGATACTGACACCGTTGATGAGATCTGGTCTGTTTGTGGTTACCAGATCTAAAATATTTCCATTATGCATTGGCTGTCGATTTAGCTGCTCAAGACAGTTTTCGGATAATGTGTTCAAAAGTAATTCACACGACGGCTTGTCTGTACTACCTGTAGACATCCCAGTCTATACTAGGTAGGCTGAAGTCACCCCTGACTAATATAGCATGATCTGGATAGTTCGGTGATACAGAGTGTAGACTCCATTTGAATGATTGGAGACCTGTCACGGTGGAACCTGGTGGCCAGTATTGGCACCCAACAATTACCTTTATTTCTCCTAGCCCTGTTAAACGTGTCCAGATAACTTCACAATCATCCTCTACTTCGACCTCTGTAGACACAATATTTTTGTAAACTGCAATGAAGACACCACCTCCTACGGTGTCTAATCTGTCTTTATGATACACGTTCCAACCCTCACTAAATACTTCAGAACTTCCTATCTCAGGGTTCAGCCAGGTCTCAGTCCCGAGAAAAATTTGCGTGCCACACTCTTCCTGTAGGGCAGTAAATTCAGGAACTTTATTCCGAACACTCTGAAAATTTACTGCTAATATCTTGATAGCTGAAGTGTCTTTACATTGCGCACGTCCTAATTTTCCTGACTGTACGTCGACTAGTGAGTTTTCATCAGGACACCTCTCACTACTGCCTAGTCTAAAAAAAAAACCATGTGCATGCCACAAGTATTCTGTTCCCCGAGTAGCCGCTTCCTTTGTGTAGTGCACCCCTGACCTATCTAGGGGCATCCTACAATTCCCCACCCAATAGTGCAAGTCTAGATCTGCAGCCAAGACCATCACAGAGTTGACGAAACCTCTGGTTGAGACCCTCCACTCGGCTCCAAACCAAAGGACCCTGATCCGCTCTGGGAATGATGCTGCAAATAGAGAGCTCTGCTTGCACTCTGCATGCGAGGCCAGCGGTCTTCACCAAATCTGGCAGCCGCCTGTACGAACTGATGATTGCCTCAGAACCCAAGTGACAGGCATCATTGGTGTTGTGGTTGGCAGGAGAGCCAACACAGTTTTGCTAAAGGAGGCCGAAATGCACGTGTTTTAGCTCACCCAGGCTGGCGTGAGGACTGGAACATGACAAGGGAATTAGAATTGAGAAAAACGGGCGTAGCTGGTGGAATACTTAACTTTAATCCATTAATGACAAACGTCGCTCTTGATGGTACATGATTTACAATATCAATAGAAACTGATCATGGCGCCTTGCTAGGTCGTAGCAAATAACATAACTGGAGGCTATGCTAACTATAGTCTCAACAAATGAGAGCGTAGAAGTCAGTGAACCATCGCTAGCAAAGTCGGCTGTACAACTGGGGCGAGTGCTAGGAAGTCTCTCTAGACCTGCCGTGTGGTGGCACTCAGTCTGCAATCACTGATAGTGGCGACATGCGGGTCCGACGTATACTACCGGACCGCGGCCGATTTAAAGGCTACCACCTAGCAGGTGTGGTGTCTGGCGTTGACACCATATTCTTCCCCCACAAATCAGAGTACGGTTGTGGCATAAGGCTTCCACTCGCCGTGGGGAGGACCCCATGTTGACGTATGTGACGTGGTGGGGAGCCTAACAACAGGCGAGGTTGTGCCACCCGCACCCTGCCAGTTGGACAGTGGGGAGCTAGGAAACGCCTGAAAACCTGCTCCAGGGTGCATGCCAACATGCGGTGTATGCGCCCGTAGAGAAACAGGACGGGCCGAAGGGTTGATCTCCATCGGGCCGGGGCACCCGACGTCCGAAGACGAAAGATGGTCCTGAGCGGGCAAGAGTTCCATGTCGGAGGACAACTGGTTATGGGAAGCGATCGGCGGCGTGTGACCCAGGGAGGGGCCCGGCGGTTGCAGCAACACATCCACTGTGGGCATCGCTGGCTGGAGAACAGGAGGCGGCGGCGCGTCGCCATGGGGCAAAATGGAAGGCAGCGTCGGTAACACCTTGGGCTGAGGCGAGCCAGTAGATGGGTCCCCAGGGCGCTGACTGGGCAGCACCGTCACTGAAAGCAGACGGCGAGCGGCAGATCCTGTGTGACAACAGAGGCGCAGGTGATTGAGATGCCGACGCACCTCACCAGAGGCCCCCAAAACCAGATACATAGCGCTTCCGAGGTCGCGAAGAATGCGCCCTTGGAACCAACGCTGTGAACCTCGATAGTGGCGATAGTAGACAACGTCGCCTGCCGCTGCACAGGAACCTGATGCGGCGGATGTAGCAAAGACATCCAGGTTCGATGGTGACGACCGTGGAGCAACTCAGCGACCATCTCGGGGCTGAGAGCGATACGAGGACAAAAAGTGCAATAACGCGTCCTTCCGAGAATGCGACCCTTTCAACTTCAACATCTGTGACTTTAAAGTCCTGACCAATCGTTCAGCGGCACCGTTTGACTGTGGCGAAAACGGCGCGGACGTCAGATGTTGAATACCATTGGCCTTGCAGAATGACTGAAATTCTGCGGACATGAATTGTGGGCCATTGTCGGAAACAATAGTCTGTGGAAGACCTTCAATGCAAAAGATAGCAGACAACGCTTGGATGGTGGCAGATGATGTCGTGGAAGACATCTGGACAACAAAAGGAAAATTACTGAATGAATCTACCACAACCAACCATCGAGCATTCCAGAATGGACTAGCAAAATCGATGTGGAAGCGTTGCCAAGGGGAAGTGGCTTTTGGCCATGCAAGGAATTTCCGAGGTGGTGCTGATTGTTGTTCGGCACACACCATGCAAGAAGACCACATATTCGTAATCGCGGCATCGATTCCAAACCACGTACAGTGCTGATGAGCAAGTTGTTTCGTTCTCACTATACCCCAATGTCCTTGGTGGAGAAGCTGTAAGACAGAGGACTGTAACGAACGTGGGACCACGACCGTGGACTGATCATTATCAGAACGCAACAGCAAAACACCACGTCATACAAAAAGTCTCTCCTTGTGAACAAAAAATCGTCGAACCAACGGGTCCCCGATCCGTGACTTTGACAAGGGCCATTGCGTAGCAACAAAACGCAGAACGGGAGCAAGGACAGGGTCGAAGCTACGACGAAAATCAATCGGAAACGATTCGACCACGTCATCGGTTTCTGCAGCAATGAACATGCAAGCAAGTTCGGAGGAATCGAATGCCCTATCCTCAGCAACAGGCAAGCGGGACAACGCATCGGCGTTTCCGTGCTTAGCAGTGGACCGATACAAGACATCGTAGCGGTACTGCGAGAGGAAAGTAGACCAGCGAATGAATTTCTGGTCTGTACGTGGAGGTACAGGGTTGGTCGGATGAAAAAGCGATGTCAAAGGTTTGTGGTCTGTTATTATGGTAAAGTGACGACCATACAAGAAATCATGAAACTTTGTAACACCAAATACGAGAGCCAATGCTTCTTTCTCGATCTGTGAATAATTTCTTTGCGCAGACGAGAGCAATTTGGACGCAAAGGCAATAGGGCGATCGTGCGATCCATCTTTGTGCGCAAGCACAGAACTGATCGCGAAATCCGATGCATCCACCATCAACAAAAGGGGCTTCCGGGGATTGAATGGCATAAGGCAAGTATTGGAAAGCAACATCGATTTCAACTGGCGAAAGGCGCGTTCGCATTCCGTCGTCCAGACGCACGGAATACCCTTGCGGCGTAAGCAATGAAGCGGAGCTGAAATAGAAGAGGCGTGTGGAACATATTTGTTATAGTAATTTATTTTTCCCAGCACACTCTGTAGCTGCTTCAAGTTCTGCGGCAAAGGCAAGTCTTGTAAGGCACGAAGGTGCGTGGGACTGGGATGTATGCCTTGGGCATTGAGTACATGTCCCAAGTATGGCAAGTCCCGAGCAAAAAACACACATTTGTCCTTCCGCAAGCGAAGACCATTTTGTCGCAAGACCTGAAATAATGTTCGGAGATTAGCCAAATGTTCTTCTTCCGTCTTTCCGGAGATCACAATATCGTCCAGCTAATTTGCTGCAACTGGGACCGACGCACAAACAGTTTGTAGATATTGCTGAAACAATGCAGGGGCGGATGCACACCTGAATGGCAGTCGTTTGAATCGATACAAACCAAGATGCGTGTTAACCACCAAAATGCGCTGGGAGTCTTCGTCCACCGGTATTTGCACATACGCATCTGCTAGGTCCTACTTCGAAAAATATTTACCCAGGCCCAGTTTGTCAAAAAGATCTTCCGGGTGGGGTAAAGGAAAAGTTGCAATCACTAGTTGTGGAGTCACTGTTGCCTTGAAGTCCACACAAAGTCTCAACTTTCCGGAAGGTTTTGGCAAAATTACTAAGGGTGATGCCCAGAGAGTAGCCTGCACACATTCAATTACACCTTATGATTCCAAATCGTGTAATGTTTTTGCGACCTCATCACTCAATGCGTGGGGAACATTGCGCACTCTGAAAAATTTCCGTTGCGCAATTTACTTTCAGTTCCAAATGTGCTTTATAATTCTTAGCGCAACCGAGGTCCGGTGCAAAAATGTCTGCAAATTCTTCACATAGACGAGAAACACTGTCTGAAGGCACAGTCTGGTTCACTGATAGGACCTTATTTACTATAGACAAGTTAAACAACTGAAATAAATCAAAACCAAACAAGTTCACTGCAGAATAAAAACGAAGGACGTAAAATGACACAAGTTTTGTTTGTCCTTTGTATGTTGCAATAAGGCTGCACTGACCTAACACAGGGATACCTTGACCTGAGTAACTACTTAATTTAACATTTGGGGCACGCAACAGAGGTGTGCCCAGCAGTTTGTAAGTGTCCTGATTGATGAGTGAAACTGCAGCTCCTGTATCGAGCTGGAATGGTATCACTTTGCCGTTAATGTCCAAGTCTACAAAAAGTTTATTGTCCTGCTGATGACAAGAGCGACTGTCTCGTACAACATGAACTGACACTGGCACATAATCACTTGCGACTTGACGGGAGTTCCGGCGATGTCGACGCACACTATTTCTGGGACGAACACAGCCACTGTTAGAGAGAGTGGCACTGGTTGGAGTGGACTGAACTACATGAATTTCCATGGGCGAAGTTTCGCGAGCCTGAGTATCCTTGGTTCGATTCCGATTCCGGCGCGAAGCAAAGGGCCTGGAATGGTTTTGAACTTCTGATCTGAGCTTTTTCTGGCAAAAACTCTGAACATGACCTTTTTTATTACAATAAAAGCAAATAGCTTGGTGTGACGGGCAATTCTCACGCGAATGTTTAGTAGCACACCGCGGGCATGATACGATCACTGCATTAGCTTGCCGGCGCGGCAAACGTGGCTGAGAGCCGGGCGCGAGGGCTGTTTACTGCTCCGTGCAGCTCGTCCGGCGGGCCGGTTAACCTGACACACTGCTGGCAAAGTTTCAAATGATTCCTGAGCAAAGTCAGATGTGTCCTGCCGATCCAATATGTCCATCACTTGTTTAAGTGAGGGATTGACTAATTTCAAAATCTGTTCCCTTATACGAACATCAGAAACGTTCTGTGCAATTGCATCACTTACCATAGTATCTGAATAAGGAAGTCCACATTGACACTCAAAAGCACAATCCCTAGTAAGGCTTTGCAAGGTTACAACCTACTCCAGATTAGTCTGACCTGCCGTACATTTTGTACGAAAGAAGGTATACTGGTTGGCAACTACATTGACTGATTCTTTGAAATATTCATTTAATGCAAACAAAATTTCTTCGTAGGACATAGTTGCTACGTCGCGTCGGGAAAATCATTTGACTATCACATGGTACGTATTCACGCCGATGGATGAAAGGAGAAAAGGTTGCCGCTCGTTACCTTCAATTCTGTAGGCGGCGAGATGGAATCCAAATTGGCGTGACCACTCGGTCCAGCTTTCCAGTGCAGCATCAAAAGGTCGAAAAGTTGGTGCAACAGCGTGTTGTGGATGCGTTAGCGGTGAAGCGGCTGCTGCCGCATCGTTTTGCGTTACACGTTGACCGTGGACGAGCTGTCCAAGGGCATCCAGTAAGGCCTGCGTCTGCTGATTCTGTAAGCGATAAAATTCGGACAGTATATCTGGAGATTGTGGCAAAGCCATTACACAAGTAAATCAGGGCAATATCGATAAGACCACTTTTACTCTCGTCGCCAGTGTTGTGGTTGGCAGGAGAGCCAACACAGTTTTGCTAAAGGAGGCCGAAATGCACGCGTCTCAGCTCACGCAGGCTGGCGTGAGGTCTGGATTATGACAAGGGAATTAGAATTGAGAAAAACGGGCGTAGCTGGTGGAATACTTAACTTTAATCCATTTAATGACGAACGCCGCTCTTGACGGTACATGATTTACAATATCAATAGAAACTGATCATGGCGCCTTGCTAGGTCGTAGCAAATAACGTAGCTGAAGGCTATGGTAACTATCGTCTCGGCAAATGAGAGCGTAGAAGTCAGTGAATCATCGCTAGCAAAGTCGGCTGTACAACTGGGGCGAGTGCTAGGAAGTCTTTCTAGACCTGCCGTGTGGCAGCGCTCAGTCTGCAATCACTGATAGTGGCGACACGCAGGTCCGATGTATACTACCGGACCGCGGCCGATTTAAAGGCTACCACCTAGCAAGTGTGGTGTCTGGCGGTGACACCACAATTGGTGCTGACGTGAGCAACTTCTTGCACACTACTGCACCCCGTATGTTTGATAGCTGCAGGCAAGGCCGCCTCCACATCTTGGATAAGACCCCCCGGCAGACGAACCGAACGCACATTGGATTTCTTTCCAGCCCTGTACACTATTTCCCTAAGGGGCTCCATCACCCGCCTAACGTTGGATCTCCCAATAACCAGCAAGCCTTTGCCCCTGTATGCCTGCTCGGACCCTGTTGAAGGAGCAGCCACCTGCCAACTGACAGGATGAACGAGCGGGGCCAGCCTCCACATTGACCCTGCGCCTCGACTCGAGCGACACAAACGCATTGCAGCCCGCCACTCACTCTGAGGTGAGGGTGGCCCCAACACGCCGGGTACACTAGAAGGTACCTCAGCAGCTGAATCAGCGGACGCAGCAAGCGATACCTGGGTTGTCTCAAGCGAAGTGCCAGACCCTCTGCCGTCACTGCATCTCAAGGCAGCAGACTGAAGGTAGTCCTGCGCCTGCACACAACACAAACACACACACACACACACACACACACACACACACACACACACGTACACACACACACACCCTATCCATCCTACTGCTATTAGCTGGATGTATAGAGTTGCGACAAATAAAACAGCAATATGCAACTGCACAGTTGCATCACCAGCTCCAGATTGACCTGCGATATATGAATAATTACTTACAAACCAAGCAATCAAATGACCATGACCCTGCCACTATACAGATATTGCAATGCGATCCTACCCCTGTCTTAGTACAAATGACAACTGCCTATGCGATGTTACACTCTGCCATTATTAAAATTTGATACTACCCCTTTCTAATTCAGAAATATGCAAAGATCTGAAAAATTTCACCGCACAAACACACAAGGTAATTTGAATTAAACCTGCGGAACTAATATGAAAAACTGAATATACGACTAGTTTCTACTACTGCTGCTCGAACACGTCACTCTGCAAGCAGAGATGAAACTGCTCTGGCCTCTGTGTGCTGCTAATTCAAATTGGAGCTGCAAGTGGTTGCCAGAGATTGGAAGAGGGCAGAGCTGCACAGGTGCCTGTGATCTGTAGTAATGCCCCATAGACATCCGAAGTGCAGGGTACCCAGATTTGAACAAAGGCTGCAGCCATGGATTCAGCTGAAATGTCTGGGATAAGATGGGTGGCATCCGGCCAGTGAATAAATCTGTTAATAATTGTCAGCAAATATCGATACCCGTTGGAGGAAAGTAGTGGGCCAATAATGTCAATGTGGATGTGCGTGAACCAGTGTTGTCAAGGTAAAGGTGGCCACAGGGGAGTGAATGTGCCATCTGACCTTGGTGCACTGGCACAGAAAACAGGATTGGGCCCAGTTGCTGCAGTCACATTGGATGCCTGGCCAGAGGAACCATTGTTTCATGAGTGTGGTGGAGGTGCAGATGCCTGGGTGTGCGAAGCCATGGACATGGTCAAATGCCGGTTTTCGGAAGATGGAAGGGAGTAAGGGGCAGGGATGATCATTAGAGCCATCAGGTTGTGAAGGATCCACAAGGATGCCACACCAAATCTAGGGGGTGGAGCCAGGTATGAATCTTAACTGGAGGTTGAGACTGGTGTTCGCGTTCCAAAGGGCGTGGGCCAGGTCCAGCAATGTCATGCATGTTGTCACTTGGGGTGGAGTGGGAGGGATGGGCTAATCACCAGCTGGAGATGTAGGGTTGTAGCCAGCATTCTGCACTGCAGCTGCAGCAGCAGCAGGGGAGGAGTTCTGGGTTTCGAACAGTTTATCAGCCAAACCATTGTGTTGCCTAATGGTAAAAGGGCGTGCGAGGCCATGGCAGCCTGAATGTGAGCGGTAAGGCACACAAGCCCGTAGTTTAGGAGCAGGCCTTCAGGAAGGATGTGCAGTTATGTGAATGCTCGGATGTGTTTCAGCAACGGGAAGTGTTGTCACACTGTTCAGAAGATAACAAATTAGATGCTTGTCGCAGTTCTGAGGGTGCAGAGCTGGAGATTATGTGTTCTTTTAGTTTATTGTAGTTGCCAGAGAGGCAGTGGTCAGCTCGAGATGACCAACAACCATCCTCAATTATTTTGCATCACTCACAATAGAGTAACTTGTGAAAACTGCCTCAATGGAAGCAAACCAGAGGCATAGGTCTCACGAGTTGAATGGGGGCAAATAAGCAGCAGCACAACTGGAGGGAAAGTCTGCAGATTTAACTTGAGCTAGACCCACTGCACTGATGGTTGGCTGAGTCAAGTGGTTCTGCAATGCTACAGTTGCGTGCTGAGTCCCAACCTTTCCTAAGTGCTTGTAGGTGTTGGGGTGCTGGGGGGCTGCTGGTAAGAGAGCTCATCAGGCATGATCACCATAGGAGTGACAATGTATGGCAGAGACATTGCTACTTAACAGTGGAGGCAGTGCTTTGCAGTATGCGGAGGTTGCTGGCAGGCAATGTTGCAGAGAAGAAGACAGGCGGGGCATGCAATGCAGTCTCCTCTATGTGTTATTGTGGGAAGGGGTCAGTACACCACACGGTTACATTGTGGCTTGTCCAGGTGTGTGTCTCTCAGTTGCAAGAGAGGTGTGGTGGTACGTGTGGAGGGATGGCGTACACAGGGGAGCATTGGAGTGGGGCGGAAGGGGTATGTTGATGCGTATGAAGGGACAGTGTGCATGGAGGGGTGCAGGCAGGGAATGGTGATGCATGCAGGGGCGGCATGCGTGGACAGGTGTGGGAGGGGTTGCAATCAGGATGTGTCCAGCTGACCTAATGGGAACTGATATTGCGACCACATGGGTTGTGCTAATCAAAGTATTAAAGAAAGGAAAACCAGCAGGTTTCAGGAATGAGACTCAGCTCTTTGGTTTAGAGTAGGTCTCCAGTGAAGGAACGAATTATGTTCCCTTCTATACACCTAAGTGTCATACATGCCTACATGGTGTGCTAGTTAAGAAAACAGCAGTATGTGAAGGGGAATGCTGGAAGAGCCGTGCAAGCTGGTTCTAACATACTACCCCAAAAGCTCATGACTACAGTAACATTCGGACTGGGCTAATACCTCTTAATCGAGAAGGACCTGGACCGGATGGACCATTGTGGCTTGCAACCTTTGTTCGGCATCATGTGGTGGCGCAGGAAAAACCACTTCAATGGAACACTTGATGGCAAAGGAGTGTCAAAACAGCCAGCTAGCAATAGTAATAAATCGGCCCGGCAGTCCTCCCTTCCTGTGCACTTCACTGTACTATTTGCACTACACTGCACAGAGCATTCCAATTGCCAATACTGGGGGGACAAACTGAGTGTTCAGCAGGCTTTGTACTCCTGTAGTCAGTAGAACAGCTTGGGGAGGCGGCATGGAAAAAACGCAGTAGCATTCCTCTCACTAATGTGACCGTGACAGGAAAATGGCGATGAGCACAGTATATGAGTTCTGTGGTTTGCACATACGCCGGCAAAAATGCGGTTCATGAGTATGCAAGTCACATGATGTTCCACATGCGAGCAGCCAAGATCACTGCTGGGGATGTTGCCTCATCAGAGCAGAGCAAGAGTCTGATCAAGTGATGTATTGGCATGCTAAGCGTCCAGAAAGCATGGCTGTCTAAGTCCTCCTACCCAGTGGAAGTGACCAGCAAAGGTGTTGCAGGGCTGGTTTCCAGCCAACTCAGCCCATTGTCTGCTGCTACAGATAGAGGCAAGGGAAGGAGTTACCACACAACCCAGATTTTGTATGAGTTGGCTGGTTCCAGCAATGACTCACTGATGTTGTGGTCATAGGATACTAAGTGTTTTTATTTTGTGAAGTGCATAATTTTTCATTATGTAGATTTAGAGCAAGTTGCCAATATCTGTACCACTTTGAAATCTTATCGAGATCTTACACAATATTTATGCAGATAGTACTTCATTATAGATAAGTGTATCATCTGCAAAAAGATTGATTTTACTATTTATATTGTCTGCAATGTCATTAACATATAACATGAACAGCAAGGATCCCTGAACATTTCCCTGGATCACACTAGAAATTACTTCTTCATCTGACGATGACTCCCCATCCAAGATAGCACACTGTGTGCTCCGTACCAAAAAGTCCTCAATCCAGTCACAAACTTCACTTGATATTCCATATGATCATACTTTTGATAATAAACTGAGATGAGGCACTGAGTCAGACGATTTTCAGAAATCAATAACTGCTGCATCTACCTGCTTGCATTGATCCAAAGCTTTCAGTATGTCATGTGAGAAAAGCATGAGTTGGATTTCACATGATTGATGTTTTTGAAATCCATGCTGGTTGGTATTGAGGAGATCATCCTGTTCAAGATGCTTCATAATGTTTATGCTCAGAATACATTCTAAGATTCTACAACAACTCAATGTCAAGGATATTGGACGGTAGCTTGTTGGATCACTTTCTTGTAGACGGGTGTGACCTGTGCCTTTTTCCAAGAACTGGGCACTGTTTTTTATTCAGGAGATCTATGATAGATTGTACTGAGAAGAGGGGCTAACTCAGACAAATTCAGTATAGAATCTGACAGGGATTCCATCTGGCCTGGAGCTTTAGTCAGTTTTAATGATTTCTGCTGTTTCTCAGCAACACTAACTTTAATATGTATTTCATTATCTTTTCAGTGGTATGAGGATTAACTTGTAGCAATTATCCTGGATATTTCTTTGTAATGGAATACTGAAAATGGAGTTAAGCATTTCAGCTTTGGCTTTGCTACCCTCAATTTCAGTTCCTGTCTCATTGGCTAGGGACTGCACCTCAACTTTGGTGACACTGACTGCCTTTGCATATGACTAGAATTTATTTAGATTTTGTGAAAAGCCATTTGGCAATATTCTGCTACAGTAGTCATTGAAGGCGTCACACATTGCTCTCTTGACAACCAAACGGTTTTTATCAGCATCTCTCTATCTGTAGCTCTGTGCTTTGTTTTAGAACTATTATGCCGTAATATCTGTTTCTTTAGCAGTTTCTTAACAGTGACTATATGCCACGGATGCCACGGAGGCTCTCTCCCATTATGAACTGTTCTGCTGGGTACATATCTATCCAGTGTATGGTCATGAATTCTTTAAAACATGAACCATAGTTCCTCTTCATGCACCTGCCTGTGCTGAAAGTCTCAAGTTCCTATTTGAGATATGACATTACATTTTTTTTATCTAGTTTACAGAACATACAGGGTGGAGAAAAATTGTGTCACAAAATTTTAACCCTGGGGTATCTGATGCCAGTAGGAACCAAAATTACTAATGTTGTGTAGGTCCATAATGCACCATTTTTAAACTATGGAAACTTGGCACCACATGCTCCAACTGGCTGTGGGATTGCACTGTTGCCATTCGTTGATTGATGGGCTGCACAATGTTGTCAGTTCACACATGCAAATGTCCTTCACCCCTCACTTCCCCAACATGATAAAAACACACATGTCAAATAGGCCTTGCTGTTTGTCTCCACCTCTCGTCAGAGTCATTCACATGTAAGCTTCACTTCAGTGCACACACATGTCACCTGTGATTTAGTCATACAGTAAGCATGGTGGCACAGTATTCATTTCAAGAAGAGATATTTTTTTTGTTTATGGACTAGCTGACGATATTGTGCATGAAGCTCGATGGTTGTATGAGAAACGGTACCAAGCAATACACCAACCGCACCCGCAAATGTTTACAGCAATTCACTGGCATGTCAGTGGATTGAGCTCCTTATTTGTATATCATGGTGACACTGGACAACCTTGGAGGTGATGGGATGCTGCATTTGAAGAGACTGTTCTTGAGCGCTTCAAGGAAGCACCTACGACAAGTACTCGAGCGGTTGGACATGACATGGCAGTCACTCATCGGGTAGTCTGGAGTATTTTGGGGGATGATGGCCAGCTTCCATTTAGTTTCCATCCTGTGGTGGACTATGAACATAGGCTAGGGTTTCGCCAGTAGTTCCTGCAATGTGTTGCACAAGATCTCAACTTCTCTGCCACCGATGAGTGCAATTTCCATCAGAATGGCCTTCACAGCACTGAAAACATTCATTACTGGGCAAGGGGAAATCTTCACATCACATATGTCCACTGACACCAGGAACGATTTTTGTGAATCGTTTGGGCAGGTATTGTGGGTGACCATCTGAGTAGGCTGGTCCATCTACCTGCTCGGCTTACCGAGGCAAATTTCCTCCACTTTTTGCAAGAAACTCTAACCAGCCCCTGGACATGCGGCTATGCATGTGGTTGTGGCATTATGTGGTGCCTGCACATAACAGTCGTACTGTGCGCGAATATTTAAATGACCTCTTCGACGACTGGGTAATTGGCAGAGGTGCTCATAGGACATGGCCCCTGCAATTACCAGACCTCACACCACCATATTTTTTCCTGTGGGGATTCTTCAAGGTTCTAGTTCACCTACCCAGACACAAACCACAGAGCAATGAAGAGGAATTAATGGACCACATTCAACATGCCGCCAATCGCATCAGGGCAATGCCAGAAATCTTTGAAAGAGTTCAGCAAAACATTGTTAGATATTACCAAGCTTGTGCCGCATCAGAGGGTGACCAGTTTGAGCCTTTTCTTTAAGTAAACAATGTCCTAGCTACAAAAAAGGACCTTTGCAGGTCAGGCACAATTTGTAAAAGACTTCTTGTACATGAACTAATGGCTGTTGATGGGTTTGTTCCTGGTACATCTTATCATGAATCTACAATGGATGTGTTGGAACCCTGGTGGATTTTCCCCAGAGTGGGAGGCTGACTTGCTGCCACCGAGCATGAGGGCCGCCTTGGATACATCATGGTTACTGGCAGGCAAAGCATTCGCAGTCATTCGTTGTCCAGAGCAACTTTCCGTAGTTTAAAAATTGTGCATAGTCGACCAATGCAACATTAGTAATTTTGATTCCTACTGGCATCCGCTATCCAGAGTTAAAATTTCGTAACACAATTTTTCTCCACTCTGTATATATCGTTCTACTCGTTTTAGTTGTCCATTGTATTTGGTAACCACTGTTGCCACAACCACATCATGGTCACTGATACCAGTTTTGATGTGGACATCATTGTCATAGATCCAATACATTTCCATCATGACTGAAGTTTCTATCTATCTGTTCTAAGTAGTTTTCAGAGAAGGCATTTAGTAAAGTTTCACAGAATGTCTTACCACAAACAAAACTGTGAGTTTCCCAGTTAATTGTTAGATGTTTAAAATCCCCACCAATGGTTAGAGTATGATTGGAGAACTTACGTATGAGTGAACTGAGGTTTTCTCTGAAATTTTTGTTTGCACTAGGAGATGTGTCCAGTGGGTGATAGAAGGATCCAATTATTATTTTATGCCCAACCCTTATACTGAATCCTGCCCAAACAACCTCACATACAGCTTCAATTTCTTCTTAGTTGATTTGAGTTTCTTGTCCCTTGCAATAAATACCCATTTGCCTATCCTTTTGCTCTCTCCTTTAAAGTTCCCCAAAATTCTCACTGCTGTCAATTTCAGGTTTGAACCAGTTTTCTGCACCCAGTATTATGTGAGCTTCACTGCTTTTCATGAGCAGTTCAAACTCTGGCACTTTGTTGTGAATTATTCAGCAGTTTACCATTAGGATTTTAATACTCTCACCTTTGGGAGGCATTGTTATCTGGGTTGGATGTAGAGTCACCTAATCTAAAAATAAAAAATCTTGTGTGCGTCCCACACACAGTCAGCTACCTGAATAGCAGCATCTGATGTATTGTGCGCACCTGACCTATTGAGTGAACTGTTCAGTTCTCAGCCCTGTGGCACAAATCCAGGAAATTACAGTTTAATTTGTCAAAGTATTTTTGAAGTCTCTGGTTCACTCCTTCCACTCAACTCAGAACCTAAGGGTCATAATCAGTTGTGGTGATAATGCTGCAAATTATGAGCTTTGTTGAAACTCCATGCCCAAGGCTGGTCTTCTCAACCTTCTCTACCAATCGCTGGAATGACCCAAGAATGACTTTGGAGCCTGGACAACAGGCATAATATGTTCACCATGTGCCACAATCTGCAGTTGGTCGCATCCTGTTCCTTCAATGGCTGCTTGAATAGCCTTTTCAACATGTCGAATGAGGCCCCCAGATATGCACTCTGAGTGCACCGGGTGTCCTTTCTGTCCTTTACTGTCATTTCCCTAAGGGGTTCCATCATTCACCATATGTTTGAACTGCCAACAATTAATAGACCCCTAACCTTTAGTGTTTGCCTCCTCCTGACACTGGATAAAGCAGCTCTCGCCACAATAGGTGAAGTGACTCCCACTAGGTCAGTTTCAATTTCAGTGAAAGGCAGAACCCCAAACTTGTTGGTTTGGGGAATCTGTGCAACACCTTGTGTCCTCCCTAGCCCCTGTCCACAGTATATCTAGATCTACCACTGACAAACCACTGACAGTCAAATGGACGGGTAACGACAGATGTTGTAGTTTCTGCAGAGGAGATAGGATCCACAGGAGAGGATAGTACTTGAGGTATCTCTGGGATGAGTATCACAGGTACATGACTCTTGGGAGCTCTTTTGTCACACCGATTTGCAGTAGCTGTCAATAGTTTGACATTATTCAGGGTGATATCCAGCTGCTTACAAATGCCAACCAACTCATCCTGTGTTTGAGAATAGCAATCACAGTGGGGCTGCGTTTTGACTGGTGCAATACATTTCAAGGCAGTGAAAAGATGACTTTAAATTAGACCTGCTGATTATCTTTTAATCTGTTGAGATGAAAAGCCGCTAAATCCCTAAGGAATTGAAGCAGATACAAAAAATGATATTTCTATTAAAGCAACACAAAAACCTGTCATAAAAATTACTAGTTTTGTAAATCATTTTGATCTTAATTATAGTTGTTACCAAACTCAAAAATCAACTTAATTTACGATAACTGCAGATAATATAGAGGGCTACTCCTCTTAAAGGGAAAACTTTACATAACACAAAATATTGGTTAGAAAATCTGCTACAGTGACTAAATCAGAAACCTTGATTTGTTACAGATTGCTTGTAAATTATGCAAAGGACAATTGTAGCTTTAAAAAATTCTAAAAAACGAATGTTAATTTGCATTGATATTCAATAAAATACAGGTGTGATGTAAACTTTGGTTGAACTGTGAACCATTAATGCTGATTTGCTATGAACAAAACTATGTATCCAAAACACTTGTACCACTAAGACGAAAATATAGTTTTGTAAGCATCCGGAAATTCTGAACTAACCTGTTTCTCATGTAATTGTACAATGAGATTAAAGAAAAATTATTTTGAATGAGGATAGGCCTACTGTCCTTTAAAATTTTAAAGGAGCACAATTTTGTTTAAGCTTACAATTGACAATAACAATACTAGTTTATCACAGCACCTGCAAATGTTTGAAATCACAAATCAAATGGGTATTGATACAGTCAGTGAAAGATAACACAGAAGAAGTGATGCAAATAGTAAAATGTGAGAATTTATAACCTTAAATTGACATACAACACATGGTCTTTTAGAAGCAGTCTCACACAAGGGAAAATTCCTTAGTCGGCTTTTATATATAAATAAATGTGTTTATTGCATGGATTTTTCACTTAGATGATTCTGTGCACACTTCTGCACTAGTGTGCTGAAGAAGAACACTCAGAAGAACATTCAGAGATAGGCCATGTGTTTGATGTGACAGTGTGTGAGGTGACACATCAGTCACATCCGTGCATGATCACCCCATTTCGTTGAGCAGCTCCTGAATCTCAGCATTTTCATATTCAGCGGAATGCTTCATTGAGGGTTTGTAATATCACCTACAGAGTGATACGGTCTTCACATTTGTGTAGGGAACAACCCCAGTGATCTGCATAATGCTATCCGTACTTGCAGAGATGAGCTTACTGTTTATGCCCCCTCTCCCAATCATCACTAAATGAAATATTGGTTCTCAAAGAAATTAAATCATAGCTTACATCACTGAGTGCTTCAATTGGCTTAAAAATACTCATTACCTGGTATTGACATAAGTGACAGCCATTGTGCTTAGAAGATGAAGTGAGCCTTTTCGTACAACATTTCCCAGCAACTATCCAGTAGCTAGTGTAAGACTGTTTTATAGTAGGTAAATTTCTGTCTCTTTTATTGTGCTTGAAAGACAGTTATGAAGTTACTCATGTGATTTACAAATCCTATCTTGTCATGGTGAGGTTTTATGAAACATACATATATATTTGGAATGTGTAAATAAAATAGAAAGAAACTTCCACATGGGAAAAATATATTAAAAACAAAGATTCCAAGACTTACCAAGCGGGAAAGCGCCGATAGACAGGCACAATAAAATAACACACAAACACACACACAAAGTTTCTAGCTTTCGCAACCAACGGTTTCTTCTTCAGGAAAGAGGGAAGGAGAGGGAAAAACGAAAGGATGTGGGTTTTAAGGGAGAGGGTAAGGAGTCATTGCAATCCCAGGAGCGGAAAGACTTACCGTAGGGGGAAAAAAGGACAGGTGTACACTCGCACACACACACACATATCCATCTGCACATACACAGACACAAGCAGATATTTGTAAAGGCCTTTGCGAAAGCTAGAAATTTTGTGTGTGTGTTTGTGTGTTATTTTATTGTGCCTGTCTACCAGCACTTTCCCGCTTGGTAAGTCTTGAAATCTTTGTTTTTAATATATTTGGAATGTGTTGTATATATACTGTCTATTAAACATGTACAATTTGATCGAGATTAGTTTTTTTTTTTTTTTTCATGAGCTCATAACTTCATCTGTTTACTCATTTTACACACCAGTATATACACAAGAAAATGCTACACACAGAACTGCACAAACCTGCAATATTTAACTTGATTCAGGATGTGCATTTCTGTAGCTTAAGCTGTATTTTCTTTCCCCTGCCCTGTACCCACATTTTCATTCTATACATTGAATAAGATATATTGGAAACATTGCTGTTGTGTACTTCTTCATTTTATTTTTCAGGGATTTGCTATAAGTGCTACAAAACTCTGAAATTTGCTTAACTGTTACTTTCCCAGTTCATTTTTTAGCCACACACTGTCCCTGGTGCAATCTGAGTGACTGCTATATTTAAATAACCATACCAGTTGAGTTAAGTAATTCCAGTAGAAAAATTGAGATTTTATGTAAAAGGGTTACATTAATACTACACAAAAATATATATTCAAATAAATTTTAAAGTTTATTTTTATGAAAAGAAAGTGCATTTAAACAGATAACTACACAAAATGGATATAATGTTAATGCTATGAAAACTCAAATACCGTGCACTCCAAATTTTATTTTTTGCTATATTTTTATTGTTTATTATACATGTAACAATAAAAACATAAAAAATCTTCCACAAAATATTTTAAAAAATAAAATTTACAGTAGAATTTAACAATATATGAGAAGGAACGTTGCTACTCACCACATAGTGATGCTAAGTCACAGATGATAGCCCAAGAAGACACTCACAATTAAAACTTTCGGCTGTTAAGGCCTTTTGACACACACACACACACACACACACACACACACACACACGACTGCAGTCACAGGCAACAGAAACCACACTGCAAGCGGCAGCACCAGTGCATGATGGGAGTAGTAACTGGATGGGGGTAAGGAGGAGACTGGAGCAGGGAGGGGGAAGGATAGTACGGTGGGGGTGGCAGACAGCAAAGTGCTGCAGGTTAGACTGAGTACAGGAAAAAGGGGGGAAAGGAGAGAAATAAAAAGACTTGGTGTGCTGGTGGAATGACGGCTGTAGTGCTGGAATATGAGGAGGGAAGGGGCTTTATGGGTGAGGAGAGTGTATAACAAAGGTTGAGGCCAGGGGGGTTATGGGAATGCAAGATGTATTGCAGGGAAGGGTCCCACCTGTGCTGTTGAAAAAATCTGGTCTTGGTGGGAAGGATCCATATGGCACAGGCTGAGAAGGAGTCATTGAAATCAAGGATATCATATTGGGCAATGTGTTCAGCAACAGGGTGGTCCACTTGTTTCTTGGCCACAGTGTGTTGGTGGCCATTCATGCTGATAGACAGCTTGTTGGTTGTCATGCCTACATAGAATGCAGCACAGTGGTTGCAGCTTAGCTTGTAGGCCACATGACTGGTTTCACAGGTAGTCTTGCTTTTAATGGGATAGGTGATGTTAGTGACTGGATTGGAGGAGGTGGTGGTGGGAGGATGTATGGGACAGCTCTTGCATCAAGGTCTATTACAGGGGTATGAGCAATGAGGTAAGGGATTGGGAGCAGGGGTTGTGTAAGGATGGACAAGTACTGTATTTACTCGAATCTAAGCCGCACCAGAAAAATGAGACTCGAAATCAAGGAAAAAAAATTCTCGAATCTAAGCCGCTGCTGAAAATTGAGACTCGAAATTCAAGGTGAGAGAATAGTTTTAGACCGTTCCTCCAAAGTTGGTCCATTGTAACTTGAAACACTATTGAGGTCGAATGGCTGAAGGTACAGCTACAGTAGTTCAGTTCGAGTCGTAAGCTTAACAGTTAAGCTTTACCAAGTAGCCATTGCTATGTGTCCTGCGCTCTGTCCGTATTTATATGGGTACCCTTCCTTTTTTGTGTGCATCATCTGGTTTGAATCGATTGCTTATTTTGCTTTGATCTGTAAGTGACGTTTTCTTTGTTATAGGGGTTTACGCCACTAAGCTGAAAATGCAGTATTGTACTTTGTGAAGCATTCTTTGTTGCATTCTGACAATAAATGTTTACGACCTTGCTTTTGTGTGCGCTACCACGGCTTACAATAAAAAAAGAGAGGAATTGTCTCGTAAGTGAAACAATGGCAAGAGACTGCGATTTGTTGTTACTCACGCTGCTGCTTTCTTTCATAATGATCAATAAGACACAAATAATAGACTGTGTATGATAGAAGATGTTCTGAACGAGAGTTTAGTGAAAAATTTTCTCCATTTGAAAATCTTTGCAGTCGCCTCTTTAGTACGTTACATTCTGCCCAGAAATGAGAGTCATCTTAGATTTAAAAACCTAGTCAATTGCCGTGCTTCATTTCTGACTGTATCACTATTGAGCATAAGAATAATATGAATAGAAACATGACATGATATGTATATTCTTCCGTGTTTGCTGTTGTCTCACTCAAGTTTCGTAGTTTATTAGGCACACAGGATTTAAATGAGATAGCAGCAAACATGAAAGAATACATGACATAATGTTTACATTCTTCTACCTTCTCTTTTAATTTATTTACTGACGTGTGACGCAGAGGTTTTGGCGCCAGTATTTATCTTTGTGCCTGCAAAGCATACCTGTGTTGCGCTACATACATTTGACGGCAGAAGTGAGTTGTGGCGACACCTACCAACATTTTTCAGAACTTCCGCCAACTTTGCACTCAATTCTAAGCCACAGGCGGTTTTTTGGATTCAAAAACTGGAAAAATGTGCGGCTTAGATTTGAGTAAACACGGTATATTATGAAGGTTCGGTGTATGGCGGAATACCACTGTGGTAGGGGTGGGAAGGACAGTGGGGAAGACATTTCTCATTTCAAGGTGTGATGAGAGGTAATGTAATTCAATTGCTCCAGTCCTGGGTCGTACTGAGTTACGAGGGGAATGCTCCTCTGTGGCCGGATGGTGGGACTTCTTTGGGAGGTGGTGGGAGACTGGAAAGCTATGGCGTGGGTGTTTTGTTTTTTTACAAGTTTGGGATGATAATTACAGTCAGTAAAGGCCTAAGTGAGACCCTCATTACATTTCAAGGGGGATTGCTCATCACTGCAGATGCAATGATCACAGGTGGCTAGGCTGTACAGAAGGGACTTCTTGGTATGGAACGGGTGGCGCTATTGAAGTGGAGATAATGCTGGTGGTAGTATGTTTGATATGGACAGAGGTTCTGATGTAGACATCTTTGAGGTGGAGGTCAACATCCAGGAAGATGGATTGTTGGGTTGAGTAGGACCAGGTGAAGCAAATAGGGGAGAAGTAGTTGAGGTTCTGGAGAAATGTGGATAAGGTGGCCTCACCTTCGATCCAGATAGCAGAGATTTCATCGATGACTCTGAACCAGGTGCGGTGTTTAGGATTCTGGGTTTTTACAAGGGATTCCTCTAGATGGCCCATGAATAGGTTGGCATAGGATGGTGCCATGCGAGTGCCCAACCTACAAACAAATCACAGAAAACCTATGGTCAGATGTGGATTTGAACCACCGTATGAGTGAGCAGTCATGGAAGGAAATTCTATATCATCTTAATTATCATCAACTGTAGAGGAAACATTCAGATCACTAAACCAGGAAAAAGAAGAAATAATTTGTGTTAAGGGAACCAACTAGAATCATCTTCATGTTATTGATGACATGGTACAGTTTGCCCCCATTGTGAATAACCTCTTAAGATCCATTGATGATATGCAAAGGGCATTTTATGTACATCAACAGTAATGACCCTGTTACACTTTCTTGATTGAAATTCCTCTCACAATCCTGATTTTCCTAATAAAGAATTGTTGTTGTTGTTGTCTTCAGTCCTGAGACTGGTTTGATGCAGCTCTCCATGCTACTCTATCCTGTGCAAGCTGCTTCATCTCCCAGTACCTACTGCAACCTACATCCTTCTGAATCTGCTTAGTGTACTCATCTCTCGGTCTCCCTCTACGATTTTTACCCTCCACGCTGCCCTCCAATGCTAAATTTGTGATCCCTTGATGCCTCAAAACATGTCCTACCAACCGATCCCTTCTTCTAGTCAAGTTGTGCCACAAACTTCTCTTCTCCCCAATCCTATTCAATACCTCCTCATTAGTTACGTGATCTATCCATCTTATCTTCAGTATTCTTCTGTAGCACCACATCTCGAAAGCTTCTATTCTCTTCTTGTCCAAACTAGTTATCGTCCATGTTTCACTCCCATACATGGCTACACTCCAAACAAATACTTTCAGAAACGACTTCCTGATACATAAATCTATATTCGATGTTAACAAATTTCTCTTCTTCAGAAACGCCTTCCTTGCCATTGCCAGTCTACATTTTATATCCTCTCTACTTCGACCATCATCAGTTATTTTACTTCCTAAATAGCAAAACTCCTTTACTACTTTAAGTGTCTCATTTCCTAATCTAATTCCCTCAGCATCACCCGATTTAATTTGACTACATTCCATTATCCTCGTTTTGCTTTTGTTAATGTTCATCTTATATCCTCCTTTCAAGACACTGTCCATTCCGTTCAACTGCTCTTCCAAGTCCTTTGCCGTCTCTGACAGAATTACAATGTCATCGGCGAACCTCAAAGTTTTTACTTCGTCTCCATGAATTTTAATACCTACTCCAAATTTTTCTTTTGTTTCCTTTACTGCTTGCTCAATATACAGATTGAATAACATCGGGGAGAGGCTACAACCCTGTCTCACTCCTTTCCCAACCACTGCTTCCCTTTCATGCCCCTCGACTCTTATGACTGCCATCTGGTTTCTGTACAAATTATAAATAGCCTTTCGCTCCCTGTATTTTACCCCTGCCACCTTTAGAATTTGAAAAAGAGTATTCCAGTCAACATTGTCAAAAGCTTTCTCTAAGTCTACAAATGCTAGAAACGTAGGTTTGCCTTTTCTTAATCTTTCTTCTAAGATAAGTCGTAAGGTCAGTATTGCCTCACGTGTTCCAACATTTCGACGGAATCCAAACTGATCCTCCCCGAGGTCTGCATCTACCAGTTTTTCCATTCGTCTGTAAAGAATTCGCGTTAGTATTTTGCAGCCGTGGCTTATTAAACTGATAGTTCGGTAATTTTCACATCTGTCAGCACCTGCTTTCTTTGGGATTGGAATTATTATATTCTTCTTGAAGTCTGAGGGTATTTCGCCTGTCTCATACATCTTGCTCACCAGATGGAAGAGTTTTGTCATGACTGGCTCTCCCAAGGCCGTCAGTAGTTCTAATGGAACGTTGTCTACTCCGGGGGCCTTGTTTCGACTCAGGTCTTTCAGTGCTCTGTCAAACTCTTCACGCAGTATCGTATCTCCCATTTCGTCTTCATCTACATCCTCTTCCATTTCCATAATATTGTCCTCAAGTACATCACCCTTGTATAAACCTTCTATATACTCCTTCCACCTTTCTGCCTTCCCTTCTTTGCTTAGAACTGGGCTGCCATCTGAGCTCTTGATATTCATACACATGGTTCTCTTCTCTCCAAAGGTCTCTTTGATTTTCCTGTAGGCAGTATCTATCTTACCCCTAGTGAGATAAGCTTCTACATCCTTACATTTGTCCTCTAGCCATCCCTGCTTAGCCATTTTGCACTTCCTGTCGATCTCATTTTTGAGACGTTTGTATTCCTTTTTGCCTGCTTCTTTTACTGCATTTTTATATTTTCTCCTTTCATCATTTAAATTCAATATTTCTTCTGTTACCCAAGGATTTCTAGCAGCCCTCGTCTTTGTACCTACTTTATCCTCTGCTGCCTTCACTACTACATCCCTCAGAGCTACCCATTCTTCTTCTACTGTATTTCTTTCCCCTATTCCTGTCAATTGTTCCCCTATGCTCTCCCTGAAACTCTGTACAACCTCTGGTTCTTTCAGTTTATCCAGGTCCCATCTCCTTAATTTCCCACATTTTTGCAGTTTCTTCAGTTTTAATCTACAGGTCATAACCAATAGATTGTGGTCAGAGTCCACATCTGCCCCTGGAAATGTCTTACAACTTAAAACCTGGTTCCTAAATCTCTGTCTTACCATTATATAATCTATCTGATACCTTTTAGTATCTCCAGGGTTCTTCCACGTATACAACCTTCTTTCATGATTTTTAAACCAAGTGTTAGCTATGATTAAGCTGTGCTCTGTGCAAAATTCTACTAGGCGGCTTCCTCTTTCATTTCTTAGCCCCAATCCATATTCACCTACTATGTTTCCTTCTCTCCCTTTTCCTACACTCGAATTCCAGTCACCCATTACTATTAAATTTTCGTCTCCCTTCACTATCTGAATAATTTCTTTTATTTCATCATACATTTCTTCAATTTCTTCATCATCTGCAGAGCTAGTTGGCATATAAACTTGTACTACTGTAGTAGGTGTGGGCTTCGTATCTATCTTGGCCACAATAATGCGTTCACTATGCTGTTTGTAGTAGCTTACCCGCATTCCTATTTTCCTATTCATTATTAAACCTACTCCTGCATTACCCCTATTTGATTTTGTGTTTATAACCCTGTAGTCACCTGACCAGAAGTCTTGTTCCTCCTGCCACCGAACTTCACTAATTCCCACTATATCTAACTTTAACCTATCCATTTCCCTTTTTAAATTTTCTAACCTACCTGCCCGATTAAGGGATCTGACATTCCACGCTCCGATCCGTAGAATGCCAGTTTTCTTTCTCCTGATAACGACATCCTCCTGAGTAGTCCCCGCCCGGAGATCCGAATGGGGGACTATTTTACCTCCGGAGTATTTTACCCAAGAGGATGCCATCATCATTTAATCATACAGTAAAGCTGCATGTCCTCGGGAAGAATTACGGCTGTAGTTTCCCCTTGCTTTCAGCCGTTCGCAGTACCAGCACAGCAAGGCCATTTTGGT
The DNA here is from genome assembly GCF_023897955.1 of Schistocerca gregaria. Lineage (NCBI taxonomy): Eukaryota > Metazoa > Arthropoda > Insecta > Orthoptera > Acrididae > Schistocerca > Schistocerca gregaria. The sequence goes on along the minus strand of NC_064920.1, from coordinate 183,342,636 downwards.
TAATGTTGCAAGGCCAGATCAGTCAATCATCCAGACTGTTGCCCCTGCAACTACTGAAAAGGCTGCTGCCCCTCTTCAGGAACCACACGTTTGTCTGGCCTCTCAACAGATACCCCTCCGTTGTGGTTGCACCTACGGTACGGCCATCTGTATCGCTGAGGCACGCAAGCCTCCCCACCAACGGCAAGGTCCTTCCTGCATCACTGCTTGGTAGAACAATGTCATATTTAAAAGTTAAAGACACAAAATGTGGATATACCACAGTTTTTCTCATTATTTCAAATTACATACTGAGTTGTTGCTAAAAAGAAGTGAGTCAGTATACATAAAAAGTTTACAATTTTGTATGTGTGTATCTTGTTTACTTGTTATCATAAACCTGATAGGAGAGAGGTGGAACAACATATTTGTGTTATGTATTTGTCTATTATCATGAATTCATGTCACTCTAGTGTTCTTTTTTTTAAAAATCTTTGGATGAATAGGCTAATGTAACTGTGTATTACTATTTATAAATACATCTAATAGGAGCTTTGGTGCTTCTTCATTTGACTCATTTTTTTATATATTTTATGAAATATTTTCTCATTGTTTCATTACAGTGCCTGGTATTATTGCAAAGCTTGCCATGAGGACATAAAGGATGAAACGTTGATCAAGAAGTGCAAATGCAAGAATTGTAAGTTTATTGCTTTAGATTATGAAAAAGATGAGTATAAAGTTGTAACTTAAAAATATAGTTAGTTTGTGTTGGTTGTCTCATGTTTATGCATATATAGAACTATTCATGTTATTTGGGTTGTGTTTTCAGAATTTTTCACTTATTACATCCATAATTGTATTGAAGGATGTAACAGATATCAGCAAGATACAGGTAGTTGGTGACTCATTTTCTCTGTTCAAATTTTTTCCCAGAAAATATCAGATACATCCACCATTTCATATTTTGCGTGTTTTTCTTCATGCTATGCGTAAAATGATTGTTAAATAACCCACAGTGTCTCATATGATCACTTGTTATCATTATTCTCTCTCTCTCTCTCTCTCTCTCTCTCTCTCTCTCTCTCTCACACACACACACACACACACACACACACACACACACACACACACACACACTTCCTTGATTATAATTATATTTAAATTTTGTTTGTATGTTTTCCATATCCTCTTTTTAAATTGGTTTTGTTGTATAGGATCTGAATGTTTATTGATGTTTTAGTATCAGTTTATGCTACAGCTTGTCAGAACATAACACTGTGATTACAACTCACTGGTCCCCAATCTGCATTATTAAAAACAAGACTGTTAGTCATCATAACTTCCTTTGTCACTAGGACTAATAATTTCTTATATTCATTCTGCACATTTAAGAAACTATTGGTACTTCATTTTTCAATTGTTAAGTGTAAAATGAGTGACTCACACATAGAATCAGTTGAGCTGTGCTAACAGTGACAACTGTTCCACCTATTCTGCAAATAACGTACACCTCTGTTTTATACGTACAAAATGCAAACAAACAAGAGAATGCACATAGTGTAAAATGTTGTTTGTGCTCTCTTGATCTCCCTGTAGTTCTGCCATAATGTCTCTTACCTGACCTTGTGAAATATTTTCTTGCCAAATTCATGTACATCTCACGTACACTAAACTTTCACCTCTCTTTTGGTGGCAAAATATCACAAAGATTTGAAATTGAGTAGTATGTACTCCTTCATTTCTATGTTACTATCTTATCTGCTCCTGCTTGATCAATAGATTTTTTCCTTGTTTATTTGTTTTTGGCTTTAAAACAAGTTCACTGTATGTTCCTCCAAAGTGTTGGAGACAAGTCAAATAATTTTCTCCAGTGAAATATCTTTATTTTGCACATTATGCATCTCTTTCCTGGTTCCAATTATTAGCTATTAAAGAACATTGAGCTGTTCCGTTGATTCAGTTATTTTGTAGTTATTTCATTTCTTACACAAAATGTTGTTGTATAATATTAGCTCTTCAAAACTTTGGAAATGAATGGTAAGGGGAAAATAACAGAGAGCAAACGTTAACTTTTGGTCTACTTTAGAAAAGTATATTATTTACCAATCAACTTTTTTATCTTGTAAATATTTAGATGTAATTTGAGAGTAATTATTTCTTTCCGAAGGTATTGTGTAGCTATTTTAGGTAAAATTACACTAACAATAGCAAACATTAACTTTTTAATGTTCATAATCTTAACAGCTGTATCAGAAGGGAGAAATAGAGGAAGGAAGCATTTATTAACCATGAAATTAAACTAAATAAAGGAAAATCCTAGATATAATAACTACAGTACCATGAAAAGGATGATTGTTGCTTAACATATGAATGAGACTCTGAGTTGCAGACAGGCCTAACAGAAAAATTGCTACACATTTGAGGTTTTGTCCAAAAGGCCTTCTTCTAAAGTAGAAACCACACACACACACACACACACACACACACACACACAGAGAGAGAGAGAGAGAGAGAGAGAGAGAGAGAGAGAGAGAGAGAGAGAGAGAGAGAGTTTTACACAAGCACGTCTCAGGCACACATGACCACTGTCTCTGGACACTGAGGCAGACTGCAGTTCAGCCTCAGCAGCTGCTTAGATTAGATTTACTTTCATTCCAATTGATATGTAGTGAGGAGGTCCTCCAGGATGTGGAACATGTCAGAAACACAACAATACATGACAAATATTCACAACTAAAACAAATAATCTAATGTACCATTCCACAGGTCCCAAGTGGAATGATCGTCATTTTTAATGAACTCTATATGTAAGTCATTTTACAAATACTAATGCACTCAATTTAAAATAATTTTTTTAATTTGTTTATGAGGTAATAAACACATAATACAACTACTATAATACTTATTTACAATGAACACATTACTGCACTGAAATGGTGCAGAAGTTAGATTGTACTTACACACACACACACACACACACACACACACACACACACACACATTTACAATGAACACATTACTGCACTGAAATTGCGAAGAAGTTATATTGTACTTATATACACAAATAGAGGGAAGCCTTTTGGCTGCAAGCTCAAATACACAGAGGTCTCTTTGTTGTGCCTGCTTACAATTCAGCATTTTCTCTACATGATGAATAGTAATCTATCCTTTTCATAATTCTGAAGTCAAATTAAAGCTGTTCAGAATCTTAGGTCTCATACAGTAAAATAGTGAAAAAATACAATGCAAATTTGTCTTTAATACATTCTATACCATACAAACAAATGGAAATCATTTATTTCATATCCTGCACAATTTCTGAAGGCACCAGTTCTTTTGAAATATTGTGCTTCAGTATTAACTTTCTAGTATTTGGCCCAAGTTCCTTCTTTTTGCTGCCAATGCCACTGACATACTTAACCTTGCTGTTATCAGAGGTATTATTTCAGATTTTTTTGCCCTGATTATTCCCATATTCTCTTTCTGTAATCCTTAATGTAATTAATTCTGTGGACATGTTCCTACTATGTAGAATATCTTAAGTTATTTATTTATTATTGTAGCATTTCAATTTCATAACAGGAGACAAAAGACAATCAACTGCACTATTGGAGTAGTAATTGGTGAATTGCAGTATGTTTTTGATATAACATGGTTTTAAAATCTGATCTTAATTTTGCTTAACATTATTGTGAAGGTTTCCATTAAGTCTTCTTTGTTTTGAGGTATTAACCCTTTAAGACACACATACCAAAACCAAAAAAATTACTGATAATTGTTTGTAGTGAGACTATGAACAGGCATGTAGTTTTGCAATGCTATCCAGAAAAACAAACAAATAATTGTATAAATGGCTACAGAAAATAAGCTTCTCTTTTTCCAGATATTTTGAGAGCCACTAACAGTGAAATATTTTCAATTGTGTTATTGTCAAATGTTTTTTTTTCATAAATACTGTAGGTATGTTTTATGAATACTCTATACAGATATGTAAAATAGAAGAAACAGAACTTAAACAAGCAGTTTTTCTGTGTGTCAGTTTGTTGGTTTATGTGCTACCTTAATTTAGGTGTGTTGAGGCATGAGTTAATTGCTCATTTATATTTAATATGTATGAGAATGAAGATATTTTCATAGGTATACCTCTAAATATTTGCAGTTGTAATTTATCTCTGAATTAGGACTTGGATCCAGCAGAACATCAGAAATTACATGGGAGAAACAACAAGCTGTATAGCCATACAATCTATATTACTGATACTGAAAATAATGATTTTTTTAATAAATGTACTATTTGGAATGTGAATTGTTTTGGGCAGCATCATATCTTGCTGTTCATTCAACAGTGACTATTTTTTTAATGCATGAGTAAGCTGTTTCAGTGTCTCTTATGCCAAAACTGTCAGATTATCTCAATAATGTACTGCCTGTTTGTATTTAATTCATCCAAAACTTTTAGTTCCCTCTGTTTATTTTAGATTCTTCCATTCTAATGTTTTTTCACACTTCACCATTTTTCATTCCCCTTTCATGTATATTATTGCCTCTTTATTAGTCTTGGATGAAAAAGAAGAAAGATGTGTGTGTGTGTGTGTGTGTGTGTGTGTGTGTGTGTGTGTGTGTGTGTGTGTTTGTTTGTTTGTTTGTTTCTTTCTTTTACCCTCATAAATATTTTCATTTATATTGCTACTTTTGTGCTCACATGTATTTTTTTAAAATTAATTTCAGTAAGAAAATGTAATTAGCCAGCACCCACAAGTAATTTTTCATAGTCCAAGTGTGTCATTTAAGTGAAGCTAAGATTTTAGTTTTATTTTGATGATTCAGTTCCCTTCCAAATAATCATACAGTCACTCACCAGGTAACAATACCGATAGCACAAAATTATTCACGATTGTAATCTGCTATGATTAACCAGTATAACTTAAGTTGCCAAATAAAGTTACGTTGATTAATGAAAATCGTTGTTAAATGGTAATGAAATGTCTAATCCATATCTTATGCTATACTTAAGAGCTTGAAAGCTTAAAAAGGATCTTAGCTACATGTTCATATGTACTTTGCAACCTACTATATTATCTGTGATCAGAAGTACATTGTGTACAATTCCATTAACCTCTTTTTCTGTTCCATGTGTATTACATGCAAAAAGCAAATACTTCTAAACCTCTCTACAAGTTGAAATGTCATAAATTTTGTCACTCCGTTCACTATGTTTCTATAATGGCCATATGAAATTTAAATTCTGTTGGAAACTTTATGCGTGAGATTTCTTTTACTTTAGGGCCTTCCTTTGTATGTTTTCTTTTTGCACCAAAATGAATGCTATAGAAGCAAAATGGAAAAAAATGTTATCATTTAGTACGCTCCAAATTGTCTGTTAATCTTATATGTAGGGAATATGAGATGGGGAAAATACACAAGAATGTATCAGATGTGAATTTTAATAGCAGCTTTCTGTTTAGGTGAGCTACATTTTACTAAGAATTCTGCAACTAAAATTTGACATCTGCTTTGATGCCAACTTTGTTTAAAGTTTGGTTCTGTGTGAAAATGCTTTGGAAAGTAATGTCTAAATATTTATGTATTGCCAAGCGGGAAAGCGCCGGTAGATAGGCACAATAAATAAAACACACAAACACACACACAGAATTTCTAGCTTTCGCAACCGACGGTTGCTTCTTCAGGAAAGAGGGAAGGAGAGGGAAAGACGAAAGGATGTGGGTTTAAAGGGAGAGAGTAAGGAGTCATTCCAATCCTGGGAGCGGAAAGACTTACCTTAGGGGGAAAAAAGGACAGGTGTACACTCACGCACATACACACACACATATCCATCCGCATATCCACAGATGCAAGCAGACATTTGTAAAGCAAAGAGTTCGGGCAGAGATGTCAGGCGAGGCAGAAGTACAGAGGCAAAGAAGTTGTTGAAAGACAGGTGAGGTATGAGCGGTGGCAACTTGAAATTAGCGGAGGTTGAGGCCTGGCGGATGTCAAGAAGAGAGGAGATACTGAAGGGTGAGTTCCCATCTCCGGAGTTCGGATAGGTTGGTGTTGGTGGGAAGTATCCAGATAACCCGGACGGTGTAACACTGTGCCAAGATGTGCTGGCCGTGCACCAAGGCATGTTTAGCCACAGGGTGATCCTCATTACCAACAAACACTGTCTGCCTGTGTCCATTCATGTGAATGGACAGTTTGTTGCTGGTCATTCCCACATAGAAAGCGTCACAGTGTAGGCAGATCAGTTGGTAAATCACGTGGGTGCTTTCACACGTGGCTCTTCCTTTGATCGTGTACACCTTCGGGGCTACAGGACTGGAGTAGGTGGTGGTGGGAGGGTGCATAGGACAGGTTTTACACCGGGGGCGGTTACAAGGGTAGGAGCCAGAGGGTAGGGAAGGTGGTTTGGGGATTTCATAGGGATGAACCAAGAGGTTACGAAGGTTAGGTGGACAGTGGAAAGACACTCTTGGTGGAGTGGGAGGATTTCATGAGTATGGATCTCATTTTGGGGCAGGATTTTAGGAAGTCGTATCCCTGCTGGAGAGCCACATTCAGAGTCTGATCCAGTCCCGGGAAGTATCCTGTCAGAAGTGGGGCACTTTTAGGGTTCTTCTGTGAGAGAGGATGAGGAAGTGGCTCTGGTTATTTGCTTCTGTACCAGGTCGGGAGGGTAGTTGTCTGACATTTGGCATTACCCCCAAAGGCCTCACAAAGTTCCCATCTCTGGATGCAATCCTTCTTTCCATCATTCCTTATACCAGTTCCTAACTGCACAATCCATAGCCCTCACCCGCCTAATCCTTCACCTATACATCGACTCGGCCAATGAACTCACCCGTCAACTCCTGTCCCAAATCAAAGTTCTCAATCTTTCTTCTCCCACATCCACACCGGCTGTTCATAGCATCCTCCTACAGGCCAACCACAAATTAGAACAGCATGCCACCCTCCACCTCAAAAAACTATCACCTGGTTTCCCACCTCCGGAAAGGCAACTCACTCACCCTCCACAACCTTTCCAACAAACCTCAACCTATTCTCATTGCACACAGACCCAGTCTCTCCCACTTCCAGCTCCATTCCCCCCAACACCTCAAAATTCTAGTCAACAAAATCTGGAACCACAACACCCCAATTCAGTAGTTAACCTTTCCTCCAAACCTCTCTCTCAATCCGAAACCTCTGTCCTATCCAAAGGCCTCACCTTTAGCCCCACTCCCAGGTTCAACCAAACTGCCCTTGTCAAAGATTTACTGTCCTACACTCGTAGTCTCCGCTGGAAATATCACTTTGCCGAGAAAAATAATCCTGATCCCACTCCTAATGATCCAACTCCCCAAGACACTATCCAAATTGAACCCTGCCTGGAACAGTTCCGTCCTCCATCACAGCAGGACCCACCTCCTCTTCCTCAAAATCACCCTCTCCAAACCTTCCAGGAATTTCTCACTTCCAGCCTTGCCTCTCAATCTCTCTTGAAAAACCTTAATCCTACTCCCAAAATCACCACAGCCGAAGCCCAGGCTATTCGTGATCTGAAAGCTGACCGATCCATCATCATTCTTCTGGTTGACAAGGGTTCCACGACCGTGGTACTTGATCGTCCGGAGTACGTGGCTGAGGGACTGCGTCAGCTTTCAGACAACTCTACATACAAAGTTTGTCAAGGTAATCCCATTCCTGATGTCCAGGCAGAGCTTCAAGAAATCCTCAGAACCTTAGGCCCCTACAAAACTTTTCACCTGACTCCATCAAACTCCTGACCCCACCGACACCTCGCACTCCTACCTTCTACCTACTTCCTAAAATTCACAAATCCAAACATCCCGGCTGCCCCATTGTAGCTGGTTACCCAGCCCCCACAGAACGTATCTCTGCCTACGTAGATTAACACCTTCAACCCATTACATGCAGTCTCCCATCCTTCATCAAAGACACCAACCACTTTCTCGAACGCCTGGAATCCTTACCCAGTCTGTTACCCCCGGAAACCATCCTTGTAACCATTGATGCCACTTCCCTATACACAAATATCCCGCACGTCCAGGGCCTCACTGCAATGGAGCATTTCCTTTCACGCCGATCACCTGCCACCATACCTAAAACCTCTTTCTTCGTCACCTTATCCAGCTTCATCCTGACCCACAACTTCTTCACTTTTGAAGGCCAGACATACCAACAATTAAAGGGAACAGCCATGGGTACCAGGATGGCCCCCTCGTATGCCAACCTATTTATGGGTCGCTTAGAGGAAGCCTTCTTGGTTACCCAAGCCTGCCAACCCAAAGTTTGGTACAGATTTATTGACGACATCTTCATGATCTGGACTCACAGTGAAGAACAACTCCAGAATTTCCTCTCCAACCTCAACTCCTTTGGTTCCATCAGATTCACCTGGTCCTACTCCAAATCCCATGCCACTTTCCTTGACGTTGACCTCCATCTGTCCAATGGCCAGCTTCACACATCCGTCCACATCAAACCTACCAACAAGCAACAGTACCTCCATTATGACAGCTGCCACCCATTCCATATCAAACGGTTCCTTCCCTACAGCCTAGGCCTTCATGGCAAACGAATCTGCTCCAGTCCTGAATCCCTGAACCATTACACCAACAACCTGAAAACAGCTTTCGCATCCCGCAACTACCCTCCCGACCTGGTACAGAAGCAAATAACCAGAGCCACTTCCTCATCCTCTCTCACAGAAGAACCCTAAAAGTGCCACCTCTTGGTTCATCCCTATGAAATCCCCAAACCACCTTCCCTACCCTCTGGCTCCTACCCTAGTAACCTCCCCTGGTTTAAAACGTGTCCTATGCACCCTTCCACCACCACCTACTCCAGTTCTGTGACCCGGAAGGTGTACACGATCAAAGGAAGAGCCACGTGTGAAAGCACCCACGTGATTTACCAACTGATCTGCCTACACTGTGACGCTTTCTATGTGGGAATGACCAGCAACAAACTGTCCATTCACATGAATGGACACAGGCAGACAGTGTTTGTTGGTAACGAGAATCACCCTGTGGCTAAACATGCCTTGGTGCACGGCCAGCACATCTTGGCACAGTGTTACACCATCTGGGTTATCTGGATACTTCCAACCAACACCAACCTATCCTAACTCCGGAGATGGGGACCCGCCCTTCAGTATATCCTCTCTTCTCGATATCCGCCAGGCCTCAACCTCCGCTAATTTCAAGTTGCCGCCGCTCATACCTCATCTGTCTTTCAACAACTTCTTTGCCTCTGTACTTCCGCCTCGACTGACATCTCTGCCCGAACTCTTTGCCTTTACAAATGTCTGCTTGTGTCTGTGTATGTGCGGATGTATATGTGTGTGTGCGCGAGTGTACACCTGTCCTTTTTTCCCCCTTAGGTAAGTCTTTCCGCTCCCGGGATTGGAATGATTCCATACCCTCTCCCTTAAAACCCACATCCTTTCGTCTTTCCCTCTCCTTCCCTCTTTCCTGAAGAAGCAATCGTCGGTTGCGAAAGCTAGAAATTCTGTGTGTGTGTTTGTGTGTTTTATTTATTGTGCCTATCTACCGGCGCTTTTCCGCTTGGTAAGTCTTGGAATCTTTGTTTTCAATATATTTTTCTCATGTGGAAGTTTCTTTCTATTTTATTTATATTTATGTATTGCATATGATATATTTGAACAATAGTGTGTCTTCGTAACTATCATGCCATCACATTAAATCTGCTTGTATCAAAAACTGGTCACCAGTCTCCACACCAGTATTTCCTAAATAGTTTAGCAATGCCACCTTATAGAGAGATGACAATGTATACTCTGTTCTTTCTATGCATTCACTCTTGTTTGTGAGGTAAAGCCAGTGCTACTTTCCCTTCTGTCGGCATCTCCCTCTTGAGGATGTCATGTTGAATTTTCTTTTCTTGGAGGTTACATATCTGGTCTTATGTTTCTTAAACACATATTGTGTTTAGTAAGCAGCAGCATGTAAAAGAATAAAAGGCTTGCTGGAAGTAAACATGTGTCTACAGCCTTCAAGATCTTGTGAATGAGTAGGAGCAGCAAATTTGTGTGTGTTGTTGTTGTCTTAATCTATACTATTTCTAATGAAACAGGTTTCTCTTCTGCATAAGGATCATAGACTGGAACAAAATATGACCCACAGTTAAACAACAAATTACATCAGGAATAGAGATTTGTAGTCGTGATCTTATGTAAACATTACATCAATAATTCAGTTTTGTGTAAGTCCAAGGTAATATGGGTGTTAAGTGTAATTAAAAGTTAAATAAAGAGACAAAACACAACAGAAGAAGTAAAAAAAGTCATAACTTTTTGTTTAGGCAGTCTGCAAATGAAATTGAGTGACTAGAGATAGGACATTCATATTCACAGGACATGCACATTAGTATGTTCCGCAGAAATGATTAGCATTTCAGTCACCTCACTTCACCCTGTGTCCTGTTGCCTAGTAGGCACAGTGTCTGCCATGGGCTCTGACAACTTGTTCCGTGCCTGATGGCATTGATGAATATAAGGTGTGACTGGCGTCATGCTGTATAGCCACCCATGCTGCATTCACCTGGTTTCAAAGTTCATCTTTGCTGGTTGTCAGTGGGTCACAGCTCTGCACCTGTTGTTTCACTGTATCCCACACATTTTCAATTGGCAACACGTGTGGTGATCTGGTGGGCCAGGGAAAGAGACAGACATCCTGTGACACCAAGAAGGCACATGTTCATGTAGCAACATGTGGTCATGCAGTGTCTTGCTGAAAAATGGCATCTGGGGTGTTGTGCAGAAAGGGTATGGCTGTGGGTTGCAGGATATCATTCTCGTAGGCCACACTGGTCGCAGTGCCTTGGACACGCATCAGCTGTGTTTTGTGGTTGTGCTCAATTGCACTTCATACCATAAGGTCTTCATTTAGTGCTGTATGTGTAGTGCGAACGCTGTCACTGTGATGGTGCTCCCCCTGTATGCAGCTAAGCATAATCCGGCCATCATTAGCAAAGAAACAGAACTTAGATTTGTCCAAAACACTATCTGATGCTATTCCTGTCCTCAGTAATTCCATTCCATACACTATTGTGTTCTAGCATGGTTCTGCAAATTTGCCACAGGTAGGTGGAGATGTGGATGACGCACACGTAACTCATGCCCAAATAAGTGGCCATGAACTGTTACTCATTATAGTGTATGAAGTGTTACAGTGTTCCACTGTTGCACCAGAGCTGAGGAGAATACAGCTCTGTTCTGCAATGCCATTTGGATGAGGTATCGATGTGATGAACCATCCTGCACACACTTATTGCACTGCCAAAACATTTCATCCCACATGAGCAACAATTTCTAGAGTGGTATTTTTACATTTTGCTTCCTGAAAATAAGTACTCACATGCTATTGTAGTTTCTTGTAACATTATAATTTTTGAAAGTAAGTTTCCCTTTTAATACAAATGACACATATTATTCAGTTTCAAATATATCAGTGAGCACACATTAAAGGAAACAGTGATTATGAAATTACTAGACATCAAGAATGTCCCTCTGGACTGATGTGACATCATCATATGAATAAATAATCAAAAAGCATAGTTCTACTTGCCTCACAAATATAAATCTCTTTATAATGAACTTCTTATTTTGGAATGGAATGTGCACTGGTATGAAACTTTCTGGTAGATTAAAACTGTGTGCTAGACCGAGACTTAAAACTCAGTACCTTTTCCTTTAGTGGACAAATATTGTAGTGATGGAGTTTCCCAAGCACAATTCACTGGCAGTAGTAAAGCTGTGAGGACAGGTCATGAGTCAAACTTGCTCAGTCATTACAGCAATTGTCTGTGAGGACAAAGGCCCTGAGTTTGAATCTCAGTCTGGCACACAGTTTTAATTTGCAAGGAAGTTTCAGAAATATGTTGACCTGCAGGAAGGATTTCTGGCATACTTCACATTTTTTCACTCAGTATTGTTACATTAATAATCTTCTGAGACAATTCAGTCAATATTGATAAAATATTTATTCCACGTAAGTGTACAGTGAGCTTGTTTTGTAAACTAGACAAACGTCATGAAACTTTGGGTTCTTACAGTCATTTGCTAAAAAATTTACTACCTATTGGTATTTGTAATCATTGAGTAGAATTGAGGAGAAGAGGAATTTGTGGCACAACTGGACTAGGGGAAGGGATCGGTTGATAGGACATGTTCCGAGGCATCAAGGAATCACCAATTTAATACTGGAGGACAGTGTGGAGGGTAAAATTCGTAGAGGGAGACCAAGAGATTAATACACTTAGCAGATCCAGAAGGATGTAGGTTGCAGTAGGTACTTCATGATGAGTAAGCTTGCAAGGATAGGGTAGCATGGAGAGCTACAGCAAACCAATCTCTGGACTGAAGATCACATCAACAACAACAAGAATAACCATAAGACCGAACACGGTCATATTACTAGAAGTAAAAATGATATACATATAATCAGTGTGCCACTGTTGAGGTTTAAGAATTGAGGTTTATATTCTGGTGTAAAATTCTTTATCAAGTCATTAGCAGACACCAGGCATGAAATTGGATAAAAACAGATATTCAAAATTAAAGTAAAAGCACTTGATCCATAAAATTAAGGGAATCAGCTGTAACCATACTTCATCTTCTACTGATATTTCAGCTGTAAGCATCAAGCTTTCTTCAGAAAGTGTTAGACTGACTGTAAAGTGCTTTCATCCAACTTGTACACCATTAGAGCAAGCATGAGTATGCAACTAATCATGTTGGAAGAAGTACACCCTATGCTGCTGTGGCCTCTCTCTGAGGGATATTGTTTCACAAATTCTTGTCTATAGGAGGACAATGACATTGTCTATGTGAGAAATGGATTTCACATTTTGTCAACAGTGAAACCATCATCATCATCATCATCGTCATCATCATTAATTAAATCATATCTGGAATGTATGACTTACAGTTGCTGTAGAAGAAAGTGTTAGTCACCAGTCCAGTGATGTTGTTTTCCAGTTCTGTCGATGAGGCAGACTCCTAAGATACATGTGTTGTGTTACGCAATTTATTTATGCCCTGCATGTCTTTTGTTCTACTATTGGTTTCCTTTCTACTTTGTATGAGTTCGACGTTGCAGTCTTTGGCAAGAATGATGCTCAGGTGTTATATTGTGAACATTAGATGTTGCTGCAGATGGTGAGCAAGTGGAAGACTGATTTTGCACTGGTTGGTGGTAAGATTCAGCATGTAAATACCTGCCCATTCTGGTTGGTTTCTGATATGCTTGTGCTGTAGTGTGCCATCTAATATCCTATACAGAGTGAATTATGTAAAACTTGCTCTGCAAATATTGCGGGATTGAAAAGTGTTATTGATGTGTGGTTTTCACAGAATGGATTGGTAGTCATGGGCTCTTATTGTTAGTCAATAATAATAATACTTTGAAAGTGTATTTTTTGTTCAGGCGTATACATTTATTAAATGGAACAATGCCTATTGACATTATCAAGCTAAAAAGTGGAGTAATTTAGAATGTCAGTGGTGTTTGTTACAAGATTCTCGTGTGAGTCATTTACGAGAGATGGTATTTTGAAAAGTTTCAACACTGACACTTGTTCATGCCGTTCAAACTGTTTAGTTGCTAGGAATAATGTTGTGTATTCTTTGAGTGCACTGTGATTTCTTAGTAACTTAGTGTGTGACAATCCAAGCAGTAGATCATGAGTGGGCAATGAGATTTACCAAAGCAAGAAAAAGCTGACTTGCACATGGTATACAGAGAGTGTAGGAAAAATGCTGTTCATTCTTGTATCATATATGTGACAAGATACCTCAATAGATGTCAATCAACTTGATAATTATTTATCAACCTCTTGAACCGGTTACATGAAAGTGGTAGCATAACAAATAGACAACAATCCTCATTCACTTCATCAGGTGGAATGTTGTCATCCATGGAGTGTAAACATGTGGTGTGATTGTGAACCATAAGTTCATAGGCCTGTTTTTTATAGATGGAACATAGAAAGCACACAAGTATCACAGCCTTCTAACATATCATCTTCCACAGATGCTAGAAGACATTTCCGTGCAGACTAGCAGGAACCTGTGGTACCAGCATGATGGCTGTCCAGCCCATAGTGCACAAAATACTACAACATGTTTTCATTAATCATTTCCAAATCATTGAACTGGACTCAGATGTCCACGGATTTGATGCCTGCAGACTTTTTTCTTTGGGGAAAGCTGAAAGATGCTGTCTACAAGGAAATACTAACTACAGTCAATGATATGCAGTGGTATATTATTGCAGCCTGCTCAGACATCTCCACTGGAAGTGTGTATTGCTGCTACTGGTAGTCAGTATGAGCACAACCTGCAATAGCGAACTGTCTTGCTACTGGTCAGAATCCACATAACTAGTGTACCCACTTGAGTTGTTCTTCAGTATGTGCTGCCACAGGTATTGTACAAGTGTTGATTTTGGAACTTTTTGAAATATGGTATCTTGTAAATGAGTCACACTAGAATCCTCTAACAAATACCATTGACATTGTAATTTACCATATTTTTAGTTTGTTGATGTCAATAGGAATTGTTTCATTTAAAATGTATGTTTGCACAAAAAATACATTTTCTATGTATTATTACAATCTCTTGATTAGCCTACGATGTGAGCCCCTGACTACCAATCCTTTCTGTGAAAACTGCACATCAATAGCTCTTTCCATTTGTGCAATATTTGTGGAGAAAGTTTTAGATGATTCACCCCGTATCCTTTGGTCTAGGAAAGGAATTGAAACATGCTTTTCTACTTTGAGTGTGAACTGATTCTTAAATTGCTAATTGTTCTAATATTCATGAATTTCATGTACCTGTGGCTCATTATGAGCTCTTAAACTATCTGATCTAAAGTATTTAACTTGGATTGTGTGTGCCATTCACCTTTATGATGGCTTGAAGTGTGCTGGGGATACTTTCAGTGACATGTCTGAATGTCTGTGGAAGAATGGCTACACATTCCTCCTCAAGAACCGAAACCAGAGGAGGTAGTGATGTTTAACTGTAGGATCTGGACCGAAGTCACCATTCTGAATCATCCTAAAGGTTTTCTGTTGGCTTCAGGTGATGACTCTAGACAGGCCAGTCCATTTCAGGAGTGATATTACCCACAAACTATTGCCTCACAAATGCTGCTTTATGACATGATGCATTGTCATGCTCATACAAACAGTTGTTGTACTGAACTGTTCCTCTACATAATGTAGTACACAATGCTGTAAAATGTATGTGTATCTTTCTGCTTTTAGTGTTTTCTTAACTGCAGTAAGGGAACCACATCCTAACTGTGAACGGTACTCCACATACCAAACACCACCTCCTCCATACTTAACTGTTGGCACTTCACATTGCGACAGGTAACATTCTTCAGGCATTCATCAATCCCAAACCCTTCCAGCAGATTGCCACAGGTTATAGCAAGATTTATCACTCTGAACCACTCATTTCCTGACATATTTTGTCCTGTGGTGTCACTTTTTGCACAACCAAAAATGACATTAGCACTAAGAACAGAAATGTGTGTGTGTGCTATGGGGAGCTGCTCAACTATTGTACTCTATTCTTATTAACTCTGTACCACATTCACTTTGTGAAGTGGGCTGCTGCTAACACTTTAGAACTAGCAAGTGATTCCATCTGCTGATTTCATGTGATTTTTTACAACCACCATCCACAAGGCATGATGATCCATGTCCATCAGTACATGATGCCTGCTTAGTAGTGGTTTATCTGTGGTTGTTCCTTGAGATTTACATTTCACAATTACATCAATAATGATCAATTTGGGCAGCTCTAGAAGGGCTGAAACATCTGTGAATAATCTGTTACCTAGGTGGCCCCATTGATTAGCTCATGTTCAACATTGCCAAGCTGTCCCATTCTGCTATTATTGCTTCTCTGCTGACAACACTATACATCACATATCCTTTTATGCTGGTGGGTGCACCTCTCATAACATCTAGTTCTTAATTACATGTTACGTAGGGATGTCTAGATATTTTTGATCAGATAGTGTATATCAAATGTGCCATCCACCTGTGTGAACCACATTCATGGGAGTAATGGAGTAGAACTAAGTGTCAATGCTTTAAAGGTGTTCATGACTTTGTTGTGTGCTAACAGAGATAGGACAGAACACTCTGCTGTATCATCTGTAGGTTTATAGTACCCATTTTCCGTGCTACTGGAAGAAAGTTAATGGCAAATGTATGATGACAGACATAACTCAGATAGGTCACATATGTCTAGTGCAACATGGTGCTGTAGCATTTGTGGCTTTGTCTACTGGCTTGCTTGTAAACAGAGACTGGACATAAAAGCTAACAATTAGCTCAATTGGGTGAAATTCTCTTTTCCTTTATTTGTTATGAAAGTGTCTTAAATTCTTCATGTAATAATCAATTCACGAACAAGTTTCATACTCAAAAAGGAAATAGGGATGGTTTTGTGATGGTTTAAAAACGGAGAGGTGATGGTTACTCAAACGCCTAGTTGAGAGGTGTTCATCTGTTGCCAGGGGGCAAAGGGAGAAAAATGGGAAGGGAAAGGCATCAAAAGAGTTTGAAGTCAAATGAAGTGCATTGGTAAGCACTGTGCCAGCTTCAAACAGTGACGATAGGAGGACAGAGTGAGAAGAAAACATGGATTCAGGGAAACAGAAATGAAGAATGTAATTAATAATTAGGAGGAAAGCAGAAAACTTCTTTTCCAAAGAGGAAGAAAAGAGGAAAGAAAAATATGAAGATGTGAAAGTGAAAAGTAAAGTTCTAAGCAACTGAGTAATTAGTATTTGGTTGGCAAATCATTACCTTTTGTTGGCAAAATGAATTATTATTTGAAGAACTCACATTATATTACACATAAAGAGAGAGACCATTCTAATTACAAGCTTGTGATTAGCTTTACTTTAAGTCACTACATAGAAGTCTGCCAGTAGTCAAAACACTAAATTCTACAGCCACATGTCCTACTAGACATATGTGACCTATTTGAGTTTATCATCAACTTACTTCAAATAGCTGGGAGAATACTGTGCACTTACAGATGACATAACGAAGTGTTCTTCGCTTTCTTCATTAGCAGCCATCATTTCTTGGAGGCTTTGAAGCAATAGTGCTTAGTTCTGTTCTGATATTCCAATGATGCTGGTTCAGGTAAGTGGATGACACATTCACTCTATTGCTCCATGATGAGCCAGAGCCACACAGGTTTTATGAACAATTGAACAACCTGCACACAAAGATTCACTTTACACTTTAAATAGAAAAGCATGTAGCAATTCCAGTCCTAGACATAGAAGCACATAGAATACTGGATGCTGCATTAGACACAAAGTTACCAGAAACTAACAAATATTGAATGTCACCACCACCTAGTGCAGAAACACTCAGTCATCTGCTTGCTTATTCAGAACCCACTTGCAGCTGACACGCTGACAATATAACAATTGACCAATGTTCTTACCAATGCCTGTAACATGTGATTCCTTCACAGAGGCAAGAGAACCTATAAAAATCTGATAGACATGCACAACATAAATAAACTTCATCAACAGTGCACATACATTAGGTGATGGGTTCATTGAGCGAATTTGTAACCATCTTCACCGGATTGTTGACCAACCCCTTCTTCTAAAGCGACCGTAAAATTCAGGATGTGGTAAGCTCCACTAAGAACCAAATTAAATGCTGTGCATGCTGCAGACATGTACCAAGTGGTCTGTGTGTGTATACAAGTGTACATCAGCAAAACTGCCAAGCCAGTGGTGACATGCATCCTGGAGTGTGAGTGGTACATTCGACAAGTGCAACTCAACAAATCAGCAATGAGCAAACACAACTGAAAACTAAATTAAATTCAGCTGATGTTGTGTATTTGCCAATCAGCCAGGGATATCGAAATCAAAGATAAAGGAGGCCATTGAAATACTAAAACACCCTAATAAATGAATAGATAGGATCACTACAGGCTTGCACTGGTCTAGCTGCCAGGCATTATTACTGAGTAGATCACATGTAACCTACAGCCAATTCACCAATGACTGCCAATCATGGATGATATTGTATGGGGCAGTAGACCCAGAGGAAGGCCACTGAATTGTGATCAAAATGTCATTTTTGTTCAGTGACAGTTATTTTACAGTATGATGTAGTATAATAACAGAAAAGCCTATGTTAATTGACTCTGTCTGCTGAAGTATACACATTTACCTGACAGATGTTGGTTTCAAAAATACAACCCTTAAAGAGATTATTTAAATTATTATTCTTGTGGCTGTCATGGACTGTGCACCAGAGTATTAAACTCTTGCACTGACTTGATAAGACATCTTGAGCAATCAGCACATATTTCTTGAAAAACTTAAATATCCTGTAGTAATATACATGTGTTAAATTGAAGAAGGGCAGTTTATTTAAAAATATAAGTGAACTTCACTCTATAAGGTATTTTATTTTAATTGAGGAAATGAATACAAAGAAATACAAACTCACTCTTAAAGAAAAACTGCATCTTAGTTCTGCTTTTCGAATACAGTTTTTTGCAAATCTGTAAATGTGGTTACAAGTGAAGTCCTGGAAGACCAAAATGACAACAGACTCTATCTCAGTATGTTCTGTGGCCTTTGTAAGGCTTTCAGTTGTGTCAACCATTAATTTATACTCCAATAACTAAAATGTTTAGATTTGATGGCATCTCCTTTGCACTGATAATATCTTACGTACAGAATGAAAGAAAAAGGGTGACATCCAGAAACTCCCCAACAGGAGTAAACCAAAATGCAGAATATGGAAACATAATACATATGATCACGCAGGGATTGGTATCACATGTAGTATTGTGTATAATGTACATTAATCATCTTCCAGTGTGATTTTAAAGATCTGTTCAAAAACTGTAATACACTGGAAATGGAAAAAAGAACACATTGACACCGGTGTGTCAGACCCACCATACTTGCTCCGGACATTGCGAGAGGGCTGTACAAGCAATGATCACACGCACGGCACAGCGAACACACCAGGAACCGCGGTGTTGGCCGTCGAATGGCACTAGCTGCGCAGCATTTGTGCCCCGCCACCGTCAGTGTCAGCCAGTTTGCCGTGGCATACGGAGCTCCATCGCAGTCTTTAACACTGGTAGCATGCCGCGACAGCGTGGACGTGAACCGTATGTGCAGTTGACAGACTTTGAGCGAGGGCGTATAGTGGGCATGCGGGAGGCCGGGTGGACGTACCGCCGAATTGCTCAACACGTGGGGCATCAGGTCTCCACAGTACATCGATGATGTCGCCAGTGGTCGGCGGAGGTGCACGTGCCCGTTGACCTGGAACCGGACCGCAGCGACGCACGGATGCACGCCAAGACCGTAGGATCCTACGCAGTGCCGTAGGGGACCGCACCACCACTTCCCAGCAAATTAGGGACACTGTTGCTCCTGGGGTATCGGCGAGGACCATTCACGACCGTCTCCATGAAGCTGGGCTACGGTCCCGCACACCGTTAGGCCGTTAGGCCGTCTTACGCTCACGCCCCAACATCGTGCAGCCCGCCTCCAGTGGTGTGAATGGAGGGACGAATGGAGTCGTGTGGTCTTCAGCGATGAGAGTCGCTTCTGCCTTGGTGCCAATGATGGTCGTATGTGTGTTTGGTGCCGTGCAGGTGAGCGCCACAATCAGGACTGCATACGACCGAGGCACACAGGGCCAACACCCGGCATCATGGTGTGGGGAGCGATCTGCTACACTGGCCGTACACCTCTGGTGATCGTTGAGGGAACACTGAATAGTGCACGGTACATCCAAACCGTCATCGAACCCATCGTTCTACCATTCCTAGACTGGCAAGGGAACTTGCTATTCCAACAGGACAATGCACGTCCGCATGTATCCCGTGCCACCCAACATGCCCTAGAAGGTGTAAGTCAACTACCCTGGCCAGCAAGATCTCCGGATCTGTCCCCCATTGAGCATGTTTGGGACTGGATGAAGCGTCGTCTCACGCGGTCTGGATGTCCAGCACGAACGCTGGTCCAACTGAGGCGCCAGGTGGAAATGGCATGGCAAGCCGTTCCACAGGACTACATCCAGCATCTCTACGATCGTCTCCATGGGAGAATAGCAGCCTGCATTGCTGCGAAAGATGGATATACACTGTACTAGTGCCGACATTGTGCATGCTCTGTTGCCTGTGTCTATGTGCCTGTGGTTCTGTCAGTGTGATCATGTGATGTATCTGACCCCAGGAATGTGTCAATAAAGTTTCCCCTTCCTGGGACAATGAATTCACGGTGTTCTTATTTCAATTTCCAGGAGTGTATATCATATTGGCAGAGGGTGGCACACAGAGAGATTGAAAGAATGTGAAATGGGTGGAGGTGATAGGACAATGTGGCATGAACTGTTGGGTGGCAGGCGTAGGGAATGTAGATTACCATAGGCCAAGGCTGATAATTTTGGGAGCAGAGAATGTGTTAAGAGGATAACTCCCATCTGAACTGGTCAGAAAAGATGGTGATGGAGGGCAGGAGCCAGATGGCCTGGATTGTGAGGCAGCCATTGAAATATAACAGGTTATGTTCAGCTGCATTTTGTGCCAGAGAGTGGTCTAGTTTGTTCTGAGCCACAGTTTGGTAGTGGCTGTTCATCCTGGTAGTCATACAAAAATAAAAAAGCAGAGCTGGTATGTGACTCGGCTGCCTCCAAAGGTGGTCTGGCCTCTGATGGGGTAGGATAAACCTGTGAAGGGACTGGAATAGGGTGGGTAGATTAGGCAGGTTGTGCACCTGGATCTTTCAAAAGAATGTGATCCCTGTACAAAGGGTTTGGATTGGGAGTGGCAGAGGGATAGACTAGGATGTTGTGGAGGTTGGGGAGGGGGGGGGGGGTGACAAAACACCACTTTATGAGGGAAGAGGAAGATCTTTGGTGGAATGTCCTTCATTTCAGTGCATGGTGACAAATAATAAAAGACAAAGGATGTGTTTCAGCTGTTCCATTCCAGTCTTTTACTGGGTGACGAAATGTATCTACAGACTAGGTCTGGGAGAAAGTGTCTGTTTGTGAAGGCTTTGTTAAGACCATCAGCATACTGGGAAAGGGAGTTCTTGTGACTGCAGATAAGCTGTCCCTCGATGGTGCGACTGTATGGGAGGAATTTTTTCATATGGAAGGGATGGCAGCTGTCAAAATCCAGATAATGTGGCTTTGGTGATTTAATGTGGACAGAGGTGTGGATGGAATCATTAGAGAGGAGGCAGTCAACATGTAGAAAGGACGCACGCTGAGTTGAGAAAGACTAGTGAAATGGATGGGAGAGAAGGTGTAGAGGTTCTGAAGGGATGGCCGTGAGTCCATATTGTGAAGATATCATCAGTGAACTTGAACCAGACTGTGGGTTCAGGGTTTTGGGAGTCTACGATGATTATCCTCTAGATGGCCCACGATGATTATCCTCTAGATGGCCCATAGACGGGTTGGCATAGAGGGGTGCCATGTTGTTCATAATCGCTCACCCACAATATTATTTTCTTATTCATTGTTAGTGCTAGTCTTCCATTACTCCTTTTTGACTTTGGGTTGATAAACTTGTATCACCAGATCATAAGTCATGGTCTCACTGCCACTGCCCTTCACTAATTCACATTTTATCTATTTTCAACTTATCCTCATCTCTTTTTGTATTCTCTTATTTACCTACCTCATTAAAAGATTCCATACTTTGAACTTCAGAACGCCAGGTTTGCCTTCCTTGATGACAAAGTCGTCTTGCGTGGTCACGTTTTGGAGAATGGAAAGGGGGACTATTTTGTCTCTGAAATATTTTACCAAAAAGGATGTTTGAAAGCTTAATGTAGGTGTTGCTCAAAGAAAATAGAAGTTTATTTCTGTAAATGAAGAGTTCTGTTTACAATATATATTACATGTCAAGCAAATTAACAATGAATGCTATTACTTGGCATGTAGCCAGTAGTAATTTTCGGTCTTTGAATCTAGATATCTGAATAATTTGTAGAAATAGTGACTAATGAGCTATATTTTCAACTTTCTTTGTAATTTGTAGGGATTCTCAGTTTCTTGTTTTATGCTAGGTGGGAGCTTATTGAATGCTGTCTAAGTTAAAATTATATATTGAAATAATGTAAATCACACTTAAACTGAAACTGATATTTGCTATTGACAACAAATACCATTTAGGAGTAAATGTAGTGGGATCTGAGTGTAAGAACATCAATATGCTTAAAAAGGCTTCTATAAAAATGCAGTTACGCACTTTACACAATATTCTTACTGCTCACAGAAGATGAATAAATATTTTATATAGCATAGTTGCACTGCCACAGAAGATATTTAAATAAGACAACAGGAAATGAAGACATGAAAAATAAACCAACACTCATGTTTTAGTTTAAAAAAAGTGAGATACATTCCTGCATGAAAACCATGGTGTACTGAATTTCTAGAATATTATTTCTGTGT
The DNA here is from genome assembly GCF_023897955.1 of Schistocerca gregaria. NCBI lineage: Eukaryota > Metazoa > Arthropoda > Insecta > Orthoptera > Acrididae > Schistocerca > Schistocerca gregaria. The sequence continues at coordinate 183,320,127 of NC_064920.1, read as the reverse complement.
CATAACTAAATATTGCATTGTTATCCAACTTAACTCCAAGGAGCACATAAAAATTCAAAATTAATATGGTGATTATGAAAGACTGTAACCACTGAATACATGATGTTCTATAAATAAATATACAAATATCTTAAAAAGAAGTGCAAAATTTCAATTCTTACACAAGCACAGTAAACTGGAATCCAGAACATGCCCAGTAAAGCATAAATCAAAGTCTTCCAACAATTGGATCACTCATTTGTGTGTGTTTGTCAATTGGGGGGGGGGGGGGGGGGGGGGGAGAGTGTGTTTAAGTGATGGACCTTGATTTTGTGCGCCTTTGCCAACACAATTCCAAAACTCAAAATGTAAATGTTAATGCAGTCACATAGTAGGTGTGGTGTGAATTGGATTATTGTGTAGATGTACATGTGAACATGGTGGGTCCTATAGAACACCAATAAAGTGTGTTAAAAATTGAACTCTCTGTTACTTTCTCTGGAATTAAATCAGGGGTGTCCAGCCCAGGGCCTACATGCTGCATGCCAGCCAGACCGAGTCTCAAGGTGGCCCAAGAAATTAGCATCTATCAAATGATCACTAAAAAAACTTCCATAACATTTCATTTGTGTAAAATTATGATAAACTGAATAATTTCAATTTGAAACTCCTGGCACATGATGCTATTATGTTATTTGTCCATCAACCCCCTTCCCATTTTTATTCAGTGATTATTGCTTTGGCTAAGTGTATTATGTGTGGCCCAAAAGTACTTGTCTCCTTCCAGTGTGGCATAGGTAAACTAAAGAGTTGAATACACTGGCATTAAATAGTTGTAGCAGTTTGTAATTCCTATATTCATTTTGAATGTCTCTGTGTTTCGGCTACTGTGTGACCATTAATGTCTACTTCTTTTTTTAGCAGGTTATTTTTGCTTGTTTAAAACATATCATAAGAACAGGAATAGAAACAAAAATCATTTTATTTTATGGCCAATTACAGTATAATATTGTTGCTAGTTTCATAGTTATATTTTCTAAATTTCTGTTATTTTCTGCCAGTCTTGGCATTATATTTTTGCCAATTTTTACATTAGTTTCCAAAAGCATATTTTCGAAGTACCACATTTTCCTTATTTTTTGTCTTATTTAATTCATTTTCAATGTTACACTTAAAACGAAAATATACCTATCAATTACATTTAGTTATTGACATTACAGATCACATTTATTTACATTATTGGAAAAGAAATAATTTATAATAAACTGTTTTTTGTATATCTAATCAATCAAAGAAAAAACATTATGCTGCTATTTCGTCTTCACTTCACTGTAATGTGAAAACAGTTGTCTGTAGTCTAAATTTGAGAGTGGAACATAAACTGCCTTCAGTGCTACATCAGACGTTTGAGATTGTCCAAATATCCTTCTGGCATAAAAAGTTGCTTTTACACTAGATTTTTAAGGGCTTTGTATTCTTTTAGAATATTGTACATGACGGAGACTTGCCACCCTAGGCACACGTAGCAGACTCTTTGCCCTTTCAGCTTTAATATAATTTTGTCCAGTCAACGAAGGAAAATTACCGAAAAAAATTCACATAGTCGCAAACTTTTGTACAGTGGTAGGGGAAAGTGTCATAAATAACATACCAATAATACCCCACCTGTGGGGTGTGAGCCTTGGAGTGGGGGGTGTGGCAATTTGTAGGCCACATTTTGATATTTTCTTGAATAACTCAAAAACTGTAGCTTCTAGTGAAAATGTTACCCAGTACAAAATTAAACTACATTAAATTTTCTACAAAGAAGGTCCTATTCATTTTTTCTGTAGAACTGGTAGTTTCAGTGATGCAGGGGATAGAAAAATCTTAAATTATTAAAGATAATGTTTTAATTGTAAAAATTAATATTTAATGCCCATTGAACTAAGAAATAACAGAAAATCTCATCTGTAATATGTAAATATCAGCAATCAACAACTGTATCATTATCATCATCATCTTGCAAATCAAGTAATGGTGCACCATTTTTAGACATATCATGACATGCGCCACAAATTACAGAACATATAATGCCAGCTTTTCTGCATCCACATCGCTGCCCACTTCCAGTATGAAAGCAGTCCATGAAGACATGAAGTGAAATGTATGAGGTACCATTTCCTCAGTCCTACTGCAGAAGTTTTCACAAGTTTTAAAAACAGAACTATCGTATTCCTTGACTCACTGTCATAGCTGGCTGCTGTGGCTGAGTGGTTCTAGGCACTTCAGTCCGGAACCGTGCTGCTGCTATGATCGCAGGTTCGAATCCTGCCTCAGGCATGGATATGTGTGATGTCCTTAGGTTAGTTAAGTCCAAGTAGTTCTGTGTCTAGGGGACTGATGACCTCAGATGTTAAGTCCCATAGTGCTCAGAGCCATTTGAACTATCAGTATCATAGCAGCAACTGTTTTTACAATTCTTTCCCATTCAGCTGGTTCATCTTTGAACTGAAGAACGAACAGTTCTCATCATGATGGAACTGACCTTTCTGAGAAGAAAGCAACAACAGTTGTAGAGGATGACTAACAATCAATTTCCCTTGTAGCTGTCCAAGGCAGTGTGTAGAGATTCATGTAGATTCTCTATTTATGTGTAGATTTATTGGTAATCTATATCTGTATATCCATATTCCATTTGGTGTTACTGAATTTCTGGAAAATAAACACTCTCCAGGTGTGTCTGCACACTGAGTCAACAGTGATTTATGAGACATGCTGTGGAAGGGTTGGTATGATTGTAAAACAATGTGTAGTTGTTTCCTGTGATGTGGTGGTGTAGAGACAGTGAGGCCTCACTCATTCACTGTTCATTTTGCAGAGCACACATAAGGGAAACAAGTTACCGCATTCTGGTAACCTGCCTTCCCTCACATTTCTTGACTCCAGTCCCACTCCCTGTTGATTCCACCCATCACGTCTCCAGCAGTTTATCTCTCAGAATGGCTCTACTATAGTTAGATATTACACAGTTATTCAATATTTGGTCTTAAGCCACTTCATTTAACAATAGACATTAATTTTATACCATTAAAACACTATTTTCAATAATTTGCAATTTTTTCCATCTTCTGAAATGTAGAAACTAGCGGTTCTAGAGAGAAAATGAATAGGACCTTTTCTGTAGGAAATTTACTGTTGTTTGATTTTGTAATGGGAATCATTTTCGTTAGAAGCTGCGGTATTCAAGCTGTTCAAGAAAAACGTCAAAAAGTGACCTTTAAATGCAACCCAACCACAATGTTCAAACCCCACAGGCAGTGATTTGTTGTATGTTGTTCATGACACTCCCCTCTATGTTGTTCATGATGCTCCACACCACCACTACTAAAATTGTGACTACAGGAATTTTTTCTCCAATTTCCCTTCTTTCATCTTCATTGACTGGGCTAATTGATTATCATCCCATGGCTGAAATTAAAACCTAGTTCTGTGAAGCAGAATGTATACATGGATTTGTGGGTATAATGGTTGTTAGCTTAATCTGACGGTGCAAGCCTGTCTTAGGTGTTTCCTACACCTCTTCCTGCAGTGTCCTCAGAGTCTTTCACGGCAGCATAACAGATTATAAAATCTTCAAGCCACATCAATTTGAATAAAGTTCTCAAACTTTTGATGGCTTGCTCTGCCACCATCATCAGGAGTAAAACTATTGACTGCTGGGGCCGGCATTATTTCCCACTTATATACCTATAATAATGGCTGCTAGCACCAATCAGAGTGGGCCAAAATGATGTGTGCGTGGCAGCTCATAGTTGCTCTGGCCGGCCACGTGTCTGAGTGATGTCGCAACTGTCATTGCTTTCTTTTGACATCCAAAGCCCGCCCCCATGCCCTACCCAGTGTTTAGCCCTGGTCTCTGTTGAAATTGTTGCTGTTCATTCTAATCTCAGACACCTCTTTTGTAATGGAGTCCCAGTATGTTGACTCATGAGCCAAGACCCTCATGTTCTCAAACTATATTTTGTAGCTCTTTTCAAGGCAATGCTCTGCTAAGGCCAACTTGTCAAGCTCCCTTTGCTTAATATGGCTCTTGTGCTTGATACAATGATCTGCAACTGGATCTCTCCTATGCAGATGCTGCCGCACTTGCAAGGGACACCATACACAGTGGGCACACAAAGAGCTATGTCATCTTTAATAGGGTGCAACATATCTTGTACCTTGGAGGCGAGCCAGAACACTGGTCTCAATCCCCATCTCTGCAGTGCTCATCTTAACTTGCTGCTTGTTACCCCACAGTATGGCAGGAAAGCTGCCAGCTTGACTTCTTCTGCCTATTCACAAGGCATCCTTGTTCGGTGACACTTGAAAGCATTTGAAATGTGACTTTTGCTGTAGCCATTCTCCTTGAACAATGGATGCTTAATGTTTCTACGGAGGTGAGAGCAGCAGTTTCAAATGTGGCATGGACCCTTGCATCCCCTGACATCACTTAGACCCACAGGAGGGCCAGAGATGCTATGAAGTACCCAACTCACCTTCTACATGTGCATCATTCTAGCCACCTCTAATTGGTGCCAGCACCCATAACTGTAGGTATATAAGTAGGATATAATGCCAGCCCCAGTAGTCAGTAGTTTTACTCCTGATGACAATGGTGGAGCTAGCCATTGAAAGCTCAAGAATTTTATTTGAATTGACATGGTTTGAAAACGAAGAAGATTTTATTCAGTGTGCCTGAAGTATTTTACCCTTCATATTTCTTAAAAGCCTACTGATTTAATCACTAATAACCCATTTCCCACAGTAATGAATCAATCTTCACTTTTAACTTTGGAAATAAATAATGATTTTATCTGGTGACATCAGACTTCCTAATATTTTTGAACAACAAATTATACCGAAAACGACGCATTTTGGGGAGTTCATTGACATGGTGCATCAGTCTAACCACATACTTCAATAGTACACAAGTATATATATGAAAATCATCAAACAATCTACTTGAGAATCATAACCATGTAAATCAATGTGACACCCACTCAGTTTACTTCTGTCAGTGAATCAGAGCACAGGATGTGTAACTTTATGCAGGTGTGTTTCTAAAAGAAACTGAGAATTTTTTTCCCAATATTTACGTTATTTGCGGTAACAGTGTGATCTGTTATGTAGGCCAAGTCCTACATTGGATAAAAATATCATCAGATGACATGTTAATTAATGTTTTTGCCCAACTAAAGTGTCATATTTGATATTTTTCATGTCTGTGCTGTCATACTACAAAGATGTGTTCTTTAAATGATCCACTAGTTTTCTCAGAAACACGTAGTTTTTTGTACAACAGTTTGTGTAAAAATGTATGGGGAAGAGCCACGTTGACACCAAACTCTTACTAGAATAGATATTGTTGGAAGTAGGACATTTTCATCTGATACTATACCTACGTGCATAAATCTTTCCTTGACAAAGACTGCCATATTAAGATCACACACAGTTTACATCATTATGAAAAAAATAGTCCAAATCCAATATCAGCATTCAGTAACTAGCAGTTACCGATATTAGTAAACTGCCCCCCTCTGATTTAAGACATTTCTACATGGGAATAGAAAAATACCAGATTTTTTGACAATTTTAAAAACTGCCAGTTTCACATTACGTTGGTAAAAATTGTAGATTTAATGTAATTTTTAATATTATTGTTTACATAAAAATTTTCTGTGAGACTAAAACTTAAACTATTTGCTGCGAACCAGTTGTTGGTCTGGACATTGTCATCTAAATTGTGTCTGCTAAGGTTGAATTTGGACCCTTGATAAGTATTCTTGTGTCATCAGCATACATTACAGTTTTTGAACCATAGTTTAGAGTCATTGGAAGACAAGTTATGTAACTTAAGAAGAAGAGGGGACACAGTATTTATCCTTGTTACTTTCATCCCTGTGACACTGCCTATCAGTATGGCACTCTGATTTGTTTTGTGAAGATAAGACTCCATTCATACAAATGGGAGGATACCATTATCCCTTAAAACCTTAGGTTGTCAGTTGTATCTTGTGATCCACACAAAGGCTTTGGTAAAAATCACAAAATCTACTAACAGAATAATTTTGCTTATCTTTCTCTCCCAGAACTTTATCAGTTGAACCTTTATTGCTCTCGTTGTGGTGAATCTATTACAAAAACCAAACTGCCATTGAAATGCAGCTACCAGACAAATGAGGAGTACTCCATGATAGGGAATTTTCTCAAAGACTTTTGAAAATTGTGATAGCGTTGGATTGGTTCTGCAGTCAGAGATAATTTGCTTATATGTATTTTTTGGTAAACCCTCCAGCAACTGTACACTTGCGAAAGTGATCAGCAGGCCAGCTCTTGGGAGCAAAGGTGTTCACTGGAATACAAAGTGACCACCATAGTTGTATTCAATGAAATGGAGGGATGCCCAGAAGAACATTGAAGCAAAAGGTTTCCAAACTGGTAGCCAGCGAAGACCTCTTGTGAAAATATTTTTGGACTGGAGTTCTATTCAGGCTTGTGATAAAGTGAAATAAGTTATTATTGCACACATATTAGACACATACTTTTAGCATATAGATGAAAGGTAGTTTAACAGAACTGAAGAATGAGCCCAAAAACAGTTAGCACAAAAGATAAATTAATTGCTAAATAATTCCTTTCCAAATTGTAGTTACTTCTAGTGTAGGCAGTTTGTGCAAATTGTTGGACATACAGAATTCTGACTGTAACTAAGTTTATCATCACCTTTACAATGTGCCTGAAATTAATCTTGCATCAGCTGGCCAACAAGTGTGATTTTGGTCAAAGTCTATAAATATGCTATTATTAAAATGAAACATATATATAGCACGTATTGGATGCTTCTTTAAAAACCTACTACAGCATGTTTTGTTAACCATTATTAACAGTACTAACATCTTTCCATGACAGTTTACATCAGATGAGTTGTCAGTCTGAGCATATTCACTGATTTTTATATGAGAGTTGTAATTAAAGAATAGTGTACTATGACTGAATCCTTAACTAAAGTTAATTTATAAATAGGTACATTTATTTGTTGGCAGAGTATGTGCAAATCTTATCTATTTTATGGATAGAAGTTTGTGAACTCCATGGAGTTTTGGAACTATCAAAGAAAAGTAGTGGCAATTTCAAGATGTGAGGCTCAGTCAGATGGCTCACTTAAGAGTACTGCACATGAGAGACTGAAACTGCATTTGAACTCTTAGTCCATCATACTGTTTTAAATTGGTTTAAAGATTCATATACATGTATACTCTATCCTGTGCAAGCTTCTTCATCTCCCAGTACCTACTGCAACCTACATCCTTCTGAATCTGCTTGGTGTATTCATCTCTTGGTCTCCCTCTACGATTTTTACCCTCCACGCTGCCCTCCAATACTAAATTGGTGGTCCCTTGATCCCTCAGAACATGTCCTACAGAACATCAAACCAGTCTCAGGACTGAAGACCTCAACAACAACAACAACAATACATATATACTATGATGTATGGTTAATTCTTCCATCGAGGCTGGTTACTATTGTTGTTGCATCAAATCGAAATCCTCCTGTTACTGGTTGTAATATGCCTCTCCAATACTGTGTATTCAATGGCTTGTCTTCAGACTGATCTTTAGTAATAATTTCAAAGTGGTTGCAGAAAGGGCATATCCACATACTAAGACATGAAGTTGTTGCACAATTGATTGCCTTGATGTTGTCTTCGTTGGCTTCTTCATATGCATGATAATGTCTACTGATGAATCAAATTTGAAATATCTAGTAATTTTGAAATTAAAAACTTAAGTATGGTATTTTTATATGTATTCCAAAACTTTTCACCCACTATAATCACAGTTTGACCAAATAATTTGAACAATAAGTCTGCTTTATGCAGCCTTACATTAAGACTTCAGCACCATAAACCATAACTTTACTCCAAGTCTATGGTTGTGGGAGGGGGAACAGAAGTAATATAGGTCTACAAAGCAAACTGTTTGAATCTTTGTCAGAGACCATCACTGATATATATTTAGCAAAATTTAATAGAATTGAATTTAAAAAAATTTTATGGTAAAACTTTATTATTGTTCTAAATACATGGAATATACAGCTTATCAGACTTTATCATATTTCTGTCCACAATCATTGTTCTTAATGGCACAGTTACCAAGTTGATGATTCCATACTGCAAGAGGATTTTAGAATTCATATTTTTAATACACATTGTTTAAATGAAATGCATCAGGTATGACTTTTGATGTGTTCCACATATTGTATTCATTCACACAGTCACTTAACAACAGTTTTCAGTTTTGCTCAAAAAACACTTCTCTTCTGTACAGATTTTCGAATGGGACTGCTGTCAAAAAATTACATGTTATGTGAGCTGAGATATGGCACTCTCAAGTCATTCAGCATTTGACATCATAAATATTTTCTAATGCAAATACATAATCATCATATTAGTTTATCTGTACAAATTATTGTTTCTTTTACTGTAATCATATTATTTTCATATAATTGACTTTAAATGTGTAAATAATGACTCCATTTATATCAATGTCAACATACTCCTGAGTAATATAATGAAACCATTTGAATTTTAATTATGTGTACATTTCAAACATTCAAAGGGCATCATTTGTTTAGATTTACATGAAGTTAACAGGAAAGACATTACTTTACAAGTTTATCATAATAATGTTGTTTTAAATTTCACACACTATATATACAGTGACGATTTCATTTTAAATAAAACATATTTTTACGCAAAATACTAATTACTTTGGTTATGAAAGATATTAATTGTTAATACAACATGACACCAATGCTATATAGGTATTTTTCTCCACGTAGACTACATATGAATAAATTTACCGAAGACATAATGTACAATGTGTATGAAGTATCTCTAGTCTCAGAGAAGCTTGTACGCAGTGCGAGATTTTGCAGTATATGCATGGTATGCAGCAATTCCTTATCCCGACATCTATCACTGGAATAGACTTATCTTTATGAACGACCTGGAATAGTGCAGCATTTCCGATGTGTTTCATACCACTTTTTGCCAGAATCATGTCAAACATTCTGTTGGTCACTGTTATAATCTTCAAGATGGCACTGCTGACTTCTTTCTTGGAGAAGCTTAGTCTCCTATATGTTACCAGTCTCACTAAACTTGAGTGTATGTGAGTGGGTTGTTGCTGTCCATGTGACAGAAGTGGTGGTAAGACTTCCTGGAACACATAAGCTTTATGTCATTGCATTGGCACCAGTTAATATTCTTAGCGTAAAATGTTTTGTGCTTAGAAAAAAGGTCAAGGGTTAAGTGACAGCCATAAGAAATATGGTACAGAGTAAATCACATAAATAACTTTCTGCTGGGATTCTGTTTACATGGAATGAGAAAGGGACTCTGATTAGATGACAGAAAGAGACTGCAAAAATGTAAATAAAGTAATGTGACGGAGTAACATCAAAGAGATGGCATATAGATTGTTAACACTTCAGAGATATGCAATTTCTGCAAACAAAGAAGGAAGAAAAGGGGAAGGTTAGAATTAAAATTTTAAAAATCCTTCGTGAATATATTTATCTTGGCTCTGGCATGGTTCCAGCTCTCTGGTGAGTGAGGGTCAGTTTATCTAAAGTTAATATTGTATATTCCCAATATTTATTTCTGTTTTCAACTTTTACCTGTGTATGTGGGCACCTGATTTTGCATGTTGCTATCCTGTGCCCAAATAAATATTCTTAATATGTTGTACTACAGTCAGTGTGTTGATTTGTGCTTGCATTTTCTCAGTTAGATATAGAAAAACACAGAGGTTCTTATGAACATTATTACTACCTTTCATTAGACTTTAACTTTACCTATTCTTGTGGCATGTTTATGACAGCTTGTACATTTTTATGAAACTGAAATACTTTTCTTAATTAGACAGAAAAATGTGTTGTCTGAAGATTTTGATTTTTGTTGTTTGCATATCAAATTACTGGATAGTTTTGTTGTTAAATATTTCTAATATAACCATAAGAAGTACTGAATGAAACAAAGCAGAAGTGACTTCTTATCTTAGTCTAATTGTATTGTACCCAAATTTTCTGTATAGTGATAGACTTTTAATATTTATGTGTTATTTGAGGAATAGTACTGATTTTTAATGCATGGTTTTATCCTTTGGTAATGATATCAGGTAAACTTCCAGTCTCTTTGATGCAGTTTTATTTGGTGATTTGCTTGCAAGAGATAAATTAGAACATCACTTTATTGCTTTGTCATTTTTTTAATTACATCTTTTCTAATATCTACTAAAATTTGGATAAATTACTTGCTAAGATATATTTACTGTATTTTGAAATTTAAAAAAGTCTTTATTCACTCATGTATGTTAAAAATGTTCAATATTGAATCATAGTTTGAATAAGCTGCATCAATAAATATTTTTAGTAAGATAAATTCGCATTAGCTTCAGTATCCCGCTATTGATATGGTTTTACCTAATAGCATCTTTTGTCTTGGGAAAAACAGATGCTTTGCTGTATCTGCTTTCTCAGAGTGTTCCTTTTGACACTGCTGCCTGGATTAACAATTTTACATATGATAGTTATATTGCAGTTTAAAGGACTTTGCAGTATTTTCTTATTTCCCTGTTTGCAGATGTGGGGATGATGATGATGCAGTCAGGCATGGTGAAAGGTGGCTTGAATGCGACCTACCAGAACTATCTGGAGGGTAGGGCTTGCCTCTGCTCCTCTGCTTTCAATAACAAAAATAATATTTCAGATATTTAATACTGAGTTTTTTGTCTGTCCAGTTGTTGGTTGCCACCTGCGTTGTGTCCATTTGCTAGTTTCTTCCTTGCTGCCCGCAACGCTTGCCTCAACAGATGCCTTTGATTTGTACAGAAGAATGTGTCTCTTTTGAGTGCATGGCTCACTGACCATTATGTACTGACTGTATTGTAAGCACTGTGGCATTATAAGCCAAATTTGATAGTTGTAGTACAGGAATGGCGGTTTCAATAGCTTTTAAGCACGAACATCCCTTCCCTTAGAAACCTTGCCAAAGCAACAGTTCATTTGTTATACTTGATGCTTGTGTAAAGCTACATACTTATGCAATTAATTCTACTTTTAGTAATCATTAATTCACTATTTATTATACTTACAAACTGTGAAGATACTTTGTAATTTAACAAGTAGAAGAAGGTAAAATGCTCGCTTACCCATGTCAGTTCCAACTCTATTTGACAGTATGCATAAATATATTGTTGTTATGTATTTGACCCATATAGATCAGCAGAAACAAGAATTTCTTTAAAATTGTGTGTGTAAGTGTTTAAATCTGTGATTTGGTAACAATCTCACTGGACATTTGAAGTCTGAACGTTAAATAGTACATATGGTTGTGTTGGTTCCTTCTTAGGGATATTCAGATTGTTTTCTCTGTCCAATTGTTATACATTGTGGTGGTTTTCTTTGACTACAAAAACTTATCTCTACTGCAGTGGGTAGCAACTTCTTTGAATGAAACCTCCTTCACCACAGTAATTACAACATGTATTTATGAATTATCATTCAAACAGAGTAATCAAAATATGCACATTCATACAAAAAACTGTTGTAACATCTACATTATGCTTCTTCAAGGTTTGCAGTCTTACATTCATCAGTGGATCTTGGAGGCAGATCTTAAAATGGATGAGTGTGATTAATCACAAGTAAATTAAGTTGTAATTCTAGTATGAAAGAGATCATTCTAGTATGAAAGAGATACATGGCATATTAATCAAGTAAATGAGCAATCACAGAATACATTGTTGCATATTGAAGTGAACTGGACTGTACCAGTAACAGAACTGTGGTAGAAGTTCCTAATTTGTTTCACAATTGAAGTATTAATGGAATTCAGAATATCTGAGACTTCTATTATGAGATAAGTGTAGTAAATTCATTAAAAAGATTTCACACACAAAACAACAAAATATTCATGCAAACATATGTTGTAAAGTCCTTCATTTCTTAAATGTTAATGAAAGAACATTTTACAAAATTGTTTAGTCAGAAATCCATAATATGTATTCAAAATGTCCTTTACTGTCTTTTATACATGCATGCACTCATTGAATGATGGAAAAAAACTCTTCCACGCAGTCTCGAAAAGTTTTGCATTTTCCATGACACATTGGTTATTCATCTATGTATTGCATAAACCAATTTTTTTATGTTCCCTCACACATGATAGCCAAAAGGACAGAGGTAAATTGAAGATGCAGTGAATGGAAGTGGTCCTTCCTTAGCTTCATATGTCAAGGAGAAGGAGTCTGTCATAATAAATATCCAGTGCATGTTAAACACTGAAAAATGCTGAAAGACCCCTCATGCATAAACCATATATTTTTCATTTTTTATTGGAAGGCATCCTGTAAGGAGTCTAGAGATGTGTTCTTAAACAAGTTCTTGTAGGCAGCAACTATAAGTTATACTAGAAGAACATGGTACTAGCAGACAATCATGTATCCTTCCAAGCCAACACAGCTACTGTGCTGGTGTCTAGCCTGAGATGTATCATGAGGATTCTTTTCTGGACAGAGAAAAGTTGTCAAGCACTTTGCATGTGTTGAAGATGATATAGATACATCAGTAGTTCATATCATAATATAAGATTTGAGATGATGTGATGTGTTGGTACTTGGTTCTTTGACAATGTGTGAAATAAACTCTTTCTGACATATGACCAGAGCTAATCTTATCCTGTGTCAGTAAATAACTGATGTTGCTGTTCTATCTCTATGAAGTGTTGATAAACAGAAGCAAATATTGTATGAGTCAATTGTCCAAAATCATGTTTCGATACAATCGTTTAGCTTCACATCCATTATCATTTGTGCAGCTCTTCATGAAAGTCATAAATGCCTGCTCATGAAAAGAATAACCCTCCATGGTTAAACAGAAACTTATCAGGTTTCTCAATATTTCTTAATCTGTGAAATACACAGGTTTCTCAGTGCTTCTTCATGTGTAAACTATACAAATATTTCCATAGCAACACACTGCGATCATGCACTAGTCACTACCTTGTCTGTCAAATTTGTTAGCTACAAACACTTGTTGGATTTCTCCCTAGAACACATTGAACAAAAACATTTACTATTACATCAAAAATGATGAATGCATGGTCACATGTGAGAAATGTATGTGTGGTCATGTGTGAGAAATCTGGCCCCAAAAGTTTAAGAATGTGTTTCTCATATTTTCTGCACTTGACAGCCACTTAAGTGACCAACTAAGCTTGCAGGACTTGGCATGAAATTCATTTTCTAATTATGAGAGTGTTGCCCTTTCTGCTCTTTTATTTAATCTATAAATGTTTATCTCTGCCTGTTATTAATGACAAAATACAATGGAAAATCCAGGATTGAATAACAATATGGAAAGAATAGACTGCTACTCACCACATGGAAGACAAATTGAGTGGCAGACAGACACATTAAAAAAATGACAGCTAAATATTAATAGCTATAGAACTAAGTCCTTCATCAGATGTAGATAAAGCAAGAAACACTCATGCATAACTCACACATACATTGCCACTGTTGTCTATGGGCACTAAGCCCTGACAGTGACTGTATCTGAGGTGAGCAGTGATCTTTGTCATGTAGTGGAGGTACAGAACGGGTGCTGGGTAAGGTGGGGAGGGGTATAGCAGGGTAGCGGTCGGTGAAAATGCTAGTGCTGCCTTTGGGTGTGTGCAGGGGTATATTTGGAACAGAACAGTGGGCTGTTGGGTACAGCTATGGGAGGCTTTGCAGTGGGGTCAAAAAGGGAAGAAGAGAGAAGTACAAAAGTTATGTTCAAATAACTGACAGATGAAAACTGGTTACTGGACCCAGACTCACAACACAATCTTTGTCTTTTTTTATAAATGTTCTGCCAGATGAACCATCTGAAGAATCCTTTTTGCATGACTCATAGCAGTAATCTAGCAGTTCCAATATTGCTAACCATATACACAGACTCCTGTAACAATGAGGCTGGTACATCATACAAAAATGAGTGGAGAGTGACTTATTTGTAACCAGTTGTGTGTTTGTGACCAGCAAAGTGATCATTTATGATAATCTAACAGACACATGGATTCAATCACTGTCATGACATATTTTGTCACATACAAACAAAATCTGTAACTTCTGTTGACCATTTTAGTGGTAATATATTATGCATTGGATAATAGCTATGAATACATGACTTAGTGTGCATCAATAGAGTTGACATAGCACTAAGAAGAAAAATATGAAAAGCCCAAATTAAGTTTTACATTGTGGTACAAAACTGGTGTGTCCATTTGTTCGTTGCAGAATCAGAATGCTTCACATCAGGGGTAGCTATAACTAAATGGAGAAGAGATAACTGTCACACCATTTAGAACTCCGTTATTTGGAGGTGATGAATTTAGAGAGCTATGAGCATTCCTCAGGCACATGAATTATCAGTTTACATGTAATAACATCAATTTATTTGTCAAAGTTCAGATAATGTTTATTGATTTCTGAATAAAGACAGAAAACTCTAACTCTTGGCTACCAGTGACAGAATAAAAAATAATAGCACATGGGTGCGAGGTACTAAACAGATAATTCAGTTGAGAGATCTCAGTTGCAACACTCAGTGCTCCTCCTCAGTTCAAACAACTCTCAACTCACCCAGCAAAATTTAAACAATCTCACAACTTTACAGATTCTCTGCCACGTAATGAATGGCATAGTCAACAAGATAACCTGTTATCCCTTTGTACTTACATAAAGTGCATCAATAATTCCCTTGCTGATATAGTCTCTGACAAAATTATATTTAATGTCAACGTGTTCATTCTTTGATGCTCCCATGTTTCAAACAAATGAATGCAAGAATCCTTAGGGTAGTTGACCTTGAGACCCATGTCAGTCAGTTGTTGAATTAGTCACAGAAATTCAGATGCTGTTGTGGCCAAGGCTACATCTTCTGTTTTAGTTGGAGATAGGAGATTCAGCTTTGACATTTTGTTGTCCAACAAATAATATACCCATGCTCTTGCAAAAGGAATCCCCATGTAAACTTCCTGTCTTATCCACTGCCAAAACTAGCATCTGCATAGCAGAGAACCAACTCTGCTCCTCCTCTTTCATAGTGCAAACCAAAATTCAGTGTTCCTTTAATGTATCTTGTTACTTTTTAAAGTCCCTTCTAATGGCCCTCTCTTTGTTTGCTGTGGTATCTGCTAAAATAATTTACTGGAACACTCAGTTCTGGTCTTGTAAGCATAGCATAAATCAAACAACCCACTGACAGACAAAATAGTTAAGATTCACCTATGTACTCTTCACCATTATTCATCAGTGGTCTGCTTTGCATTGTGGGCTTGGTCTGCATTGTGGGCTTGGTGTGCATTGTGGGCTTGGTCTCTGATGGTGTCTTAGCCAGGTTACAATCATTTATGTCAGCATGTTCCAGTAGTTTTCGAGCATGTATAGATTGACTTATAATCTTTCCATCATCTGACCTTTTGAAATCAGTGCCAAGATGTTCTCCCATTTCTCATTTGAAAAATCAATTTTCCAATCTCTTCAAAGTTACTTGTAGTAGTTATATCATCATCTGTGTATAATATAAGATACACTCTGCTTTCTTCTAAAGTACCAACATACAGTCATCTGTCAGTGTTTGATTGTCCAATGACACCAACTTTGACAGAACTATCAATTGTTGGATTACATGTATGAGAAGCCTGTTTCAGTCCATACAAGTCATTTTTTATTCGAAGATTTGATTATTTTGGCTTGTGACATCTTGAGGTATCTTCATGTAGATCTCTTCAAGTAGTTCCCCATCAAGAAAGGCATTTTTGACATAAATTTGGCGTTAAATAGATTCTCCTCAATGGTGATTGACACCAGTGTTCTCGGCATAGCCAAACATGCAACAGGAGCATATATTTCATAGTAATCCTAACCTCTTCTCTGAGCACAGCCTTTGACTAGAAACCTTGCCTTATATGCGTTACGTCTTTCAATATTTCCATCTTGATTTTGTTTAATTATGAACACCAATTTGCTATCAGTTGATTTCTTCCCTGGGTAGCACTCAGTCAAATCTCAAATCACAATAAATTCCAGTTACTTTTTCTTCATTGATCACATCCCTCCATCCATGTTGGACATGTCTCCCTTGTATATCTTAATAGCATTCAGGACCATCAACAACAAATGACTCGGCATGCCAGGCCAGTACTGCATAATTGTCAAATCATTCAGACATCCTTCGTTCTCTGTTGTTGCGTCAACCTTTTCAGGTGTCTTGACCAGATCTCTCAAATTTCCTGTCTTCTTTCTACTTTTTGTATGTTTTGTACTCTTTTGTCCTGTTTTTGTCTGTCCTGTTTTCATCTTCTCCTAAAAGCCGCTGTTCACTAGCTATCCAGTTGAAAATAAATTCCATTTCATCAAAAATTGCGCCCTCTCCTGAAATAAGTTCTTTCTGCTCTGGACACTAAAATCTATATCTATTTGGATAGTAGCCAATAAAAATGGATCTAAGTGAACAAGTATCAAACTAACTAAAAGTTCCTTTGGAATTTTTAAAGAAGCTGAACAACCAGAAGCCTTCATCTTCTTGAGGTTGGGTTTTGTCCCAAATCATTCAGCTGATGGTACTTTTTCTACCAAGGTTGCAGTTGGAGTCCTACTTCTGATATAAACCATTGTCAACACTGCTTCTGTCCATAAACTCTTGTCAAGTTTGGATTTTGGATGCTTACAATGCACTTTATTCAAAATGGTCATACTTATACATTCAGAAACTCCATTCAGCTGTGATGTATATCACATTGTGAACTCAAACTAAATGGCCAAGTCTTCTCAGATAGTCTTCGGCTCATTTGATATATAATCATGCCCATTATCACAGTGAAGAGGACTTATTTTCTGATTAAAATGAGCTCTAGACATTACTTCAAAACTTTTTAAAAACTTTGCCACTTCTGACTTAGCTTCCAGAAAATATACACAAGCAAAATGAGTGAAGTCGTCAATAAATATCAAAATGTACCTTTCATTTATCATATGAGATTGGAGTAACAGGTCCAGTTAGATCACTATGAGTATTTTCTAGTGGTCTAGTTTGTTCTACTTTTTGTGTTTTATGGGGCTGTGATGTCTGTTTCCCTTCAATACATGTAACACAAAAATAATAATCAGACTTGTCAGATTTTAGGTTTATTTTATTACCTTGCATCTGCAGCTTGTGAATATGATCATAACTCAGATCTGCAAATGTCTCTGTTGGTGAAGCTGCGTGATGTTGATGTTCCTTTTTTATGTTAAAGATTAGTATGTAGATGTCTGACTCACTCCTTTGTCCAATGGCAAGAGTCACACTGTTCTTTCAAATAATACCTTTATGATTCTCAGAAACTACTCGCAGACCTTCTGATTCTATTTTTCATATTGTCTGTAGGTTATAGCTGAGCTCTGGATACCTGACAAAATATCCGTAATCAAGATAAGAATATTCTTGCCATTTACACCACTCATAACTTAAATTTCATGACACACTTAACATATAAAAATGTTCCAGACTTCACAACATTGATTTTAATTGGCTCTGGTAATCCTTTCACATTTTTCAATTGTATATTGCTATTTATTAAATGCTTCGTAGCTATGGAATCTAAATACCATTTAATTTCAGTTGAAGTTGCTGAGCTTTCATAACTAGTTGCAGGGAAACAGTAATTATTTTCTTTTTCATCTTGATAATCAGCGGCTACCCTTTCAGAGTTTTGTTTTGGTTTCTCTCCTTACTTTTTCTTAGGTTTCTGCTGGTCTGATATTTTGTGTCCTTTCAACCCACAGCTATAAAAAGGAGAAACTATTAGTACCTCTGTTACCTGATTTAATACTATCACCAGACTTAGATTTCTGTATTGGCTGTGGAAAAAAGTTTATCCTCCTCGTCCCACAAGGCAGTGGGTGCCATGTGCTCTACCTCAGAGGAACGTGTTGCCAATTTTGTTGTACCAAATAATCTTCTACATTTTTGCTACCATTGATGTCTTAACCCGTAACTCTTGACCTGGGTTCTATGGTACACTCCACAGGATTAGATCCCTGCATGGACTCAACCATCACTCTGGCCTATTGGACTGTAGGATGCCTATACCCACGATGTGAACTCATCAGACAAGAATTACTCAAGCTGAGGAACAGGGGAGGTGGTCTAGTCTCCAGATTAATGATTTTGTAAGATGCTAGTAGAGATGTAAAATAGTCCAAATCAGAACTGATTCATGTATCATTCTGATGTGTATGTCAAGGGAAGGAAAATTTAGTCAGTTGGTACAGCAGTATTTTTACATTGAGATAGTGGTGTTTTTATGTTGGATGTATGAAAACATCAAGTGTATTTAATGGGGAAAAAAAGAGGATTGAACATGCTACAGTTCCATAGCCCTCATCAATCCAAAGATTGGTTTGAACACTTCAGTGCTTTACTAGGCATAGTCCTGTAGGAGATGGTATGTCATTGCCTTCTTCTGATATTTGAACTGGCTTGCCCAACCAGTTATAGGGAGACCTATCATTAAATACGATTTCAGAACCACAGTGGCACTTGACAATGTTCACGTCAATAAGTATTGCCAGAGATGAAAGAAGTGATAAGTGACAGATAAAAATCGTAGTATTGCTTGGGGATCAAACCAGAGGCCTTTGTATTTGTAAACAGGCACGTTACCTCTGAGACACCAAGTGATACTATGGTTCCATATATTTATCAAAATCATGACAGTCAGTCTAAACTTAACAACATACAGGAGACAATTGTGAAAAAGGTGTCTATCACAGCAGTTTGCACTCAGATACTGACAGCCAGATATGTTCTAAATTATACTCCATTTATCAGACTGCTTTGCTCTTTATCCGTTTAGCATTCTGTTAGCTTGTCATGTTCATTTGTTATCATTAAAATATCAAATTTATCTCATCTCTGTTTGTGTATCTGTTCCATTTTTTCTGCCCTGTATCCACATCTTGCAGTGAATATTTTGCTCTTATTCAAGTCTAGCATCATCTGCACATTTTCTGCAACCAATGTTAAGAGATGCACTCATGTCAGTTTTACTATATTTTCTCCTTGTCATGACATTATCTCTTATTGCAGTTCTTGTGCATTGTCACTTATAATATAGTTATGTACTTTCATAACTATTACCCATTTATTGGATGGAGAGGAAAGTTTGCTGTGTGTTCTGTTTTTCACATAGAATCCAAGAAAACCATATAGCTGGTAGAGTGTAGATATAAAAGATTTACTGATCATGAAAGAGAAAAGAAAAGGTATGCTTTCCAATTGGAATAACAGTGACAAACATCTTATGTGATTCTGGTATGCACTCATACATATTAAGTGACAAACACAGATAGGAAACACACACATATAAAGATTAAGGAACTTGGCAAACTTTCAGGGTCAGCGACTCCTTCTTCTGGCAGAAGGCTTGAAAGGGAAGGAACAGAGACATAGACAAAACACTGGTGAGGTTTAGGAAATGAGGAGAGTTTGGAAAAGCTGTCCAAGCCTAAACACCATAATCCCATCACCAGTAGTCATTAAGATGAAATAAATAATTTATTCACACTACAAAAGATTTAGACCTAAGATGACAGTATTTCTACAATATTGTTGATGGTTATCTCTTTGGTGCTGCTGTGTTGAAAGTGTATCATGCATCAGCATGATGAGTAACAGAGGTTGAAAGTATTTGGTATAACATGTCATCAACAGCATAGTTTGTCAAATTGACATTATTTTTACATACTGTCTCACCCCCTGCATGTCAACTCCTAAATTATACAAAATATTATTGATCATCCTGTACACATCTTACTCTGTACACCCTACACACATGATGTCTCAGACTTCCTTTGCGTCGTGTTTCACTGTCACTGCACGTGATTCATTTATTTCATCAAGTCACCTCGTAATCTGAAAGTAAAGTGCACACCCAGGCTGCCACTCTGTTATTTTTAGTAAAGTAAATAAACATCTGGAAGCCAAGCCAGATGCCTATGTTGTGCATTGCTTCACTTCAGCACTTCTTTGTCATTTACACATTTGTGAGTGCTGCATTATTTAAATATTTCCATATTGCATGACACAGTAAAAAAAAGAAATTAATATCATTGGAATTCTTTGTTGTTTTATATAGTTAAACATTCATTCTATAAATTAAAAGGTTTTCTTTTGTTTATTAAAAGAATAAATTTCCTTTAAAAAATAACATTGTTAAACACTGTGTCATTAGGTGAGTTGAAACAGAAGGGTAATACAGAAACATTAACACTACTTACCTGACATTTACATACCTAATAGTATGAAACTAATTTTGGTGTATTACAGAAAATCATTAATGAGAATAAGATGTTGAACATGTATGTTATGAATTTCATAAATCTAATCAAGAACTGAAGGTGATCCAGTTAATGAATGGTTCAGTTGACAGTATGAAAAGCTTAATAACAGACACTCAAAAGAACACATTCTTCTATGCGGTTTGGAATGGCTGGAGCTATTGTGTGGTGTCTGAATTCTGCAATTCAGAACTACTGGCATATAAAGATGTTTGCTAATCATTGCATTTTAAATCTTAGGTGATATTTAACAAGAAACTTATTAATATTAAGTTACTGGTACTGCCATTGTTTTCTTTCCTTTTGGAACTTACTGGAATTACTCTATTGGTTGCATTAATTGTTATATTTTCAGTATGGTTAGCTGAGCACGGTGCCACTTTAGTATATCCATGTAGTTTGCTTTCCTATATACAAAACTAATTTTTCTAGACAACTGCTTGTCTGCTTTCATAGATTAGACAAAATTATTGAGAGCCTGTCACACTTACTTCAGTTGTGTATGTCATTTAACTTGTTGATTACTGACGCTTCTGTGTGGTTTGTGCTACTCTCTTGCCTCAAAGCAGTACTTGTATTTGACCAGAAATAAGAATAAGAATATGATACAGCATTTCACAGTATGTTGTTTAAAATTAAAAGAAAGCAAGAAAGTGATCCAGGGTATGTATTCCCTTTATGCTAGGTCAATAAGGTATAAAAGAAATTTCGAAAGAGTAATAATGAGTGATGGAGTGATGCTAGGTTGAAAAGTTTCCTCATATTCCACAGAACCTATGTTTTCTTATTAAAAATGGGATATGGTTGTAAGAACTCCTTCACTAAATGAAACAGTATTTTTGCTTATAAGATGTATTAATTATTTTATTCAAACTTCAGCTGTCTTAATTGATATTATGCAGAAGGTAATTTCTGGATGGCTTAAATGATGATGTGTCCTTGGCATGTAGTGTCATTATTTCTGAGCAAGTTTGATTTGGAAGGAGTTGATGGCATCTTTGTTCTTTTAAAGTCATTAGAATTTTTGTATGAAAGGGCTTTGAGAATTCACATTACATGTACAAAGAAATTAGTAGTTATTACTTATTTGAGATGTGGTATACCCAAAGCTGATGAACTTATGAACTTCTGCAGATAAAGAAGTGTCTATCAGAAGCACATTGTTGAACATTATTGTTCCAATGATATCACTTACATTTAAATTACTTGTCTTGGATATTATATAAATGAAAAATTCAGAATGAAATATAATTATGTATTTGAGGACAGATCACTACTCTCCAAACAGAAGAGCACCGAGTAAGAGACAGGAAAACCCCCGCCTTCATACTGTTCGGCATCATTTCTGTTTGGTGAGTAGTTGTTTATTCTCATATACATAGTTTCTACCGGATATTGTTTTGGATCTAAGGAAACCATTGTGGAGGGTTCATCAATATGCGTATGATTATTATTCTTTTGTAACGAGAAAGAACAAGGGAAAATATGCAGTTTGCTTATGTAGCATTGCCAAATATTTGATCAAATTATGAATAAAATTTGCTGGCTCTATGGTAATACTGAAGAAAGAAGTGTTCCCCTGTTAAATAGATGGGAAACGAATAAAGAAGTAGTTTCCATGACACATTTTCAGTTTTACCTTAAATTTCTCCTCTTTGAATCCTGTAATTTGCTGTACGAGTTGCAAATGTACATTTTCTCTTTCTAATATAGAAAGGGCAGTTGCAAAAGGTTTAATTAATCAATTAAATTCACTGTGTTATCTGGCAATATTAAAATACAGAAGCGAGACAAATTTTCTATCAGTGTAGTAGTAACAGTGAATTTACAAATAAATTTGGTATTATATTGCGAATATATTTTATATTATATTATGAATCATAACACTTTTACAACAGACACTGGTGACTGAAAGTAAGACATTATCTTATTTTAATCCCATTCCACATGGGTTTTTAGTAATTAATAGTTTTGCTTTTGTGACTATACAAAATTTATGACACAAAATTTATTAGCATACTATCTGATAACCTGTCTGAGTTCAAGCAGTAAATAACAACATTCAGATAAAGTCTCAAGTTAAGTTTGCCTGTGTGTCAATAATTTATTAGGCTTGCTGGTGTGTAAAAAATGGGAACACTTCAGACCACAAAATCCTGTCACTGTTGACGTCAACAACATCCCTATAATGCAACAGGAAAGAAACTCCATTTTTTAAAATTATACGCTGTCTGAAAAAAATGTGAAGCACCTGGAAGACATGGTCAAATGTCCATGTTATGTTGTACACATACACACCATCACTCATTGCAACATTCTGTGTCACCCCACACCATTGCTTGGCGACTAACAGCAGCCGAACTAGGAAATATTGTTCCATGTTTAGGCTGCTGTTAACATCACAACACAGACAGCTGCATCTTGAATGGTGTTATGACAGGGAAGTGAGGACTGCTGATGAATGACCTTGTATTGTGTTCAACAATAAATTGTGGTTCTGTGCTAACCTAAATGACCACTGTAAGTGAGTGTGGTGGTGACATGGGGAGAGGTGCCATACTTCTGATGTTTTGGAAAGGCACAGTGAGTTATTCCTTTCATCATGATATGGCAATCCATTGGACGTGATGTCAACTCATCACTGATAGTCATTGAGGGAACCCTGATGGCACAGTGGTGCACCACGGACATGCTACACCTTCATGTATGAGCTGTCGTGTGACAGTAACATAGTGCAATTTTCCAATAGGACAGTGTGCATCAACGTCATCCCAGTTAAAGTATCTGGGATATCAAGGACCATTTACACCTGTCATGGGCCAGTTTGTCTCAGGAGACAATACAATAGACTTATGACACACTTTCTGACAGAATCAGTGCATGCATCCATGCTGGAGGGTGTGTAACATCAAATTGATGAGTGGCTTCATAATAAAATACTCTTTGTAAATTTGACTTGATTTTGTAATTACTGAAATAGCATCATGTACCAAGAAGTTTCATTTTGTGTCCATCTCCTCTTGTGGGTGCTTCACTTTTTTTGTCAGGCATTGTATAAAATTTCTGGCCAGTACTTACCTGCAGGAGTAGAAATATCACTACTGCCAAAGTCAAATATAAAAATTGCAGAGGGGAGAGGAATAGTTTGAGTAAGCTGAAGGAGGAAAGGCAGGTACCTCAGAGCCCAGGATGAGAAAGACTCGCCTGTTTTGAGGATAAGGGAAACAAAGATGCTCCCTTATATACCCGTGTCCTCTAAACAATTGGGTCCCTTATACTGGGCTCTGAGTGACACGCCTTTCCTTCTTAACCTATTCGTCCTTTCTCCCCAAGGAAAGAACTATTATTCCTCACATCTAGGATAGAGTTGCATACTTTTACCGGGTGACAATAATTAATCTCCCAGTATATGAAAAAAGGAAATTAATTACCAATTGCAGTATACACAAACTTTATTCAACACGTAAACATCACTATAGAATTTGGATTTAGCTTATGATATGTTTTATATGCCTGCCATTATTGGCAATGATGTGACACAGACCAATAGCGAAATTCAGCATGACCTAATGAAATGTTGGAACAGCGATGCCGTTAATGACCTCCCGAATGGCTGTTTTCAGCTCAGCAATGGTTTTATCATTATTGTTGTACACCTTGTCTTTAATATAACCCCTCAAAAAGGAGTCGCATGTGTTCAGATCCAGAGTGTATGGCGGTCAATCAAGGCCCATGCCAGTGGCCTCTTGGTACCCCAGAACCAGAATGCAGTTCCCACAGTGCTCCTCCATTACATCAAAAACTCTCCTGCTTTGATGGAGTCAAGCTCTGTCTTGCATGAACCTCATCTTGTCAAAATTGGGGTCACTTTGGGTACTGGGGATGAAATCATCTTCCAAAACCTTCACGTACTATTCAGTAATCAGTGTCCCATCAAGGAATATCACACTGATTATTCCATGACTGGTCTTTGCACATCACATAGCCATCTATTTAGGGTGAAGAGAATTCTCAGTCATGAAATGCAGATTCTTGTCCCCCAAATGTGTGACTTTTGCTTATTGATGAACCTATCCAAATGAAAGTGGGCTTCGTTGCTAAACCAAACCATGCATGAGCATACTAATTCCCAATGTATCCTGCAGCCAACCATGCAGTTTGAATGTCCTAATGAAAACTGTTCAGAAGTTATGATGATTATATTTCATGTAGTTGACTTATTGTCACCCTCTATATTTAGCTATTGACAGTACTGATATTTTACCTTCTGCAGTAAGTACCACCCAAATATTCTGTCTTATAAATATTTAGTTTTATTGAGTTGTTAAAATAACATGCAGTGTGCATATGGACAAAGTGTTCTTTGTTTATAATAATTCCTTATTGAATTCATCCTCCTCCTCCTCCTCCTCCTCCTCCTCCTCCTCCTCCTCCTCCTCCTCTTCTACTTCTCTTTCTCTTTTTTCTCCATTTTCTGTGTATTTTATATTTCACAGTAGCTTGCCTGCAATTCCCAGTCTGGTTGATGATGATCTTAATGCAGGCTGAGATGTAGAACTAGATTTTACAAGAAAGAGTTGAAATTTACCAAACTGCAGATCAACTTCAAAAATTTTGTTCCTGTTGAAGACAGAAGTATTTCAGTATCCTGTTAAGTTTGACGTGCAGTAATAATCTCTGTGTTACCATTATAAATGATTTTATTCACTGATTTTGTGTTCATTGAAGAAAACATATTCTTGTGTTGGTCAAGATTCTAAACCCTTCTGTGCTCTGAAACAAAATTGCTTGTGGTCCAAATGTTTATGATGCAGTCAAAAACTAATCACTCTTAATGATAATTCAAGGATTATATTCACAAATAATGTGAATGACACCTCCTCTCCAGGTTATTATGATGTTGACTGTAATGGATAGAATGATGATAAGATTATTGCTATAATCTTCCTGTCATATTTTGGAATTTGTCATCAGGCCTCATCACATAGTTTATTAAGTACTATATTCATTGCTCTATTCCATTGGCCTTTCCAATGACGGTGGACGAAATGACTTCATACTCTCCCAGCCCACAAAGACAGCAATTTGAAGCTCAAAGATGAAGTCTTTAATGTCTTGTATTATGAACAGTTACAGAATCTGAAAGATTAAAAATTCCTTCATGCATACTTACTATAAGCCAATTTTCAGAAAATATTAAATGTTCCCTCAGCCATGTTTTAGCAGACATTTGGAATCACCTTAGTTTTGAGAAGAATTGACCATGTCCTTTATGAGATGAGCTTCCTGCTTCTTGTCTTCTATCTAGCCAGCATTACTGTATTTTGTAAATCCAAATACATTGTGTCGAACATTGGACAAGGACATAAAAAGGACACAAATTGCTTAGCTTTCAAATAGCACTTGCCTTTCAAATAACAGATTGATAATAGTGTTTCCTTAGTTTTTATTATTGGTAGTCTTCTGATTAAATGTAGTTTCTGTACTTGTGTTTGAATTTTTCATGTTTCATTTCAATAGTGTGGTGCAAGAAACTCAGTCTTTGCAATATCTGCTTAGTATATCTCGTTACACACTTCTTTGTACAGATTCCCAGTAAGTATTCTGAATGACTTATTTAAAATGGTAGTGGCACATTGTGTTATGCCGTGACCATAAACAAAGCACAAGAGCAGACGCTGCCTGTGGACCTAAATTTCCCTTTTCACACAGCCAACTCTACATGGCTCTGTCCCATGGCAATGAAGCAAACATACTCTTTGTTCATGTTCTCAGTCATGCTACTTCCAATGTTGTATACAAAGATTTATAAGTCAGAAGCAAATTCCACATGTATGAAATCTTTGGCACAATTATAAGTAAATACCCAGGCAACCCTAGGTTTCTTAGCTAGTAAGAAATAAAGTATTTTCATTTGTATTTCTTCTGCACTTTCAGAGCCACTAATTTTTGTATTTACAATGTGCCACTGAGCCCAGAAGCTTGTCAGGTACAATGCTTGTCAATATTATGAGTATAAATAACTTACATAGCAAGCCAGTCTAAGTGAAGAAGGGAAAGCTGAAGGATGGGAAGAATGTAAAGAAGGTCTGTATAAGGGAAAGAAATTTGAGGGTAATTTTATAGAAATGGAAGAGGAAATAGGTGAAGATAAATGGGATATATGATGATGCAAGAAGAGTTTGAGAAAGTACTGAAAGACCTAATTTAAAACTAGACCCCTGGAGTAGATAACATTCTCTCAGAATTGTTGTGATACTTGGGAGAATCAGCCATAACTAAACTTTTCTTTGTGTGAGACATGTAAGTGCCTCTGACTGTGGGAAGAATGTGATAATTCCTATTCCAGAGAGGTTCTGACAGGTATGATTACTACCAAACCACCAATTTCATAATTCATGGTTGCAATACATAAATATGAATTATTTACAGAAGAATGGAAAAACTAGCAAGAAGCCACCCTAGAGAAATTGTGTTTGGGTTCTGGAGAAATGCATGAACACACAATGTGATATTGAACCTATGTCTTGTATTAGAAGGGAAGTTGAGAAAAAGAATACCTATATTTTTAGCAATTGTAGAGTGTGAGGCAACTTAGGTTATTTACAACTTGCAGAGAAACCAGATAGCATTTACACTATGTCATCAAAAGTATCCACACACATTGACATTAGTATGTGGGTTGTCAATCTTTCACATTTGTGATGGCTTGGACATTCCTGGGGACACTTCCATTGCAGTGTCTGAAAATGAACACAGCCCATTCTTCGGCAAGAGCCAAAATCAGATAAGATAGAAGATGGGGAAGTTGGACACTGCAGTCAGGAGCAAATTTGACATTCCAACTGCTCCCAAAGATGTTCAGGTCATGACTCTGGGCAGGCCATTCCATTTCAGTTATGTTTCTGTCCACAAAACATTGCCTCACACAGGCTTCCTTATGTCAGTGTCCATTGCCATACTGATACAAGCTATTCTTATTCCTCTACTATATATGCAGTACACAACGATGTAGAATGTGAACATGCCGTTCCACATTTAGCATTTCCTTAGGCACAAGAACCACGCCCTAACTGTGAAAAACAGCCCCGTACCAAGCAGCACCTCCTCCCTGCTTCCCTGTTTGCACTACACATGATGACAGGTAATGTTCTTCAGGCATTCACCAAACTGAAACTCTTCCATCAGATTGCCATAGGAGTGATTCTTCACTCCAAATTACTCATTTCTAGTCATCCACTGCCCATTGGCATTGTTCTTTATGCCACCTCAAGCGTCACATAGTATCAATTACAGAAATGTATGACTTATGAATATCTGCTCAGCTATTGTACCCATTATTTGTAGCTACCTTCATACAGTCATTGACTACCTATGCTGCTGGTAGCACTTCTGAACTCTGGAGTGATATTTGCTGATTTCATGCAATGCAATGCTTGATGTTCCCTGCATGCCAGTATGTGAAGGCTGTCTGGACTTGGTTTAGCTGTGGTTGTTCCTTCACATTTCCATTTTGCAATCACATCACCAACAGTTAACTTGGACAGTTTTAGAAGAGTTAAAATGTGCCCGGTGGATTTTTACTGAGGTGATGTATGATGGCTAGTCCACATTCGAAATCACTGAGCTCTCTTGACTACCCTATTCTGCTGTTAACTGCTTCTCTACTGACAATACAACTCCCCACACCTCCTTTTAAACCAGTGGGTCTGCATATCTTGACGTCTAATGGTCAATTCTGCATTACATGAGGCTACCTGGATGCGTTTGTTCAGATAGTTTATAAGAGTTGAAGAACATAAAAGGGAAATAGTAATTGAGAGGGGAGCAGGGCAGGGATTTAGCCTATCCCAAAAGTTATTCAATTTGTACATCAGCAGGTAATGAAGTAAACCATGGTGACATTAGCAAAGGGAATTATAGTAGTTCAGGAGAAAAAAAATAAAAAAATTTTGAGGCTGTTTAGACACTGTAATTCTCTCAGAGATGATGTGAGATTTGTCTTGAAAAGAGATTATTACATGAACACCAACAAAATTAAAAGAATGGTAATAGAATGTTCTTGAATTAAATCAGGTAATGCTGAGGAAATTAATTTGGTAAGTGATACACTAAAAGTAATAAATAAGTTTAACTATTTAGACAGCAAAATAATTTATGATGGCCAAAGTAGATAGAACTGAAAATGCAGACGCAATAACAAGAAAAACATTTTATGAAAAAGAGGAATTTGTTAACATCACATATAAATTTCAGTGTTAATGAATCTTTTCTGAAGGTATTTGTCAGGGGTGCAACATTGTACAAAAGTGAAACATGGGCAAGAAACTGTTCAGAAAAGAAGATAGTGGAAGCTTTTGAAACATTCTGCTACAGAATAATGCTGAAGATTACATAGCTGACTGAGTAAGTAGTGAGGAAGCACTGAATTGAAGTAGTGGAAAAACAAATTTATGGTGGAACTTGAGTAAAAGAAAGTATCAGTTGACAGGACACTTTCTGAGGCATCAAGGAATAGGCAGTTTAGGAACAGAAGGAAATACGTGTTGGGGGAGGGGTGGGGGGGGGGGGGGGGGGGGGCAGGCTAAAATTGTTTGAGGGAAACCTAGGAATCAGTACAATACGTTGGTTCAAATGGATGTATGTTTCAGTTGTAATTCAGACATGAAGAGGCTTGCATAGATAGACTGGCATAGAGAGCTGCATCAGGTCAATCTTCAGACTAAAGACAACAACAACAACTACAACATTTTGAATTCATGATGACTACTTTTTGTGTATACTGCCACTACTCTTTTTGTCATACTAATCAATAATGATCTGATTTCAGATGATTTTTAAAATATGTTATATTCCTTTGTGGATCTTTTGGAGTTAACAACCAAATTCTGAAGAACATGATATCAGATGCAGACAAGCTGACTAGTTGTAAGAGACACTATGTGCGTGCTAGGACAGTTTTAGCATATATGACAAACATCTTTCAACATCAGCTTCAGTTTTTTCATAGAGACAAGGGTGAATGTCTCTTTAAGAATAACATGTATTTTCCTTGCATGAATGTACATACAAGCTTCATTTCTCTAATCAGAAGCAATTAAAACTTCTGGTCATTGTTTCCAATTCACATGAAAAACAGATTATTTCTATGAAAACTAGTAAGGCAAATGAATACAACTGTTGACAAGCTGCACCTTGCAGCATGAAATCTGAAGTTTATGTGATTGGCTTATCAAACCAGGTGATGAGTGTCAGCAGTCCTCAGTGGGATGATTGTTGAGTGCGACAGGCCGGTGGGGTCCAGTAGATACACTGCTGACTGAGAAACAACACTTTATTACCTTCAGAAACACATTACATCATTAGAAGTGTGTGAGAGACACTCCAGGCTCCAGCAACTCAGACCGGCAGAGGCTCGCAGGCATCAGCTTCTGCCTTGGCGAGAAAGAATAGCAAAAGTGCCCCACAATGCTGACATCAGAAAAAGTGATGGCTGATGGCCTGACACTGGATCAACACCATGACATCAGTGACACTCTTTGTCGTGCTGTTGCGACTCAGACTCGGCGATGGCCACCATGTAGACAAAGCAAGATTGCTGTACATGGAACGCAGCTTGCTGCCTTCGGGAAGGAGCCAGATGGCAGCTAGCATTGATGGCAGAACAGAAATACTATGACATTAAGTCCAGCTAGGAGGCTAAGTGCTTGTGGCAACTGACCCAACTGATGACCTCAGCAGTTTGGTCCCATAGGAACTTATCACTGCAGCTGATCTGACCCAGCCTTGAACTAGTGGCTGCAGTGGGCAGTTCCCACTGTCTGATATGGACGTGGAATTGTCATGGTGCTTCTGGGCTCCGAATGCCTCTGCCGAAAAATCTACTACCATTTATATGGCTACAGTGCATTCATGTTACAATAAAACCTCACATCTCGTCATGTACCTTATAGCAGTTGTCTTGCCCTGGTGAGGTGGTACCATCCTGCCCAGTAAATCCATTAGTGTTTCATGGTACTGTTTTTTGCTGAGTACAGCTAGCCCGTCTTGCAATCCTTTTGTGTTCAGATTATTCTGAGCCACATGTCACGAAACTGTGCTTACCCATCAGCAGTAACTTGACACAATGCTACACCACAGCTCATTACAAATTATTCCAAGTTCTACTAAAACTGGACAGTGATACTAAATTACCCCTCTCCATGGGGAAGACCTGGCCCTCTGGTCTTTCTTAGAACCAATTCTCTACTCTGATCAGTTCCACCTTTACACCAATCTGTCAACTTCAGATATTGAACACTTACTATATTAAATTTTTATGGTTACCTTCTATCCTTGTCACTCTAAAACTTCACTCTCCATCTCTTGGTCTTGGGATCCAGTCCACCAAATTGTCTGTTATCCATGAATCAGATTTGTGTGTGGCTCAATGTCACAGATAAACAAAAGCTGTGCAGAGCAAAATCAGAGTTATCATGGCACTAGGAATAGTGGCACTTAGTGTCTCAGCTACTCATTGTCTACTATCCTGATAGTGCTGTATGTGTTGCATTAATTGTTCCACAGTGATGTGTCCCTCCTGTGTAGCAATCCTTTTAATTGATGAATGCTGTAGGCTTGGTTCCTAGGTGTCATTTAAGAGGTAAGGTTTTGCTTAGGCAACATTCTAAGGGCTTATATGGCCAGTACAACCCACTGCCTCTTAATTCTAAGCATCAGATCCCATGAGCTTACCTTGCTGCTAGCAAATTGCAGCCACTACTATGTTGTCACCACTGAATATATCCAGTGTAGCCCTGTTTGATGGAAGTACACTTTTGGTGCCATCACCTCATTTTGGCATGGATGACCGTCTGTCTCACCTCTGAACAATTACTGGAACAAGTACTTTCTCTTGTCTTAATTTTGCGAGGAGGACATATCTTGCTGTGTCCAACCAGCATCCTTCATACAATCACTGCACATAACTCCCACTCTGTCTTTTAAACTTAACCTTACTCATACCTATCTCAGCAATCTATTACACACTACTCATACCTATCTCAGCAATCTATTACACACACAGAAAAAATAATCAAAATCACAACAATAACAACAAAACACAACACATTTTAACAACTTTCTCAACCTTAATGCATACAGCTTAATGCATACGGCATACAAGGTGTATCGGCCTCTTCCTTCTGTTGTTCATTCTTCCATTACTTCTTTCTCACTTTCATCCTTGGTTCCACTAATATTCTCCCTGGAATTGCTTCTGGTACTTCTTTGAATGGTCATAGACACCAAACATGTACAACTGTTGACTTTGTTGGCAACAGTAGCTTCACATTCACAAGTGACGTGGTTTCAGTCACTTTTTGCAGGCCCTAGTACTGTGTCACAAACTTCGTTGGCCTTCCTTTTTGAGTGTATGGACTTGACAACATGGCATCTTACTATCAAATACCATGTCAAATGATGACAACCTGGTGCTTGTGTATATCTTCGAATTATACATGCTCACCACAGCAAATAAATATGTGTCCCAATCTGTATGGTTGGAATTCACATAATAACTAAGCATCCTTCTGATCATCCAATGAACTCACTCCATCCTACTGTTTGATTGAGGGTGAAGTGAACTAGTTCTTAATTTCTTCATCTTCAACAACCGACACAACTCCTTCATCATATCTGACAAGAAACTCATTCCTTGATTAGTTATTATTGTTTCTGGCACTCCAAAGTTCAATAACAGTCTGTTCACAAATGCTTGCATGACCATGATTGTCTATTGGTCCAGCACTGGTGTCATCTCAGTATAATAAGAAATATGATCTGTGAAGCTTAAGTCAAAACCATTTCATGCTGGAGTCCAGTTGAACGGTCATAACATGTACACCCAACAAAAATTGTTCTGTTGCTTCCACATCCTCTGCAATAGTACATCTTTCCAACACAAATCTGCACACTTTACACAATTTATGATCTACTGATTGACCTCTTTCTTCCATTCTCTCCACCAGTACTTCTCTGTCACCCTCTGGTTCATTGTTCTGTACCCTCTGTGGCTAGATAAAATGTAATCATGCATTTCCTTCAGTGTTTCTTCCTGCAGCTTTGCTGATACAACAACCTGGAGCCCTAATTTCATCTCCCTTCACAATATCCATCATACTTGTTCAACCACTGCTGTTTAATGTACTGCTTCCACTCTGCATGAGCATACTGTGCTCCATGCCTCTCTGCAAAGATTGTAACTCCTTGCTCATTCTTAGTACTGGAAAATCTCACACCACCTGTATCAATCTTGGATCAGCCCTAAGTCCATCCTTATGAATTACATGATCCAAGTAATTTACTTCTTGTATTGTCAAGTGACATTTTTCTCTACTCAGTGTTAGATGTTCAGTTCGTAACCTCTTGAACACCTTTTTGTGTGCATACCTGCCCATCCCATGAAAAACCACTTATGTCATCTCAGTAGAGGAAAGAGAACTTGCTATTCAGTGAGACGCTAAAAGAGAAAACATGGCCTTTTGATCATTGTAACTCAAGTGACAAAAACTTTGGATAATTCCTAAATAGTTTTCTTGGTGTCTTTAATGAAACATTTCCAATTAGACTCTGCAGCAATAAAATAACAAACAAAGTAATTTGGATTACCCAGGGCATAAAATTTTCCAATGTAAGGAAAATGCAACTGCAGAGAGAACTAAAATATAATAAAGATATTGATTTCATTAAATATATTAGACTCTATTAAACTATATTTAAAAAGTTGTCAGGACTGGCTAATTTTAAATAATCAAAATAAGACAAAGGGTTTGTGGTTAGTCATTAAATCTGAGTTAAGTGTTAAAACCTGTACCCAGGTAATTTCAGAAATTGACATTGAAGGAAATACTATTGTAAATCCAACTCAAACAGCAGAGGACTCTAATGAATTCTTTATAAATATAGCAAAGTCTGATGTAGATGAAACAGATTATCACAACAAAGTAAATCCCTTTGGCCTAGTTGAGAACTCTGAAAACTTTACAAAATTATTAAAAGTTTTTGTGGAGGATGTAGAAACTGCTATTGTAACAAAAAATCTGCAGGTTGGTATGGAATACCCACCGAAGTTATTAAAGTGTTACACAATAGAATTGCAAACCCACTAGCTCAAATAATAAATCAGTGTTTTGAAGAGGGCTGTTTCCCAGAGTTACTCAAATATGATGAAGTCAAACCACTCTTTAAGAAGGGATCAAGAGAAATCATGGGAAATATTGTCCTATCTCGATTCTCCCCTTCCTATCTAAAACATTTTAAAAAAACTTGCTGTTGCACAAATCCATAACTTAATTGCAAAATATTCTGTTATTCTAAACAATCAATTTGGTTTTCAGCAGGGGAAAAACACCGTAGATGCAGTAAACAGTTTCATTGCGAAAATAAGAGAAATAAGGTGGCAGGAATTTTCTGCAGCCTCAGAATTGATTCTGTAAACTATGCATTGCTTGTTAACAAAGTTGAAACGTATGACATTAGTGGCAGTGCCCTAAGATGGCTAAAATCCTACTTATCCAACAGAAAGCAAAGAGTTAGCATCTCTTCAAATGGTGCATATTATTTTTCTGACTGGAAAAAAATATCCCCAGGTGTTCCATACGGCTCCACATTAGGCCCAGTCCTATTTCTCTCCTATGTTAATGACTTATCATTAAATATCAGCTCACCATCAGTTCTATTCATAGATGATACTGCTGTCTTAGTTGAAATTCAGGATTCGGGAAAAATTCCCAAATCTGTGATCAGTACTCTCAGTATCTTAGAAACTTGGTTTCAGCTAAATGGGTTGAATCTAAACATATCTAAGACTCTCATGATGCAGTTCAAAACCAAACAGTCAAAATGTGAGCAGATTAAGATTGTACACAACAACCAAGATATAGAAGAAGTTGACTCAGTCAAATTCTTTAAATGTAGATAAAAATTTGAGCTGGCAGACACACATTGAATTCCTGGCAAACAAACTGAGCAGCTTTACATTTCCAATGCAAATATTATCAATTGCAGCTGACACGGACACATGAAAAGTAGCATATACAAGCTACTTCAAACCCATTAGCCATTAGTAGGTATGGTGTTTTTTTTTCTTTCTTTTTTTTTTTCTTTTTTCTTTTTTTTTTTTTTTTTAGGTAACTCGACAAACGTAGTGCAGATAGTACAAATACAGAAAAAAATCATTAAAAATAAGTGCACTGCAAATCACAAAGAACCATGTTGACTATTATATAGAAAACTTAAAATATTAACTGTGACATCCTTATACATATATGAGATTATTATATTTTTGTACACCAGATATGAATTACTTGAGGGAAACCATTTTGTCCATTCACATTATACTAGAAACAAAGAAAATTTTATGGTCCCCACCCAACCCCTCAGACTGTATGCCCAGGGACCTCAATCATGGGAATGAAAATTTGTAATAAATTAAAAGGCAACAAGTTAATACAGATGAATTTAGGTTCATTTAAAAGAAAGCTATATGAGGTACTGACACTGAAGTGAAGTGTTATTACTCAGTGGATAAATTCGTGCAGGACAAATTGGAAATTTGAGCTGGATACAGTGTGTTACATATTCCAAGAAATATCCTTATAATGTTATTATTTATTGTAGTGCTATTATTTATTAATGTAAAAATCATTGTAACTGTATTATAAATTTTTGACATATCTTCTGTATGCAAACCAAACGGATTGCTAATATACATCATGAGATGAATAAAACACAATTCACATTGGTGAGGCTCCAGTTGTTTCAACACCCCGTCCAACAAACACTGGAATGTTGCTCCTGCATTTCTTCTTTTTTCTTTAATCAATGGCATTATTCTACGATGATAATGTCCCCAAAGTGCTGGAAAAGCAGTCTTCACTCAGTCCTCTGGAGACACTTCTAACAGATGGTACCCACTTTTCGAGTTCATTGTCGAGAAGTACTGGCATGCTCAAGATTATTAATTGTCTCCATGATGTTTGGAATCGGGTAGACATCTGTTGTAGCCTCAAATAGATGTTTCTTTGAACAGTCTAAGATTTCTTTGTTGCAATTACCATCCCCCCTCCCCCCCTCCCCTCCCCACCCCCTCTCCACCGCCCCCCATGGGCTACTACTCTCTTCTGTTATGCCGTTGGCGAACTGTTGATTAATAAACTCTTCTAAAATTGTCAGCAGAGACCATGGTTTTCTGTATGGCATCTGGTACACTGGCACTTTGTTCCCCTTCATAGTTTTGTTCTATGACACAGGTGTTGCAAACAACAGCCCATGTAAAGAGAATAAGTTCAGAAGTTCTAAAACAGTTCTTCCATCTGTAGACTCTCTGTTCCTTCCAAATGCTTCACCTTTCCATGAATGCCAGTCATAGCTCCATCCTATGCCTGCTTATAACATACACGTTCTGCACAGCAATCCTCTTCCTCTGGAATTTCTAACATTGCCACCAATATTTCCTTAACAACTTCATCTCCTACATTCCAAAATTATTCACATTAATGGGTAATAACAGACATTCATCTCTCTTCTGTATATGTATGATCACCTCATTAAACAACATGCTGCGTCTGATACCTCACTATCTCCCAGTGGTTAGACTACACAAAACATACCTACTGGTAATCTGTCTTGACATTCACCCATAGCGACTTCCTGAAGCCACATGACACAGTCATGCGAATTAACCCTTAATATCATTGCTTCAGTAGTGGGCATCACATCAGATATTGTTGTGAAAGCTGCACAATACTTCAATGAGAAAGGGACTTGTCATCTTCAAGTGCTTTCTGATGTGTTGCTGCAGTGTCTCATCAAGGTATGCGCTTGGTCTCTAGGAAAGCTCAGAAAAACAAGGCATGGGCCTATAACATCTTAGATAAATCAGAGAGGATGACAACATCCATTGCCCCCTAGTGGAAAAACAGGCCACAGTCTCTGCATACACAATATGAGAAAAGTATGCCTACAGATTGCAGCCCTCAGACCAGTTTGTGCATCCAGACTCCAATTCCCAGTCCGTGTTGAGTCGAATTCATTTATCTGAAGTTGACAATGCACTGAGACCACCAGCGCTGATTCTCATACCTTGCTTGGTTAAACTCCCATGCCTCTATTAATCTGGTCATTATTTATACTTATTTAAACTGCTTCTTTAATGAATGGAGTCCCATTACATTAGTGTATATGGAAGAATCTTCATCTGAGCATAGTACATGCTATATCCATTGTCAAGACAGTGTTCAGCAACAGCAGTCTTTTCTGTGTGACCCAATCTGGTGTTATATCTGTGTTCAGTGCATGTGTAACAGTGTGACATGTCTGACCAGTGTATGATTTCTCACATTGGCATGGGAGTTTATGTCCGCCCCCGATAGCTGAGGGTCAGCATGACAGAATGTCAATCCTAAGGAACCAGGTTCGATTCCCGGCTGGGCCGGAGATTTTCTCTGCTCAGGCACTGGGTGTTGTGATGTCCTAATCATCATCGTTTCATCCCCATCGACACGCAAGTCGCCGCAGTGGCATCAAATCAAAAGACTTGCACCCAGCAAAAGGTCTGCCCGATGGGAGGCCCTAGTCACACGACATTATTATTATTTTGTGAGTTTATACATCCCAGGTCTCCTTAGATCTTATCATTAACAGAACCCAGAATCATTTGCACACGTCTCGGAGAGTGGAAGACAAATTTTATTTTCTGTTTCTTGAAGAGCCTGCTGGAGCAGGATGCCTTACATTTACTCAGACATGTGCCTACCTTGACCTTTTATTTAATAAACAATACTTTCAGCAAACTAACGGTGTTGCTACAGGTAACCCTTTGTCTCTCATAATAGCTAACATTTTTATGGAAGACTTCAAGATAAAAGCACTTCAGTTGGTGGTTCTGAAACATAATTGTTTCTGGAGATATGTAGGCAACACCATTGTATTATGGCCACATGCCACACTATGTTTCTTGCATTTGTGGATCACCTTAATTCCCTCCATAGGAGCATTTGCTTTACCATTGAAGTGGAGAAAAAACAAATGTCTAGTGTTCTTAGATGTCTTGTTCTGCAGAAAAGAAGATGGTCACACATTGTTCTGTAAATCAACTCACACTGACCTACATGTATGAGCTACAAGCTGCCGTCACACATCTCAGTGCAGGTGTGTATTACAGTTCCTCTCTCATAGGGCTACAGTTATCTCAGATTCTGGGAACTTAGTCATCTTTGCTCTGTGATAACTCAAAATGGTTATTCTGATAAATAGATAAATAGATTCAAAATGCATTTCAACCTTGATGCACTTAACCTCAAGAACAGCCAGATGAAATGGAGAACTCCACAATGATGGTTTTTCCACCCAACGTTGGTGGCATGTCCATTAAGATCAGCAGGTTGTTCAAGAAACAGCAAATAGAATTTGTCTTCCACATTTCAATATGAGTACAAATGATTCTAGGTTCTGTTAAAGTTAATCTAAAGAAATCAGGGATGTATAAAATCACATGCCAGTGTGGCAAATCACACACTAGCCAGGTGCATCAGACTGTTAAAGACAGATACACTGAACACAGATGTCACAGCAGATTGGATCAGCCAGAAAAGTTTGTTGTTGCTGATCACTTTCTTGGCATTATACATAGTGTGACCTGTCGAGAGACAAAGATCCTTTCATCTGCATCCACATACTGGGGCCCCATCATTATGGAATTATCAAAATATGTGTAAATAATAACCTGGTTAATAGACACATGAGATTTCAACTTAGCAAGACATGGGAACCAACATTGGTGGTACTAAGCCATCGTCAGCCACAGGCGAATGAATCTGAGTTGACAGAGATAGGGAATCTAATTTATAGCTGCTCTTTTCCAGTATCATGCTTGTGTAGATCAAGACCTTTTTCTCTCACAGGGGCCTCTGAATGTTGTTGTCTTCTATGATTAGACTAGGATGGCATTATAGCTTCACTCCTTTGTGCCTGCATTTGTTTAGCTGGCAAGCTACTGCAGCAACACATCAGTAAACACCCAAAGATGATGAGCAGCTGTCTCACTGAAATATTGCGAAGCTTTCACAACATTATCTGATGCTAATCCCATTAACAACTGAAACATTTATTATGTTGGGAAAGTTTCCATAACACATCTTAGTATCATTGTTCATAATCTACACAGATTGTTTTGTACAGCAGACGTTCCTTGTGACAGATCGACATTGATGACAGCTTCCATCAGCTGAAATAGTTTCTCACCAAGCTCCACCACACATCGTCAAAGACCAATTATGCCATGATGCTGGTACAGAAAGTCTAACTTAGGATCATTCTGTAACAATCACTCACATGATACACCAGCTCCACCCACTGCTTAAACTTGGTTGGCTCTAATGAAAAATTCAGCATTATCCACCCCAGTGGTTGTCTATCACTATCCTGTAAGCCCCACAATTATAACATGCTGGATTCCATTGCCTCTTACCCACTAAATCTCTTGAAACCTGTTACACATATGCCCCTGTGTCCAACAAAACCTTATACCCTACCACCTATTACACCAACTCTCGCACATTCTGGCCCAGTATTCATCTTCACTGGATTTCATTTTAGGGAGAATGTCCTTTGGTGGTCCTTGGGTTCCTGCTTAAGTTTAACGGTTGCCATTACCTCCCACACCAACCTAAGCATTACCCGTATTTCACTGCTGCTAATACATACTACCTCTGTTGTTATTTCCATTACACTACTTGTATGTCATATCACCCCTATTACTCTGTGGTTGGCGGCATTGCCTCCACACTTGCAGCATATGCTCACTGTTGGAACATCTTATATTTAATGTGAACACATTTCTCTGATCTCTTACACCTGTTGAAACATCAGTCTCCTCAGATTCTAATGTCAACTTAATTGCTGCATAAACATCGCTAGTCTCTCCTCCTAGATATTTCTGGTGTGAAATATTTCAGGAAAACATTGAATGCCCTTTACTTGGCTTCCTGTAGTTACATCTTATGTACTTCCTCACTGTGTATTAACTCATATACATTGAGTTTTCTAATTCCATCTGCAAAGTCCTCCACAGCTTTGTTAGGCCTCTTAGATATGCCTCTGAATTGTTCATGGAAAAACCGTGTGCTATTTTGCTTCCTTTATCTCTGTACCAAATGCTGCTTGAGTTGAACACACCAGCTCTTCTTTTAGTTTATTACTCATGAACATTTTCTCAACCCTAAGCTCTACCACCTGATCAAATAATGCTTTTGTTGCTTCCTCACTGTCAACATATTGTGTCTCTCATTTCAACATTGCATCACTTTTACTCGTTTTTTAAGACTCAGCCATAACAAGTTAACAATAACTTGGACAGAACACTCCTTAACTGGTCACATTACCACTCTTACTTCTTCTGTCTAATGATGAACTGCCTGGTCTCCCTACATTGCCTAGGATTATGCTATGTTAGGCCGTATTGCTAGACAGATAACATCAAACAGATTTGGCACAAAGGGCAAAAGTAAATTACACTGTGTGCATCACACAGACTATGGCCAGTCATCTCTATAATTATCTTTATACTGAGAGATATCCACCAGTTCTTCTGGCCTCTCAAATGTAACCCTACAATCCTTAACACTTGGCCCCACGATTATCACCACATAGAAAAAACAACAGTCTCACTCACTCCACGATGTGGATACCATAGGCTGTGGTGCAGCTGATGTGCTTCAGGGGTGGAACATCTGTCGCTGTTCACTATGATGATGTTAGCTCTCCTGACAGCTGACACCACTGAGGAGGAACAATGGCACTCGGTAGGATGTGTGGTGTGGTTGCAAACCAGTGGAGCCCAGTAGATACAATGATGACCAGGGAAGAGTTCTTTATTAGCTTCACATACACATAATGTCATTAACAATGGGTGCCAGACGTGCATGTCTGCAGTGACCCAGGCCAACATAGGCTTACAGGCATTGGCTTCCTCCTTTTAAGATGGAAGAGCATCAGCAACACACAATGTTGATATCAGGCAGAGTGAAGGCCATTGGCCTGACAGTGGGATACAGCCGTGATGTCAGCGGCACTCTGCATTTTGCTGTAACAGCATGCTGCAGTGATGGACACTTGCACTTAGGTGACTCAGGCATGGTGTTGTCCACCACATATGTGTGAAGGAAGACTGCTGTGCATGGAACACATTCTGCTACCCTGTGGCAGGAGTCACATGGAACCATCAAGGACTGTCAGTGCTGGTGGTGACTGGCCCAAGGCAAAATCAGATCCATGGCTGCAGCTGGCAGTGCTCAGTCCTCTCATTCTTACTGTAGATTTGGCAACATGGTGGTGCTGCTGCTGGACTACGAATGTCTTTGCTTCAAAATCTGCTACTGTTTTTATGGCTCTGGTGTACACTTGTTACATGAAAAACCCACATTGGGGCACACAGCTCATAACAAGGGTCTTGCCCTGGTTTGGTGATGTCACTCTGTCCCCTATTGCTATTATCACTGTGCAGTGCAGTTTTCCACTGAGTATAGGTAGCTCATATTGCAATATTTTTGTGTACATGTCGCCACACTACTCTTACGACCAGAAGTGGCTTGATGCAGTGCTACAGCAAAGCTTCTTACAAATTATTCCAGGTTCTACTAAATTAGGTAATGACACTGCACAGGTTATAATTAATACAAGACATAGTGATCCAAACCGTGTTTGTTCATTCATTACAACAACTAAAATCTTGACCACTGAGACATGATGTCAGTTGTGAAATTGAAAGATGATATCGTTTACAAAATGGAATAGAAAAAAAATCGGAAGACAATCATTACATGCAGAAAGAAATAAGGAAATCATCCCAGATTACCATAAAATTCTCTCTAAAAATGAAAGAGAGAAGCAGCTTATTTTATAGGTTGTTTCTGGAGAGCGTAAATGTATGTAACTGCTACCAAATTCATTTTAACAAAAAAATAATGTTCAGTATCTATTCACTCACATCATGTTTTGATTCAAAAGAAGCTGTAAATAAAATTTATTTCTTTACAGAAATTTTTTTATTGCTAACAAAAACAATTCTCTAAAAAAATTTTTTTAGACATTTTTTGGAAATTTGGTTCACAATTTTTTAAATGAATGCTACAGTGGCCGTAATGTATAGCCTTAGTTATCTCTAAGAATAAAAAAGGAGATGGTGGGGAAAGGGAAGAGTTTGTCACCTTTGAATGAAACCAGTGCATCTATTAGGTTCAATATTCAAGGCTTTTGGGGTCATGTAGCATTGTCCAGTTGAGCAGACACTTCTCATAGGCAGTTGTTTTGTCGTTATGTACAGAATTTTAGGTGGAGGAAGCAGCAAATTTTACCTTTAAAAAGTTACCTACAGTTCTTTAAGTTCTTTAATATGTAGACTGCTTCCATTGTAATTAAATAGTAATTTTTTTACATCAATGATTACTACATCACCTTAGTACCACTCCCTTACTAAAATTATTATGGTTTGTCAGTGCACCTGTGGACCAACAAATCAGGGTGGGTTTGTTGTTGGCAGCAGGTATGGTGAGTGTAATGATTGGTGGTACCTTTATCTGGCAAGAATATTTTTATAGCCCCATTCACTTTGGTTCATAACTGAAAAGTATGCTGTGTTAATCATAACTTGTGATTTTCTAAATTTCTGTGCAGTTCTTTTGATTGCTGGTTACTATGCTAGTTTATGCTCTGAAAGCTTGGAAACATGTAGGTATATGTCTTAGTAAACTGAACTTTGGTGTGTGTGAGTGGGTAGTTGACAAGGGGGATAGAGGTTCCAAAACATAATCGCGGTAAAAATTATTCACTGTTAATTTCTGATTTTATAAACTCATTTATAAATTGGTTACTGGTACTGTAATGATAAAATCACAAATGTTAAAGCTGACTTTTCATGAAACACAATAAATTGTCCCTATGAATTTTCCAAACCCAAAATGTTGAGATGTCTCAATATTTTATTAAGATACAAAAAAATCTGTGCATTAATTTTTTATTGCAAAATATTACAGTTTGTGAATTTGTGAGCACAGTAATATGCCTTGAGAGAAATTTAAAAATCAGAATCTACTTGTCTCCAAATACTGATTATATGTAGTACATGTATTTTCCTCCCTTCTTTTGTGGAACTCTTTGACTACCATTGGCCATCTCCATAACTGAGCAATCAGCTCATCACAGTGACATTTGGAGGATCTGAATCCAATGCTTCTCCCTGATAGGAGGACTAGAATTGGGTACACCAGCCTTATGGCACTAATGTAGAAGTTTCTTGAGTGTGAGATAACACCTCCAAGGTGTAGAAAGCTGACAATGGATGGGAGAGTGGCATGCCAACCCCATGTTCCTCCATATTGTATCCGAATAATGTCATTCAGTAGGCATGACATAGTAGCTCATCAGCATCGTGTATTCTCATTGGAAAAGACCAATCTTTTTTTTAATAAATAATTTTCTTGAGATGGGTAATCTTTTCTGAGTAGTCAATGATGATTAGAAATTTTTCTGTTTATGAAACAAACTGTAGCATGTAATTGTAGAGTACATGTTTTGATTTGTCTCCTTGGTTCCTTTGTGCATTTTCTTTTTCAAGCGAGAAAGACTTCACAGTCATAGCAAAGGACTCTTGTCATGTAATGCTTTGCTCTTCCATCTTTTCTCTGTTCTTTGGCATACCTGTATGTTTCTAATATTCTCTTATCTGAGACAGGTGAACTGTGCTGTTGACATATTTTACACTTCTTCAGGCAGAGTATGAGAGATTCAGATTTACAATTTCACAGCCCTATGCATAGATCCAATTGATCTATTTCAAATACATAAGTAGTTTAAAAGTGATTAACACTTTAATTTGCATTAATTACACTTTGCATGAATAGATCACTTTTACTACATAACCAAATCATGGACCATCACACACTAGTACTAACAAAGACAAAAACAATTTTTATATCACAGATAAATTACTATACTAATGTTCACATTCAACCTCTGTCCATTATTCCCATTTGATGCTGCCACAAAGTTAGTACCATGTCATAGAGATCATCTCGCCATGTCGAAGTTTTTATCGACAAATTACAGTTGTTTTCCCGCATCCAGTCTTTTCTATCTCAAGTTTGTCTATAATGTTGCACACCAATGCTTGTCTTGTATTGCACAGCTTGATTGTTACTCAGTGCACCAGTTGATTTAAATTCACCTGCAGTTTTCATGTATTGCACCCATTTCTGTAAATAGCTCCACATTCAGTTGATCTGTGGATGTAAATTAAAAGAAACACATTTGCTCATGAACTTACTTTGTATGAATGAAATAAATTCTTTAAAAAAATATTCATCATTCTAACTACTATAGACTTTCAGCAATATAGTACCGTACAAACTGTACTACAGTAATAAGATATTTCCTCCTCAATTCAAAAAACAGGGACTACAACATAGGAGATGCAAAATGAAGTATTGGAACACAGATAGAGCGATGTTAAATGAAGTGCATTTGACCATCAGTAGGGCAACACATTCAACTTTAAACCACTACTGTAGCAGAATATTATTGAACGTTCTCTTACAAAATCCAAAGAATTTCTGGTCATATGTTAAGGCTGTTAATGATACCAGAGTTAGTTTCCATATACTCTCAAAAATAAAAGCTCATCTGATTTTGGGTGTTTTCAAAAGAATACTGAATATTTGTCCCATTTAATAAGTCCAGTCTCATCTGAAATATCTAATGCAATACTAACTCAAGGCATTTTTCCAGAGAATCTGTAATGTTCCATTGTTAAACAACCTATCTAAAGGATTTGACTGTATAAATCACAGTACTGTTCTAGGTAAAGTGAAGGTTTCTGGGATTTATGGTATAGCTAACCAGTGGGTAACGTCATACTAAACTGAAAGAGTGCAGACAGTCATAATTAGTAATTCAAATTAAAGCTCATCTGATTTTGGGTGTTTTCAAAAGAATACTGAATATTTGTCCCATTTAATAAGTCCAGTCTTATCTGAAATATCTAATGCAATACTAACTCAAGGCATTTTTCCAGAGAATCTGTAATGTTCCATTGTTAAACAACCTATCTAAAGGATTTGACTGAATAAATCACAGTACTGTTCTAGGTAAAGTGAAGGTTTCTGGGATTTATGGTATAGCTAACCAGTGGGTAACGTCATACTGAACTGAAAGAGTGCAGACAGTCATAATTAGTAATTCAACCAATACGGTCCAGGGATTTAATTCTGACTTGGGAGAAATACTGTATAGAGCTCCCCAAGGCTGAATCTTGGGTACCCTACTGTTCCTCATACAGGGTGTTTCAAAAATGACCGGTATATTTGAA
Source organism: Schistocerca gregaria (assembly GCF_023897955.1). Lineage (NCBI taxonomy): Eukaryota > Metazoa > Arthropoda > Insecta > Orthoptera > Acrididae > Schistocerca > Schistocerca gregaria. Next base: position 183,275,292 of record NC_064920.1, on the reverse strand, counting down.
ACGGCAATAAAAACTAAACGAGCAGCGATAGAAATACACCGTTTGTTGCAATATGCTTGGGACAACAGTACATTTTCAGGCGGACAAACTTTCGAAATTACAGTAGTTACAATTTCCAACAACAGATGGTGCTGCAAGTGATGTGAAAGATATAGAAGACAACGCAGTCTGTGGGTGCGCCATTCTGTACGTCGTCTTTCTGCTGTAAGCGTGTGCTGTTCACAACGTGCAAGTGTGCTATGGACAACATGGTTTATTCCTTAGAACACAGTATTTTTCTGGTGTTGGAATTCCACCACCTAGAACACCAGTGTTGTTGCAACAAGACGAAGTTTTCAATGGAGGTTTAATGTAACCAAAGGACCGAAAAGCGATACAATAAAGGATCTGTTTGAAAAATTTCAACGGACTGGGAACGTGACGGATGAACGTGCTGGAAAGGTAGGGCGAACGCGTGCAGCAACCACAGAGGGCAACGTGCAGCCAGTGCAGCAGGTGATCCAACAGCGACCTCGGGTTTCCGTTCACCATGTTGCAGCTGCGGTCCAAATGACGCCAACGTCCACATATCGTCTCATGCGCCTTTACACCTCTATCCATACAAAATTCAAACGCGGCAACCCCTCAGCGCCGCTACCATTGCTGCACGAGAGACATTCGCTAACGATATAGTGCACAGGATTGATGACAGCGATATGCATGTGGGCAGCATTTGGTTTACTGACGAAGCTTATTTTTACCTGGACGGCTTTGTCAATAAGCAGAACTGGCGCATATGGTGAACCGAAAAGCCCCCTGTTGCAGTCCCATCGTCCCTGCATCCTCAAAAAGTACTGGTCTGGGCCGCCATTTCTTCCAAAGGAATCATTGGCCCATTTTTCAGATCCCAAACGATTACTGCATCACACTATCTGGACATTCTTTATGAATTTGTGGCGGTACAAACTGCCTTAGACGACACTGCGAACACCTCGTGGTTTATGAAAGATGGTGCCCGGCCACATCGCATGGCCGACGTCTTTAATTTCCTGAATGAATATTTCAATGATCGTGTGATTGCTTTGGGCTGTCCGAAACATTTTTTTAAAAAAACTGACATGTATTAAAGGAAAACAATATATTTATTAGTCTCAAACATTACAATAATAAAACATAATATCTCCTTGAACATTACAATCGTTACCCAAGGAACCACCAGTCTTACACCATACATATACAGATTCTGTAGTTTCAAGTTTACGATAAACACGACTTCTTAAAACTAGTGGCTCATCACTAGACAGATAACTTCCTCCATATGCTTTATTAGACTGATGTACAATATTAAAAGTCTTCCACGCAATTACATCACGAGTTGGAAATAATGTTCTTAAAAGTATCATTGACTGGTTTTCTGTGGATGGAGTTATCCTCAACATATTCACTTCTGCATATGTAGGGATACTACACAATTGATAAGTGTAACACATGGTGAGGGAATAATAAATAGGGTGGAAAGTTCAAATTTTTAGGTGTCCATTTTGATAAGAATTTAAACTGGAAAAAGAACATGTTGGAACTCCTAAAACAATGGAGTTCAGCTGCATTCACACTTAGAATCATTGCAAATCTTGGGGAGAGACAAATCAGAAAGTTGACATGTTTTGCATATTTTCATTCAGTAATGTCATATGGGGTAATGTTCTGGGGTAATGAAATTTGTTGTAAATAATACACTACATTTTAAAAGGTACAATGATGTACATAATTACAAAACCAGCAGGAAACATGACATTAGTTACACCATGTAAATGTTGTCTTTAGCGTTAAAAGAGGTGCACAGCACTGCAACAGATATGTTGGAACCCTTATCTAGTGATATAAAATGTCTGAGCAGCAGCAAAGTAAAATTTGAAAACAAACTATAAAAGTTTCTCATTTGACAACTCCTATTCTGTAAAGAATTTCCGTTGTAATGTGTAAAAGGTGTTGGGGTAGGAATTAACTAACTCACATCTGTATACAGAGTGTATCATAATTAATGGCGTAAATGCTTGCAGTTGAAAACACATGATACTAGAAGCAAAAAAGTCTCAGTAAACATAGGGTCGAAAATGCATACATACTATGGGCAATTTTTCATCTTTGATACTGTGAAACAAAACTCTTCTACTGCAAGTTCTTTGCTTTCCATATTTTGGGAAGTGGTAGTATGGACCAAAATAAGAAAAAAATGTTCAGCAAACATGTCCTCTAATGTGCATACCTTAAAAGTTACAAGCACTTGTTCATCTTTGCCACTTTGAAACATAACTCTTCTAGTGATCTAGTGCTCATAGCTCTTAAGGAATGCATTTTAGAACACATTTTTATTGGACTATTTTTTCTTGTTGTACTTCCAGTTCCCAGATTATGGAAAGCAAAGAACTTGCAGTAGAAGAGATTTGTTTCACAATACTGAAGAAGAAAAATTGCTCTTAGCTCTTAAGGTATGCATTTTTGACCCTATGTTTACTGAGACTGTTTTGCTTCTAGTATCATGTACTTTCAGCTGTATGCATTTATACCATTAATTATGATACACCCTGTATTTAAAAATTAAAAAGTTATAATTATTTATTATGTAGCTATGTTTACAAATTAACTAGTAGTATTACCCCAATTTAATTCTCATGCCACTGCAAGGTCAAATGATGTAAATATTTGTCAGTGGCGTTGAGAAACAGCTGAAATCGCTAAAATTGAACAAAGCTCTAGTGGCCAGTGGAAGCTCTGTCAGACTGTGTACTGAATTTGGGGCTCAGATATACCATAAATCCCATGAATATGCCGAGTAGTTGGCAGAAAGCACAGGTCACACCTATCTAGACGAAAGGTAACGGAAGTGAACCACAAAACTAACATCCAATATCCTTAACGTACATTGGTTGAAGTATCATAGGAAGATATTCTGATTTCAAACATAATGGTGTCGTGAACAGAATTATGTCCTCTGTACCAACCAACATGGATTCTGGAAACATCTAAGATGGGAAGTGCAATTGTCACTTACCTCACATAACATCCTAAAAGTTGCAATTCACCCCAGCCAGATAAATGGTGTGTTTCTTGATTTGTGAAAAGCATTTGACTTGAGCAAAATGTGTGACTGTATTGAGGGTTTCTTGGTAGGAAACATAAAACATGTTAACCAACTAAAGTGTCATTAACAGATGTACAAGCAATTTCAGGTAAGCCTGGGGTGTGTATTGGGACCCTTGCTGTTCATGCATGATGTTAATGTCCTTTCAGACAATATTAATACTAATCTCACATTTCTTGCAGATGGAGGTTTTTTGAAGAAGTGCTGTCTGAAAGAATCTGCCCAAATAGTCAGTTGTATCTTGATAAGATTTCCAAGTAGTGCAAAAATTGGCACCTTTCTTGAAGTATCTAGAAATCTAAAATTCTATTTGTTATAAATTGGGCAAACACAGTGTTCAGTAACCAAATATCAATGAGTCACAATTAGAATCAGTCAAATCATTCAGATGTCTGGGTGTAACAATTTATAGGGGACATGAAATGGAACGATCACATCACTTACTCATAGTTAAAGCAGTTGGCAGAGTTCCATCCATTAATAGAATAATAGAGAAATGCAGTCAGTCTAGAAAGGGAATTGGTTACAAATTACTGATGTAACTGATCCTAGAATGTTAGCAAAATTAATCAAATTTTGAAAATTACACATTTTAAGATAAAGATATTGCATATAAATAACGGATGTTTTGTATGTGCAGTATGCTGTTGATTGAACATTTCATGAACAACATTATCAAGATTATAACCATTACTTATGCTCACAGATCCAGTAGATAAATCTGCAGATGAAATCTGTAATTCAAGTTTCTTTAATGTTCTGATGTCAATTTAATAGTAAGATGAATCTTCTGCACAGTATGCCTCTTTCAAAAACTTTGTTGGTGCAAACCCTGTCTCTCCGTCAATTGTATAATGAATGAAACTTCACAGGTTCAGAGGGTATGTGATGTTATATCAGTGCTTACAAAATAAAGTCAAATTTACAAATAAGCTTGACAGTATGAGCTCAATTGTCAGCATGACAGTGCATTCACTCTGGTTTGGATGCACCCAGTGATTCAGTGGGAAACGTGCCATAAATCTGTTGCATCCTCACCTGAGGCAACCTGACCCTTAACTGATCTAATAGATCCCTGCTGGCACTGGGATGGTGTTGATGTCAGAGCCAGTACTACACATGCTGTTATTCTGGACAGATCTGAGGAGCTTGCTGGGCATGAGATTAACTCTACATCACCCACACATTTCATAGAGACATGTGTCATGTACAGATGAACATTGTCCTATTGAAATATGGTTCACAATACTGTCGTGTAGAAAGTAACACATGAGGTTGTAGGATGTCTGGGATGTACCACAGTGGAGTCAGAGTTTCCTCTGCCACTAACAGCTGTGACCTGAAGTCATATCCAATGGCTTCCCACACTATGACACCAGGAGTAACACTGCCATGCCTCTCCAAAACGTTGGAAGAATGTGACCACTCTTCAGATCACTACTATACTCATTGATGATTGTGATCTTGGGTAGTGTAGAACCACAATTCGTTACTGAACACAATACTACACCATTCATTCACAATCCATGCTTCTCAGTTAAAGTGTCACTCTAAATGTAGGTGTTTGTATTGTGGTGTAGATGGCATCCTACACAGGGGTGGTAATTTCTTAGTCCAGCTTTTGTTAGTGTCTGACCAATGGTGCAAGTTGACACAGAATGTTGTAGGGAGTCCATCACTTGTTCTCATATGGCAGCTTCAGATTTGAAGGGGTTATGATGGCGTTGACCCTTCCTTGTGATGGTCAAATCTCATTGACCACAACTTTGTGGAACAATATACTTGCTCTCATATTTCCATGCAGCCCAGCTTTGGGCCACTTTCTCGTCAGAATGGCACATAAATCTGGATATTGCACAATTCAACCGGCTGGCCAAATTGAGACCTACAATGAGGCTCCTTTCAAACTCTGTGAGTCACAGGAGTACACAACCTCGATGTTTCTCATTCTGTCCGTACCCTTTACATAACATGCCAGTGTTGGTAATAACATGAAACTCAAATAATAGTAATGTGCTTTGGTTAGCCATTCTGCCTGTCACAGAAAACAGCAACTCTTATCGTTTGCATACTCACTGATGATGTACGCATGTTGAAGTAACACTGACATTCGACCATGTCTCTAGGTGCTTCACTTTTTTTAGTCAGGCAGGGTATATTCATTTTCAAAAGAAGTTACTGTTTCTCCATAGCCTTACATCCATGACTTCTCACATATAACATTGAGGACTGATTACAAGAGTGGCCAAAAAAGCAGCCATACCACATCATCTCAGCTGTGTGCTCACCTAGATAACCAGTGACATATGCACCACTTATACATTGACGTGGAAGTTTATGTTACCACCATATAGAATCACTGACTATGATTACCAAGGACGTGTAGCCAGAGTGTACTTAATTTATTGAAGTATCATTTAGAAGATGTGTTAAGACAGTGTGTGCTCTGTATGTGATTATGAGATGATGTCCTATGACTATCGCAAGATATGGAGGAGAAATCACTCTCAAATGCAGTAAACCCAATTTACATGAGGAACATCAAGTTAGCGAATATTTTGAGAAGCAGAATGTTCAAACAATTAGGGACCAAGAAAGTCCAAGCAGGCTCTGTATTTTCAAGAAAAGAAAATGTGGACTGCTCATGCTGCTTCAATTTCCTGAAATCCAGTATTTTCTAAGCAGGCTCTAGAGACAATAGACTAGATTCTGATTTAGCAGTTTATTTTTTTACTCATACATGATCATCAGATATTATGCTTTCAGAAAACTGTTTCCACAATACATATTTAAACACACTATTATCCACAGTATGTCGCATATCTGTGATACTAATTGAGTTTAAGTATACAGTTTTTCCCTAGGATATCATTCATTTTGTTAATGTCTTCAGATTTTCATGTGTTTCTTAATTTATTAAAGACACTGTGTTTCTTAAATTGATTTTAATTAGAGCAGACCTGTTCCTGCGTACCTATAGCTCCAGCCTAGTGCTTCATAGGTAGTTTTAGCAGATGTCTTGCAGTTTTCTTGCAGGCATATTCCTTGCAGTACTAATGCACTTTATTCCTCGGATCATTTCACTACAATGTTGTTTTCTAAGTTTACTCATAGTGGATGCATTCAAAGCCAGATTATTTTAATAATGTAAAATCCTCAAAAATTTAAAGTTCTTAGGTATTCATTTTTGTTGCCATGTGTGCATTTTTGTTACAAAATGTCCTAGAATGCTCATTTAGGAAACAGATACCTGATCTTACAGCAAACACACACACACACACACACACACACACACACACACACACACACATGGCGCTCGCATTAAAACAAATAAGTAAGAAATCTGCATGACCACTTCAGCAAGCGAAAGAGCTTATTCTTCATTCAGTGTGTGTATGACCATAAAATCAAAGAGATGTGTAGCTGCAGCTGGAACACATATCCTGACTGTCTCTCTTATTTTGGTTAGTGTATTTTTGGAAAACACTTTTTACTTTGAGTCATATCTCATTCCTTTTCTATTTATGAAAATTTTAACTGTGATAACTTTATTTAGCAGTACGAAGAATCGTGCACATTCCATTTCCTGTCTATTGTTTCAAGAAACATGTCATAAATATAGCACTCTCTGTGGTTATGTTTGCAGCTGTTACGGTTGCCAGCTTTCCATCATGTTGTTACCTATAGTTTACTAACTGCACTTGATGATTAATAGTAAAATTCTGTTGGGATGTGCCATATTATGAAATTACTTAGTTTCTCACATAACATCTTTAATAATCATCGATAATCAGCAGAATTTCGATGGTAGCACCTGTAACAAGCTGCTCAATTAACGTTACATATCTCTCTCTCATCTTCGTCATGCTGGACAGTGGCTACTTTCCGGAAGGGAGTTCGTGCCGTGCAGATGGTAGGGAGAGCAAGTATGTATCCCTCTCATTTCATGTCACTGTTTTCGTACAACATTTGTCATACTAGCACTCTGATACTTTGTACCTGTTTCCCTGTGTTAATCATAATAGTAAGTGTAGATAGGTTTTTTCCTGGTATCTATTAAATCTGAAACTCTTTATTTCTTTTTATATAGTACATTGCATCTCATAAGATAAACATTAAAAATTACTGGTAAAAACAACTGAATGTCTGATGTTTTAGTAGATCTTCAAACAAACTAGTTGGTTCAGTATTTTTATTGGCTAGACTCTGGGTTTGATTACAATCTATGTAATTAGAATTACCTTTAGACTGTCCTTAATCTTCTGAGTGCTAGTATGAAGTAGTGCATCCCACTCAGGTGGGAGGCATCTGAGTTCCCTGATATTTAAATCATATATTTCCAATGGTTATTTAAAATACTGAAAAAGTAAATGAGTTAAAATCTGATTTAAACATATTTACCAACATCTGTACTTTTTAATATCGTATTATTTGAAAATCTGGAGGTAAAATGCAGTCTTCTGTTTTCTGTGTATAGCTTTACAATGCAAAGTGTTAATAAATATTACTATTTATGATGTAACAATTAAATATTTGGCCAATTTGAACCAAATGGATATTTGTGGACTGCCACAACTTGGATGAAGTACTAATAGTAAACAAACAGATGTAGCAAATGCTTTGTGGAAAGTTATTTGTTATGATGGGACTTCAAAAGATGCCTCATCAACAAATCCTAAATGACATGATGAAACTTTTCATTTTACACACATCTGGTATTATAGTGAACTTGTTCATTCTAGTAACAATATAATGGATACTTTATGATGCAGCAGTGACACTCTCACAAAGAAAATAACATTCAGAAACAAAATATAATCAGATCGTCTTTTGTCTGGTCTCTATAAACATGATAAAAAATTATAAAACTAAAAATATCAGTTATGTTGAAACAACACATGATGCCATTGTATATCCTTTTGTTGTTATTATCTTCTGATAACTGCAAAATTTTGTATGTTACAAACTGTGTTATTATACCCCCATGGGATATATTTGTTCACTATAAATTCTGTGACATTCAGCATTATATTATGGTACTTATATATACTGGAATATTAAGTACAGATGTTGGGACTATTAATGATATGGAATATTCAGTAAGAAAAGATTTGGTACATGATAGAAAAAATTGAATTACTTATAATTCCTATTAAGGTGTCAGTGTGCAGCTGACTAAATAAATGTGTATTTTGTTTGGCAGTCATTTACAGTATAGTCGACAACTTAAGGGCAACTCAGATGCCATTTTTCCAATGTGATAGAAGACAGTTTCAGAATAAGTAATATGATCACACATCACTGTGTAGAATTAGTCCAGTTTTTAATCATCATGGTGTGATCATAGCAACATAGTTTCTATGTGTCCATAGTTGATCATGTCTGTGTTATTACAATATAAAATGTATTAAAGAATGTTTGTTGTCAGTTAAATGTGCGCATGGATTCAAGAGTTTAAGTGCTTTTATCTGTGTATCTCATATGAAGATTAGTGTTGTGATGGTGTTAAATGCTAGCACTGGATAACATAAGCTACTGTATATAAAAAAGGTATAGGGGATTGTTGTATTTGCATTAAAATAATTATGCTATGAGTTAAAGTTATGATTTAGGGAAGAAATGGTGTTGTCATTGATTACATCTCTGCCATAATACAATGATGATGTAATGTAAAAGTAAAGAATAATATGAGAGAAGGAAAGTTGCTACTCGCTATACAGAGGAGATGCTGAGCGGCGATAGGCACAATAAAAAGATTCACACAATCATAGCTTTCAGCCATTAAGGCCTTTGTCAGCAGTAGACACACATACACACACGCACACACACACTCACACAAGCACAGCTTGCACACGCATCTGCAGTCTCAGAGAGCTGAAACTACACTGCGATCAGCAGCACCAGTGCATGATGGGAGTGGTGGTTGGGTGGGGCAGGGATAGTATGGTGGGAGTGGCAGACAGTGAAGTGTTGCAGTTTAGACAGAGGGTAGGAGAGAACGTGCGGAAGGGGGGGGGGGGGGGGTAAGTAGCAGGAAGGGGAGAAATAAAAATAAAACAAATTAAAAGACTGGGTGTGGCTGTGAAATGACAGATGTGTAGTGCTGGAATGGGAACAGGTAGGGGGCTGGATGGGTGAGGACAGTGACTAACATAGGTTGAGGCCAGGATGGTTACGGGAACGTAGGATGTATTGCAGGGAAAGTTCCCACCTGCACAATTCAGAAAGGCTGGTGTTGGTGGGATGGATCCATATGGCACAGGCCGTGAAGCAGATGAGGGGTATCATGTTTGGCAGTGCGTTCATCTACAGAGTGGTCCACTTGTTTTTTGGCCACAGTTTGTCGGTGGCCGTTCATGTGGACAGACAGCTGTTGGTTGTCATACCTACATAGAATGCAGCACAGTGGTTGCAACTTAGCTTGTAGATCACGTGACTGGTTTCACAGGTAGCTCTGCCTTTGATGTGATAGGTAATGTTAGTGACCGGACTGGAGTAGGTGGTGGTAGGATGTTGTATGGGACAGGTATTGCATCTAGGTCTATTACAGGGGTATGAGCCATGAGGTAAGGGATTGGGAAGAGGGGTTGTGTAAGGATGGATGAGTATATTGTGTAGGTTCGGTAGATGGTGGAATACCACGGTAGGAGGGATGGGTAGCATAGTGGGTAGGACATTTCTCATTTCAGGGCACGATGAGGGATATTCGAAACCCTGGCAGAGAATGTAATTCAGTTGCTCCAGTCTCGGATGGTACTGAGTTAAGAGGGGAATGCTCCTCTGTGGCTGGACTGTGGGATTTGGGAGGTGTTGGGAGACTGGAAAGATAAGGCACGGGAGATTTGTTTTTGTACATGGATGGGAGGATAATTACGGTCAGTGAAAGCTTCAGTGAGACCCTTGGTATATTTAGAGAGGAACTGCTCGTCACTGCAGATGCGACGACCAAGGGTGGCTAGGCTGTACGGAAGGGACTTCTTGGTATGAAACAGGTTTCAGCTGTCAAAGTGGAGGTATTGCTGTTTGTTAGTAGGTTTGATATGGAAGGAGGTACTGATGTGGCCATCTCTGAGGTGGTGGTCAACATCTAGGAAGGTGGCTTGTTGGGTTGAGCAGGACCAGGTGAATCAAATGGGGCGAAGTTGTTGAGGTTCTGGGGGAATGTGAATAAGGTGTCCTCACCTTTAACCCAGATAGCAAAGATGTAATCAGTGAATCTGAACCAGACGAGGGGTTTAGGATTCTGGGTTTTTAGTAAGGATTCCTCTAGATGGCCCATGAATAGGTTAGCATAGGATGGTGCCATGCGGGTGCCCATAGCCATACCATGGATTTGTTTGTAGGTAATGCCTTCAAAGGAGAAGTAATTGTGGGTGAGGATATAGTTGGTCATGGAAACTAGGAAGGAGGTTGTTGATTTGGAATCCATAGGGCATCTGGAAAGGTAGTATTTGATTGCAGTAAGGCCATGGGCATTAAGAATGTTAGTGTGTATTATACAAGTGAGTATTATACAAGTATTATACAAGATGTTCAATAGAATGTCCCCTATTCATTGAAGATTGTATCAGCCAAAACAAAACAAAAACTTACATAAACATATGTCTGGAAAGAAATACTTGGTGCAATTTGGTCAATTTTATTTGTGTCAATAATCAGTCATGTAGCCTGTCTTTTTGTTGACTTTTATAGCTCATTTCTTCTTGGTTTTGCTAGTCTCTGATTTAAGTCCCCCAACTAAGATGCTGTTGTCAGACATAGCACTTAATATGAAATTCGCTATTTGGTATCCCAGTCTGACTATTTAGGGGCCTGCCAGAGGGCATGGACATAGACAACAGCTGGTAGGTGGTGCCCCTAAAACTGGTGACCACTGCCACTGCACTGTGCACAGGCCATGCCTGCCTATCAGCACTCACGGAGGCCCTATAAAGCCTGCAGTGCAGGGGCTCAGAAGTCAGCTGTGTTCCGACTGTGCTTGTGTTCTATACCCTACGCATCGCTGTTGGTTCTTGGAATATTGCTACATCTTGATCCTCCATCTGGTTTATTCTACTGACTTGTCCACTGCCTTATCCATTCATGGTGGTTGTTGTCATCATTGCTGTATCCATTAGTGGTTGTTGTTGTCCTTGTTGTCATCCATAGCTGGGTTTGGTTGACTCAGTGTCGTTGCTCTCAGCTGGTCAGCCTGTGGCTCCAAATCTGATTCTGGTTGCTAGAATTGGTGATGTGGTAAAAGGTTAATGGATTACCAACATGAAACTTGACTTGTACAACTAATGGAACAGCAACAGCAACAGAAATTCCATCACCAGTTCTGGCAACAGACAGATATTTCATGTCAGAAAATTCAGCTGCTGTCCGACTGATTGCAGGTCCAAGGTTCACAACCTTTCCTGACTGTGGTCACTTGGCAGACAGAGACCCATCCACCCGCGTCCCAACTGTTTAATGACACCACGGAGGATTGAGACATGTATTTTCAGCAGCAGAAACAGCACTCTGCTGCTTTTTCAATTTTAGATGATGCACTTCAATGGTTGGTTTTCCTTTCTTGAGCTTCCCCAGAGATGTTTTTCCTACTTATGAAGTTGTCTCCTCTCTCAAAGCCAGCTACACTCACTTTCGAGGAAATGTGTTTGTTGCTGTCTACCTATTATTCACAACAGTTCCACATGGTCGCTTTGTGCCTCGAGTTCCATCAGTACCATGTGAAACAGCAGGTCAGTCTTCTAGATCATGGGTGATGGATTTGCAAGGTCTGAGCTTTTTATTACAATTTTACCTGTGCCAACCCGTCTTGCAAAACCTCATATGCCAATTCCCAGATCTGTGATGCAGTGGTCGAATTGGCTCGGACCCGATCCAGAAGTTAGCACTGCAGCCCTCAAGCTCGACAGTCCTTCCTTGGATGACGTACTGAAAACTGCCCACTATTTTGAGATAGCGTATGTAGCGAATGAACGTCTTACTGCCCACCTCCAGATCGCTGTGGTTCAGCCACCGCTGCAATGTCAAAATTATTGGCAGCCTTCTTCCAACAGTGGCGTCATGATTCGTCACTTTCAGATGTGCCAATGACTTCTGAGGAGCTAGTCCAGCCTCTTTGGCACACCCAGCCAGGTCTGCCTTATTGTCCTGACTATTTTGTGAGGCAGACTGCCCTGATCATGCACCTGTTGTGGTAAGGATGGGCATCTCTATACTGTCTGCTGTCTGCCTATTCCTACCTTGCTTTATGGGATGGTCCATGAACGTCAGGCCATCATTCCACATGGCAATCCTTGTGTCCTCAAGTTGTTTATTGATCTCATGATTGCTCATTAGGTTGTTCATTTCCGTGTCAACACGGGAGTGACAGTTTCGCTGGTCAACCTCCCAACATACACTCGTCTGGGTTACCCAGTGTTGGCCATACCCTCTTGCAATTTGGTTGCATGTCGTGGCAGCTCTATTACCCTCAGAGGTCAATTCACCACTAAGACTACATACAAGATGGTTAAATGCCTGTTAATGCTGGATGTTGTCAACAGTCATTCTGCTGGCAATGTATTTGGCCTGGATACTTTCTCACTGTTTGGCTTCTCCATCATGGATTAAGTTCAGTTCATCTCTGACATGGTTCCCTTCCAGGAAGTTGGCGACCTTTGTGCCTCTTTTGTGTCTCTGTTTGATCCTGGCTTGGTGTGCACCATTGATTTTGAGGCACATATTTCTTTACATCCAGATGTGGTGCCCCATTTCTGTCGTGCATGTCCTCTTTTAGTTTCCATACAGATGGTTATTAAGCCTGAACTCGATCACTTCAAGGTGCTGGGGTCTTCAAGCCACCCGAAACTAGTGCTTAGGCTTCACCTCTGGTCATAGAACCAAAATGATTCCCTCTGGCGTTGTGGTCATTTTAAGTTGATGATCAATACCCAAGCTCTGGTGGAATCCTACCCCATACCACATCAAGAGGACCTCCTCACAAACCTTGTTGGAGATGAATGTTTTTCTAAAATATATGATCCTGATGCTTTACCTACAAATCCCACTAGATGAGGAATTTGCAACGCATTGTTGTCATCAGTACGCCTTTTGGCATATACAAATACAGGCATTTTCCTTTTGGTTTTTGGAATCTCTTCTGCTCCAACAATCTTCCAGAGATACCTGGAACAGTTAAACATGTCCATCCCAGCTTCTACCAATTACCTGGATGATTAACTGTTGCAGGTACTACTGACAAGACTATCTGCATAACCTAAATACCTTCTTCACTGCATTGTGTGATGCAGGGCTCAAGTCCCATCTGCACAAATGTCAGTTTTTCCAGGACCAAGTGGGTTACATGGGCCACTTGATCACCAAATGTGGGATTTAGTCCACTGACCATAATGTTTCTGCTATTGCTCTCTCCTGCATCCCCAAAACCTCCAGCAGTTGCAGGCTATTTTCTGGAAAGTGAATTATTATTCTACGTTCCTACCACAGGGTGCACACATTATGCATCCACCCAACCAGTTGTGGAAGGAAGTCATTCCATTTCAGTGATCGGTGGCCTCTGAACAGTCCCTCACATAGCTGAAGTGCATGTTACAATCTGCACCCAGCCTTACCCACTTTTCCCTGTTTTTGCTGTGGACACTTCGCCCTGTGGCATTGGTGCAGTGCTGGCACACCATAATGATGATGATACAGAGCAGTCCATCACCTATGTATCCAAAACATTGACGCTTGCCCAATGCAATTACTCCCAGATTGAGAAAAAAGCATTGGTGGTCATCTTGGGCATGAAGAAATTTCACGTGTACCTATTTGGGTCCCAGTTTACAATCATTACAGACCATAAACCACTCATAGCACTCTTCAGGCCACACTTTCGGCTTCCAGAGCGGATAGCCCAGAGGCTCCAGCATTGGGTTCTTTTTCTTAGCTCCTACAACTACACCACCAATCACAAGCCTACTGTGCAACATGCAAATGCAGATGCCTTCTGATGTTTATCCTCAGGACCAGACCGAGTGTTTAACCAACTGGAACTCTCCTGTTTTCATACTGATGTGGAGTGACAACACACCTTAGATGGATTTCCTATTACCGCTACTCACTTGGCAGCAGCTACACGCTGTGGCCCAATCTTGTGGCGTGTCATGCACTGTATTCTCCATGGATGGCACACTTGTTTTGTGTAGTCAGCTGCTCCTGAGCTCCCAGCCTGAGCTCACTTCTCTCATCATTTGTCCATCTCCAATGTGCTCCTGCTGGATGCAGAGGCAGGTTCCCATAATATTGTCATCCCGCCTACCTTATGAACTCACGTCATGGAACGCCTCCATTGCGGACACTGGGGTATGTCTTGGATAAAAGCCCTTGCCAGATGATGCGTCTACCGGCCTGGACTGAACAAGGATGTGGAGTCTATGGTGCACTGCTGTTATGCCTGTGCTCAGCATCAGGCTCCTCCACTCCAGTCTTTCTCTCTCTGGCCTACTCCCTGTCGCCCTTGGTACCGCATTCGTCTAGATTTTGCTGGCCTCTTCATTGGTTTGATGTGGCTTGATGCCTTGTATGCTTATTCAGACTACCCTTACTTGGCCAGCATCTCGTCCACCACCACAGTGGCCACGCTCAATGCCCTTCTGCAGATTTTCACCATTGAAGGGATTCCCCACGCCATTGTCACTGATAATGGCCCCCAGTTCACTTCTACAGGTTTCGAACAGTTCTGCACTGCTAATCCCCTCAAACACCTCTGTAGCCCTTTGTTTCATCCTTCCTCCAAATGGCATAGTGTAACGGATGGTGCACACATTTAAGAAACAAATGTTGATGGCTGTGGGTGCAGCACTCATGATGTCCCTGAGCACCTGAAAGTCCACCCCTGTCCATGAGCACAGCCCTGCAAAACTTCTTCACAGTTGTCAACTGTGTACTCTCCTCCACCTCTCGGCACCTGAGATCCGACACTCTGGTTGATACCCTCCTAGTTCAGCTGTTTGGGCACATTCCTATGGGCAAAACACTTATGGATGCCAGTTATGGTGGTGGCCACTCATGAGCAGTGACTTACAATGGTTAATACCCCGAGAGGTTTGGATTATCAGCACATGAATGAAGTCCATTCCCACCTCCAGCAGTATCACTTGGAGTTGGCCTCCCTTCCTTAACACATCCCTCCACCTCATGGGACACTTTGCACTCCAGGACTTTGTCAGCAGATCCCGTGGGCATGGATACAGATGTTGAGCCATCACCATTGCCTCTATCTGCTCCACAGTCATCCATTACACTGCATTTCCCCAGTGCAGTGCCTGATGTCCTGTGTTTCTTCTCCCAGCTGGCAGCTTCCACTGACACGATGCCACCTGCTCATCTCTCTAAACGTTGGGCAGGGTGCTTCAGGCCCAATGTGCCCATTTTGGGGGGGGGGGGGGGGGATCTGGTATTCCAGTCTGACAATTTGGATGGTCCACCAGAGTGAATAGACATAGACGGCAGCTGCTAGGCAGCACCCCAATATCTGCTGAGCACTACTGTCATTGACACAGTGCTGTGCATGGGCCACACCTGCCATGCCAGTCTATCGGCAGTTATGGAGGCCTATAAAGCCTGCAGTGCAGCGGCTTGGAAGCAATTTGTGTTTTGAGTGCTCTCTTATGTTCTATACCATATGCATTATAGTTGGGTCTTGAATCTTGCTACATCTTGACCCTCTATCTGGTTTATTCTATCGACTTGTCTACTGCCACGTCTGTTCATGGTTGTTGTTGTTGTTGTTTTCATAGCCATACTCGTTCATGGTGGTTTTTGTCCTTGTTGTTCTCCATTGCTGTCATTCTGTGGGTTTGCGCGACTCACCATCGGTGCCCTCAGTGGCTCCAGATCTGATTCCAGGTAATAGATCCTATGTTCCTTTTGAGTTTCTCTGGAGTCAGAGTAATAGAGTTTTTGTGTAGTATGAACAACTGTGATGTGGTAAACAAATTCCTGTTGTTCCATCCAGCAAATTGCAGATGTGGTACTCTGCTAGGCTTTAGCCAATGGCTTTAATTGAGAGCCACACATTTTATATACTGAACAACATCCCCAATGCCACATTCCATCTGAAAAGGAAGTTCAGTGGATTGTTTCAGTAACTTGCAGACATGGGATTACCACAAAAAGCATGAGGTATTCTGCAATTTTCATGCTGGATGTGAAGAAGCTAATGTTGCAACTGCTTGTTGTTGTGGTCTTCAGTCCTGAGACTGGTTTGATGCAGCTCTCCATGCTATTGTATCCTGTGCAAGCTTCTTAATATCCCAGTACGTACTGCAGCCTACATCCTTCTGAATCTGCTTAGTGTATTCATCTCTTGGTCTCCCTATACAATTTTCACCCTCCAGGCTGCCCTCCAATACTAAATTGGTGATCCCTTGATGCGTCAGAACATGACCAAACAACTGATCCCTTCTTCTAGTCAAGTTGTGCCACAAACTCCTCTTCTCCACAATCCAATTCAATACCTCCTCATTAGTTGTGTGATCTGCCCATCTAATCTTCAGCATTCTTCTGCAGCACCACATTTCGAAAGGTTCTATTCTCTTCTTGTCCAAACTATTTATCATCCATGTTTCACTTCCATACATGGCTACACTCCATACAAATACTTTCAGAAATGGCTTCCTGACACTTAAATCTACACTCGGTGTTAACAAATTTCTCTTCTTCAGAAACGCTTTCCTTCCCATTGCCAGTCTACATTTTATATCCTCTCTACTTTGACCATCATCAGTTATTTTGCTCCCCAAATAGCAAAACTCCTTTACTACTCTAAGTGTCTCATTTCCTAATCTAATTCTCTCAGCATCACCCGACTTAATTCGAGTACATTCAATTATCCTCTCTTTGCTTTTGTTGATGTTCATCTTACATCCTCCCTTCAAGACACTGTCCATTCCTTTCAACTGCTCTTCCAAGTCCTTTGCTGTCTCTGACAGAATTACAATGTCATCGGCGAACCTTAAAGTTTTTATTTCTTTTCCATGGATTTTAATACCTACTCCAAATTTTTCTTTTGTTTCCTTTACTGCTTGCTCAATATGCAGATTGAATAACATCGGGGAGAGGCTACAACCCTGTCTCACTCCCTTCCCAACCACTGCTTCCCTTTCATGTTCCTCGACTCTTGTAACTGCCATCTGATTTCTGTACAAATTGTAAATAGCACTTTGCTCCCTGTATTTTACCCCTGTGACCTTCAGAATTTGAAAAAGAGTATTCTAGTCAACATTGTCAAAAGCTTTCTCTAAGTCTACAAATGCTAGAAACGTAGGTTTGCCTGTTCTTAATCTAGCTTCTAAGATAAGTTGTAGGGTCAAGATTGCCTCAAGTGTTCCCATATTTTTATGGAATCCAAACTGATCTTCCCGGAGGTCGGCTTCTACCAGTTTTTTTTCCATTCTTCTGTAAAGAACTTGCGTTAGTATTTTGCAGCCGTGACTTATTAAAGTGATAGTTTGATAATTTTCACATCTGTCAGTGCCTGCTTTGTTTGGGATTTCGCCTGTCTCATACGTTTTGCTCACCAGGTGGTAGAGTTTTGTCAGAACTGGCTCTCCCAAGGCTGTCAGTAGTTCTGCTGGAATGTTGTCTACTCCTGGGGCCTTGTTTCAATTTAGGTCTTTCAGTGCTCAACCAAAAAAATATGGCTCTGAGCACTATGAGACTTAACATTGGTGGTCATCAGTCCCCTAGAACTTAAAACTACTTAAACCTCACTAACCTAAGGACATCACACACATCCATGCCCGAGGCAAGACTCGAACCTACAACCGTAGCGGTCACACGGTTCCAGAGTGAAGCGCCCAGAACCGCACGGCCACACCGGCCGGCACTCTATCAAACTCTCCCATTTCATCTTCATCTACATCCTCTTCCCTGTCTATAACATTGCCCTCAAGTACATCACCCTTGTTAGTCCCTCTATATGCTCCTTCCACCTTTCTGCTTTCCTTCTTTGCTTAGAACTGGGTTTTCATCTGAGCTCTTGATATTCATACAAGTGGTTCTCTTTTCTCGAAAGATCTCTCCAGTATCTATCTTGCCCCTAGTGAGATAAGCCTCTACATCCACACATTTGTCCTCTATCCGTGCCTACTTAGCCATTTTGAACTTCCTGTCAGTCTCATTTTTGAGACGTTTGTATTGCTTTGTGCCTGTTTCATTTACTGCATTTTTATATTTTCTCCTTTCATCAATTAAATTCAATATTTCTTCTGTCACCCAAGGATTTCTACTAGCCCTCGTCTTTTTACCTACTTGATCCTTTGCTACCTTCACTACTTCATCCCTAAAAGTTACCCATTCTTCTTCTACTGTATTTCTTTCCCCCATTCTTGTCAATTGTTTCCTTATGCTCCCCCTGAAACTCTCTACAACCTCTGGTTTAGTCAGATTATCCAGGTCCCATCTCCTTAAATTCCCACTTTTTTTTCAGTTTCTTCAATTTTAATCTACAGTTCACAACCGATAGATTGTTGTCAGAGTCCACATCTGCCCCTGAAAATGTCTTACAATTTAGAACCTGTTTCCTGAATCTCAGTCTTACCATTATATAATCTATCTGAAACCTGTCAGTATCTCCAGGCTTCTTCCATGTATACAACCTTCTTTTATGATTCTTGAACCAAGTGTTAGCTATGATTAAGTTGTGCTCTGTGCAGAATTCTACCACACGGCTTCCTTTATCATTTCTTACCCCCAATCCATATTCACCTTCTACGTTTCCTTTTCTTCCTTTTCCTACAGTTGAATTCCAGTCACCCATGACTACTAAATTTTCGTCTCCCTTCACTATTTGAATAATTTCTTTTATCTCATCATACATTTCTTCAATTTCTTCATCATCTGCAGAGCTAGTTGGCATATAAAATTGTACTACTGTAGTAGGCGTGGGCTTTGTGTCTATCTTGGCCACAATAATGCATTCACTATGTTGTTTGTAGTAGCTTCCCCGAACTCCTATTTTTTTATTCATTATTAAACCTACTGCTGCATTACCCCTATTTGATTTTGTATTTATAACCCTGTATTCACCTGACCATAAGTCTTGTTCCTCCTGACACTTAACTTCGCTAATTCCCACTATATCTACTTTAACCTATCCATATCCCTTTTTAAATTTTCCGACCTACCAGCCTGATTAAGGTATCTGACATTCCACGCTCTGATCCGTAGAATGCCAGTTTTCTTTCTTCTGATAACGATGTCCTCTTGAGTAGTCCCCACCCAGAGATCCGAATGGCGGACTATTTTACCTCCGGAATATTTTACCCTAGAGGACGCCATCGTCGTTTATCCATACAATAAAGCTGCATGCCCTCAGGAAAAATTACGGCTGTAGTTTCCCCTTGCTTTCAGCCATTCGCAGTACCAGCACAGCAAGGCCAGTTTGGTTAGTGTTACAAGGCCAGATCAGTCAATCATCCGGACTGTTGCCCCTGCAACTACTGAAAAGGCTGATGCCCCTCTTCAGGAACCATACGTTTGTCTGGCGTCTCAACACATACCCCTCCATTGTGGTTGCACCTATGGTACGGCTATCTGTATCGCTGAGGCACACAAGCCTCCCCAACAACGGCAAGGTCTATGGTTCATGGGGGTTGATGTTGCAACTAGTAGAATATAATCCTAAAACAAGTGTGCAAAGACCTTGGGTGGTCGTTTTGCAAGACTTGTAACTTTACCCAATTCACTTAACACCATGTGTCTTCGGTCACAAGATGAACTTATCGGCATACAGTTCTGCTAGTGGATTCTAAGTGCTTGAGGCATGCTGAAGATCCACAATTTACCACTTGAATTTTATTTGCAGATGAGGTGGAATTCACACAGAGTGGGATACTAAATTATTCTATTAAACATGGGTCGACAGATTCAAATTCTCAGATGGTCGTGGAAGCAAGGCATCAGGTATGCTTTATTTACTATCAATGTGTGCCGATGAATTGTGGGCAGTAGCCTTATAGAATGATTGATATATTTAGACTTACAGGAAGATATACATTACCAGAAAAAGTAACAGGTGTTATTTACCACTAATTTCTGTATCAGAAATTACTTATGTTACTGTTTTCTAATCTTTGCACCACAGTATCTATCACAAATGTTTAATGAGCAATGGACTGATTGAGGATGTCCACTGTCACAGCCCTTTCATTCATTTGACCTTAAATCTCTCAGATATCTTGCTTTGGGGACATTAAAAAGCATTGGTGTATTTCAACCCATCAATAACTAGCATGCATTCCAAGGGAATATGTTCATAGCAAGTGAACAAAACCAAAGGCAGATAGGCATTTTTCACAAGTTCATGATTAATTCATGCGAGAGGCTGAAGGATGTGCAAGAATGAGTTGTAATCATGTTAAGCATCTCTGGTAGAGTCAACAGAGAAATGGTTACAAGTGGCAAAATTTTTCATATCTCAACAACTATTTGTTTATATTAAAAACAAAGATTCCAAGACTTACCAAGTGGGAAAGCACCAGCAGACAGGCACAATGAACAAAACACAGAAACACATACACAGAATTACTAGCTTTTGCAACCAATGGTTGCTTCTTCAGGAAAGAGGGAAGGAGAGGGAAAGACGAAAGGATGTGGGTTTTAAGGGAGAGGGTAAGGAGTCATTCCAATCCCGGGAGCGGAAAGACTTCCCTTAGGGGAAAAAAAGGACAGGTGTACACTCGCACACACACACATATCCATTCGCACATACACAGACACAAGCAGTCTGCGAAAGCTAGTAATTCTGTGTGTGTGTTTGTGTGTTTTGTTCATTGTGCCTGTCTGCCGGCGCTTTCCCATTTGGTAAGTCTTGGAATCTTTGTTTTTAATATATTTTTCCCATGTGGAAGTTTCTTTCTATTTTATTTACAACTATTTGTTTATGGATGTATGTTAATGTTCCTTTTTTCTAATTTTAATCTCTACTAAACCAGTCTCATCTGAGAATTTGGGACACAATTTTCAAACATCATCTACAATTTGTTTATGAAATCAGGTTTACCTTACACCGATCATGTCACTGCATACATAAAAGCAATGAAACTAATAATGTTTACATTAAAGCTAACTGTGTTGGGTAGCATTTGTAAGTACTAATTTTGTAAACTTATGATCATCCAAAAACTTCGTCGCACAGACAGCAGCTTTCCTGACCTAGGTCATAATGCATCTCCTGGAGCCAGATAGTCTTGATTATAACTTTTGTTTTTTCTGCTGACATATTTCTAAACAACATGAATATTTTTTATGATATATAAATAATTTAATACTTTAGGAGAACACTTACCAAACAGTAATAGCATTGAATTATCAACAGGTACACAAAAAGAATGAAAACTTGCTAGCTATCAGACAAATATTTTAATGAGGTAGAGAACACATACAATGTGTGAGCACATGTTACCAACAATCAACCCCCATGCCCCCGCCTCTTCCCCCACATCCTCTCATCCTCGCCACCTGAAACATACACTTGCTGGCTGGACACATAATGCCAAATATTGCCAAATGAAAAGTTTTCAGTTCGGCTGGTGAACTGTGGTGAGAGGTTGTGTTGGGTGGAATGAGCAGAGGGAGAAAGTGGTCGGAAGTGGGAGGAGGGTAGCTGGCATCTTGGAGGGATGGAGGGATCATGTGCATGATAGGAATGCAGGAGGAAGAATCAGCAGGGGCACAGGATAGGAATGTGACACATGAGCACTGGAGCTGGTGAGTCTGTGCAGTGCAAAATGACAATGATGTAATTGTATAGATTTGCAGGAGTTGACAGGGTGGAGGAGGGGGAGACTTAAAATAAGGGAAAGGGGGGAGGGAGTGAATGAGGTTCTTTAGCAGGGACTGAGACCAGGAGGACTGGAGTGAAAGATGTGTTGCAAGGATAAAATGTTTTGATAGACAGGCATAAACCCCCCCCCCCCCAACCTAATCTGCAGTCAGACTGCCTCACCATAGATTAGATTAGATTAGATTAGATTAGATCATCACAAGCTCTTAATTCTCCCAGCACCTTCAAGAACTGAATGTGAAGGAGCACATCCTCATCACCCAGTTTCTCTCTGGACTACCTAGAACAACTGAACGTCATCCTTTGCTGGGCATTTGACTACCGATTATCATGGTTCAAATGGCTCTGAGCACTATGGGTCTCAACTGCTTAGGTCATCTGTCCCCTAGAACTTAGAACTACTTAAACCTAACTAACCTAAGGACATCACACACATCCATGCCCGAGGCAGGATTCGAACCTGCGACCGTAGCAGTCGCACTATTATCATGCATGATAAGGAGAGCATCCTACCCATGATCCTTCCCACCCCTCCTAAAGTGATTCATTGTCTTCCTCCCAATCTTTACAATGTCGTGGTCCATTCTATACCACTTTCACTCCCAGCATTTTACCCCACGGATCATATCCCTGTGGAAGACCCAGGTGCAAGACCATCCCAACTCACCCACATAGTATGTGATTATCTAATCCTCTCACGGTCTTATCCTATCCCATGAGAGGCAAGGCAACCTGTGAAAGTTGGAATGCCCAGTACCAACTCCACTGCACATTATGAACATAATTTTATGTTGGCATGACCATTAACCATCTGTCCACCAGAAATGAATGAGCATTGCCAAATATGGACAGGAGGACTGTTGACCACCCAACAATGGAACATGCTGCTGAGCACAACGTACTAGAGTCCAACCTACACTTTCTGTAGCCTTTCCCATGACAGAACTATGCAGACATGAGTTATCCTGTAAACACAGCATATGTTCCACCATCCTCATGGCCTCAGTCTCTGCTAATACACTGCACCCACCCCCCTTATTCAACAGTCTTACTCTCCTCTGCCCTAGTACCCCAACCCAATCCATAGCTTTTAGTCACCATCATTAAAGCATTCACCCAAGTTTTCATTCTTTTTTTGTGTGCCTATCAGTGACTGAATATTTTTATTGTTTGGTGAGTGTTCCCCTCCCCCCCCCCCCCCCCCCCCAAATTAATTACATTCTCCCAGAACTTTCCTGAGCATATTTAACCATGTGATATGTAGACAATTAGTAGAATGAAACTGTTTTGAATTGTTTCTCTCTGAACACCTGGTTGTGCATTTTTCATGTCTCCTAGACTTATTGTTATTATTTTTTATGTTAGGAAAGGGTATAGTAAATCAAACAAAATTTAATTGTAAACTTAATTTTGGGGACAATGATTACTCCTCATGTATGTTGTGTTACTGAGTCAGGACTGTAGTATTTGTACATTGGTTGTTGAAACTGCTGAAAGAAGTAGCACATGAAGTATTCATGCACTATAATCAGCAGCAGTTTTGTTCATGGCTGCAGCTGCTGAAAATTGACAGTTGTATGTTATAACACCTGTTAACTACTATTATCCTTGATCAAACACCTTGAGTCTGACTAAATGCAACACAACAGTCAGTTCTTCAGTCTGTTTTGTTGCTGTGGTAGTGTACCTCTCTGTGACATTCTCTCTCTTATGCTGAAGAGCAGCATCAAAGAAATCATCACTGAAAACATGAAACTATCGAAATAGTTAGGCAAATATGTATCTGCAACTGTTTTCATATAGTGCAAGTACTTTGTCCATTGGTTGGTGAAGCATGTTGATATTATTGTTACATTTATTTTATTTCTAGATCGAGGTCCCATATTATATCAATGACAACACTAGTTCTTTAAAGTTATTGACTTTGACATATGAAAAAGATCTGTTTTTTCTGAAAGAGCATTTCTAGTTAAATACTTTAGAGTAATCTTGATTTTTACTGATTCATGTTGCTAGCATCTCGTAATCACAACAGTAATTTAAATAATGTTGACATGGTTGTGGCATCCTTATTTTTATAAAGTTTCTTGTGATTCAGATATGCTACTTGCAGAATGTTTCAATTCATCTGTAGTCCAATTCATTTCTAATTTCCAGGTTCTCTCATAAAATGTCTGTTTATCATTACAGTTATTGTTTTTAACTTCTAGCATAAACTTTTTAGTTATGTGACATACTCTTCTTTTTCTGATATTGCAGAGCTATCCATGTCTCATAAAGACAATATTACAAGGAATTGAAATTATTATTTCATATTAAGAGTTTCAAGAAAGCAGAAGTAACAGATTTGTTAAGCAAAAAAGAATTAGTTAATAAATAAGATGCTTTTACTTGTGCATAGTTTTAAAGCATGCAAGGGGCTAAAAGGTTTCTTGTATGTATGTATGTATCTTCACACACACACACACACACACACACACACACACACACACAGAGAGAGAGAGAGAGAGAGAGAGAGAGAGAGAGAGAGAGAGAGAGAGAGATAGAGAGATCATAACGTCAACTAGAAAACCTTAGAACTGAAATTAAATGATGGTATGGCATTATTAGCTGAAAGATCTCCGTTATTGATTGGGAGCCTTGTACAAGTATTTCTGTTTAACACCACATTGGCAACTTGATTAGTGATTCAGAAAAGGTGAAATGTTGAGGACAACACAAAACACCCAGTTCCCAAGAAAGAATATCTTCCATCCAACCAGGAATCAATCCTGGGACAGACAGCAATGCTAACTAGTTGACCACGAGATGCAGACACCATAGAATTCATTAATTGCCTTAGATCATTTGCAGTGACCAAGATTACTAATATAGGTGATTTAAAAATGAAGAAATCCTTTATTCTGTGTATTCCTGTTCACTAATGAGTTAAAGTATTGTAATTACCCAACACATTCACCATGGAGAGTGCAATCTGTATACATGACACTGTAGATTTTTTATCGAAGCTTTTAGTTGCGAAGATTGCAAGTAGAAAACAGTGACTACTAGTTTCAAACATTTAAGTGCTCATCATCATCTCAGGATCCAAACATGCACTACCTACGTCAAGAGATTAGGTAAGCCATAAGGTCATCTCAGCATTAATATCCTTAAGAAAATGTCATCATATGTTTCGTATACCCATATTGTAAATACAATTGTAAATTAAATAATCTGTTATTTGGACAACTGTTTCACAATACATATATCCATAGTGTGCTTTATCAATGCCAGTATCTAAAAGTAGCACAAAAGCTATTTTATAATAGGACCATAAATAACCACTACAATGACCTCCAGGCTTAAAACTTGTACAGAAAGAAACCAGATACATATAGTATACCAATAATCAAATATCTGCCAGATCATCTTAAATGTTTTCAGAAGAATATAAATAAATACTTATTTCATGCAGGACTTCCCATACTACATTCTTACTAAAATATGTATTTTGTGGGGGTTGTGATCATTGGCAAACTAATCCTACTCTAAAAAGGATCAACTTCACAAAAAGTCTTAAAATCAATGTTTTAGACCATTTTATAATTAATATTTAAACTATTATACAGTGGTGGTATATCCTATTAGTTCATTTCATTATATTGGAGTCAAGTGAAATGTACATCCTTTGCTTCTTTTCATCTCTCTCAGACAGTCTCTTGAGGACCTATGGAATATGACTCTTGTGATTTAGTATGAAGCAAACACATGCATTAATTCAGCCACAGAAAGAGAAAAACACGGGAGTGAAAAATGGGAAGGTATCAGGTGGTTCTAATTAAAATGCAGGTACTCACAGAGGTCCAGTGTGGGCTGTAATTACCATATAGCAGCAGAATTTGGTAGATATTCTACTATGTGAATGTGTAACTGATTTACACAGGAACAAATTAGTTACAGTTTTAGCCAGCAGGTGCAAATCTGGCACTACTAATTCAAGAAAGACTTACAGAAACACTTCCATATGTAATGGATTAGGAATGCGAAAGGAAAAATCAAACAAATAAGAAAGGCATAATGCTCCCATTTAACCATGTTGTATAATATGAGTGCCAGAGACACCCACGAGTGTGCCCATAAAACAGTGTAATAACAGTTTCTCACAGCAGTTCTAGTGGAGTCTCAGCAATGTTTTCCTGTATACTGGCCTTCAGATCAGATGGAGACTGAACATGTCTCTGGTAAACATGTTCTTTTAGATATCCCCAGAGCCAAAAGTCAAATGGATTCCGATCAGGTGATCTTGCAGGTCATGCATCTGGAAACCATGTGAAGTTCACACATATGTGGAAGGTTGCATTAAGCAGATCTTTCACAGGGTGAGAGACATGAGATGTTGCCCCATCTCATGTGAAAACATTTGTTTGCACACAGTTGTGCTCTTCCAAAGCAATACTCATATGCTTTACAAGGTCTTGATAAGATGCAGACGTCATAGTACACGTGGCAGGCTCCCCTGGTGTATTCTCTTTAAAGAAGAACAGACCAAGATTAAAGATGCTTGTGAATCCATATCATGCATTCACATTTGAAAAGTGCAGTGGCTCTTCATGCACAACACACATTTTTAGTAGTACACCAAACTCAATAGTTCTATGTATTCAGTGCATCCTGTAGTGTAAAATGTGCCTTGTCATTCTATAGAATGCTGCCCAGTCATATGTCATCAACTTCGATCCATGCCAGAAACAAATGATCAAATTAATAATGTTGCTGTGGATCATGAGGTTTCAGTTGCTGCACTGTCTGGGTCTTGTACTGGTACCAGAGTAAAACAGACAGCAGAACTTTCCATATTGTTGACCAGCAGATGGAAAATTCTCATGACACTTCACGAACACTAGCTGTACCCATGAATTAGATTAGATTAGATTTCCTTTCATTTTAAATGATCCATAGTGAGGAGGTTCACCAGAAAGTAGAATGTGTCCGAAAACAATAATACATGACAAATATTTGCAACTAAAACAAATAAGCTAATATAACATTAATGCACTAAATTTAAAATTAAAAAACAATGGGTTTTTTATTTATAAGGTAATATACATGCAGTAGAACTACTAAAAGACTTATTTACAATGAACACATTACTGCACTGAAATGGTACAGAAGCATATATATAATCTATTGGTTCCATTGAGAAATTCATCAATAGAGTAGAAGGAGTTGGCCACCAATAAATTCTTTAGACTACTTTTAAACTGAATTTCATTGATTTTTAAGCTTTTTATGATTGCTGGCACGTTTTTGAAAATGTGTGTTCCTGAAAAAATGCGCACCTTTTTGTACAAGAGTAAGTGACTTTAAATCCTCGTGAAGATTATTCTTATTTCTAGTATTGACTCCATGAATTGGGCTGTTGATTTGAACAAGTGATATATTTTTAATGACAAATTTCATTAAGGCATAAACATATTGGGAATCAGTAGTTAATATCCCTAAGTCTCTAAAAAGACTTCTGCAGCATGTTCTTGAGTTCACACCACATATAACTCTTATTGCACATTTTTGTGCCCAGAAAACTTTAGCTTGGTTTAATGAATTATCCCAAAAAATAATCCCATATGACACTATGGAGTGAAAGTAAGCATAGTATGCCAGCTTTTTCATTTTTATATGCCTTATGTCTGACAGAATTTGCATTGCAAATTGAGATTTGTTTAGACACTTTAGCAGTTTTATGGTGTGCTCCTCCTAGTTGAATTTATTATCAAGTTGTAATCCCAAGAATTTAACACGGTCCACTTCTTCTATCTGCTTGTCATCGTATGTCAGGCATATACTCATGGTACACCCCTTACAAATTCTGAGCTGCATGTAGTGCGTTTTTTCAAAGTTTAGTGACACAGAATTGACTCGGCACCAGTAATCAATGTCCAAAAATATTTTATTAGCCGACCTATCTAAGACTACAGTTGATTTGCTATTTATTGCAATGTTTGTATCATTGGAAAACAAAACAAAGTTGGCATCGTAATGTTACTGATGAAAGGTCATTGATATACACAAGAGAATGTAAGGGTGCTAAGATGGAACTTGTGGGACCGCAAATATAATTAGTGCCCAGTTGGATGATGCCTGATAGCTTAATACATGTCTCTTTCCTAATAACACCCTTTGTTTCCTGCCAGAGATATAAGATTTGAACCATTTTGCAGCATTTCCTGTTACACCATAATATTCCGATTTACTTAAAAGGATAATGTGATTTACACAGTCAAATGCCTTTGACAGATCATAAAATATACCAGTTGCCTGCAATTTTTTGTCTAATGAATTAAGTACATTTTCACTGTAAGTGTAGATATCCTTCTTAATATGAGAGCCCTTTAGAATACCTTTTCTAAAAAATTTGAGAATGTTGTCAAAAAGGAAATTTGATGCTATTTCTTTATCTCCCTTCTTAAACAGTGGCTTAGCTTCCAACATATTTCAACCATTCATGAAATATTCCACTGATAAACAACTGTTTACACAGAGAGCTTAATATGTTACTTAACTCAGAATCACATTCTTTAATTAACATTGTTGATGTTTCATCGTACCCACTAGATGTTTTTGATTTTAAAGATTTTATGATGGACATTACTTCTGCTGTGGTAGTGAGGGTCAAATTCATATTGTGGAAGTTACTTGAAATGTCTGGTCTAAGATATCCTATGGCAGCACCTACAGAACCTAACAACCCCATTAGGGGACTGATGACCATACATGTTGAGTCCCATAGTGCTCAGAGCCATTTGAACCATTTTGACAAGCCCATCTTTTCAGTAACAGTTATAAAATGTTTGTTGAAAAGTTCTGCAACACTATACACATCTGTCACCAATGTATCATTTACTCTTGATGCTATTTGCCCCTCTTCATGTCTGGTTCTACCAGTCTCCTCCTTCACTATACCCCATATTGTCTTTATTTTGTTCTCTGATATGTCTATCTTTTCCTTGTAATATATTTGCTCTGATGTCTGTATTACAGACTTTAATATTTTGCAGTATTTCTTGTAATGTGCTATAACATCAACATCAGAACTGTTTCGGATTGGCAGATACAGCTTTCTTTTTGTTTTACAAGTTGCCTCTATTCCTTGAGTAATCCATGGCTTCTTTGTAGACTTTGCTCTAACCTTGGTTAGTTTGGAAACAGTGTTCAAATAACGTAAACACATCACTATTTCTTTGGTTTTGGTTGTTAAATGGTCCATTACAGCTTCAAGGTGGTTTATGAACAGATTAAAGTTACCTGTAGGTGCTCGATATACACTTAACACTATGAAGCATTTTTTATGAAATTCTGCTTCTGTTGCACAAGTTTCCATAAGCTGTTCTAGACAAATTTTATGAATTTCTATGTTCTTAAATTTAAGACAGTTCCTGATTAATGTGATAACTCTTCCTTTCTCCATTTCTGCTCTAAAAAAGTGAGATGCTAATATGAATCATGTAAAACTTAAAAGTTCTATACCAGTGGTCACATGATGTTCAGAGAGGCAGATTATGTCAGCTGCTTTTGAGGGCACTAATTCATATATGCAGATAATTAATTCATTAATTTTATTTCTCAGCTCTCGAATATTTTGATGCAATAAAGATAGCTGACATTTCTCTTCGACTGAGTTAAAATTGGGTAGAGTTGAAATTTCTGCTGATAGTTGAGAATTCTTAACCAACAGCTGTTTATGCTGGTGTAATAAGCTAGAATTATGTATTTTGGTATTATTCTCAAAGTGAAGGTTTGTGTTACATTGTTAGTTACAGTAACAGCAATTCATCAATTACTTCCACTGGGGTAGGACACCTTCCTCTTCCATATGCCACACCATTATCATCTTCTTTAAACCATTTAATGACACTAAGCCTCTCCCCAGACATTTCAGTTAGAGATACTCTCTCAGTGCAGCACTATAATTGCTGTTGTTCATATAAAACAGTTTCACTAGCAGCACAGCCATACTGGTGATTCATGTTGTAGCCTGTCAAATGGCAACATGGAGTCATACTAACAGAGTAAAGTGCCAAATTTGAATCTGGTGGCCAAACCTGGAACAAATTTTTTTCCGATGTAAATCGTTTCCACTGTAATTTATTAATGTATCTATGAAGTTTTGCTGCCATATGACAATTATACTACACCCTGATGAGTAGCTGAACTTTAATTATAACTACCTGCTAGATAGAACCAATGATTTTTACAGAAGAAAGTACAAAATCCTAATGTAAAAGCATTTATATTGTTGTTTTCAGCATCGTAAGATTTTGGACAGTTTCGAAAGTATGCAATGAAAATGAATAGATACAATATGCAACTGCATTCCCATATGTTTAATATCTTTGTCCCATTTGTCATAGAAAAATGTCTGTGTTAATGAAGAAGAAAATACGAGATTTATGATTTATATAGAAGTAGCAACTAAGACCTAAGTTTTGGAGAAAATAAACTTTAGTTACCATTGTTGATCAAAAATCAAGTATTTGACTAACAATCATCACAAATGTTTCTGGTTGAAACAAGATTATACATACCTGAACATATGTTTTTGGAATATTGGCGTATTGTCTAACTTGTAACATTTATCTCTAAATTTAGATGGGCACGTTGTCACACTGATTATGCCATCCCATCTACATCTACATCTACATGACTACTTTGCAAATCACATTTAAGTGCTTGGCAGAGGGTTCATCGAACCACAATCATAGTATCTCTCTACTGTTCCACTCCCGAACAGCGAGCGGGAAAAACGAACACCTAAACCTTTCTGTTCGAGCTCTGATTTTTCTTATTTTATTTTGATGATCATTCCTACCTATGTAGGTTGGGCTCAACAAAATATTTTCGCATTCGGAAGAGAAAGTTGGTGACTGAAATTTCGTAAAAAGGTCTCGCCGCGACGAAAAACGTCTATGCTGTAATGACTTCCATCCCAACTCGTGTATCATATCTGCCACACTCTCTCCCCTATAACGTGATAATACAAAAGGAGCTGCTCTTTTTTGCACCCTTTCAATGTCCTCCGTCAATCCCACCTGGTAAGGATCCCACACCGCGCAGCAATATTCTAACAGAGGACGAACGAGAGTAGTGTAAGCTGTCTCTTTAGTGGACTTGTTGCATCTTCTAAGTGTCCTGCCAATGAAACACAACCTTTGGCTCGCCTTCCCGACAATATTATCTATGTGGTCCTTCCAACTGAAGTTGTTCGTAATTTTAACACCCAGGTACTTAGTTGAATTGACAGCCTTGAGAATTGTACTATTTATCGAGTAATCGAATTCCAACAGATTTCTTTTGGAACTCATGTGGATCATCTCACACTTTTTGTTATTTAGCGTCAACTGCCACCTGACACACCATACAGCAATCTTTTCTAAATCGCTTTGCAACTGATACTGGTCTTCGGATGACCTTACTAGATGGTAAATTACAGCATCATCTGCGGACAGTCTAAGAGAACTGCTCAGATTGTCACCCAGGTCATTTATATAGATCAGGAACAGTAGAGGTCCCAGGACGCTTCCCTGGGGAACACCTGATATCACTTCAGTTTTACTCGATGATTTGCCGTCTATTACTACGAACTGTGACCTTCCTGACAGGAAATCATGAATCCAGTCGCACAACTGAGACAATACCCCATAGCTCCGCAGCTTGATTAGAAGTCGCTTATGAGGAACAGTGTCAAAAGCTTTCCGGAAATCTAGAAATACGGAATCAACTTGAGATCCCCTGTCGATAGCGGCCATTACTTCATGTGAATAAAGAGCTAGCTGCGTTGCACAAGAGCGATGTTTTCTGAAGCCATGCTGATTACGTGTCAATAGATTGTTCCCTTTGAGGTGATTCATAATGTTTGAATACAGTATATGCTCCAAAACCCTACTGCAAACCGACGTCAATGATATAGGTCTGTAGTTAAATGGATTACTCCTACTACCCTTCTTGAACACTGGTGCGACCTGCGCAATTTTCCAATCTGTAGGTACAGATCTATCGGTGAGCGAGCAGTTGTATATGAGTGCTAAGTAGGGAGCTATAGTATCAGCGTAATCTGAAAGGAACCTAATCGGTATACAATCTGGACCTGAAGACTTGCCAGTATCAAGCGATTTGAGTTGCTTCGCAACCCCTAAGGTATCTACTTCTAAGAAACTCATGCTAGCAGATGTTCGTGTTTCAAATTCTGGAATATTCCATTCGTCTTCCCTGGTGAAGGAATTTCAGAAAACTGCGTTCAATAACTCCGCTTTAGCGGCACAGTCGTCGATAACTACCATCGGCACTGCGCAGCGAAGGTATTGACTGCGTCTTGCCGCTTGAGTACTTTACATACGACCAGAATTTCTTCGGATTTTCTACCAAATTTCGAGATGACGAAACAAATGTCTCTTTTTGAATCTTTGCTACCTCTTCAATTAAAGGTGTGTAGTAAGGATCCTAGACGAATGAACAATATTTCAGAATTGGTGAGATGAGGAGTTTGTAAGATTCTTTTTTCCTGGCTAACTTAAATTTTCTTAGGTTTCTTTCAATAGGTTAAAGTCTGGTTTCTACCTTTGCTACAGCTAATTTTAACTGCTCTGGATAGATTCTCTCTCTCTCTCTCTCTATCTCTCTCTCTCTCCCCCTCTCTCTCTCTCTCTCTCTCTCTCTCTCTCTCTCTCTCTCTCTCTCTCTCTCTCTCTGTGTGTGTGTGTGCCCCCACCCTCTTCTCACCCCTCATGTGCCCTTGTTCACGCGTGCATGTGCACACACACACACACACACACACACACACACACACACACACACACACATACACACACACACACACAGAGAGAGAGAGAGAGAGAGAGAGAGAGAGAGAGAGTGAGAGAGAAAGGTGCAAGTAATAACCAGAATGCTAACGTTAACTGAAAAGCACTTTTTGGTGGGTTTTAATAGGCAGAAAGCATGGCAACTGATTTGATAGGGCGTGTACTGCTAGATAGACATTGAGGATGAAATATTTAACAAACTTTCAGTGTCTATCATTTGTAACTGTGTTAGAGATTAGTGAGAATTGGCAGCATAACCACAGTGCTCATACCACCCAGTACTGTAGCACTTTCTAGACATACAGTAGATGGTTGTTTCTGATACATTCACTTAACACAGTAATATTTATTGTGTTTGGCTGTTTGGTTGTGCTTTGGGATTGAAAACAAATAATAATACTTGTCATATCAGTATCTTTTGTTTGTCACATCATTTCTGCCTCACTTACCTATCCTGTCTTGTGTTCTCACTCACACTGTACTATGTTTCTGCTGCTGCCAAGTGACAGCACTAATCGCTGCTGGAGTCCCCCCCCCCCCTCCCCCACCCCCTATCTGTTATAGATCTCTTTACAGAATGGGCACATAAAATTCCACATTAAAAATACTTTGTTTGTAATGAGAGAGAACCCAAATTTTTTTGAGACTGGAATTGCGTAACATACATAATGTGCAGTATTTCTGTGGGCTGTCTCTGTCTGTTCATTTAAAAACCAAATTGCAATTATCTACTGAGACACAATGTGTGTGTGTGTGTGTGTATGTGTGTGTGTGTGTGTGTGTGTGTGTGTGCGCGCGCGCATTTGCCTCTGTTTGATAATATCCTAGAAAGTATGTACGAGGGTTGTTTGAGACGTTCGTGGAATAACTACGAGAGGTCAGCGCTAGTGCAACAAGTTGTTCACCTGATATTCATTGGACTGTTGCCTGTAAACATGTGCCATGTCACTGCTGTTGGAGGAGAGCTGTGGCAGTGTCGTGGCTCTGTTGTTGTTCCTGCATAGTGATTTGCTAAGATGGAAAAAACTGAGATTCAAGCTGTGACTAAGAACTTCATAAAGAAAGGTATGAAAGCAAAGGACATTCATGCCAATTTCCCAAATACACTGGGGGACTCTTCTCCTTAATATTCAACTGTGGCCAAGTAGACAAATTAATTTAGATTTGGTGGGAACAGCTCAGATGATGATCCGCACAGTGGTCAGCCACGAAATCATTGCAAAAGTGCACAAAATGGTCATGGAGTATCGCTGATTGAAAGTGTGTGTAATTGCTCATTCTTACCAGATGTCAGCTGAAATGGTATACCACATTTTAACTGAAAAATCAGAAATGAAAAAAATAAATGCATGATGGGGGCCACGACCCTTGACACTGGATCAAAAACATGCCATCACCATGACAAAATTACAGAAACTAAGGTATGATTTGTTGCCACTTGATATTGCTCTGTCACACTTCCATCTTTTCCCAAAACTGAAATTTTTCTTGGTGGATGAAGATTCACTTAAACGAAGAATTGATAGACAGAGTTGACAACTATTTTACAGACCTGGATGAAACTCTTTTTCGAGATGGGATCAAGGCATTGGAACATTGCTGAACCAGTTGTATTAATCTACAAGGAACTACATTGAAAAATAAAAAAAAATGTTTCAGTGATGTAAGTACTTTTTTTCTATTCCATTCTGAGTACTTTTCAAACCATCCTCATACATAGTGTATATGTTGGTGAAATGTGA
This sequence comes from Schistocerca gregaria, assembly GCF_023897955.1. NCBI lineage: Eukaryota > Metazoa > Arthropoda > Insecta > Orthoptera > Acrididae > Schistocerca > Schistocerca gregaria. Next base: position 183,240,771 of record NC_064920.1, on the reverse strand, counting down.
AGCACTGACCTATCTGAAGAGAGTGTTTGGGCCTATGAAATATCCTTTACTTTGCTCCCAAAAAATCAGGTCCTTTTAGTATGGTTCACGAAATTCCTCTGATGTCTTGTTTCTTTTATGACATAATGTATGATCTTTCAATGTTTTACACGTATGAACATACGGAATTCCTGTGTCATCATAGCTGCACAAGGCCGGTTACGGCTGTTATCCGGCACTCTCTGGCAGCTGCTGAAATGAATCTCTTTCTAACAGGTCGTGGGAAAATAATGCGAATGATTGATTGAAAAGCGTTACTTTCAAACTAAATTTCTTCTTAAGCAAGATGAATTAAGTGCGAGGATGTGTGATGAATTTCTTAAATCACAGAGTGTTTGGCGCTCATTCAAAAATCAATTGTTTTAGGAAGACCTTTTAGAAAAAATGTCAAGCCCGTGAGATCAGACACTTATGTCAGTACTAAAAAGTTTACTGGCACATTTGTGTGATGTATCTGAAAGTGTAACACGCACAGAAAAGATCAACATTATATGTGAAAGTTTAGCTTCTCTTGCAGCTTATTAATTGTCAAGACCAATATTATATGTGAAAGCTGTGCTTTTCTTGTAGCAACACTATGTATATTAATTTACACCATTAACTTTCCCTATTTGTGTGTATGCGCTAACAGTGATAATATTAGTTCTATCGGCTCGCGAGATTACATGACATGACCAATGACTGACTTACAAAAGTGCATCACAATCTCGATTTCAGTGTTTCGGAAAGTGACATGCGGTGTATGGTGGAATTCGAATTTATAATTTCGTAATACGAAAATATCCAGCCTACATGTCTTTTTTTCGTTGTTTCATTTTCTAAAGGGCTGAGAAGTTCTATGCTGGAGTATAAAACCATAACCATTTAAAGGGTTGGTAAGTTTTACAGTTCCGAGGAAAAGTATATTGTCACTTAACATGGAAGAAGTGTATTTTCACTTGGGAAAAGGTGTGTTTTTTAACTGGAAAATCTGGGAAAAATCTGGGATTTCTTTTTCCTTGTCCATGTATACAACCTGTGATGTTATAGTGGGCTATATTATTATGAAATGGTTTTGTAACTGTACACTCCTGTCCTGCTATTGGGTAATGTCCATTTATAAGATGTTTAATAATATGTTTTCATCAACAACAGATTTATAGTTTAGAAAAAAAATTGTCTTTTGCAAAATGTACTGTTCTTGATCTGAGCCTATATTCACACCTTTTTGGTAATGTAGGCGAGTCTCTCATTTCCTGCTTGGTTGTCACAGAGCTAGACAGACACATTTCATAAAATATACTTAATAAACAACAATTTTGTTTTGGAGAAAAAAAATATTTTTTTCATTTCTGAACATCATCTCTGTGTTCTCACTGTCTTCGGCGCAGCAAATTTCCAGTCCTTTTATTGCTTTATTAAAGAAATTGACTTACAGCTTGGCATAATTCCTGTTTACATAATAGATAACTCCTTCATTAGACAATTTGTTTCCTCAAGACCATCTTTTGAGCTTAGGGAATAGAAAAGTGACACATGGTGTCAAATTTGGGGAACAGAGTGGAGCAAGTGCATTGTCCTGCACCAAACATTCATTTATTTATTTTTATTTATTTAGCAATCCATGGACATTTTAAAATGTATGGATGTTGTCAGTTTGTGTACATTCATATATTTATACAGTTTGTTGTTACATGTAGTTAAACATTGTGACATATTGGTTATTTACAATCATTTTTGTTCCTTATCAAAACGTTACATGTAGTTAAATATTGTGAAACAAAAGTTATTTACATTCATTTTGTACCAAGGAATTCGGTTATAGTGTAAAAGCAATGCTCCTGCAAAAACAATTTAAAATATTTCCTAATGTGGTACATGTTATCTGTTTCTTTTATTTTCTGTGCCAGTTTATTATACAGTTTTACTCCTTCATACAAGAAGCTATTTTGAGTCTTATGTTTAATCTTTCTGTCTAGAAGAAGACAGTGACTTGTTCTTGTACTATTTGTGCTCTAATTTTCCATGTTTTCTTGGTGTACACTATGGTTTGGAATGCCAATTTATGAGGAACAGTTAGAATTTCTAACATTTTGAAAAGTTCTCTGCAGTGGGCCCACTTAGTGCTTTTTGTTATAATTCTTACTGCTCTCTTTTGCATTTTAAATACTGTTTGTAAATTCTGAGCACTATTTCCCTAGAAAATAATACCATAACTGATTACTGAGTGAACATAATTAAAGTATACAGTTCTCAAACATTCATTACTGCATGGGGACACAAGGATTCTTAAGTGTGTAACATGTTGTGAATCTCTTTTCTGAAAGTTTCACAGCATGTTCATTCCACTTGCACATTGACAGTCAAATGAAGTGTTAACATAATAATAATTATTGTTCTTATTATTACATAAACAATTCATTTGGCTGTCAATGTGCAGCCTCAAGAATTTTGTTGTAGGTACATCATCTATGGAGATGTTATCCAGTTTTAAATTTAAGGGACTCTGTTTTCAGTTCATTCTAAAGCATATTGTATTTCTTTATATTGAGAGTTACTTTGTTTTCTCGAGGCCATTTGTGAACTTCCCTTGGCACTTCAGTAGAAGTTTCCAGCATTTGTGCTGGTGTCTTACTGGTGATGTCATCAGCAAACAATATCCTCTCTCCATGGCCGATATGTTGTGGGAAATCATTTATATACATCAGAAACAATACTGGGCCCAGTACACTTCCTTGAGGGACCCCAATATTGATATATTGTGGATCAGATATATGTTTCTCGATGTACTTTGATCCACTGGAGACATTTGTGATCTCTGCTGACTGTGCTCTGTGTTCTAGATATAAATGAAACAATTTGAGAACCACTCCCCTTATTCCTAGTGCCCCTAACTTATGCGACAGCTTCTGGTGGTCAACTATATCAAATGCCTTAGACAGGTCTAGGAAAAGGCCAGTTACATAGCTGTTCTCATCTAGTCCTTCTAAAATTGCTTTTTTTTAAATTGTGCTATTGCAGATTCTGTACCTCTACCAGGCCTGAAACCATGCTGTTTATTGCAGAGGAGGTTAAATTTGCTTAGATAGCTCATAAGCCTGTTTTTCATTATTGTTTCTACCACTTTGGAAAAGCATGACAAGAGGGCTATTGGTGTAGTTCTCAGCTTATTCTATGTCACCTTTCTTGCAAACTGGTAAAATTTTGGCATGCTTCGGATAGTTAGGGAAGCAACAAGTTTTGAAGGATTCTTTTATGATTTCTGTTAGTGGAGCTTCGTTACAATTTATGCATTTTTTCAGCACACGCATTTGGATTTCATCTAAACCTGCCACGTTTTTGTTCTTTAATTGCCTTACAACATTGCATACTTCCTCCTCAGTAGTTCGAAGCAATACCATTGAGTTTGCTATATGCTTCTGTATTGGTTTATTAGCAGTTTTTCGAAAAATTTTCTGTAACTTCATTGTAATGATGCTAAAGTAGGTATTCACATAATTTGCTAATTCTTTTGGGTTACCTTCTAAGTTTTCCTTGATCTTGATTTGTGTGTTTGTACCTCTCTGCCTCACGGTTCCTGTTTCTTGTTTCACTACAGCCCATGTAGCTTTACTTTTATTATTAGCTAAATTTATGAACCTATCGTTGGCTGATATTTTTGCAGTGTTGAGTGCCTTCCTATAGATCCTTTTGTAGTTTTTGTAGTAGTGCAAAAAAAACTTGATCACTATTGTCCTTTTTAATGGAGTTTAGGTGTTTACAAGTTTGATCACATTTTCTAATTCCTTTAGTAATCCATTTATTGTTGGTGTGTGTTCCAATAGGAATTAATGCTTTGGGTAATGTTTCTTCAAATTTTAATTTAAACTCAGACATAAAATTGGAGAATTTGCTATTCACTTTAGTTTCTATATGTACTCCTTCCCTACTTTCATGTGTTAACTGTCAGGAAACCTCTTGAAAAGCTGGTGGAGAGTAGACTCTTTTATTTATTATTGATTTATTCATGTGAATTGACCAAATAAGGACCACGTTACAAATTTTATTTTTATGTTCACTTTTTTATCTTTGTCTTTCCTCGGGCTGGTCTTCTGCCTGCTGCCATTTTTTTCCAGATGTTCAGCTGTTAGTTTCGTGTTAGTCTTCAGTTTTGTAGCCTCTTGAAAAACCTCAAATTCAGTTATTGGCTTTCTGTATTTGTCCCTATTCATTGCGTCCATTTCTGTAAGTCCAAGTTCACCGAGGTCTTTGTTTATTCCTTGCAACCAGGAGTTGGGCGTTTTCCTCTGTCGAATTATATTGAAGATTTTCTTCATTAACCTGCCACCATCCATTCTCTGATTTCCGTTGTGACTGGTTTAATAAATTGGTAGATCTTCTCATTGTTCATCTTTAACCATTTTTCATCAATTTTTTGTGTCTACCAAGGATCTTCCTCAGAATTATCTTTCCTTCTTCTCTAGCTCCTCTATTATTCCTTTGTTCTTGAGGGAGAGTGTTTCTGCTGCATGCTGAACTTCTGTTCCCGTCACTGCATTGTAGTCTAATAACTTTGAATTTCAAAATAGGAATTTTTTGTTGTACAGCTCCTGTGTTAAAATGTGTGCCCTCCTAAATTTAGCTACTCAAAGTTTGACAGTTTCTTTTCCTATGCCAGTATCGGATATTGTTTCTCCCAAACATTTAAAGAGCTTCGCTCTTACAGTACATCCAATAATTGCATGCAATTCTTTGATTTCCTTATATTTGTTAGACATGAATTTAGTTTTTTCTTGTGATATCTATAAACCAAATTCAGCTGCATGCTTTGCTAAGATTTCTATTTGTTTAATTGCATCTGTTATATTTGTGGATAGGAGAGCAATATCATCTGCAAAAGCTAGTGCATGTATTGTTAGGCCTTTAACTAATCCTCCAAAAGATATTCCCATTACTTTTTGTTGTGTGTATTCCTCCAATGCCTCCCTCATAAACCATTCTGAAGTGATGTTGAATAGAATTGGGGAGAGTCCATCCCCTTGTCTCAAACCCGTTTGGATTTTAAAAGGTTCAGAAATCTTGCCTTGAAATTTGACTTTGGACTTGATATCTGTCAGTGTTTGTTTTACTATTTCTCTAGTCTTTCTGTTGATTCCAAATTCCTCCAGAGTTCTAATGAGGCTTTCTCTGTCTATGGAATCATACACTTTTCTAAAATCAATAAACATTGTAACTTGTAGTTGACCAAACTGTGTTCTAATTATGTTTTTAAGGTTAATAATTTGCTCCGAACAGCTCCCCCCTTTTCTAAATCCACTTTGGTATTTTCCTATCGAGAACCAGTTCAGTCCTACTTAGTAATATCTTGGAAAGGATCTTGTATGGAACAGATGGAAGGGAAATCCCCCTGTAATTGTTCACATGTGATCTGTCACCCTTTTTGTGAAGTGGATGTATAAGTGCCGTCCTCCAATCTTCTGGGATCGTCTTGGTTATCCAAATTTCCTTACTAATTGTACCGAGGTGTAGTGCTACTTTTCCTCACATAGTTTCAAAATTTCATCTGTGATTCCATCTTCACCAGAAGATTTGTTGTTCTTGAGGGATTTTATAGCTTGACGGACTTCATTTAGAGTTGGTGAATGTGATTCTGCAAGGGATTTCTTCTGGAGTTTTGAATTCCAGTTTCTCTGAAGGCTCTTTACAGTTGTGATGGTCTCCAAAATAGTGTGCTGAAGTGTTGCAGTTTTCTTGGTCATTTGTACCTAATTTCCCTGATTTGTCACAAAAATTTAAACTGGGTGGTTCGCAACCTTTCAGGTGTCTTTTGAAAGATTGGTAATAGTCTCTGGATTTGTTTTGGGTGACGTACACCTGTGTTTGTTGAAGGGATAAGCTTTCATACTGTCTCTTTTCATTTCTGATTGTGTAGGAGGACATTTTCTACCTTCTCTGAACCTTGCCAGGTTGTTTTGTGTTGGATTCAATTTCAATTTTTGCCATAGGCTTTGTCTGTTTTCCAAAGCTTCATTGCACTTTTCATTCCATCAGATATTCTTGTGTTTAGTTTTGGTTGGAAGAGATTCTTCTGCTGCTTTAGACTCTTTTATATATACATGCAGTTTTGATTCTTTTTTACACAAGCTTTTACTTTTATAATCTGACATAGATGGTCAGACAGTCCCAGATTTTTAACAAGTACATCTCAGTTTTCTCTGCCTACATCTACCTACATGGTCAATGGTAGATGATGAATGTGTGGTTATTCTTGTTGCACAGTTGACTAGTGATGACATGCCATAACTACGAAGGATATTCATAAATGTGTTACTGGTGTTGTCTGTTTTATCTGTATTTATGTTAAAGTCCCCACACAGAAGGATATTATGTTTCAGAGACAATAGTAGTTCTAGGCTATGTGTAAGTTTTGAAAAGAATATCTCTAAATTACGACTGGGAGAATTATATACACATAATGTAGTTAGTTTCTTGGGCATATTCATAGCTACTATCTGTATTTCTGACACTTCAAAATCTTTGATTTTAAATTCAATACCATTCTTAACATAAATAACCGATCCTCCACCTTTCATTGTGTTTCTGCAATAAGAGCATGCTTGGACACATGAGGGTAAATTAATATATAAGATTTCACTTTCTTTGCACCAGTGCTCTGTAATACAGATAACAGTGCTATATTCTGAATGGAGCAAAACAATCACAATTCTCACCCACAAAACACTTTTTATTTTGATTTTTTAAGGGTGTCTTCATTTTAGCCCAATCCAGTATTCTGATTAGAGTTCTTTCTCCAACTGTAGTGGTGGGTCTTCAGCATCTCTATTAGATAAAACACAAGACAGTGTTCACTCAATAAACAACTATGTGTTGCACGTACATGAGTGTTTGAAGAAAATGGTTACAAGAATGATACATGCCAGTGTGTATACCTCACATATACAAGTGCTCTGTGTGCAGGCAACATGTCAGACAGCTTTTTAATCTTTCATGTCATCTGATGACGTGCAGTGTACTTTGTATTCTACCAATCAGTGGGATTATAAACTCTTAAATCTTCTGTCATTTTTGGATACAGTAATTGCGGTTGATACTAAATTTGGGAGTTACTTACAATGATGTCACTCAGATATGTAAACCAATGGAACTGAAGTGCACTGCTGGTCTCATACTCAAAGACTATATCGATTGAGAAATATCAAATGTAATGATGTCAGAGAAGAAAGTGTCAAATGAACTGTTTAACCTGTTGCCAAGAAGTAGGAGTGAAATTACCTATATGAAGACACAAAGATTGTGTTTATATCTAACAAATATACCTTGCTTTTAAGTACCAAATAAATGTTATAATTGAAAATTCATTGATTTTCCTTCTTCGCTACTATTTATCAGTACTCTAGGAAATGGATTACTGTTTTCTGTTTAGAGCATTATTTTCCCTAAAGGAACAAATATTTTCAATTTACTGCAAATTCATGCCATTGCAACAATTAAATAAATGTAATTCAGCACACAGGCTTGTAATTCATCATTTTTATTTATTTATTCATTCATTTAATCTCTACAGATTGTAGGATGTTATTTGCTTACTTGCACACACACACACACACACACACACACACACACACACGCACACACACACACAAGCAGCAGTATCAGTTTTTGAAAATTCTTGTCTTTCGTACTTCACATGGTTTAAGAATTCTGTCACTGAATAGAAGCAGTGATCTAATAAGAATGCCCTTGGGGATTTGTGAAACAGAGAAAATGAAGAAATAACTTTAATTTTATGTGGCAGACTATTGTATATTTGTATTGTGCTTGTTTTACTAGAGGTTTTAAAGGCTGTTTTCCCTATTAATTGAACTTGGAGTTTGTTTTTTAACTTGGAGTTTGTTTTTTTGCCTGGAATTGTTCGTATACATTACAGTTTTTATTTCTCTCTTTGAAATTTACCTCACATATTTACAATTTTCTAGAATAAAAAGACAGGGGAAAGGGAGGATGGTTGACTTGAAAGAGGGGCCTACATGACTCAGTTTACATGGTACATTGCTCTTGCAGCTCTTTTTTTGGGTCTGGAAGATGGTTCAGCTAGCAACTGTACTACCCCAGAATATAATTCCATATTGTAGAATACTTTGGAACTGGGGAAAATTTGCAATTCCAACAATGTGGAAGCTTGCTTAGTGTGCAAGTAAGCGTAGGCTATAGTATACATATTTCAGTGTCGTATTCATTTTTGTTATATGTGTCTGCCATTTAAAATCATTTTGAAGCCATATGCCTAAAATTTTTTTCTAGTGAGGGTGTAATTCCACTGTTGTTTATTGTCACAGAAGTGTTGCAGGCTTCCTCTTTAAAATAGAAATTAAGCACAGTTGTATTGGAAACGTTTATTATTAGTTTATTTCCTCCAAACCAGTCATTTAGCTGGTCTGTAGCTTTGTTTATGTTTTCTTGTAGCTCTGTTTGTGTTTCCCCTGTAAGAAGGATGCTTGTGTCATCTGCAAACAAAATATTTAGTTGTGATTCTATGCCACATGTAGGTGATTTATATGTAGAAGGAAAGGAATAGGCCCGAGAGTGGACCCTTGAGGGACTCCAGTTTTAATTATTTCTGCATCTGAAAAAATATCTTCTAGTGCTATCATTTTAGTTCATATGTTATTACTACTTTTTGTTTCTGGATTGTCAGGTGTAAGGAGAACCATTTTAATGCGGTGTCCATAAAGCCATCCTTTTGAAGTCTTTCCAACAGGATTCTGTGGTCCAAAATGTCAAAAGCTTTGCTCGGATCTAAAAAAACTATCAGCAGCATTTTGTTTATTATGCAGTATGTCTAGAGCATTTTGTAAGAAATTGTGTATGGAACTGGTCGTAGATTTATTTTTCCCATAACCATGTTGTGCATCAGCAAGGATTAGTCTGTCATACATGATCTTTCAATGAGTTTGGCAAAAACTGACAATAATGAGACTGGTCTATAGTTTTCTAAATTTGCTTTGTCACTTTTTTTATAAATAATGATCACTTTGGCAATTTTAAGACAGTGAGTGAGGAAAGGTTCCAGTTGAGAAAGATGAGTTGATTATCTCTGAAAGTGGTGTTGCAATGTTTATAATACATTCCTTTATTATGAAGTCTGGAATACTATCAATTCCTCAGGACAGTTTCCTGAAGGTTTTTGCTATGTGAATGATTTCATTTGGGAATGTGTCATAGAGATAGATTGAGTTGAGACAAGAATTTACTTTATTCTGTTGGTTAATTGGACTATCTTTCTTATTATTAATTATTAGGTTTATTTTATTATCTTCATACTAATGCAAGAAGAGATTTTCAATCTGCTGTGACTCAGTTATTCTCTTGTTGTCACAGTTCAGTGTGACATTTTCCTTGTACTATTTCCCTCCTGTTTTATTAGTTTTCAGATTGTTTGTTTTTTATTTTCTGACTCTTACATAAACTTATCATTTGCCATTATTTTTGCCTGACATGTGAGTTTTCTTTACACCTGAATAAGTTGAGGATAGAGGAGATGTTGTGTTTTTTTTCTCTAACTGAGCAATTTTCTTTTTGTGTTGCTTGAGACATTTATGCCTCTTGGTATCCATGACTCTGCTTTCACGTATCTCATCTTATTAATGCATCTTAACTTATAATTGTTTGAAATACTATCCATCTTGTGAACCAATGACACTACTTCTATAGTACTGTATAAGGTATTATTAATTACTTCATTCCTATGAGTACAATATATATATCACAGTTTTCCTCCTGCTTTTCTCCCCTTTCCATTACAGAACAGTTCTGGCACAATGGACCTTGACTAGTGCTAATGTCAAATTTTTCAAGGTAGTAGTGAAGACTCACTGAAAAATGCAGGTTCGTGCAACCCAACTACATACCAGTACATAATATGAGAATATAGTTGTGATCTCTTAGGTTTCCTCATTGTGATTGATTAATGACTTGCTTCTGGATGTTCTGCCAAGTTATTGTTTCCTATTTATGAACAATATTTCGACAAATTGCCTAGATGTATTCTTCAGATGTTGTGAATATTACTGTTATGTGCACTCACTGCCTGGACTACAACCAGACAGTGGACTGTTGTTGATCTCAAGCCGCTATTTATAGCTGAGTTCAGTCCCACTGCTGTTTACACCCTTTTATGCTTTAATGTTTCAAAGAGTTTGAACTATTATTCTGTGAATTGCAAATTTTTTCACTATTTTCCTGCTCTGCTGGATGTGATGGTTTGTGAGATTTCAGTAAACTGAGTGCCTGACAGCAGTGATTTGTAGCTTTAGGATATGGATTTTATGGTCAGTTTTGATGTAACTCTTCACATGAGCTCCACTTTCTAATCCCTTGGAACCAATCATGGGAAACTTTAAGCATTGTTTCACAGAACTTACTATTTACATTTTGACATAATCCTTTTTCCTGTTCAACAGAAAATATTATGAATTAAAGAGTAGCTTGGGTAATGTATTATCATCCTTTATGGTTATGGTGAACCTTTGAAACAAAGCTGGAACCAATATGTTTGTGAATAACAATTTGTCTCATAATGTACATAACCTAAATCATTTTATTCAGATACAGGAGACAAGTCAAAATTGCAATAAAATTTCATCTTAAACTTACAACAGCTGATGTTAACAAACAGCATCATAATGATAATACAGTTTTGTTATATATACATACAAAAACTCGTAACCCTTCATTACTCCTTGCTTTATCATCTCTTCCTCTATGAATTCATTTGTTAAATTGTAGCATTTCTCCAACAGAATCCACTGTAGCCTCATTTTAAAAATTTCTGGCTTCATATTAAATATGTTTTTGCCCATTAACTTGTTATACACTCCTGGAAATTGAAATAAGAACACCGTGAATTCATTGTCCCAGGAAGGGGAAACTTTATTGACACATTCCTGGGGTCAGATACATCACATGATCACACTGACAGAACCACAGGCACATAGACACAGGCAACAGAGCATGCACAATGTCGGCACTAGTACAGTGTATATCCACCTTTCGCAGCAATGCAGGCTGCTATTCTCCCATGGAGACGATCGTAGAGATGCTGGATGTAGCCCTGTGGAACGGCTTGCCATGCCATTTCCACCTGGCGCCTCAGTTGGACCAGCGTTCGTGCTGGACGTGCAGACCGCGTGAGACGACGCTTCATCCAGTCCCAAACATGCTCAATGGGGGACAGATCCGGAGATCTTGCTGGCCAGGGTAGTTGACTTACACCTTCTAGAGCACGTTGGGTGGCACGGGATACATGCAGACGTGCATTGTCCTGTTGGAACAGCAAGTTCCCTTGCCGGTCTAGGAATGGTAGAACGATGGGTTCGATGACGGTATGGATGTACCGTGCACTATTCAGTGTCCCCTCGACGATCACCAGAGGTGTACGGCCAGTGTAGTAGATCGCTCCCCACACCATGATGCCAGGTGTTGGCCCTGTGTGCGCCTCGGTCGTATGCAGTCCTGATTGTGGCGCTCACCTGCACGACGCCAAACACGCATACGACCATCATTGGAACCAAGGCAGAAGCGACTCTCATCGCTGAAGACGACACGTCTCCATTCGTCCCTCCATTCACGCCTGTCGCGACACCACTGGAGGCGGGCTGCACGATGTTGGGGCGTGAGCGTAAGACGGCCTAACGGTGTGCGGGGCCATAGCCCAGCTTCATGGAGACGGTTACGAATGGCCCTCGCCGATACCACAGGAGCAACAGTGTCCCTAATTTGCTGGGAAGTGGCGGTACGGCACTGCGTAGGATCCTATGGTCTTGGCGTGCATCCGTGCATCGCTGCAGTCCGGTCGCAGGTCGACGGGTACGTGCACCTTCCGCCGACCACTGGCGACAACATCGATGTACTGTGGAGACCTCATGCCCCACATGTTGAGCAATTCGGCGGTGCGTCCACCCTGCCTCCCGCATGCCCACTATACGCCCTCGCTCGCTCGCACATACGGTTCACGTCCACGCTGTCGCGGCATGCTACCAGTGTTAAAGACTGCGATGGAGCTCCGTATGCCACAGCAAACTGGCTGACACTGACGGCGGCGGTGCACAAATGCTGCACAGCTAGCGCCATTCGACGCCCAACACCGTGGTTCCTGGTGTGTCCGCTGTGCCGTGCGTGTGATCATTGCTTGTACAGCCCTCTCGCAGTGTCCGGAGCAAGTATTGTGGGTCTGACACACCGGTGTCAATGTGTTCTTTTTTCCATATCCAGGAGTGTATATTGTCATCTCCATATAACTGTGGAGTCCATGCACATAATTTCAGCTGGTGCATGGGTAGCATAAAATTATTTTCATTTCCTGTGTTATATGTGTTTAAAATGATTCTCCTCAAATAATTTTTGTCTACTGCGTAGGAAGACTACAATTTTATAAATGTATATGGAGTGAACAGTCAAGATTTGTAGTTTCCGAAAAAAATGGGTGTCAAAACTGTTTGCTGTGTAGAGCATATGTATCGGACAATGTTCGTTTTCAGTTTCAGTATTCGAGGTACCCTACTTGAACTTCCCTGGAAGATTGTCCCATATCTAATGACAAATTCAGAATAACTATGATAAGCAAATTTTTGTGTACTCAAGTCACTGGAATTTGCTAGCATTTGCATCAAAAATGCTAAACTGCTTAGTTTATTTGATAGGAAGTCAATATGTGATATCCATCTTAAGTTCTTGTCCACATTTAGTCCCAGGAATTTGACCATGTCAACTTCTTTCATAAGTTGATTGTTATGTTGTATTTTAAGATCGACGCATTTTGAAGGTTTGGTTTTGAAACGTACCATATGAGTTTTTGCAGTGTTCATTATCAACCCATTTAATTGAAACCACTTCTCTAAAGTATCCAGTGTGCTTATGACGGAGCTCAGAATTTGTTCTGCATCATCACCTTCATAATAACAGAAGTATCATCTGCAAACAGAACTCATGGGGGATTTATATTTATTGTTAAGTCATTTATGTAGAATAGGAACAGGATTGGCCCCAAAATGGAGCCTTGAGATACACCTTGTACTACTGAACCCCATTTAGAATAATAATTCACTTCATCTGAGGTGATAGTTACACTTTGTTTTCTATTGTGTAAGTATGAAGTTAGCCAATTAAGAGCATTGTCCTTAATCCTGTATTTGTGTAATTTGTAGATAAGCAAGTTTGTAGCAGTAGAAGGACAACATGTGTCTGGTGTGGCCATATGGAGCAAAAGAGCTTCAAGAACATTTAAACACTGCCATCATAATGTAAAATTCATAATGGAACTTCAAAAATGGGTCAACTGTCTTTCCTCGATGTGTTAGATAATAGAGTAATGTATGGATGCCTGAGTCATAGTGTGCATTGAAAACTTACTCATATTAAACTCTGTCTCCATTCCTCAACGCATTGCCATCTGTAACAAAGAAATTTGGTGTTAAAGACTGGTATATAGGGCTCAGATACTTTTGGACAAGGATAACTTTGACAAAGAATGGCGACAATTTCGAATAGTATTTTGAAGGAATGGGTACTCAGGTTATCAAACTGGATGGGCAATGCTATCAAATTTAAGAATGCCTGACAAAGGGGATGAGACTGAGACTGAGAAAGAGAAGCTAAAAATTGCTTATCTGCTTTATGCTTGCCCAGTATCGGGAAAGGTCAGTATACTCCTATAGAAGTATGGTATCCAGTGTGTTTTGCTCTCTTCTGCTGAGAGAAAAAGTATTCTTAGTTATGTTAAAGATGATCTGTGTCTCCAAAAGATAGGTTTATACCATATACCATGCAAATGTGGCCTGTCTTCACAAAGCCTACTGTCTGAATAGTTGAGGAGAGATGCAAGAAACGTCAGCAACACACCTGACTAAAACAACCAAGCTGAACCAGACACTGCCTCAAATATGATCGTTAAAGTGATTGACCCTTCCTTTTCAACCATTGTCAATCTGTCCCTCTTTCCTGCCCTAAGAAGGCATGTACTAGTTCTGAAAGAGGAATAGCTTTTATACTTTGTTGTGTTTCTATGTACAGTATTTGGAATTTTGTCACTTGACAGTAACTTCTGTCCCTTTCTAATTTAGCAGTTTTCTCAGTAGAATTTTCGTTTTGATGTCATTGCATACAGTCAAAAACTTTTGAGTTTAAGTAGAATGGATACGAAAAAAGAAATATGGATTATTTATTTACTGATTTTGTGTATTTGGAAGTGTTTCATGAACGTGTCACAAAATTAAGAGATCCATATAAATTTCATGAACTTTTATTTTATGTAGTGTGACTATCAACAAATCTGTTACACCATCTGCTGGGAATCTTTTGTTTGGGAATTTAAATGACTGAATAAATTGTCTAGGGTAATTTTTTTATTTTTAAATACTCCTATCTCTCTATTATAGCTCTTTACTCTTTAGATACATTTTGAGGTAGCCATCAAGACATTTTGCAGTTTATCATTTGTTATGAAATTTCTTAAAAGGAAATTAAGTATATTTTTTTCTTTTCTTTTGTGGCAATATTTACTTCTTCTGTATTTTTATTTATACTGCTCTTCCTCTTCTACTAACAACTGCGCATTTGTAGCTGATGAGGATTACCTGTATGCAAGTAAGTTAGGCTACATCTGAGGCACATCTCCTTTCACTCACATCATCATAATAGCACTAAAAAAATCACACCTTCCTACTACTTTCTGTGAAGGACTTGTGTATAATTTTTCAGAAGTGATATTTATAATGAAAAATTTATTCATCTGCATATATCAGTAGTAATTATTGTACTGGGTGCAATAATATGAACCTCCTACTCAGTGCAGTGATTTTTATTTCTATTATTTGCATTGAATTTCTATAGTGTTTTCAAAATTTGTTATCATTTGTAAGCCATAATAGTAATTGTTACAGCACAGTTACCCTACTCGTACACATCTAAAATTCAAAAGCATGTCACCTGCAGATAGAGAACCTACTGAACTTAATTAGTACTTAAAACACTAATGCAACCTGAAATTGATTATCTGTTCCTCATGTTTATGATATTTATCTTTAATGTGAGAAGCTGCACTGCAATTTATTGTCAGTATTTCAAAATACCAATTTCCCTATGCTTATAAAATTGTAGCTTTTTGTGCAATTTCTCAAAATAATTTCCTTTATAGCAGAAGAATTCTAAAATGTGTTGCACCATGTAGTGATTTGCATGATTGTTAGCATGTTTTCTGTTTAGTTTTCTCCCCTCTGAATGGCATGTATGCTGATAACTGTTGTTAGAATATAAAATGAAACTTATCTGTATGTTTTGTATTTAAAAAATGTTTTATTATAGTTCAATCTGTGATTTAACTTCTGTAACTTCCCCTTAACTTAAAAAATGATTCAAGATTACAGTGCACAGTTCAAGAGGTGAACTATGAAGGTCTCAGTGTGCAAAATTAGCACCCAGTTATCTTTCTGTTGCAACAGCCTTGACATACATGAAATACATCTCTCTAGTGTTGTATGTGCATGTCCAATGTGACCATTGATGATGCTTTTATATTAGCTGAAGCAGATGACTTTAAGCTACTGGCAATTACATTCCTCTATGGCTCAGCTCGTGACCTGTGGACTGTACACTAGCTACATTTTGCTTCCATTCAATTCTGTACTAGTAAGAGAAATAATGCAATATCCTAACATTAATATCATGAGTAACATATCTGTGTACCTCACATGCTTATCAATTACTGCATTATATATGCCAGTGAAGAAGTAGGTCTACTATTCCTAGTCAAGAACTAGAATCTATTATTATTTCAGTCCATATATCTTACTTTATAATTTTTGAGAGTGCATTATATGTATTTTGTATAGACCCAAAGTGCCATTCATAGCTTTTTATTTTTGTATCAGGACATAATGTAACAGCTTAATGATTGTTATGCTTTCAATGACCAGTCTCGTGTTATTCAAATCAAACCTATTGTATGTGTCTCTGATACACTTAAAATTGAAAACTGTCTCTTAGTGGGTGTCTTGTCCTGATAGATTTTGCTTTACCTTTTAGTCAGTGATGTAGATCATTAAGTCCACAATATCTCATATGGAGTGAAGGGTGAATCTGTTTGGGCATTTAAGTCGGGAGTTTGTGGTTTCTTCTTGCAGATGAGCACCACCCTCCCCCTACGTTCACGCCACCTGAGTTGCCAAAGAAGGTGCACATACGAGGTATTTGCTAAATCAGAAACAAAAGCACATTAAAAGAAAATATATGAAACAGTGTAAATCTTACTGAAATTAACAGAGCAGCAACGATTGTGGACGGCTGTTGTCAAGATAATAATGTTAATTATAATAATACTAATGCTAATATTGTCAACAAGCAGATGATAAGAAAATGGTGCAACTTTTTCCCTGACAGATACTTGTGGCAGTCATATTCATCTCCTGACATGTATGGCTGCTGCTTCAAAGTATGAAGTGTTGATTGAACCTCAAAAGACATTGTAGTCGCCCAAAATCTGAGCTGAACTGTGCTGAACTTCCTATTCATGAGCTCGTAGTGCATAATAATTTCATAGTAAAGCAGCAGTGACTATTTCAACACTAGTTCCCCACTATTCACTCGTAGATACAGCTTCCAAGAACTTCAGTATGCATTTATTCCAGAAGGTTGCTGTTTGGTAACTTCTTGTTGTAATAAAGATTTTTGGTATATTCCACTGCATGCTTTATACATTCTAGTGTAACTGCATACTGTATCGTAATATGAATGTAACAAAAGAATTTTATAGCTTCAAATAATTTATTTGCACCCATTATCAGCTGTGTATCTGTCAGAGTAGAAAATATGTAGTCACTGTCCACGGGGAAGAGCTGTTGTTTTGTAACTAATCTCAGAAGCATTATTCTTGTATAATATGAAGCAATTTATTGACATTTATTTTTTGCAATTACAGCATGTAGCATGTTATGAAGCAGAGCACTGTGAAAGAATTATCAGTCATTAAAGTACTACATGCCTCATAAATTTGCCATTCTGTGTAGCATCTGTAAGTAACTTCCTCTTTATTTTTATCAGCATAGGGTGCTCCTTTCCTTGATAAACTATGCACTTGTAGTTCAGTTTCCTATTTTCATGAATTACTTGGTTTTTGTCTCAATTATGTTCCCATAAACTACCATATAGTGTTTATTTTGTTTAGCTCTCTTTATGTTAAATCCAGTGCCTCATCCACTTGCATCACTGTATCTTTTTGTATGTAATTTAGCATCTTTTCCAACAGAAACAAAGTCACTGATTTTGATGGTATGTATTTCATTTCCCTCTGGATTTCAAATATTTCTCCTTGTTGTCAAAAACTGTAATTTTGTCCTGTAAATTGTGTCACACTCTTTATTTGTCAATTTCATCAAGATTTGCTATCTACTTAAACCCTCATGTGTAATCCATGAAAGGTTTTCTTGCAGGAATAACACCTCATAGGCAATTTTAGTTATTTATTTTCTTGTTGACATTTGGTTTTGAGACATAGAACAACTTCATCAATGGAGCTTTTATTCATTGTTGTGTATTTCTTCATGGTACATCAGTATCTTCTCTCTAGTCTTGGTGAAGTGCTATGAGACAGATTTGAACAAAAGTATAGAATTCTTAAAGGAAGTATCCTCATTGTACCAGAATTGGCATAACAATAGTATTTATAATGTCAGTGACAAGGAGACCACTTTGGAGCTCATTTGTAGAAAGCTCAGCTACATTTTGAGTTCTCGTTAACTGTTTCCCATCTCTCACCGTGTGGATGTTGAGGAGAAGACATGGTGAATTCTTTATTGGGAAGTGTAATTAAAGTAACATAAAAATAACAGATGTTTCATATACATTATCAGGCTAAAAAAGGATGAAAACTTTTGAAAGGTTAAAAAAAAACTTTTAAAAGTTCACTCATCATGATGTAAAACTTACTAAACATCTTTCGTTGTCAGTCCATAAAACGTATGCCTAAATAGGGTGTCAGTTGTTAACTTGGTTCCATAGAGTCAGAGGTTTTATTGGTTGACACTGAATGATGTTTTACAAGCTTTAAATTGTGGTGAATGAACTTTCAAATGGTTTTGTACTTTGTAGCTGGATAATTTGCAACAAATGTTTGTCATTATTATGTCACTTTAACATTAATTACATATCTGATGATGGCAGTAACCAAACAATATTTTAAATCTAATGGGCTGTATAAAAATATAATGAAATTGCATAGATGAAAAATCAACTCACAAAGCTGCAGCAGGAGAATACACATATAAAGTTATTTAAAAATTTCAAGCTCTCAGAGCCAGTGGCTCTTTCTTCTAGCAGAGGGGTTGAATGGGAAGGAAGAGCAGTGGAGGAAAACGACTAGTGAGGTTTAGAAAAAGAAGTATAGTTCAGAAAATTTTCTCAGAACCCCATGTCAGGAGAGACTTACCTGGCAGGATGAGAAGGAAAGAGTGATTGTTGGGGACTGCAATGGAAAAGATTTGAAAACCTGAGAACTTGAAGGTGGAAGGTAGAGTAATATGCAAGACAGACATTACTGTCAAAACAACTTAACACAGCTGAAAGTTAAGTCCATTTTATGTGAGAGGGGTGGGAAAGGGGGAAGAGTTGCAAGGAAAAATAGATAGTTCAGAATATGGAAGGTATAGAAAACTAAAAGAGAGAGAAGAAAGCAATAGCTACTGTGAAGAAATGCTGAAACCAAATAAATTATTATAAATTATGGTCAAGTGCATGATTATAACTAAGGCCATGTTGTTGTGCCAGTTCTCATCTGCAGAGTTATGAGGAATTGTTGTCAGGGGGAAGAATGCAGATGGCTCATGTGATGATGAAGTAGGCACCAAGATCATAGCTGTCATTTTGCAGGTGGCTCTCCCTCCTATAGTGTATGTTTTTTTCCAATTATAGGGCTCATATAGGTCATAGTAAGAGGGTGCATGGCGCACGTATTGCAGTGGAGATGGTCATAGAGATAGGACCAATAGGGTAGGGAAATGTGTGCAGAAGAAGCATAATAATGAGGGGATATGGAGGTCAACAGAAAGCAATTCTAGGTGTGGTGGACAAAATGTTGGATAGAGTGGAGCTCATTTCAGGGCATTAGGCTGGAATTACATCCAGTGTCGGCTAAGGTGAGAATGGTGGTGTATTGCTGTAAAGAGTCTGCATCTGTTAAATACACTATGTGATCAAAAGTATCCACAAATTTGGCTGAAAATGACTTATAAGTTCGTGGCACCTTCCATCGGTAATGCTGGAATTCAATGTGCTTTTGGCACACCCTTAACCTCGATGATAGCTTCCACTCTCGCAGGCATACATTCAGTCAGGTGCTGGAAGGTCCCTTGGGGAATGGCAGCCCAAGTTTTCTCACCTCCTGTCTTAACTGTCATAGTACTTGCAGTGGATCCTGATGCAGTTTGGAATCGCTGTGTGATGGACTGGTTAAATGTCTGGCTATTACACATCATGACTCTCTTCATCTGTCGGCTGTCTCTGTAAGTCAACAGATGATGTTGGCCTGTATGTTTTTGTGCTGTACATGTCCCTTCATGTTTCCACTTCACTTTCACGTAGGAAACAGTGGACCTAGGTATGTTTACAAATGTGTAAATTTTGCATACAGACATATGACACAAGTGACATCCAATCACCTGACCACACTCAAAACCTGTAAGTTCTGTGGAGCACCCCATTCTGCTCTCTCATGATGTCTAATGACTACTGAGGTTGCTGATAAGGAGTACCTGGCAGTAGGTGGCAGCACAATGCACCTGATATGAAAAACGTATGTTTTTGGGGGTGTTCGGATACTTTTTATCACATAGTGTATGTTTGCCTTGAATGGCAAGGGCTATGGAAGGGGACATTTGACATGGAAAGGATGACAACTGTCAAAATGTAAGTACTATTGTTTGTTAGTAGGTTTCATGTGAACAGAAATACATAGCTGACCTTTGGGGAGGATGAGGTCAATGTCAAGGAAAGTGGCATGCATTTGGAATATGACCATGTGTAATATGATTGAGAGAATATATGTAGAGTTTGCGAGACTCTTAGCATGTCAGTCTCACCATGAGTCCATATGGTAAAGATGTCATTAGTGTATCTAAGCCAAAACAGGTTGAAGGAAAAACCTCTCCAAGTGAAGCATGAAAAGATTAACATAGGAAGGAGCCATCCTGTTTCCCATGGCCATATCGCTGATCTGTTTTTATGTTTGCCTATCAAAGGTAAAGTACTTGTTGGTAAGTATAGGGTTGATGAAGGTGAACAGGATGAATGTCATAAGTTTGGAATCAGGTGGTCACTGACTGAGCTAATGTTCATCAGCAGACAGACCAAGTAATTAAGGGGTGTTGGAGTAGGGAGAGATGATACTAATGATGACAAGCAAGATGTGTGCTGGGTGTAGGATGGGCAAAGATTTCATATGGTCCAGGAAATCTTTGGTGTCTTTAATAAACAAGGGAGGTCTTTGTTCTATGGGTGGCAGGTGTTGATCAATTAAGGCAGATATATGTTTGGTGGGTGCTTCAAAGCCAACAACTATGGGGCGACCAGGGTGATTGGGTCTGAAGTTGTATGGACTGAGGTTGTTAGGCCTCGTGAGCTGCAGGTCAGTTTGAATCACAGGAATAGGATCTTGATGGCAGATGCTATAGGTAGAGGTGTCGACAGTTGATGTCTACTTTCTACGATTACATCTACATTGGTACTGTGCAAGCCATCATACGGCACATGGCAAAGGGTTCTCTGTACCACTACCTTTGATTACATATTCCGGTCATCCAGTACTAGTGGTAGATCCCTTGTTCACTGGGAGGGTATAGATGGAGTCATCAGTTTTTACGGCATGAAGTACCCGGAGTTCTGCAGAACAAAAGTTAGGATCATAATCTAGAGACCTGAGGAAGGATTGTGAAGCAATGCTGTATGTGAGTAATTTTTGGAAGCCTTTTAAGGGATGATTTTGAGGTAGTGGTGATGAATCAAGTTGGAATTTTGGTCAAAATTGTTCCAGGCACGGTTCAATGTCAGGTTTTTGGATTGGGTTGCAAGGTGAATCCAGTTGAAATTACGTATGAAGTAAAGTACATCCATCAAAGCAGTATGAGAAAAGACAGGTTTAAGGCTGAATGTCAGACCCTTGGATAATAGTGATAATTCAGGAGGGGAGAGTAAACTTAGATGATAGGTTGAGAACACCATACTAGTGTCGAAGCAAGCTGGGGTATTTTTACTTCCCCTCATGTTTTGCAGTCTGCCTTCTTAAAATTCAATTTTTTCTTAACTAATTATCATTAACATATGTGAGTACAATACATTTGGAGGAACAACTAATAGCATTCATTAAGTATTTATTTGACTCTATTGGGAGACATCTTAGCAAAGCCAGCCCTTAATTATTTCCAAAGTAATTAACAGTTTTGTCTAAAGTATTGTTTGCCTAACTGTGTATGTTAATTTTCTTAATTTAAACAAATACTTTGGCCTAACTCTTGTAGTAGAAAAAACTGTTAAAAAGAACCAATTTTTCAATATATTCAGTCAATCGGTTAATCAAGTGAGTTAAGTTTTAACTGTAATTTCTGCAAATTTAACTTTAAACAGTGTGTAGTTTCAGTACCTATTGTGAGGATATATAAGGGCACAATTATTGGATGTGAGAGAGTCAGTGCATGGCCAAATTTCAGACAAGAAACCTGTGTTGGTTAGAACAACAACAATGCTTCAACTTAACTGTGGTACAAGTGTTACACAATTAGGCCATGTGTCAAAAACAAAGGCAGTGTTTGCTCCATATGTACCTTTCTGTTCTTCAAGAACTGTGAACTTTGTGGTTAGGTTTTTACTGCTCATAGATATTCAACAGTAAACTATTGTAGCAGTATGTGGATGTTCGCCTGAAAACTATTAATGAGGCACCAGCTGGAGTGGCCAAGCAGTTCTAGGCACTAGCGTTTGGAACCGCGCAACTGCCATGGTCGCAGTTTTGAATCCTGCCTCGGGCATGGATAAGTGCAATGTCCTTAGGTTAGTTAGGTTCAATTGGTTCTAAGTTCTAGTGGGCTGATGATCTCAGAAGTTAAGTCTCATAGTGCTCAGATCCATTTGAACCATTTTATTAATGAGGCTTATCAAAAGTTAAACTATAGTGCACTTGCCATATTAAATGTGTATATGGGGGGTTGTGAAAACTGTAAGTAAAAGGTCGTGGAATGCAAATGTGCCGCTGTTGGCTACATCATTTACTGTAGACAGTACTGCACTTCCAACCCCTATTTTTTCAGCCAGTATGTTGACAATGAGGAAAACAAATGAAGAATTAAAAGAAGGTGACAGATCAGCACATAGTGTTGTGATTGGTTCTTGTAATTATGAGCTATCATTAGTCTGGCATGTTGAGAAGGTTGGCCAAGCCTGGTTTCCTGGAGAGGAGTTGTGGCTGATTGTGTGGCTGTTTAGGGAGCTACAGAGGGACAGAAAGGAAAAACCAATGTTGAGATAGTTTAAGAGAAGGTGGGGTAGCTTTTCGAGATGAAGTTTGGCATGCTGTTTCAGTTTGAAGTTGGCTTAGAGGACAATACCACCAAAGGAAACATGAGGGGCAAATAAGTGCAGGATTTTGTAGGAGAGAAGTCTGGTGGAGTGTAAATTGGCAGATGAAGCTGATTAGCCAGTTAAGAGCAATAAATTGCTGTATTTTCAACTGTAAAAGAGGTTGGTGTCGAGCGGGAGCAACTCCCAGGCACAAGTAAGTTTCAAAAAATGTAATGTAAGACCTTTGTTTTGATATTGCAAAAGCATGTGTTCAGCATGAATGAATGTGTGATGGGATTCATCATGGCAAAAGAGGAGGATGTGAAGTGTTAGAGATGGTGGAATGGCAAGAAAGAACAAACAGAGGCTGGAAAAATATAGAAAAATGCAAGAAAGGCAAGGTAAAAGATAAGAAAAATCAAACAAATATTGTGAGAACAGACGTAATGAGCTGGCAAGAATTTCCTACCAGAAAAGTGATCTGTATGATGGAAAAAAATTTGATTGGGGAAAAATGATCAATTGGGAAAGTCAGGGCTGAAAGAGGAAGTCATTAGAGAAAATGTAATCCACTATGTTTGACAAATAACCTAATGCAGGAGATGGCAGTAAACGTTGATCAAAAACTTATGTCTAAAAACAAACAGAGGCTGGAAAAAGATAGAAAAATGCCAGGAAAGCAAGGTAAAAGATTAGAAAAATCAAACAAAATGTGAAAGAATTGCATGTAAGTGAGGTAAACGCTGTAACTGGCAAAACATATATTATCAAAGAAGAGCCATCTGTCACACAACATGTCATGTACCAGCTGTTACGTGCACACTGTTTGGCCTTTCACGTCAGCGTGACTACCATCAATTTATCAGTTAGGATGACTGAGTGTAGGTAAAGGGTGTATACTGGCAATATATAATATCCTTTTGCAGAGTATGCTTTGCAGCATGACAGTTGTGACCTTGGTACCTGTGTCACCACATGTGCCATTTGTATGCTTCCCTCGCCACCTAGATTCTCACCACGCATCTAGCCATAATTCACTGTAATTTCTTCAACCTCACCATTTCTTCACAGTAACTATTCCTGTCTTCATTCCCTGTTAGTTTTCTACATCTTCCATTTTCTGACCTGTCTATGTTTCCTCTTATCCTCCCCTCCTCTCCCCCTCCCCTTTCCCACTTCTCTCATATAAAATTGACTTAACTTTCAGCTGTTGTTAACATGTTTCAGCAGTAATGTCTGTCTTGTGTATTCCACCTTTAAGCTGTCAGGTTTTCAAATCTCTGGTGCAGTAACCAATGACTAGTCTTTCCTTCCTATCTGATCCAGTAAGTCTCCAATTCTTCCCACTTCCTAAACATCACCAGTTCTTTTCCTTCACAACTCATCCTTCCCCTTCATCCATTCTGCCAGAAGGAAGAGCCACTGGCTCCGAAAACTTGCAAATTTTAAATTCCTTTATATGTGCATTCTCCTGCCACCATTTGGTGAGTAGCTTTTATATTTGTCCAGCTACATTATATTTGCAAATACTGATTAATTTTGGTGCTATATAAAAATGAATTCTTTGTTGTTTGTCCTCTGTGAATTCCTATATCATTCATCTGATTGTGATGAAACTTTAGTGGAGATTTCTGTATGATTAACAACCACCTACGACCAATACGGTTGGGTTTAGGAGGGGGTGACATAGAAACTGAAGTCAGAAATGTCTGGATCAGTGTCAATCAAATTTTGTATGTATGTGACTCATTTTTTGCACAACTTTACTTGGAAAAATACTTCGGTGATAATATACCTCACAAACACCTCTAGGGCTGGAAGTGAGAAGATGTGATGTGTACAGATATTTGATAATGGCGTACATAAGTATCAAACATGTAGTTTTCATTGTCACTTAACTTATTGGTGATAGTCACTTAATCATTTCACCCCTAGAACAGATCTGAATGTGGTCATTATAGAATGAAACTGGTAGTCTGATGACAAAAAAAATTGTGACCATAGACATGAAGTAAAGGAAATTTATCCTAGAGTATATGATGGGAGGGGAGGGCAAAGATAGTGACAGAACAGCATACCTCTGCAATGTCTGAAGGATAATCTACCAAAATTGGCACATGTGTCACTTGCTGTGTGGAAAAATTAACTGTTGAGCTAAGATATTCATATTATTGCTGAGGGTGGGGATTCTGTGAGAATGGATGATATGTAGAAACCTCTGAAAATATTCTGTTTGTATTGCTGTCCTGTAATTGGTTGACTTGGAACCTGTTAAAAGTAGGAAGTACAATTTTTTTTTTCTTATCTGCGTTGTTCAGTGTGACAATCACATTATGAGAATGAGCACTGCAGTGATCCACTAATTTTGCCAGCACGTTTTGGGGCTAAAGATCATGTGATATGGATCAATACCATGGATACATTTGAAGTCCTTGCCTTTTTTTTTGGAGAAAGAAGTATCTTCAGAATTCATATGAAACTGCAGGGTGTAGTTCACTGGAAATACACATGAAAAATGTGTGTGTTTGTCTTAGATATGATGAGATTTTAAATTATGTGGTCACATTTTTAAATTCATTTGAGTTTTCTGGTGTGCCACAGCACTGATTCTCACGCAGAAATGTGGACCAATAATTCTTCTGCACAGCATTAATCCACCATGATTGTGTAATGTAACCATTCTCGCTGTAAAAAATCTAATGCAAAACCTCATCAAAGTGACAGTTTTGAATGGCAAGTCTGAAGGAGAAGACATTCTGAGTTCATGTGTTCCATCATTCCCACCAACATGCCAATTGATTTAAGTTACTGCAGTTCCCCATTTACCTGGTGTTGTCAATGACAGTCAACAGTGTACTGAATCAGTTGCTTCAAGTGCGTAGATTAAATCTGGAAAATCCATGGTTTTCACATAGTCAGTTATATGTTGGATGCCCACAAGTGTGACAGCTGATAAATTTATTTGTTTTTGCAGAAGAAAGAAAGAACACAAATGTTGTATTGCCCATAGCACTTGCATTACTTTTTTTCAAACTTAATTTGACATGCAAAATACCATTATCATTTATTTTACACATGTCAGTGTGTCTGCTTGGTACATGTGTGTCTACTTAGAAATTAAAAGTGCATTGCTATGCTCGTCAGACACAGGTAGCAATGCAATGTATTAAGTGATCTAGACAGGCTTATTCGCAAAACATCAGCTTTTATCATGGACTCAGTCCAGAGGTTTATTTCCTTGATTAGTGCAGTAAGTCTGCAAGTGTCCATTACCATTGTTCAAGACATGTTCATTAAGAATAAGAGGCACAGTTTTTAAATGAAATCTCTGAGTCACATTTTGATAGCAAGCTCTCTCTCCTTTGAGGGATAAGATCAGGATCCCTCAAAGCACTGAATATTGTTAAGTTCCTTAGTCACATTTCCCATTTTACCAAGCCTTTGAGTGATTCCAACTCAATTACAGATGGCTGATGTGTGGATCAACAGTATTTATAATTGTAAATATCATGAATATTATGTACCCAAGAGTGGATTTAACTAGCCATTCTTTATGTTGTATATGATAAGCCACAAACATACATCTGACAGTAAGTGTAAAATATCTTGACTGATCCTCAGTTACCACCTTCACATCTGTTTCCTCATTCAAATTTTGAAATGGTTGTCATAAATCACTTGCATCCCATGAAGTCATCTGGGATGCATGTGAAAGAAGATCTACTACAAAGCCGACCACTACCTTGGACTCTAAAGATACCCAGAATTAACTGATTTTTATTGCAATGTAGGCAGAAGGTGTCAGGTGAATACAGGGCTATAAATACAAAATCAAATAGGGGTAATGCAGGAGTAGGTTTAATAATGAATAAAAAATAGGAGTGTGGCCAAGATTGACACAAAGCCCACGCCTACTACAGTAGTACAAGTTTATATGCCAACTAGCTCTGCAGATGATGAAGAAATTGATGAAATGTATGATAAGATAAAAGAAATTATTCAGGTAGTGAAGGCAGACGAAAATTTAATAGTCTTGGGAGACTGGAATTCAAGATTAGAAAAAGGGAGAGAAGGAAACATAGTAGGTGAATGTGGATTGGGGGTAAGAAATGAAAGAGGAAGCCGCCTGGTAGAAGTTTGCACAGAGCATAAATTAATCATAGCTAACACTTGGTTCAAGAATCATGAAAGAAGGTTGTATACATGGAAGAACCCTGGAGATATTAAAGGTATCAGATAGAGTATATAATGGTAAGACAGAGATTTAGGAACCAGGTTTTAAATTGTAAGACATTTCCAGGGGCAGATGTGGACTCTGACCACAATCTATTGGTTATGAACTGTAGATTAAAACTGCAGAAACTGCAAAAAGGTGGGAATTTAAAAAGATGGGACCTTGATAAACTGTCTAAACCAAAGGTTGTAGAGAGTTTCAGGGGGAGCATAAGGTAAAAATTGACAGGAATGGTTGGAAAGAAATACATAGAAGAAGAATGGGTAGCTCTGAGAAGATGAAGTAGTGAAGGCAGCAGATGATCGAGTAGATAAAAAGATGAGGGCTGGTAGAAATCCTTGGGTAACAGAAGAAATATTGAATTTAATTGATGAAAGGAGAAAATATAAAAATGCAGTAAATGAAGCAGGCAAAAAGGAATACAAATGTCTCAAAAATGAGATCGACAGGAAGTGCAAAACTGCTAAGCAGAGATAGCTAGAGGACAAATGTGTGGATGTAGAGGCTTATCTCACTAGGGGTAAGATAGATACTGGAGAGATCTTTCGAGAAAAGAGAACCACTTGTATGAATATCAAGAGCTCAGATGGAAACCCAGTTCTAAGCAAAGAAGGAAAGCAGAAAGGTGGAAGGAGAATATAGAGGGACTCTACAAGGGCGATGTACTTGAGGGCAATGTTATAGGAAGGGAAGAGGATGTAGATGAAGATGAAATGGGAGATATGATACTGCATGAAGAGTTTGATAGAGCACTGAAAGACCTAAATCAAAACAAGGCCCAAGGAGTAGACAACATTCCATCAGAACTATTGACAGCCTTGGGAGAGCCAGTTCTGACAAAACTCTACCATCTGCTGAGCAAGATGTATGAGACATGCGAAATACCCTCAGACTTCAAGAAGAATATAATAATTCCAATCCTAAAGAAAGCAGGTGTTGACAGTTGTGAAAATTATGGAACTATCAGTTTAATAAGTCACTGCTGCAAAATACTAACGCAATTTCTTTACAGACGAATGGAAAAATTGGTAGAAGTCGACCTCGGGGAAGATCAGTTTGGATTCCGTAGAAATGTTGGAACACGTGAGGCAATAGTGACCTTACGACTTATCTTAGAAGAAAGATTAAGGAAAGGCAAACCTACGTTTCTAGCATTTGTAGACTTAGAGAAGGCTTTTGACAATGTTGACTGGAATACTCTCTTTCAAATTCTGAAGGTGGCAGGGGTAAAATACAGGGAGCGACAGGCTATTTACAATTTGTACAGAAACCAGATGGCAGTTATAAGAGTCGAGGGGCATGAAAGGGAAGCAGAAGTTGGGAAGGGAGTGAGACAGGGTTGTAGCCTCTCCCCAATGTTATTCAATCAGTATATTGAGCAAGCAGCAAATGAAACAAAAGAAAAATTTGGAGTAGGTATTAAAATCCATGAAGAATAAATAAAAACTTTGAGGTTCGCCGATGACATTGTAATTCTATCAGAGACAGCAAAGGACTTGGAAGAGCAGTTGAACGGAATGGACACTGTCTTGAAAGGATGATATAAGATGAACATCAACAAAAGCTTAACGAGGACAATGGAATGTAGTTGAATTAAGTCAGGTGATGCTGAGGGAATTAGATTAGGAAATGAGGCACTTAAAGTTGTAAAGGAGTTTTGCTATTTGGGGAGCAAAATAACTACTGATGGTCGAAGTAGAGAGGATATAAAATGTAGACTGGCAATGGGAAGGAAAGCGTTTCTGAAGAAGAGAAATTTGTTAACATTGTGTATAGATTTAAGTGTCAGGAAGTCGTTACTGAAAGTATTTGTATGGAGTGTAGCCATGTATGGAAGTGAAACATGGACGATAAATAGTTTGGACAAGAAGAGAATAGAAGCTTTCAAAATGTCATGCTACAGAAGAATGCTGAAGATTAGATGGGTAGATCACATAACTAATGATGAAATATTGAATATAATTTGGGAGAAGAGGAGTATGTGGCACAACTTGACAAAAAGAAGGGACCAGTTAGTAGGACATGTTCCGAGGCACCAAGGGATCACAAATTTAGCATTGGAGGGCAGCATGGAGGGTAAAAATCATGGAGGGAGACCAAGAGATGAATACACTATGCAGATTCAGAATGATGTGGGTTGCAGTAAGTACTGGGAGATGAAGAAGCTTGCACAGGGTAGGGTAACATGGAGAGCTGCATCAAACCAGTCTCAGGATTGAAGACCACAACAACAACAGGCAGAAGGTTAATCCCAATTTCTGTATAAAATCAACTTTTATAATGCCTTAGACCAGAAAAATAATTTATGCATTGTGGGTTCAGCAGCTGTAAAATGCAAAAGGAGATCCCACAGCATAATGAAGATCACTGGCTGGATTTTAAACTTTATTCCATTTTATTTCATGCCACTCCTGTTTTGGGAAGTATGTTCATCATCAAGTGGCAAGCACCTGTAAATATAAAAAATATGTTGACTAAATATGAAGAAACAGTTCTTCATTAACGTATTAAATGGTGAAAGCCTGTGGATCTGATATACTATAATAAATCATGTGAATCAGAAAACAACATACTGTGTTTGTGGTCTTACATTCAAATGTCAGCAATCATAAATAGAGAACTACTAAAAGGTTGTCAACAATAGCAATGCATGAAGATCCAACAACCTATTCTTCTCAGTTGTTAGTTCCACTTGTGATCTCAAAGTTTGCTTGAAAAATGCATTCACTTTCTATGACTTGTTTGGTATACGAGATTTTAAGAACATTGGTGCAGATGAGACAAGTGCAATGACATTACTTCTGAGTTCTTACTTCCTGTATATTTTTTAATCCATCCAGTGCATCGACAGCCCTAGGAAAGTAGTTTGCTCTTCCCAAGATACCCACTATTGTCCACATAGTGCATACCATAAGTTCCCGAATTAAGATAGTAAGAAATTCAGTATCAAAGGCATATAAGTTTTTAGGGTAATATTCCATACTGCTTTTGGAACTTCATTTGTCATCAAGTGGCAAGCATCTGCAACATAAAAAATATGTTGACAATTGGAATGAAGCAGTTCTTCATGTCACATATAAAATGGTAAAGGTGTTGGCTCTGATATCTATAACAAGCTATGTGAATCAGAAAACAGCATGTTGTGCTTGTGAACTTGCATTCAAATGCTAAACATGAGTTTTAGTCTTTGCATGGGTGAGTGTTCTTTCAATATTGTCTTGAATTTGTTGCTCAGAGTCCTCTAGCTCTCTGTTGAGTTTAACTGTTCATGTCTGTTTTAAGATATAGTAGAGAAAGAGGTGACAAATTTGGGTTGTCAGATGAATGGTGCAACATTGAGATTGTGTTTTTATTGGGAAGTGTAATAACATACCAGATAGATATCATCACTTGTTGTTCTACCTGAATGCAGAAATTATTTGTGAATGATGTCACTGCCATTGAAAAACATTTTCTCCATTTTTGTTTTCTGGAAGCAAGTGGTTGTAACCAATTATTGTGATTATCAAAGATCACTAATTTGAAAACAGTTACTATGTTTTCAGCTAGCTGACATGTCTTTGCATACATCAAATTTGTGACACTGAATAGACATGCATTGAAAAGAAAAAAAACTGTGTGTTTATTTTACTGTCTATATTATTCCATGAAATACTAACAAAATTTCCAGGCCAAGCAGCCTAATAATTTATAAAAGTATATATAAAGATGTATAATAATATTAATATGAAGACAACATCTCTTGCTTCCATCTCATTTCAGCGTGTTCTGTGATATAATCATTGTATATACTTTTTTTCAAAAAAACCTGCATTTTAGTTGCCTTTAACCTTACTATTTGGTCACTGAAATTGTTGTAGATACATACAGAAAATAGTCTATCTTGCAGGGCACTAAATAAGAGTCAGTGTTAACAGTAAACTGGCGAATAAAAAGGACAATATCTTTGCTGATAATTAGTACGAAGTCCTTCTTCAGGGTTCTTAAAGAGTTATCTGATACACTTAACATGTTGTCATCCTTTTTGGTGAGTCGTCCTACAATCTATCCTCATATTCTCAAATATGTTCTGTCCTGGGTTTTTGTCAGTTCATCTTTGTATTCTGCACTCATGTTCAGCATCAACATTCTTTTATACATGGATGAAGGCCAGAATTTCTTATAATCTCGGTTGTTTTAGAACAACGCTTATGTAGTACGGAGAATGTACCTATCATCTCAATTGCTCAAACTGAATCAGATCATTGTTATGGAATTCTTGAGTGGTTTACAGCATGATCAGACTTGTCAGTGCAATACAGTCTCTTCACTGCAAACATAATCTGGTGTCTATGATGCTATTATTATTATCTTTTAATAAAGTGACAAGAATATCAGTAATATAATTTCTAATATATCATTTCTTTCTCTTTTTTGCCTCTTTCACATTACTTTCAATTCCTCATCAGCACTGAACTGTAATAAATCTCCCCTCCAAAACTTAAGTACGACATTAGTTGACATCAGTAGATGCTAAGTTCGGCAACAAATTTATTGCTTGAGAATTATCTAGTGCAAAGTGTAATTACATAATTATCTGTAGATTTGCTTCTGCAGTTGAGTTTTGTGGCTCAACACACATAATATTATCCTTTTGTGTAGCAGTAGTATTGTAAAACATTTTCAATATGGAAGATATTTTTTTCTCTTGCATTTAGCTTTTTGTTACATTTTAGAAGTACAATAAATGTAGTATGTTCCTTCTTCACTGCACTTCTTAGCCTCTACTACATGTTTCTTAGTTTGATTTTACTTAGAGAGATGTATGTACTGTGTATGCATTTATTGAGCATTTTATGATAATGTAGTTGTATTTAATCCTTAGTTCATGTTTCCTTTGTATAGATTCTTGGTGTAAGACTTAGCAGGGAAATATAGCTGAAACAGAATTTTTATGTCTTTACTGGAATTCAGACATAGTAAATATATTTTAATGGAAATGTGCACATATTTTCTTACACAGTATAACACAGAGTAGTAATATAAATTGAAATCTTGTAGAAGCCATGTGAAAAGATAGACAGTGTTGTGTACCAAGTGAAATGGTATGTAAGGGTCATATCTTCCAGTCAGATGTTATCGATACTAAAATTTGTGCCCTATTGAGAAAAATGAATCAATAAAAAAATAGACAAGAATAGACAAAAGAACGGTTCTCCCAAAAAGACTGTTGCATTGTAGCCAACAGATACACCAAAAAAGTACAATACATCAGTTTCAAACTTCATTTTACTCTCTGTTGTGAAATATTTTATTTAGCATAACTATCTGCAGCACTTTCCAGTTTTTCCAGAAGTTACAGCTTCCTTGTACCATTATTTCCCCTGGTTCATAGTTTCTCCAACAAATGAGAGGAATTTAAATAAATAAAAAAATTACAAGAGGTGACACAGTTCAAAAAGCTAAACTAGGAAGAATTAACAATCAGTGAAATTGTCACATGGATCAAAAATAGTATGTTAGTAACTCAGTTCTGTTTATTTATGCAGATGTTCAACAAATGAACACTTTTTGCTTTTTTGCAACTCCTGATGTGTTACATTAATGGCATACACAACTGCTTATTTACCAGTGAAGTTCAGATGCTATAGAAGTACAGGATATGAGATACTGTCTTTATTGTATTTTCAATATGTGGAACCCATATGGGATACTGAATGGTAACACATTTTTTATAGGCTAATGGTAGGAAGTACAATTTTGTTCAGCTGGATTATGATACTGTCTATTAATGGAACTGTATGGAGTCCTGAAATTTTTTAAACAAATAACTAATGACATTTTTATGAATATAAAAATTCTGTTCAATGGCTTTCCAGAGTTTTAGTTTTAGGATGCATAGTACTTTTATTTGATTTAGAACATACTTATGTGTGTAGATGTAAGAAAAGGGAAGTTCAATACAGAATTCCTTTAGAAAGAGGAAAGGAAATTCAGGGAAAGGCAGCTAGGTCTTATGTGAAGAAAGTTCTTCTTGTAAACACAGAAATGGTGACCAACACTTGCTTAAAAGTCTTATTAACAATCATTCAGCACTGACTTTAGTTTCCTTTTTACAGGTGAAGCAGGCAGAGAGAAAGAGGAGGCATGTAAGTAACCCCTATATTTCTTCTAGTAAGTAACTCTATCTTACTGTGGAAAATAAAGTTTATGTCTCCTAATAATCAATATATTTTCATATGTGTAGAACAGTAATGTGTGCAGAAACAACAACAAATTACTTGACATTGTGAGACAGAAAAGAAGACCCTATTTATCACTAGCCAGTGCAAGCAACATAACAGTGCTTTCATCTTCAGTAATGCAAATGACAGAAGCTGACACTTGACTTTAACAAAATTGAGAACCGAGATACAGCATTTAGTGTGACAATTTCTTTTTTGCATTCATTTACAGTTTTCATATTTGTCTTTCTTGTGAGATCTCTGACTTTCTCCCTTTGTACACAGAAACGTCTTTTGGTGTCCTGAAAGATTTTGTTTGTTTTTGAGTGTAAGTATGGTTCCTCAAGTCTTAACAGTTGTTAAGTATGCATTCATTGTCCATTGTACATTTTTCCTAGCTTCTCTTTCTTTGTTTCATTGTTTTTAATAAATAATTGTTTGAGATTTTCAGAGTGAACATTTGAGACTGAGTTGTCTTCAAAATATTTTTGAAATTCTTATGAAGTTATTATCTGTGGTACAGTTTGATTATTTATGACGTTGCAATATAATTACATCCTGGATTTTCCATTATTTCTGTTTCTGTTTCTGATATTGATAATTCTATTAATTTCATTAGCACATCCATGTCATCTACAGAAATTACTATTTTGGAGAAGCTGTTTAGTGTCATTTATAGATCACTTATGTATGTTAATATTAGAAGGGATGTAGACTCATGACTTGAGTAACTTTGTGTTGATGATTCCCACATAGAGTCTGATTTTTATTTCTGTGGAGCAGTGTGTTAATGTGATTCTTAATTTCTCTTATTATTATGGAGGTAATATTCCATCAACCTAAGGTAGATGCCATAACACACAATTATATAGTTTCACAATTTTTTGCTTGAGCTTCAGTTCTTCCATAAGATCAAATATGAGTGTTTCCAGTAGCCAGGTGGAGAGGCTGAAAACAGATTATTGTTTGACAAGTAGACTTAATTGCATTACAGCTGCTTTCTCAAATAAATTTTGAAATATTGGAACTGAGTCTGTAACTATGTATACTTATCTTCATTTTTATCATTTTATTTACTAGGCATAATGTGTGTAATTAAATAAAATGCAACACAGGTCAATATATGTTGTTGAAAGAATAAGATGAAAAAACAAGACACAGCATTTGGTTAATGGGTTTGATTTGATTTGATTTTTTATTTGGTCCTGTTGATAATATATGTACAAAGGGTGTGCTAGTAATATAGGACAAGTCAAGTGAAATAATACAAAATTGTGTGAGCATTTTATGTATCATTCAAATGTTTATTTTCTATGAACAATTGATTACAAAGAATATTACAGCCTGCATTTTACTGGTATAAGTTCAAGTGAGTGCTTAAAATGTCCCTTGAATGAAAAAATGTGACAGACGCATAGCGTACAAAATTGTTGACAGACACATTGAAACTAGCACAAACAGAGCTAGTTAAACCATGTGGAAAGGAGGCATGCTTATCTGAGGGGGAGACCAGATTTATTATACTGAAACTTTCTAATGCACTGAAACTGTATACCAGTCCAGCACTCAGATACAAACACTTGCATATCATGCTTAGCACTCTTGTAAACTGTTCTGTCCTGAAATAAAGACTCAGTCTTCCAATATCTCTCTTCCATTTCACATTTATACAGTGGTTTTTCTTGGTATCCAAACACTCACGTGAGAAAGAATAAGATAGAAAAGGTAGTCAATAACCCAGTTTCTAGTTCTGAACCAGCACACAGTTTCAATCTATTAGAAAATTTTGTTACAGTGTGTGTACAACTACAGGATGGAAACATCATTCCACAGTAGTACCTAAGCAGTTCTATGCCATATACTTTCTCTCAAGCACAGCATACATTTGTGATTTGTCAGGAGGTTTTGTTACACAGTATATACTCCACAGCAGTGCAGAAGACATTTCTGATAAAATTATTTAATTTTCATGTAAGTAAGGATACCTTGATTGCCAGATTATATATATAGAAAGAAATATTCCATGTGGGAAAAATATATATAAAAAACAAAGATGCTGTGACTTACCAAACGAGAAAGTGCTGGTAGATAGACACAATAAAAAACAAACACACACACAAATTTCAAGCTTTCGCAAGCCACGGTTGCTTCATCAGGAAAGAGGGAAGGAGAGGGAAGGACGAAAGGATGTGGGTTTTAATGGAGAGGGTAAGGAGTCATTCCAATCCCGGGTGTGGAAAGACTTACCTTAGGGGGAAAAAGGGACAGGTATACACTCGCACACACACACACACACACACACACACACACACACACATATATCCGTCCGAACATATACAGACACAAGCAAACATATCTGTGTGTGTGTATATATAGTACGTCTCGTTTGGTAAGTCACAGAATCTTTGTTTTTAGGGTAACAGTGTCTGATATATTCCTTGGTTTAAACTGATGATTGGTATTTGATATTAGTCAGTATTCCCATTCCTGTTCAAAAAACTGTTACTTTTTTATGATGTGTGTCAAATCTAAAGAAGTATAATAAAAGAATCTTACTAATGTAGTGAGTTTTGATTTAATGCTGATTTGTGATTTAATATTTCTCAAATATTCACACTCAGGTTACCCAGATTAGTAGCACCAAATTGAGGCATGCATTAAGGTGACAGGCTGGAGGTACATAAATCTATACATATTGTGTGGAAAGTGTATGATAAATTGTTGGTTACATCTTAAATGCATGCACAGTTCTGAAACAATCAGGTAGAGTGATATTGGTAAATGCCTGAACAACAAAACAATAGTGTGTCAAAAATTTTTGTCTCCAGTGGTGTTTACATTGAGCTGGATTTTAATATCCAACAGTGATTCAGATATCTTGTACAGCCTGAGTATTGGTATGGAACAAAGGTCAGAGATACTTGGGTTTCATACCACATCTGCAGCTTGTTCCCATGGAGAGTGCTGCCACAATCTCAGGCATATCATATGTTTCTGACCACTGGCAGGACTGAGTCCATAAATATTACTGTCCCAAATTTGTCCAGCAGTTCTCACTATTCTCTGAGGACTTGTATACACATTGTTGACGTTTGAGTCTCTGATCTTGCCTCTGTGCACAGTTTTTGATTCGAATTGCTCCTGGAACTATTTGCACACTGTTTATGAGTGTTGCTGTGCTCTGGAACTTGCATATGCCTCGATGTTCACTTTATGAACACAGCCATCATTCAGAACAGGAACTACTTGGTTGTTCCCCATCTGCACATACCTCCGATGTGAATTATGATAAACTGAGTTCTACATACACCAAAATTAGAGCGAAAAGTGGCAATGAGGACTTTCTCAACACAGACCTATTCATTGTGAGATACGGATCTTGTTTCTAAATCTGTGTCAACAACAGTTGCTGCTGCATCATCAGTAACAGTAACAGCAGGAATTACTGTTACAGATACTATAAAATCAAAATTATTCATCAGCTGCAGCAACAGTGTCATCACCTTCTGCTCAACCATTTGCTTGTTTTGACAAGGTAAATGAGATTTTGGAGGTCTGTTTACCCTTTTTTGTTCTTCACTGCGAGGCAAGTCAGATAACTGATGATGAATGTTACAAATTGTACAAAGTTGAGTAGAAACTATGTCCACTCTCAAACCCCAGAAGTTTGAATTTTTGTGATGTTTGAAGTTTGCTGACTCATTATTGTGATCACCAGTTTCAGTTAGGCTAATATTTAATCAATGAGTTTAACAACATAAGAAAACATATACAGAATAGGCTACTTGTTTGCAAGGCTTAGCACACAATTGTGATTTTTCCTATCAATAGTGTGGTGCATTGTATGCAGAATCATTAATCCTTTAAGTTTAATATATTTCTGTTCCCTTACTGTGAAGGTAGTGCAAAGGCTTTAAAGTCATCTCATCCAATCCTGAATGACATGATAAAAAAATTGCCAAAGCTCATGATGTAACAGCATCAGTGCAAACTATATTTTGTGATACTTCTGGTGTCAACTTTCTTAATAGTCATTATGTTCTTCAGTCAACTGAAGACAACTTACCAAAGTCATCATCTGATATACCCAGCATTTGGTCAACCAGTGATCCATTGAGTGTGATTCAGTAATTACAGCTGTTGTTATCAGTCCACTGGCCTCATCATTGGTAGATAAAGACAAACAGAAGCCCTTTGTTCACCATTGGTGAAACTTGTAAAAAATATTCCTCCACATCATTGTCAAAAATCCCAGAAAAGTTAATGCAATCAAATCCTGTCCAGATTGCAGACCAAGGCATTGATGCTGTCGCTGCCCTTTGCATGATATCACTTGTTTTGTGTGCTACTAACCAGGACATTTAGTGTGTGCCTTGGCAGCTGTGTGACAATAGCAACAGCCACCAGTGTGTTGCTCATGATCTTCTCAATGCCAGTATCAGCAGCAGATGGGAGTAGCTGTAGCAGGAAGTTGATAGAGCAATGTTGGAATTCCAGTTTGAGACTATGACACCTAAGTCTCTGTATGTACTGGCACATTGTCTCCCCATAGGTGCAGTATCCTATCTGCAGAGTGGTGACAGACAGTGGACAGTCAGTCATGTTGTGAGGTCAGGTCATAGTCCAAGGTTAGTATAAAAATGTCAGTCAATAACTAACCCTGATGGTACTAAACTTTTGGGCAACAACAAACATTTTGGCCTATAGCCGCTTACGTGCATTATAGTTTCTAAATTAAAGATCAAGTGAATCTAATTTCAACCATGATTCAGTTCAAGGAATGGGTTAAGGGATGTGGTCAAATATAAGGAAATGTTTTAACCTGCAGTAGGTTATGCAAGAGTTCCAAGACAGTCGGGCACTGGTCCGAGCAGTTCTAAGCGCTTCAGTCCAGAACCAAGCAGCTGCTACAGTCGCAGGTTCGAATCATGCCTTGGGCATGGATATCCATGACATCCAATTATGCTATTAGAGTCCTCTCAATCACTACTAATCATGACCTGAAATCATATCCAATAACTTCCCACACCATGACTCTTGTAGTAACACTGCCATGACTCTCCCAAACAATGAAAGAATGTGAGCTCTTCCCAGCTCATGACCATACCCACTGATAATAGTCATCCAACATAATGCAGAACTGTGATTCAAAGTTGAACGTAATGCAATGCCATTCACCAGTGGTTCATGCTTCCTGGTCGATGCACCACTCCAAATACAGCTGTTGATGTTGTGGGCTAATGCCAGACTACATTGGAATGGTAATTTCCCAGTCTGGCTGCTGTAGCCATGAGCCAATAGTATGGGATGACACAAAATGTTGTAGTGAGACCATTATGTGTTCTGATATGGCAGACACATATGCAAAATGGTTATTGTGTGCTTGGTGCACAATACAGTGATCCCCCTTGTGGTGGTCAGATGAGGTTGACAAGAAACTTGGTGATCAATATGCCTGCCCTCACATTCTGCAGCAGTACAACATCAGGTCACTGTCATATCTGAATACATCATCAGTCTAAATATTATAAGGCACTACCAGCTGGCCAATTGGAGACCCACAATGGGGCCCCTTTCAAACTCTGTCAGGTGCTGGTAATGCTGTCTTCAACATGTGCATAACCTCTCTGTCTCCTTCACAGTGATCGCTTAATATATGATTCTTTTCCTACTCGTATACCATACCAGCCGTGGTAACAAGGCTAAACACAAACAACACTAATGCACTCTGTCGACCATTCTACCAGTTCAGAGAATTGCAACGTTAATTATTTACATAGTTAACAACAGTTTGTACACGTAGGTCTGATATTAAATTCAAATCCCTGGGGCCCAAGCCACATGGAGGCCACAGCTCTCTCAAGGGTTCAGATCACCTGGCATACGTTGGACTTCTATTGCAAAATAAATTTTGTGTCATATAATAAATAAAAGAACGTTACCACAGCACCAGCATAATCAAACTTTCTTTCCATTTCAGTTCTTTCATTTTGTGAGTCATACAGGCCATTTGGATTATGTTCTATTTTGTGTTTAATCTTGAATGCACTATATTTTCTATAGATATCATTCACTAAAGCCACATTGTGATGGAGTCAAAAAAGTGCTCTCTTTATAAAAGTTCTTGGAAATCCTATCAAAACATATCCCCAATAAATATACATGGCAGCAGCTGTGAAATGTTATTATAGATTTGTATGTTTGCCAACAACATTCAGAAGTCAGTTATTTCTTGTTCCATCACAAGGTGATTTTTAGGAAAACCAGTACACAGAAAATATTTTGCATTGGAGAGTAAACACAAAACAAAATATTTCTGATTGTAATAAGTAGTCCTGGAAGAATTGTGAAACAAGAAATGAAATGATGTCTTGTGCTACATTGGCCATACTGATGCTCAGAAGTGAAGAGGTAATGTTCTTCTTTTGTTTGTCTGTGGAATAGCCAAGGAGGATTTTAACCTCCTTGAGAAAGCCAACTTACATTGGACCTCTCATGTTACTTGATGTGATATTATGCCTTGTTCAAAGAGGCTTGGCATTCAGAGATTCAGCTCAGAAAATTGCAGATCAAAATAATGGAAATTTGCTCAGAATATTTGAACTCTTGAGTCACTGTGATCCAGTTATTGCAAAACACATTAGCAAGGTCAGAGACCGACAAGAATATGAAAAGTCTTTACATGTGCATTATTGGTCATGTGGTATTCAGAATGAATTTATTTCTAGTTGTGCCCATCATGACAGGCATACCATCTTGGAAGAGAAAGAAAATGAGAAGCATTATTCAGGTATTATTGCTCAGCTTCTGATTCAAATCATATTGAACAAACAACATTCACCCGGCATTATATTTACTTCAATAAATAAATTGATATAAACAAAATAGATGAACAGTGTTTGGAATTTGTAGATGGCAGTTAGAAAATGAGAATTACTATTGCACATTTAATTTGATCAATACTTGTGAAACACTCAATTCGGACAGGTATTCTGCAGACAAGGTTATGATAGCAGAAGTAATGTTAAAGGTCATGTCAAGGAGCTCAGACACATGTTCTTCAGTGAAACCCTCTTGTAAAATCTCTCCATGTGCTCATCAGAGCCTTGTTATATGGAGTACGAGTAGCTGGGAGCAGATACTTTATTCTATGAGATTGGCCTTTTTCACAGGCTGCTCAGTAACAGTAACAGTAAAAGTTCATAACGGTACGAAAATCTGAAACAAGGTGTTGGAAGATCTTTATACTCCATGTCTGATACCCATTGGAATGCTCAGATTGACATTTCAATATCAATCACAGCTCACTTGGATAAACTTACCATTGCTATTGAATCTCTCAGTAAGTTAAATTTTTCAACTGGAACACATTCTGTGACACAAGGGGTTCTGGCTTATGTCAGATGATTCAGGTGTTTAATCATAGCACCTGTTTAGATGAAGTTGTTGGCACCAGTTGACTTTTATATACAAGGTGGCCCATTGATAGTGACTGGGCCAAATATCTCACGAAATAAGCATCACATGAAAAATCTACAAAGAACGAAACTCGTCCAGCTTGAAGGGGGAAACCAGATGGCGCTATGGTTGGCCCGATAGATGGCGCTGCCATAGGTCAAATGGATATCAAGTGTGTTTTTTTAAAATAGGGACCCCCATTTTTTATTACATATTCGTGTAGTACGTAAAGACCATTTTTTTCGCTTTGTGATAGAGGGCGCTGTAATAGTCGCAAACATATAGTACGTGGTATCATGCCACATTCCACCAGTGCAGATGGTATTTGCTTCATGATGCATTACCCGTGTTAAAATGGACCGTTTACCAATTGTGGAAAAGTCAATATTGTGTTCATGTATGGCTATTGTGATCAAAATGCCCAACAGGCATGTGCTATGCATGCTGCTTGGTATCCTGGCTGACATCTTCCAAGTGTCTGGACTATTCGCCAGATACTTATGTTATTTAAGGAAACAGGAAGCCTTCACCCACATGTGAAAGGTCAACCACGAGCTGCAACAAATGATAATGCCCAAGTAGATGTTTTAGCTGCTGTTGTGGCTAATCCGCACATAAGTAGCTGACAAATTGCACAAGAATTGGGAATCTCAAAAACATCAGTGTTGAGAATGCAACATCAACATCGATTGCACTCGTACCATATTTCTATGCACCAGGAATTGCATGGCAACGACTTTGAACATTGTGTACAGCTCTCCACTGGGCACAAGAGAAATTACGGGCCGATGACTGATTTTTTGTGCCCATTCTATTTATTGACGAAGTGTCATTCACCAACAGCGATAACATGAACCAGCGTAATACACACTATTGGGCAGTGGATAATCCACAATGGCTGTGACAACTGGAACATCAGTGACCTTGGCGGATTAATGTGTGGTGCGGCATTATGGGAGGAAGGATAATTGGCCCCTATTTTATGGATGCCAATCTAAATGGTGCAATGTATGCTGATTTCCTGCGTAATGTTCTACCAATGTTACTACAAGATCTTTCACTGCATGACAGAATGGCAATGTACTCCTAACATGAAGGATGTTCGGCACATAGCTTGCGTGCGGTTGAAGCGGTATTGAAAGCATATTCATGACAGGTGGATTGGTCATTGAAGCACCATACCATGGCCTGCACGTTCACCGGATATGACGTCCCCGGATCTCTTTCTGTGGGGAAAGTTGAAGGATATTTGCTATTGTGATTCACCGACAATGCCTGACAACATGCGTCAGTGCATTGTCAATTCATGTGCAAAAATTATGGAAGTCGAACTACTCGCTGTTGAGAGGAATTTTGTTACATATATTGCCAAATGCATTGAGGTTGACGGACATCATTTTGAGCATTTATTGCATTAATGTGGTATTTACAGGTAATCACACTGTAACAGCATGTGTTCTCAGAAAAGATAAGTTCACAAAGGTACATGTATCACATTGGAACAGTTGAAAGAAAATGTTCAAACGTACCTATATTTTGTACTTTAATTTAAAAAACCTACCTGTTAACAACTGTTTGTCCAAAATTGTGAGTCATATGTTTGTGACTATTACAGCACCATCTATCACAAAGCGTAAAAAGTGGTCCAACTAAATCATTCATATCTCTTTACTTACTGCATGAAAATGTAATTAAAAATGGGGGTTCCTATTAAAAAAAAAAAAAAAAAAAAAAAAAAAAAAAAAAAAAAAAAAAAAAAAAAGGCAGCGCCATCTAGCGGGCCAGCCATAGCACCCTTCAAGCTAGACAAGTTTTGTTCTTTTGTAGTTTTTTCATTTGACGCTTATTTCATGATATATACTCCTGGAAATTGAAATAAGAACACCGTGAATTCATTGTCCCAGGAAGGGGAAACTTTATTGACACATTCCTGGGGTCAGATACATCACATGATCACACTGACAGAACCACAGGTACATAGACACAGGCAACAGAGCATGCACAATGTCGGCACTAGTACAGTGTATATCCACCTTTCGCAGCAATGCAGGCTGCTATTCTCCCATGGAGATGATCGTAGAGATGCTGGATGTAGTCCTGTGGAACGGCTTGCCATGCCATTTCCACCTGGCGCCTCAGTTGGACCAGCGTTCGTACTGAACGTGCAGACCACGTGAGACGACGCTTCATCC
Organism: Schistocerca gregaria; assembly: GCF_023897955.1. Lineage (NCBI taxonomy): Eukaryota > Metazoa > Arthropoda > Insecta > Orthoptera > Acrididae > Schistocerca > Schistocerca gregaria. The sequence continues at coordinate 183,198,073 of NC_064920.1, read as the reverse complement.
AGTCCCAAACATGCTCAATGGGGGACAGATCCGGAGATCTTGCTGGCCAGGGTAGTTGACTTACACCTTCTAGAGCACGTTGGGTGGCACGGGATACATGCGGACGTGCATAGTCCTGTTGGAACAGCAAGTTCCCTTGCCGGTCTAGGAATGGTAGAACGATGGGTTCGATGACGGTTTGGATGTACCGTGCACTATTCAGTGTCCCCTGACGATCACCAGAGGTGTACGGCCAGTGTAGGAGATCGCTCCCCACACCATGATGCCGGGTGTTGGCCCTGTGTGCCTCGGTCGTATGCAGTCCTGATTGTGGCGCTCACCTGCACGGCGCCAAACACGCATACGACCATCATTGGCACCAAGGCAGAAGCAACTCTCATCGCTGAAGACGACACGTCTCCATTCGTCCCTCCATTCACACCTGTCGCGACACCACTGGAGGCGGGCTGCACGATGTTGGGACGTGAGCGGAAGACGGCCTAACGGTGTGCGGGACCGTAGCCCAGCTTCATGGAGACGGTTGCGAATGGTCCTCGCCGATACCCCAGGAGCAACAGTGTCCCTAATTTGCTGGGAAGTGGCGGTGTAGTCCCCTACGGCACTGCGTAGGATCCTATGGTCTTGGCGTGCATCCGTGCGTCGCTGCGGTCCGGTCCCAGGTCGACGGGCACGTGCACCTTCCGCCGACCACTGGCGACAACATCGATGTACTGTGGAGACCTCACGCCCCACGTGTTGAGAAATTCGGCGGTACTTCCACCCGGCCTCCCGCATGCCCACTATACGCCCTCGCTCAAAGTCCGTCAACTGCACATACGGTTCACGTCCACGCTGTCGCGGCATGCTACCAGTGTTAAAGACTGCGATGGAGCTCCGTATGCCACGGCAAACTGGCTGACACTGACGGCGGCGGTGCACAAATGCTGCGCAGCTAGCGCCATTCGACGGACAACACCGCGGTTCCTGGTGTGTCCGCTGTGCCGTGCGTGTGATCATTGCTTGTACAGCCCTCTCGCAGTGTCTGGAGCAAGTATGGTGGGTCTGACACACCTGTGTCAATGTGTTCTTTTTTCCATTTCCAGGAGTGTATTTGCCCTGGTCACCATCAAGGAACCAAAGGAACCACTGTGTGTGTGTGTGTGAGTGTGTGTGTGTGTGTGTGTGTGTGTGTGTGTGGGTGGGTGGGTGGGTGGGTGGGTGTGTATATATATTCAGTCTCCTACTCCATTAAAGTGTCAGAGCACTAGTATTCTTTCTTGATATATTTAACCTTTGCACTCTCGTTCATGATTCGTTTGACTGGAATATTTGTTCTTTCAAAGCTGCAGTGAGAAACCAAAGATATGGTTTATGACTCTTTTTGTTTTACTACATTCCAAATAATTTTGGTGTCATAAACATTATACAAGATTTATCTTAATACCTGTTACCAGTTTTCTGAAATAATGGGGGGGGGGGGGGGTGCATTAAATTAAACATGTTTTTCATAAAGCAGTGTCCAGTAATGTGTAGTTTTGAATTTACACTGGAATGTAATAAATGTGCTGGAAGTAATTCACTGCAAAGCATGATCTTTACAAGGGCACATCAGGCAGGCATGCTACTGCTTCCTTTCTATGGAAATAATGTTAGTTGTCATCAGTTGACTGTAGAACATAATGACTATTAAGAAAGTTGACACCAGAAGTATCACAAAATATAGTTTGCACTGATGCTGTTACATCATGAGCTTTGGCAATTTTTTAGTGTGTCATTCAGGGTTGGATGAGATGACTTTAAAGCCTTTGCACTACCTTCACAGTAAGGGAACAGACATATATTAAACTTATGGATTAATGATTCTGCATACAATGCACCACTCTATTGATAGGAAAAATCACAATTGTGTGCTAAGCCTTGCAAACAAGTAGCCTATTCTGTATATGTTTTCTTATGTTGTTAAACTCATTGATTAAATTATTAGCCTAACTGAAACTGGTGATCACAATAATGAGTCAGCAAACTTCAAACATCACAAAAACTCAAACTTCTGGTGCTTGATAGTGGACATAGTTTCTACTCAACTTTGTACAATTTGTAACTAGAAGGCAATAAGGGCACAATTTAATATTCATCAGCAGTTATCAGCTTGTCTTTCCCACTTTCATTGAAAAATAATGTTGTTTATAAGGGCTATTCAGAAAGTAGGGAACATTTCAATCTGAACACACACCAATCGCCTATATTTTGGTATGTGCATGCTCTGCAGCTCAGATGTCATCCATCCGTGACAGCAGAAACGTCTCTGTGCATCAGTTTTTTTTATACATTCAATTTTTAAATGTGTGCTGCAATAAAAAATTCTGCCAGTTATCAGATGCAGTTTGTGATACGGTTTTTGATGGCAAAACTTAAGGAAATTTACAGTGAACTGTGAGAAGTGTATGGAAACAAAGCAATGAGTGAATATTCAGTCTGGAAATGGTGCATTCAGTTTAAAAGTGGCTGAACCAACGTTGATAATGAATCGAAGAGTGGACGCCAAACACTGTGACTGTCAATCTTGTCGCTAAAGTTGACAAAACGGTTCGTGATAACCATCGCTTCACAATAATGGAGCTTTTGCTTTCTTTTCCACATGTTTCACGGACTTTGTTGTTTTATTTTGTCTCTAGAAAGCTGGGTTACCACAAATTTTGTTCACGATGGGTGCCTAAAATGCTTACAGAACACCATAAAGAACAGCAAATGGGGACAACGTTGACATTTCTGGAGGCCTACCACAAACATGGTGATTCATTACTGGATCGAATTGTAACCATTGGTGAGACTTGGGTGATACACATCAATTGCAAGACAAAATTACAGTCCGTGGAGTGGTGGCACACAACGTCCTTCCAAAAGCAAAGGAAATGTTTGCAAACCTTCTCAGCAAGGAAGATGATGGCAACAGTGTTTTGGGATAGGCAAGGTGTGCTTCTTATTGATTTTCTCGAATGTGGAGCAACCATAAATTCTGCCCGGTACTGACAAACTTTTGACAGCATTAGAAGAGCAGTTCAAAACAAATGCCAAGGGAAGCTGACATCCAGAATTTAGTTTTTGCATGAGAATGCCCAACCTCACACAGAAAACCGCACTTGAGAACTCTTTAATTCATTCAAATGGTAAATTTTCCCTCATCTGCCCTACAGCCCTGATCTTGCACCACTTGTTTCCCAAGATGAGGAACTGGCTTGCAGTGCAGTGCTTTGATGATGATGCAGAACTCCAGGCAGGTGTGACTCACTGGCTGAAGTCTCAGGTGGCAGAATTTTCTGACAAAGGTCTTTCAAAGCTTTTCCAACGCTATGATAGTGCCTCAGTGTGTTTGGTGACTGTGGAAAAGTAGCATGTCAGTCGCTCTTTCAGGTATATATAATAAAATGTATTTCTTGTACTTACTTTTTTTTTTTTATTTTTTTAATGCCAAAATGTTCCCTACTTTCTGAATAGCTCTCATATTTTAATACCTGAAACTAAGTAAACAAATTTCACAGAAGATATACTGTGACAAATAGTAACCAATTAACTTCAGTAGCTCCCTTTTTTCTTTCATGGTAAGGAAACTGCTGGAGCAAAAGTGTGTAAAATCAGAATGATGAGCACTAGCTTTTGTACATAAAACAAAAATTAGCAAACACTGTATTAGTGATACAGAAAATTATGAATCATATGTTGACATGTACTGTAATACTGAATATGTAAATAGCGGCTTGATGATACACATGTGTATACTATTGCATGCTCTGATTCAACTTATTACACCATGAGCAACTGTTAATTCACTCGAATTCTGTTGGCAATATCTCATGCAATGTATAGTATCATAGTATGAACTGGTGGAATAATGCTTCTGTTGAAGCACATAATAGGCAAATATGTTCCTGTTTAAAAGTCCGACACAAAAGTGGGTAACAAGCTGCCTCAATCATCATTCCCCTTTCCTCGCCACGAATTTTTTCATGTGAACATATTCCCCACATTTTAACACACAATATTCTAAATTCTTGTTCCCAGTCTATATTTGTAAACACATTTCTGCTCTTATAAGATGAGTTATTGTAGTGCAGGATATGAGTTCATATTGAAGATATGTAATATGACTGATGTGCACAGTGAAATATCCAGCTGGTCATAAGACCAGAAATATGTTTTTCAAACAACAACATGTCACACAAAGGTCAGACATACACTCCTGGAAATAGAAAAAAGAACACATTGACACCGGTGTTTCAGACCCACCATACTTGCTCCGGACACTGCGAGAGGGCTGTACAAGCAATGATCACACGCACGGCACAGCGGACACACCAGGAACCGCGGTGTTGGCCGTCGAATGGCGCTAGCTGCTCAGCATTTGTGCACCGCCGCCGTCAGTGTCAGCCAGTTTGCCATGGCATACGGAGCTCCATCGCAGTCTTTAACACTGGTAGCATGCCGCGACAGCGTGGACGTGAACCGTATGTGCAGTTGACGGACTTTGAGCGAGGGCGTATAGTGGGCATGCCGGAGGCCGGGTGGACGTACCGCCGAATTGCTCAACACATGGGGCATCAGGTCTCCACAGTACATCGATGTTATCGTCAGTGGTCGGCAGAAGGTGCACGTGCCCGTCGACCTGGGACCGGACCGCAGCGACGCACGGATGCACACCAAGACCGTATGATCCTACGCAGTGCCGTAGGGGACCGCACCGCCACTTCCCAGCAAATTAGGTACACTGTTGCTCCTGGGGTATCGGCGAGGACCATTCGCAACCGTCTCCATGAAGCTGGGCTACGGTCCCACACACCGTTAGGCCGTCTTCTGCTCACGCCCCAACATCGTGCAGCCCGCCTCCAGTGGTGTCGCGACAGGCGTGAATGGAGGGACGAATGGAGACGTGTCGTCTTCAGCGATGAGAGTTGCTTCTGCCTTGGTGCCAATGATGGTCGTATGCGTGTTTGGCGCCGTGTAGGTGAGCGCCACAATCAGGACTGCATACGACCGAGGCACACAGGGCCAACACCCGGCATCATGGTGTGGGGAGCGATCTCCTACACTGGCCGTACACCTCTGGTGATCGTCGAGGGGACACTGAATAGTGCACGGTACATCCAAACCGTCATCGAACCCATCGTTCTACCATTCCTAGACCGGCAAGGGAACTTGCTGTTCAAACAGGACTATGCACGTCTGCATGTATCCCGTGCCACCCAACGTGCTCTAGAAGGTGTAAGTCAACTACCCTGGCCAGCAAGATCTCCAGACCTGTCCCCCATTGAGCATGTTTGGTACTGGATGAAGCGTCGTCTCACGCGGTCTGCACGTCCAGCACGAACGCTGGTCCAACTGAGGCGCCAGGTGGAAATGGCATGGCAAGCCGTTCCACAGGACTACATCCAGCATCTCTACGATCGTCTCCATGGGAGAATAGCAGCCTGCATTGCTGCGAAAGGTGGATATACACTGTACTAGTGCCGACATTGTGCATGCTCTGTTGCCTGTGTCTATGTGCCTGTGGTTCTGTCAGTGTGATCATGTGATGTATCTGACCCCAGGAATGTGTCAATAAAGTTTCCCCTTCCTGGGACAATGAATTCACGGTGTTCTTATTTCAATTTCCAGGAGCGTATTTTAAAATTTTGACATGCACTTTATAGTGGCTATAAAACTAAAATCATTGCATATAACAATTAAAAACTAACAATCAAATGACAGAAATTTGTTTCAGAAAATTCTACTTGACTGTGGTCCCCCACAAAGGAAAGATCATCAATACCTCCTCCTTCTTTGGAGCCCACTTCTTCATTCATCTCTGTTTGTCTTTCACTGACAGTTTCTCTTTTTCACCATCACTATCACCTCCCTCTTTCACTCCCTCCACTATCACTGTCTCTCTGCTACTCTCTTTCAGCACAAACAAAGCATGAATATATATGCATGCCAAAATTTTTGGTGATGTGCATGGAATGCAGCCTGAGGCAGCTGGTTCCCCAGTTTACTGTAAATCTTTTTAAGTGTAATATATTCATCTTCTTGTGCTCTGATGGCGGCATTTTTCCATTGGTTCACCTGCTTTGCCTGCTGAAAATCCTATAGATCAGTAACGTTTTGACAGTTAATTTATATGCTTTGACACATTTGTATATTTTGATACATATAAACAACAAATAAGTATATTAAAAACAAAGATTCCAAGACTTACCAAGCGGGAAAGCACCGGTAGACAGGCACAATAAATAAAACACACAGATACACACACAGAATTTCTAGCTTTCGCAACCGACAGTTTCTTCTTCAGGAAAGAGGGAAGGAGAGGGAAAGACGAAAGGATGTGGGTTTTAAGGGAGAGGGTAAGGAGTCATTCCAATCCCGGGAGCGGAATGACTCCTTACCCTCTCCACAGTGCATGAACCAATTGCATTTTTGAAGATGTGTTTTGTATTTAATGAGAATTTACATTCATTCTTTATTCTATCTCAATTAGAATTTTTTGTGTACCTCAAATATTCTTCTGAATTGTGTTACGTTTAAATCTTGTCAAACCTTCTTTAACATAACAACAAAATTTGTGTTGCCATATTTGGAGATGGGGCCGAATCGCAAATCTTCCCCCCCAGTTCCAGCCCTGGCTCTCAGCGGCCCTGTGTACATGTACGAAGCTAGATTTGATGTCCAACCATGCTTTTTGAGTACTTCACTTACATCCCTGAGTTCTTCCCTTGTCAGACAGTGTATATTAAATAAATAAAGGCTCACATGCACAGAAGACCAAGTGGACACAATCTGTAACTTACCATTTCTCAAGAACCTCAGAGACTACAGTCATTCCTGGACATAGTTAATTATTATCTGTAATAGATTTCCAGTGTGTCCCATATTTGTTTCTGACTTAATCAGTTGCATAAAAAGTAATTAAGTTCATGTGGAAACAGGTGTGCCAGATAGCTTCCTTGCAACTTAAAAGGTGCTTGAGGTTGGTCCCTTGTTTAGCAACATTCAGTCCAGCCAAATGTGTAATGCTAATGACTGATGACTCAGATTATGGCATTTATGCAGTGCTGTCCCACAAATATCACAATGGCACAGAACAACCAATTGTCTTTGCATATATAACATAAATCTGACACATTGAAATTATTCACAAATTGGTGTAGCCTATCATAAACAATGTCGAGAAGTTTCACACGGAATGGTACCATTATTCATCTGATCACTGATCACAACCCCCTTATTTTGATATGAGGTCCCTCTTGCAACTTGATGAGAAGACATTGCAGCAGCTGCAACAGTGGGTGTTATTCCCTTGTAACTATAATTACAAAATCTGATATAGGCCCATCACACAGCACTCAAACTTGAACACACTTTGCCACTTTGCTTTGTGGTCCAGATGTAGTGTTAGACTGGTACAAAGCACTGTGTTTTGCCTTAGACACTAATCAGTGACACACCCTTGGTGGATTCCCGGTTATGGCACACAAATTTGAAGTAACAGTAGAAATAGCTCATGACCTGCTGCTGTGCATGATGTTGATTTCTGTAGAGTGAGGTTGGCTGGAACATCCTGCCGAAGGGTGCAGACTCAGCATGGCACACGAAATTTTTCATTATGACACTAGCATAGCCCAACCGATAGGCAAATCAGAATGACTAGTTGTAATTCTGCCCTCACTCTGCCCCTGCATCCTGAAGTTCTACACACTGCACATTGGGGAATGTGCAGAATAAAGGCAGTAGTGTGGTGTTATGTGTACTGGTCCAGTGTTGACCAACACCACAGCCCCTATGATCTGTTTCCTCTCCATCATATTTACAACAAGGGGACACCTTCCATCTGGTTTCTGACAATGGATCTGCAATTCATGTTACCTAAGTTTCAGGATTTTTATAATGGCAGTGTTACTGAATATTTGACTACTGCCCCTTTCCATCCAGCATCCAATTTGGAAGCTGACAGTATGTTCATAACGTTCAAAATGCAGATGTACAAGATAATGTTGATAGTCAACTCTGGGAAAGCAATCACAAGCTTCCTCACAATCTACATGTCCATCCCAGTAAATGGACTCAATCTGGCCAAAATTTTGCATGGTTGCAGAGCCTGCATCAACATCAACTTTCTGTACTCAAATTAGCAGGCCCATCCCTCATGCACTAGCCTTCTTACCACATGGATTCTCACATATTCACTCGCACTTTCGGCCATCTCCTCCCTCCTCCTCACCTTCCACAGTCCCCTTCAGCTGCTGACCAGGCATGCCTCACACAACCAGTCCCAGGAATAGCCTGGCAAACAGCCTGTCTGCCAATGCTATAACTGTCACCCTTGTTGCAAGTGACAACAGGTGTTGACAACGACCGATGATGGGCATCTATGGAGATGGAACCTATTCGGTCTGTTATGCCACTTGCAACTCTCACTGACATCAGATAACCCCATATCCAAATATTTGGTGGAGGTTGAGGATTCCCAACTGAGGTGCACCTTGAGCCTGGACCACCTGCACATAGGTGCAAGCAGCACCCCAGTAACTGGCCAGCCAGCAATTCCACAGGTTGTGCCCACATATTTGACACGCCCACTTGTGATGAGGATATACTGCAGGAATCCTTGGTGGGGATACCACCACCTCTCTTTCCCCTTCCTCAAAATGTCAGCACAGGTTGGGTCATTCACAGCCCTACGTCCTTATTAAAGGGGGAGGGGTTTAGTGCGTGACAGTGACTGAGATTACCCTCTCAGACTTAGTGTTGGTGTAGAAGAGAGGTCAGAGATACTCAGATTTCATATCACAGCCACAGCATACTCCTTTGAAGGGTGTGTTGGCACTGGGCATATTATGTGGACCTGTCCATTGACATGACAAAGAGTCCATAAATACTGTGGTCCTGAACTTGTTCGGCAGTTCTCATACCATGAATAGTAGAGTCATTGACCTTGTCTTTGTTTACGTTTTTCAATTCAGATTCCTCCCTGGACTAACTGTACATGTTTTTGATGACTTTTAGGATACACTGGATTTTCCTTCTTGCTAACCGTTTATTTCATAATCTCTGTTGTCATCAACCACAGGAACTGCCTGTTTGCTGAAGTGCAAGTAATCATTAACAATGTTCTACCTATGCAGTGTACAACAGAAAATGGTTGATAATATTGATTTCAACATGTTCTCCAGTAGATTTGGTTCAGAGCCTTCACAATGAAAAAGGCATATAAATAAAATGGCAATAATTTGTCAAAATCCATTTGTACTTACATGTTATGAGCAGCTTTGGAGCATCTTAAATGACAGTCTAAGACAGCAGTCATAACAGAGGATTACTTTTGTTAAGGGGCATTGCAGAATTAGTGTAGCAAAACGATATATGTAAATTGCTCTATGGAGATTCAAAAGACACAGCCATTCACTGAACGTGTTCAGAATGAAGTGAATGTACAACTTGTTCCATATCCCCTACACCAGTAAGAAAATTACCACATTTTATTAAAGTAAAAATTCATGTGGCATTGATAATACTTCCAATGTAAAACGTTCTCAATCATATATGTAATACTTAGATAACCCATCATGATTTTCTTCACAGATGAAAGTAAGCCTCTCATAAGATGTGTTGTAGGAACACTAGTTATGTACCTGATTGTCTCTTTTAAACCAATTTCTGAGTCTCATTTAGCAGATAATGATTTCCAGAGATTTTTTTTTCACATGGCATGCCTAGCCACCAGGGTCTGGATTTCAGAAGTTCAGATACGTAGCTTCTTATACACTGTCAAATCAGGTTAATGCAACCACCTGTCAAAAGCCTAAATAGCCAATGTCTATTGTGCAGACTGCTATGAGACTTCAGGAAGGGAGTCAGTGAGTTTTTCAAAGCTGCCAACAGGAAAGTGAAGTCATTCTCACTTCAATACCATGGCCAACTGTGCTAGATTTCGTTATTGAGAATCCAAGGTGCATACAGTCCAATCAAGGTGGTCCCACAGATTCTCAATAACTAATCCTCAAGTTTGGAAATATGTATGTACACTGTGAGCTGTGTAGGTTGTTGCATTGTCCTGCTGGTGTATGCCATTGTACCGAGGAAAAACTGCATGTATTCTAATATATCAATTTAAAAAAATCAAGTAACTGGATATACAAAAAATATACTCACTTAGTGACAACAGAACACACAAATAAAAGGTATTACAGTTTCATAGATTTCATTGTCAGAGCCAGTGGCTCTTCTTCTGGCAGAAGAGTTGAAGGGGGAGGAAGAGGGATGAAGGAAAAGGACAGGTGAGGTTTAGGAAAAGTGGTAGAATTCTGAAAAGTCACCCAAAGTCAGAGGAGACTTACTAGAATTGGATGAGAAAAAAGACTGATTCAGTCAACAGCCATCATTCACCCTTGTCATCTATGGCCCATGATGCACCATAGTTGCCAGTTGCCTCTGCACTGGTTTTGGATAGCGCCATTTTACTATGCATGGTTTACTTTAACTACAGTGCCTCACAAATAGTTTACAAATTTAGCTCTTTCAGAAATGTTTCCGCCCTTGAACAATGACTGAACTGCTGACCATGACCCCCAACACATTTTATATATCCTCCACTGTTAGTGCTACTACCTATCATCTGTTATTGGTTATTGCACATTGATGCTGAACGTAGTTGATGATCACATTAATGTGATGGGATTGTGTACATGTACTAACTTCATAACAAATTTCGAATTTATGAAGTATCACCTCTTGGCACAGTGATTTATTGAAGACATTTGATGATATGAGTTAAAACAGTCTGTTAGAGAAGTTATAATTTTTATGGAACATATGTCTGCACATGACTAGTTTACTTTTTTTAAGAAATAGGATAAACAAAGTAATAACAGCTGACTCACAACAGTTTACCTTCAATACAATAAATTACAAAGGGTATTCCATAAACCTGAATAACTGATTTTTCTTCCACATTTGATTTGTCTCATGTTTTTATTTTAAAAAAGTTCAAATGATGTTCTCTTTGCTTATTACATAACTATTGTTGGTAAACAAAACAAGAAGTATCTACACAATAAAGACCAAATGACATTTGTAATTAAATTTTTTTCTGTTTTTTCCTAAATGACCTTACTGAAAGCAGTTAAAGACAGTCACAAAGTTCATCCAGTACAGTATGCGAGGATATGTAACGTATATGTCAATATAAGTAATAATTGAAACAAGGAAATTAATATTGTAGAGTGTCTTAATTAAATAGCATCATCACATTTATCCAAAGGAGTAATCATTCATTTCAGGGAAGAGAAATTCATGCGTTGTATTGCTACTCATAGACAAGTGTAAGGATAGTATTTGAAGTAACTGTTCACCTTTAGGAAATTATATTAAAAGTTCCTGAGTTATTTATTCTATAGATAAATTTTTGTCAGCAATCCATTCCAGTTTGAGAGAAGCAGTGTATTCTAGTGCATCTCACTGCAACCCCCAAAAGGAGTGAAGTACTTAGACTTCTTTAGTACTGTATCCACAGAAGTAAATGTCTGACAAACAATAAACTACAGTTGAAACCAGATTATGATTACATTTTCATGGCAAGCCGTTCTACAAGTGAGTAATTGAGTACGTGTTAGTTACTGAATTCATATTTGGAATTTAAACTTACATAACAATCAAGAGGGAGAGGGAGCAAAACATGTAGCTAACGATTGATGTTCACTAACTTACATGCCTCTTTGTGAAAAAAGCGCTATTAATGGATGGTAATGCTGCATTTAATATTCCAGTACATTTTGTTTATTTTTTTGTTTTCTAATTTTCAGTGCTTAGAAACCACAGAAATACCCCAACTGCTTTGGTGAATTCAACAAAGCAAGTAAATAAAGTGAAGCCCAATGTTAATAGGACTACACCAGATAATTTAACTTCTCCCAACCAAGGCTATAACAGGTAGGAGACACATTAATTAGACCATTTGCTTAGCCTCAATAACTCTTTGTAGAAAATCTAGAAGCATGTAATGGTGAAAATAATTTATAACATTTGTTTTACTGTTCTGCTTGGCTATATATAAATTTTTGTGATTGATATAATTCCAGGTTCTAAAGAGAGCTATTAGCAAAACATACCATTTTGTAAACTACTCTATGCAAACTAAACTGCATGAAATAATGATGGAAATAATAGGAAACATCAATCCCCTGTTAATATTGTATTTATAACACAATGTTGTCTTCCTGGCAGTGATATCTGATGCATGAAGAGCTTTATTGTATTATGTAAAAACATCTTACAGCATATAATTTATAGGTGAGACGCATGCATGTGTCTTAAGTTTATTAGCAACTGAAAGTTTTATATTCAATTTAGACAGATTAAGCAAGACTGTCTGGAATTAGTAATAGCAGGTAAGAGGAAGAGCTGTAACAGTCCTGAAACTTGGAAAAATTTGTAATTATATTTGATGAGAGAGAGAGAACGTAAATGCACATAGAAGAAATAAACATCGGAATAAACATGAGTACTTTAATATACATTTTATGGCCATAAAGCAGATAATGCAGCATTGATTATACTGTTGTTTTTACTGTTGTATTTTTTATACAAAACATGGTCCAAATCTTGGTTTCAAACATTTTTTAGCCTGTTGAAGAGAATGTTATTTTGTTCTCACTTCATAAAGCTGGTTTGAGTCTGTAAATAATGACAAATGGTATGACATTCATAACCTCACTTACTGTCACAACAGGAACTTTTTTATTTGCCAACATTATGCTGTATGTATTGTCTAATTTGAGTCTGCACAGCAAGATCACCAAGCACAACAACTACATCAGAACTTTCCACCTAGCTGGATACCCAAAACAGATCACCTATCATACCTAGCATTAAAATCTCAAGAAGCAATTTAAATTACATTATTAATGAAACACACATAAAACTGGTGTAATATTCTGGAATATTTATTATTTGTTACATGGACAACGACAAGTATTGTAGAATATTACACCAGTGTTGTGTGTTTTTCATTCATAATGTATAAAATATACTACCAAAAACTGATGGAACAGTCAATCAATGTGAAACAATTTAAAGAAACATCTGTTATGCACTTGAAGATAATGGCTGAATCCTTGAACTGTATCAAGAAATGATTAACTGAAATATGTGACTGGATTTAAAGAATGTTATTTATTGTTTTATTAACTTCTTGTTTGAAGATGTCGTTCATTAATTGCCTTATTCACTTGTTTCACAATATTTCTAGATAAAATGGGATATCAGCATCAACAGATCATGAAATACTTGAGTTAAGGGGTTCAGTAAGTCACTTAATATATAGATTGATGGAGGTAGTGGCACAATTTGTCTTGGTATTCTAATGGTATAAGCACACTAGTTTTTGAAACTGAAGTATTGACATACATTCTCCATGGGACCTGACACTTAATCTCCATGAGACTTTTACATATAATCTCCCTGAGACTGCAAACAGCTGAAAGCAAGGGGAAGGTAAAGCCATAATTTCTCCCCAGGACATGCAGCTCTACTGCATGGTTAAATGATGATGGCATCCTCTTGGGTGAAATATTTTGAAGGTAAAATAGTCCCCCATTCAGATCTTGAGGTGAGGACTGCTCAAGAGAGTGTCATCATCAGGAGAAACAAAACCAGCAATATATGGATCAAAGTGTGGAATGTTAGACCCCTTCATTGGGCAGGTAGGTTAGAACATTTAAAAAGGGAAATGGATAGATTGAAGTTAGATGTAGTGGGAATCGGTGGAGTTCAGTGGCAGGAGGAACAGGACTTCTGGTCAGGTGAATACAGGGTTATGAATACAAACAGGAGTGATGCAGGAGTGGGTTTAATAATGAATAAGAAAATAGAAATGTGGGTAAGCTACTATGAACAGCATAGTGAATGTATTATTGTAGCTGCGATAGACACAAACCCCACACCTACCACTATAGTACAAATTTACATGCCCACTAGCTCCACAGATGATGAGATTGAAGAAATGTATGATTTAGTACAAGAAATTATTCAAGTACTTAAAGGAGATGAAAATTTAATTGGGATGGGTGACTGGAATTCAATAATAGGAAAAGGAAGGGAAGGAAAAATAATGGATGAAAATGGGCTGTGGGAAAGTAATGAAAGAGGAAGCTGCCTGTTAGAATTTCGAACAGAGCATAATTTAATCATTGCTAACACTTGGTTTGAGAATCATGAAAGAAGATTCTCTATGTGGAAGAGACCTGGAGAGTCTGGGAGGTTTCAGATTGTTTATGTAATGGTTAAACAGAGATTTAGGAATCAGATTTTAAATTATAAGACATTTCCAGGGGCAGATGTGGTCTCTGACCACAATTTATTGGTTATGAACTGTAGATTAACACTGAAGAAATTGGAAAAAGGTAGAAAATTAAGGCGATGGGTCATGGATAAGTTGAAAGAACCAGGGATTGTTGAGAGTTTCAGAGGGAGCATTACACAACAATTGATTAGAACAGGGAAAAGCAATACAGTAGAAGACAAATGGGTAGCTTTAAGAGTTGATATAGTGAAGGCGTCAAATAGATGAAAAGACAGATCAAATAGGTAAAAAGACAAGGCTTAGTAGGAATCCTTGGATAATACCGAGTGTAACTGATGAGAGGAGAAAATTTAAAAATTCAGCAAATGAAGCAAAAAGGAATATGAAAGTCTAAAAAATAGATTATGGTAAGTGCAAAAGGCTAAGCAGGAATGGCTAGAGGACAAATGTGAGGATTTAGAAGCATATTTCACTAGGGGAAAGATGGAAAGTTATATAACACCTACAGGAAAATTGAAGAGTCGTTTGGGGAGAAGAAAAGCAGCAGTATGAAAATCAAGAACAGTATGGGAAGTGCAAAAGGCCAAGCAGGAATGGCTAGAGGAAAAATGGAAGGATTTAGAAGCATATTTCACTAGGGGAAAGATGGAAAGATATACAACACCTACAGGAAAATTGTAGAGTCCTTTGGGGAGAAGAAAAGCAGCAGTATGAAGGGAAAGCTGAATGGTGGAAGGAGTGTATAGAGCATCTGTACAAAGGAGATGAACTTGAAAGCAATATTATAGAAAGGAACGTTGATGTAGATGATTTGAGATGGGAGATATGATACAGCAAGACAAAATTGACAAAACTCTGCCAGTTCTAAGTTGAAACAAGGCCCTAGAAGCAGACAATATTCCGTCTGAACTACCGATAGCATGGGGAGAGCTAGCTATGACCATCTGGTGTGCAAGATGTATGAGACAGGCAAAATACCCTCAGACTTCAAGGAGAATGCAGCAGTTACAAATCCAAAGAAAGCAGTTACAGACAATCACTTTAATAAATCATGGTTGAAAATACTAATATGGATTCTTTACAGAACAATTGAAAAACTGGTAGAAGCAGACCTTGGGGAGTATCAGTTTGGATTCTGAAAAATGAAGGGACACACAAGGCAATATTGACCTTATGTCTTAGCTTAGAAATAGGGTAAGAAAAGGCAAACCTACATTTATAGCATTTGTGGAATTAGAGAAAGCTTTTGACAATGTTGACTGGATTACTCCCTTCAAAGTTATCAAGAAAGCAGGGGTAAAATACAGGGAACAAAACACTGTTTACAACTTGTACAGGAACCAGATGTAAGCTATAAAAGTCGAGGGACATGAAAGGCTAGCAGTGGTTGAGAAGGGAATGAGACAGGGTTGTGGCCTATCCCCATGCTATTCAATATCTACATTGAACAAGTCGTAAAGAAAACAAAAGAAAATGTTGGGGTAGGAATTAAAGTTAAGGGAGAAGGAATAAAACTTTCATGCTTATAATGACAGTGTAATTCTGTCAGAGACACCAAAGGACTTGTAAGAGCAATTAAATGGAGTGAGCAGTGTCTTGAAAGGAGGTTATAAGATAAGATGAACATCAACAAATGTAAAACAAGGGTAATGGTATGAGGTCAAATTAAATCAGTTGATGCTAAGGGAATTAGATTAGGAAATGAAACACTTAAAGTAGTAAATCAGTTTTCCTATTTCAGCAGCAAAACAATTGTTGATATCCAAAGTAGAGAGGATATAAAATGTATACTGGCAATGGCAAGAAAAGCATTTCTGAAGAATAAAAATGTGTTAAAATTGAATATAGTTTTAAATGTTAGCAAGTATGTTGTGAAGGTATTTGTATGGAAGTGTAATATAGATGATGAGTAATTTAGATAAGGTAAAATAGTCCCCCATTCAGATCTTCAGGTGAGGAGAATGTGGTGTTACAGAAGAATGCTGAAGATTAAATCGGCCAATCATGTAACTAATGATGATATACTGAATAGAATTGAGGAGACATGGAATTTGTGGCATAATTTGACCAAAAGAAGAGGTCAGTTGATAGCACACATTCTGAGACAACGTGGGCTCACCAGTTCAGTATCGGAGGGAAGTGTAGGTGGTAAAAATTGTAGAGGGAGACCAAGATATGAATACAGTAAGCAGATTTAGAAAGATGGAGGTTGTAGTAGTTACTCAGTGATGAAGAGGCTCACACATGATAGCGTAATAGCTAGAGCCCACCCAAGATCACCTTGCAATACATATATTCACTTATGAAATTTGTCATTAATAAGCCATCTCAGTTCAAAAATAGCAGCAAAATGCATAGCTACAACACTAGAAGTAAGGATGATATTCACTAGCTGGATTAAATCTCACTTTGGCACAGAAAGGGGTGAATTAAGCTGCCACAAAAATCTTTGGTCATTTGCCAAATAGTATTAAAAGTCTGACAGATAGCCAACCAACATTTAAAAGCAAATTAAAAGAATTTCTGAATGATAACTCCTACTACTCAATAGATTAATTCTTAGATATGAAGAAGTAACTAAATAAATAAATCAATAAATAATTATTTTTGCTAAAGAAAACATATGTTAAAGTGACACATTCCACATCATTACGAAATGTCGTAATCATGATCTGTGGAACAAGGATTTATGTATGTATGTATGTATGTATGTAAGTAGTAGCATGAAGAAGTGGATCAAACCAGTCTTCAGACTGAAGACCACAAGAACAACAACAAAAACAACAACAACAACTCCATGAGACTTAATTCCCTAATATGTATCATTTTCTCGCCAATTTCTCTGCATGCCCATAAGTTGATTAAAGTAGGTTGGATAATTTTGCTCATGTTGCTCTATTCATGAGAAGCTAAGTCATCCATTGCTGCTTGTGTTCATGTGAAGTGGGAAATTAAGATCATCTTATGCGAAATGAGTCTCACTGATCAGAAATTTTGTGTTTAAATACACTCATTGGTGGGACTTAAAAGACTGCCAGTCAGATTTGCTAGTGCTAATTCAATATTAGCGGGTTTATTTATGTTTGTTTCTTAAGTCTGAGTTTTTAAGATACTCATTTGTAGTTTTTATATTTTATGAATCTGTCAAATGTGTTCGGTGCAACAATACTAAACAAATGAAAATAGAAATTTATTATCTATACAGGAATACATGTACAATTCACTGATCCTACAAATATGGTCAAAGCAGTTTCCATGCTCTTCTAAGCAAACTTTACATTTTTCAACACTGATTTACAAATTTTGTCACATATCTTCCAGGACTGTAGGTTTTCAAATTGTGATTCGATTTGTTCCTTCACTAATCTTGACAGAATAAACACCATTTTTTAGTATACCATGGAATGAAAAATCCATGGATGTGATATCTAGGGATTGTGGAGGCCATAGACTAGTACCACATCTGCCAGTCTGTTCATCAAAGTTTTCATTCAGAAAGTCTCACACAACAACTCCATAATGTGGAGGTAGTTCCTCTTATTGCCATATCAGCTTTTCCTTAATCAACAGCAGATGTGCCTAAAGGGGACTATTTGCCAGTGCTAACATTAATTCTTGAAGCATACTTAGATAATTTACATAACTAACAGTACCATTAAAAAAATAAGGCACAATTAGCCTGATGCTGAAAACCCCTGTCCAATCACTCATGCCATTCACCTAAAAAGTCATTTTGTCTGTCTAAAGAATGCCTTTGCAAAATTTGGCATTGGCTTCTTGTCAGAGACTTCCCTATGCCTGTCCATAGTTTCATTTAGGCCTTGAAGTATAGGAGGCCTATATTGTTTCAATTTTAGATTTATCAGAATCTTTCATAGGCTTGTTCTTGCTATTCCAAACACCTTTGATGCTTTTCTATAAGATTTAGTTGGTAACTATGCAAAACATTCCATAACAACATTAAGATTCACTTCTATGTAACAGACATTAGTGCACCTGAACAAGGAAGCTCCATAACCAATCTCTTTAAATCTTAAATTTAATTGGAGAATACCCTGTTGAGATGGAGGCTGGATGTTTGGAAAAACATGCCACAAACAAATCACATACAGAACACTAATTATGGTCATGTTTCCACCATGTTTGGAAAACTAATACACACTGTTCTGTAATTCGCTTTCTATTCATTGTTTCTCAGATTACAACAAGCAACATAACCTCAAACTGCTAGTGTCAGTTAACTTTGGGTACTACATCATAGTCAATTTGGTTTCACAGCTGACTACCATTACTGTAGGCAAAATGCTAGTAACATCTGAGTTATGGAACGTCCTGTATTGCTGATATTCTTGTAGCAACTGGTGTTGCCAATTAAAGAGTTAATGTGTGGCTGAGTGCAAAAGAAATATTTTCAGTAATCACATCTTTCTCATTCACACAAAGAATAGATTGGGAATGTGATTGTAATGAAATCAATGACACTGTGGAATTCATGTTCTGAAGTAAAACAAAGAATTTGCCTTATATTTTTAATTGTGTATTAAATGTAAATCTATCCTGTGCAGAAGGCCTAAAACCTGAACCAGTGTTCAAATTATGTGAGCCTTCATCAACTTTCGCATGTGGTTTTTCTTTACATTTTCAACTCCAACACCTACATCAGCATTGACTTTTCATCTTAAATATGTGGAGAAATATCTATTAGCCATGATCACTAGTAATTTATGTCTCTATGTATGGCATAATTCTTAGTTGTCTATAGCACACAGGATTACTTGACATATCTTTACGTGTCACTTAATACACCTTCAGCTGTGCTTATTGATCTTTTTTTCAATTGATTTTGGTATTAAAATACACTATCTTGATGCCCATTCCGGGGCACACTGCTTGTTGAAGTTGGTTACCACTGTAAACTTCATGAGCATGGTCTTATTTAGTGTGAATTTGTGGATGTCTCCTTTTGCCCAGTATGGCATGCTAAATCTCCATACATCCACTTTGAAGGTGTCATCCCTATTACATAGAAATATAGTTACAGCTATTGTCCCAAGCTTGACGAGAAGATGGATGTACAGAGAGTACTTGACTTATTTCATCCATCTAAGCTCTGTGTTTGTCTTTGATATGGTGACTCACACTGAACTCTCAATTGCCCTGCACTGGTCTAGACATACCTGCTCTGTAGTCACTCCTGCTCATCTCATTTATTCCCTATTTGTTCTTGAATTTAAAATTTGTTTATGGTCAACAACAAATAAAAAAGTAGAGAAAATAAAATAAGTTGGGTCATTCAGCTAAAGAGCTTGTAATCTCACAATTCCTCACCTATTTTCATACAGTTCTTTCAGCAGAAAAGAAAGAGCATTACAGGCTACTCTCAGCTTGGATCACTTTACTCTTGAGGACACTGATTGATAAATTTGGAAGCTGTACTGCAGTGGAATGATTAGTTAACCCACGTTTCAACGTGACTGATCTAAGGAAATACAGTATATACTTTAATCTGCAGCCAAGTAAAAAGTAAGCCAAGAAAGAGATCATGATTCTGTGTAATAGAGTTCTATTGGCTTTCTTTTCCTCGTATGCTAGCAAAAATCACTACTAAATTCAATGAGACAGTATGAAATAAATAAATAAAATGGATTTTGTAGATGATTATCTTCTAAACTTAAATAATTTTACGGAAGCATAATTATTACAGACAGGGTGGAAAATTTCAGAAAAATGTGTGTGTGTGTGTTTGTTTGTTTTCCACATCTCCTCCTAAAAGAAGGGAGAGTGAGGAGGAGATTTGGGGCGGGGGGGGGGGGGGGGGGGGGGAGAAGAGGGAGGAAACATAGAGAGTCAAGGAGATGAAGAAAAAAAGGCTAATTACAAATATGAAAACAGTTTTATGTTTATGGTCCACACATCTTTCTAAATCCCTGGTTCGATTTGAACCAAACTTTATACATATAGATTTATACCCGTGGACATGGGCAATACTACAGTGTTTTGGTCAAGCAGGATTGCATTCGAAAGATGCAGTGTTTACTATCTGATTTAGTGTATCGTGAGCCCATGCTGACACTATGAAAGGTGTAACAGCCTTCTGAAGAAAAGTTTCTTGCCCCAGAAGACTATTGACAGTCTTTAATTCTTATACTACTGTTTCCCTTAGGTTATATGGTCTCCTGAAGAGCCACAAGGAAGGGGTTTCACTTTGGCCAATTGTTAGTAACATTTGTGTAGCAAAAACACCTTGCTGTTGAGCCCCCTAACAGGTCAGTGTGAGCATCACAGTAAGAACTTGATCCATTAATTACATAGACTAAAGGGAATATATTTGAATGACTCTGATTTTCTAATACTAATTTTTGATGTGGTCTCTGTCTTCATTCACATTCCTCTGTCTGATTAATTATGGTTAATTGAGGTTAGGTTTTGTATTGAATTAACAAACCTATTTTGACATGTGTTGAATTCCAATTACATTTTGTTCAACGACCAGCACTATTAGCAGACAGATGGAAGCATGATGGGAAGTCTATTGTTACCCATTATTGCCAATCTTTTTATGTAAGTCTTTAAGAAATGTGCTTTAAAATCGGCAGCTTTGAAACATATGTGGTTCTTTTTCTTTTTTCATATATGTGTATCATATTTCTGTTGTTTCACCTCATGCCAGTGAGAATTTGAGCTATAATTTAAAACATCTGAATTCAATCCACCTGAATATTTGTTTCAATATGGATGAGGAAAAAGAGGTTGCCTTCCCTTCCTTGGTTTGTTGGTGGGAAGAAGGTTGACAATACATTGGGACATGCTATTTGTAGGTAGCCATTTCACTCTAACTTGTATCTATTGGTCGGTAGTTGTCACCATCTGACTCAGTGTCAAATGGCACTTCGTACCTAGGATCACAGGCTCATGTCTTCTCATACTCAGAGAGTTTATCAGCAGGGTTAGCACTTCTTGAGGTCACATTTTGTCTCAATGGTAACAGAGATAGGCAGATCAGAAGTATGTTGCACTATCGATGAACTGTGCACTGGGAGAGTGACGGTAATACCGAGAGGCACCAAAGTATACAACCTTTTTGTCTTATTCAGATAGCATTTTCAACAGGAGTGGTCATACTTTGTTGGAATATGATGTGAAATAGTTTTTTTATGAGCATCTAAGATTAAGGTCCATTTAGATACCATAAAGGAAGATCTTGGTGTCTGTTGTATTCCTTGCAGCTGTGGCATGTCATACATGTTCAGACTACCAGGACTATGGAAGACTGGTTTACTGAGCATGAGTGTAACACCCACCTTCAACAGCTGAGCAAATCTGCTGTTGCAGAATATTGTCTTGACACTGGTCATCCCAAGGAATGTAACAAGATTCTGATATGCACTTTCAGCCATTGAGATGGAATTATTAAGGAAGTAGTTGAAATTAAATGGAGATGGAGGGTTTTACTTAAATTTTGCATGGAAGCCTCCTCTCTCCCCTGCAAAAAACAGAGGGACAGAATTAATGCTATCACATCTGCTGGTTATTAACTTTCGTTATAGATAATGTCTGATGTTAGTCATCTTCGATTGTATGGTGGTGCTACTGTTTACAGTGTGCATGGGCATGCACACACATGGATGTGTGTTGATGTATGTATGTGTGTGTTTGCGTTATCTTTCCGCAGTTGCTCTGCAAATGAAGGTTTTAAAATCCTGTGCTAAGTGCTTAGTTGCTGCAGTTTTGTCTTCAAAATGACAGGGTGTGCACCTGTTGAAATATCGTCAGTTGTTGTTGATGTCACCTGGCTGCATTCCCATAAGTTATTTGAACATAACACCTATTGTCTGAAAACAAGCACTGTGTGGGTAAGAACTACTGTATCTACACTATGTGATCAAATGTATCCGCACATCTGGCTGATAACGACTTACATGTTCATGGTGCCCTCCATTGGTATTGCTGGAAGTCAGTATGGCATTGGCCCACCCTTAGCCTTTATGTTAGCTTCCACTCCCACAGACATATGTTCAATCAGGTGCTAGAAGGTTTTTTGGGGAATGGCAGCCCATTCTTCATGGAGTGCTGCACTGAGGAGAGGTACCAATGACAGTCGGTGAGGCCTGGCATGAAGTCAACATTCCAAAACATACCAAAGGTGTTCCATAGGATTCATGTCAGGACTCTGTGCTGGCCAGTCCATTACAGGGATGTTATTGTTATGTAACCACTCCACCACAGGCTGTGCCTTATGAACAGGTGCTCGATCATGTTGAAAGATGCAATTGCCATTCCCAAATTGCTCTTAAACAATGGGAAGCAAGAAGGTGCTTAAAATATCAATGTTGGCCTGTGCTGTGATAGTGCCATTCAAAACAACAAGGGGTGCAAGCTCCCTCCATGAAAAATATGATCCCACCATAACACCATTACCTCCGAATTTTACTGTTGGCACTAAACACACTGGCAGATGACGTTCACCATGCATTCGCCATACCCACACCCTGCCATTAGATGGCTACATTGTGTACTGTGATTCATCACTCCACACAATGTTTTTCCACTGTTCAATCGTTCAGTGTATAAAGGTGTCATTTGGCATTTACCAGCTTGATATGTAGCTTATGAGCTGCCGCTCGACCATGAAATCCAAGTTTTCTCACCTCCCATCTAACTGTCTTAGTACTTGCAGTGGATCCAGATGCAGTTTGGAATTCCTGTGTGATGGTCTGGATAGATGTCTGGCTATTACACATTATGATCCTCTTCAACTGTCGGCAGTCTCTGTCAGTCAATAGACGAGGTAGGCCAGTATGCTTTTGTGTTGTACGTGTCCCTTCACGTTTCCACTTCACCATCACATTGGAAAGAGTGGATATAAGGATTTTTAGAAGTGTGTAAATCTCACATACAGACATATGAAACAAGTGACACCCAGTGATCTGACCACGTTCGAAGTCTGGGAGTTCCGCAGATCACCCCATTCTGCTCTCTCACGATGTCTGGTGACCACAGAGGTCGCTGTACTTGGTAGTAGATGGCAGCACAGTGCATGTAATATGAAAAACGTATGCTTTGAGGGATGTCCGGATAAATTTGATCACATAGTGTAGCCCACATTGAAGGAAGGGGGGGGGGGGGAGGGGGGGGGTTAGTGTTGGTAAGACCCGACTTCTCAGCTAATCTGCATGACTGATATGTTGTGTGGATTAGATTTAGTTCGTCCCAGGCAGGATGCAAACGGAAAGGCATGGCTGAGTAGAGAGATAGGTGACAGGGATGAAGGAGGTGGGTAATGAGAGGGGAGAAGAGGAAGGGAGGAAGAGATAGACAAAGAGAGGGAGGCTGATGCCTGGCCCAGGGAACTCAGAGGCATGATTTTGTTGATAGCTGAGACAAAACTTCCAGTCCATGGTTGAGTGCTAGCCTAAATAACATCACAGAGTGAGCTGCTGGCAAGCATGTGGCACGTCGTAGGAAAATGTGCGCATGATCACAGCGCTGTGGTCATGGAAGTGCACTCTGCTGGCAATATAATTGGTGCTTATCTTGGCTGATTCCAGATATTCTTTTTACAAAAAATCAGTGTGTTACTGTTGTTATTGATGTTTTTCTATGAAACCTTTACCAAAGTGCAGAACAAATGTGGATCAGTGTTTTGCTTTCAGGCACTTGTGTCTGTTGCTGCAAAGGATGCCTGAAGCATGGCCACCCATGGGATGTAAGTGTGATGCAGGTTTACATGTTGCTGTCTTGTAGGAGGGATGCAGAATGCAGTAGGGGAGATAGACAGAGAGACGGGGAGAACTTAATGGACATATGACAGATGGAGGAAGAGGAGATGGACGGAGAGAGAGGGGAGGGAGAAATGTACAGAGAGAGGTGGCGGATGTAAGGAAGGGAGAGGAGGGTATAAGAGGCAGGTGGAAAATGGAGGGGGGGGGGGGGCGTATCAGGCAGATGGGAAAGGAAGAGGGGCAGAGAAGGCAGGTGGAAGATGGAGAAGGTGCGAGGAGGCAGGTGGGAGAGGTACAGGGTGTGAGAAACCAGGTGGAAGATCAACAGGCTGTGATGAAGTAGGTAGAAGAGGGGAGAGGAAGGCAAGGGGGAAGGTGTGTTAGTGAGAATGTGTTTGATAATAACTGATACTAGTACTGAAGCCACAGTTTTTGAGGTTGCTAGGCTCTTTGAAGACAGTCATGATGACGTGTGTGTGTGTGTGTGTGTGTGTGTGTGTGTGTGTGTGTGGAGGGCCTTTATCCCACCTCATTTTCTAACAAACTTGGCAAACATGACTTGCAATGTGGACAAGATTACTGCAACCGTGAGACCCACATACAACCCAACAGCAGATGATGGGGATGAAAAGTTGAATGCTTCTCATTGTGTCAACATGATCATTAGAATGAACACTGCAGTGAGGCAATATTTTCGTCAGTGTGTTTTGGCACCAAATATCATACCACAATGAATTTCACATCCTCTTCAGAGCCATACGGTGTAAAATAGCAGAGATTCGGACATGTGTGTTGTGCTATATCAGTGACATACGCATACATGGAAGAAGCTGCAGGTAAAACATTAGAATGGAATATGAACAAAACATTAACCACTATAATGAGACTCTGTTCCCAAAGTGCACGTATCTGTAATCAATATCTTATGCTGAGAACATTTACAGTGTTACTCCACTCTGTCCATTATAACATGCTTGGATCCTCCTTACATGCTGTCCACTAGGTGATGGACATGATACTGCTGAATATTGTCCCATTCTACACTGGCAGCAATATGTGAGACAGGCTCCTGCAGTGTCCCATTGCACTTTTCAACCAGTTCTAAGCATAATTAATCTGTTTTATATAGCAGATATTGCAGGGCATTTTGATCAATTGATTCCAGCCTGCTGGATGAATTTGTTCTTGAGGTGGATGGAACAGCTCGTGCATGAGTGTTTTGAAAGATGAACCCATTGCCAAAACACAAATTATTGTGCTGGACAATAGGTTGCAGGGTCTTGTCTTCACATAACACATCCTTCATATTACATTAGACAGTGACAACATTCATCTAGCATCCATACATGATAACAGCTCAAAACATGATTGACACACCTCCAAGTTGAAGCTATGAGGCAGCATGACTGGCACCTGGTCTACTCCACACTCTTGTAGACTGATTGTCAGGTATCAGACAAATCATTCACTTGTCAATGAATAGAACATCATACTATAATCCAGATTCACTTCCAGTAGTTCACTTGGCTATTCTCTGCACATGTGGTACTGGAGACTATCTCAGGTCATTCATAACAGATGGTTGGAGCCCAAATTGATTGTATGAAAGCAGTTATGTATTCCCTGAGTTGACACAGGTATTGCAGATGGCTCCAAACAGATTGTGTGTAGCTCTGTTGCAGTCTCCTCAGAATACTTACCAACCATAATTTGTAGGTAGCAGTTATCAGCTGGCCTTGTTGACCACAAGCAACCACTAAGAGGCAGATTTTCAATGCTGTGTGCCTCACAGTATCAGCTGAATGTTCAAATAACATGGCTATGGTGTATGCCAGTTTGGCAGGCAGTTTCCCATGCAGACAGCCCTTCTTGCATAGAATAACAATGTGCACAGTCTAAGCTTGAAATGACACTTTGAGACAGAACAAATAGTGTAAACAAGGCACATTTTCCTGTTCATAAACAAAAACTGTGGATACAGAGGTTGACTCTGCGTAATGATATTCTGTGTCAAATCAGTACTGAGAATGGGCAATTCCAGGATATTATTTTGAAATTTATTGGCCATTCAAAAATTTGTCACAATCTGATATGATTTTTATTTCCTAATTATAAAAAAGACATATTTTATCAAGCTTTGCTTCTATATGAATTTTTTAGCAAGAAAAACATTCAATTACTTCATAATGAAAGAAAATGCAAATGGCTCAAGTAAGAAGAAGTGTCTTTTGTATCAATTACGATACAATCAGTTGCATCTAAGTTGTACATTGAGTGAAACAGTGATCATGTCTTGCTTGGTCCTCAATAATACACACTCCAAGAGACTCATAATCAGTTTAGTGCCAACAACAGTATTGTATAACACAGTGTATAAATTAACACTGGCAGCAACATTGGTGATATTCAATCCAGTTTTTAATAGTGTGATTATTGCTATAACATTTTTCGGAACAATATTATCGCATTTTCAAGAGCTAAAAGCAAGGAAATCACATAAAACAATCCACCTTATACCAACAGACATATAAGTGTCACAGATATCCTGAGTTGTAACCTACCTTAAAAAATTTTATGCCATTAACCCTCACCACAACTTAACAACAAGCTGTACAAGTGCACTGTCAACTCAAACTATAAAACCTGAAAGATCACAAGCCACTGTGTCCACCATTCCCAAGGTACAGTAGCAGATTGAAATCCAACCCTTCCCCTACCAATGATGATATTTACTTAAAGCACCAATGATACTACTCTGTGTCATAAAATCTCCGCGAAATGCCTGTCTCGTCCTAGCCCATCCTAACTTAAAACTACCTAGATGCTGCAGTCTGACCGGAAATAGCATGTGTGAATACTGTGTCAGTAGGTAAAATATGTTGGTGGCTGCTTCTGAAGGAAGATATTGCTGAAATGTGCCCAAAAATGACCTTTAGACGCTTCTGTCCTCTCATTTAAAATACAGACACAGTCCTCTTTCAAGGCACAATAAAGCTCTACCTCCTCTAAATTTGATAGCAACCACTCTTTTTCTTCAAAGTACAACACCCTAATGCTTTCCATTTTATCCACCAATGAATGCTGCTCGTTCTTGAGATGCTCGTCAGCATCTCAAGAATGAGCAGCATTCATTGGCAGATATTATGGAAAGCGTGAGGGTGTTGCACTTTGTAGAAAAAAGGAGGTTGCTATCATATTTAGGGGAGCTAAAGATTTACTGTACACCAATACTGACTTCACAAAGAATTGTTAAATCAGGATCTGAAATCAGGCAGCAGGGCACAGTGAAACAGATGTATTTTTAATACATAAATACCATACATGGAAATATAAATAACTATCATTATCTGAAGACAGTCCAGGTTGTATTGCACGTAAGCACAGACAATCCAATCAATAAACCAGAGAGAGAGAACCAAAAAAATATTTTCAAAGGTTCATCTTAGAAATTGAAGATTGATTGAGCACATCAACTGTTCATACTCAAAGTGGACACAGAAAATTTGAAATGTTTTGCAGTGAGCATCTGGTTCAGAAGTTTATTTGCACACATGACAGCATGTGTTTGACTGGTGTCCAGACTACAGCTCATTCATGATGCTGCTACTGGCAGCAACTGGCATGCACTGTGGAGGAATGCTCATCTGCATTAAGGTCTTTGACCACACTGTATCCATGGGCAATGGCTGTGCATGCTGTGCTGTTTGCACGGACTGAATTGGAGACAACAAACTAGGTGTTAGGAGCTAACACCACATCCCTCCTTTCTGTGACTGAAAAAGGAAGAGAATTCATCCACGCAGACAGCCTGCTGACATACCAGTGACACTTGACTGATGAGATCAACCTGGAGGAAAGATGGTCCTCGTGCAGCTCAGGTTAAGTGCCTTGGAGGCATCTGCCTGCGTATGCCAAGAAAGCTGGCAAAATTGAAGTGTCCAGGGACACCAGCAGC
The DNA here is from genome assembly GCF_023897955.1 of Schistocerca gregaria. Taxonomy (NCBI): domain Eukaryota; kingdom Metazoa; phylum Arthropoda; class Insecta; order Orthoptera; family Acrididae; genus Schistocerca; species Schistocerca gregaria. Next base: position 183,170,088 of record NC_064920.1, on the reverse strand, counting down.
AGTTGCACGGGACACAGCAGTGCTGTCAGGACTCAGCAGCTGAATGAGGGTTTTCACTCTGAAGACATCAAAGCTCAGTTCAGTCAGACTCTTTATCACGTCCAACTGGTAACCATGATAATGCATCTGCTTTGACACGCTGTTTCAATGGGCAGTACATGAATTCATAGTTAAAATTATTTAAAATCAAGGCCCCTGTTTCCAAATTGTATTCTGCACTTCTGATATTCAGTCAGGTCAAAACAATGCAGCAAGCAGCTTACGGTAAGTAATCAGGGTGAACTTGCAGTTGTAAATATATTGATGAAAATGATAAACTGCAAACACAATAGCTAGGACCTATTTTTCCACCTGACTCTATTGGATGTATGTTGGTTCACCATCTTTGAAGTTAGGCGAATGTTTTTGGCCTGTGACAACTGTCGACCTTGTGTGATAAGATAGTGCTGGTGCCATACTGGCATCCCGCAGTTTGTTAAGAGACATGAAAGTTTTGATGCTTTAGGCATAACCTGCATGTAATAGATGATTTTACCCAAAAGCTTGAAATTTATGTAATACCTGAAACAGTTTCTGAAAGTTGGAGGGGTCGTTCTGTTGATCCTTACAAAATACAGCAATGTTGTCCAAGTAGCTGCAGTAGCAGAGGAACCTCCTTGCTGACCTGTTCATGATACTGAAATACTGCTAGGGCTGAGGAAACTCTGAAAGGCAATCTTGTGGTGTGTTAATCACCAGTTTCTGTTTCATGTCATAGTCCACTTCCATTTGAAAATATGTATCTTTGAGGTCAACTTTTGAAAAATATTGTTACCCTCCAAGCCTGGAAGTAGTTACTTCTGTAAAATATCTGGGAGTATGTGTGCGGAACGATTTGAAGTGGAATGATTATATAAAATTAATTGTTAGTGAGGCAGGTACCAGGTTGAGATTCATTGGGAGAGTCTTTAGAAAATGTAGTCCATCAACAAAGGAGGTGGCTTACAAAACACTCATTCGACCTATACTTGAGTATTGCTCATCAGTGTGGGATCCGTACCAGATCGGCTTGACGGAGGAGATAGAGAAGATCCAAAGAAGAGCAGCGCGTTTCGTCACAGGGTTATTTGGTAACTGTGATAGCGTTACGAAGATGTTCAACAAACTCAGGTGCAAACTCTGCAAGAGAGGCGCTCTGCATCGCGGTGTAGCTTGCTCGCCAGGTTTCGAGAGGGTGCGTTTCTGGATGAGGTATCGAATATATTGCTTCCCCCTACTTATACCTCCTGAGGAGATCACGAATGTAAAATTAGAGAGATTAGAGCGCACACGGAGGCTTTCAGACAGTCGTTCTTCCCGCGAACCATATGAGACTGGAACAGGAAAGAGAGGTAATGACAGTGGCACGTAAAGTGCTCTCCGCCACACACCGTTGGGTAGCTTGTGGAGTATAAATGTAGATGTAGATGTAGATGTAGCTGAGCTATTGACTGTTGATGCTGACACAGAGAAGTTGAAAGGTATCGTGATGAGGTCCCATTTAAAACATCAGTTAGCACATGTGATGGTATGTGGTAGGCTGGTCTCGGAGGGTATGTCTCTCCCATGGTACCGATGCTGGTGGGAGTTGCTGCGCACTGTGGAGATACATGGTCTGCATTAAGACGATTGCCCATGCCATATCCTTGTCAACACTGACACATGCTGTGTGAGTGCATGGACTGAATTGGTGGCATGAAATTAAGCATCAGAAGCCAAAACAATATTTCCCTCCTTTCCACTTCCTGTCAACAATAGTCAGTTGACTTATTCCTGTTTTCAATAAATACCATTGGTGCAACATGGAACTCATTAAACTAATCCTTTAATTCATCTTGCAGAGTTTATAACTTCTTATATTAATCTGGAGAGTAAAATACTTCTTCAGTATTGCTGCATTAGAATAGAACATATTTCAGTTATAATCACAATGAAAAAAATTGTGATGCATGTGAGTGAGGACTTCACTTAGTAGTCAAATCATTTCCTCTTCCCCCCCCCCCCCCACCCCCAACCCCCCCCACCCACCCCTCGTTTCATTGACACCAAAGACTTTATGTACATTATATACATTGTGAAGTGAATGTGATCACACCAGTATTTTATTTAATATGTGTTAGTGATCCACCCCTGCTTGCTGCAGATAGCCTTAAGTATCTGTGGCCGAACAATTTGTTTGGTGTAGTGGTAAAAAATTATACTAAGGTGACAAAAGTCATCAGATAGCACATGCACATGTTGAGATGTCAGTAGTATTGCATACTCATGGCATAAAAGGGTAGCACATTGGTGAAGTTGTCATCTGTACACATGTGAAAAGGTTTCCAAGGAGATTATAGCTGCATGATAGGAATTAACAGACTTCAAATGCGGAATGGTAGTTGGAGCTATACTTGTGGGACATTCAGTTTTAGAAATCATAAGGGAATTCAATATTCTGAGATTCGCAGTATCAAGAGTGTGTTGAAAATACCAAATTTCAGGCATTACCTCTCACCTTGGACAATGTAGTGGCCTCCACTTAATGACTGAGCGTGACAATGTTTCCACAGAGTTGTCAATGCTAACAATTAAACAACACTGTGAGAAAGAACCACAGAAATCAGTGTAGGATATATGATGAATGTATCCATTTGAACAGTGCAGTCAAATTTGGCAGGACTGACCGGCACAAGTGCCTTCGCTAAGAGAACACCAGCACCTGCTGCACCTCTCTTGACCTCATGACCATATCAGTTGGATGCTAGATGGCTGGAAAACTGTGACCTGGTCAGGTGAATCCCAATTTCATTTCATAATAGCTGAGGGTGGTGTTCAAATGTGGTGCAGAGCCCATGAAGCCATGGACCCAAGTTGTCAAGAAGCACTGTGCAAGCTGATGGTAGCTCCATGACAGTGTGGCCTGTGTTTACATGGAATGGACTGGGTCCTCTTGTCCACCTGAATCAGTCATTGATTGGAAATGGTTTTGTTCAGCTACTTGGAGACCATTTACAGCCATTGATGGACTTCATGATCCCAAACAACTATGGGCTTTTATGAATGAAAATAAACCATGCCACCAGACTGGAATTGTTTGCAATTAGTTTTTTAATCATTGTGGATCATCCAAACAAATAATTTGGACACCCATCAGACATTTATGGTACGTAATCAAGAGGTCAGTTTGTGCAGAAATTCCGGTACTGGCAACTCTTTTGAAATCATGGATGGATATAGAGGCAGTATGGCTCAATATTTCTGCTGGGGACTTCCAACGACTTGTTTAGTTGATGCTACGATGAATTGCTGCACTATGCTGGGTGAAAGGAGATCTGACATGTTATTGGGAGGTGTCCCATGACTTCTGCGACCTCAGTGTATGTACAGAAACGTCCCTTCTGAATTAGTCTACCTATTAGTGAAACCCGCATCTGTACCCCTTCAGCAGTATTTGAGATTAACCTTCACATACTTTCTGATGTGTTCCATACTCATGAGAATCATCTCATTTTTTGGGTCTGTAGAATGAAAACTTAATCTAATCTAAGTAAAGATGCATCTGAGGACTTTAATTTATAATGTGCATAGATCAATTTCAAGATGTGGTTAGAGTTTGTAAAACAGAACAACATTCAGTACAGTGTTACACCTTCAGAACTAGGCAATAACAAAATAAAGAAATAACGTTAATTCATTTTGCCACTTAAATTTTATTTTATTTCATTTTAAATGGAATTTGTGGTGCAGCTATGTACAATATTTTCCATTACATATGATGCTGAATCAGAACAAAGTAGCTGACATTTTCTTGAGCATAATCCGTGTCATTGTTCATAAAGATTGCATACTTACCTAAAAACATCAGTTCATCATATTTGAAATGTTGTCATTTGCATTTATGTAATTTTAATATCTCCAAACAAAACCACATACCGCCAGCCTATCAGAAAATGAATCCAATTAATCAACTGAGTTTTAGCCTGTTATTTAATTTTGTAATAATTCATTATCATCATCATCAACAACAACATCAACAGTCATTTGAAATCCTGCATAGTTTTTTCTAGCTTTGTATCTATTTTTACTCTGCTTTTTGCTCATCTGTGATGACAAGAAATTCCAAAGTCATTTAAGACTATCACATCCTGTAAAATTTCCTTTATCATTTGAAAATATTTACTCACTTTCAATTGGAGTGCCATTTGAATCCTGCTAAGTCCATTATTTACTTATCACCTTGAAAAAGAATATGATAAAGGATAAATATCTTTTGCCCCTCATCTGATTTTAATAATACATTGTCTATGTGATTGCTGGTATCATACCAAAACTTTGTCTGTATTTCATAGCCAATGAGAAACCTCAGTTTCAACCAGTTTTATACTAATAGTACTTGAGAAACAATAAAATGGTTCCATCTGTGTTAAAACAGTGTAATTTGAGTACAAGATGTGTCGGGAAAGTATGTGCTGCTTTGGAAAAAAAGCTCACAAAAACATTCTTTCAAACCAAAATTTATTTTTATAAGAAAGAGCACATCTTAAGCTATTTTCTGCATAGTTGCCACCACTGTTCAGACATCTGTTTTTGCAGGCAACCAACTTTTCTATGCCTTCTTCTTAGAAGGAAGCCACAAGTGAAATCAGCCACTGCTGAACACCATTTTTTATTTGTTCATCGCTGTCAAGGCGCCTTCCATCAAAATTATGCTACAATTTTATGAACAAGTGGTAGTAAAAGGTGATTGAACTGGTCCCAACTGAACTGTTAAATCAGGTTTTGAGTGACACCAGCAGAATGGGGACATATGTTGTCACAGAGCAAAAAGTACAAGCAGTGTGTTCATTTTAAATTGAGTGCCATAATTTTCTCAGTGTTACACAGCATCATACCACATTGACAGTTTAATCTCTGGGAAGGAACTCAACAAGCAAAGTGCCCTTTCTATCCCAGAACACAGTGCACATAATTTTTTGTACTGACATTGTTTTGAATTTTTGTTTTTGAGGGATTGTGAGTGCCTCCACTCCTTTGACTGTTATTTTGATTCTACAGTGACGTGAGGAATCCAGGTCTCATCACTGGTCACAACTCTGTTTAATAAATTTGTATCCCTCATCACAGTTTTTGAAATTTGTGGAAACTCATCAAAAAGCATTCTTATTGTGAACCATCTGTTTTCATGAATTTTCTCATTCACTTCTTCAACCATGCCATCGTTAACAACAGAATGTTGCCCATTCTGCACTTTGTCATGAACACTGCTTTCTCCATCATTGAATTCCCACACATTGTCTCACCGTTCCATTAATCATTATGTTTTCATCATAGATCTCTACAAGCTGGCAATAAATTTCAGCTGGCTCAACATTCTTTGCATTTAAAATCTCTATCACAGAATTCACTTCACAGTCAGTGAGCTCAGAGAGCGTCTTAAATATTTTGAATGATCAATAACAAATGTAAACACAACACAATCTGTCTGTAATGGTGTCAGTGGGAGGACAACAAGAGAGACGTGTGTGAGTGTATGCAACTGTGACATTAATGCTATGGTAGCAACAGAATGAAACAGTTCTTATTTTCCAGACAAGCTATGTATCTGTATGCCAATCCTAAAATATTTGTTAGACTTTGTCAAGATAGTGAAAAATTCAGAATTAAAGAAGAAATTCAACATGGAGACACCATTCCATTTAAGGTATTCTCAGAGGAAGTTTTCAGATCCTTAATAGATAGGGTGAGTAACTAACTATTGCCACCTAGAATAACTCTGAAAGTATGATAGGAGCTGAGAAGTCGGTGGGACAAAGTTGCATGGGACAACAGGGGCCGTAATATAATGTTAGTTTCTTGTTGCTAGGTGGGGTCATGTCAGTAATATGAGGGTCAACTTTGTATATACAAATGGGATGCTATAGTTTGGTATTTATTTTGTGATAGCAGCTATCAAGACAAATCCAATAACGTGTAACAGTAAGGTCTTTGAATGTCAATGCTGGTCAAAGAGGTGGCATGACCATCCATTTAGAGAAGGTGTTCGAAGTGATGACCATTGGTATCAATGCAATGCTGCAATCTCCTTATCATGGATTGAGTGGTATTCCTTATCACTTCGGCACTTATCAAAGCACATGTTCTGACAATTCTCTTTCATGTATTGTGCAAATAGTAAATATTCACCAAATATGGCATATCCATCTAACGTGCCATTGACATGTAAACACCATTCGACGGTTTCACAATACAACACTAATTGGAACGGTAGGACTAGTATCGTCAAATCAAGCGAATGTGAATGATGTACTCCTTCGAAGAACAAGTCGATATGCTTCTCATTTATGGATAATGCCAACAAAATTCAGTGATGGCTAGAGATGCTGAAAGATATCCTCAACGTACTCACCCTACATGTCATACATTTAAATATGTATATCATACATCGAGAACAACTGGATCTTTAATGCATCAGAAACATATCCGGCAAAGGAAAGTTGTTATCAAGGGAATGGAAATTGGTACTCTTGCCACTGGTTATAAATCTTTGTGTTAGTTAGTTCATATCAAATTGCAAGGGAATCTGGTATGAGCCAGAGTAGTGTTGTTTGTGCTCTGCATCACCATAAATATTATCCTTGTAATATCAGTTACTACCAAGAATTAGCAGGTACGGATTGTATGCATTGCATTGAATTCTGCTGATGGGCTCAAATTCAGATTCAGAGGGGTAACACTGCCTTATCAAAGGAACCTTCAGTACCGGGCAGGAGGGATTTCTTTCTCCAGTGAAGCTGGGAGCTATGCCGGTGGTAGTGTAGCTACTAGCAGCATCACCCAAGCTGGACAGGCCTCAGTGGAGGAACCAGACAAAATGTGTCCACCTAGGGAAGGGGGGTCTCTATAGGTATGGTGAAGCCAACCCTTCTAGGAGAGTAAACCCTGATACCAAATCCTGATCCTCCAAGTTGGGGGTTGGTTCAGAAGGCCAGTACCCCATTATCCACAAAAAAACTTCCCTACAAGCTCAAGAATCAGAATATAAAGCAGAGACTCAGAAATCAGATAGGAACTCTTTACAACAATTATTGCCAAGGAAAAGGACATTAAGAGTTGGTACATATAACGTTCAAAGCCCAACAAATAAACACACCAAAATAGAGAATGAAATTAGTCGACTGAATGTAGACATAATTATTCTGTCAGAAACAAAAAAGAAGGGACAAGGGAATGAGAAATTTGGAAATTTCATCCAATTTTGGTCTGAAATTGATAAACATAAACGAGAAAAAGGCATTTGCATGTGAAAGAATTGTCACTATCAACATCAAGTTATATGTCATTGAAACAGTTATGATAGGGGTGTAGGCACCAAATGGCAATGTGAGACAGCAGACCAAAAACCATTTCTACCAGAAATTAGATCATCTAACCAAGCAAGTCAAAAAGCACAAAGAAGTAATAATAGCAGGAGATTTTAATGCGAGGGTTGGCTCACAAGTAAATGAGGCAGTAGTAGAAAGATATGGAGAAAATGTCATTAATAGTTCTGGAGAAAATCTTGTAGAATCCTGTAACCAATGTGACTTGAAAATTATAAACACACACTATTCACTAAAAATATCCACATATATATGTGGGAGAGACCATCATTACAGCAGAAATCAATAATTGATTACATCATTACCAAGCAATGGCCAAAAACGGTAGTTCAAGACTGTAGAGTCATGTGGGGAGCCAACTGTGGGTCTGATCATTACTTACTTTTAGCAAAGTTGACATACCTATTTAGGAGAAAACCAGCAACAACTGGACGAATGGTTGACCACAACAATCATGAGAAATTAAAGCAGGCAAGTTATAAGCTCTTTCTCCTGAAGCAGTTGACCGTCAAGGATTTATTTCAACGTAAATTAGAAAATGAACTAAAATCAATTCCAGAAGATGAGAATGTTGAGGTAGAATATGAAAATATTAAAAAGGCACTAACAAAAATTTCTCTAGAGGTACTAGGGATGGAGTGTAAGAGTCTAGGTAAAGGGGATCCTCCATGGATGTCTGATGACCTGAAGATTAGGGAAAAGAAAAATCTTTACAAAACTGGTTATCAACTAAATCACTACAAGACAGGCAAAACTACCAGACAACAAATTAAAAATTAAGAAACAGAATTAAATTAGAAAAGAACAAGGTGTGGGAACAGAAATATATTGAAATTGAGAGTCTAACAGGTGGATCAGAAACAACAGAAGTGTGGAAGACAATTACCAGTTTGAAGAAAACACAAGTAAACAAAGCAGAAGACAAACTAATTACCTTAAAGGAATGAAAAAAAAACATTATGCAGACCTTTTATCTGAAGATAAGCCATATTACACACAAGCGAATGAAAAAAAGATGGAAGTAATTGATCAAAATATAAACATTACAATAGAGGAAGTGAATTGTGCATTAATTAAAATGAAGAATGGCTGATCACTAGGTCCAGGAAATATTCCTGTTGAATTATTGATGGCTGGAGGAAGATATCTGAAGAAACGAATAACCTGTCTGATGAAAAACTGTTGTAAAAGGATTGAAATTCCCTCAGAGTGGAAAAAGTCAGTTATGGTTTCTATTTTCAAGAAAGGGAATAGAAAAGACACAAACTGCTATAGAGGCATTAGTGTCACCTCTACAATGAGCCTCTTATTTAGCAAGATAATGTTTGAAAAAATTAGAGAAAATGTTGGACACCATATTGGGGAAGACCAGAGTGGTTTTAGGCAGAGCAGATCATGTACAGATAACCTAATTTTTTTTTACAACAACTAAAGGAGAAATTTATAGCAGGAGGGAAAGAGCTAAACATTGCCTTTGTAGATTTAGCAAAAGCTTATGATACAATCCCTAGATCTAAACTGTGGGAAGCTATAAAAGATGTAGGTATGGATGATCACCTTTTACAAATAATTATTGAAATGTATTAAAAACAAAGATTCCAAGACTTACCAAATGGGAAAGTGCCGGCAGACAGGCACAATGAACAAAACACACAAACACACACACAGAATTACTAGCTTCCGCAGACTGCTTGTGTCTGTGTATGTGCGAATGGATATGTGTGTGTGTGCGAGTGTACACCTGTCCTTTTTTCCCCCTAAGGGAAGTCTTTCCGCTCCCGGGATTGGAATGACTCCTTACCCTCTCCCTTAAAACCCACATCCTTTCGTCTTTCCCTCTCCTTCCTGAAAAAGCAACCATCGGTTGCGAAAGCTAGTAATTCTGTGTGTGTGTTTGTGTGTTTTGTTCATGTGCCTGTCTGCCGGCGCTTTCCCGCTTGGTAAGTCTTGCAATCTTTGTTCTTAATATATTTTTCCCATGTGGAAGTTTCTTTCTATTTTATTTACATCATCATTAATTATTGAAATGTACAGAGATAATGCGGTACAGATTAAATGAGGGTCTAAGTTATCAAAACCTATTAATGTCACTAAAGGTTTGCAACAAGGTTGTAGTTTGTCACCCATCTTGTTCAATTTCTATGTAGAAGTGGTTCTCCGAAATTGGAAGAACAGCTGTAGAGGAATGGGAATCACTGTCAACGATGTACAGATATTTTCATTAAGTTTTGCTGATGGTCAAGCTATTATTGCACAAGATGATTATGACCTTGAGTTCATGATATGACTATTATATCAGGAATACAACAGATTGAGACCACAAATGAGTTTAACAAAAACAGAGTATCAGGTGGTGAATTGTGATTCTAAATTTGAAGTACACATAAATGACAAAGCAGTTATGAGACAAGTAGAGAAATCTAAATAATTTGGGGCACATATTGATGAAAATGGATTGTACCATACAGAAGTAAAATATAGAATACAGCAAAGCAGAAAAGTGTTAGGATGTATGAATTCTTATTGGTGGGATAAGAATATTTAAAACAGCAATAAGAAAAGAGTAGGTAAGATAATGGTTGAATCAGTGCTATACTATGGGTGAGAACTTTGGATCTTAAATGCGGATCTCAAAAGAAGACTAATAGCTGTGGAAATGGATTATTTGAATAGGAGTGCCAGAATATCAAGAATCGAAAGGAAATGTAATGATGAAGTAAGAGCTAGAATGTAGGCAAATGATACAGTGACAGATAGAATTGAAAGGAAATCATTAAAATGGTATGGACATATGATGAGAGTGCCAGATCATCAGTGCCAGAGAAGATTTATGAGTGGAAACCACCCAGCAGATGTAAGAGGGGAATTTCATGACTTTTTGGACAGACCACATAAATGGAGTAATGGAACATCACAGCATTGACAAGGAAGATGCACTGGATAAAGAGGCTTGGCAGAGGATGGCAGAAATACAACAAGATGTTGTTATTAATTAATCTATATATTTATTAATCCTGTAATAACAATAATTTTATTTACTGATGAGGCTACATTCACAAACCATGGAAATGTTAATTTACATAACATGCATTATTGAGCAACTGAAAATCATGTTGGCTGTGGCAGGTTGCACACCAAACCAATGTATGGTGTGGAATTCTGGAGGACAGAATTATAGGCCCCTATTTCATTGAAGGAAGTCTTAATGATAGGAAGTACACCACATTCCTACAAGAAACATTAGATCTGTTATTGGAAGAAATACCTTTAGGAACAAGGAACAGAATGTGGTATCAACACAGTGGGTGTCCAGCACATCTTTTGCTGCTGGCTAGAAATGAGTTGCAGAGACAATTGTCAAATCATTGGATTGGACACGGAGGAAATGTGTGATGGCTGGCTCACTTGGCAGACTTGATGCCTCTGGATTTATTCATGTGGGGATTCATAAAAGACATTGCTTATAAAGACTTTCCAACTATACCTGAAGACATGCGATAGAGAATTGTTAGAGCATGTGCTTCAATAAGTGTCAATGTGATAAGGAATACCACTCAATCCACGATAAGATAATTGCAGCATTGCATTGATACCAATGGCCATCCCTCTGGACACCTTCTGAAAGCAGACGTTCATGCCACCCTTGTGAACTTCGTTGACCTTTAAAGACCTTACTGTTATACATCATTGAATTCATCTCAATAGCCACTATCAGAAAATAAGTACCAAACTATAACATCTCATTTAAAAAAACAAAGTTGACCTTCATATCTCTGAAGTGACCCCTCATAGCTACAAAATACAAATCTCATATTATGGCCCCTGTTGTCCCATGCAACTTTGTCCCACAAACTTGTCAGCTCCTATCATACTTTCAGAGCTGTTCTTGGTGGCAATAGTTAGTGCCTCACCCAGTAGAACAGAAATGGAAGATACTACACATGGGCGTAAGTGTGAGGACCAATAACAGAAAAATTTTAGCCATTATCATGTCAGTGAAATATGATCTGAATTGTTAATTGTTAAAACTATAAACCACAAACAAGGAAATGTTTCCAACATTAGAATTCATCATGCATGTAATGCACATGATTTTGCAGCCCACATTATTTGAGCCAACACCATTTTTCTCTTACTTCTTTCATACTTTTTTTTCAGCTTTCATACTTGAAACCATTATCAGTTTTTTTCTTTTCCTCTCTTTCTGGTTATTTATATTTCACTGTCTTACTACCTTTGCAAATCCTTTTATTTCTATTGTATTTTTCCTCTCATCTGTTGGTTGCTTATATTCATTATTCATATTGTGTAATTTTAGTAAGAACTGGTACTGTTAATTGCAGCACCCAACAACTGTCCATGTTTTGTTATTATCTTGTCCTTTGATTTGAGGGAAATTTTGTTTCATTCACACACTGTTCATAATTTCTCCATGTAGGTATTTTTTGCTTTCTATGTGCAGTCTCAAATCTCAAGTTTCTGTTTCTTTTCTGTTTGCATTTCTGTGTGCTCTGGTCTCATAGTTTCACTTTGGTAAACCAGTAAGGATATGCTCTGCTTATGTCAGACAGTGGAAAATGTGGAACAGAATTACAATTATTTTGAATAGTTTGTTACTCACCACATAGAAGATAAGTTAAGTGGTAGACAGACACGTTGAAAGAAGACTGCTAGGTATTATCAGCTAACAGACTAAGTCCTTTCTCAGATGTAGACAAAGCACACACAAAGTCACACATGCATGACCATCCACCCCATCCAAGATCACTGCTCATTACAGTCCTAGTTCAGCCTTTGCACCCAGAGATGACAGTGTCTATATGTATGTCAGCTATGCATGTGCGAATGTGTGTATTTTTTTTTTTGTCTTCTTCTGACAAAGGACTTAACTTATAATATATAGCAAACTTCTTCTTATCTCACATTTTTATCCTCTGTATTTTGTCGATATTTGTCAATCTTTGCCAAGCTGATAATTACTTACATTGCATGTTTATGTATTTTGTAAAACATGCTATGACATTTAGAAGAGAAAGATAATACCCATTGTACAAATGTGAAATAGTCATACTTCTAAATTAAAACATAGCAATGACACAAAGAAAATATGGAAAATTTTGTTGAATACTGAAATTCTTGAGATTGAGGATTCTTCAGCTGTACCTACAGAAGGAAAATGAGAGGTGTGCAAAGTAGAATGGAAAGGATGAGTAACTCTTGACACTGGTATGAGAGATGCAATCATTGTGGGCCATGATATTTTTCAATAAATACCACAGTGAAGTGTGCTGGATGTATTTTAACATGGTTCATATGTACACATAAAATAAAATGTTTCCTTCCAATTCATCAAGTTAAATCTCTCCATTCTATCAGGCCTCAGATACAGACCTAACACAATGATTTACAATTTTCCAAAACATACAGTCTGTTGATTTTCTATTTGTTCATTTTATTTACTTGTGACTTTCATTTTACTGTGTAATATTTTAACATATATTACAGTCTTCCATCTCAGCTTCAATCTCATACCATTGTTTCTTTGATGTTTTGCCAACTCAACCTACTTGCTACCATTCAGTTTCCCCATATTGTACATTTAGTTGCATCTTCTCTATCTTATGTCCCTATTCTATCCTGTATGTTAGTGGACCTTCTTGTGTTAGGTGGTATACAGTACCTCCTTTGCCCAGGCAGATGGCTCAGTGTTCCTTGATGTATGTAATCTGTAAGGGGCAGTGTAATGAAAATGAGACAGGCTAAAAAAGATAGGTAAACTATTTTTTATTTCAAACATAATCACCATTGTTGTTAACACACTTAACCCACAAGACAGTCAGTGCCTTCATGAAAAAATGTTTGCAATTGCCTACAGAACAATGATTATACCCAGGTGCACAACCCTCCTAGAGCAAAGAAATTGACACGAATGTCTTTCTTCAGGGTTCCAAAAATATGGAAATTGCATTGGGAGAGATCAAGACTCTATGGAGGATGTGTAAGGGTGGATGTGCATCTCTCCCACATATTGCCAACGTTGATTAGACTACGCAGAAAAAGTTTTGTTGGAAATCCCTTACATGTCCTTCATACTGTCCAAATCTTTCTTCATGCAATTTCCTTATTTTTGGAGCAATGAAGAAATACATTCATGGCTGTCACTTTGCTTCAGATGAAAAGGGCGCACCTGGTACACTCATGGTTCCATAGGCAACCACAAACATGGAGGCAATGACTGTCTTGTCACACAGGGGGATACATGTCTTAACAGTTATGTCAATTATTTCTTTAATAATAAACAGTTTATGTATCTTATTTCAATCTGTCTCATTTTCATTTGGGTACCACTTACACAGTGTTGAGCAGTAAATTTGTCTTCAAAAAGAATATCTTTGCCTATTAGCTATGTCTGGTCCAGTAAACAGAAAGACTTACTGCATGAAACTATAAATGTTTTGTTCGATGGCTGAGATATATATTTCACTCGCTGTGAAAGTTGTTCTTGAACTGACACATTGTTGTTGCTGTCTACTTGCTTCTGACAAAATTGGAATTTCTGTTCTTGAATTGCTAGAAGACGGGCAATGGAATCAGGGCTGACTGATAGGTATATGAGAAGTCATACACTGAATCTTTGCCTTGTAGTAAATTTAAATCAGTTTGTTAATATGGAGAATGAAGTACATGGCAAATATGAAAAAGTAAATAAATAGTATACATATGCTAAGAGCAATAATAGGTAATGTGAAACACAAGACTAATGAAATGAGTCTAAAAGAAGTAGCATTTTTGTGCTGATTAATACATTTACATAATACATAGTAATATCTACAGTTTTTCATCTTAGTATCATTAATCTCTAACTGTCTGTAACTTGTAAAGTTTCTGTTGTTTCTCCAACTCATATTTCTGCTACATAACTCAACACATATCCTTGAATTTCTGGAGGGCATGAATTTCACAGAATTTTGTTATCATCTCATTTCTGTACCTCATAAATATGATTGAAGGTTATTATTTCCATCAGTATTTACTTATATATTAAATTACTACAAAAATTAAATTAATGAAGATGTTCTTCTACAACATTTACTTTTTGTGTGGTAAGTGCAGACTTCAGGTGAACTGAAGTATAATGTTTATTGTTTGGATAAATTATCTCAGAACATTATTTTCTGAATTATATTTATACTTGCTTAAAAGGTAAGTTCATGATAAAGATGAAGAATATCATTCATAGTTGTAAGACTGAGAGCGAGAGGAACATTTCATTGCACGTTTACTTTTATGTCAGCTGATTTTCTGGCTTCTTAACATGCCTTTCAGAGCACTGGTCAATCATTGCACAATAATCTCTGTCCTGTGATCCTGGAGACAATTAAAAAAAATTAAAGAGAGAGAGAGAGAGAGAGAGAGAGAGAGAGCCACAGTGCTTTCTAAATATTTGTTGGTTGCATGTCTGAAATTCAGTTAAACATTGTAAATGTTGTTTGTGCCTCTATCTTAATATTCTTTTACAGACATAGACTGCATGACTTACAAATTCTGTGACAAACAAAAAGGAACTCTTGCTAACGAATCGCTATATTGCATTAAATGGCCTGATGTGACAGTAATCAGCAAAGTCTTGAATTACTGGATATGTTTTATAACATTTTAACCAGTTGAAAAACATGTCATTAATGTGGAATAACAGTGCTTTGTTTAAAATATACGCTGAAGAGCCAGAGAAACTGGTACACCTGCGTAAGTCTGTCAGAATGCAAAATGGACATGAATGGATGCAAGTGATCAGACATACATGTTACCCGTCAAGAGTCATATCTAGATGTACTAGGGGTTCCCATATCACTCCAACTGCACATGCCCCACACCATTACAGAGCATCCACCAGCTTGAACAGTCCCTAGCTAACATGCAGGGTGCATGGATTTGTGAGGTTGTCTCCATAACCATACATATCCATCTGCTCGATAAAATTAGGAAAGGGACTAATCTGACAAGGCAACATGTTTGCAGTCATCAACAGTCCAATTTTGGTGTTGATAGGCCCAGGTGAGGCATAAAGCTTTGTGTCGTGCAGTCATCAAGGGTACACAAGTGGGCCTTCAGCTCTAAAAGCCCATATTGATTATGTTTAGTTGAACAATTTACATGATGACACTTGGTCCTGGCCCAGCATTGGAATCTGCAGCAGTTTGCAGAAGGTTTGAACCTCTGTCATGTTGAACAATTCTCTTCAGTTGTTGTTGGTCCCATTCTTTGCAGGATTTTTTTCCAGCCACAGTGATGTCAGAGATTTGATGTTTTACTGGATTCATGATATTCATGGTACACCCATGAAATTGTTGTATCGGAAAATCCCCACTTCATCGTTAACTCAGAGGTGCTGTGTCCTGTTGCTTGTGCACTGACTGTAACACCACATTCAAACCCACATAAATCTTGATAACCTACCAGTGTTGTAGCAGTAACAGATGTAACAACTGTGCCAGACATTTGCTGTCTTATATAGGTGTTGTCAACCATTGTATCATATTTTGCCTGTTTACATATCTCAGTATTTAAATATGCGTGACTATACCAGTTTCTGTGGCACTTCAGTGCATAACTTTACTAACATGAGGCTGACACTAGAAAAGAATTGGCAATTCATTTTGAAAATTATAAAAAATGGTCTTAAGAATTTTACAGCATCATAAATGTAAATGTTAAAACTAGATCTTACATAGTTATTTATTATGGCTCATTTGTGAATCTAATGTTTCCACTTGAATTATTTTGCATTACTGCAATAGAGATTTCAGTGGCAGCTACTTATCTATGTGCTCCAAAAACTTGAGACACTTACGAACATTGTTAGCAAGATATTCATTTTCTGGGCTCCTTGTAAGTTGTCTCCTCCTCCTCCTCCTCCTCCTTCTTCTTCTACCTTTTTGTATTTTTGTTTTGAGTGTAATAATTTTAAACCAACTGTCGATAGTTACACATGCAGAGAGCAGTAATCTATCTTGTATTTAATCTCTGATAATAGCCTAATTTAGTGGTTTCTTCAATTTGACATGCATGAATAACTGGAACTGCCCTGACATTCACAAACTTCCATATTACAAAGTCTGTATAACATTTCCAAACCAATACCTATAACAACAAGATATTATTTGAGAAACTTGAAGAGTTGAGTGTCAAGTGAATTAAAAAAATGTCTTCGTTATATAAAAATACTGATGTCCTGATCTTGTGTGATAATACAGCATATCACTTTATTTAGTAAAACTTCAGTGATTTGTCTTCTTGCATTAGCTTTTATCTCTAACGAATAAGAGCAAACATAGGTGTTAGAATAATGTCCATAACTCTTTGACTTCTTAGAATTTAATACTTACAACCTCCTCCCCCCCCCCTTTTTCTCTTTGCACACACACACACACAAATTATTTTGTAAAAATCAGTGAATTAAAAGTTCCAAAGAGCTAAACTTTCACGCACGTTTTTGTAATAGACTGATCTGTAGAACAGTCATTAATTTGGGAGCTAAACTTTCACACAAGTTTTTGTAATAGACTGATCTGTAGAATAGTCAATAATTCTTTAAAAACCTTCCACTGTTTTTGTGTTGCTGTTCTCCACAACATTTTTGTGTTTCTGGGGCTCTTGGGCTTTGTATTCAATTGCATCACTAAAGCCTGCTTATTATCTTCAGGTAATGGTACTGACTGTTAATGGATGACACCATGAGGGTACTAATTGTAACAAAAAAACCTGGAAGTTGTTTGAAACCCAGAACAGAAAAATTCTACTTAGCCCCATTGGGACCTTTTTCTTTGTTTCAAAAAATTTTTTTGGAGGGTATAGTAAATCAACATTGTTTCTCCTTCATTTTCAGTTGTAGTTTCCTTTGGGCCCACATTTTGTTCATTCTTTGAGAATGTTGTTCCTTCTCTTCTTATTTCCATCTTCTTCCAGTTCTTGATTTTTTTTCTGTCCTCAAAGCTTCCCTTTGTATCCTTTGTTTAAAACATGTTCTGTGTCTTATTGCATTGAAGTTCACTCCTGCAGTTTTTATATTTCTTCCTGCTTCTCTTATTCATGTGATTTTGATATGTAGTAGTTCAGAAAGTCAAAGATTTGTTTAGATATTCTATCATTGTTTATCCTGCACATGTGTCCATGGAATTTTAGTCTCCTTTTCCTCATTACATCTGATATCCTTTCATCTTTCAGATATAGTTGCCTATTAGATTTCAATCTGTATTCTGATTGACTGCTCCTTTATGGGTCCTAGTATTATTCATACAATTCTTGCTTAATTTTTTACTAGCTTTTTGATCTCTTCCTTTGTAGTCAGTTCAAGAGTTTCTATATTTCTGGTCTGAATACACTTCCATAGTGTTCCAGTTTTGTATTCCAGGATACTGATCTTTTAGAATAGTTGTTTCTTGTTATTTGTTGTGGGTGAACTTATTATATCCCAATTTTATAGCAAGAACACAACACGTTTCAGAATAGTGATCTTCTTCCTTTAATATCTAAAAGATGAGTCACAGCAACAACAAAAACTTCATAGAGTAGTAACATGGAAAATAAAAGAAACTCTTAGGAGAAAAGAAATTCATACAACACAAAACCAAGCACCACCATAGGAGAGGAGAGGAAATACACAGTTCTGACTTATTTACTTTAACACTTCCCGCCAAATCAAACTGTGATGCACTGAACAACTTTTAACCCTCAAGCAGGCGCGCCATTTTCATAACAAGAGCGGATGCACGGCACAATTTGTACACATGGAAAGAATAGCTTTCCTTATGTTACCAGGGTAAATCAAGTATAATCAAAATCACAGTTTAATTTTAGTGTATTTAAATAAGGAGAAAATAAACTTACATAATATGACCTAAACTATTATTTTATTAAACAATAATGAAATAAATTTTCACTATAACTCTCTTTTGCCAAGGACATGTGTTAAAGAGATAGTAATGACACATTCAAAGCATTAAGCAGTGCAGTTGCATCAGATCTCAGTCAGCTGCCTATTCAATCACTAATTATCTGATAGACAACTGCCTCAGTGTGGGATTATGTAGCTAGTTCGTAACTGGGGTAATTTTTTTGAACTAATCCTAAATTTTTTTCTCACGTAGCTTGCTTTGTATTTTATATTACTGCTGCACACATGAGATTAGAAAATGAGACACTTAAAGTAGTAAAGGAGTTTTGCTATTTGGGGAGCAAAACAACTGATGATGGTCGAAGTAGAGAGGATATAAAATGTAGACTGGCAATGGCAAGGAAAGCGTTTCTGAAGAAGAGAAATTTGTTAACATGGAGTATAGATTTAAGTGTCAGGAAGTCATTTCTGAAAGTATTTGTATGGAGTGTAGCCATGTATGGAAGTGAAACATGGACGATAAATAGTTTAGACAAGAAGAGAATAGAAGCTTTCGAAATGTGGTGCTACAGAAGTATGCTGAAGATTAGATGGGTAGATCACATAACTAATGAGGAAGTATTGAATAGGATTGGGGAGAAGAGAAGTTTGTGGCACAACTTGACCAGAAGAAGGGATCGGTTGGTAGGACATGTTCTGAGGCATCAAGGGATCACCAATTTAGTATTGGAGGGCAGCATAGAGGGTAAAAATCGTATAGGGAGACCAAGAGATGACTATACTAAGCAGATTCAGAAGGATGTGGGTTGCAGTGGGTTCTGGGAGATGAAGAAGCTGGCACAGGATAGAGTAGCATGGAGAGCTGCATCAAACCAGTCTCAGGACTGAAGACCACAACAACAACAACAACAAGGCTTATTCAAGAAATGACATATGAAATAAACAGGAAGTGATCCTATGGTACTGATTTGAAATACAGGCAGCAAGTACCCTTATCAAATGAAAAAAACATTATGTCACGGGCATTGTAATAATGGTAGCAACATCCCCAAACTAAATAGTCATCAAAGATATACAAAAACGGAGTCCATTTTGTAATCACAATACAGGAAATAAATCTGTTCAAAGTTGTAGCAGCTGTTCACTGCCCAGAAAAAAATCACCTATACAACTGAATTGTGTATGTTAAAACTAGACAGGTTTATCTTCTTCCAGAACTCACCACAAAGACACAGTGTGACCAGAATCGATCCCGTGAGCCGTTCTCTCGAGAAGTCCCAGTCTCAACATGACTCCCATAGTGTTCCTATGGCTGAATGCCTTCTCGACCAAAAATACATCATTCTTAAGCTCTAGAGGCATGATTTGATTCAAATTGATCACTTCCTGGACTAAGCTAATATATTATAACAATATTTAAATAAAGAAAATTTATAAACTTTCCTTCACACTCAGATAATGTACAGTAATTGTAAAACAAAGATCTGTCCATAAATAAATAAGCCAGTATTCTTGCACAAGTGCTCTCATAATAAATGCCAACAGACTGTCCTTATATATTATGTAAACAATTATTTATGCCTTCTTAATAGTATTGTCTTGTGATTCTCTTTCCAATTGTGATATCAGCTAACACATGTGACTGACAACTTTTAAGTTACCACAGATTGTTAACAGCACTTGCAATTAACATTTGAATGGAGTTACTGGCAAAATAGGAAACTATTCATTAGATAAATACACCAGTATGACAAAATATGAGGTATACATGCTGCATTCATTTGCTGTGTAAATGTGGAGAATACAGTTTTCTCACAAACATTTGCATAATGAAAAGATAAGACAAAACAGATACAGGCACATATCTTTTAGTTCTGATAGCTGTAGTGCAATGTTATCATCTGAGATATCATTTGCTGAAATCACCTGAAGCAATTAAATTGTTGATTTAGAGGTTTGTTGTGAAATATTAACTTCTGTAGTTTTAAAAATAATATTTTTGTGTCCTTGGAAGTGCAGTGTCTTTCTGAGATTGCAAAGGTATTCAGATTTGCATTAATATTTTTACTTCTACATAGATACTCCACAAACAAGTGAATGGTGCCTGGTGGAGGATACCCTGTACCACTACTAATCATTTTCATTCCTGTTCCACTCACAAATAGAGCAAGGGAAAACAACTGTTTGTATGCCTCTGTATGAATCCTAATTTATAGTACCTGTGCCAGTATTCAGCAGTCAGCTTCTAATGTGGGACCTCTAAGTTTTCTCAATAGTGTTTCTCGAAAAGAGCACCGCATTTCCTCCAGGTATTCTCATATTACTTTCTGAAGCATATCCATATCAGTTATGTGTTGTTTGAACCTGCTGGTAACAAATCTAGCAGCCTGCCTTTTGAATTGCTTCGATATCTTCTTCAGTGCAACCTGGTACAGATCACAAACACTCTAGCAGTACTCAAGGATAGGTTGCAGCAGTGTCCAATATGTGGTATCATTTACAGATGAACCCCTCTTTCTTAAAACCCTCCCAATAAACCAAAGTTGACCATTCACCTTCCGTACCATAGTCCTCACACACTCATTCCATTTCATATTTCTTTGCACTGCAGTGCCCAGATATTTAAATGACTTGACTGTGTCAAGCAGGATGCTAGTAATACTGTATCTGAACATCACAGATTTGTTCTTCCTACTCATCCTCCTTAACTCACATGTTTCCACATTTAGAACTAGACCTAGCTGCCATTCATGACACCAACTAGAAATTTTGTGTAGTCGGCTTGTATCCTCTTACAGTAACTCAACTTTGACATCTTACTGCACACCACAACATCATTAGCAATCAATCACACATTTATGTGTATAGAGAACAACAGTGGTCCTATCACACATCCGTGGGGAACTCCTGATGATATCCTTGTCTCTGATGAGCATTTGCCTTCGAGGACAGCATACTGGGTTCTATTACTAAAGAGCCACTCACATATCTGTGAACTTATTCCATATGCTCGTACCTTTGTTAACAGCCTCCAGTTGAGCAC
Organism: Schistocerca gregaria; assembly: GCF_023897955.1. Classification (NCBI taxonomy): domain Eukaryota; kingdom Metazoa; phylum Arthropoda; class Insecta; order Orthoptera; family Acrididae; genus Schistocerca; species Schistocerca gregaria. The sequence goes on along the minus strand of NC_064920.1, from coordinate 183,148,772 downwards.
CATGCCAAATGCCTTCTGGGAACCTAGAAATGTGGCATCTGCCTGTTGCCCTTCATTCATAGTTTGCAGTATATAATGTGAGAAAATGGCAAGCTGAGTTTCGCATGAACAATGTCTTCTAAAACCATGCTGATTCATGGACATAAGCTTCTCAGTCTCAAGAAAGTGTATTATATTTGAACTGAGAATATGTTCAAGGACTATGCAGCAAACCAAAGTTAGGAATATTTGTTTGTAATTTTGTGGATCTGTTCTTTTAGTGCTTTTGTCTATTCACTTGGGACTTTGTGCTGCAGAAGAGATTTGCGATTCCATTCAGACCTGGTGATTTATTTGCTTCCAGTTCTTTCAGTTGTCTCTGTGCCAGGGATGCTTATTACTATGTCCTCCATATGGAAGCTGTCTGATGGTCAAATGATGGTATGTTTGTGTGACTCTCCTGTGGGAACAAATTCTTGACTGTGAAATTTAAAACTTCGGCTTACATTTTGCTGTTTTCAACTGCCACACCAGACTGATCAGCAAAAGGACTGACTGGAAGCCTTAGACCAGCTCAGCAATTTTACATTTGACAGTAATTTAATTGGTTTTTTTCCAGACCTTTTGCTGAGGTGTGACAGTAGTAGCAGTTGTTTGCTTCATGCATAGTTCTTTTCAGCTGCATATAAATATCTGCTAACCTTTTCCTGTCATCATTTCTGCTTTCTCTTTTGAACCAAGAGTGCAGCAGCCTCTGTTTCCTCAGCATCTACTGAATTTCGTTATTAAATATGGTGTGTCTTTTCCATCCTTAATCCACTTAATAGGTACATAACTCTTCGAATCATGATTTGCAATATGCTTAAACTTGGCCCATAATTGCTGTACATCAATTTTACTGGAACTAAGTTATGTCAGTTCACTGTCTAAGTTAGATGCTAACAACTGCTTATCTGCTCTACGTAGCAGAAGCACTCTCCTAGCCTCCTTGAATGATTTATTAACTTTGATAACTATAGTTGCTATAATGACATTGTGATTGTTAATCCGCTCTCATGTGAGGTATTATAGACCCTTAAAGAACTGTAACTTTGCCATCTTTAAAATTGTCTTACACTCTACCATTTCTTCAAGCATCTCCTGCACAAAGGCCATACGAGTAACAGCCATTGGAATTCCCAGCTTCAGGATTTTCCACATTTCTGGAAGCAGTGGTAATCTTTGTACCTCGTCTCATTTGTACCATTCACCAAACTGGAAGCCAGAACTGCTGCAGCACAGCTGACACCTGAGCCTTCTACCACTCAGCTGTACAACAAATTCATCTTTCTTTGTACCAGTACTGGGTGGCTGATTAGCTCTGTAAATATGTGTGATGTTACAACACACACCAGAAAACATAGTTCTAAGTTTACAGGAAATTGCTTGTTGTATGGGACATACAGCTGGCAAAAACTAATGTTGTTATTCACAATAATGGATGAAACATAGTAAAAGTTGTTAGTAATGCATAGTTGGCCTCAGTGAGTTGTTCCATTTATACTCTTCAAGTAATTGTTAATGATTGTCTGAAGACACAGTCAAATGTGAGTTAAACGTTAGCAACAGGTAGGAGGATCATATCTCATTTTAATCATTCTGGCACTGTAGAGGAAAAATTGTTATTCTACCCAAAAAGATTTGGATCTCCCTCAGTGTGAATTGGTGCATGATGTCTGTATGCAGTGGATTTCTGCCTATTATACACTTGCAAGACTAATGGAGCAAGAATGAACCATTTCACTCTCTCTTAAATGATATTCCTAATCTGCTACACAATGAGAGATTTTAGAGCAACTTTTGAAATTATTTCAACCATTTGAGGAAATAACAAAAATTATAAGTTCCAGATAGTAATAAAACAAGCATGTCAGTACTAACACCCAAATTAACCCTTTAACTGCTCTGGATGTGTTAACGCGTGTACCTTTGTACCTGCCCCTATGTGCTCTGAAATTGTTTACGTGCGCCACCAGTCCTTCTAACTGGTACTCTGAACATGTCCACACGTAGACAAGTTCAGAGTACCAGGTAGAAGGACTGGTGATGCGCACTAGCACATTCAGAGCACACAGGGACAGGTACAAAGGCACGCACATTAAAACGTCCAGAGCAGTTAAAGGATTAACCCATGTGAGGCTTGTCATACAACAGGGGTTCCAAAAATGATTTGAAAGCATCACAGTGAGTAAGAATAATTGATGGCTACTGTTTTAGACCCATGCTTTAAAATAAATGTATTCCCCAGTCGAGTGCAAAGATAGGAAGTAAGGCAGTATATTTTGATCAATAGCCTAATGATGAACTGTGAAACAAGCAGTGATTTTTACACATGGTGGCAAGCAAGAAAACATAAATTTTCATGTTTGGTAAATCTTACTGAAAAATATTTGTCAGTGCCAGGAAGTAGTGTGTATTCAGAGTGCCTTTTCTCTGAAGTTTGGAATGCCTATGAGAAGAAAAGAAGTAAACTACTGCCTAAAAATGCAGAAAAATTAGTCTTTTTGCACCATAATGTTCCACCTCTAAATTTTAATTACAAGAACTCGAGTGTGTAGACATTTATTATTTTAAGAAATGTGCGCTCAGGATACATAAATTTATTTTATTTGATACCTATTTTTTTGTTAATTTTTATACTTTAGTAATTAATTATGTACATATGAGAACTTTAATGATACAAGAAAAGTACATCATTATTGTGAAATAAATTGATATTTTCAATTTACCAATTACCAGATTTTAACAAACATGTTACTTAAGTATTTGGTATTCAGCCAAATAGTACCTAATATTTGGTTTCCTGTCAAATAGGGAAACTGTAGCCAAATAGGCTGAGTAGCTGATAATAGGTGAATATTCACTGCAAGTAAAATGTAAATACATGTATGGTAACACTACTACAATTGCAAGTTTAATTAGCTACTACTTCCACTGCAGCTTTTGTAATCACTAAAATATGAAACTTAGTCATTCTTTAAAATCCTAAGAAGCTTTCCAGTTTCTGTGTTGCCAATTTCAGTATTACTGCAGCAATTTCAATATCACTGCTGCAGGAGTTTCCTCATACTGTAGCTCCACACTGTAAGCATGGTTAAAAAATATAGTTTACCACTGTTCATAAAAGTTTTTCGACATATTGTGCAAGCTATTTAAATTATAGGTGAGATTATTAATATGGTGTCTCCATTGCAGCTAATTTCCTAATATTCCCAAAAATTTTACAGAGAGAACATCTTCCATTTTTGTTTTATCTATAAATATATCTGTGTCCTTTCTTTATTGTTGAATGCCATGATCGTTATCTTATTCATATTTAAAATAAAGTCATATTCACAATCCACAGCAGTATTATATGCTGAAATAAATGCATTTCTTTCAAGTGCCCCCCCCCCCCTCACCTACACATTAATTAATATCATACCGTAAGTGTATACAAACAGACTGAGTAACAGTGATACAAGTATGGACTCCTTTGTTACACAGTAGTGCAGCACCCATCTTTCAAATATGTGTCCAGCATTCGTAGTCATTTACTACTTTCTGTTGCCAACAAGTGATTTTTTATTAACTACACTGCATGTCCACTTATACCATAAACTTCAGGTTTCTGTATGGGTAGTTGTCAGAAATATCTGACAAATGAAGGAAAATTGCAGATGCCAAATTTCTTTTGTCTGCTACATATATATTTTCATAGATAACTCTTTTTTGGAACTATATTATTACCAGGTGCAAATACTTGTGTTTCCCAAGGAATGTAATCAAGCTTTAGTATATAAAACACCACTAATACTTTCAAGAATCCAAGTGTTAAAGAGATTACACTGTAGTTATTAAGACCTCTCTTTGTAGACTGTTCCAATCCCTTTATCATTTACCCACTTCTTCAGCCAGCTAGTCAGGTGACTGAGATGAGCTTATATCAACATATAGAAGTGATGTTGCCATACATGTTCGTTGTTTGGTTTCCTCAAATTGAACAAACATAGCTTTTCACTTAACTTAAATTTGTTGTTTCCAAAAAAGGCACATTTTAACTGGTAATGAGCATTTCAAGAAATGGTAGCTCGCAGACCAACAGATGACTGTGCATTATCACATTTTAGCATATGCAAGTGATTGAATTCTTCATACAACAACCAGACTGGCTAACATAAATGCTAAATAATTCAGAAACAGTGCAACATATGGAACTTTTTTCTGAACAGTTATACCTCTGTACAACCTCCCTTGCAATAAATACCCTTACAAGTTTTTCAGACTGTTTGTAACGACCCTGTACATGTAAACACTGTTCACATCCTTGCTGTATAGAATTTCAGTAGATTCCCACTCCAAGACAAGAAAATTCACATGATAGTTGTCATTTCTGTCAAACCTAGATTAGCCCTCACAATACAAAGGGCAGGGGGGGGGGGGGGGGGATACTTTATGCCCACCTTTTGAAAATATTGAAATCTCCTCAGGTACTTTTTTTTTTAAATTTTGTATTTTTTTAAATTGTCTTTAATGAAGTCTTCTTCCAGATTCTGTGATTGTTTTACATTTTTCGTTTAAGCTTAATCACAAAACTTAAGTTAAAGGGAGGTGGTCATAAAGTCTTGCCACCCCCTGGTAGCAGATGTGACTTCCCGCAACAGTTGTCTTACTTCACAAATAATAGCTTTATGTGAACTTAGAACACATGGAAATTACATTTCTCTGGGTTGACAGCAACAATGGTCTCAACAGTGATTCATTTTTCTTTCATTCTTTATTGTGTCCTGTTCAGTGGCACTTAGTCCAGCATTAGATACAACTGTGACTGAAAATGTATTGACAGTTACTTACCGACAGAGAAATATCACAGATTTTGGAAGAATCTACAGATTCTCAAATTGAATTTGATGAAACTGATGATGAAGTGAGTGAACCTGAAGAGCAGTGTGTTGTCCTCGATGATGTGCACAGTAATAGAGTATCTACAGATGCTGAAGATGAACTCTAGGCACCTGAAACTGATGATGACGCAGCTAGTGAGGTTAGTGACAAGAGTATTACAGCCACTGGAAAAATTTATAGCTCCACACCTCCTCACATTAGAAGATGCATAGCGCAAAACATAGTGACAGAAAGAGAAGGCATAAGAGATTAAGGTAAAGAGGAACAATAAGAGAATCATTTGAAAAGTTTTTGGCTCCTGAAATTGTCAACAACATAATAAAGCATACCAATGAAGAGGCATTGAGACAGAAAATACCAAAGAGAAACTTAAATTCATGGCATATATAGGGCCACTTATTATTATGGGGAAGGAAAATAACAGTAAGTCCTCTGTTACAGATTTATGGTTCTACCCTTCAGGAAGGTTTGTTTATACTGCTACCATGAGCCAAACCAGATTCCAGCAGCTAACTAAAATAGTAAGATTTGGTGACAGAGAGTCATGAAGCAATCACAGTAAACATTATAAGTTTGCTGCAATGTGAGAAGTTTTTGATAAAATGAATGAATTACTGCCAAAATATTATTTTGTTGGGATGCACACTGTTATAGATGAAACATTGTCATTGTTCTGTGGCAGTTGCCCCTTCAAGGCCTTCATGAAGGAAAAACCTGGTAAATATAGTATACGCATGCTCCCAGACCCTAAAATCATATATGTTATCAACATGGAGCCTTATGCTGGGAAAAGAAATGATGGTATGCAACAATCAAATTCCGCTGCAGCTGTAGTCAAACACCTGGTAGTTTCTATACATAATTCGGGGCAAAATGTCACCACAGACAGATGTTACACTTCAACTGATTTGCCCAAAGATCTATGGAGGAATCACAAGCTAACTCTTGTGGGAACATTACAAGCTAATAAGAAACATATACCTCAAGGACTGAAAGATATCTCAAGATGAGATTTATATTCTAGTAAATTTGCTTTCAGTGATACTAGAACTGGAAATATTAAAATCACAATCATTTCTTTTATCCCCTGTGAAACACCCAAAGAACTCTGTTGTTTCTATCATCTCAACATTATGACACTGCAATTGGTTCACCTACTGACACTAAGAAGAAAACAGTTATAAATTTATTTTATAATGAGACTAAAAGTGGCATTGACATGATATATCAAAAGATGAGGAAGTATTCAACTAAGAGGGCTACAAGCAGGTGACCACTGTCTGTTTTCTATACTCTTGTGGTCGTAGCAGCGGTAAATAGTCATACACTATTTTTGTTGAACTTCCCAGACTGGAATAAGAAAAAAACCCAATAAGTGTTGACTTTTTCTTCAAGAACTGGGACTACAGCTCACGAAACCATACATTGAAGAAAGGGCTACAAATATTGCAGGTTTGCCAAACCCTATAGTTTCAAGTGTCAATGGTATTCTCGGGTGGAAAATCAAGCAGAATTTTGGTGCAAAGGAAGCTCATGGAGGTAAAGGTAGAAGTCATTTGTGTGTTAGTGAAATCCATTCAAAAACAGAAAAGTACAACAAAATGAACAAAAAACCAATAATCTGCACCATTTGTGAGATAAACATGTGGTAAACACAGCAAAAAAACTGCTGTACATTCCAAGTGTGAAGCAGATTCCAAAGAAAGTGGTGAATAATTCTTCTCAAATAACTATGTTATGTACCTAAGCTATATGTATATTACCTCAAGTTCTTGTAATATTTTTTAATTATAGTAAAGTGTACTTGGTACTATAATGACTTTTAGTACTAATTTTTCTCAAGATAATAAGACTTAGTAAACTTTAATTGTGAAGCAAGTGAAAGATATAAAATGCATTTTTTAAAATAGTTTGAAAAGAAATATTCAGGTTCTGGATCCTGGTTATGCATTAATAGAGCTTTGAAAAGTATGTTATTAATGTAATTCAAGAACAATTAATGAATTTTATTTATTTTTTAAATTTTGTAATACATGTTACTGAAAATGGCTTGGTATTGTGAGGGTTAACACTTCCCACACTTCCATGTCTTTCCACTCATTTTCTGTTGTCTCCTCTTGTACAAGTTCTGATATCAGTTGTGCCACGCCTTGTCAGATGATGCTCTCACTTATCTTTTCTGACCCATGGTGGCAAGGAGAGTATGCATCCCTACATGCTAATGGCAGCATATTGATTATTTTACACATCAAAGAAGAAGACAATTATTATTGTTATTACTACTACTACTACTACTACTACTACTACTACTTCTTCTACTACTACTAATACTAGTAGTAGTAGTAGTAGTAGTAGTAGTAGTAGTAGTAGCAGTAGTAGTAGTAGTAGTAGTAGTAGTAGCAGTAGTAGTACTAGAGAGTGAAACAGAGAAGACATATTTTGTGTTGTCTGGTATATGAATGGTAAAAACATTTGCTGTTCAGTGATGTATTAGCTGTGTTATAATCTAATTGATGATAACAGATTTTGTGCGATATCAAACTAAGTACAGATTGTATCTAAAAACAAAGATGATGTGACTTACCAAACAAAACGCTGGCAGGTCGATAGACTCACAAACAAACACAAACATACACACAAAATTCGAGCTTTCGCAACCGGCGGTTGCTTCGTCAGGAAAGAGCGAAGGAGAGGGAAAGATGAAAGGATGTGGGTTTTAAGGGAGAGGGTAAGGAGTCATTCCAATCCTGGGAGCGGAAAGACTTACCTTAGGGGGGGAAAATGATAGGTATACACTCGCACACACACATACATATCCATTTGCATATACACAGACACAAGCAGACATTTGTAAAGACAAACTCTTTGTCTCTCCCGGGATTGGAATGACTCCTTACCCTCTCCCTTAAAACCCACATCCTTTCATCTTTCCCTCTCCTTCCCTCTTTCCTGACGAAGCAACCGCCAGTTGCGAAAGCTTGAACTTTGTGTGTATGTTTGTGTTTGTTTGTGTGTCTATCGACCTGCCACCACTTTTGTTTGGTAAGTCACATCATTTTTGTTTTTAGATATATTTTTCCCACGTGGAATGTTTCCCTCTATTATATTCATAAGTACAGATTATGATTCACCTGAGTAAATGCAGCCAATAGAATTTGTTACCATGTGGTGCTCGACTTCAGAGAGGAGTCATTTTGTCACTTTGATACTGTGCATGAATATTGGAGAACTATTGTAAAACCAATCATGGTCACCTATGTTTTAAAGATATTTTAAATTCTTAATGAATAGTAGTTGACAGTGCAATGGCTAACTCTGAGGTAAATCAACCTGTTAATGTCAGTTACTGTGGCTTTGTATGGAGTCCATTTCTGTTTTTGCTGAAATGGAGCCATATGATATAGAGAGTTTTATTATAGTTCACATTTTTGTTATTTTTAATGTAATTAGCTGAATTATAGGTGATTATGAAGAGCTCCATATTTTTTTTTATCAGGCACATAGTCAGTCTTCATTGGAAGCCTCTGATCACCAAAGTTGAAATACTCAGTTTAGGTGATTAAAGAATAGTGGACAAACCATGGCACTTTTGCTGCTTTGCACGTAGTACACCAGAGCATCAGTCAATCTCCTCTCTTTCACATTATTTGTCCTATGTGCTGAACTCTAATCTTTTCAGTGCTGGCTGACCTTCCAGTGCCAGTGAGTGAACTGATTCTTATGAGGACTACCAAGCCAGAGGAACAGTGTTCAATGCCTGACATCAGTCATTAACAAATATGCCATGACAGTGTTCAATGCCAGACACCAGTCATTAACAAATATGCCATGACAAGTAGTTATCAAAATATATGAGCAGACTTTTTTGTGTGTGTCAGGGTAGTGCATATTCTACAGACACCACAGACAATTGTCTCTTTGCACTCTACCAAAAAGCAATATATGAGTGAACTTAAATGTATGAGTGAACTTAAATGTTTAGGGAGGTAAGTAATTGTGATTTCACTGTACTGTGACAGAAAATCTGTTCCCAGGAGTGTTGCAGTGCAGTATGTCTATATTATGCAAATAATCTAATCTTTGGCTTCTCCTCCAGTCCTCCATATTCAACTTATTTTTAGTGTAAGCCCATGCAGTGCAACCTGCACCAGCTCTGTACATTGTATTAAATATATTAATTTTTTTCCGGCTTTCCCATGAATCCTGTTTTTTTATTATAGATTATCTGTCCTGAGCTGATTGCAATGTAATTAAAAAGAATTACACCAGACTCATTTCACTATTATTTATAAAGTATCTTCTGTGGTATTATTTAAATTGGATGTACATGTTTGTGCATTTATTTTTTGATTTGTTTTTTAGATTAAAAACAGTGTTTTCTCTATAAAGTTGATCTGAAAGCTACTTACAGTGTTTCTTTACATAAACTGCTCCTTTCCCTCTTGCTAGCAGTGTTTGGTGTAGGCAGGTATCATTTCACACCTGCTAATCTATTTCAGCTACTTTTTCATTCCATTGCATTGATCAAAATGTCCTTCTAAAAATTTTGCTGCCATTCTTTTGTACATCTTCCTGGTGTCAAATCAGACATAATCTTTATGGATCCCATAAAGAACTGAAATACTCCAGATGAGGAAATACCAAGGAACAGTACGCCTCTTGTTTCACATTCCCTGAACATCTCTTCGAGATTTTCATCATATGGAAGTGAGCTTTGTTTGCCTTGCAAACTACCCCTCTCATACAAAGTTCCCTATACAATTTCCTATCAAATATCACTCTTAAATATTTAAATTAGTTGACACAGAGAGTATCTCTTCCCCTAACTAATAGGCCCACTTAAATGTTGGCTTGGATTTTTTGAAATGAAAACTGACCGTCTAGTTCTTGCTTACACTGATGCTCATTTTATTTGTATTTACCCAATTTTCCATTGCATTGCAAGGTCATGGTTAGTTTCTCACAACCCATTGCTCAGTTCCTCACTATATCATCAGATCATCAGCGTGCATTTAATATTTATTGTATTCCATTGCCTATGTCATTACATGTGTTATAGGTACCGTAACAGGCATACTAGGGCACTTCCCTGTTGCTCTTATGACTATGCCTCCACTTTCTGTGGAACATCTTTTCCACTATTACCCTCTTGGTCCTGAATTTACTCAAACCACAATCCTGACTTCTACTCCAGCAATTTGTAGTTAATGTAACAAGAGCCCATGAGTAAGGCCATTGAATGCCTTTGATAGGTATAATTGCCTCCACCCACAATTTATTATGTACTCTACATCATGAGTAAATCCTACAAGATAATTTCACAAGAGTTCCCTAAATCCATGCTGAGTTTCCTTAAGTGATCTGAGTTGTGTATTGTGTAAGTATACTTAGCTACTAGAATTTCCATCATTTTGCTGTCCAGTGATGTTTGATTAACTGGCCTGTAATTTCCCACATGATATGAATCATCTGCTTTGAGGATATGGATCACTATGGCTACTCTACAGTTATTTGGCACTGCTCATCTCTCAAAACTTAACCTGAACAGTTCTTCCATGTCCGGCACAACTGCCGAGTCAGTCTTTTCTAGGAGGTCAGTAGACACATTGTCCAACTCATATGCCTTCCCAGTCCTGTAGCTTCTGAGTATAGTATGATTTACTTTGTATTCATATGTATCTGGAGATGTTCAGACAGATGTCCTACTATGTTCTGACCTGGTTTCCCACTCTTAATTTGGTTTCAGTCATGTAGTCTATCCACTGACATCCCAAACAGGTGACTAAAGGTGTCTGGATTTTCCTTGATCTGAGCCCTTTGCACCTGTCAGTGGAATAGTGTTAGTTCCTTTTACATATCACGTAAGAACCTTTCATCTTCGTGTGTTACAGTTTCTTTTCCCATATCCAACATGAAATAGCAGATTTTTATGAACCTGAAAGCTTATATATAAGAGGCTATTTGTATGCATAATGCAAACATCTGTATCTGTTATTAACTTGGAATTTCAGTAGCCTACTACTTTGTGGATAGTTTCTTGTTTATATCTTTGGTTTTCTTGTAATTATCATGGAATAAGTAGTCCCTGTTAGAATTTAATTCATTATTAAATCAACATTATTTTTATCAAAAAGAAATGATTGGAGTCAATATCCAATACGTTAATGACCCAGAAATAGATTACAAGAAGATATTGAAAAATGAAGATAAGTAGCACCCACATTACTTAAATTAACATTTGTATTACTTGTAAGTTATTTTTTGTGTGCTCATTGTATGTTATCTGCTTTTTCCTTAACATAAATTCACAGTTTATTTTTTCTGAACTAGGTTAATATATCTAAGATGGCTATGGATGGAAAATCACTGTTTAATTTTGAAAAGTTGACTGGTCTTACTAACTATAACAACCAGAAATTTACCATTAAAATGTGCCTAAAACATGACAAACTGTGGGAGAAAATGGCCTGGTACTGAAAACAATCCAAAGAATGTACAGTTATCTGTAAATTCATTTATATATCCAAAACTTCATAGAAGAATGACTGTTGAAAGGGCACAGCAAAATTTGCAGTCAGCATTCAAAGGCAAGAGTTCATCTAGTTTTATTAGGCTGACACAATGCTTGATGGCTCAGCAGTTCCGTTCTGAGACAAATATAGAAGTACACAAATTCAAAGGATTGATAAGAAAGTCGAATATCTTGAAAACTGAAAACGAAAACGCATTGGTAGCTTATCTCATTGTGGTGGTAGGTTTGTATTTCTAGATGTATTTGGCAGATGGCTCATGGACTAAATTGGGTGAATATCAATTTAGATCCATAGATTTGTTGTATAAAAGAAAAACAGTCTTAACATCCTTTTTCCGAAAACATCAGCTACGAAAGCAAAAGATCTACTTCATGTAGTACACTCTGATCTCACTGGAATAATGAGCATGGCTTTATTGTTTAAAGGACATCATATTCGCCATTGACTTTAGAAATAATCTATTTCACAACTGCAATTTTGGCCTTTGGGTCATTTTCAACTGGTACTACAAAAGACTTCGCTTCAGCACATCAGACTTTAAAATCCTCCAACATGTATACCTCATCTCAAAAACAGGCCTTTCTGTCATAGAAATACAGGAACATCAGATGAGTGTGAAGCTCTGGAACGATGCAAATCACATGAAATGTCACTAATTTTAACATCATTCACGTAAATCTTTACAGACCAGTGTTCTAGCACACTGTTTACACATAAACCAAAGCCATTGGCAGCCAGAGACAGTGGTCATGTCTGTGTGAGTGGTGTTTGCATGGATGTCTGTGTGTGTGTGTGTGTGATGTCTAATTCAGAAGGTCTTTTGGCCGCAAGCTTACTTGCTTGGTAGTCTTTTGTTGTACCTGTCTGTGACTCAACATCTCCACTATTTGCTGAGTATCAGTCTATCCTGTTCATAATATTGTCATTATTCTATTCTGAATTCTCCAAGTTTTAAGTTAGCTTTTACATATCATAAAAAATCAAATTAAACAATTGTTGGCATGTATAACTTGCTTAAAAAGACTTTTTGCAGGCCATGGTCAACTTACAAATGTTGTGACTGGTTCCCTCATATCGTTAAAGATTGTTTTCAACAGATGAAGTTGAAATCTATGTACTACTATTTGTCAACCAGTCTGCATTTATTTCTCAGCATGAAAAATCATCCAATGCAAAAGTAGGTACTACCTCCTGCTCATGGTATCAAGTATAGGTGCAGACAAGGGTAATCATTATGAATTTAGATTGAGTTGAGATATCCATTCACAGATGAAGATGCTGTAGCTGTGAGAAACTTATTTTTTAAACTGTATCATCAAATAATAATAATTATTATTTTTATTATTAGAATGGAGTGGAGTAGAGTTTTATTGGTCCTTGTAATCATATAATACACAAATGGTACATTCTAATGTAGCACAAGTCAATTTATAACAAAATATAATTTTAAATAATTTAAATTTACATTAATTTCACTATTTCTACATTATGTGATCATTAACTTACAATATATGGAACAAATATTGTACAAAAATAAAGAGAAGAGATTATAAAGTGGAGCGTCTACTACACTGGCAGATTAATATTTGTATTACAGTAACATGTTGTTGTTGTGGTCTTCAGTACTGAGACTGGTTTGATGCAGCTCTCCATGCTACTCTATCCTGTGCAAGCTTCTCCATCTCTCAGTACTTACTGCAACCTACATCCTTCTGAATCTGCTTGGTGTATTCCTCTCTTGGTCTCCCTCTATGATTTTTACCCTCCACACTGCCCTCCAATACTAAATTGGTGATCCCTTGATGTCTCAGAACATGTCCTACCAACTGATCCCTTCTTCTAGTGAAGTTGTGCCACAAATATCTCTTCTCCCCAATCCTATTCAACACCTCCTCATTAGTTATGTGATCTACCCATCTAATCTTCAGCATTCTTCTGTAGCACCAGATTTGGAAAGCTTCTATTCTCTTCTTGTCCAAACTATTTATCATCCATGTTTCAATTCCATACATGGCTGCACTCCACACAAATACTTTCAGAAATTACTTCATGACACTTAAATCTTTAATGACACAACCAAATCTTTAGTGTACTTCCTGAAGGAACTCGTAGAAGCTATAGCAGCAGTGATGAGTCAGATATGCCTTAGCAGCTGACTTGAAATTTGCCAGGTCATTTATTAATTTAATTTCTGTGGGAAATTTATTTATAACTTTCACATAATGTAGGGTTCCTTTTTGCTTAGTGTTATGGAGTTCTATATTTTAGAGAGCAGGATGTGGCAGAATTTCTAGCTTTTTAAAGAGGGGTCTACAGGTTTGGTTACATTTTGCACCTTCCATTATTCTTATGGTTTTCTTTTGTAGCCGAAAGAGCTTTTTCTAAGAGAAGAGTTACCCCAGAAAATAATTCCAGATTTCAGTCTTGAGTGTAATTATGCAGGCATACTATATAGTTTTCAGACTGTCTTTGTTGCAGCATTCTCATTAAGTAGCATGCAGTGCTTAATTTATCACAAGCTTTTTCAATTTGCATCCCCCATTTAAGATTATCTTGAAGCTGTACACCCAAAAACTTAATCTTGTCTTCATTCTGAAGGTCCCAGTCAGATACCCAAATCTGAACAGTTTGTTCACCTATTTTCACATTATAAAAATTTAGTGCCACTTTCTTACTTGCAACTATTACCAGTTGGTTGTGACTGAAACACTTTTCAATATTGTTCTGAGTTTCTGTTGTAGACTTATGACAAATTTCCATTTCTTTCCTACTCAATAGCACACCTGTATCATCAGCAAGCTGCATGGTGTTCTTGTAGAATTTCTGTAGGTCATTCAAATATAACAAAATAAAAGAGGCCCTAGAACTGAGCCTTGTGGTGCTCCATATTTAGTGGCTTCATAGTCTGAATAGTGTTGAGTCAATCTGCTGAAACTTCGATGTTGTATTTCAACAATTTGTTTTCGACAGCTTAGATACGATTTTACCCAGTTATTAGGTGTTCCTCTAATCTGCAAGTTCTCAAGCTTAGGCAATAGTTTGATTTGCTCTTTGATATCAAGATCTAGGCATATTACATTTTCACCACTGTCTAGTTTCTGAAGTACTTCACTTAATAGTTCTAAAATTGCTGCATCAGTTGATCAGCATTTCTGAAACCATCTTGTGCTGTGGGTAGTATTTTGTGCTCTTCTAGGAAGTATGCTACTCTTGTTTGGAAAAGCTTTTCTATAATTTTTGAGAATACAGATAGTAGAGCATTGGGCCTGTAGTTAGCCACTTCATCATTTTTACCTGTTTTGAAAAGTGGTTAGATCTTAGCTGTTTTTAGGCATGACTGAAGGTTGGCTGTTAAGTTGATTTGGGGGAGGAGACCAAACGGTGAGGTTATCTGTCCCATCAGATTAGCTAACAATGGAGAAGGAAGTTGGCTGTGCCCTTTCAAAGAAACCATCCCGGAATTTGTGTGAAGCAATTTAGGGAAATCACAAGAAAAAATAAATCAGAATGACTGGATTTGGTGAGTGATAGGAAAATTCCAGGTAAGCTACTGGCTGAACAGTGTGAACTCCACGTTTTTTTTAGTAAGATTGTCTTGGATGCCATATTTTGCAGTGAAATGGTACATTTGTAAAGTTCTGTTATCTGACAGGACTTCTTTCTCGGCTACTTGCGAGAGAAAAAGTGGAGTTTTTACAGATCATAAAAGGTCAGTTTTTATTGGAAGGTTGGATTTCAGCTACTAATTTTTTCACTTATATTGCTATTTCTTTAGGATCATTAATTTATTTACTGTTGCAAATCAATTTAATATTGGGATTTTGAGGAAAAACATTATCATTTTCTGTTTCACTATATTCCAAAGAGCTTTCATTTTGTTACTGGAGTTATTTATGTAGCACTCATTTGTCATTACTTTAGCTTCTTTGATTACTTTTTATGTGTCATTTGATGTATTTGAAATATGTAAGGAATTTGTTAGATGCTATTATTATTATTATTATGTTGCTAGACTAGTATATTCTGTTTGTATTTATGCAAGCTACAACCAAACCCAATATAATCAGCATAATAGCTACAGTACCTTTTTACAATAAACTAAAGTGTTTGTAATGCTCTTCCATGAATCAAGAAAACCTATGACAATTTGTGCTGCTGTTCTTCAAATACATTCAGTATCGCCTGTTTGTCCTCCACACTTGAGCAGTTTTGTAAGCTCTCTTCTTTGTAGAGTGACTTCATAATTAATCTATTAGCTTATAGTGTATTAAGAATGCTTTAAGTGCTGCACAACTAAAGTTCACCATATTCTTTTTTCATTAACTGCAAAGATTTTATTGGTTTTTGTTGTCAGTGTGTACTCTGCTGCAAGATATGACCTTTTCTGATGAAGAATTGAGATCACCTGGTAACAAATATTTCAAAATTTCTTTCTGAGCTATATTACAACTTATATAAACAATCTGTTGTCATATAATAATTTCTGTGTTAAAACATCTCAACATATTCACAGCTCCAGACATAGAAGTAGGAAATGTGTTCCTTTATAATTCACCATTAGTATCATTACATAATAAGTATTGCAGGCTTGTACAGATATTGCTTCAAAATGGAAATATTAACACTCTCCATTCATGATCTCACTATTGACAATTACTAATCACTAAGGAAATGAAGAACATATATTTTTGCATAAATTGCATCTATTGTGATCCTCAGTAGATCTCTAGTCTTGTTGTTCTTCTGGTAAATTGGTTTACCCCACTTGGTGAAGAAATTTCCCTGCATGAGCAGTGCTTCTGGGTGACATGCACACATTGAGAAACAAGAATATAGCAACAATATTACTACTCACTATTTCTTTGTTTCAGAATTTTAAACCCTAAAGTGACACTTTTCGCATGACTCCCCTACCAAAAGCCTGAAAGAAGCTCTTCTGACTGAAAATAGAAAAATAAAACCCTTTGTGGTGTTAAAAATGCATTTTTTACTATAACACTTTAATTAAAGAGAGTTCTCAGTTATTAGTAGTTCTGATTTCAGACTTTATGAAAACGGCAATATCTGAATATCAACTGAGCACTTAATTATAATTGTATGTTTGACATTCCAGTTTATGTTCTTTTGACTCTCTCTCTCTCCCTCCCTCTCTCTCTCTCTCTGTCTGTCTCTCTCTCTCTGTCTCTCTCTTTCCAATCTTTTGTGGGTAACTGTAAGTTACACTTTGTTTATTAGGGCAGTCCATAATGAATAAATCCCAGTTCTTTAAAGTCTCAAACTCCCATGTATAAAATAGCTTAACTTGTGATTCCTTTACCAGTGAGTTAATGTGTTAAATATTTGTTGTTAAAAATGTAAGCAAGAAAAAGTTCAGAAGAAATTTGGAATGTGGTTTTAATGTTTGTTGGAAGTCAATAAGTACTGTAATTAGCAAACACTGGATGAAAATAGGCTGGGTAATTAGCACTCCATTTCAAGCAAAGGCTAGTATTTATGATGTCATATTTCCTGAGCTATATATCATACAATGATATGATTGTGGAGATAGGTTCAGAGAGATATGTTAATACTATTTGCAAAATGTGTTGCAAATAAGGTTAATAGTAAAGTGTAGTAAATTAGGTTGTCATGCCTGATGCTGAAGTTTGACTGCATGAACAGTGGAAAAATAGCAAGGAATATTTTTTTTTTTTTTTCCTTTCATCATTTTGTTGAGGTGTCAACAACAAAAAGTTTCCTAAAGGTTTGAAAACGTATGTTGTAAGTTACTAAATGGTCCCATTCTCAAATACTGGAAGAATATAGCTTAATGAGTGGATTATAACAGCATTCTAAATTGTTATTGCTACAAAATTATAGGAAGTTCTCAAAATCAAATTTTTGTTGCCCCTGGAAGATGCTAGACAGGCAACTTGAACGTGGAACTGGGTTCCAGCCCCCCCCCCCCCCCTCCTCCCACCACATACTGAGGTTAATCACTAAATAATATAGATCACTTCCTACATAAGGCTAACAGTTAAAAGTTGAAGTTATTCTTTCCTCATTGAGGTCTTAATAACACCTATAAATTTTTGAAATAGCCCAGCTTATAGGGAATCAAACTAAACTGTTAACAGTTTACCCACAGCCTTTGCCTTGATGACTGCTTTTTATTTAAAGCCACTTTTTTCCTACCAGACAAGAATTACCTTTCATCAGTTTGAGATTCAATCTGGCTACTCTATTCTCATCCCAGAGCTACACAACTCTTCTTTATATATAAAATAACTCAGATGTTATCCATCCAATAAAATAACTATTACTTGCTATACTTGATCGCAAGACCAGTAAAACAAAGCTTTTCTTTGAATATGTGTCCATTATGAACTACAGATAAAATGTGTCCATTATGAACTACAGATAAAATGTTACTCTTTTCTGCATGTGCATTCTTTCTGGATGATAAGTGAAATGCAACTCTTAACTTTCATTAAACAAGCAAAGATATGGCACTTTTTTTTTTTACAATAATGCCATACATTGTTATGTATGCACATACAATTCTCCTTTAGTGGTTAGTATTGTTTACTTCTTCATTAGTGACTATATTAATCTTTGATGCTTGCACCAGGTGTAGTTACGGCAGATACCATTAGATGTCACTCACTGAAGTTTTATTACTCTGTGTGGGTCCGGAGACGTCATCTTGATTCTTTATGCCCCCACCTTATCAATGCAGAGTAACAAAATAATTAAACATGTGTATAGATAGTAAACATTACTCAAGATTCACCCAATATCATTTTGTTGTTGACAATGGCTAGTACAAACAAAACATTAGAATGAGCTTCAAGAAACAAGAAATGAAAATGTGACCTTACACAGCACTGCTTTCTTTTCTATGCATCTATTCCAGTTTGTAGCAGATTGAATCAATTGTCAATGCAAACAGGCCTTTCTACCAACAAAATGGAGGGCATTAGATGCTCCTTGTGTAGGCCATTTCTGTGCAATTTTAATCAGTTTAGACTCAGTATTCATCAGTGTTGAAATTTTGCACAGACATTAGTAATTAATATAACAAAATTTTAGGGCCAGCCAGTCTTCTTGGAGAACCAGACAGGAGGTAAGGGTTGCATGGTATTCAGTGGTATTCAGAATTATTTCTTCCATTTCACTATTTGCTTGTTTTCTCCATCTCCATTGCTATTTTCATTTGCATAAAATATTTTAAAAAATCAGAAATAATATACAAATCTGTCATTTATTAAAATATTTTCCAAACCATACGTATGTGGTTTCTTTTGTTTTGTGATAATGTCTCACAAGCCTTACAAGCTGTAATTCCTCTTCCCTAGCTAAGTTAGAGCTCCAGGCACAGTGCTTTACACACAGGAGTATAGAACCTGAATATAGTTGGCATACTAAGTTTATTTAACTATATTAATGCATTTTACTATTTAAGGCAGTTTCAGTATTACAGGATAGGTTTTTTTTTATGTCACAGCAAACGTGATGCTATACAGGTTGATCTAAATAATTTTAAATTATCTGATGATTAGCAGCTGATAAAATTGGTAGTGAACAAAAGGGTTACTTCTCAGTAGCTCTTGGTAGTTCTTAAATACGATTTTCTTTAAATCTTCATAACTATGGGGCATCACCTGCAGAAAAAGGGTATTTTGTTGAAGTCTTCAGTCCAAAGACAGGTTTCATATATCTATCCTATTCTGTTAAAGCATCTTCATCCCTGCATATTTACTGGGACCAACATCCATTTCTATCTGCTTACTGTAATCAAGCTGTGGTCACCATTTAAATTTCTTATCCATCGCACTTCCCTTCTTTATCAAATTATTAATTCTCAGAATGTTTCTCAAACACTCTATTTTTTTTTTAGTCAAGTTGTGTCCTAATACTCTTTTCTTCCCAATTAATTCTGTTACTTGATGTACCTGTCTAATCTTCAGCAGTCTCCTGTAACAGCCCATTTCAAAAGCTTCTAGTTGCCTCTTGTTTCTACTGTTTATCAACCACATTACACTTCCATACAAGGCTACAGTACAGACTAATATTTTCAGTAAAGACTTCCTAACACTTTCATTTATATTTCATTTTAACAAATTTCTCTTTTTTTAGCAGATCTTTTCGTGCTATTATTAGTTTACTTTTTATATCCTCTTCCCTTCAGTTTTTGGTTGTTTAGTTTAGCTATACAGACTTTAATAGTTTGATTCTAAGCATTAACACAGATTGAGTACTTATTGTCATACTCCATAACAGCAGTAAAAGACCTTCTAACATTTTCTACAGTTAGAATAAAACAACATGTTTAAGAAATGAACTACAACTGCACAACTGCACTCCTTTTTAAATGGTTTGTTTAAATCTAAGTACAAATACCTTACATCAGCGCTAAGTTTTTCCTTTCTCAGTACATCATGGGTTGCGTCTACAACCAGTGAAAAGAATGACTGCCTTTTAATTTCACCAATAGTCCAGTCTAAAAGAGCCAAAGAAACTGGTACACCTGCCTAATATCATGTAGGGTTCCTGCGAGCACGCAGGAGTGCTGCAACACAACCTGGCATGGATTAAACTAATGTCTGAAGTAGTGCTGGAGGGAACTGACACCATGAATCCTGCAGGGCTGTGCATACATCCATATGAGTATGAGGGGGTGGACACCTCTTCCAAAGAGCACATTGTAAGGCATCCCAGATATGCTCAATAATGTTAAAGTCTTGGGTGGCCAGTGGAAGTGTTTAAACTCACAAGAGTGTTCCTGGAGCCACTCTGTAGCAATTCTGGATGTGTTGGGTGTCTGCTGGCTTTGCCCAAGTCCGTTGGAATGCACAACAGATATGAATGGATGCAGGTGGTCAGGCAGGTTGCTTATGTATGTGTTACCTGTCAGAGTCATTTCTAGACATATCAGGAGACCCATGTCACTCCAAATGCGCATGTCCCACGCCGCTACAGAGCCTCCATCATCTTGAACAGTCCCCTGATTATGTTACATGTCTCTGTATTTGAATAACCATGCCTAAACCAGTTTCTCTGGCACATCAGTGTATAAACAGGCAGAACACGTCTCTGTAGTCGGCAGTGCCTATATAAGATAACAAGTGTCTGGTGCAGTTGCTAGATCAGTTACTGCTGCTACAATGCAAAGATTTAAGTGAATTTGAATGTGGTGTTCCAGTCTACACTCGAGTGATGGGACACAGACTCTGCAAGGTACAATGAAGTGGGAATTTTCCCATATGACCATTTCATGAGTGTAGCGCGAGTATCTGGAATCTAGTAAAACATCAAATCTCTGACATCACTGCGACCAGAAAAAGATGCTGCAACAATGGGACCAGTGACGACTGAATAAAACCGTTCATTGTGGCAGAAGTTTAACCCATCTGCAAATTGCAGCAGATTTCAGTGCTGGGCCATCAACAAGTGCCAGTGTGTGAAACATTCAGTGAACATCATTGACATGGAGTTTCAGAACCAGAGGCCCACTCATGTACCCTTGATGCCTGCATGACACAAAGCCTTATGCCTTGCTTGAGCCTATCAACACCAACATTTGGCTGCTGGCGACTGGAAACATGTCACGTGGTTGGACAAGTTTCGCTTCAAATTCTGTCGAGTGGATGGGAGTGTACAGGTATGGAGACAACCTCATGAATCCATGGATCCTGTAAGTCAGCAGGGGACTGTTCAACCTGGTGGAGGCTCTGTAATGGTGTGGGGAATGTGCAATTGGATTGATATCGGACCCCTCATATGTCTAGATATCACTATGACAGGTGACTTCTTTGTAAGCATCCTGTCTGATCACCTGCATCCATTCATGTCCATTTTGCATTCTGCCAGACTAGGGCAATTCCAGCAGAATAATGTAATATCCCACACATCTTGAATTGCTACAGAGTGGCTCTAGGAACATTCTTCTGAGTTTAAACACTTCTGCTGGCCACCAAATTCCCAAGAAACAAACATAGTTGAGCGTATCTGGTATGCCTTGCAGCGTGCTGTTCAGAAGAGATTTCCACCCCTTTGTACTCTTATGGATTTATGGACAGCCCTGCAGGATTCATGGTGTCAGTTCCATCCAGCACTACTTCAGACATTAGTCAAGTCCATGCCAAGTTGTGTTGCGGCACTTCTGTGTGCTCATTGGTGCCCTACATGTAATTAGGTAAGTGTACCAGTATCTTTGGCTCTTCAGTGTAGAATCATTTAACAGTTGTATCATCTTATTTTGAATTTGTGGGCTTAGATATTTTGTTTTAATTTTTTTCATTTGATAGATGTAACGCACCCAGAAGATGATCAGATCTGCAGAGGTGGTCTATTGTATTTGAGAAACTGCCACTCTTTTTCCATACTTCAAATTTGTGGTGGCCACAGAAGAAAGTTTGACATAAAGCTAATGTCCTTGTTGTATCCCGTGTTCTAGAAATTATAGTATTCACTTGGTCATGCCCTTCATCAAAAAGTGTGTTAATAGTCTTTCCTTGTTTCCATGTGCTGTAAATAATACATACATTTAATGTGTAGTGCAGATTTCACACACTCTTCTTTTCATGCTTAGATCTTACCACTCATTAATTTGTACATTATATCTTGTATTTTCTCCATCTCCAAATAACTAGCAAACTATGTGATATACTACATTTTAAACAGTGGAGTTGTTTTCTGATGTGTTTTAGTATAGTTATAATGATAATCGCATCCAAATGATCTTTTGGCCTAAGCATCACTAGTGAAAGAACCTTGAGGCTTGTGTGGCCTGCTATTTATAATTTTTTGTTTAGTTTCTCATGAAGTTTTATCTTGGAATAATCTTTTATCAGTTCTAAAAGGTGCATTTTGCTGATTATCTTGAAGTTGTGAAGAACAATCCATTGGTGATGAATCAGTGTCTTTTGCTGGTGGTCTGTATTAAAATTGTGCATCACCAGGATGCACATCCATGGCATCATGTCCTCTATGAACTTGTAAATTGTCAAAATCTTTCCTCATTTCATTTTTGCACCTTTATTGACTTACACTTTCAACTTTTAACAATATTAGAGAAGGAAAGTTGCTACTCACCGTATAATGGAGATGCTGAGTCGTGATAGGCACTACAAAAAGATTCACATAATTATAGCTTTCGGCCATTAAGGCCTTTGTCAGCAATAGACACACATACACAGACGCGCACACACATTCATGCAAATGCAACTTGCACACATGTCTGCAGTATCAGACAATTGAAACCACACTGCGAGCAGCAGCACCAGTGCATGATGGAGTGGCGACTGGTGGGGGTAAGGAGGAGGCTTGGGTGGGGAGGAGGATGGATATTATGGTGGGGGTGGCAGTGCTGCAGTTTAGATGGGGGACAGGACAGAAGGTGGGGTGGGGAGAGGGGGGGGGGGGGGTAGTAGTGGAAAGGACAGAAATAAAAATAAATTAAAAAACTGGCTGTGTCGGTGAAATGACAGCTGTGTAGTGCTGGAATGGGTACAGGGAGGGGGCTGGATGGATGAGGACACTGACTAATGAAGGTTGAGACCAGGAGGGTTATGGGAATGTAGGATGTATTGCAGGGGAAGTTCCCACCTGCACAGTTCAGAAAAGCTGGTGTTGGTGGGAAGGATCCAAATTGCACAGGCAGTGAAGCCCGTCATTGAGATGAGGGATATCATGTTTGACAGTGTGTTCAGCAACAGGGTAGTCTACTTGTTTTTTGGACACAGTTTGTCAGTGGCCATTCATGTGGACAGACAGCTTGTTGGTTGTCATGCCCAATGCAGCGCAGTGGTTACAGCTTAGCTTGTGAATCACATGACTGGTTTCATAGGTAGCCCTGCCTGTGATGGGATATGTGGTGTTAGTGACCGGACTGCAGTAGGTGGTGGTAGGAGGATGTATGGGACAGGTCTTGCATCTACGTCTATTACAGGGGTATGAGCCATGAGGTAAGGGACTGGAAGCAGGGGTTGTGTAAAGATGGAAGAGTATATTGTTAAGGTTCAGTGGACAGCAAAATACCACTGAAATAGGGGTAGGAAGAACAGTGGGCAGGATATTTCTCATTTCAGGGCACGACGAGAGGTAATCAAAACCCTGGCAGAGAATATAAATCAGTTGCTGCAGTCTCAGATGGTACTGAGTTACAAGGGGAATGCTCCTCTGTGGCTGGATTGTGGGTCTTTGGGAGGTGGTGGGAAACTGGAAAGATAAAGCACGGGAGATTTGTTTTTGCACAAGGTTGGGAGGATAATTCGGTCAGTGAAGGCTTCAGTAAGACCCTCGGTATATTTGGAGAGTGACTGCTCGTCACTGCAGGACCGACGACCATGGGTGGCTAGACTGTATGGAAGGGACTTCTTGGTATGGAATGGGTGGCAGCTGTTGAAGTGGAGTTCTTGCTGGTGGTTAGTAGGTCTGATATGGCTGGAGGTACTGATGTAGTCATCGCAGAGGTGGAGGTCAACATCTAGGAAGGTGGCTTGTTGGGTTGAGTAGGACAAGGTGAAGCAAATGGGGGATAAGTTGTTGAGGTTCTGGAGGAATGTGCATAGGGCGTCCTCACCTTCAATCCAGATAGCAAGGATGTCATCAATGAATCTGAATCAGGTGAGGGGTTAAGGATTCTTGGGTTTTAGGAAGGATTCCTTTAGATGGCCCATGAATAGGTTGGCATATGAAGGTGCCATACGAGTGCCCGTAGCCATACCCTGGATTTGTTTATAGGTAATGCCTTTAAAGGAGAAGTAATTGTGGGTGACGATATATCTGGTCATTGCGACTAGAAAGGAGGTTGCTGTTTTCAAATCAATAGGTTGTCTGGAAAGGTAGTGTTCAATAGCAGTAAGGCCATGGGCCCCTCTCCACCTTCTCCCCTGCCATCCGTCTAAACTGCAGCACTTCACTGTCTACCACCCTCACCATACTATCCCTTCCCCTCCCTGCCCGAACCTCCTCCTTACCCCCACCCAGTTTCCACTCCCATCATGCACTGGTGCTGCTGCTTGCAGTGTGGTTTCAGTTATCTGAGACTGCAGACATGTGTGCAAGTGGCATTTGCATGAATGTGTGTGTGCGTGTGTGTATGAATGTCTATTGCTGACAAAGGCCTTAATGGCTGAAAACTATAATTGTGTGAATCTTTTTGTTGTGCCTATCATGACTCAGTATCTCTGCTACATGGTGAGTAGCAACTTTCCTTCTCTAATATTGTTACATTCCACCCTGGATTTTCGATTGTTTGACTTTAAACTTTTAAATCACCAAACTTTTCTTCAGATTCACAATCATTATTAATTTTAATACATATCTATTATGGACATTTAACTGATCACTGAGTGTGTGTACCGATCTTCATTTTCTTTTTAACTTCATCCCTGCAAGCTTTTAATTTTCTCTTTCAAGCATCACATCTAAATATGACCTAGTTCTAGATATTGTAATTTCTAATGTAAAACGTGAAAGGCTGCCCATAAAAGGAAAACAAGCAACACATTGTATGTCAATGCATGAAGAGCTTCGATGAAGAGAAAATAAAGAAAAAATGAGAAGCTACTTTCTTATTACCTTTTCTTCTTCAATCATGTGTCAGCATTAATGTTACTATTCTCATTATGCACTTTCCATCATTTCTGTTTCAAAGTTAATATTTAGTAGTTTAACCGATGTTATACCCTCTAGATGCTCAAAGCAAAATTCTTAAACCAAAATCAAACAAAGAATCACTGAGATAATATATTCATGAATAATTATTCTACGATCCTGGCATCTAGTTACAGGCCATACATAATATATGATATAGCAGCTTGCTAATGAGACAAAATTACACATGGGTAAAAATTAAATATTACTCTGTTTTAAACAATGGCAAATCCAGGATACAATTAACAATATTATGAAAACAATAGTTGCTACTCACTGTATAATGGAGATGCTGAGTTGCAGATAGGTACAACGAAAGAACTATCAGAAAGTGAGCTTTCAACCAACAAGGCCATCGTAGAAAATAAACAACAAACAAACACACACACACACACACAGACTCTGGCTGCTGAGGCCATGTTGCAAACAGCATTGCATGATGGTAGAGGCAACTGGGTGGTGGGGGGTAAGGAGCAGACTGGTGTGGAAAGGGGGTGGGATAATAGGGTAGGGGTGGGGGAAGGTAAAGTACAGCTCGTGGGAGCATACAGGGACAAAGTGGAGAGAGGGTAGGGCAGCTAGGTTCATTCAGGAGGTTAGACAGAGGGCAGGTAGTGAAAAAGAAGAGCAGTAGATAGACAGAGGGTACATTGGTGGAACAGAGGGCTGTGTAGTGCTGGAATGCCAACAGCAAAGGGGTTCTGTGGGTAAGGAGAATGACTAATGAAGTTTGAGGGGAGGAGGGTATGGGAATGTAGGATATGTTGCTGGGAGAGTTCTCACCTGGGGAGTTCAGAAGAACTGGTGTAATGGTAAGGATCCAAATGGTACAGGTTGTAAAGCAGTCATTAAAATGAAGATTGCTGTGCTGAGCACTGTGCTCAACAATTGGGTGGTCCAACTGCTTCTTGGGCACAGTTTGTCAGTGGTCATTCATATGGACAGACAGCTTCTTGGTTGTCATGCACATGTAGAATGCAGCACAGTGATTGCAGCTTAGCTTGTAGATCACATGACTGGTTTCACATGTTGCCGTACCTTTGATGGGATAGGTAATGTTCAGAAAAATGTTCAAATGTGTGTGAAATCTTATGGACTTAACTGCTAAGGTCATCAGTCCCTACGCTTACACACTACTTAACCTAAATTGTTATAAAGACAAACACACACACCCATGCTCTAGGGAGGACTCGAAACTCCGCCGGGACCAGCCACACAGGATAGGTAATGCTTGTGATCAGACTGCAGTAGGTGGTGGTGGGATTATTTATGGGACAGGTCTGTTACAGGTATATGAGCCATGGGGCAAGTGGTTTGGAGCAAGGGTTGTGTAGGAATGGACGAGGATGTTGTGTAGGAATGCTTTGCAGCAGAATACCACTGTGGGACAGGTAGGAAGGATAGTGGGTAGGACATTTGTCATTTCAGGGCAAAATGCTAGGTAATTGAAGTCTTGGTACAGAATGTGATTCAGTTGCTCCAGTCCTTGGTGGTGCTGAGTCATGGGGGAATGCTCACCTGTGGCTGGACGGTGGGACGTTGGGAGTCACTGGAGAGATAAGGCATGGGAGATCTGTTTTTGTTCGGGGTTAGTAGGGTACTTATGGTCTGTGAAGACCTTAATGAGACATCCAGTATATTTCGAGAGGGTCCGCATGTGTACTATTAGCCCTTCATATAACCTCCCGAATTCGCATAGATGCCCTATCCTCCCTTTACTTTGTCCCTGTACACTGCCACAAGCAGTACTTTACCGTCCCTCACTCCTACCCTGATATCCCTCCCCTTCCCACCACAGCCCCCTTCTTACCTCCACCTCCATCATGTGCTGCTGTTCGCAATGTGGCCTCAACAGCCAGAGACTGTAGTCATGTGTGTGTGTGTGTGTGTGTGTGTGTGTGTGTGTGTGTGTGTGTGTGTGTGTGTGTGTGTGTGTGTGTGCCTGTGGTGTTTATTTTTGACAAAGGCCTTGTTGGTTGAAAGCTCACTTTCTGACAGTCTATTTTACTTTTCCGTCATAGCAACTATGAAACACACTTTTTCTGAAGCAAGGGAGAAGAATATTGTGCATTCAGAATATCTCATATTTGTATGTTTGAGGCAATGGTTATAAAGATTAGATTAGCTTTCTCTTCATTTTGTTCACCTTTACACCTTTACCAAGTTCCTCTTCCTCAGTTGCTGGATTCTCTATGCTAGTATTTCTTCTTTGATTGTTATTATATATTAATTAATGGCAATATCTGTCTCAAACAAATACTATCACACTGTTTGCTTCCTTTACGATTTCTCAGGTGCAGAACTGTTACGTTCATTCTATGTTTCAGCAGTGATGAAATCAAAAAATTATGTAGTGAGTCCCTGTTCCAAACATATCCTATGATAATTATTACTGAATTAGACATACATGTTCTAAGAACAAGAAACCATTACTGTAACTGAGAGTGAGCAAATAAAAATAGAATGTGGTCACTAACACCCAGTTCATCAATTAAGAATAACTAAGAAAGCATGATTTTTATGTGTAAAATCAACTTTTGCATCATTTGACTCAGTGAGTAATTAATGACATTTAGAACCATTGTAAAAATAAATAAAGCTAAATCAGTAATAATAAACTGTCTTTCATTAAGTCAAGCTTTATTGCTCTAAAAACCACTTGTTAATGATTCCTTTTGACACATAATGACTATTTTGAAAATGACAGATCACTAATATATTTTTTCCACATAGTGTATCAAATATGACACTGTTGATGTTCATCCAAAATACAGTTCACTTTGTGAACAAATATTATTTGGAGTGATGTAGCATATATGATACAAGGATAGAGGAAATTTGTTAACATTTTTCACAATGTAATGGACTTTGGTCAGAATGCTACTGAAGTTATGCAATAGTTCCTTACTGTCTGTTAGCTATCACTTTTAGAATTATAAGCTTAATCCATTGGGGAAGATACATTTTGAACCCTGTTAATTATAATTTTAACAGCTTGATAGTGAAATTCTGTGTGGAAGATGTGTTCTATTTCTCTGAAAACTGTCTCATTTAGTGATACTCTGGTTTATATAAAAACAACATCTACATCACAGATTCCTGTTGTTTTATAATGGCAATAGTAGCTGTTCAGTGCATTAGTGGTGTACTACAGTCACATCAGTGGACATGCTGCTCCCTGACTGTGGCACAGGAAAATTTAAGACCGTTAGTTTAATCTGTAGTAACATAGCTAGTTTTAATATTGCAGGCGTGATAGGAAATGTAGTAGTAAGTATACAGTGCATACTTTACTGTATAGCAGATTTAAAAATAAAATGGCATGCATACTTGCAGTTTTAAAAATAATCTAATAGCTGTTGTAATTGCATCAGTCATAGCACATGCAAAATATGTAAACCTTAACTACACAAATTCTTGAAAAATATATCTCTGAACTAAGTAAAGCTGTTGTTTGCAGTCTGTAATAATTTTTCAGTTTCAAATGCAGTAAAGATATGTTTTCCTTCCATAGCGATCCACAGCCTCTAAGTGTTTAATAAAAGAATACATTGCTCACAGTATGCTGCATTGTACTTTATTAAAATCATGCTATAAGTTAATGTCAGACATGATGAGCATGATATATAATAGATTATATTGCATACCAAAATCATGCTTTTAGTTAATGTCAGCTGTGATGAGCATGATATATAATACATTACTTTGCAAGTATACTTGACAAAGGCTCATGCCTGAAGTTAGGTAATAGCTTGATTTTAATAAAGAACAATATAGCCTACAAGGGATAATGTCTTCTTTTTTAACAAAGATGCATTTGTTACAACTGCTTTCTTGACCTTACACAATGGCTTCAAGTTAATTGCACAAATAATATCAAGAATAGGTATTCATATATCAGCTAAGTGGCAGGCATGGCATACTCATATCATTTATATCTGTATAGGGTATCTGCAATAAACAATACACATATGACATGCAGAAAAAAAACAGATATCATAGAAAATTGCATTAATGGTGATTAAAATTTGTGTGTTAAGGTACTGATACACAAAATATCACCATAATTCCCTTCAAAAGATAGTACTTGACCAGAAACTGACATTAAAGTATGTCAAAATGTTAAATAGCGTTTGAAGATGAACCTTCAGAGTTAGATGTGCAGTGCGCATTAATAAAAGAAATGTGACTAATGTCAAATTTTTTGCCCTAACACAGTCATGGTTGTAACTATTTATATCATGGATGTGATGAAATATATTACATATTCCTGCTATGCAGAAGATGTAGTAAGTAAAGTCACATGTCGTAGATACTAATCCAGTAAAACTATTTTTCCATCTGACTGCAATTCAAAAACAGTGTATTGTTACAAAATGCTTACATCATAACATTTCTATATTTTGATTAAGGAATTCATGACTCAATAGCTGAATACCAATGTAAGCCAGAAAAGGATGAGACATACGTCTTAGCAGTTACTAGCCAATAAGTTCAGTAACCGACTGTTTTGTACATCATCACCTTTTGATATATTTCTGAATAGTATTCTCACTTCAGTTATTGTTCATAGACTTATAATGCATTGAAAACTAACAGGCCATGCATATAATACAGCTTCCAGTGTCTGGTGGCTTCTAAAGAACAGATTCTAAATTTTTAGAAATTGTGACTGTGATAAATAGAAACATAGCTTACTAAGATAAAGTTTTTTTTAGCTTGTAGTCTGGAAGTGGTACATTTTTGTGTATAATTGTGAACTTTTATCTGATGAGTTGTGGAAGGAAGGTAGTGAAAATTTCTAGACACTCCAGATTGACAAGACCAGCTTTATAACTAATGGATTAGAAATTAGAAGAAAGACGATGTGGGGGTATGTTACTGCAATTGCCCTTGAAAAATTGTCTCCAGTTCTCAGGAAATTCTATTGTGAAATGGATCCAGTATTGGTGGTGTCTATATTGTATGAGTACACATACATACATCAAGATATAGACTTGTGAAATATCACTAGATTGAATGAAGTATACCAATTAAACATTCATTCTTTGAAAGTGTATTTGTATGAACCTATGCAATGATCTTTGAAATATATCCAAATAAGAAAACATTGGAGATAACTTTAAAATATACCCAAAGAGGCGTAATCTCAAAACATAAAACTAATATAATGATAGGAAACATAATAAAAATTATCAGTTACAAAAAATAGAAACAAATTTCGTTGGACTTAAAAAAACACAATCATTTTGACATTCATTTTCTCTATTTGCTTTAGTTTTAGTGAATGCCAAGTAGGTGGTGTTTTTTCTGATGCTTTCATAGAATATAATAGTTACATGAACTAATCAAGAACAGAAAAAAGTTAACATGCACAAAATTTGACATTTTCCACTAAAAAGAAGTTTCTTCAAATATGTAATAAAATTAATGCAAACACTTTCATGAATTTGTGAAATGTGAGCTGAAAATGTGAATTGCTTCAAGTTTATGCAGTGGAGATAAAGTAATGCAAAATCATTAAATTTGAATTGGTACTTGTGTGATCGTCAAACGTATTCATGTTATTTTAATTCCATGGACTATTCTGTTTTTTTGGCACCATTAAAATTCAAAATGTCACTTTATATATAACATGACATCTAATGTAAAATTCAAAATTTAAACGTAATTTAGAAAAGATAAAAACATTTCCAACCCTAATGATTTAAAATTATATACTATATTTGTCACTGCTTTCTTCATTTATTTATCACAATCACAATCATAGTGATACCTTCAAAACATATAATACTTTTAGTTTTTGAGAACAGCTACAATATACATGTCTGAGTCAGAATAATAGAAAATATAAACCAGGCCCACCCGTGATTAATATGTTTTCACTCAAATGCTGTCATTTATTTAGTTTCTATAGTATTCCCTACTGTATACATGTACTGTTGTTTCTATTTCTATTGTATTTCAATCTTATGTAAGCACTTTGTTTTTGTTATCTATACTTATCTCGCTGACAATCTCAGTTTTGTTGAAAAAGAAAATTGTGGCAATAGTGATTTTTAATATTATTCCAGGCCTCAAGAGGACTCGACATATGCTGGCTATCATCTTGCCTATGAAGTCAAAAAGCTCATGTATGCTTTCAGCACTTAACTCTTCTTGTTTCTGTTAGATATTCCATATTTTCTCATAGTATATCTCTATCTCAGTCACATTATATTCGCTAGAAAACAGGCAGTTGAAATAGTGACCCTTTGTGTAGCAAGCTGCATGTATTTTGCATGATTGTTTCCATTACTTTGTAAATGTTCATGTTTGTGTTGCATTCTTCCTTTTAGAGTTAAGTTGCTGAATTCATTTAGTTATGCCTATTTTACAGTACTTAATTGTGGTGTGCCTGAGTGAGTGGTACATGTAAAAATCAAAGAATTTCATGGTGTTGAGTGAAATCTCAGTGCATAACCAGTTTTTGCTGGCTTTGAGATAATTCCCATCTAATTGCTTAAGGAGGGCAAATAGTGCAGTGCAGTCAAGGGTATGGTATTGATTTGGCAACACTGTTGCCATAATTGCCATGATGGTTATTAATATTCTCAGAAATGTTGTAGCTGCATGGAATTTATTAGAAAATGAATATGTGCTGCTTATCTCAAAATTGAATTTGCAGAAAATTCATGTTACACACGTACAGGCTATTTTCTTCTTTAGATTTTGAATAAACTCAGCGTGCTTCAGCTTAGCAATCAGATATATTAACAGAGAATGCTCTGATTGATATTATACTCATGTTTTGGGTGCCATTTATTGTTTTTTGGTATAGAATATTATAGTTGTGTCAAATATTTGTACAAATTGGATCTTGAATATGAAGTAATTATAAAATAAATAGCTCGTAGAGTAGTTTCCTTCTCTTCTTCAGCGTAGCAATGCAACATTATATGAAATTACTATTTTTGTACACACTAATAATTTCAAAAATATACAGTTAATCAAACATTTTTACACTAAGCAGTGTTCTCACATACGGTCATTTATTTTGTAAACTTTTTCTAAAAATTTGGGTGCTATCACATCAACTCCATAATTGATAATGAAGTCAGATAAATGCTCATGCTAATCAGATGAGTTAGCGTTGTCAGTAACAAAAAATAAAGATGTTGTCTGAACTTTACTCACTGATAGTGTACACTTCATAAAGTGAAACAAAGGGAAAAAAAACTAAATATAAGTAGACAGACATCTAACTTTCCAAAAATTAGGTAAATGGTGTTGATAAGTTGCTTTCAGAAACAGTCTTCTATCTTGAGGTGACTGCAGGATATATTTGAATGTGTAGGTTATGGAATAAAGATGTAGCTTGCTAATAGACAATTGGCTGCTATGTTACTCATGAATAGAAAAGTAAAGTCAAGGTATATAAAGAACACAGACACAATAGGAGGACTAAAATATGATAACTGTAAGATATAGACTAAAAGTATTACGACCAACTATTTTGAAAGATAAAAAATATGTAAGGTTGTGAATAACTGAAGTAGTACATGCAGTAGAAGGTAATGACAGTGGAGTAAAAAAAGATAAGACAGCTGCAAGTTTGAAAGATAAATATGAGTTATTGAAATGATGTTGAAAACATAAGACAAAATTATGGTATATTTATTTTGAGGAAGTTGTATAAGATGAAATTCAGGAACATTACAGGCATAAAATCAACAATGGTGATGCAACTGTTATTGGGGGGATATATTATATTCATATCCTGCGTCATGTGTTTCCATCTTGATTCCTCTCCATCTTACAGTTTACTACCTTTAATACTTATCAATATGTATTTCTTCCTTCCTTTTTTCTACTTATCTCTCAAAGAAGAATCTACTTGCTCTGACAGGGGCTTAATCTGTAATAGTATTCAGATGGTGAGTACCACATTTTTCTGTATCATAATACATATTTGTATATTTCATTTTCAGTTTTACTGTTGAAACCTTTCTTTATACTTTCAATCCGTATCATATTCAACCTAAGTATCCTTTGTAGCAGTATTCATCAAGAAATAAAAAATAACCCTGTAATAAAAATTAATTCAGAAATTTTTTATCACTACTTCTCCTTTACTATTTATCAATGAAAAATTATTTCATATCTTTTTTTAATTTTATCCTATGACACCTGAAGAAATATAAATTAACCCCTATGTCTCCTACTTCTTCTATTTCTATTTGCATTGTCACTAAAATTGAGCACACATGCAAGTTTTTCTGGAACAGAATTGCAAATTTGCATTTAAACTTCTTACTGACATCATATTCAGAAAGTAGTTCATTTATAGTCTGTCTTTATGTCTAATCTTATGAACTACTTCAGCCAATATCAGCCAGAATTTATTTAATTTATATTTTTGACATAGGAAAACATACACAGATTCATTTTGTGTGACTAAAATATAATTTAAGATTAACTGTATTTGTAAGCAAAATATATTTTCTTTTGGCAGAAAAACAATAAAATATGGATTCTGTATGAATTAAAGTTCCTCCATTCAGATTCAGTTGAAACTAGTGCAGAATTATATTTTACAGCCAAATGATGAAAGGGAAAATAGATGTCTACATTTGAGATCCAAAGTTTTTAGTAACATACTTTTCAAATTTTAAGATCTCGATAACTTAAAATTTTTTGCTTATCATACTTGACTTCATAATTGCTTCATCAGATGGTGACAGTAGGTCAGTACAATGACTATAATTCAGTGTCACATTGCGTAACAAATTAAAAGCAGTGCTATA
The DNA here is from genome assembly GCF_023897955.1 of Schistocerca gregaria. NCBI lineage: Eukaryota > Metazoa > Arthropoda > Insecta > Orthoptera > Acrididae > Schistocerca > Schistocerca gregaria. The sequence goes on along the minus strand of NC_064920.1, from coordinate 183,114,910 downwards.
TACAAGAACTGCATTTAATGCATCGAGTTTATTATTTATAAAAAAACTACTGATAGCTTGTTAAAAGGTCAAATGTAAAGTGTGAAAACCAGCAGAAGAATTATCTCTACATTATCTAAAAATGATTAGACATTTCTTGTCATCAATTTCTTCATTGTTGCTCTAGGTAATAACAGTCACAACTCAACATCATTGTTAGTTATGCATTGTTCAGATGAATTACATACTTAAATAATTTTCTCACTCTGTTCAACTTTTATAATCACTCCTGTTCTTATTCAGTATGGCGCTGTTTCTACATGTGTGATTAGTTCTTGATTTTTACAAATTTTTAATTATATCAAGTTTTCAGCAAAGGGTCAGTAACAACCATCTTCTTCACAAGAAATAATTTCTTGGTTGAAATCTTGTGTATTTGACTCCATCAGTTTCTGCTCACAAGATATCCATCTTGGCAGCTTGTAAGCTCTAACCAATTTACAAGTTATACGCTACCTAACCCAAAGGGCCTGTTATCTCCATTGTGTTTGGGGCTTGGAATGTTCAGGCTTTGCTATAGCCAGGATAACTGGAAATGCCAAAGAAAGAAACGAAGATCAATAAAATGAAGTGAATTGAAGTTATAGAGAAAGGACGAGGTGAAATGAAAATGAAGGTGTCACAGTTTATAACTCAGGGAGAGAAAAGGGTAGCATGGAGTTGGCACTGCAGTACCAAATGTACCTCGTTGAGTACAGAGAGTTCTCAGAATAGTCACACCAATACGCAAAAAGGGAAGTAGGAGTAATCCACTGAATTACAGGCCTATATCACTAATGTTGATTTGCAGTAGGGTTTTGGAACATATACTGTACTCAAACATTATGAAGTACCTCGAAGAAAACTATTTATTGACACATAGTCAGCATGGAATTAGAAAACATCAGTCTTGTGAAACACAACTCTCTTAATACTCTTGAAGTAATAAGTGCTATCGACAGGGGATGTCAAATTGATTCCATATTTTTAGATTTCCAGAAGGCTTTCCACACCATTCCTCACAGGCGTCTTCTAATCAAATTGTACGCCTACAGAGTATCACCTCAGTTGAGCGACTGGATTCATGATTTACTGTCAAAAAGGTCACAGTTCATAGTAATAGACAGAAAGTCATCAAGTAAAACAAAAGTAATATCCGGCATTCCCCGAGGAAGTGTTATAGGCTCTCTATTGTTCCTGATCTATATTAACGACACAGGAGACAATCTGAGTATCTGTCTTAGATTGTTTGCCGATGATGCTGTTATGTCATTTACCATCTTGTAAAGTCATCAGATGATCAAAATGAGTGGCTGAGCGGTTCTAGGCACTTCAGTCTGGAACCGCTCGATCGCTATGGTCGCAGGTTCGAATCCTGCCTCAGGCGTGTAAGTGCGTGATGTCCTTAGGTTAGTTTAAGTAGTTCTAAGTTCCAGGGGACTGATGACCTCAGCTGTTAAGTTCCATAGTGCTCAGAGCCTTTCTAACCATTTTTTGATGAAAATGATTTGCAAAATGATTTAGATAAGATATCTGTATGGTGCAAAAACTTGCAATTTACCCTGAATAAGGAAATATGTGAAGTTATTCACATTAGTACTAAAAGAAATCAGCTAAATTTCGATTACGTGATAAGTCACACAAACTTGAAGGCTGTAAATGCAACTAAATACTTAGGGATTACAATTACAAATAACCTAAATTGGAATGATCACATAGATAATACTGTGGGTACATCAAATCAAAGACTGCAATTCAGTGACAGCGCACTTACAGAAGGTGCAAGAGATCTACTAAAGAGACTGCTTACACCACACTTGTCCACCCTATTCTGGAGTATTGCTGTGTGGTGTGGGATCTGCATAAAATGGGACTGACAGATGACATCGAAAAAGTACAAAGAAGGGAAGCTCGTTTTGTATTATCGTGAAATAGTGGAGATAGTATCACAGGCATGACACATCAATTGGAGTGGCAACCATTAAAACAAAGGCATTTTTCGTTGCGACGGAATCTTCTCATGAAATTTCACTCACCAGTTTTCTCCTCCGATTGCGAAAACATTCTGTTGGCACCCACCTACATACTGAGAAATGATTATCACGATAAAATAAGAGAAATCAGGGCTTGCACAGAAAAATTTATGTGCTCGTTTCTCCCGCGTGCCATTCGAGAGTGGAACGGTAGAGAGACAGCTTGGAGGTGGTTCATTGAACCCTCTGCCAGGCACTTTATTGTGAATAGCAGAGTAATCGCGTAGATGTAGATGTAGGATTGATGCTGTAAAATCTATTAATAGGGCAGGTGTACAACTCCACATCCTCATATGGAGAAAACTAACAGAGTAAATGAATGAATGTAGTAAAGTTCTATGGAGGAAGATTTCTGTAGGACTGTGATGGAAGCCTAATAGGGGAAGGCAGTAAGAACATATTGTGGTAAAATATAGTTTGGGAAGACAGAATGAGACAGGAGAAGTGGTAAATACCTGGTTTTCAAACTTCAGTGGAGACAGAGAAAAGAAATCGAGTATCAACAGAAATAATAAAGAAAATCTCAGAGACAATGGAATATAAAAACAAAATAGATGAGAGCAGAGAGACAATGTACAAGAGACCAACTACTCACTTGAGAAGGGAGATACAAAACCTGAAGAAATAGTGGAAAAAGAAAAGTCTGATAATACAGTAGACATAAAAAGAAAAGAACAAGATGACTTACATTATAAGGAAATACAGAGTGTTGCTTTGGATGAAGAGACAGTGAACAGTAGGGGAAAAGAAACTGAAAATGAAAATGGTAGGATATAACCTTTGAAATGGAAAGTGAGATATAAAAGAGAAATGGAGAAACCAATTTAACCTTTGAAATGGGAGGTGAGTCATAAATAAAGGAAAAAGGAATTTAATTCTGACAACTAATGTAGAAAAAACAATAAAGAAAATGAAGGGGAGATGAATCTGCTGGATTGGATGGTGATCTTGTTAGATTATTTCAGTGTATGGATGAAAAAGGAGTAGCAGAAATGACAACTTTGTGAAATGCAATACACAAAAGAGGTACATAGACACAAGATTTTGTCGAGACAATGATAGTTCCAGTCTCCAAAAAATTGGGTACCAAGAAATGAGCAAAATACAACCAGTAAGTATAATCCTCTTGATGCCAAAATTATGGTAAGGATTGTTATCAAATGAAAGTGATACAAGAGATGACAAAAAAGGGGTGCCATTCCAGGCACCAGAATGTAGTAAATTCATTCTATTTATATGCACAATTGATATGCAAGTTAAACAATGCTTGAAACATGGAACATCTATGCTTATTCAACATCATTAATACAGATATAAATATCAGATTTGATTGGGCAGAGATATGACTCAGTGATTGGGCAAGCAGGAGGGGCAGTGGACTGTCTCATCATTAAACAGAGTCAGTTTGGTCGTGAAGACATATGCAACAGATGCGAGATCAGTATGATGCACTGAATATCTTGTCGTTGTGCCACATCAAATTGACAGACAACATCTTCTTCCATGTTCTGCAGTTTGGAGGTGTCAGCTTGGGGTGACTTAACAATGTATTCAATTTTCCATGTCTACTGACTTTTTGTCCTTAATCACTCTCAGGAAGTGCTTTTAGTGGTGACTGTGCTCACATTCACAGTTATTACTTTCTGCAGTAATTGTCTCATGGAAGTGTGTAACATCTTGAGGCAGAGGACAGGCATGGAAAATGCAATGTGCAGTCAGATACTTAAAGGCTCAAGCACTGGATCCCAAGGATTTGTCCATTCAACAGGGAATGAAAATGAATACGTTACAGAGGAAGACAAACACTGAAATTGGAGTAGGGATCTGCTCAAAGTACAGAGACTGAGTTGAAATAGGGTGATATGCCTCCAGAAGGCAAATCCATTGGCTGCCTGAATGTCGTCTTTATCTCTCACTGGCTGATCAACTGGATCTCTTGGAATAAATGATCTCTTTCTTGCTCACATTGCTCAAAGACTGCCTGAATTTTCTGTTGTGTTGACAATGTCATTGGTGGGCCAGAATTGCTATTCCACCTAATGACTGACTAGTGGTTTGTGACCACACCACCTAGTCTTAATGCAGGGTGAAAAATTCCAAGCTTGTGGTGTTTGGCATGTGACTTGGGAACTTCTGTCTTTTTCTCACAGTATCTAAGTTGTGACAGTTCCAAGTGCTTGCTTCAATCTTTCTAATGGATTATTGATGGGTTTCATTACTTTCCTGATTTGTCAAAGAAGCAGCCACACAACAACAAACCCAGTTGTTTGTAACAGGAAGAGCTGTGCTTCATTTCAAGTGTCTGCACATATCCATGACTTCACAGCATCCCAAGTGAGCTGAACACTTCAGAAGACATCCCTGTATGGAATATGGGAATGTCTCGCACAACAGTTGCAGCTTAAAATTCCCCTCTTTCCTCAGCACATGGTGACAAACTATTACATGATACTGACTCACAAATTATTACATATAATGGAAGATAAGAGTGGGGAGAAGAAGTCTGATTTCAAGAAAGGAGGAATATATGGGATGCAGCCTGCCCAGATAGCCACACATTCTAATGTGCTGGTTCCCGAACGAGAAGGCGTGCTGGTCCCTGGCACAAATCTGCCCGGTGGATTAGTCCAAGGTCTTGTGTGCTGGCCATCCTGTGGATGGTTTTTAAGGTGGTTTTCCTTCTGCCTTGGTGAATGCAGGCTGTTTTCACTTATTCTGCCTCAGTTACACTATGTCAGCAATTGCTGCACAAATACTGTCTCCACATAAGCGTACACCAGTCATTATTCTACCACACAAACATTTGGGGTTACATTCATCTGGTATGAGACCTTTCCAGGGGGTGTCCATTGAGGTTTGAACCGCACAATAACCCTAGGTTTGGTGTGGGGCAGCGGAGAGGTGGGAGGACGGCTGTGGCCCATTGTGGGGTTGTGTACTACTGAGGGCTATGGCAGGATGAAGACTCTCCATCATTTCTAGGTGCCCAGTTCAGTACACTATACACGTACCTCATAATAATTGCTTTCTTTCCTAATGTAATCAGTGTCTTACTAGTTCCCCCAAAAACTGGAAGCAATGAACTGTCTAGAAACTGACTGAGAAAACGTTGCTTCAAATCTTCCTCAAACTTAATATGAAACATGATTCTGTTCTTCATAAACAATTTTTGCATTTATCAAAAATAACAGGAAACTCTTGTCTTTCATCATGATGAATGTTCTGTTGAGTACAAAATGACATCAACATTTTTACCCTTCTCTCATACTTGAAGCAAACTTTTAAGTCTTGTAGATTGTTGATGTCAAAGGTAAGTGGAATAGGTTTGATTGTGAAGTGCAATGAACATCTCAGTGGTTCCTCATCCTTCATGGGTCAGACCCATTGAGAGAAGAAAGGGAGTATCTACCCACTGCAGCTGGACACGACTATCTCCTCCCTCTCCAATTGTCTACTCCTCTCCAATTGTCTACTCCGCAGGCAATTTGACACCAGCTGTGACTCTTAGGTAACTGCAGACAGAGGTTACAAAAACCTGGACTGACCTTTCAAGGTCAAGGCCACCATTTGATTCTCAGCATAACAATATTAATCAGCCTACCCACAGACTTCTTTCTGTTACATTTCTTGAATGATCTCCTTACTACTTTTATTCCCATGAAAACAGGAAGCATCCTCATCATTTAACCAATATTTTGTGTAGTTAATATGAACATAAGACTTTACTCATGCATACTTCAAAATTTTGATTCAGTCCCCTTTTCAGTGAGTATCACACCTTTTAGGTAACAACTTTTCACTTTAATCAGCACTGCATTTTGCTGCTTTCTAATCTATACTGGTGCTCATGGCCAATAAGGTAGTATTATTTCAACCCATAATGGGAAGTAATTTTGTAGTTCACCAGCTCTTATGGTAGATTAGTCCATCAGTCATGAGAAATTTCTTTCATTTATCATTGACAAGACTACTAAACAAAATAACAGTACCATAGATCCTCCTATAACTGTCTGGGTAAGTCAGTTCAGAGGTCGCAGACAGACAACAGCATACCACCTCCAACAGGACCTGCATAGTAAAGCCCTGTGTGGTTCAAAACAGTCTTCAGATTGGTGACTACTTTACTTTTTAAATAAGATGCATTTTATCACAAGATGGATGATTGTACCTTCACCTCAGCAGAGTCGCAAGTACACTGCCATATCACATCAAAACATTCACTTACCATATTTCCTTTTACATATACTAAGACCTTTAGTACAATTCTTTAAACTGCTAACTTCCAAGAATATTCATTGCTTGAAAATTGCTGTAAAACTTATCTTAGTAACATAAATATTATTTTGAAAACACATAATGCATCTGTAATGAAAAAGTACTCAACATGCTACAACATAATGGAAAACAGCTAGAAAGTAGAAAAGAAGAATTGTTCTATCCAGCTCATGTGTGCTCAGTCACCCAACTGTGAAGCTCTCAAAACCAAAGATATTTGCTACACCATCAAATGAATGTACCTCTTCAGACAACATAGTGGCAGAAGAAGAATGGAGTAGTGTAACCTATAAGTCTGAAAATGTTACATTCCATTATGTTGTTTATGGTGATGACAGCTTCATGATATCCACAGTCCAGATGGATGCAAGTGAAATGTGTGATAAATTTGTGAAGGAAGACTGTGGAGTAGGAGCTGGTGGATGATGAAGATGATGAAGAAGAAGAATCCGTTGCACAAAGTTCTGTTGTGCAAGAAAATGATATCATTAGTAATTTCTTTTCCTATTTTAATGAAGCTGAATCACCAAATGGAATGACAACTTCTTTCACGACTATATCTTGGAAGGAAATCCACATTTGAGGGGCATTTGGATGTGACAGTGGCCCAATGTTGGACTGCAAGGAAGTATGAGAGTGGCACACTTAGCCTTAATGTTCCGGTTGAGCATATCTGACCATCAAACTGGAGAATTGCTATGTTGTACATGAAACACATTGTACCCATACATGAAACACATTGTAACCCATCCACATTTGCACCTGCAATCCTAGGACAAATAAGGGATTCCCTGCAATATTATGTCACCCTGCACCACTGGTCAGAAGCTAGCAGCAGCTGGTCTACGGAATTACTCTTCCATGTGTAGGTTGCTGTTAACATCATTACACAAATGGCTGTATTTGGATTGGTTTAGTGGCAGAAAAGCATGGACTGCTAGTAATGGTGTTGAATTCCATTCAGCAATGAATCGTGATTCTACACTACTCTGTATGATCATTGTCAGCGTTTATGGCAGTGACTGAGGGAGTCATTCCAACTTTACAATGCTTTGGAGAGGCTCAGCAGTGTCACTCCTACTGCTGTGTTGTGAAGAACCATTATGTATGACTTAAGGTCACAACTGGTAGTGATTAAGAGAACTAAGATGGCAGGACACAGATCTAATGCATACCCCTGTGTTACTTGTTATGTGACTGTAACTTGATGCCATTTCTAATCGAGATGATGCTATCCGCAAATGGCACATGTATCTATGAACTGTCTGCATGATGTTTAAGTACTCACATGGCTGCCAAGATCCTCAGATCTGTCACCAGTAGAATTTATGAGTGGATATTATCTCCATCCCAGTGCCAGTATGAAGGTGCAATGGCTTTATGACACTAAAGTAGTACATGCATGCAGGTCAGAGTGGTCTAACATCATAATAATAAATGGGCTCAGACTGTCAATTTCATATATATATATATATATATATATATATATATATATATATATATATATATATATATATATATATATATATAAAAAACAGAAAGAAACTTCCACATGGGAAAAATATATTAAAAACAAAGATTCCAAGACTTACCAAGCGGGAAAGCGCCGGCAGACAGGCACATGAACAAAACACACAAACACACACACAGAATTACTAGCTTTCGCAACCGATGGTTGCTTCTTCAGGAAGGAGAGGGAAAGATGAAAGGATGTGGGTTTTAAGGGAGAGGGTAAGGAGTCATTCCAATCCCGGGAGCGGAAAGACTTCCCTTAGGGGAAAAAAAGGACAGGTGTACACTCGCGCACACACACACACACACATATCCATCCGCACATACACAGACACAAGCAGACATATTTAAAGGCCTTTAAATATGTCTGCTTGTGTCTGTGTATGTGCGGATGGATATGTGTGTGTGTGTGTGCGCGAGTGTACACCTGTCCTTTTTTTCCCCTAAGGGAAGTCTTTCCGCTCCCGGGATTGGAATGACTCCTTACCCTCTCCCTTAAAACCCACATCCTTTCATCTTTCCCTCTCCTTCCTGAAGAAGCAACCATCGGTTGCGAAAGCTAGTAATTCTGTGTGTGTGTTTGTGTGTTTTGTTCATGTGCCTGTCTGCCGGCGCTTTCCCGCTTGGTAAGTCTTGGAATCTTTGTTTTTAATATATATATATATATATATATATATATATATATATATATATAAAGAAACTTCCACATGTAAAAAATATATTAAAAACAAAGATTCCAAGACTTACCAAGCGGGAAAGCGCCGGTAGACAGGCACAATAAAATAACACACAAACACACACACACACACACACAAAATTTCAAGCTTTCGCAACCGGCGGCTGCTTCGTCAGGAAAGAGGGAAGGAAAAGGAAAGATGAAAGAATGTGGGTTTTAAGGGAGAGGGTAAGGAGTCATTCCAATCCCGGGAGTGGAAAGACTTACCTTAAGGGGAAAAAAGGACAGGTATACACTCGCACACACACACATATCCATCCGCACGTACACAGACACAAGCAGACATTTCTTTGCCTTTACAAATGTCTGCTTGTTTGTGTTGGGAGTGGGTGAAATTTTTGCATACTGTCAGTAATACTACTTCTGTTTTTGCTAGTTTGATATTCAGTGTTTGGAGTGCCACAACACAGTACATGATGGATCACATTACATGATCCTCTTCCATGTTTTAGTGTTGTTTTAAATATTTGCAAAAAACAAAAAGCTCCCATTTTCATCAACAGTGGCTACCTAGCTCTAGCTGTGATATGTGAAGTGACTGGCATCTGTCTGCCTTATCATTAATGTATTGAATGATGTATATCTATTCAGACATCTGTATAAATAGTTTAAGAAGTTTGGGTGATTTATTAATAAATTATAAGTCTTCTTCATCTTCTCCTCCTCCTCCTCCTCCTCCTCCTCCTCTTCTTCTTCCTGCTCCTCCTTAGACAATCACTCTTTGCCCTATTACTTCTGTTTCATCTGTGTAGCATTGCAGTCTATCTAGTTAACATGCTCTTTGTTCCTTTACCTCTCTTTTTTAACTGTTCTGATGTGTTTCATGTGTTTTTAATTTGTTTCAAAAATATTCTGTTCACGTTTGCAACAGCTATCCAGTGGTACATTACTTGCACCTCTTTTGCCCATTTTAGCAGGATTTCCATTGTGATCTTTCTTCCATTAATCCAATATTTTGTCCTCTGTATCTGAAGTCTTAGTAAGCAGTAATCTTAACCTCTAATGCACTTCTCCAGCATTCAGAATTTCATATTGTAGTCGAGCATTGAATTTTCTTTTTATAATGCCATTCAGACTGCAAAGGATGACTACTATGAACGGGTTGGCAGGGGTGTCTACTAAGCAGACTCCCTTCATTACACTTATCCATCCTCTATTAGAATACTGCTGCGCAGTGTGAGATCCTTACCAGGTAGAACTAACGGAGTACACCGAAAAAGTTCTAAGAAGGGCAGCACGTTTTGTATTATCATGAAATATGGAAGAGAGTTCACTGAAATGATACTGGATTTGGGCTGACACCATTAAAAGAAAGGCGTTTTTCATTGTGATGGAATCTTCTCACAAAATGCCGATCACCAACTTTCTCCTCCGAATGCAAAAATATTTTGTTGACTGTGACCTACATAGGGAGAAATGATCACCATAATAAAATAAGGGAAATCAGAGATCTTATTGAAGAATATAGATCTTATTTCTTTCTGCACACTGTATGAGATTGGAATAATAGAGAATTGTGAAGGTGGATGAGATAGGAATAATAGAGAATTGTGAAGATGGTTCGATGAAACCTCTGCCAGGCACTTAAATGTGATTTGCAGAGTATCCATGTAGATGTAGATGTAGATATAAATGGGTGAAAGGGGCATTGTTTTGTCAACGGCAGGTGTCCATAAAGCAAAAGAAAAGAAAAATCAAAGGAAACAACGAAGATTATGAAGAAAACAAATTAGAAATTTTCATAGAAGGTAGATAGCACATTTTATCAGTTACAGTGGCAAATAATACAATAATTAAAAGGGAGAGTTGTTTATGTTTGTGTATTCAAGGGAGTAATGAGAAATACTGATAGTGAACAATGAAAATCATAAATTAATGCCAGGTGAAGTGTACAAAGTCATTCAGGGTATGAAAACAAGAAAGATGGTGTTATTTTAGACTTGAAAGATAAATTATACAACCAAAATTATTGAATATTTGTGAAAAAAGATGATTTCTCAAACACGGAACAATGCCGTTGCTATTTTATTTGCAACAATGGAGACACAAATGAAAAACAAGCTATGGACCTATTGCCCCACTTTCCATAATGTACAAGATATTCAGAATAATTACCACCAGCTGGTGAGAAAATAACTTGCGTTTGAAGTGGATCTAGTGCAATGAGACATACACATGTCATGAATGATGTTATAGAAGACATTAATATGCACAAATCTCTACATTTTGAGAAAGCCTTTGAGTCTTTTTCATCAAATTCTTTACCAATAACTCCCTAGAAACAAGGCATTGATTCACCTTAGGCAAGGGTGCCCATACAGTAGTCTGGAAGATAAATGACGACTTGTAAGTAGCCATAAAACTCTTCCAGTTCCAACCCTTTTAAAAAAACTGCTGTAATACGGACTTTTAATTCATTTTGTTGAAAGAAAATACCTGAGTGCAATATATTTCTTCCTTTCCCTGTGAGCTACAAGGTGAAGGGGGGAGGGCAGCCCCCCTTGCCAATGAGTATGGGTGCCCTTGAACTTAGATTAACATTCTGGAGAATATATACTTCACTGTTACAGTTTCCAGAAGACTTCATCAGACTAATGAGAAACACCAACAGTGAAATGGGGTTCATGAAAAGAGTTTTCATTTCCCAAAAACTATTCTCAGTAGCTGTAGGGGAAGATTTTAGATCCTGAAAAAATGATAAATGAGTGTGTGTTAATGGATCATATATGAAAAATCTTCATGTTTCCCTCTATTGAAAGAAAAATTCAGCAGTTTCTGGAAGAATGTTATAGGACAAGTTTGAAAGAAGTCCTGAAAACCACTTATAATAAGATTAAAAAGAGATACAGGGTGGTCATAAACAGTATGAAAACCTCATAAGAGTCTTGCAGGATAAGTTATAGAGAGAAATAATTGTTAAGAAAAAATTCAACATGTTGTACTGTTTCATAATTAATCAGTGTTGAAGCTAACAAATAAACCCCTCATGTGTGCAAATTCAAGCAGCCTGCCAGAGACCATGTCACAAAATATGTTTTTCATTTGGCTTCCTGAAACTTAACAAGAGAGAAATACAAAAATTGAAACATGAGACAGTAGAAAGGATTGAACCTGAGTCAAAGGCAGAGCAACTTTGTTTGCTATCATCAGTGGATTGCTCAGTTATCAATGGAAAAATAAAATTAAAAATAACTGGAAAATGTGGGGAACCAAACAAATTGATCATGCGAATAACTGGAGTGGCAGATCTAATTATCAACATATTGAATATTCAATGGAGGTGGGTAGGTCATGCAGTTAGGTGAATGGGCAATTAATGGACCACAGAAGTTTTTTTCTGGATTCCAGAAGACAAGGAAGGACTGAAACAAAGACCTAATGACATTTAAACAATCTACAAGAGCAATATGGATGCATATATCTGAAAAGGAGGAGGACGTTATCCAGCAGTAGACAAGTGGCTGATGATGTGATGATGATGGTGAATACCATTTAGTATGTGTTGCACTATTATAAATAAATTGTTAGAAATCTGAATCTGTGGTTCACAGTAAAAACACATACACTGCCATCAAGGTAATCATGAGCAAAAGTGGCGTGGTTCATAAAACATACTTACACTCCAAGAAGATGACAGGATTAGCAATCAAATATTTACTTGAAAATCATAGTTAGCAAAATTTTAAACCAAGCTGCTGTGTTTTCAGATACCATGACACCACTTAACGACTTCATTTCTGTCAGAGTCAGTTTTCAAAATTCAGACGATGTGCAGTACTCACTAGTATTTTTGTCAGTGGTAATTAATGAAAGCTAATTAATTATTCTGGAAATGATATTAGTTTATTCGAATTCACAGAGTATAATGTTCTTTATATGGATGTATTTGTTTTCTGAAAACACAAATCTGCAAAGCACTTGAAGTCTGCAAGAGAAAAGTGTAGGTCATTGGTGAATAGGAATGAAATGCAATGTCTGTCAAAAAAAACTGAAGCACCCAGAAGGGAGGAGGGAACAAAATGAAACGCTACAGGTTAAAAGAGAATGTGATGTTATTTCAGTAATAACAGAATTGATTCACATTTTCAAAGAAATTGACAGTATAAGACCACCTACTATAAGGCATTGATCTCACTCTGACCTGGATGCATGGAATAATTCAATTGAAAAGGGTGTCATAAAGGCATTACATATCCTATGTGCTGGCACTGCAACAAAATGGTTATCCAAGATGGTCTCTTACATGTTCTATCGATGACGGGGATCTTGCTTGCCACAGGGGTGCTTAAACACCAGGCAGACAGTTCATAGCTACATGTACCATATGTGGATTGTCTCTTTGAAAAATGGCACCATGATTCTGTCGCACAATGGTGTGTAGGATATTTGTGACCTGCCATCTTAGTTCCATTAATCACTACCAGCTGTGACCTTAAGTCATACCCAACAGCTTCCCACAACACAGCGCCAGGAGTAACACTGCTGTTCCTCTCTAAAGTGTTGGAAGAGTAGAATGACACTCTATGTCATTGCCATAAATGCCAACATCGATCATCCACAGCATTGCAGAACCACGGTTCATTTCTGAACACAATGCAACATCATTCATACATAGTCCTTGCTTCCCAATCACTGCATCAATCTAAATGCAGCCATTTGTGTTACGATGTTAACAGCAGTCTATGCATGGGAGGGTAATTCTGAAATCCAGCTACTGCTAGTCTCTGACCAGTGGTGTGGGATGACATATAATGTTGCAAAGGGTTCATTACTTATCCTTAGATTGCAGGAGCAGTTGTGGATCGGTTACGATGTGCTTGGTGCACTGTACAGCAGTAGTCTCTTGTGATGGTCAGATGTGATTGACCAGAACATCAAGTACAAGTGTGCCAACCCTCATATTCCCATACAGTCCAATGTTGGACCACTGTCACATCCAAATGCTCTGCAAATGTGGATGTTGCAGAATTTGACTAACTGGTTAAATGTAGACCCACAATGAGGCCCCTTTCAATCTCTGTGCTGATAATGCTCGGTGTGCAGCAGCTCCATGTCCTTCACAGTGTTGATTCAGCGCCTGATGCTGTTTGCGTCCCTTTCATATCCTACCATATGTGGTAACAACAACAAACATGGGCAACACTAATACATACTGGAGGTCATTCTATGTGGAGAATAGTAGCTCCATTTGTTTATAAACCTGGCAATGTTGTGAATGAGCATGAAGCTCCATTGACATCAGACAATATGTTTTATGTTTCACTTTTTCTGTCAGGCAGTGTAGTTATATTAAGTATACAGTAGAAAGATCCATTTTATTATGGGTGAGGCATTGAGAGTTAAGCAGAAAGTAGAAAATACACTGAAAGGTGTACTCCGACCATTTCATTAATAGAACAGCTGATGAAATTCTTAATAGCTTGATGTGTGGTACTTTCAACAAACAGATTCATCTATGCAAATAAATTAATAATACATTTGCTTTCATTAATTATCACTGAGAAAACTACAGTGAGTGTTTCATACCCTTGGCTTTTATCTGATGATTCCAAGGCAAAAAAAATCATTTGAAGAATAGCAAAATTACTGTTGCCATGGCATCTCAAAGTCAGTAACTTGATTTAATAAGCTGCTAACTATGAAGTTCACAGAATAATACATTTTCTTCCATTAATCATCACTGGAAAACTACAGTAAGTGTTGCACACCAATGGAATTTTGTCTGCTGACCACAAGGGAAACAGACTTATTAAAGCATAGAAAGATCACTGTTGCCATGATATCTATAAGGTCAGTAACTTGATTTAATGAGTTGCTAGCTATGAATTTCAGATAAATATCTTTGTTTTAATCCTCGTTATTGTGACAAATATTATCATACCTTAGTACCATAGATTTTATAACCTGAGAAGTTCATGACAGGCCTCTTTATAGACCAGCTGATCTGGATGGAGAACTTTATAAACAATCCTTTCAATAACAAAGACATAGAGCAACATGGACATAATGTTACTCAATACTTACCAGTCTTGTTTTTCCTGAGGTGAATAAGGACTTTTCCATTAGAATGATAGCAGGTTATTGTCATGATCATAAACCCAAACTCAACTTTTGTCACTACTGACAACATGAACGTTAATTTTGGATTGTCTTGAAGCAGTGGTTTAAGTTTCCTCCTGACTTCGAGGCAATGTTGCCCCTGATCACCTTGAAATAATCATGGCACAATTTTTGCTGTGGCCTTTGTCATGTTCAATTCCTCTAAAAGTTTACGTTCACATGCACCATAACTTATTTCCAAGGTGTTGCAGAGATCATTAATGGTTTGGGTATGACCTTGTACTATTAGGTCCTCCACTTTCTGAATGTTTTCTGTTGTAATGTCAGCTGATGGCTGACTAGAACAGTCAGCCTCACAAGATCCATGTTTGCACATTTTCAAACACTTACACCAATGTAAATCCATGAATGACCTAAAACATTGTCTCCAAAAGCTTTGGTGCATTTCTGCAGCAGATTTTCAAAGTTGAAATCAAAACCGTATAGAAAAGCTGCTCTTTAATCTCATCCACCATAAATGAACAGCTAACCAGAGTACTTGGTAACTAGCACCAATCATTCAAGAAGGGGATACAGAGATACTCTAAGTGTTATTCAGTTTATGTGCTAATATTTAGGAACTGAGGGCCATAGCAGTTGAGTCCCATAAGATTTCACACACATTTTTTGTTACTATTTGCATGCAAAATTCAAATTTCAGCAGCTTTTGAATAGTACTTAATATTATTCATGAAACCATTGTTTTCAAAAACTGTAACACTTGAAAACAATATAATTAGGATAACTAAAATCACTACAATGAATATTCAAAGAATGACACAAAAATCAATATGAAAACATGTATACAGGAGAATTATCATAAGTAACTCTGCTGTGTTCATGCAATGATGCTTAGTATTTGGTAAATTCTTGTGACTCTCACCTTATCCCACTGAACAAAATTGAAGCCTGACACATATATGGTGATTATACAAATGGTTGGTTTTTATTAGTATTTTTCACCAAGAGAAATTCATCCAAAGTTAATGAAGGTTTCTAAAAAGCCTGTTCCATTTTTAACCATTATATATAATTGTCTTGAAGATGATCAAAATGATAGACACCCCAAGTCCTCAACTACAGCTGAAAACACCAAGAAATATTTTGATCATTTACTAGACAATGAGCAATTAAAGGCGTATGATGTAATTTGTTCAAATGATATATGGAAATAAATATATATCTAAGGAGTAAAGGTGACAATTCACTGAATAGTTGAGACACTGTGTCAGCATCAGGCACCTAAAAAAGGCTGGGAGTGTAGTTATCTTTTGAATGATTATTTCTTCATGACTATGGAATTCACATATAACTGACATTCTAGGATTGTCTGAAGAAAGAATATATTACATTTTACTTGAAAAAGTAGTGTTTTGTGGTATTCATCAGTCCAAAGAATTGTTTGATGGAGCGCTCCGTGACTGTAATGTGCAAATATCTTCAGACCTCCATAAACACTGCGTCCTTCAACAATAATTTGGTGCTGCTTACTGTACTGAAGCTTTGGTTTCATTCTAAAAATTTTATCTCCTACACTTCCTTCAGTTATCATACTAACTATTGTCTGTCACTTCAGGAATGTGTCCTATCAATCTATTCTCAAGTTGTATTACAAATCTGTTTTTCACCAATATGATTTAGTATCTGACTAATTACTTGATCTACCCACCTGGTCTTTAGCATTCCTCTGTAGCACCATATTTCAAAAGCTTCTATTTTCTTCTTGCCTATACTGTTTATTGGCCACATTTAACTTCCATACAAGCATAACCTACAAACCAATACATTCAGAAAAGACTTCTGAACATCAATAATGATAATAGTGGATGTAAAAACAAAGATTCCAAGACTTACCAAGCGGGAAAGCGCTGGCAGACAGGCACATGAACAAAACACACACACAGAATTACTCTGTGTGTGTGTTTGTGTGTTTTGTTCATGTGCCTGTCTGCCGGCGCTTTCCCGCTTGGTAAGTCTTGGAATCTTTGTTTTTAATATATTTTTCCCATGTGGAAGTTTCTTTCTATTTTATTTACATCATCATTAATAGTGGATGTAGATAGACTAAGCATCTATGGTCATCAATCTTTTATCAGTTCCCGGGACAGAGTCTGTGTACACCATCTGTATGTGTAAATCTCAATTGCATGTGTGAGATCATTTTCTAAATGTTTACGTAACATGTTTTTGAGATGGGATGTGGGCACCAGCCCAGTGTTTACCTAATGGAATGTGGGAAACTGCCTAAAAACCACATCCAGACTGACCACCTCACCAGCCACTGTTGTTATCTGCGAAAAAGATCAATCTGGATCGGGCTCACGTCCCTGTGTCCCAGAAGGAGCATGTAATTATGCTCATCTATCTAAGCAGGTTCCTAACACTGAAGTTTATGGTAGATGTTGAAATATTTCTCTTTTTCATAAATATTTTGCCTGACTATTGGCAGTCTGTATTTTATGTCCTGTTTTCTTTGGCATCATCACTTATTTTGCTCAAATAAAAAAAACCTCATGTGCTGCCTTTAGTGTCTCATTTCATAACCTAACAGCCCCAACATTGCCTGACTCATTCTATTAATCTCCATTAACCTTGTTTTACTTTTTCGTGTGTTCATTGCACCGACTGAATAGCATTGGGGATGGGCTGCAATCTTGTCTCAATCCTTCTCAATCATAGCCCTTTTTTCATGTTTGTCAACTTTTGTAATTGCAGTCTGCTTTGTGAACATGTCATAGGCAATTTTTGTGGCCTGTGTTTTATCCCTGATAATTTCAGAATTTCAAAGAGTATATTCCAGCCAACATTGTCAAAAATATTTTATAAATCTACAATAGCTGTAAATATGAATTTGTCTGTCTTCAGCTTCTTTACTAAGATAAATCATAGGATCAGTATTGCCTTACCTATTCCTACATATCTCAAACTGATAGATAAGTCAGATTAGTATTTTGCAAACATGACTTCACTAAACACACATCTATCAGCATATGCTTTCTTTCATATTAGACTTGTTCCATCCTTTTTCAAGTCTAAGGATGTTTTGTATGCCTCATACATCATGCATACTAAGTGTAACAGTTTTCTCACAATAGATCCTCCAAAGACCTCATAATTCTGAGGGAATGTCATCTACTCCTGGTGCCTTTCCCCACTTTCAAATTCCAATCTGCCGTCACAGTAAAATTTTGGTATCTTGTGATGTACTGAATATTTTTTTCTCATCATATATTTTTTTCAGACTATATCTCATCTTCAGAAGCTGTACCTATTTATACTTTTACTATTGCTGAATATTGTGGTTTTCTGTCTTGTAGGCTGTGGTGGTCGTCTCAGTATTGGCTGTGATGGTCTGTTCACTATGCTGATCACAGCAGTTCACTTGCATTCCTGATTTCTCATTCATTCTTAGACCTTCTGCATTGCCCCTGTATGATTTTCTGGTTATAACCTGATACTCACCTGACCAAAAATCCAATTCTTCTGATCATTGAATTTCACTAATTCCCACTATATTTAACTTCAACCTATCTATTTCCCTTTTTCAGCTACTTCTGTAAAATGTAAACAACTATGACTTTAGTGCTAATTTACTCAATCTCATTGATATAAAAACTAATTCCATATTACTTTATATATGCAAATTAGGAGGAAAATGGCTATTTTGAAAGGAGCAAGGTGGGACCAGTGCTTCTTTTCTTATACTGGTGCATGATGGCAGGTTTAACAGTGGTGATAATTGCCAGAATAGAAACCTGTGGGTAGGGATAAGGATTTGGGAATGTCATGTGGTTTGACTAGGATGTTGCAGATGGTGGAGAGGTGACAGCAGTGTCAGAGGATGGTGTGAGGAGGATACCAGGTAGAGAGAGAATTTCATTTCAGGGTTTCATTTTAAAAAATTGTAGTCTTGGCAGAGTACTGTATAGAGTTCTGAATGACAAGGGATGTGCTTCTAAATTTTTTGGCTGTGAGAACTGTATTAGGCAGAGGGTAGGGAAGGGCAGGGCAGGGATGGGATTGGTTGGGGGGGGGGGGGGGGGGGAGGATAGGGTAGGGTAGAGTAGAGTAGAGTAGAGAATGATACTGCTATGAAGTCTTATTTGCGAATAGGATCTGAGTAGTAGTCGTGTGGGAGGAAAACCTGAGAGAGGTTGTTGGTGTGGGTGTTGAGGCATTGAATGGTGGAGGAGATACATTTGCTGTGGTTGTGTGGATTGTAAGGAAGGGGGCATCTAATATGAAAGGAGTGTCAGATGTCACAGTTCAGGTATTAAATTCAGTGGAGACTTTGATATCAGTTACTGTGGGATAGCCATGATGGTTGTTTTTGTGTATTTTAAGAAGTAAGCGGGAAGTGGGAGTGTATGGATCAGGAGAGGTCTGGAGTTTTCAGGATTTTTTGCATCCCAGTCCTAATGGAAAGGATGACATCTTTAGTAACAAAGCCAGAGGGATATCTGCAGCTTTTGGACATTGAAGAATACAAACGATTTTACTGTGTGATATTTCAATGACTAACTCATCCAGATAACTTCTTCATGTGCTGTTAGCCATGTTATTATGTGTACTCATTGTCTGAATTCCAAACACTTAGGGTGGAGCCCACGCAGTGAATACATATAACAACACAGCTTAGAGGACCTGACAGATATTTCTGCATTGGTTGTTGAACTATACCAGACGACGAATACGCATAATAATGCAGCATATGGCACCTGAAGAAGACAGCTCTGTCAGTGGCTGAAATATTGCACAGCAAGATGGAATGAACACTGGACAATTCACCATTAACCAGCCACACTACAAATACCTGACAGATCACAATAATTTTTACTGCATATTTCCGCTGAATAAATACTTAGCTGTATTTCCCCACATGATTATCCTGTATGACAGTGGTGAGTGATAGTATGCAATTCTAACAAATAAAAATTATTTATAAGTACCATAAATAGAGATAAGTGGGAATTCTGTCTGCAAGTCAACACAATGAGAGAGATTTCAAAGTGAAAATCATGAAAAACTGAATTTTCAGTTAATTTATACGTGTGGTGGTGCCACCTGAGTGTATTATATATATATATGACAAGGAATTTTGCACTCAGTGTTTCATTTAATGATCACCCATTGATCTCTGTTTCTGGTACCTGTAATTCATTTTTATTTGTTGTCATGGGGTTCAGACCAAAGGCTGGTTTGATGCAGCTCTCCAAGGTAGTCTATCCTGTACAAGCTTCTGCATAACTATTATGACCTATGTCCATTTGAACATGCTTGCTGTCTTCAAACCTTGGTCTCCCTCTACAGCCCTCCTCCCCTTCCCTTGGCTGATTAAGGATAAAGATGTTAACTGTGAACATGCTGCATGCCTGTTCCATTGATCTCCTGGCTGTGTCTGATATGTAACCTGGATGGGGTGGTATATTACTCCTGGTAATATTTTACCCAGCAGGATACCACATTTTTAAACCATACAGTACAGCCGCAAGTCTTCAAATACCAACATACCATGGCATGTTGGTTAATATTACAAAACCAGATCAGTCAGTCACTTAAATGATTGCCATTGTAACTACTGGCAATGCTGTTACATCTCTTCAGAAACTATAAGCTAGTATGACATCTCCCATCCTACAGTGTGAATGTACCTACAATTCTCTTATCTATATCATTGATGCACACAAGCTACCCCACCTTGTCATGTTCTATGACTTGTGGGGGCAGGTATTAATTATGAGAAACTTTATACAAGGTTTATGTGGTATTTTCTGAATACTGACAAAAAAACTTACGTGAAACAAATTTTTCATCATGTTATGACCATTTTAAAAAGAATAAGTTTCTCAGTGTGGAAGAGATATTTGTCTGTAATTTCATTCCAGAGAAAAAGGAAATCAGAACAGTGCTAGGTCATTAGTTACCTTTCTCACCCTATTTGTTGGTATTTCATTTCCATCTCTTTTTCTATATGAAAAGAAAATGGAGGGTAGAAAACATTTTGAGTACACTAAAGACATTATACCAGAAATAGATTATGTTTTTCAGAAATTCCAAAATTACGCTTCAGGAGGGAATGTATCCACTGTGAAAATATTGGGCAATGCAGACTGATATAAATGGAAGCTACATTGACAAAAAGAGCATTTTTGCTTTAAAAAATGCCATCGTTGAATATCTGGCCAAGTATTTTCACTTTGTTCACATACTGTATTGTATTCAGTTTCTATTTTGAAAAAAAAAAAAAAAAACAGCAGTTAATTATCTCAATATTGTCATCTATATCATGTGAATGAAGGCAGAAGCCAATCTACTGCAATGTTGTTACAGTTATACATCAAATGGTCAAGAAGTGTTACATCTCTGTGTCAGTAAAGAATACTCCATTTTTATGCCATATGAATGTAAAACAAGTAATTTATTGTTTCAAAATTATCTTAATACTTTGTTGTAACACAAAGTGCACTTTACAAATGTTAGTGAAACTGAATGAAGCATGTTGCATATTTGAGGAGCAAAGTCCTGTAATTGATTCTTGTATTTGGCATGTACTGTTGATTGTTTGTAGGTTTTTTCAGTCAGGGTCAGTTTCCATAAAATTTTTCTGGCTTGCAAACTATGACTTATTGTAAAATGAAGCAACAGTTTTGTCACTACAGGTATTACAAGAGGTCTTCATCAGAATATACAATACTATTGGATCATTACCACTTGAACTCTATTATATTGACTCCTCTACTTTCATGTAACCACTTAAAGACAAGTATAATAAAAACATTTATAGCATTGGATGTTGTGAATTTTGAGGAGGGGAACTGAGATACTTTATTGATTGTAATTCTTGTGTAGATTCCATCTGTGTGAGTACTATGTCTCTAGTGGCCACATTATCCTCTGAACATTAAGCTGTAATCTTTCTTCTTTCCCAAGATGCCATCTAAATAAGGTTTTTGTACACTGAGAGCATTTTGGAATAAATCGAAAAAATGTCATGTAGTCCTCTAGGCTGAAGAAATTACATTTTTCTGTGCACTTGCAGTAGGTTAAATGCAGTCTTACACTTGCAGTAGGTTAAATGCAGTCTCTGTTTCTCATATTCTCTCACTTCATTTAGTTTCCTTTAAAAAGATTGTTAAATTTTTTTATTGGCTTCTAGCATACAAAATTTTTAGCTCTCACAAATAAATGTACTGACACAAGATTGTTGAAATAGTACTAATGGCTTATAGGACATTAGTCAAAAGCTTTTAAATGTATAACTTAAGATAATTTTTTGGATTTTAGTACACTGAAATTTGCTAAATGAACATTAATTCTAATGTGTATTCACTTAACCATGAATTGAAAACAAAATTCCAAAGAGATTAGAGGATAAAATAGAGAAAGATTAAAGTCAACAGAAATAAACCTATAATGAAAAATCCACTAAAACTAACAGGGCACATCAGAATACCGTAACTCCTACAGTTTGCTTTTTCTTTCATGGTAGGTAACAGTTGACAGTAGTGAATATTTTACAATTACCTTTAATTACCACTCAAAAGACAAGTTACACTTTTGTTAAACAAGACACTTTCACTCTGTTTGTGAATGTAACAGGAAAGGAAATGACTAGTACTGGTATGCCAACCAACATACAATGGCTTGTGGAAAATGTATGAGGACATGGACTGGATATTTTTAGAAAATTGTTGCGTCTGTGACCCAACATTAGGTAAACTTTTGTGTTTGTGTCTTATAGATGACCACCATATGTGAATTTCATGATGTTGATAAGTGAATGTAACAGAAGATCTATTAGTCATTTCAATGAGGTACTCTGTTTTAGGACAATCATTGTAATATTGTTAAGATTTGTATTGTTGATCTGTAAATTTCTAATCTGGGTGCACAGTCTCGAACAATGGCAGTAGCAATAGCTTGGTAAATTGTTGTGCTTATAAGTTTACATTTTTTTCTCAATTGTAACAGAAAAATCAATATGTAGACAATTCATTACCAATCAATAACTAATTATATCTAACACATCTTACCACAACATGGAGGTTCAGCTAGAACATCATTAAGTTTCATTCTATTATGTAAATATCCATTTTAGTCAGCTTATTTGCAAATTTTGAAATTGAAGTAAATTGCTTGGTAAAAATTGTGTATATCTCAAACTACTATTTGATGTAGGTTCTGCATATTTTTTATAAATTTTATTCTGCAAAGTAGCATGAAGATGTAGTGTTAGGAGAGTGTAGATAAAATCATTGAAGTAAATGCTGAGATTGTACTTGTATCCTGTGTGTGATGAATTTAAAAATATTTTTCTGGTCATAGTTAAGTCTCATTTTTATACTGTCTGTCATACCAATAATTTTTCATGCTTTTTCCAACTGATAATGTACTGTGCATGCTCCAGATCTCCTCATCTGTGATTCAGATTTGTACTTCTTTTATAGAATCTGCCACATAGTTTTTATGCAGGGGCGTGTTTGAAAACAATTTGACCAATATTTATTCAGAATATTGCTTGTTTCACAAATAAAGGTGTTTTAGATGTGCTTTCAGTTATTAAATGCTGAAAGTTAACTGAAAACAACTGTTATCCATCATTACATGGAGGCACTGAGGGCACTTTGCCTAAACATGGCGTAATCTCATGCATATTATAGGACCAAGATTTATATCCCAGGTCAACCACACTAATTTAGGTTCATTGTGGCCATTGGTGTAACGACAAGATGGCTCACAGTCATTTTCTTTATCTTTCATTATCTGAATTATCTAGTATCCATGCCCAACATCTATGTCCCGTAGCATGGCAGTTAAATTTAAAAAAAACAACATTTTCTCAATATCATACCTATAATGAACTCATACATCATCTGAATCATGATCAAATTTTACATAATAGGAGCATTTTTCTTATGGTAAAATATTGTCATACTTGCTTTTGTCCAAATATTGTGATTTTTAAAGTTTTCTGTACATGAAATAAACTCAGTGATTCTTTTGCATCACAGACATCTACAGCACACCTTTTGTAGTGCACCACATCTTCTTCATATGACTTAGGCATCATAATTCCCACAGTAGACAGTGACTGTACTGTTACAGCTGTTCACAGTAAATTTCTATTATTCTAAAATTAGCATTAAGCCATTAGACTATTAGTGAAAATAATCAGCAAAAAGGCCTTAAATCAAATATTACACAAAAAATCCCAAGGATATCTGTTAATAATAATGCATGGTTCAAACAATTTTTATTTTTCTCAATGTTCAAGTTAGGTCATTGTTATTCAGTAGCTATCTCAAGTAACTATATAACAATATTATGAAAAGGATCGTTACTAGTCACCACATAGCAGAGATGCTGAGTCAAAGATAGGTACAACAAAAAGACTATAACAAATAAATCTTTCAGCCAATAAGACCTGTGTCAAAAATAGACAAACACACACACACACACACACACACACACACACACACACACACGGCTGCAGTTTCAGTTGCCTGACAAAGGCCTTATTGGCTGAAAGCTTTATTTGTAAAATCTTTTTGTTGTGCCTATCTGTGACTCAGCATCTCTGTTGCATGGCAAGTAGCAACTTTCCTTTTTATAATATAGTTACATTCCATCCTGGATTTTCCGTTGTTTGATTCAAGTAACTATATGCATTTTAAATATTTGTGTAATTTTTGATGTCATTTCAGGCCAACGAGTAGAAACTCAGGGAGCAACAACATGAACAACAATGGTGGCCTTCAAGTAGGAATAGCTGATGATCAAGCCAAAGATTTTGATTTTGAGAAAACTGAGATGAAGTATGATTCTACAGGCATGTTTCATTGGGGTCCTGCCAAGAATTTAGAGGAATGTATTTTGGTAAGTATATCATTATATCATTACAACAAAAATTCAAGAAGGCTGTGGCTCCTCCTTCTGGCAGAAGGGTTGAAGGAGAAGGAGTGGCGGAGTTTAGGAAATAGGGAGTGTTATGGAAAAGTTGCACAGGGTCAGAATGGGATTACAAGTAAAGACTGATTGTTGTGTGTGTGTGTGTGTGTGTGTGTGTGTGTGGAGTAGGAAAAGGGGGGGTGATAGACTGGTCAGAAATAAAAGATATAGAAAACTAAAAGTAAGTTAATAAAGGAATAGTTACTGATAAAAAAATGATAAAACCAAAGAAATGAATGTAAATTAAGGCCAGGTGGGTGGCGAAACCAAAGACATGTTGCAACACAAGTTCCCACCTGCAGAGTTCTGGGAAAGTGTTGTCCAGGGGAAGAATCCAGATGACACATGTGGTGATGAAACAGGCACAAAGATTATGTCTATCATGTTGTAGAGCATAATCTGAAACAGGATATTGTGTGATGCCAATTTACACCCTCTGTCTATAGCCATCCATCTGTACTGATTGATAGCCTGGTGGTTGTCATACCAAAACAGAAGGCTGAATAATGTTTCACAGGTGGCTCTCCCTTAGATAGTATATGTTTTACCAGTTACAAAGTTAATATAGATTGTGGTACCAGTGTGCACTGAGCAACTCTTACAAATGGATAGCCACAGCAGTAGGAGCCATAGAGTAGACAAACGAGTACAGAAGGAGTGTAGCATCTGAACAGGATTTAGTGGAGATTCGGGGAGGGTGGGGGGGGAGGGGGGGGGGCTGGGAGCTATTCTAGGTGTGGTGGACAAAATGTCAAACAGATTGGGCCTCATTTCAGTGCATGATTTTAGGATATCATAGCTTTGTCAAAGAAGCTGATTAATACATTCGAGATCAGCATACTGCCAGATTACAAGAGCTGTACTCCTAATTTGTTTTATGGAGGGATCAGCACTACCAGGATCAAGAATGGGAATACACAGATTTCAGATGATCTAGGAAGCAGTTAGTGCCTTTAATATAGAAAAAGATTCTTTATATTATAGGTTTCATGTATTGATCAACTAAGGCAGATATATGATCAGTAAGTTCTTTCAAGCTAGCAACTAAGGGACAGTAGCTTTCAGGATTGTAGAAAGAAGGAGAAAGATGGGAGTGCATAATTTGTGTGGAGTAAGGAGTTCTATGGATTAATATGTTAGCATTTGTGTGATACCTGAAGTTGTAAGTGGGGACTGTATGTCACTTTGTGTTACAGTAGTGGGATCTTGATGGCAGATGCTGTACATGTAGGTGTCAGACAGCTGGCAGATACCCTCACTTACATACTCCCTTCAGTCAAGTATGAAAGTGGTAGATCCCTTGCTCATTGGGAGGATAATGGTGGAGTCATCAGTTTTTAGGGAATGAAGAGCCTTTAGTTCTGCTGAGGACAGCTTAGGGCCATATTGTAGAGTCCTGTCAAAGGGTTGTGAAGCAATGCTGGATGTTAGGAATTATTGGAAGGCATGTAAGGAGTGATTTGGAGGCTGTGGTGAGAGATCAAGCTGGGATTTTGATCGGAACCATTCAAGGTATGGTTCACTGTTAGATTTGGTGTTTGAAAGGTTTTAGAATTGAGTTGCAAAATTGTATTTCCAGTTGACATTACATCTGAAGGAAAGTAGATCCTTCATCGGCAGAGCATGGTTAAATGCAGTTTTACAGCTTAAGGCGAGAACGATGTATAATACAGACAATTCAGGAGGGAAGAGTGCCTTAGAGAAGAGGCTGAGAACTCTGTACTAATGTGAGTCATCCTTATGGTCACAAGTTACCATAGCTCTAGGAGGCAGTGGTGAAGGCTGGGTGATATTAAGAAAGTTGACCAGATTTGATTCTAGGTGCTGTATTTTGTACCTGGAGAGACATCTGGTGGAGTGGAAATTACCAGATGAGGCATACATATCACAGATTAGTAGGTTATATATTGATATGACTACCACCAAGTTAGCAGCTTCCACATTTCCGTAATTTTTATGTGTGTTTTCTTCTGCCACGGCTTAGTAGATAGATTTTTATTGACTATTTTCATTGATGTATTATTTCCTGTGACCATCATTCCTTCCTTATGTAACCTCATTGTCAATCTCTGATATAATGTATCTTGTTGAAACTTTCATCTGTTTTCAACCTTATGTGCTAGTTCACTCACTTAGTTATTTGTACCACCTGTACTAAACAACCCCTTGCCCCTTCATCTTTTCTCATACCGATTTCTGCGCAGTTAGAAGGATCGATTGTTATTTATGAACTTGCATATAACTCTGTGATTATGGTTCACTATCCACTACAGGGCCTTGACCTCGTCTTTTGCTGATTTGTTTGCAAATTTGACAGAACTTGTGTTTTCTTGACCTCTTACATTGCTTCTGCATGGTTCTTTCACATTTTTGTACTTTTTTTTCAAAAAGGGCACTGAGCAACTATTACTGCTATCTCCTGCATTATTTTATTTGTCAAACAAAGTAGATTTCATTTTCTCCAACAATGTTCTCTTTCTGTTTGTCCCATTTTTTAGCTTCTGTCTGTTCCCAGGTCCTTTCCATGAACTTTCCCAATCACAGATTATTGTTGTAATCTTTTCCTGTCATAATTTATTTCTATCACATGATCTACTTTTCTCACAAGAAATTCTTTCCCTCTCATTACCTCTTGTTAACCCTTGTCTGTTCTCAAGATTTCCATACATATTTTTCTACATTTTTCTGATCTCTATCCTTACTTCTTGTCCTTTTTCCTCCTACCCCCACCCCCACCCCCCATGCTGCTCTTTTGCCTCTTGCACCATTTGTAATACTTCAAACCCTCCTATTTTGGCATAATGAATCATATCACATATTATATTCAGTCCTTTTGAAAACATGCTTTAATGTGGTTGTACTTGGCAGTAGTCTGCAAAAGCTTAACATTGAAATTCCCTGTTTCTGGATGTAATCCTGCTCCACACCAGCCCCTTTTACAGTTTAAAATACAGCCATCTATTGCCCTTCGCCACCTTATCTATGATGCATATGACTCATCTGCCAGTTTCTACTCTACCAGACTTCTCGCCTCATACAAAGTCCTCCAGTTATCTCCCATCATGTTTCGTTGCATGGTATCATCCGCCAAGCCAACATCACACTGCAACAATAGGCCAGACGTCACCTCAAAAAGGTAACCCACTTTCTTCTAAACAACCTCAGTGGTGTGATCTATCCACTAAACAGCCACAACCATCTATCAACACTCCTCTCCTACAAACCGATCATGACCAACATTCTCAACATCCCCAGCCTTCACCACTGCCTCCTAGGCCAATTATAATTCATGATCCCAAGAACTAGTCAAAACATTACAGTGTTCTCAAACTCTCATTAAGACACTCTCCCCTCCTGAATGAGATAATTAATGAAAGGTCACACTTTCAACTCTAAACATGCATTTAAGCATGCTGCTTTGGTGAAGAACCTACTTTGCTTTGTGTGTAATTTCAAGTTGAAATATCACTTTGCAATTCAATCCTGAAACGTTTCCAACAGCAAACCTGACACTGAAACCATGCCTTGAACTATTCTGATAGCATTTCCAACTTCACCCACCACCCCTACCTCAAAATCACCTCTTACAACCCTTCCAGGAATTCCTAACATCTAGCATTGCTTCACAACCATATCTCAGGGCCCTACAACATGACCTTAACCTTTCCTCTGCAGATTCCAGGCTCATCATTCCCTAAAAACTTATGACTCATCATTCTCCTCTTGGTAAACGAGAATCTGTACAGTAATACTTTACTGATGGGAGTATGTAAGTGAGAGTGCCTTCAAGATCCCATCTCTGTAATACAAACTGACCTACAGTTTCTCCTTAAATCTCAGGCCCCTGACAACGACTTACACCTCAATCCATAGAATGTTTTATCCCACCAAAGCCACATGCTCCCAGCAGGTACCTTCTTCCTAAGATTTGCAAACCCAATCATCCTGGCCATACAATAGTTGCTGGCTTCACAGCATCCACTGAACATATATCTGCCTTAGTTGATCAATACCTGCAACTGATAGCACAAAGCTCCCCTCTTATATTAAAGAAACCACCCATTTCCTGCATAGTCTGAAACCTGTGCTTATCCCACTCACACTTCACACGTCTTGCTCATCACCATTGACACCACCTCCCTTTACAACAACATCCGCCACATAGATGGTCGGTCTGATGCTGAACATACATCAAGCAGCTGCCACATGATTCCAGACCTATGATGTCCTTCCTGCTCACCTTAAGCAACTTTATGCTTATGAACAGCTACTTTACCTTTGAGCTGCAGACATACAAACAGGTCAAGGCATGGCCATAGGAATCAGGATGGCTCCTTCCTATGCCAACCTTTTCATGGGTTGGGGGGGGTTCCTGAGATCCTTGAGGCATCAGCCCCGGGATTCGTTTTGATACATTGATGATATCTTTGCCATATGGAGTCATGGTGATGCTGATTCTTGGACACTCTAAATACATTCTCACAATTAAATTTCAAATGGTCTTTTTCCAAATCCCATCTCAGTTTACTTGATGTTGACCTCATCCTCACTGTGGGCCATCTGCACACTTCTGTCCATATTAAACCTACTAACAAATAACAGCACCTGGAATCTGACAGTTGTCATCCTTTCCATGTCAAATGTTCCCTACAATATCACCTTGGCATTTGAGGCAAATGTATTTGTTCAGATGCAGGCTCCTTACAGCAATACACCACCTTTCTCACCTCAGCCTTCACTCGATGTAATTATACCAGCCTAGTTCAAAACTAGTTTTCCTAAGTCAACACATCCAATCCTGGTACTGCTGATCCTTCCAAAAAACCAGTTAGGAGTACTGTTGTTGTCATCCAGTACTACCCTAGTCTTGAACGTATTAATAAGATACTTTGACAAGGCTATGGTTTCCTAAAATCAAGCACTGAAAAAATGAGGTCCATTCTGTCTGACATTTTGCCCACCACATGTCGAATAGTTCCCAGAACCTGCCCGCCCCCCCACCCCCCACTCCCTTTTCCCTGCTTCCTCCCCCAATATCTGCAATATCTCATTCAGATGCTATGCTCCTTCTGCACTCCTTTCCTTACCCTGTGGCTTCTACCCCTATGACCATCCCTGCCGTAGGACTTGCCCTATGCATGCTGCTACCACAACCTACACTAACTTTGTAACTGGTAAAACATGTACTACGAAAGGGAAAGCCATCTGTGAAATGACACACGTTGTGTACCAGCTGTTATGTAAACACTGTTCAGCCTTTTGCTTTGGTATGACAACCACCAGGTTATCAGTTAGGATGGATGGCTGTAGATAGAGGGTGTGTACTTGCATCACACAACACCCTGTTACAGAAAATGCTCCACAATATGACAGACATAATCTTGCTGCCTGTTTCATCATCACATGTGTTATCTGGATTCTTCCCCTGGACACCAGTTTCTCAGAACTCCGCTAGTGGGACCTGGCACTGCAAAATGTCTTTTGTTGTCGCCACCCACCTGCTCTTAATTTACATTAATTTCTTTACATCTCTACCACGTTTTAAGACAATTAACTGTTACTAAGTCTTCCACCTCATTTTTTCAGCAATCTCTGTTTTGCTTATTACCCTGTCTTCCACCTCTAAGCTCTCAGGTTTTCAAATCTTGAGCAGTGTGGTCTCAAACAGTCTTTACTTATTGTCCCCTTCAGAAAGACTGCCCTGACCTGGACTCCTGGGCAACGTTTCCAGAAATCCCCCTATTTTCCAAAACCTTGCCAGTCATTTCCGTACATCCCTTTCATTGCCCTTCAACCCTTCTACCAGAAGAGGCAGCGACTGGCTCTGAAAGCTTGCACAATTCCTCAACATTTACAATTGGTTTCTCCTGCTGCCACTTGATAAGTAGATTTTTTATCTACCCGAATCAAAAAGTTTCCATTTGAGGGCATTGTTGCAGGACAAACTGTGACTACAATGTGGCTATGTAGGCATCAATATGCAGAGAGGCGGTTAGTGTAGCATTCACATCTTTCTGACATGCTTGTGGTAAATGTGGGAATGTGAACTACGTTGATGCTATTGCCAAATGCATCCAAACAGGACCAATGTGCTGTTACACTTTTCTTGGCTGGTGTTCTGTTACTGGGCAGCTGGGGAAATTACAGTGTGTAATTAAGGTGAAACAGCCAGGAAAACATTATAATGGGTGCTGATACCTAAAGATAAAGCATGTCCCCATATTGTAAATGCCATAACACAGGGGTTACACCAGCTCAAGTAGGAGATGCCCAAGAACCCACCCTGTACTCCTGATTTCTCCTCAAGTGATTATGATGCCTTCAGTCCCTTAGAAAAGTCCTTAGAGGGCTGACACTCCAGTCGATGTGGATGTGCAGCAGGCAGTTACGAACTTTTCACACAGCAGGACACGGTGTTTCACCAAATGGGTATCTTCAACATGGTGCGTCATTGGTATGAGTTCCTCAATGCTCACAGGATTATACCTTGTTAGCATACTGATTGTGGACTGTATGGCCTTTGAATGGAAACTTATTGATTGCCCTTTATCTTTATATAAGTGTTTGTGTTTGTGTGTGTGTGTGTGTGTGTGTGTGTGTGTGTGTGTGTGTGTGTGTTTTGTGTTTTACAAATAGTTAAGATGGTGAAAGAGGACACTTTCAGGTGCATGATGACAGTACCAGCAACAGAACAGATTGCCACAAGATTAAAGACTAAAATTGAGAGAAAATAGCCCATTCATCAAGTGTTCTAAATTCTTTTTGAAAAATAAAGTGAAAACATGAACTGGAAATATTTCTAATAAGAAGCTTAAGCTAAGCCTGTTATTGAAATGCCTTTTTAGCATGGAACTAATATAGATGGAAACTCAAGTATTAATTTGCTTGTCCAATAACGGTAGTGATAAATATCATACAACTACATACTGATACACATCATTCAAATAGTTATTGTGCTATGGAATTTATATACATCTTTTATGCACAAGTAATATTTATTTATTCTCCATGGACAAATACAAGGATATGTTTTGGATAGTTTACATATTGATCATTTCCCCTTATAACATTGTGGGAAATAATTATATAAAATAGGTCTAACAGATAAAAAATTATGTTACTATTTTTTTTTTGTACATGCAAATACTATTTATACAAATGAAAGTATTCTACTCCTCTGAGAGGAATTCCTTAATGTTATAAAAACACTTATTGCTGAGAAACTCCTTCAAGTCAATTTCAAGGCAGCCTATGTGATATCACCTGACATTCCCTGTGCATATGTAGTTCAATAAATATAATGAATATAATCTTTATTACAATAATGAAAATTTCAAAATGAGAATTATAAACAAAAACTGCAAAAGACAAATACTCATCTATAGCTTTAGCATGGCATACCGAAACACATAACAGCAGCAGTGCATTGCTAGGTTTCGAGCTACATTATTGTTTTCCTTCCTTCATAATCACAGATCCTTACATGACATGATCATCATGAGGGCTTATGGTGAGAACATTTGGATGTATGTGTAACATTATGTGTATGAGTGTGTTCCAAAAATAAAATAAAAAATAACAGTATCCCAAAAAGTTAATGCGAGTGAACAGAATGATAGCATGGATTGTACATGATTACCAAGTTACAGAGCCAAGGTCTGTATCCAAAGTAAATAAAGACAGTTTTCTGTTGCAATGTGACAGATAGTTAATATTTGGATGTCTTTTGATGTATGGTACTTTGCTTTCACAATTTCAGTTGCGGCTTTTTAGTGTGATAGAATACAATCTGTATATCGTAGATGTTTCTCAATTCTTTGAAAAAAAAAAAGCAAGATTGTGGCACTTCCCATGTTATCCAAAGGGAGCTAGAGTTACTACCTGTTTATGAAAGAGTGAGTGAATAGCTCTAATGAAAAATCATCCAGCCAGTACACTCTCTAACCACTGTAATCATACGTACTGCTATGATGTGTGTTACTCTTCTGTAATGGCTTTTCAGTACACTTGCTTGGTGAGTAGATGTTATGCTGCACTTCTCTCTGAAAATAAAATTATGTTCAGTCCCACGTGAGTGTAGTGGGGCTCCAATTCACTATAGCTTACTTATTGGTACATTTCCAGCAAAACTCTATTGTACTGATTTGTGCTTAAAGGGCTATAATTCAAGAAAA
The DNA here is from genome assembly GCF_023897955.1 of Schistocerca gregaria. NCBI lineage: Eukaryota > Metazoa > Arthropoda > Insecta > Orthoptera > Acrididae > Schistocerca > Schistocerca gregaria. The sequence goes on along the minus strand of NC_064920.1, from coordinate 183,082,115 downwards.
GAAATAGTCTAACTCTGTAACGAGATATATGACAAAGGAGAATGGCCCAAGGACTTCGCTGCAACAGTTGTGATACCAATAGAGAAAAAGAGAAATACTAAAAAATGTGAAGAGCATCGGACCATCAGTCTAATTTGTCATGCAGCTAAAGTCTTGCTGAGAGTGTTGAATAGAAGGTTATATGGCAAGCTGGATAGAGGGATTGCAGAGGAGCAGTTCAGATTTAGAAGAGGAAATGGAACAAGAGATGCTATTGGCCTGCTAAGAACTATGGGGGAAAGATATATGGAAAAGGGTAGAGAAATCTTTGCTGTTTTTATAGATTTAGAAAAGGCGTTTGACAGAGTTCAGTGGAACAAGCTGACGAATATCTTGAAGAGGAAAGGAGTAGATTGGAAAAAGAGACGACTGATACAGAATCTATATTTACACGAGAAAGTAAGGATAAGGATTGGAAATTAAATGTCAGAAGGAAGCAGCATTGGATGAGGTGTTAGACAAGGTTGTTGCCTTTCCCCACTGTTGTTTAACATATACCTTGAAGAGATTGTTGTGAAAAGCTTAGATGGGAAAAGAGGAATATGTATTGGTGGAAAGAGAATAGAATCTATCATATTTGCTGGTGACATGGTATTAGTGGCAGAAAGTGAGCAGACAGCGAATAACATGCTCGAAGATCTGAATGAAGCTTGTGTGGAATATTGGATACAAATAAACACAGTAAACACAAAGAGTATGGTCATCAGTACAAGACACAGACTGTCCAATATTAAAATAGGACAATCTACCATTAGCCATGTAAGTGAATTTAAAAATCTCGGAAGCACAATAACTGAAGACTCGAGATGTCACCAGGAGGTGAAAACTCGAATTGCCATAGCAAAGGAGGCACTCAACAGAAAGAGGAGACTCTTATGTGGCAAATTAGATAAAGGACTAAGGAAAAGGCTTGGCTAATGTTTTGCCTGGAGTGTGTCACTATATGGGGCAGAAACACGGACAATGAGATGAGAGGATGAAAAAAGGTTAGAAGCATTTGAGATGTGGATGTAGAGGAGAATGGAGAGAATAAGCTGGATGGAAAGAGTGAGTAATGAAAGAGTATCAGAAAGGGTTGGTGAGAGAAGATGTCTGCAGAAGGTTGTAAGAAAAAGGAAAAAGAACTGGTTAGGACATTCATTGAGAAGGGAGTGCTTCCTTGTAGATGCTTTGGAAGGATTGGTTTGTAGGAGAAGACTGAGAGGAAGAAGGAGATACAAGATGATAGATGACATAAAGGGAAGAGGAAATTATGCAGACCTGAAGAGGATGGCAGAAGACTGGACAGCTTGGAGAACTACCCTGTGAAAACCTTCCTTTAGGCAGAACACTGATTATTATGATGATTCAAGTTTTACAAGACAAGAAACCATCTGCAATCTGATTAATAAAATGAAAGTAAATTTTAGTTACATTATATTTTATCATTCCAGTTAATTAGCATGCATTCTTTATTCAAATGTTCTTGTAAGTTTTTGAATGCTCAGTGTCCTTTCCTTCTTAAAACATTACAACAAAGCCTTTTTCATGTCTATAATCTCACAGGAGACAGCATATTTCATTTATCCATCCAGGAAAACAGCAGAACATTCTTAAGAATAAGAAATTAATACATTGCCATACCAAAGAAGAATAGTTTTTTTAAAAAGAACTCCCTGGTGCTGTTTAGGTTTTCACACTCGCGGACAAATGTTACTCTCATCAACAAATCATGTTCTCTCTATTGAGTCCTCCTTAATCCCAACGGATGGCAAAACTAACATCTGTCCCAGATTGTCTTTCTCACTGTCTCCATCATCTGCAGCATGAAAAACAAAATAAAATCCATTTTAATTACTACCACCTCTTTAGCTACCAAATTTAAAACAAAATTATATTTGATTTATGTGCTGCAAGAAATTATCTACATTCCATGGGATACAAAAAACACACAGCTTGTGAACAAAATTTGTGGGAAAGTTTGTATGCAAAAAAGTGTTACCATATGCTAGTAAAGTCACTATAAAGTTATGTCTTTCTGTATGTTATATATCAGTAAGTTACACATAAGTGGTTGCCATTACTCGTTTTTGTTTAACTATTTATTAAATCTTACACTTGTGTTTTGGAAAGAATATTGGGATTTTGCAAAACTGAGGTACTGAATATACTGTTTATTACTAAAATGAAATAACCAAACATGTTTTTGTCCAAATGCTCAACAGTTAACAAATCTAGCTTCATAGCAGATACCTCTAGCATGAATGCAGCATTTTCCACTTAGATGGTAGACAAAGATAAGATTAGAGAGATTAGGGCTCATATGGAGGCATATAGATAGTCATTTTTTCCTGCCCTATTTACGAGTGGAACAGGAAAGAAAAAGACTAGTACTGGTATATAGTACCCTCTTCCGTGCACAACATGGTGGCTTGTGGAAATGTCTGTAGATGTAGATTTATTTAAAACACTTCTACATTCCACAACTAATTTAGTCTTTCTAAGCCATTATCTAGTGATTACTAGAGAAGGTACCATATCTAAAATAATGCCAGTGTATTAACATTATGTGCTCCAATTACTTTTGGCTTTAAATTTAGCAAGAAGTATTTTGAAATGAAAAACAGATATCTTTGGGTTTGTAGAGGAATATCTTCGTTAACAGAACACAGCACAAATTCATATAAAAATTGTCAATATAGAAAGGTGTATTTCATTTCATTATTGAATTTCTGCATGAATTAATTCTTTCACCTCCCGTCTTCACTCACACACACACACACACACAAAACACACACACACACACACACACACACACAAGCACACTTACTTTTGTGTACATTCTCTCTCTCTCTCTCTCTCTCTGTCTCTCTCTCTCTCTCTCTCTCTCTCACACACACACACACACACACACACACACACACACACACACACACTTTTATGATTAATGTTTGTCTATTTTGGATAATCAGAAGATAATAATAAGTAAGAAAGGAATGCTAGACATTTCGAACTGTGCATAAGTTCCATTCAGGAGCCATTTATTGTTGTTTATTGCCCTCATAAGCATTGCTCCTCACAGGCTGTTGTAGGTTTGATATCTTTAATGGGAAATCTGTGGTGTTTAAATCACAATGTACGAATTGATGTTTTGCAATGTGTTACATAATCATGTCTTCTTCTATTTGAGGAACTGATGAGTGAGAGAGAGAGAGAGAGAGAGAGAGAGAGAGAGAGAGAGAGAGAGAGATAGAGAGAGAGAGAGAGAGAGAAAATGCAGTCTTGTCATCTAACAGTTTAAGTATTGATGGGTGGTAATTCTAATATCATCATTTGTTTTCACACTTACAGGATCGCAACCAAGCTGCAATGACTGTTCTCAATGGACATGTTGTTGTCTGCCTCTTTGCTGATCCAGACTCACCACTTATTGGTCTCCGAAACCTTGTGATGCCATTAAGAGCTTCCAATTTTCATTATCATGAGTTGAAGCATGTGGTTATAGTAGGATCTGTAGATTACATTAGAAGGGAGTGGAAGATGTTACAGAACCTGCCTAAGATATCAGTTCTGAATGTGAGTACCACTTTGTTACCTGAAAAATAATTTTAATATAGTCAAATGTTTCTGTACTTCATTCATCACTTCTTAATATATGTTGCAGCACACAACACAAATGAGCACAGATTTTTTTTAATTTCCTTATTCGACACGACATACGATGGCACAACGTACAATAAAATGAAACCACCCAGAGGCTGTACAAAGTTAGTGGTGTGACAATACCCAAATCTTGAGGACTGCACAATAATTAACACTTGACAGCATGGTGCAGCTTGAGTCTGGGAGGGTAATGTTGGCCTAGATACAGACAAGCATAGGTATCACTGGTACTGGCGGCACTACTTTTTAGTTGGAGCACGCAGCCGGTGTTGTAAACTTATGCTGAAGGCAGCTGGTCTAGCCTCTGGTGTTGATCCGCATATTAGTGGCTAGCAAACTTGAGCTCAGTGCATTGAGTAATGTCTATTGTGAGTCAGTGCACCAAGTTGCTTGTGCAGCCAGTGCAGCATATGGATCTGGAGTGAGCAGATGGTGAAAGTTTGGGATAACTGTAGGTTTACCACAAGAAACTACATTAATGTAATTTTTCCCCAATTCCACATTTTGCTACCAGTGATAGTTTAGTTAATGATTTGAGAATTTAAGATTTATTATGCAGAATTTATCTGATTTGAGCTGTTTTATTGGCTATAACCCTTTTGTGGCTACAAGGGCCAAGCGTCCTGGCTGCCCGGCCAGCTGACAAGAGGAAACGCAGTGTGCGCCTGTCCAGCAGGCGATGGACTCAGTCCTGTGGTCGCTGTAGGCAACGGCCACTGCAGGCTTCCTGCATGCTCCAGCATGCACAGAGCCATTGCTCAGTAATGTTCTTCCTATGAAAAGTATACCCTGTACAGTCACATTGGCTGTAGTTTCTGATAACCTCGAAAAAGAGCTTGGAAACAAACCAAAACTTTCACTTATGTGTTTATTACGGGTTGAAAAACAGTTGATTTAGAAAAATGATCAGAACTTTTTAATAGTAATTCTAGTAACTTGATACTTACACTGTCAATGTTTGTGTCTACAACACATTAATATTTCATTAACATCGAATGAATGTGTTTCAACGTGTATAGTTTTAAAGTGAGTAGTACGTATCAAAAACACCCAAATCTCGGACAATTCTTCCTACTATCTGCAACAAAAAATAATTACAGAAATTTAAACCAAATTGTGTCACGTACCCAGACTCAGACTTAAACAAAGAATATATCTGGGTAACTCATTTTGTGGTAGGCCCTTGGCTTCATTTGTAATTAATGCCAAAATTCAATTCTCCAAGTAAGAAATCAGATAGTAAATGTCTACCTTCTTCTTGCTCACTGTTTTCTTTTTCAGATGGTCACATTCCGTGCAGTTTACTTTAGTTGTTTCCCATTCTCATTTTTGACGCAGGCTTTGGACTACCACTGGCTGAGTTAAAAACCTTCTTTTTTTCTTTTATTTACTTGTTTGTTTTTTATTTTTATTTTTTACTTTCCCTTACTTGAAATGTACACAGTTACTGAAACATCCTAATATTTCTTTTGTGTGTGATATTTTTTGAAACATGGCACCATGCAGAGAACCACATTACACTTTTTGCATCTAATGCATGTCATTTTTCATTGTGAATAAGCAGTGCATACAACACAGCATCTCTGGGGAATCTCGTTTTCCTCTGTTGCTACTAGGAACCCTGGGTAAAGTCCTTCTTTATTCTTCAGTTGGAAGGGACTTTCTTCTTTGGTTGTCCATGGGATCGCACTTGTACACATTTGACCTTGAAAATTGCAACTGGGGGATTATTTCCAGATTTTGCATTAAGCACACACAAGTCAGTCAAATGAAAGAATACTTTCCTGTACCACTTGATTGTCTTTCAGATGCACTGTACAGAAGCTAACATGTCTGTCTTATCAACTGCACCCATTGACTTATTACAGCTTCAGCTTGTTTTGGCTCAGTTTATGTTCTTTTTCCTCTGTCTTCATTTACAGTGGATAGCATGCAGACTTCTTTCTTGTCCATCCAGTTTAGTGTCAGTAATGCTCCACAGGACTTGAACTGTATTTTCCCATTTTTCATCTTGTCTGGCAATGGTGGCAGATGTTTCCCATTTTTGCGTACTATTCCAATGGCATTTGTACATTTATCATGGAACCCCAGGAATAAGTCGGGGGTTTGAATACCAATTATCTAAATAAATGGTATGACCTTTGTTAAGGTATGGTTATAAGAAACTCACAACAACATTGCCTGATTTTTCCCCAGTCAGCATTTCCAGATTCTATTTCTGTGGAAGCACCAGTGTAGACAATATAATCCAAAATATAATTGGTTCCAAGAATGAGATTTTCACTCTGCGGTGGAGTGTACGCTGATATGAAACTTCCTGGCAGATTAAAACTGTGTGCCCGACAGAGACTCGAACTCGGGACCTTTGCCTTTCGTGGGCAAGTGCTCTACCATCTGAGCCACCGAAGCACGACTCAAGCACAGTACCACAGCTTTACTTCTGCCAGTATCTTGTCTCCTATCTAGGAAGTTTCTGCCAGGAAGTTTTATAATTGGTTTGTTTGTCACAAAGGATGAGAATTTTAATGCCAAAATGGCTACATTCATTTGTTATGTACTGCTTAAATTAGAGACTTCCTTTGAAAAGTAGCAGACTTTTGTTGATCACTAGGTTTTCAATGGGTTATTTTTTGTAAGATCTACAATGAGAGGTATTTTTACGAGAATGTCTTGAGATGTGATAGAATTGTCACTGAAGTGCAATAAATGCAGGATCAGCTTGTACCAGTCACTGGCCATTATGTTAGAAAGTATTGGTGTTTGAAGCAAAGAATCTGTCTACCAATATTTATTCGCTTCTAATGTTTTTACTTCTGGGAATAAGCAGAGAACACACTAGGAAACAACACAATTCTGCTGGCCCTATATGGTTCCAGTGTGCTAATCTCCTGGGTACTGTCGTCATTTTTTCAATAACAAATTTATAATAATTATTGGTCTGTGTACAGATGGCAGAAACAAATTCCATGGGCATGAGTACAAAAAAAATCTAAATGGCTTGCTGACTCTGCAAAGTCTGCTTTTAACCCACTAAATGTGTTCACAAAATGATGTCGTTTCATCACTGGATGATTCTCCGTCTAATCATACTTTCTTTTTCTGATGAAGTTTCAATTACTTCATCATCTTTTCCATCTTCAGAGGCAGAATCTTCTGTCCATGATGTCAAGGATTCAGCAATACATCCAGATGCATCCATCTCTTCGTCAAAAGAAAAGCTCTGAAATATCACTATAATCTTCGTCACCACTGTTCATAAGAATATCCATTATCTATTTGTCTTATAAATTGGGTCCCAAAATGGCAAAGGCTATGCATGTGAATGCTGTCATATCACCAGAAGCGAAAAGAGGACTGGCCAAAGACACATAAGCAGAAAGGGCCCAGGGGAGGAGAAAAGTAAAACACTTTCCTACATTACAAAGAAGACCAGATAATGACCCTATTGTCAGGAATGTGGACAACAGCAAGTAGCCATTCTAATGTATATGTCTACCTGCCCACAGGTTCTGGCATATATGATTGCTATTAGTCATCTGTACTTTCCACCTGCCAAGTGTACACGAATGCCCGTAGCCATCTGGATTTCCCACCCACTGTGTGTACATTTACACTCATAGCCATCTGGACTTTCTACCTGCTGGGCATATATGTACGCCTGTAGCCATGAAAAGGATAATTCATTTCACATTATGAAATTATTCTCAGCAGTGAAATTTATTTTATATCTTAGAATCATATGTTACAATTTGCTACTAACATAACTTCCAAATGATGTGTTACTTTATAGAGTCGTCATGAGTTTGTCACAAGAGGCAACATTCAACTACACATGTCATTTCACATTTCTTACACATTGCAGCTGACAGTAAGGTAGGTCATGGAAAAATTATTTTAGCTGAATGCAGCATTTGATGGCAAACTTGATAATAGAACAAAGAGTTACTATTGTGAGATAACCTTTGAAGTCAGATATTACTTTGTGTACTTAGTTGCCTTACCCTATTTCCTGTTATTGTTGCATCAGGTAAGCAGAAATAAACTGAAAAATTATATTAATAGGAAAGTATTTTAATGTTTATGTTAATTTTTAGTAGGTCTCTGAGTGTGTCTGCATAATGTTAAGCAATATTAGTAATATCAGTAACTAAAGTTTTTTTCAGAAAAACATGAATAAATGTTTCTGCTTGTAAAGCTGTACCTATATCCATAAAGATTGTCACAGTTTCCTCCTCAACAATTGTTCTTCTGTCCTTATCTATAAAAAACCGTGGCAGTTCCTATTTTCTCCAGCAACAGCCCAACTCCTCCTTTCAAACACCCGGGGTGGATTCCCATTGTTACCCTTTTCTGTCCAATCTTTCAGTTCATCAAAATAGTCTTTTGATCATAAAATGCAGACTGTCAAGGCTAGAATTTGTGTTTCTGCTGTGTCTTGGGCCATGGCCTAATCCCATAAAACAAATATCAAAAAGGATTTATTCTTCTGTTAAGGAGAGAAATAAGGTTATTCATCCCAGACACAACTTCTCTGTGTGATCTGCAACAGCTTGCTGTCGTCTGTCGAACCACTGAAACATAATGTCCAAAGCCAGCAATATACCCAGATTAGCACCTTTACCCCAAGAGTCCTATAACCTGCAACTGATTCCACTGCAAAATCGTTTGCATCTTAACCCTTCCACCAACTTCATCAAAAGTAAAACCCACAATATAAGGCAGCCATTACTCACATCACACATAACATTTAGTAACTTCACTGCATGGCCATCTGCAGAAATTTATCCAAGAGAGGACAGGATTCTAAAAATGCCAGTTTTCACATAAATGAATCAGTGAGTTTGAGGACATTTCATGACCCACAACAAAATTTAATAGTAGGGACAAAAAGATATTGGGAGTCAAACATTATGCTGAAGTTGGTTGCAGCACAGAATGGGAAATTGAATTTAACTATCATATGAATGAGTTTGTTTATTTTACTAATAACCTTCTCCATTATAATTAAACTTAACAAAAAACTATATTTCACTGTCTTTAACTGGATTATCTGCCCAATAATTTAGTAAAACCTTGGACTATTTTGCACAAGCAAATACTGTTTTGAAAAACCTTCTTATCATCCATATAATACCAATCAAGTCAACGTCTCCCAAATGACCCATATAACCATCTACTGCAACACTGTGCCAAGGACTCGCAGAGTGACTGCTGCTGCTTGGAGCACTAAACATGGGGCAGACAAACCCTTTGTTGAGGCCACCTATGCTATTGTCCTTTAGGCTTGTATGCACATACCAGTATTTGAACGAACCATGAGAACAGCAGACTTACAGCTGTCACATTGGTTTATAATCTGAAATTACATCTATCATACCCAATGAGTTATGAATAATACTAAAAATATTTTTAAAATCATATCACCTTGAGATCATCTCAAGATATTTGTTTGTGTAGTTCATGTTACTCTTTTAGAAAAACACAAGTTTTATGGAACTGGTGATCTTATGCACAGCTGTTTTGAATCATACTTAATAAAACAGAATGCAGAAGGTTGTGCTGAATAATTCAGCAGTGTCACAGGGGTAGGAAATTTTAGTGACTGGGGAGAGATCACAAAGGGAATCCTGCAGGCTTCAGTTTCTAGCCACTCCTATTCCTTATGTATTTGAATGACCTTTCACTGTATTTGAATGACCTTTCACTTAACATTCAACAACCAGAACTGGTACTTTCTGCAGTGGATGCTAATGTTATAATCAATCCCATTACAAAGAAAGCAACAGAAGAGATGGTAAATGATATTTTACAAAGAACTATAAAATGGTTCTCAGAAAGTGAACTTCTCTAAATTAAAAAAAAGAAAGAAAAAAGAAACCCTATATTCAGTACTGTACAACAGATAGAATCATGTACCACATGAACAAGTCAGTAAATAAGGCAGAATGCTACAAATTTTTGAGTCTAGATATTGATGCAAACTTGAAATGGGAGAACCATATTACTGAGCTTCTCAAAGAAGTTCAGCTACTTTTGCTCTTCAAATAATTTCCAATATGTTAGCAAACAAATTAACCTCCTGAAGTCAACAATATCCTATGGAATAATTTTCTCGGGTAACTCGCCACTTAAAACGAAAGTATTGATTGCAGAAAAGTGAGCAGTAAGAGTAATTTGTGGTGTTCACCTATAGATGTCACATATGTACCTATTAACCCTTGAGTGTTCTCATTGATTGATTGAGTCAACCAGAGTTCACTTTTCAACTCCAAATTTTTTTAAAAGCATTGTTGCAGTGCTGGCAGTTCCACTTATCTTAAATTGGATCTCTGTTGGTCACTTGTATTGTTGCTGTATTTGTAGTGCTTGCACATTGACAACAATTGCGGCTTATTTTAGTCCGTGATAAGTTTGGTGTACAGAGTCAGCCACGTGACTTGTGATGTAAGTCTTTTTATAGTAATTGTGAATACTGTCTTTATTTTGGATTAAAATCTTTCACTAGCTACTATGTTCTGCTTTTATTTATACTTTTAGGGCCATTTTCAAATAAGGGTTATCAGAGGAGGAGATTGAAAGGCTTCTAAATGAAGGTTCAGATGACATGAAGTGTTCTGAATTTGACTGGTCTGACAGAGAAGAAGAACAAATAGTAGTTTGTGATCACAACAGTGAATCAGAAACAGTAGTAGATCCTTTAGAGGGAGGAGGACATACACATACTGAAGAGAAAACATAATGTCATGAAGATGAAGAAGATGGTGACAATAATTTTGATTTTATGTGTGGGTACTTTGTTGATAAAGATGGCAAAACTAAGTGGTCTAAGGAAAGTGTAAGAGCCAAAACAGCAAAAACGGCCACAAAAAAAATGTAATAAAAATTCTACCTGGTCCAAAGAGGTCTGCTAAGGGTATTAAACAAGAAATGACAGCATTCAATAAGGTTGTTAGTGCAGATATGATTGATTCATTTGTGGAATACACCAATTTGCATACCAGAAATGTAGTACTGCAGAACGTCTATTCTAGAGAGAGAGACATGAAAGAAACTTCTAAGGAAGAGATATATGCATTGGAATCCTTATATTGATTGGAAATAAAACAAATGTTGAAGAACTTTGGAGTAAAGATGGCACTGGTATGAAGATCCTTAGAGCTTGCATGTCGTACAGACAGTTCTTATTTCTTCTTAGAAGCATGAAATTTGATGACAAGTCGACAAGAACACAAAGACACAAGAGAAACAAATTAGCAGCAATCAAGTCATATTTAGATAAATTTGTCACCAGTTGTAAGGAAAGCTACAGTTTGGGAGTGTTTGTAACCATAGATGAGATGCTGACACATTTTAGAGGAAGATGTTCATTTGTTCAGTGCATACCGAACAAACCAGCGAAGTATGGCTTGAAAGTCTTTGCTATTTGTGATGCCAAAACATTCTATACAGCATATGTTGAGCTGTACTGTAGAACTCAGCCTGATGGTCCTTACAAGGTGCCAAATAAACTGTACAATATTGTGCAACCTCTGGGGAACCTCTGCTGGGATCAAATCAGAATATTACTTTTGATAATTGGTATACCAGTTACGCACTGACAGTATTACTTTTGCAGAGAAACATCGCATGCATTGGAACTCTGAAGAAAAATAAAATGGAAATCCCTCTGGAATTCCTGCCTCTGAAATCCAGGAACATTGGGTCCTCACTGTTTGGATACGAGAAAGATATTACACTGGTGTCATAAGTGCCCAAAAGATACAAATGTGTCATTCTGCTTAGCACCATTCACAGTGAAGACACAGTTGATGAGAATACCAATAAACCACACATTATCATGGACTACAACATGACAAAAGTAGGGGTTGACACAGTCAACCAAATGTGCAGTAGATATTCTGGTGCATGAGTAACAAGGAGGTGGATGATGGCTGTATGGTTCGCTTTACAAAACATTGCTGGTATGCCCAAATACTGTTTCACTGCAATGTAGAAAACCCCCCAAAAAATAAGAAGGCTATTTTTGAAAGAGCTGTCCCAAAAACTTATGAAAGATCATTTAATTACAAGATCCCACATTTTGATGCTTCCAAATGATCTCAAAATATTTTTGGTGCCTTGTAAATTGCAAGAACCTCAAGGAGCAGAAGAACCTCGAAACAAAAAGAAGAGTAGTTGCGTTATGTGTGGCAGAAAAAACAATGTTGTCACCACAAGTCATTGCAGTCAGGGTAAGATGTTTGCATGCAACAAGCATTCCACAGTTGTGTGTGAAAAGTGTGCATGTAGTACTGTGGATGAGGTAGAGGAACAGGATGAATAAACTTTGTTTTTATGTAGAAACAATATAGTAATGTTCAATACAGAGAGTATAATCCAATAAATGCTGTATGAGTAACATGTACTGAGAAATAAATGCAGGTCAAATGTGGTTTAATGTTATCCTGTGTGTTAGAAATATATTGTTAAATGAAAAACTAGGATTCTTTAATTAGATTTTGTAACTGTATCTTCAGAAGTAATAAATGCCAAATATTAAAATTTGTGTTTCTATTAATTAAAAGGCCAAAATAAACTCCCACTGGTGTTACAAAAATTGGTGCAACCACTTGAGGGTTAAACAAGCTAGGTATTTTAACTGTATTGCCACAATAAATTTATTTGTAATGAAACTCATCATAAATAATCCATCACAATTTGAGAAGAACAGTGATGTCCATACCTACAACACTAGAGGGAGAAATGACCTTTATTACCTATTATTAAAGCTTCCAGTGGCTCAGAAAGGAGTTCATATGCAGAGACAAAAACCTTTGATCATTTACACAATTACGTAAAATGTCTGACACGTAGTAAAGCAAGTTTTGAATCCAACTTAAAATAATTTCTCCTGGATGACTTCTTCTACTCCATTGATAAATTTCTGCTTAAAAGCTGATATTCTGTATGTTTAAAACAAAACAACGTTAACAATAAGCATGTATAATACCCTGTAAACTGACTCATTCAACATTATTTCAATAAAAGACTCATTCAACATTATTTCACTAAAAGACTCATTCATATGATTTATGAAACATGTAACTAATCCAGTAAGGTGAACAATGTCAAATGTTGAGTGATCACTGTGAAGGAAATGGAGATGCTGCATTTCTGCGTGAGACAGTGTTATTGGCTGCTGGCACAGTTTAAAAGGGCCTCATTGTGAGTCTCCATGGTTGAATTGTATAATATCTGAATTTGCAGGGCATTCAGATGTGACAGTGACCTGCATGAGAGTGTGAGGGCTGGCATACTCATTGTAAAGTTCTGTTTATCATATCTGATCACTGCATGGGAAGTTAACTGTATTGTGCACCAAGCATATCACAACACTTTCACATTTGCCCCTGCCATTCAACAACAAATACTGAACTCCCTGTGACATTCTGTGTTACCCTGCAGATAGGTAGGAGACTAGCAACAGACCGACTAGGGAACTGCTGTCCCATGTGTAGGCTGCCATTAAAACCACAAAACAAATGGCTGTATTTGAAGTGTCACTGTGGTAGGAAGCAGGAACTGCTGATGGATGGCATCACATTACATTCAGCAATGAATTGCAATTCTGCATTATCCTGGATGACCACCATCAGCAAGTACAGTACAACTTAGGGAGAGCTCCAATTTTTCCAGTGTTTTGGGTAGGCTCATTGCTGTTAATCCTGGCATCATGGTATGGGAAACCATTGAATATGATTTCAAGTCATGTCTGATAGCCAGTAAGGTACGTCATAAACGTCCTGCATCTTCATGTTTACCTCTTGCATAACAGCATTATGGTGCCATTTTTCAACAAGACAGCACTTGACCACATATGGCAGGTATGTCTGTGAATGGTCTGCATGATGCTGAGGTACACTCATGGCCAGCAAGATCCCCAGATCTGTCCCTGATAGAACATGTGTAAAAATAACATTGATGCCAATTTGAATTCAGTATCAGTATCCAAGATATCAAGGACCAGTTAAGAATAGTTGTGGGCCAGTTTGCTGCAGAGGGGGATTCAATGGCTTTATGACACTCTTCTGAACTGAATCAGTGCATGCATCCAGGCCAGAGGGGATAGAAAATTATACTGATAAGTGGGCTCTTACTTCCAAGTTCTTGATTTTATAATTACTCAAATAACATCATGTATCCTCTCAACCTATGAAGTACAGGGTGGCACAGGGGAACAGGAAATTTTGAACATTACAGTTGGCAGCACTGTAGCGCTAGCAGATGTTAGAAACTTTGCACAATTGATGTGAACGCATTGCCATTTAGTAATCGTGGAGAATTGGACTAGTGCGGAACATGCAGTAGCTGTGAGAGCGTTTTACAAAAATGGTGACAGTGCGACTGCCACGCAGAGAGCATTTCGACAGCATTACCAGCTTGGACCTCGTGGACGTGTCCCATCTGCACATGCGATTACAACATGGGTGCGTAGTTTTGAAGAAACAGGATCTGCCTTGAAAAAGAAACATCCAGTTGGTATTCCAATGGTACATATCCCAGAGAACTGCTAGAGATGCAGTCAAGAGAAGTCCTCGCCGCTCCATTCGACAGCATACATCTTTGCTAGGGATTAAGCGATGAAGCTTACAAAGAATACTGCGCGAATTAGACTTCCATCCCTATAAGTTGCAGATTATGCAACACTTACATGAACGAGACCCAGCGTCACGTATGGAGTTTAGTAGCCAGATATTGGCTAAAATCAATGAGGATGCGAATTTCCTTGGTAACTTGTGGATATCAGGTGAACCCCATTTCCACCTGAACGGATTCATGAACAAACAGAATTTTCGTTATTGGGCACAGGACAATCCTTGTGAGTTTCACCAGCGACCACTACATAGTGCCAAGGTCACAATATGGTGTGCTGTATCCTGTCATGGTGTTATTGGCCCTTATTTTTTTGAGCGTGAGGATGGTAGTGCAGTTACAGTAACATCTGCTCGAGATGTTGAAATGCTTCAAACATTCTTTACACCGCGACTGTACGAGCTTAATCTTAATGTCGAAAACATGTGGTTTCAGCAGGACAGAGCCACATCACACACTGCTCGACAATCGATGGCAGCAGTTCATCAATTGTTTGGAAGATGCATTATTTCACGTAACGGTGACATTGCATGACCTGCGAGATCCCCTGATCTTAGTGTGTGTGACTTCTTCCTGTGGGGATATCCTAAAGGCAAGGTGTACCATACACGTCCTGCAACAATCCATGAACTGAAGGAGAACATTGAAAACAAAATCACTGCCATTCCCCAAGATTTGCTACACCGCGCATTCCAGAGTTTTCATAACAGGCTGTTAGAGTGTGAATGCCGAATAGGAACATGTCTTTCCGATGTCATCTTTAAAAAGTAAAGAGACACTTTTGGACATTTTGATTGTGAAGACATACTGAATAATGGCATACTGAATACATTCACTTTTGTGAATAAATTACTAGTTTTATGAATTTATTCATGGAAATGACATTATTTCGAAATTTCCCGTTTCCCTGCGCCACCCTGTATCAATCCTCTCCTTCTGTGTGCTTAGCTTCTTTCGTTGAGTGTGTACTTTTGTTAATATAACAGCTAAACCTGAAAATTAAAAATCAAGAATTTAAAAATCTAAAAACATTTGAGGAAATTCTATTGATTATTAACAAAAATAATCAACAAAAGTACCACTGATTAAGATTTGGTTCGCACTGGCTTGACACAATATGTGAGACGATACATTATGCAACTCACGACATGACATAGAAGCAACCTGCATTGATAGACCACAGAGAAAAGTGGTTGAAGCAACTTAACTGGTTCATATTGGGACAATAGTGATTTGGCACCAAAATGTTTCTCTATCATATTGTCCAGTGCAGCAGGATGATCTTGTTGGTTCATGCAACTATATCATATGACACAAATAGTGACTCATCAGAAGTTCCTTGAAAAAAATTGTTTTATTTTCATTAAGCATATCTACATCCTCGCCTCCACTTAGTTGCTCAGTAAACATTTTACTTTTTATGTAAAAGATCCCCCCCCCCCCCCCACCCCCACCCCATGAACCATGGACCTTGCCATTGGTGGGGAGGCTTGCGTGCCTCAGCGATACAGATAGCTGAACCGTAGGTGCAACCATAACGGAGGGGTATCTGTTGAGAGGCCAGACAAACATGTGGCTCCTAAAGAGGGGGAGCAGCCTTTTCAGTAATTGGAGGGGCAAGAGTCTGGATGATTGACTGATCTGGCCTTGTAACACTAACCAAAACGGACTTGCTGTGCTGGTACTGTGAACAGCTGAAAGCAAGGGGAAACTACAGCTGTAATTTTTTGGAGGGCATGCAGCTTTACTGTATGGCATGGAGAGCTGCATCAAACCAGTCTCAGGACTGAAGACTGCAACAGCAACAGCAACATGTAAAAGATTAAAAACAATTATTTTTTACATTTTTTCTACTTCCCATATTTATTGTGATATTTCATGCAAGTAAACCACCAGGCATATTCTCAAACATTTGCTGTGACCAATTCACCTGTTCAAATGGTTCAAATGGCTCTTTGCACTATGGGACTTAACACACTAAAAAAGTCATGTCATGCGACCTTTATTGCAACATGATGTACTGCAAATCACATTTCACATTGTATTGCCTCAGTGAGAACTGCACCAACTTCTCAATAAGTAACCAGGAAATAAACTTTTAAAACACTTATTCAATTTTGATGACGTATACAACACTTTTATATAACAATTTCTTTGTGTAAAGAACTCCATATTTTATCATTTAAATTCATTTATTGTGTTACTTTAATGCCTTTTATATTTTAAAATTTATTGGCATAGATAAGTTTTAGTAAATAGTTTTTTAAAAGCTACATGTTGCAGCGTTGTTTGAATGAAGTGTAATTGGGGCCAGTATTCGATGAGATTAACGTGGGGAATTATCTAAATACCTCAAATTCTCTGGTACAATTGACTTTTTAACAGCGTAAGATCAAACAAAGATGCTCCATCTTTCCACAATTTGACACATTATTGTGCATCCATTTCAACTGAACTGCTGAAATTGTAATTCTGTGATTTCGTACTGCAATATGTTGCATCCCATGGAGTTTGAATACAATACAGGCTATTCGTGACAAGATATGTAAGATCCTCCTAGGAACAGTGCAAGCTATCTCAAGTCTGTATTCTCAAATATAGTCCAGTCTAAACCGTATCATAGTTCTAAAGTCCACAAGACTAATACCATAATGAATTTAATAATGTCATACACCAACTGTACAACCAGGGGAAACTGAAGTGGAACCTCAGGAGGATGCAGTTTGAATTTTTTCCGTTTCATGGCACATTATCTGGAAGGATAATACAAATTTTCAGGAAACACCAAGTGGAGACAGTCTGCCACCCATCAACTAAAACATAGTCACTGCTTGTTAGTATCAAACACAACCTCGGATTACAGAAATTTGGGGTCTACCTCACACACTGCCAATGTATGAAGTCAGATGGTGTGTACTGTCAAAGATTGTTGCCAAGAACACCAACAGGACACCAAATTACAGCAGCCTACCAACTCAGGAGTCGCCGAACATTGTCTGATGGAGTCCCCACCCCCTCTCCATCCCTTATATGCTCTACCCTCTGAACTACTTTCATCATTTTGCATAGCCACTGAGTCACTGTCATGCCTCACATTACCCCACTACTGCCTCCTTGCCTGTTGTCTCCCCCCCACCCCCCACCCCCACCTCTCAGATTCCATCAGTCCAGTCAGCTGTTATCAGTAAACAATAATGAGTCTCACTGCAGCTGCCTAAGTACGTGTTTGGGTGTCTTTGTGGCTATTTGTGTGAATGTGTATAATTTTGTTAGAAAAAGAGCAAAAAGCTAGTGTAAGTGTTGTTATTTATTATATGCGGCTATAGGTGAGTGGTTCCCTTTCCAATATTTCACATAAATATTTATTAAATAGGCAAATTTTACATTAATACAGCCAAAACTTCAGATAATTATATTGTAGAAGGAATGGCTAAAGAGGCAATTGCTCAATGTAGGCTTTCATTTGTGATGTTGCTGATATTTGATTTATGGGCATAAGGCCATGATCCAAGGCATTACCCTCTTCCTAACATTTCGTCTTCCACTGCTGGAGACTCCATTGTAGGTTTTAACAAAGCAGAAAGCTGTTACAGACACAAAACAAACTCAACAAGCTAAACTGTTTTCATGTATCCACTCAGTGAATGATTCGTGACATCAGACCACTGCCTAAGATCATAGAGTTGTGCCGATGCATCCTGTGGAGCTTGTACAGGGGAAGAGTAGGCGCTGTTTGTTTTATTTAGCACTAGGGCCCTCAGCTTGTCTAATTTCAATCCTTCGAAACTGCTTTTGTGTTGTTGAGTTTCTGTGGCCTCTCTGAACATCGTGCACAGTAATTATTAAATCTTGTGAAAACAAAAGTGTTGTTGTTGTTTTTACGGTTTCGGACCAGAGACTAGTTTGATGCAGCTCTCCATGTACTCCACCCTGCGCAAGCTTCTTCATCTCCCAGTACCTACTGCAACCTACATCCTTCTTAATCTGCTTAGTGTATTCATCTCTCCCTCTATGGTTTTTACCCTCCACACTGCCCTCCAGTACTAAATTGGTGATCCCTTGATGCCTCAGAACATGTCCTACCAACCGATCCCTTCTTCTAGTCAAGTTCTGCCCCAAATTTCTCTTCTCCCCAGTTATGTTCAATTCCTCCTCGCTAGTTATGTGATCCACCCATCTAATCTTCAGCATTCTTTTGTAGCACATTTCGAAAGCTTCTATTCTCTTCTTCTATAAACTATTTATCGTTCACGTTTCACATCCATACATGGCTACACTCTGTACAATACTTTCAGAAACGACTTCCTGACACTTAACTCAATGTAAACAAACTTCTCTTATTCAGAAACACTTTCCTTGCCATTGCCAGTCTACATTTCATGTCCTCTCTACTTTGACCAACATCAGTTATTTTGCACCCTAAATAGTAAAACTCATTTACTACTTTAAGTGTCTCATTTCCTAATCTAATTCCCTCAGCATAACCCAATTTAATTCGACTACATTCCATTATCCTTGTTTTGATTTTGTTGGTGTTCATCTTATATCCTCCTTTCAAGACACTGTCCATTATGTTCAACTGCTCTTCCAGGTCCTCTGCTGTCTCTGACAGAATTACAGTATCACTGGCAAACCTCAGAGTTTTTATTTCTTCTCTGTGGATTTTAATTCCTACTCCAAATTTTTATTTTGTTTCCTTTACTGCTGAATATACAGATAGAATAACATCAGGGATAGGCTACAACCCTGTCTCACTCCCTCCCCAACCAATGCTTCCCTTCCATGCCCCTCGACTCTTATAACTGCCATTTGGTTTCTGTATAAATTGTAAATAGCCTTTTGCTCTCTGTGTTTTACTCGTGCCATCTTAAGAATTTGAAAGAGAGTATTCCATTCAACATTGTCAAAAGGTTTCTACAAATGCTAGAAACATAGGTTTTTGCCTTTTCTTATTCTGTCTTCTAAGATAAGTCGTAGGGTCAGAATTGCCTCACGTGTTCCAGCATTTGTACAGAATCCAAACTGAACTTCCCCGAGGTCAGCTTCTACCACTTTTTCCATTTGTCTGTAAAGAATTTGAGTTAATATTTTGCAGCCTTGATTTATTAAACTGATACTTTAGTCATTTTCACATCTGTCAACACCTGCTTTCTTTGAGATTAGAAATATTATATTCTTCCTGAAGTCTGAGGGCATTTCACCTGTCTCATACATCTTGCTCACCACATGGTAGAGCTTCACTGACGCTGGCTCTCCCAAGGCTATCACTAGATCTAATGGAATGTTGTCTACTCACAGGGGCCTTGTTTCGACTAATGTCTTTCAGTGAGACTAAGAAGTCTTTTGCGCCAAAGTCCTTGCATAAAAAGTTCTCAGTTTACTTGCCGCATCAAATTTGGATAAAATCCAAAGCTTTCGATGACTACCTCTATCATCTTCGTCATAGGTAAAACTGACTGTCGTGGACTGGTGAGGTTCTGCCTCCTAAGTCCAATGTAAGCAGAGTGGAGGAACTGGCATTTAAATTGTTTGGGAAGAATGAAGAGTTAGTTGTGCTACCAGTCAACAATTGGAATGCCACAGTTATCCTCAATGCTACCGATTATCATTAGAAAGTGGCGCTATTATTGGAAGATACCACATACTGGATTCTTAAACAGGATCCCACAGCAGCACTTTGCAGGAAGACAAGGGAGCTACTGAAGAACTCTGGCCTCCCAGAAGAACTAGTCAAGAATCTATGACCAAGAGCACCAATGCCACCTAGGTTATACAGTCCACCCAAGGTCCATAAGGATGGGGTCCTGTTGAGACCTATTGTTAGTGCTATTGGGTCTCCTACATATTGGTTGGCAAAATACTTAACCAAGTCATTAGCACCTATAGTTGGCCACTGCAGCCATCATATTAATAACTCAAAAATATTTGTTGACGTCACAAAGCAGATGAGGATAGGTCCGAATGACATCATGATCAGCCTAGATGTGATATCTTTGTTTACAAAGATATCGGTGGAAGATATGTTAAAACTTTTGGCTGCTCATTTCTTTCCTGAAATACTGAAATTATTTCAACACACTTTGACGACCACTTATTTTTTGTATGGTGGACAATATTATTAAATGACTGATGCAACAGCCATGGGTTCGCCACTGTCACTGGCCATAGCTAACTTTTTCATGGAGGATTACAAGGATTGGGTATTGAACAGTGCTCCCTTATGCCCATCCTGCTTCTTCAGGTATGTTGACGATACATTTTTAATCTGACCACATGGCGATGAGGCACTGCAGCAGTTTGTTGATCATTTGAATGGTATACATCAGAACATAAGATTTACAGTTGACGGTGGAGAAGGATGCGAAGTTACCCATCGTAGATGTGCATGTGGAGCAAAAATTAGATGGACGTCACAGACATTCTATGTAGAGAAAACCAACGCATACAGATTTATATATAAATGCGCATAGTTTTCTCCAACCAGCTCATAAGAGAGCTATGCTGAATACCTTGGTACACAGAGCAAGGACTATTTTGGACAAGGATCATCCCAGCTCTGACAACGGTATTAAGAAAAAATGGATATTCTGATTGTGATATTGGGTCTACACTGGTGAAGAAACCTAGGAAGGACGCTGTTCGAACAGATCAAGAGGACCAACACATCATGCGGCTACTATTCTGTGGTGCAACGGCCAGCAAGATTGGTAGAGTCCTGAGTCAGCAGGGAATCAGACTAGTCCTCCGGTCACCCAGGAAGATTAAGTAAATGTTGCAACTCATGAATGATAATCTCGGCCTGAGAGTACTGGGAAATTATAGCATTCCTTGCGAGTGTGGCAAAAATTATGTGGACCAGTCTATAAGAACTGTTGCTGATCATTGTGTGGAACATCAGCGTCACCTGAAATACAGGTATCTAGAAAAATCAGCAGTGGCTGAGCACAGCTTTTTAAATTAACATATGATTTTATTCGATGAAACAAGAATACTTGCTCACGCTTCGAACTATTGAGACTCTGCCATCAGGGAAGCAGTTGAAATAAGACTCTGTGAAAATAATTTCAACAGAGACTCTGGATATGCACTCAGCAATGCATGGAAGCATGCAATTGATAAAGAAAGAGTACAGATAGAGACTTCTTATATTCCTTGCAGTTCTCCGCCTGTTGTGATGGATGGCGCTGCAAGCAATGCTGGATAAAGCGTGCAAACAAAATCTATAGACATAGTGACCGCCAGTTCCGTACACGCCTTTTTCACCGTGACGTCATCCAGCCAATGAGAGGCCATCTACTGCTTATAAAAGCAGAAGCCTCACCAGTCCACAACAGTCAGTATTACCCCTGACAAAGATGTTGGAGTCAGTCATCGAAAGCTTGGATTTTTATCCAAATTTGAAGCAGAAAGTAAACCGAGAACTTCTTATGCAAGGTATTTCAGTGCTCCGTCAAATTCTTCACACAGTATCATATCTCCCATTTCATTTTCATCTACATTCTCTTCCATTTCCATGATATTACCCTCAACTACATCACCCTTGTATAGACCCTCTACTTACTCCTTCCACCTTTCTGCTTTCCCTTCTTTACTTAGAACTGGGTTTCCATCTGAGTTCTTGATATTCATGCAAGTGGTTCTCTTTTCTCCAAAGGTCTCTTCAATTTTCCTGTAGGCAGTATCTATTTTACCCCTAGTGATATATGCCTCTACATCGTGACATTTGTCCTCTAGCCATCCCTGATTAGCCATTTTGCACTTCCTGCAGATCTCATTTTTGAGATGTTTGTATTCCTTTCTGCCTGCTTCATTCACTGCATTTTTATATTTTTTCCTTTCATCAATTAAATTCAGCATATCTTCTGTTACCTAAGGATTTCTACCAGCACTCATATTTTTACCTACTTGACCCTCTTCTGCCTTCACTATTTCATCTCTCAAAGCTACCCATTCTTCTTCTACTGTATTTCTTTCCCCCATTCTTGTCAATCATTCCCTAATGCTCTGCCTGGACCTCTCTACAAACTCTGGTTCTGTCAGTTTATCCAAGTCTCATCTCCTTAAATTCCCTCCGTTTGGTAGTTTCTTCAGTTTTAATCTACAGTTCTTAGCAATAGATTGTGGTCAGAGTCCACATCTGCCCCTGGAAATGTCTTACAATTTAAAGTCTGGTTCCTAAATCTCTGTCTTTTGATTATATAAGCTATCTGAAATCATCCAATATCTTCAGGCCTCTTCCATGTATACAACCTCCTTTCATGGTTCTTGAACCCATTGTTAGCTATGATTAAGTTATTCTCTGTGCAAAATTCTAGCAGGCAGCTTCCTCTTTCATTCCCTACCCCCATTCCATATTCACCTACTATGTTTCCTTCTCTTCCTTTTCCTACTATCAAATTCCAGTCAGCCATGACTATTAAATTTTTGTCTCCCTTCACTATCTAAATAATTTCTTTTATCTCACCATATATTTCTTCAATCTCTTCGTCATCTGTAGAGCCAGTTGGCATATAAACTTGTACTACTGTGATAGGCATGAGATTTGTGACCATCTTGGTTACAATGATGCATTCACTATGCTGTTTCTAGTAGCTTACCCGCACTCCAATTTTTTTATTCATTATTGAACCTACTCCTGCATTATCCCTATTTGATTTTGTACTTATAATCCCGTACTCACATGACCAGAAGTCTTTTTCCTCCTGCCACTGAACTTCACTAATTCCCACTATATCTAACTTTAACCTATCCATTTCCCTTTTTAAATTTTCTAACCTACCTGCCCGATTAAGGGAGATGACATTCCACACTCCGATCCATAGAACACCAGTTTTCTTTCTCCTAATAACAATGTCCTCATGAGTATTTCCCACGTGGAGGTCTAAATGGGGGACTATTTTACCTCCGGAATATTTTACCCAAGAGGATAGCCTCATCATTTAACCAGACAGTAAAGCTGCATGCCCTCAGGAAAAATCACGACTGTAATTTCCCCTTACTTTCAGCTATTGGCAGTAGCACCACAGCAAGGCCATTTTGGTTAATGTAACCAGGCCAGATCTGTCAATCATGCCGGCTGCTGTTGCCCCTGCACCTACTGAAAAAGCTGCTGCCCCTCTTCAGGAACCACATGTTTGTCTGGCCTCTCAACAGATACCCTTCCATTGTGGTTGCACCTACGATAAGGCTATCTGCATTGCTGAGGCACGCAAGCCTTCTCCCCACCAATGGCAAGGTCCATGGTTCACTGGGAGAAAGTGGGGCGCAGGGGGGGGGGGGGGGGGGGGGAGCACAGTGTTATAGAAACTAATTTCTTAGTTTTCTGAAGGCTGATCCCAAATGATTGACCTCATTCTCCAAGTATTGTGGGTCACAGGGTCCTTTAGTTCAGTCTACTAATGCTTTCATCACTCCTTTTTTCTGCCTGGGAAAGTATCTATCCGTGTGAGTGGGCATCCCTTATGTAGCCACTGAGTCATCTGCCATGCCTCTCATTACATCACTACTGCCTTCTTGCTGGTCCCTACTCCCATGCCCCACCCCCCAGCAACTTTATGATCTAAAGTTTCATCAGTTTTTCTAACTACCTGTTCGTGTAAAAATGAAATTTCACTATCTTCCTCTTTTTGTTAGAATTGAAGGTATTGAATAGAATTGGGGAGAAGAAGAGGTTGTGGCACAACTTGGTAGGACATGTTCTGAGGCATCAAGGTGTCACCAATACTGGGAGATGAAGAAGCTTGCACAGCTTAGAGTAGCATGGAGAGCTGCATCAAACTAGTCTCAGGACTGAAGACCACAACAACAACAACAACAACTTATCAAAAAATTTTGAAATTCAGAAAGTTCTTTTTCTCCATGTGGCCATATAATCAAAGTATCATCCCCATACTGAAGCCAGCAGGATGACTGCTTCTTCATCATCTGAAGGGCTGTTTCTCATTTTTTTTCTCTCCTTTTCTTTTTTTTTCCCCCCTGTGAAAATTCTATGCAAGTTCACTGAGTGGGTTCCCCCACAGCCACACCATCGGTTTACTCATAGAATTTGTTGTCCCACTGAAAGTCATTTGGTATAAGACAATGTTTAAAGAGATCTACCTTATCCGTTGCAAAAATACTTTCCAGCTGTGACTCATAAAGTAAGCAGTGATACACCAAAAATGACCATAATATCACATGGACTCAGCCAGAAGGATTTTTATTTTTTGATAAAATGAATGCAATCTTTGATACAAGATCTGTTTTTCCTATCTACAACTTAAAGAGGATCGCTAAGTGTTTGACAGCCCCTATGTCAGTGGAATCCCCCACTTGTGAAACCTTCATAAACTGTACACTCTTAGTGGCAATGTTTCTGATTTGGTGAGATACTTTTGTCAATGGGAGAAATCAAACAGAGCTTTATTAGCTTATTCATTATACTGAGAACAGAATTTGTGGGATCTCCCATAAGTTTTCTGTATTTTATGGTTCTAATAAATACTGGATTTTACTGTATTAGTCTTCATGACCACTGTAGCATTGTTGTTATCTGTTGGAAGGATTTGAATGTCTTTATCAGAATTTAAATTTCTGAGGAGTTTCATCTCCCCTATGAGTTATGGTTAGGTGGTTTCCTCATAAGTAATATCCTGGCTAATTCTGTGTTGTTGTTGTTGTTTTCCCAGCTGGTTCAGGTAATGAACAGATTCCAGCTCCATTGTTAGTGACAGTGTGTTCTGTTGGTATTCTAAAAGGTACAACCACATAGTTTCCTCTCCCAAGCAAGTCTGTTTCATTCTTAGACAAAATATTAATAACGGTACAACTCAGATCTGTAGACAGGAAATTTACTCTCTTTTCTTTCTATTAACTGATACTGCAGAATCAACTTCTATGATTCAGTACATTAAACTATTGATCTTGTCCCAAACATCATGATACAACTTATTACTGAGCAAAATATGTAGATCTCTTTAAGCATTGCCTGACATCTCCTTATATTCAAAGGAACAACAAATTCTATGACAAAACTGATGGTGTAGCTATAGGGAATGTATTCATTACAGGTGTAGCAATTTTGTATCTGGAAAAATTTGAAGAAGTAGCCTGTCAGAAGACAAAGAAGGAACCCTCATGTTGGCTTTGGTAGATAGACAAAATTTTAGTTATATGGCATTGAGTCTCCAACAGGCACGAAAAAGATAGTCAATATATGCTGGCTTTTGGAGGAATCCTTTAATGAGCTAGAATACACATACATGCTCACATATGCATGTGTACTCTATCAAGTTAAAGGATTCATTTGAAATCTAGAAAACTTTTCATTTTTTGGGTGGTTCTCGGCAACTCAGCAATTTGTCGCATTTACTCTATAATTATTTACATTTTCCCTGAACTTTCCCTACCAAAGATATGTCAGTTCTTAACTTTATCTCTACACTTCCACCTCAAACATTTCTGGTGCCTTATATTCACACATCTCTTGTGTAATACGACTTGACCATAAAACACCATTAGTGGACATGAACTGGATTTATCACTGTTTCAGTTTAACATGTTGTTTTTATATGTCTGTCCAATTCTACAGAAGTGCCCTGTCCTTACAAAACCAGAGAATTCAGACTTGGCTTGAACACTATGAAAAAAATCCCTGCCTAATCATGGTTTCATGAATGTGGCCACAACATTTCCATTTCCCCGATATTCCTCTAGTTCATTTTTGCTGATTTGTTTGTATACACAGTAAAATCCCGGGTACAACCAATCCTGCACTCTGTGACCATAAATATATATAGAATGGAATAAATTGTTGAAAAAAGCATCTTGTATGAATAAATTGGAACACATTCTAAATTTAGTAAACATTTTCCCTAATGTTGAACATATTTTCTGCTCTATCTAGCTGATTTCTCACTGCAATGGAATGTTCTCAAAAGTAACACCAAAATGTCTTCAAGTATACTTTTATTTAAAACTGAAATATTCAAAAGTGCTTCTCTGACTAATGATCACAGGTTTTTTGTGTTTTCACCCAAGCCATAAAAGACAAATTGTAGTGAAGAAATTGAATTTATCAAATCCTATATATTTCTTATTTAATTATTAATAATTCACTGAGAATGCCCCCCCCCCCCCCCCCACACACACACACACACACAAGATTTTACTTAAGTGAAGAAAATTCACTCCAAATCCTTAAACTATGAACTTGATTCTTCAATATTCTCTTCTACAATTCATATGCCTCTTCCTGTCTCCAATGTAATTTTATCCAAACTGATGCCTAGGATAATAAACCACATTGATTGTATCATAGACTGCATGCCATGAAATTTTATGTTACAGTTGTGACTGTTCATTGTTGCATAGTTGTAGAAGTGACATACATTTACATTAATAAAACAGGCAGTTCATGCAGACTGCCTCTGATTAATACTAGAGATACGCAAAAATTGGCAGAAAATTGGGTTCTTCCATTTGTAATTCAGCCAGTGCACAAAATCAGTTATCGTTATTGCATCAGAAAATTTGAGGACTAAGGGGTAAGCTTAATGAGTTGCTTATTTGTGTTGAAGAATTATAGTCGAGCAAACCAATTGGTATAATCTGCCTCTCTGAACATCATGTGGCCACTGGTATAGATATGTTAAATGTTACAGGATACAAGTTAGCTTCTTACTTCTGTAAAGAAAATAAGGGGGAAGGAGGAGTTGCCACATTTGACAAAAACTATTTTAATTTCAAGAATACTGATATTACGAAATATTGCTCAGAGCAGCACTTAAGAGCTTGTGCAGCAAAGTAGTATTTTATAATAAGTCCCTTACAGTTGTAGGCATATACAGACCACCTTCAGGAAATTTTAACCTCTTCATAAAAAATCTGGAAGCTCTGCTGCCCCTTCTCATTGTATAAAACAAGGAAATAGTGGTTGCTAGTGATTTTGATATGGATTTATTGAAAGCTCTGTCAGTGAACAATTATTGAGTCAGTAACACTATCATTCAATTTAGTTCCTACTGTGAACTTTGCAATTAGGATATGTAAATGCTCTGAGCCTGATATTGATAATATCTTTGTAGACAAATATAGGGGAAAAAATTGTATCACAAAACCAATAGTAAATGGGCTATCTGGTCATGACCTGCAGCATCTTGTGTTAAATGTTGAGACTTGTCAGGATAAAGAATCTATTAAATCCGAGTACAGGAGGGTAATAAATAAGTCAAAAATTGAGAAATTCAGGAAATTGCTCAAAGACATGAACTGGATAAATGTTTACAGCACTTCCGACTCAAATGGAAAATAAAGTTATCTCCACCTTTGCAAATTGTTTTCCCCTAAAGATAACTCAAATCACACAGAAGTCAAAAAATAAATTGTGGATTACACAAGGAATAAATATATCATGTGGCACAAAAAGGATAATATCTACTATCCAGGAACAGTTCTGATGTTAGAATTGCAATGCATTACAAAGAATACAGGAAAATATTGAAACAAGTAATCCAGAAATTGAAGCAGCTTTATTATGAGGAAAAGATAATTACATCAGGCAACAAAATAAAAACTGTATGGGATATAGTGCAGACAGAGACAGGTGGGGCCAAAAAGGAAGAGGAACAGATAGTTCTAAAAATAAATGAGACTTTGATAACAAGTGTATGTAGTGTTGCAAACCTCTTAAACAAGTACTTCATTTCTGCTACTGACAGGTTATCAGGTTCTGTGAACAGTACAGTGGAGTATCTCAGAGCAGTCTTTAAAAATAGCTTCAGTAAAATGGAAGTGATAGTCACATCTCCCAGAGAAGTAGCATCCATCATAAAATCCTTAAAAATCTAAGTATTCCAGTGGGTATGATAACATATGAATGAAGTTAATCAAAGAATGCTCATGGAAGTTGAGTTCTATCTTAAGTTATTTGTGTAATTGAGCTTTTATCAGCGGAACATTTCCAGACTGGCTAAAATCTGCTGCAGTTAAGCATCTTTACAAGAATGAGGACAAAGAGATACCATCAAACTATTGACCAATTTCACTTTTGCCAGATTTCTCAAAAATATTTTGTGTTCATGCATCTCCGTAAGCATCTAACTGCAAATAATATATTTTCCAAGTCACAGTTTGAATTTCTTAAGCGTTCTTATATAGAGAAAGCTATTTACACTTACAGTGAGTATATACTTAATTAATTAGATAATAAATTAGGGGCTACTGGCATTTTATGTGACCTGTCAAAAGCCTTCGACGGTGCGAACCACAGAATTCTCTTAAGTCAATAAGAATATTATGGTGCCACCAGCAATGCTGGGAAATAGTTTCAGTCTTATCTATATAACAGGAAACAAATGGTGTCGTTGTGAAATACCTGTGCAGCAAGCAGTCAGTTTTTATCTGTCTGGGAATTAATTACATGTGGTGTTCCTCAAGTTTCCATCTTGGATCCATGCTTTTTTTGTGTACATTAATTACCTCTCATCTGTGACCCAACCAGATGCTAAGTTTGTTTTTTATAGATAATAAAAACAGTGCAATAAGTAGGAACTCAAATACAGATTTAGAAATAGCTGCTAGTCAAATTTTCACTTACATTGATAACTGGTTTAAATCCAATTCACTGTCATTAAACTTTGAGAAGACCCATTATGTGCAGTTCAGAACCTGTAGAGATTTCCTTCCAGCATGTGTATAACATCCTTCACTGCTTGCTCAATATACAGGTTGAAGAACACTGGGTATAGGCTACAACCCTGTCTCAATCCCTTGCCAGCCACTGCTTGCCTTTCATGCCCTTCGTCTCTTACAACTGCCATCTGGTTTCTGTAGAAACTGTAATTAGCCTTCCGCTCCCTGTGTTTTACCCCTGCCACCTTCAGAATTTGAAAGAGGGTATTCCAATGAACATTGGCAGAAACTTTCTCTAAGTTGACAAATACTAGAAATGTAGGTTTGTCTTTACTTAATCTGTCTTCTAAGATAAGTTGTGTTCTGACATTTCTGTGGCATCCACAATGATTTTCCCCAGGGTTGGCTTCTACCAGTTTTTCCATTCATCTGTAAAGAATTCGTATTAGTATTTTGCAGCCATGACTTATTAAACTGATAGTTCGGTAATTTTCACACTTGACAGCACATGCTTTCTATGTGATAGGAATTATTATATTCTTATTGAAGTCTGATGATATTTCACCTGTCTCATACATCTTGCTCACCAGGTGATTTTGTTAGGGCTGGCTCTCCCAAGGCTATCAGTAGTCCTAATGAAATTTTGTCTACTCTCAGTTCCTTGTTTCGAGTGAGGTCTTTCAGTGCTCTGTTAAACTCTATACGCAGTATCATATCTCCCATTTCATCTTCATCTACGTCCTCTTCCACTTGCATGATTTGCCCTCAACTACGTCACCCTTGTATAGACCCTCTATATACTCCTTCCACCTTTCTGCTTTCCCTTCTTTGCTTATAACTTGCTTACCATCTGAGCTCTTGATATTCATACAAGTGGTTCTCTTTTCTCCAAATGTCTTTTTAATTTTCCTGTGGGCAGTATCTATCTTCCCATAGTGATATATGCCTCTACATCCTTACATTTGTCCTGTAGCCATCCCTGATTAGCCATTTTGAACTTCCTGTCGATCTCATTTTTGAGACATTTGTATTCATTTCTGCCTGCTTCATTTACTGCATTTTTATATTTTCTCCTTTAATCAGTTAAATTCAGCATATCTTCTGTTACCCAAGGAACTACCAGCACTCATATTTTTACCTACTTGATCCTCTTCTACCTTCACTATTTCATCTCTCAAAGCTACCCATTCTTCTTCTACTGTATTTCTTTCCCACATTATTGTCAATCATTCCCTAATGCTCTACCTGAAACTCTCTGGTTCTGTCAGTTTATCCAGGTCCCATATCTTTAAATTCCCCCCTTTTTGTAGTTTCTTCAGTTTTAACCCACAGTTTATAAGCAATATATCATGGTCAAAGTTGTTCATCTTTTGAAGCAATCCACAAATCAATCCAACTTGTGACTTCTTCATGAGATCAGAAGTGTTGGTCAGCCAGGCCATGCACCATTGATATAAACATGTGATAGTCAGAGGGAGCAACGTCTGAAAAATACATCAGGTGGGTTACGACTTCCCATTTCAACGTTTCCAAGTGCACTTTGGCCTCTTTTGCAATGTGGGGTCAAATGTTGTTGTGCTGCAAAATCACTTTATTGTGCTTCTCGCTGTATTGCTGCCTTTTGTCTTTTAATACTCTGCTCAAGCACATTAATTGCATTTGATAAAAGAACCTGTGATTGTTTAACTTGGTTTCAACACGTCATACATAGTACACTATGCCAAGCTAGTCCCACCACATGCAGAGCGTCCTCTTGTAGCCATGAATATTAGGTTTGGCCGTCGACGTGGAAGCATGGCTGGGACAACCCCATGATTTTTTTCATTTAGGGTTATCATAATGAAGCCATTTTTTGTCCCCAGTCACAATGCAATGCAGAAAGCCCTTCTGTTTTTGCCTCTGAAGCAACTGTTCACAAACACATAAATGCTGTTCGATGTCTCTTGGTTCCAGCTCACTTGAGACCCAAGTTCCTTCTTACTGAATCATGCCCATAGCCTTGAGACATTTTGAAATGGCTTGCTGTGTCTCTACCACTAGTCATGCCAATTCTTCTTCAGTTTGACGTGAGTCTTCAGTCAGCACGAAAACATTCTCTTTTCCAGCACTTTGCCAGTCTACGATTTTAAAAGCACTGTTCTTGAAGCATTAAAACCACTCACAGCACTTTCTTTCACTAATAGCGTCCTTACCATACATACTTGAGAGGATTCGATGAGACTCAACCGCTGTTTTCTTAATATTGAAACAAAACAGTAACACCACCCACAAATGACAAGAATCAGGCTCGTAAACTGATGTTTTCAATCAAGAACAACTTTATGATGCAGACACAAATTGACTAATGTTTGAATGAGGTTATGTTGACTGAGGTCCAAGCTAATTGCCTGACATCTTCGATCTGTTTCTTTCGACCACTACTTACTGTTGTCGTCACCTGTCGGCAAACGGCAGAAGCAAAGTTGTACACCTTGTATATAAAGACCTAAAATCACTTACCTTGGTCCAAAAAGGGGTCCAATATTCAGGAACACAGATTTTTCAATAAATATCCAGCAACCATTAAAAACTTGGTTTCAGATAAAGCACCACAGAAACAGAGTTTGAAAGACTTTTTGGTAGGCAACTCCTACTCTTTAGATGAATATCTTAACATAGACTGTTAAGCCAGCTTAAGTAAAAATGTCTGTTGGATTTCACTTTTGACAGAACTTGGTCACAACATTATAGATTACGTATTTTGTGTATGACAAATTTATTAATAGTGCATAACAATGTTTCATTCTTACAACATGTTAATTCTGTAAATATTAGCTGTTCCAGTTTACCACATTGTATTCACCTGTTTTGACAATCTCCTGACAAATGATGAGGGTAGTAAATATTATATTCAAATGCTTTATGTTTTTAGTTTATACTTTCTGACTTGTTCCACACCCACAAGAATAATCTCATTTTTTGGATCTATGGAACAAAAATTGAATCTAATCTAATCTAATCCAATCTAATCCTGTGCCTTTCAAAACACCTCGGAGAGATATATGTATCCACAAACATGAATCAACTAATTACAGTGCTGTATCCATGTCTAACCTTGATGTGTTTAGGGTTCGCCACTGAGCCGTGCAGACCTGCGTGCAGTGAATGTCAACTTATGTGATATGTGCGTCATCCTGTCAGCCAAAGTACCAAGTAATGATGATCCAACATTGGCTGATAAAGAAGCCATCTTAGCATCATTAAATATTAAAGCTATGACATTTGACGACACAATTGGTGTCTTAAGCCAAGGTAAGTCATCCTAATAAAAATTGTTTAAATAGTTGGACTGATTATGAATGAGACAGATATGGCAACAGTGGGATATGTCTTGATGCCAGTAAGTGAAAACCTTTGCTTTGTGATCTCTGCTATTTGGATTATTTTGTTATTGTGCTCAATTGTGATGTGATATCCAAGACGCTTAAAAAACTTCAGAGTCACTGAAGTCATCACAGGAAATATTTACAAATGTGTAACCTATGACTGAATAATGCAATTTTGTACCTGGAGTAGTTAAAACTGTGAGATTAGCTTTATACTTGATACTTGATCAAATCCATAGACAGATCACTTGCTTTTACTACTGTGATTTTGTTGACAAACAAGAAAAAATACCAAATGGCATATAAGAACTGAAATGAGATCAGACACTATTCATTATATAGTACAATCACTGAACAGCTGTCAGAGACACAAAATAGTAACGATTATTGTTCCTCAGCTAATATACCTCAGTTCTCAATCTCTGGTCTCCTTCCTCTCTCATACCTTCCTCTCACCTGACCTCCTCTCTCCCCCCTGTCTTTCTTCTCCTCTCATTCTCCTTCATCCCCTCTTGTTTACCTTCTCATTGTCTCCTCCTCTCTTCCAGTGACATTACATGACTGAGCTAAGCAGTGATTTCCAATATTGTGAGTGAAGACAAACCGCCACACCACAGACTATCCTTCACCCAGTCAAAGTGCAGCACACAATGCATGCACATCATAATGTTGGTTAAGTGTCAGCTTCATCGGTTTTGTTTATAGAACTATTTAAAGTACTCATGTTATGCATATCTCATTTAAATGGAGAACTGAAATATTGTGCAATCTTAATCTTTGTTTTAGTTGTATGGTATATTGTTTCTGAAACCACATTCAGAGTCAGAGATTAGAAGGAGTCTACTCTTCCATTTTCAATCATTAAGACATCTGAACAGTTTAGATTCAAAACTCTGACTGATTATTTCCAAGAGGATTGAAAGTCTCAGTTGTGCAAGGCATAGAACCATTTCAGCCCACTTCTAACATAGTTACAGAAACCACACTATATCTTAACTAGTATGGTTACACAAGGATTTGAACAGCTCTCTTGACGTAGACAGAAAAAATAATGTATATAAAAGAGAATGTGGGGTTAAGCAAATTTCTGTCTCAATTTTCTTTTCTGCATTTACAATAGAAAAATGTATACAATAGAATGTTGTAAGCAGTTTTGGTCATCGTTGCATTACTGATGTTACTAGATGACAGAGAATAAGTATAGGTGAACGATGATTGTATAGAGACCAAGTACTTGCATTTCTTGTATGATCATAAAAATTCTGATACATTATTATATATTGTTATTTGAGCTCTAAATGAAAATGCAATTATAGTTTGAAACTGAATAATAAAATTTATTTCTACAAAGAATGAATATTAATGTGATCAGTGGCATACCTGAATTAATCAAATAATGTACATAAAAAGAATCCACAGATGAATATGCCATTAGAGGCATTGATTCTACAGGATGACAATGATTGATCTATATGAAAAAAAGGAGAAAAAACAACATAAATTAGTTACAAACTATGGTGTGTACACACTTTATTCAATACGTAAATGTCATACCGATCTTTTGATATAGGTTATGGCATGTTTGATAAGCCTGCCATCATTGATGATGTTGTGGCCCAGACGAACATCAAAATTCTACAAGATGCACTGAAGTGTCGGAACATTGATGCTCTCGATTACCTCCTGAATGGCTGTTTGCAGCTCATCTATGGTTTTGGGGTTATTGCTGTACACCTTGTCTTTAATATAGACCCACGAAAAGGATCCAAATGTGTTCAGATCTGGAGAATATGGCAGTCAATCGAGGCCCATGCCAGTGGCGTCTGGGTACTACAGAGCCAGAATGCAGTCCCCAAAGTGCTTCTCCAAGACATCAAAAATTTTCCTGCTTTGATGGAATCAAGCTCTGCCTTGGATAAACCTCATTCTGCTTAAATCAGGGTCATTTTGGATAATGGGGATGAAATCGTCTTCCAAAACCTTCACATACCGTCCAGTAATCATAATTCCATCAAGAAATATCACACCAATTATTCCGTGACTGGTCATTGCACATCACAGTCACCCAATGAGGGTGAAGAGACTTCTTTATCCAGTATGATGGATGTGAAAGAATTATGGGCAAATTTTAAACACATTGTAAATCACGCGTTGGACAAGTATGTGTCAAAAAAGTGGGTTACGGATGGAAAAGACCCACCGTGGTTTTACAGCGCAATTCAGAAAATGCTCAGGAAGCAAAGGCAGTTGCACTCACGGTACAAGAAAGATCGGGAGAATGAGGACAGGCCGAAGTAAGTAGAGATTTGTAGTGCTGTAAAAAGAGCGATGCGCGAAGCATTCAACCACTACCACTGTCATACCTTAACAAAAGATCTTGCTGAAAACCCAAGGAAAATCTGGTATTACATAAAATCTGTAAGTGGGTCGAAGGCGTCCATCCAGTCACTCGCTGATCAGTCTGGCCTGGCAATGGAAGACAGCAAAACAAACGCTGAAATTTTAAATTTAGCATTTGAGAAATCTTTCACGTAGGAGGATCGTACAAACATACCGCCGTTTGAGTCTCGTATATTCCCGTACGGAGGACGTAGTGATAGACATCCCTGAGGTTGTGAAGTAGCTGAATGGGTTGAAAATACATAAATTGCCAGGTCCTGATGGGATTTCAATTTGGTTTTACAGAGAGTACTCTATTGCATTGGCTCCTTACTTAGCTTGCATTTATTGTGAATCTCTTGCCCAACATAAAGTCCCGAGCGACTGGAAAAAAGTACATACACAGACACAAGCAGACATATTTAAAGGCAAAGGGATGGATATGTGTGTGTGTGTGTGTGTGTGTGTGTGTGTGTGTGTGTGTGTGTGTGTGTGTGTGCACCTGTCCTTTTTTTCCCCCTAAGGGAAGTCTTTCCGCTCCCGGGATTGGAATGACTCCTTACCCTCTCCCTTAAAACCCACATCCTTTCGTCTTTCCCTCTCCTTCCTGAAGAAGCAACCATCGGTTGCGAAAGCTAGTAATTCTGTGTGTGTGTTTGTGTGTTTTGTTCATTGTGCCTGTCTGCCGGCGCTTTCCCGCTTGGTAAGTCTTGGAATCTTTGTTTTTAATATATAAATGTAAATTAATGCAGATGAATAGGAAAAAGAATCCTGTAATGTTTGAATACTGCAGATGAATAGGAAAATGATTCCTGTAATGCTTCAATACTCCATTAGTAGTGTAGTGCTTTACACAGTCATGTCGATTAAATATTTGGGCGTAACATTGCAGAGCGATATGAAGTGGGACAAGCACGTAATGGCAGTTGTGGGGAAGGCAGATAGTTGTCTTCAGTTCATTGGTAGAATTTTGGGAAGTTGTAGTTCATCTGTAAAGGAGACCGCTTATAAAACACTAATACGAACTATTCTTGAGCACTGCTCGATTGTTTGGGATCCCTATCAGGTCAGATTTAGGGAGGACATAGAAGCAATTCAGAGGCGGGCTGCTAGATTTGTTACTGGTAGGTCTGATCATCACACGAGTGTTACAGAAATGCTTCAGGAACTCGGGTGGAAGTCTCTAGGGGAAAGGAGGCATTCTTTTTGTGAACCACTACTGAGTAAATTTAGAGAACCGGCATTTTAGGCTGACTGCAGTACAATTTTACTACCACCAACTTACATTTCGTGGAAAGACCACAAAGATAAGATAAGATAAGAGAGATTAGGGCTCGTACAGAGGCAAATAGGCAGTCATTTTTCCCTCATTCTGAGTGGAACAGGGAGAGAAGATGCTAGTTGTGGTACGAGGTACCCTCCGCCACACACTGTATGGTGGATTGCAGAGTATGTATGTAGATGTAGATGTAGAAATGTGGATTCTCGGGCCCCTAAATGCCCCAATTTTGCTTATTGACAAGCCCACCCATATGAAATTGGGCTTTTTCACTAAACCAAACCATACGAATTCTCATCATGCCCCACAACCAACCATGCAGTTTCAACATCCTAATGCAAACTGTTTCAGAAGTTATAACAATTTTATCTCATATACTCAGTATTTGTCACCCTGTAAATGATGACTTTCAATACCCAAATAGAAGTGATGCTTCTCTGTACTTAATCCTCGTAGTCCAAATTTTTGTGTTAAATGATGGTGTCTGGTTCTTGGCAGTGGCTTTGTTATCATATCTGCAAGCATTCTGTTTGTTGAAGTTTTGCCCACTGTGATTTCTTCTGAATAAATTTTTTCCATGATTAAATGATACACGGTGTCAATGTGTCTAATACAACGTTTGTATTCACTAGTCTTTGACAGATTGGTTGTACCTTTGTTATCACAAAACAGTTTAATCAGCCCCTCTTTTGGGAAAGGGGATATTTCTATTTGCAGCTATTGTAGCCAAAGTGCATCCTGACAGGCAGTTTTTAATGCCACGCACTCTGCTTCTGTCTTCGAGAGAGCTACTGTTGGTTGTTTTCTTCTGTTCCATGAGATTGCTGTATCTTGTGACATAAACAAGAAACTAATGATTGATTTTCTATCTCCAGTACGCCCAGTCCAGTCAGCATTTGTGTATCTTGTGATTTCGTGGTCCTTATCCTTAGAAAATTGCAGTCTGAAATATTTAATCTCCTTTACATATTATAGGATTAGGATTTTTTTACAGTTTGCCAGTGGGGTACTCCTCATTTATTTTTAAACCAAGAGCACTCCTCAATTATTATTAAACAACTCACCACTACCATTGTATATACTATATATGGTCAAGTACATAGTTTTGCGTACATAAGGCTCATCTGTACAGGACATTCTTCATGCCAGCTTTTTCACTCTCCATCTGTGGGCTCATTTCATGAATTAATACTTGATTGTTATCTGTTTATTTTTATTTATTTATTTATTTATTTATTGCCCCTGGCATCTTATGCTGTACAATGTACAAATATATAGGACATGATTTGCCATAACTGCGTGTGACGATTGTTTCATTTTTTATGAGACATAGTACAAACAGTATTAAAGTTAAATATTTTCAAATAAAAAAGGCTACGTGTATGATGACATTAAATACTGTCAAAAAACTAAACACACATAGGGGACAGTTTACATGTATGATTGAGTTAAAAACTGACATAAAGCTAAATGCACATAGGGACAGTTTACGCTTATGTGGGGATGCATAGAACATAAAGTAACTGTAATATTTATGGGCTTCCAGTGTGTGATGGGAATTAAGAAACTACAGTAAGTACAGACACATAGGCTTATTTCTGTACAGTCCTAACAGAACTGACTTGGAGTGTTATTTACTTCAGTTTATAAAACAAGACTAAGAATAGGCAAAAATAAATTTAATGTGTTTTTGTCAAGTAGTGAGCTTGTGTTCTTATTTTTTTGGGAAGGAATTTTGGAGAGCTAGTGTAAATTTGCGCTTCAGCACTCGTCAGCACTTTACTTTTTCCTGAATTAGAGCCCTTCACTATTTTTTATGGTCATAGGAAGTTTATTGTACAGCTGAGTGCCTATGTTCCTGATACCATGTAGACACCTACCTATTCTCTGTGGCAGCAGATGAATGTTCAAATTGTTGTGAAGTGGTGCATGTTGCTGTTAAGCAAGACTGTTTCCATTATGTAAAAATCAGGTGCTGGTAAAATTTTCAAGTTTTTGAAAATTGGCTATGCTGATCTAGAATTTTCTTACTTCATTATCTTTAATAGCCTTTTCTGCATTATAAAGATTGTTTGTGTGGATACCAGACAGTAATATTCCATGTTATATTTTTGCACAATCTGATTTATATAATGAGTCTGGCTCATCCATAAAAGGCCACGCCTTCAGTCTCCTGTTACATGCTTTCGTAGACATTTGGACATATCTCCAAAGTCCTTTAGTTTTAAGAGTTTGTTAAGTTTGTCTTTAATGTAATTTTTTGTTGCAAATTGTTACAAAGAATCATGTCATCTATTTAAACTTCTACTATAAATATAACAGTTCTTTGATTTTTGTGGTAAACTCGGGTGTCAGCTGTGGACCTACTTAGTAGAGATTTGTCGAGTTTGATGATCCAACAGAGGCTTCCCTGTTTCAGTCCATAGACAGCTTTCATAAGTCTTTTAATCCATTCATCTTCCACTGTTTTTTGTCATGTGGTCACTCATGGGAATTTTAACATAAATTTCTTCTTTCAAGTCACCTTGCAAAAAACATAACACTATATCACAATGACCAATGTCCAAATCATATTTAGCAGCTAGACTAAATAAATATCTCAGTGAATTGTATCATACCACTGGTGTGTATGTTTGTTCACAATCCAAACCTCTCCCTTGAGGACATCGCTAACTACCATACGAGGTTTATGGGGAATTATTTGTCCTTGTTTGCCTCTCTTTTATCTTAAAGACCAACTTGGCATCTTTAGCTGTTTCACTTGGATGCAAGAGTTATGACTCCCAAGTTTGATTTCCTGCATGGGCTTTTAAATCTACTTGAATTACATAAAGCTATTTCTAAGAGTCCTTAAATTGCGACACTTCTAGTAAAGTTGATGGTTCTGATCCTTGTGAAACTTTAGTACAATAGGATTTGTAATCATTCATCTTCTTTGATCTTAGTATATAGGAAGATGGCTCAGAATCTTCTTTTATTTCAACTGAGCCAGTTTCTTCTGAAATGGTATTACCCAGCTCGGCATCTCTTGAATCATCTTCTGCCTTAGTGTTCTCCTCCTTATCTGTGAATGTAATAAATATTTTGTTTGGTCCAGTTACTGCAAATGACCAGATGTTTCTGAATTATCATTACTCTTTTGAATGTTTCTTCTTTAAAGATTACATCTCTAGCATTTACAATTCTTTGTTGAACAGGACAAAAAAACTGGTATGCCTTGCTGATTCACAGTATCCAACAAGTATGCACTGAACATATTTCTTGTCCCATTTTGGTATGTTAACATATGCCTTACTGCTGAATAATATCAGACATCAAAAGTCTGGTTTCTTCCCTGAGAAAGCTTCCTGTGGCAATGTATTGTTAATGAAAGATTTGGTTGGTGATCCGTTAATAAGATAAACTTCAGTGTAGGTAAATGAAATACAGCTTGCCTTCTCCAAAATCATTCCATTATATCTCTCTGTTACACTTTTTGTTCTGGAGTGTGGAAATCTGTCATTTGATGTTTGACTCCTTTGTCCCCTAAAGAATTTTGTCAACCTTTCAATTTGTATTCCTTTCCATTATCTTATAAGACACAGTCTTTCACCTGTGTGATTATCTATCAATTTCTTAAAAATGCAAATAATTTTAGGCACTTGGTGTTTGATACTGACAATGTACAAAAAATTTTTCTGGAAAAATCTTCACTCAGAGTTATAAAATATTTAGCTCCCCTAATTGATGTGTTTTGCTTTGGAACACACAATGGGACAGCAGAAAACAACCAACAGTAGCTCTCTTGAAGACAGAAGTAGAGTGTGTTTCATTAAAAACTGCCTGTCAGGATGCACTTTGGCTGCAATAGCTTCAAATAGAAATATCCCCTTTCCCAAAAGAGGGGCTGATTAAACTGTTTTGTGATAACAAAGGTACAACCAATCTGTCAAAGACTAGTGAATACAAACGTTGCATTACACACATTGACACCGTGCATCATTTAATCATGGAAAAAATTTATTCAGAAGAAATCACAGTGGGCAAAACTTCAACAAACAGAATGCTTGCAGATATGATAACAAAGCCACTGCCAAGAACCAGACACCATCATTTAACACAAAAATTTGGACTACAAGGATTAAGTACTGAGAAGCATCACTTCTAGTTGGGTATTGGAAGTCATCATTTACAGGGTGACAATTACTGAGTATATGAAATAAAATTGTTATAACTCCAAAATCCTCTTAGCTCTAGAAGTGGGATGTGAGAAGAAAAATAAAATTTGCTTAACTTCTAGGCACAAAATGCATGGCGTGTTGGGAGCTCCTTTGTATCTGATGCCATTAGCCAAACATTTCCATGATTCTTCCAGAAGATCTGATTGTAGGTGTTCTAATGTTCTGTGTTATAAAATTGCATCATTAGACAAGGATGCACACGTTGTTTCAACACTGTGATCACTTGGTCAATCCATTTTATACATTCTGCTGATTAACAGTGCTGTTGCTATCAATTTCTTCTCTGCATCATGAATGTGACAGCATCTATCATCAGAGAAGATTGAGTAGCCCTGTTCCACTAATTTCCTTACAGAAAGTAAATTTGTACTCGACTGAGGTACATCTATCTCCCTACTGAGGTACATCTATCTCCCTAATGTTTGTCATCTCTCTGCCTCCTAGTGCTCTCAATAGGCATGCAATGTGTCCCTTTTGTTAGATAAATTTTTGTTGTTAGCTATGACCACTTGTGAACTGAACACTGGCATAGTAAAATTCAAATCACATGGTTGCTTTTACATATGTGCAGATGTACCAGAATCTCCGTGCTAGTCTTTGCATATGGCTTCAACTGACACTAATGATGTTAAGAATGTCTTATAACTTGTTTCTTCCATGGCATATGTTCCACTTGCTTTGTTTCTACGTGACAGTTCTTCACTGTGTGTCCATATTTTTTGCAGTTGTAACATGTTGGTACTCTGGGACTGTAATATGGGTTATTGTAGTTTTCATTTTTATCTAGTTAAAGAGCTGTATCACTGAAACTTGAATTGCTGCATGCATCATCCTTTACTTCCTGTAGTAGTTTGTTTTTAGTGGACTCTTCTGTTGTCAGCATCTTGGAATTTTGTAAACACATTATCAGTGGTTTGTACTCATTAGATAACCCAGATAATAAAATTCTTGCACTTTGAAGTTAAGATCATTTAATTTGTTTGACATGGAAATTATTCTCAACACATATTCTTCCACGCATGAACAGTTCAACAGCCTTGTAGTTAAGTGTTCTCTTCAGTCCTCATAAATTTGTTTTAATTTATCTCATGCTTGTTTCACAGTAGACATGTTCTATGGATGCACATAAATACAGGGTCAACTAATAAGATTAGTTTGGCCCCTGCCATACAAGTCTCGTAACTTCACCTTTAATGTTGCCCATTGTGTGCTGCCACAATTGTTCATGTTGCAAATAAGTTTTCATTGCAAATTGCCATGTGTTGTAGCTTTCTCTTCCTTTTAGTTTTTTTGATTAATGGCAACCAGTTAAAATTGATGGAACTCATGATTTCAGTGTTCTGTATTTGTGTCTTGAACTGAACTTCCTTGATGTAATCGAGACTCAATAGTTCTCCCACACCACCCTCCTCCCCTCTCCTCCACAAATAAATTACTGTTTTTAGGTAATATTGGCTAACTACATAACTGGGCACCATAACCTGTTATTATTCGAATTCTAAATGAAAACATGGTTATAGTCTGAAACTGAATAATAAAGCAAAATAACATACCCACATCAAAAAAAGTTTTGCATCACCCCAGTTCACAGAACTCATGAAGATAGACATTGACTTTGGATATTGTATCACGGACACAATCCCTTTGACTGTTCTGAGATGTCACTAAACTCACCCTATTAGATGGAGGGGGTCCTACCGCCAATCATTTCCAGTCATTCCACTAGGAAGGAGGTACACGGCACACGTTGTATGTAGTTCAACCATGCCTACTGTGGTTCGATTGCGCTCACATTGTTACTTTGCGCCAGGAAAGACTCTCAATGAGGGAAGTGTCCAGGTGTCTCAGAGTGAACCAAAGCAATGTTGTTCAGACATGAAGGAGATCCGGACAGAAAGGAACTGTTGATGACATGCCTCGCTAAGGCCGCCCAAGGGCTACTACTGCAGTGGATGACTACTACCTATGGATTATGTCTCCGAGGAACCCTGACAGCAATGCCACCATGTTTAATAATGCTTTTTGTGCAGCCACAGGACGTCGTGTTTTGACCCAAACTGAGCACAATAGGCTGCATGATGTGCAACTTCACTCCCAACATCCATGGTGAGGTCCATCTTTGCAACCACAACACCATACGCAATAAAAAGGGCAGAAATGATGTTTATGTTGATCTCTATACCCAACAACATGTCTAGCGAACCACTCAGGATTGGCGTCACGTTCTCTTCACTGATGAGTGTCGTATGTGCCTCCAGACAGACAGTCATTGGAGACATGTTTGGAGGCAACCCGGTCAGGCTGAATGCCTTAGACACACTGTCCAGCAAGTGCAGCAATGTGGAGGTTCCTGGATGCCTTAGACACACTGTCCAGCAAGTGCAGCAAGGTGGAGGTTCTCTACTATTTTTGGGGTGGCATTATGTGGGGCCAACGTACACCGCTGGTGGTCATGGAAGGCACCTTAATGGCTGTGCAATACATGAATGTCATCCTCCGACCGATAGTGCAATCATATCGGCAGCATATTGGCAAGGTATTTGTCTTCATGGACGACAATTTGAGCCCTTATCGTACACATCTTGTGAATGACTTCCTTCAGGAAAATGACATCACTCAACTAGGGTGGCCAGCATGTTCTCCAGACATGAACACTATCAAACATGCATGGGATAGATTGAAAAGGGCTGTTTATGGACGACGTGACCCACCAACCACTCTGAGGGATCTACACCAAATTGCCATTGAGGAGTGTGGCAATCTGGACCAACAATGCCTTGATGAACTTGTAGATACTATGCCATGATGAATACAGGCATGCATCAATGCAAGAGATGTGCTACTGAGTATTAGAGGTACTAGTGTGTACAGCAATCTGGACCACCACCTCTGAAGGTGTCACTGTATGGTGGTAAAACATGCAATGTGTGGTTTTCATGAGCAATAAAAAGGGCAGAAATGATGTTTATGTTGATCTCTATTCCAATTTTCTGTTCAGTTTCTGGAACTCTGGGAACCGAGCTGATACAATACATTTTTTGATGTGTGTATATAAAAAGTGTCTATAGCAATGAAACTAAAGGTGAATTTTTTAGTTGAGGCATTGATTTTTAACTTCCAACATTATATTACACTAACATGAAGTAAATGTTTTTGGAAGATTATCATTCAGTAAAATCATATCTTATGAGGTGTAATAAAACATCAGACCGAGCTGCTTGGTTTGCAGCAACATTGTTGGTTGTTTTCTGCTGTCCCATTAGATTACTGTACCTTGTGACATAAACAAGAAACCAATGATTGATTTCCTATTTCCAGTGCCCCGAGCCCAGCCAACATCAATGTATCCTGTGATTTCATGGTCGTTCTCCTTAAAAAATTGCAGTTTAAAATCTTTAATCCCCTTAG
Organism: Schistocerca gregaria; assembly: GCF_023897955.1. NCBI lineage: Eukaryota > Metazoa > Arthropoda > Insecta > Orthoptera > Acrididae > Schistocerca > Schistocerca gregaria. The sequence continues at coordinate 183,038,541 of NC_064920.1, read as the reverse complement.
GTATTATAGGATTAGGGTTTGCATCAAGATTCTTAGTTGACCAGCTATCATGGAATGGTAATTAAAGCTCTTGATGTGTATTCTGGATGATTAGTATTTAGATATATGTTCAAGCATACAGATTTAAATTTCTGGTCTTGTCTTGAAACTGGTAGAGGCAGAGTCCAGGATGGTTTCCTTGAAAATGAAATGGCTGATTTCCTTCCCATCCTTGCCTTATATCATTTTCGGCTGCCCCTCTAATAGCCTTGTTGTGTACAGGGTGTTAAACTCTAATATTCCTTCTGTCTTCTTTAGGATGTGGAAGTAAAAGAGCCAATAATCTCTGTTAAGCTACAGCGTAATTATTCTAAGAAGTCAAAGAAGAATTGATGTTTGTTATTACCTATCATTATCTGTAAAAACAATTGAGTTATTTTTCCACTTTTAGTTATTGTAGTTAAACATGAGAGTAAACAATTGCTTCAAACAGTCCCAGTCCTAAATATCAACTTTATTTCTATTATTTTCAGTTTTAATATTATTTTGGTTTGTGAGTTGCTACAAATATAATTTGTATGTACTTAATCATGTCCCATAAAAATTATCATTTGTAAGCAGCAGCTAGTATTTCATTTATGGCTGTACAGCTTTTTTAAATGTTTAAAGTTTTATGTAACACTTCTCACTGTCATGGTTGTTATATGTAATCTGAGTTATACTATTATTTCATAATGTTTTATAAAATTACAATGTAGTTTCATTTTGTCAATCAGTATGATCTTTTATTTTAGAAACCTCACTGAGCATTAGGCTCTTACCTCACTACTAATATCAGTATATAATTTATTCTATATTGCATGCATATCCTTTGTCATTTTTGTACCCTTATAGTTGTGTGAACATACTCTAGTCATATCCTCCCGTAAATACACCAGACTGTGCTTTAAAACCCTGTTCCAAGTTCATATGTACATACTCAAATTGAAATGTGCAGCATAGTTCCCTACATCCTAGCTTGATAGTACTTCATTACTCCTCATATATTCAATTTGTAGAGATAAAGTGCAAATAACAGAAAACACTCTTTTTCGACTGAAGATAAATTCTTGGACTAAAGAGAAATTATTTAATTGTAAGTAAATATTCTGTGAATCGAGATTATGTAATTATTATGATTTTTTTTTCCAACTTGAAAATTAATTCATCATAAAACAAATGTCTCACCATCGTTTATAAATTATGCTAGAACTTCCTGTCCATGCCCAGCAACTATAGCCATTGCATCATCTCCATTCTAGGAAATTCTGAGCAATAATTTTACAAATACAACATTATTTTACAGCTTGTTGCAGTTTTTAGAAAACAGCCAAATGCTTTATGGAAACAACAAACAGAATCACATATGTTTTGTATTCATATGGATCATGGGAAGGATGATTGTTGAAATACCTCAGTGGTCACTGTAATTAGTCTGATTTTCTCTTCATGTTCCCTATTGGATTGATATGATAGGAACTTTCATATATTCCTAGATTCCACATTTAATATTGGTTCTTGAAACTTATGCTAGTGGGATAGTTGACATCTATCTTGAAGCAGCTGCCAATTCAAGTTTTTCAGTATTTCAGTGATTCTTATGTGTGACTCTACAAATCTGTGACCATTTGTACTGTACTGCTTTGTATACATTCAGTAACCTTGATGTTTGTATTTTTATAATCGTCCCACACACTTGCAAAACACTCTGGGATGGGTACACAATTATTTTGTAAGCAATATCCTTTGTAAACTGACTACATTTTCCTCACATTCCTACCAGTGCACTCGAATTTGCCATATGCCTTACCTACAATTGAGCATTTATTATCATTTCATTTCATGTGACTTAAAATTGTTACTCCCAGGTAATTACTTGGATTGACTGATTACAAATGGGATGTATTGATATTGTAGTCATAATATCCAACAGTTTTGGATAATTTTGTGAAGTGCACAATTTTACATTTATAAACATTTGAAGCATGTTGGCAATCTCTGCTGCACAGAACACAATTCCATGTTTATTGCTCCTGGGAAATGGTGCCCCTGTATCTGGCAGTCGCCATCTCTGCTAAATCTGCAATATAACCATTGGAATTTGATACGGATGCCCGCATTTGTGACTCTTTCTGATGGGTGTTGGGATACTGTCAAAGAATGTGATGGCCAGCTGCAGTCTATCTGAATGTCTGGATGTGTGTATAAATCAGTGTTGATATCTGCCTGGGACAGCACAGCAGTAAGGAGGGATATTGAAAGGAGAAGACATGACTGCTTGTACTTGATTCAGTCCCTCCAGTGGAAGCAATAAATCCAGATCCTCGGGAAACCTGAATGAGCAGCATCACATCCTGTGGTCTTGTGGTGGTCTAGTAGCAGGTTGCAATGGCAAGACCAAAAGAAATAATTGAAGTGTATTGAGTGAGGCACCCTGTAGTGGTCAACATCAGATTGCAGTGTTCCTGGATGATGGCTACGGTCAGTGGTGGCTACTGTGCTTTCTGGAATTTGTGTAGCTGGTAGAAAGAAATGTATAGATGGCCACAGTCACAAACACATGTTGCCCACAGAACAGAATATGATGCTGAACATCCAAGTAACTGTGTACACAACTGTGCAGTTCTGGGCTGGAATGCCAGGGCCAAATTTCTCCTAGTAATAATGGCTAGTGTTCCACAGTGCTGGCCAAAGTGGGGAGTGTCTGCCAGGCTTCTATCTTCTGCAGTTGTTCATCTATAAGTATAGCTGTTCCCAATATGAAGACTGGTTTGAACACTGTGGTATTCACAGAACATGTTCCGAATGGAGATGCTTGGAATTTAAATCAAGCTATACATAGATTCAAGCTTCTGTGATCTTTGAACTGTATTACCCAGCCAGTTATAAGAGGACCTACAATTGAACATACAGGGTGTTTCAAAAATGACCGTTATATTTGAAACGCCAATACAAACTAAACGAGCAGTGATAGAAATACACCGTTTGTTGCAATATGCTTGGGACAACAGTACATTTTCAGGCAGACAAACTTTCGAAATTACAGTAGTTACAATTGTCAACAACAGATGGCGCTGCGGTCTGGAAAACTCTATAGTACGATATTTTCCACATATCCACCATGCGTAGCAATAATATGGCGTAGTCTCTGAATGAAATTACCCCGAAACCTTTGACAACGTGTCTGGCGGAATGGTTTCACATGCAGATGAGATGTACTTCTTCAGCTGTTCAATTGTTTCTGGATTCTGGCGGTACACCTGGTCTTTCAAGTGTCCCCACAGAAAGAAGTCACAGGGGTTCATGTCTGGCGAATAGGGAGGCCAGTCCACGCCGCCTCCTGTATGTTTCGGATAGCCCAAAGCAATCACACGATCATCAAAATATTCATTCAGGAAATTAAAGACGTTGGCCGTGCGATGTGGCCGGGCACCATCTTGCATAAACCACGAGGTGTTCGCAGTGTCGTCTAAGGCAGCTTGTACCGCCACAAATTCACGAAGAATGTCCAGATAGCGTGATGCAGTAATCGTTTCTGATCTGAAAAATGGGTCAATGATTCCTTTGGAAGAAATGACGGCCCAGACCAGTACTTTTTGAGGATGCAGGGACGATGGGACTGCAACATGGGGCTTTTGGGCTCCCCATATGCGCCAGTTCTGTTTATTGATGAAGCCGTCCACGTAAAAATAAGCTTCGTCAGTAAACCAAATGCTGCCCACATGCATATCGCCGTCATCAATCCTGTGCACTATATCGTTAGCGAATGTCTCTCGTGCAACAATGGTAGTGGTGCTGAGGGGTTGCCGCATTTGAATTTTGTATGGATAAAGGTGTAAACTCTGGCACATGAGACGATACGTGGACGTTGGCGTCATTTGGACCGCAGCTGCAACACGGCGACGGCGAACGGAAACCCGAGACCGCTGTTGGATCACCTGCTGCACCAGCTGCGCATTGCCCTCTGTGGTTGCCGTACGCGGTCGCCCTACCTTTCCAGCACGTTCATCCGTCACGTTCCCAGTCCGTTGAAATTTTTCAAACAGATCCTTTATTGTTTCGCTTTTCAGTCCTTTGGTTAAATTAAACCTCCGTTGAAAACTTCATCTTGTTGCAACAACACTGTGTTCTAGGCGGTGGAATTCCAACACCAGAAAAATCTTCTGTTCTAAGGAATAAACCATGTTGTCCACAGCACACTTGCACGTTGTGAACAGCACACGCTTACAGCAGAAAGACGACGTACAGAATGGCGCACCCACAGACTGCGTTGTCTTCTATATCTTTCACATCACTTGCAGCGCCATCTGTTGTTGAAAATTGTAACTACTGTAATTTCGAAAGTTTGTCCGCCTGAAAATGTACTGTTGTCCCAAGCATATTGCAACAAACGGTGTATTTCTATCGCTGCTCATTTAGTTTTTATTGCCGTTTCAAATATACCGGTCATTTTTGAAACAGCCTGTATATGGCAAACTATGGCTCTACTTGGAATTTTTCACATTAACAATCTTGCCTGCTCTCACTGTTCATATAGTTTATTAGTGATAGAAACATATTCTTACTACATGATTTGTATTATATAATTATTGTATAGTATGACAGATACCAAGCCTACAGAAAGAGAATGAAAATTTGAATGACGGAATGGACAGTTCATAGTTTTGTGAAAAAAAATAAAGTAAATGGCACAAGGCAGTTTTGAATATGGCTCACCCATTTTACAGTCCAACATCGTGACCACTTAATCACGTCACTGCAGCATTCTATATTTCTTCATTATTAAACTTGTTAAGCTGGCACTGTTCACTGTTTCTATTTTGCTTCTTTTTTCATAGTTCAGTACACCTTGTTCCTCTTTTCATGTTTGATCTGTGTCCAGTTTTTGATGGGCTATCCACTGAGCCATCTTACCACTAAATCTGAGAGGGGAGCAATGGGGAGTTTCCCTTGTTAAAATTAAGTCTCATATTTCACTTGCCTGACTCTGTGTTACAGTGCTAAGATTCATACAGTCTCCTGTTCTTTCATTCCCTCTTTCCCTTTTTTTCTATTTGTTCGTTTTACAGCAAAAAAATAGATGCATCTGTCACAAAAATGCCACAGCTAATGTGGGAAAAAGACTATGAACTAGTGGCACAAACCCAAGTATGCATTTCTGTCGTAAAATGTAGGCTGTCAGCATGTCTAATGGTTTTTAATTTTTTATTTTTTTTATTCATGATGCCTATAATTACAGCAGTATTATTGTGTTTTTTAACAACCAGTTACTGTTTTCTTCCCCTTCTGAACAGAACCCATATCTCTAGTGTTCCAGCTGATTGTTAACATTATAGCAATATCCAATATTTCAAGAACTAATGATTTTGTGAGTAGTAGATGTATCTATAAAGTTTGTGACTTTTTAGCAAATCTCTAACTTATCGGATGTGCATTTAATCAGTCTTGCCCTTAGCTGCATTTGCAATTTATCTTTCTTAACTACTTTAATTTCCTCCTGTAAATACTTCTGACATTATTTCTGTACTCTTCTATTTTAACTGCATTCCCACTCCAACTAAATTTAGAATCTTCAACTAACACAATTTAGTGTTGAGATAATTAACTCCGAAAGTACTAGTTACTTTTAAGTTACCTCTACAATCATGTGCGTGCTTACAGATGTCATTCAGTACTGTCACTTGTTATTTTCATTGACTTGATATTTGGATCTTTGGAAGCATCTATCTGCAGATTACACTTTGCAGCAGTTTATTTGGTCTTAACATATTTTGAAGCAGTACCAGTGAAATGCAAAACAGTTATTATTTGAGTGATATTTTTTTCCTTCTTTTCTTTTTGTTTCTGCATTTTTCTGTTGAGACGTAAGGCAAAAGGTGCATGACAATTTTGCTTTTCAATGTTTCAGCCCCATTCATGCAAAAGAAAATGCAGACTGCATCACTGGTTTCAACATTGTGTGGTATGTTGGAGTTGGAAAAAGACTAAAGACATGATTTTTCCACTGTCATATCTGTTCATAGTTATTCCCCTTTGTCATTTCTGTTCAATGATTCTCTGTTTCTATTTAGAAATTATTTACAAACAAATTTAAATTAAATATTTTAAAATGATTTTTTGCCTATTAATTTAATTAATATTTATTTGTGTGACTTAATTTCCTTGTTTTAATTTAATCTGTAATAAGTTTCGTTTTTTGTTGATGGTACACATTCCAAAAAGACAAGATAAAGATCACTAAGTGCATGCCACAAACCACATTCTTATCTTGCCTCTCTCTTTATTGAAGAACACGCGCATTGATGTTTCAGAAAACCATTTCTCTTCCATGGCTTACAAGAATGAGACCTCTTTGTAACCACACTCTGTTACATAACAGATCAACAACATAAATTGTCATGCAAATGATGATTTTTCCTTAATGTTTGTCAAATTTTCAACTTGTTTCAGTTTCTGTAATAATTTTGGGATATTTATGTTGTACGTACTCAATTGATGCAAAGTAATTCATTGCAAGTGGAATGCTTTTTTATAAATATTAAAATATGAAGTGATTTTAATAGCCTCTTTTAGCTTCATTCCTGAAAAATAATATTATATATAATGGGATAATAGGACCCCTGTGGCAACAATTTCACTTAACAAAAGTATGCTACTTACAGACATAAATATCTGAAACAATGCAGTTTTTTAGTGAATAGAATGACTAAAAACATCTGTTAATCATTACGCAAATGACATAATTGTTAGTTCTCCACATCTGCATTTTTGTTCACCTAGCAGATCACAAATCTTCACAATTTGATAAATCCCTCCACAACTGCATATTTATTTGCAATGCTGCATGCATTGATGAAGAAGAGTCTACTAGTCTTGTTTTGAGTTCTTGTTTCAAAAATTTCTCCCATGACCATGTTTTTGATATTTCTTTCTTAGTAATCATTATCAGAATTGATTGTAGCTCTCCTTTCTTCATTGTATTCACATGAATAAGTTTTATTTTGAGAGACCCAGAATTTAACTTTGTTGTAATAAATTTTAATTAAAATTGCTAATGTTAAGATGTAAGCTGCCAGAATTTGGAAAAGTGGATTAGTTCAAAGTTGAGGTAATACAGGGGTTGCCATAAAATTTGTTGTTGAGATGATAACATGATAGGAGATTCCAAATTAGGACTTATATACAGAGTGATATTGCTAAATGATGACAAACTGAAATTGTGCGAGGTACACTTATTTGAAGGTGGAGATAAAAGATGTTTGTCAGTGTAGGTTTCAATGATCAAAGTCCACCTCCATAGCTGAATACTCAGTGCATGCAACTGGCTGTGATTCCGGTCCAAGTTGGGGATTTTATCCGTTCAGGGACTGGGAGTTGGGCTTTCCTCATTATCATCAATGCACAAGATACTGAAGTGGTGTCAAATAAAGGTGCACTAGATGGTCAAAGAACCCCAGATTGGCTTTCCCATATTATCATTTTATTTCATTTCAGTGATTAAAAGCACACATGAGAAGACAGCAGGCAAATGAGAATTTTCTGTCTGTGCTAGTGTTTTAGCAGCACACTTGAGAGGGCAGTTAGCAGGAGCACCCTCATGTAGTAGCCACGTCATCCTTACCACTAAAGGCATGTAGTCCCACCAGGGGGTCTGGGTCACCCACACCAATTGCAAATACGCCTTGACTGTGAGGTTTTGCAGAAGGATAACTGGTTCAAAGAGATACTCGCCAATAATTTCCATCCACACAATGAAGCTGAACTGGTGCTGGTGGTTTGCTGCCAACAGACTAAGGGGATTCTTCTTAGCCCAAAAGTGAGTTTTGTGATGGCTGATGATTTTGCCATTAATGGTGGCCTGTGCAATCAACCAGTGACAAAACAGTTGCCACAGTGGCAAGTCAATAGGTAATAAGGTTTGCATGCATTTTTAGTGATATAGATGGAGAATATTCCACATGCTTGCCTGGCTTACCTCATGCTGGTGGTCCACGTGCCTGGTGCTGATATCAGGGTCACGGTCAAAAGATCTTCCATCTCCACCTTCGCATGGTTGTAGAATACCCCTGAGTCCATATGAACGTTTTTACTCCTTATCCCCTCTGCTATATCTTTTTCATGCAGTTTGTGGCCATTTATCAAAATTCTCTCTCTCTCTCTCTCTCTCTCTCTCTCTCTCTCTCTCTCTCTCTCTCTCTGTGTGTGTGTGTGTGTGTGTGTGTGTGTGTGTGTGTGTGTGTGTGTGTGTGTACGTACACTTAAGATCCAATTGAAGACCTCAACTAATATAGATCAGAACAGTGAAAATGTAGTCACATATACATTTTTAATTTGTAAATTTACCAGTTTCTACCTAGCAGTTATAAAAATGCTTTTTACTTTAGAGATAATTTTCCTCTGCTTCTTCAGTATTTACACTGAAACCCCAGAGAAATTGGTATAGGTGTGCATAGTCAAAATACAGAGATATGTTAACAGGCAGAATACAGCACTGCAGTCGGCAACACGTATATAAGACAACAAGTGTCTGGTATTATTGTTAGATCAGTTATTGCTGTTGCTTTGGCAGGTCATCAAGATTTAAATGAGTCTGAACATGGTTTATAGTCAGCACATGAGTGATGGGACACAGCATCTCCAAGGTAGTGATGAAGTGGGAATTTTCCCTTACAGCCATTTCATGAGTGTATCAAGAAAATCAGGAATCCAGTAAAACATCAAATCTCTGACATCACTGCAGCTGGAAAAACATCCTGCAAGAATGGGACCAATGATGACTGAAGAGAATTGTTCAAGATCTTCTGTCACAGAAGTGCAACCCTTCCACATATTCCTGCAGATTTCAATGCCGGGCCATCAACAAGCATCATCATGTGAACCATTCGACAAAACATCACCACTATGGGCTTTTGGAGCCACAGGCCCACTCATGTACCCTTGATGACTGCACCTTGTCTCGGCCTCAACACTGACATTGGACTGTTGATGACTGGAAACATGTTGCCTGGTCAGACGAATCTCATTTCAAATTGTGTTGAATGGATGTGTACAGGTATGGAAACAATCCCATGAATCCATGGACCCTGCATGTCAGTGGGTGCTGCTCACGCTGGTGGAGACTTTGTAGTGATGTGTGTAATTGGAATAATAAGGGACACCTGATATGTCTATATATGACTCTCTGACAGGTGAATGTATGTAAGCCACCTGTCTGATCACCTGCATCTGTTCATGTCCATTGTGTATGTCGCCAGACTTAGGCAATTCCATCATGACAATGCAACACCCCACACATCTGGGACTGCTACAGAGAGGATCCAAGAAAACTCTTCTGAGCTTAAACACTTCCACTGGCCACCAAACTCCCCAGATATGAACATTATTGACCATATCTTGGATGCCTTGCAACGTGCTGCTCAGAAGAGATCTCCACCCCCTCATACTCTTATGCATTTATGGACAGCCCTGCAGGATCCATGGTGTCAATTCCATCCAGCGTCTCTTCAGGGATTAGTCAAGTCCATGCAACGTCGTGTTGTGGCACTTCTGTGTGCTCGCTTGGGCCCTACATGATATTAGGCAGGTGTACCAATTTCTTTGGCTCTTCAGTGTAGGTACATCTATGTATACTATTCTTAAGACCCCCAAATATAAAACTATAATTTTCATAGGTTAGCAGTTTCTCTGTCTTTCCATCAACCCCTTTTTAATGAATGAGTCAAAGTGAAACCACAAACTGTTTTCTCGAATAAAAATTGTTGTTTTTTCTGCTTTGCTTCAATGTTTGACATGTACTTCTTTACTTTGCAGCAGCAAGTGAGCAAGACAATCTCACGCCTGTAGGTAGTCCTATTGTTCTTCAAAGGAGAGGGTCGGTCTACGGAGCCAATGTGCCTATGATAACAGGTACCTGCAGTACTCAGTATGATATGAAATTATATTGTGGGCTGTGTATTCTATTCTTGAAGACATAATGTTATCATTAAAAAAGAATACAAATAACTTTTTAATTGATATAGGAATATAACTAATACTTTCATCCAGAGGAATTTGTAGAATATCATGATGTGTTGTATTGTAGTGTGGAATGAACTGTTTCACCTGTTACATTTTTTCAGAGCTAGTAAATGACAGCAATGTGCAGTTCCTGGACCAAGATGATGATGACGATCCTGACACAGAGCTTTATCTTACACAGCCTTTTGCCTGTGGTACTGCATTTGCTGTTAGCGTCCTTGACTCTCTTATGTCTACTGTAAGTACCAGTCTGATATTTAGCCATCTAGTGTTCTTTATGTTAAGGTCTGGCAAGCATAATTTGAGAATTTATGGATGAATTAAACCAAAACGTTTTGCTAGCAGAAAATTGCCACTCTCTAGATGACTTGTATGTTATTCAAGAGTTAACCAGAGAGTAACTTACTTAATTAAATAAAAATTTTAAAAAAGATGAAAGGATACATTTTTATAACATACATAACTCCATATAAATTAAAACACTTATCTTATTAGTACACCAGCTTGTTAATTCCGTTGTCATAAAATATTGCCATCTGATACTTCAACTAGGAATGGATACATCCATGCACTTCCTCATCATCGCCAAAGCACTGTGTTGCAAGTGCAGACCTTTGCATGTGGAAACAAGTGAAAATTGCTCAGAGCAAGACCTGAACTGTGCAATGGATGACCATAATGCTCCCATGCGAGACCATCCAAGTTCCATTAAGTTCTAACTGCTGTGTTGGGTCATGCATTGCATTAGAGGGAAAACCATGGAATGCAGCTTTCCTCAATGCTTTTTCTGTTTCAGTCTTCTTAATTACTGTAAAATTCTGCCCTATCATTATTTATTATTTGACCACATTCTAGGAAATCCATCATAAGCATGCTCTCTCTGTCCCTAAAAAACAGCTGCCTTGATCTTTCTTGATGACAGTGTTTGCAAACAGTTCCTTAGTTTTCTGGTAGAACTCATGTGATTCCACTCCATACACTGTTGTTTTGTCTCACAAATCATGAAATGTGTCCAAGACTTGTCTCCTATTACATCGCAATGTAGAAGTGCTTCACCATGTTCATTGTAAGCCTCAAGAAATTTCAAAGCAGCAACTGTGCAATGCTTTATGTGGTCTTCTGACAAGAGCTTTGATTCTCAAGTGGCATAAGATCTTGCATCACAACACTCAACAACAAAGTTCATGAAATTTGAGAAATCTTCACTGAGAGACCCACAATTGTGAAACACCTGTTTTGCAAATCTTTTTGTCTATTTTCTCCACCAGTCCAACATGCTTGTCTGCTGACTTCATACTTCCTCATGAATGTTAGTTCAGTCATTATTAAACATGATGCACCATTGTATCACTCCAGTTTCACTCATTACATTGTTTCCATACACTTACAGAGTTCCCAATAAATTTCAATTGATCTCAGGTTTCTGACAAACAAGAACCTAATAACTGATAACACTTCACAGCTTGAAGGGATTTTCTATTGCAGTGCACATTTTAAACATTCACAATGAATGAAGCAGAGGCGACATGCTCTGCCAGCAACGAGTGAAGCAGGGGCAACGTGGCCTGTGAACAATCACAACCTTGTATGTAATAAGTCAGTAGACATTCTGACATCAAGGTAGGGATGCTAGCACCATCTTTCACCATGCAGTGGCAAAACATAAGTTACTCTCTGTATAGCTCTTGTATAAAGTGATATTTTCGTGTGTTTACCAGTGGCCACTTACTTTTAAATCCATTGATGTGGTTCGCTCATTAAGATAGTCTGATCTCACTGTGCATTTTCTCACCTGGTAAACATGTTACCTGATTATTTTTTGTACTGTGTCATATTGTTACAGTTTCTACAACAAAGGATAGAAATCTTTACTTGCAGATAATTTCCAGTGACAACCACTTCAGCTGTAATTAAAATAAAACTATGAACATTGATTCAAGCATTTACACATACATTAGTAAACTGATGTCCTATTACTTAAATGCAGAAAAGCTGCTAATTTAATAAAAGGTGTCAGTTTTTAATATTAATGTTGATACTGCTTCATCCGGCATTAAATCCTTTTGACTATGCTCTAAAGCAGGAAATATAACTGTGTTATAGGCATTACAAAATTCTTTTTGCACATTTCTGAGTGCATAAGTATTCAACAAGCTCTCATCTGACTTTATGTAAGAGATTATGAATACCTACCAGTTCAAAAGAAAATTCCCCCTTGTTTGTGATGTTACATCTCCTAAACTAGATGTCACATCTCCTGAACTGTGTGTCATACTGTGATGTGTTTCTACAGGTACATTCAGTAGTGTATGTGGCTACAAAGAAGTAATAAATTAAAATGCCCTGCCTGATGCTAAAGTTTTACTGCATGGATAGTAAAAATGTAGTAAACACTAAACTTTTTTCCTTTCATTATTTTTTGTAGGTTGTCAGTGATAAAAAGTTTCAAAAATGTTTGAAATTATACATAAAGCTTATTGGACATCACTAATTGCTTTTGTTTTCAAACTCAGCATGAGCTGTAGTCTGGATAATTTGCACACCATGAGTTGTACAACGTCAAGACATATACACATTCTCTAAGTTTAATACCTGACATGCTGTGTCAAATCTTAATGACAACTTTTGAAAATTTTAAATTTGGTCAGTAATTATATAAAAACTGAAAATCAATTTTTTGTTGTTTCTGGAAGCTGTTAGATAGGCGTCCTAGAACTGCATCCGGGTAACTTTTTTAGTGATTTAGTAACACAGATAAGAATATTTTTTAGTATTATGATAAACACTAAAAATATTAATTTCAATTAATAGTCAATAGGACATTTTAACTGATAAGATTAAGACACAATGCATTGGTCACATCCATGTGTGAATGCCTCTCTTTTGTAAGAAGTTCTCCTAGCTCTACAATAGCACATTCCACAGAATGGTTCATACAGTGTTTACCATACCACTGGAAGAGTTATACAATATTCACATTGGTGTGACAAGCATTTTCAGTGATATGCTTGACTTCGTTATCAATCGTATAATTGAGCTTATGGTCCAAACTGTTGCTTCCACTTTCTACTGTAATTACATTGTCTCCTTTTCCAAGAATAGTTCAAAAACTGTTTGGTATTTAAATTGTTGAGTTTTCATCACCTATTGCAAACCATGAGTGTGCTTAAAACATTTGCACACAGAGCTCACACAGTCTCAGGTTAGATAGTTTGCCTAAAGACCTCACTCACTGAAAGACAGTGTTCAGGGAAAATGGATTTTCTACCTGGCCGATTAACAGGGTGCTATTAGTTAAAACCAAGAGCCAGAAAATGGTTAAAGAGGAGAACACACCAGCAAAATCTTTAACTTTTCTTCCTTTTAAGGGGATTATTTTATTAAAGATAACAAGAATCCTCCATAGATTTCAAGTGAAAATGATTTTCCATCCCCCACTTGACATTGCAGACCTTTTAGGATCATTAAAGGATGAATTGTTATTGTAGAGGGCCAAAATTTACAAAATACTTTGCCAATTTTGTATGGCTAATGTAGGTCAGTCCACAAGCACTGTGGGGGGGGGGGGGGGGGGGGATGCTGCACTGGACATTAATACTGCACTCACCTTTTACATCCAAGCAAGTCAGCTGTTGCCAAGCATTATAATTCCATTAGACATTTGATGGAGTCTGATAAAACTATGATTCTGGCCCACAGTAATGTCTTTTTGTGACTCCTTTATTAAAGAATCTGTGGAAATAAACTTGACAGAAAATCTGGTGAACCACGATAGTGGCTAGCCATTGGACAGTACTTGGAACCTCCATCATCTCCATAATTTGCTCTAACTGTAGACGACAGACTTTGCTGATGACTGTGGTGAGCAGTAATGCAGTGGCCAGCTGAGTTCTGTGGCTCCAGCAGTGATGACATTGCCGCCAGGTAGTGTGGTCCATCTGTCAACTTGATTTTGATGCATGTGCATAATACCCACAGCATGCTATTCATTGCAGAATTGAGGATATCTTTGTCGGTCTTCAATGCCTGAGGAAAAGTTGCAGGTTCCAGTGTGAAATATCATGAAATGTATTGATGGCAACTGGCTTTGAGCCTGAAATTTGTTGGAGGATGAGCAGTGATGGTTTTCTCCATTACATATAAAACATTTTTACAAAACCTTCCGAACGAGCTACTTTTTCTCCTTCTTCATACTATTATCAATGATGTCCAAAGTTTGGATTGTGTCTTACGCTTATCAGCAGTACTTAATATTTCACCTCCAGAAGGAAAGTCTGGGAAGCGATTCTTTTCATAATTTTATAATTTTTGTAAGTGAAAGTTTCTTCTATTTCCTCTTCAGTAGGGTTATTGTACTGAAATTTCTTATTACCCTCTCTCACTTTCAGTGTGCTGAATGCGCAACGATAACATTCCAAGCCTTCTAACATATGATTTTTGTAAAATTATTAGTAATATTTTTTTACCACAATATATGGGCCATAATATCTAAGTTGCTGAGGAGAGAGATTTTTAACACATTTCATTTGTTAATTTAAATTTGCCCACTATATCAATATACACTCTGTTAAACAGATAATCTTGTTCGGATTTTTAGACATATTTCAACCAGAATGCACTGACACTCATCCGTTCACTAATAACTGGTGGTGCTACTCCTGAGTTAGAGCTTATTTTGGCAGAAGGTGCAGGCCTGAGGGGAGGTTACAGGTATGTATATGCATTAGTTTTGATCTTTTCAGTTCAAAATTATTGTATTCGCTAAGTAAAAATGGAAATAAAAAACAAAAATTAGTGTTAAATACTTTTCAGTACTGTATGCTAATTTAAGCTTCTTAATTATTTTCACATTTGCAGTACGGCAGACAGTTTGTCAAACAGAGATAGGTGCAGAGTGGGTCAGATATCTTTGTATGATGGACCTCTAGCTCAGTATGGTGAGACTGGAAAGTATGGTGACCTGTTTGTAGCTGCACTGAAGTCTTATGGCATGCTTTGTATTGGGCTGTACAGGTAGGCATACTTTTAATTAGTATTTATTTTTAACATTATATGTAGTTTAGCATTTGTTGCATTAGTTGCAACTGTGTCCCACATTAGAAGCATTTTTAGTTACTTGTACCTTCTTTTTCTTGCAGTAATATTTTCCTCCAAAAAATAGTGTATATTTATGATTTAATTGTTTTTTAGAGTTCCATGCATTAGTCAGTAAAAATGGAACCTTTATAGGATCACCTTGTTGTTCCTCTGTCAAAAAGTTTGTCAGTCTGTCTTTTTTTCCAGCTGTTAAAATCCCTTTTTTTCAGGAATGGGTAGATGTATGAAGTTGAAATTCGTGTTAAGTACTAATGTCTAGACTCCCTTGGCAATGTAAAAAGTTTAAGCTTCTAAGTCACTGCCATCAAAAGATATGGCTGCCATGTCACTTATTGTGGTACTTACAAACTCAGTCATCAAAACCTATGGGTGAAGTATTTGTATACATGTTGAGGGCCTGATGGCCTAGCAGTAAATCGTGCCAGGAAACCGAGACATGAAGGAATCAAATCTCAATCAGATGACGGATTTTTCACTCTTTGTTGTTAACCTAGTCATCACATCTGAACAATATGAGCAGTCACAAGGAACAACATGGTTCAGATACAACATTAAACGGTATGTCACATTTCCCTAGTTGGATAACTGAGATAGGTTAGGGACATACTTGTTGCCAAAGAGGCATCCAATAGAAAGACCTGCACCAGGCTGCAGAGCCACATAAAATTATCATTATTATTATCTATATATGAATATAACAGGGGGAAACATTCCACGTGGGAAAAATATATCTAAAAACGAAGATGATGTAACTTACCAAACAAAAGCGTTGGTGTGTTGATAGACACACAAACAAACACAAACACACACACAAAATTCAAGCTTTCGCAACCCACGGTTGCTTCATCAGGAGATGGAAAGACAAAAGGATGTGGATTTTAAGGGGGAGGGTAAGGAGTCATTCCAATCCCAGTAGTGGAAAGACTTACCTTAGGGGGCAAAGGACAGGTATACACACCAACACACACACACACACACACACACACACACACACACACACATATATATATATATCCATCCACACATATACAGGCACAAGCAGACATATGGCATATGTCTGCTTGTGTCTGTATATGTGCGGATGGATATGTGTGTGTGTGTGTGTGTGTGTGTGTGTGTGTGTGTGTGTGTGTGTGTGTGTGTGTGTGCGAGGGTATACCTGTTCTTTTATCCTCCTAAGGTAGGTCTTTCTGCTCCCGGGATTGGAATAACTCCTTACCCTCTCCCTTAAAACCCACATCCTTTCATCTTTTCCTCTCCTTCCCTCTTTCCTGATGAAGCAACCGTGGGTTGCGAAAGCTTGAATTTTGTGTGTGTGTTTGTGTTTGTTTGTGTGTCTATCAACATACCAACACTTTCGTTTGGTAAGTTACATCATCTTCGGTTTTAGATTTATTATCTATATACATATATAAGTTTGTGCAGAACTCTCTGAACTCAAGCCTTATTCACAGTTGTCCAGTTTTTCACCATAATATCAGCATGCAAGACACTGCTAATTTTCATCCATACATATCAGTTTATAACTATCCTGTCATATTTACCATGTAATATATTTCTGGGCATTATTAGAGTTATGATTAAGTCTTTTTGCCCCATATGTCAGGGACTAAAATAACCACGTTTTAGTGGTATGTACGAGCAGCAATATTAAGTGTATTTACTGCCTTCACTCTACATTTATATTGCTACAGGGTGTATATGACCCGGGACAACCGGGAGATCTGGGAAATACCCGGGAATTTTTTCATCTGGGAGAAAACCGGGAAAAACCCGGGAATATTTTAGAATTCCAGGAACTTTTCATTGTTTTAGTTTTCAGTTAATTATTTGTAATTTTGACTGGTAAGAACCGATACTCTAACAAAGGATATTACTGTATCCCGCTACTGCAGAATAATACTGCAGCGACAAAATATGAACTAGAGAATAAAACTTAAATTTCATAGGAAAAACGCCATAAAAAAAAGAAAACAGTTCTCATACAACAATTTGCCAACAGCAAAATGTGTTTAAAAGGTTTTGGAAGACTATGCATTGCTTTGTGACAACGAATTACCTCTGATGAGCATGACGTCACAACTGTTTACATTAGATTCATGTAAGCAGTTACGAGCGGGATCATGCGCATGTGTAGTTGAGTCGCATATGACTAGTACCTCCTCCCGTTTCTGGCTACAAAAATGTTGCTGTTGGTTGTGTATGCAGCAAACTGGGGTATCTGAGCCGGGCGGCAATTTTGGTGGTGAGGGGGTCCAATTCGTATTGTCGAGGAAAAAAAACCTTGTTTCACAAAGCGCCAAGCAGTTAGCGCACGTTAGTCTATCGATTATTCAAATGATTTTGAAACTCATCCCTGTTGCTTTTTGAACACATTATAACTTGATTTCTGAATGAATCATAAGTTGATTTTTGAATGCGTGCAGAGTGTACGTGATGTCCATGCCAGGGGAATCCTCGTCGCATATAAAAATAAATTTCCCTGCCAACAAAAGGGGATTGGGCTATTAGAGCTGAGCGGAATAAAGCTGAACGGGTGAAAGCTGTTTGTTTATATGATTGATTGGTTATGCGAATGATTATCATTATTATAATTACTAGCGAAGTCCATAGATCCAGACTACCAGAGTGGAAATAAACGACTAACAGGAATAACAGGTAAGAAAGATTACGTTATCTTCTCGGTGTATCCAAGAAAATGAAATTTTGACAGAAAACTTTTGACCAGATCGCTGCAGTAGAAAGGGCAAGTTGTACATTTCCTGGCTAGCAGCCGCTTAAGTTCTATTCTGGGAGAAGAGTGGAAAATGCATTGTACGAACACGCAATAACGCCTAACCAGAGAATAATTGTTGGATAACTAAACCGGTGATTCTGGCAGGGTTAGTGAAGTTAACTGGAGAATGAATGAGCTTTGACAATGATAGGAATAGTTACAGAATTAGTGATGAGAAGATAGTTTGTTAGAATGAGGAAGGAGAAGAAACGGGGACATCACACAGATTATGGAATAATATGACGATTCCAAATTTATACAAAAATTTCGTACTACTACTCTTCGATCTCGTGCTTCAAAAACTGGAGTGTATGAATGAAATGTGAAACTATTTCCTAAAATAAAGCTTTTTGCTTGTAGTAGGCCAAATAGGCTTTTCATATTGGTACTTCGTGAATTAGATTCTGTTATTATAAAAATGACAATTATTTCCAAAACAGTCTCGCTTATTTGGTGTGTGTTACAGTTGCTGCAATATTAGAAAGACCTGTTTTCTTTTGTCTAGCATCGAGAAACCACACCAGTCTTGGGTACTATTTGCATTAACAGCTTTTTTCAGTATTAGACAACAACATTTAGAATTTTCATGTAGCAAAACGTTTAACGAACTTTGATGAGGTAATAGATTCTTTCGCAGAAAGGAAAGCACATCATGTAAAGCTGTACCAAGGTTAGAGAGAGAAAGAAAAACGCTAAGACTTAAGGACTGAAGAAATGCGTACTGTCTTGCTTGTCTCTTGTCGTACCTGGTTTTATGTATCCTGTATTTCACAGAGCGAGGTGGCGCAGTGGTACGCACACTGGACTCGCATTTGGGAGGACGGCAGTTCAATCCCGCGTCCAGCCATCCTGATTTAGGTTTTCCGTTATTTCCCTAAATCTCTTCAGGCAAATTCTGGGATGTTTCCTTTGAAAAGGGCACGTTCGACTTCCCTCCCCATCCTTCCCTTATCCGATGAGACCGATGGCCTCGCAGTTTGGACTCCTCCCCCGAAACAACCCAACCCTGTGTTTCATTTTATGCCACACAGAACAGTAAGTTATTATCTAATAGGCAATAAAGAGTCCAAATTTTCTGAAGAGTTCTTGTTCTTCCAGTTACAAATAATCCCATGCAGTATTAACAGAGAGGGTTTCTTTTATAAAAAAAAGAGGGCATTATGTCAAACCGGCCGACTGGGAGCAGGAGAAGCACCTCGGGACATTTTAATTTCCACTGTCCTGATATAGTTTGATGGCATCCATTACAAAATATACACATTTGAGTTCCACAATGCGAAGTACAGTGACATGTGGTAGAAGAATGCTATGTGAAGAGGAGTGGCACTGCACTTTGGCACACTTACGACCCAATAACACTTCTTACATTTTCTTGAAGTTTTATGCATCAGACTCTTCTGAAAGATGTGCACTACAAAATGAACCTATTATTGAAACGTCGTTTTTTAAAATTTTTTTGCATTCTATCTCAAATGCTCAAGAGGGGGGGGGGGGGGGGGGCGAAGGGCAGCAGCATCATCTAGTATTGCCCCGGTTCGAAATATCGTGGATCCGGGTCTGATGCGCAGAGCAGTCAGAGTTACAGTGGGGGGTTTACATTTAGTGATTTTGCTGTTGCCTCTTCGTTTATTGCTCTCACATCAAATGAAAAAAAAGTGATTTCTGTGGCTGGGAGCTATCAAGTGAATTAAAATACATTCACATGATTATGAAAGGCTGGAATATGTAGTTAGTTCCAGATCTTATTTTATTTCCACCTTTCTGACAGTCAAGCATTAATCATCTTTTAGAACAATGAAGTTATTTTTGCTTTTCCACTGAGGCAGCCAGTTTGTTTCAAATGAAATATTTAATTCCACACTATTGGCTAGTTTCAACTATTCACTGCATTTCAAGTGCATGTTTTCATCTTCTAGCACATATGGCATTATGCCATAATAAAGAAGCAAACAAGAGATAATACAATACTGGTACTCCAAGAAAATTTGCATCCCAAAAATCACAATGAAAAGCTTAATATTAGATTGAGGCCTACTTCGCTGAGAATCTGTACATATGAATGTGCAGTTTAACGCGAATTATTCATTTCAGTATGGTTCAAGAAATTCCGGCTCTTTTGGAGTATTCTCTGATGACTTCTTTCTTTTATGACATAATGTAAGATCTTTTAATGTTTTACACATACAAACACATGGGCTTTGTACGTCATCGTAGCTGCGCAAGTGCGGGGACACCTCTTATTTGGCACACTCTGCCAAATCGTGGAACAAATCTATTTGCAGCTGATCTTGGGAAAATATTGCGAATTGTGGTGTAAAAAGCGTTATTTTCAAAGTAAATTTCCTTTTGCGCAAGATAAACTATGTGCGAGAATGTACGATGCATTTCTGAAATCACAGAGCATTTGACTCTCATTTAAAAATCAACTCTTTGATGACAAGCCATCTAGAAGAATTTTGAACCCAGGTGATCAGAGATTTATTTTGGTATTAAATATTTTACTGGCACATTTGTGTGATGTGTCTTAAAGTGTAAAACATGCAAAAAAGATCAACATTATATGTAAAAGCTTAGTTTCACTAGTAACTTATTAATCTTTGGGACAAATATACTATATGAAAAGTTTGCTTTTCCTGTATCAGCACTGCATATATTAATATAAACCATGAACTTTTCCTCTTCGTATGTTTGCGCTACGTAAGTAATGTTGCTATTGGCTGACTACATCACGTGTCCTATGCTATGAATATCCGCTGTCATCGGCTGACGAGATATCATGATATGAGCTATGACTGGAGTACAAAATTGTATATCAATCTCGATTTCAATGCTTCGGAAAGTAACATGCGGTTTTTGGTGCAATTCAAATTTATACTTTCGTAATACAAAAATATGTAGCATATATGTTGCTGCACATGAGAGAACTTTCCAAAACGTGGTTTTTTCCCCCTGAGTTTCATTTTCTAAAGTGCCAGGAAATTCTAAGCCAATGTATAAAACCATAACCATTCAAATGACTAATAAATTTTACAGTTCTGTGGGAACGTATAGTTTCACTTAACACGGAAAAAGTGTATTTTCACACGGGAGAAAAATGTATTTTTAACCGGGAGATCCGGGAAAAATCCGGTAATTTTTTTTTCCTTGCCCACATATACACCCCGTGCTAAAGCCACTTCTTTATGTGTAGGAGCAGGTATTCTTTGTGCCACTATCATTTTCATCATTTTTTTGTTCCATTCACCAATGACGTTCAGGAAGAATGGCTGTTGGTGAACCTCTGTATGAGAACATATTTATCTGATCTTACTGTCATGTTCATTTCGCATGATATGTTTAAGAAGTGGTAGTATGTTTCTTGACTCTTCCTGGAGTATATGTTCTTGAAATATTAACAGTGAACCACCCCATGATGTATAGTAACTTTTTGTAAAACCTGCCGCTGAATTTGGCTGAGTCCTTACATGTTGTTTTCGCACTTACTATTTTTTATTTATTTAGTCCTTCAAATCCTATAAGTATAGAATATACACAGGGATATTGGACATGGTTAGGTATTTTCAAGAAAAAATACAGTTTGTATTGCAATCCTAAGGAGTAGATATTGATGTAATTTAGCAAAGATTTGTACATACAACAAGCATTACAGGCAACATACAAAGTAGAATATTAATAATACTAAAGGAGCTTATGACAAAATATATGACTGTTCCCTGGATCTACTTTATTGTGTATAAGCCCTACAATTTTCTGTCAATGATACTTCCCTACATACAACAAAGTCATTTTGAGATTGTCCCAAGGAGGTCATCCAGTGAAATCCTCCATCCAGAGTTAACAAAATATGGTTACAGTTTACAGATATATGCTAGTGGAGTCTCAAGAGCCATTAATTGGACATCTTTCAAGTGCAGAGACCACAGAAAATATGCTACAGGATCTCAGGATCTTTATGCTCATCAGATCAATTGTAAATGCAGTGAATATCACTGTCAATTGTCTTTACTTTTATTATGACCACAAGTAACCTATGAGATTACTTCACAAACAATTGCAGAACCTGCATAACTTTTCAGAACTGGAAGAAGAAGAAATATTCCCCATGTGGAAAAATATACTATGGAAGAGAAAAGTGGAAAAGTAGACACGTTTGCCAGAAGTTCGGATAATGTGCATCTTGTCACATAAAATTTCCTCTTTCCATTCAGCTGGTTTTTAAGACTTTTAACAATAGTAGCTCGATTATGAACGTTGGGCATAAACAATTTGTGTCGTGTAATTACTTATTCATCTAAGAAAATATATATATGGGGAGGGCGGCGTGGGGGCGGGGGTCAAAGGTGCTAGACCAGTCAAGCATGTGAGAACTATTCAGAAGAAAGATTTTTCTCTTGATTTCATTGCATGCCCTCCACTCAGCTCCTAATCCATCTGTAACTGTTAGGATGATCTGGAATTTTAAATACACTTTTTTCATGTTTGCTGACAAGAGAATAAGACATCAGATGTACTGAGCATGAGAACAGGTAAGCATCTGTGTATATGAAATAACAGATGCACAGAATGGGTTTCACACATCATATTGGCAAAAGATTATACACATGGTGAATAACAACTTGCAGATTTTAAATTAATAACATATTTTCCAGAGATAAATTAGATAAAGCTAATACAACACAGAATAGAGCATTGCCCTTTGAACCAGTTGCATCCTTCAACATAAGACCAACCCTTCTGCACCACTCATTGCAGCTCTGCCATCATGCTGCATTTATATTCAGACATGTGAAGCAGAAAGCAGCTCTATGTAAGTTGAAAGGGGATCGAGTTATAAAGTTTTGTTTGTTGTCTCATCTTATTACAGGTATCTTTTACTGTCAATGTACGTTTGTGAGAAGTTAAGTATTATTTCTGCACTTATCAGGACATCTTACAGAAATAACAAACACTTATCAGACACACTCTGTAGGCACCATATCACTGCCAAACTTTTAAAATGAATGAATTGGTAATAGACTGACAAAGCAGAATCAAATCCTGTACTCTACATCTTAAAGAGTACTCTTTTGAGGTATGCCACATTTAGGAATTTTTATTTATTTATTTGTTTGTTCTTCTGTTGTACAATGTAAATTGTATGGATGTCACCAGTGGTTGATACAATTGTTCTTTTTAAATAAAACACATAGATTCTTACATTTTTTGTAGTTATTATAATTAGTCCTATAGTATTTCCACTTATGTCATTTGTTGTGCATGTGAATGTATGTATTTTTGGTCAAAAGGGCTACAGCTTGAAAGATAGTGTGAATACTGCTGCTATTGTGTGTTTCTGTGCTCCAGCCATTGATCTTCTGTAGGTGAGAGGTTGTCTTTTCCTTATTGCTCCATCCAGGAATTTCGATTATTGCTAAATAATACATGTCCTTGGAAGTAAAGTTATATATAATGTGTTCAAAGTTATTATTTTGCTACCAAAGGTTATTTTAAATATCCATATACAGTAGGACAACTGCATATTCATGTAAGAACTCTACATTCATTTACAGACAACTCTTATTTCATAAATGTTAATGTGGGATTGAACATGCTAATTGTACAAATTCTGTTTGTGCTACTATCAGTAAATGCTTTAATGCCAGCGAAGACCAATCATATATAAATTTTTATTTGCGGGACATCCACAACTGTTGTGCAGTATGTTCATGGTAAACAAATCCAATACACTTGTAAAACACTTAATGAAGTCTTGCAAGACAGAAGATGCTATACACTACCACAGTTATGGGTGCTTAGCCCCATCATCAAGAGTACCTGAATTCTAGCAGTAGTAGGACACCATGTCCAGGCGCAAAAAAACTAGTAGTAAACATCTACTATAGGTGGACTATCAGATAACATCCCAGATTGTTGCTGCAAAGAACCCTAACTTTTAATTGTGGCCTGGGAAAATGCCTCTTGTCCCAAAATTGCCACCAGTAGTGCATGCAGTTGAACACTGATAACAGCATGTCTGTGTGACCCATGTGGCTATGGGAAATACTTCCTGTTCAATACAGTTCCATACTGGCACTTGATGAAAAAGTCATGTGAGTGGCTTGAAGAATTACTAGCAATCAGAACATAGTATGTTATTCTGAACTGAAAGAAGACATAACAGTTTTCTTGAGTTTCACACAGAATTTAATGCGGATGCCTTGCTTCTCTAACTCTACCATCTCAAAATTCACAAACATTCTACTCAATACAGCACTGAACAAAGAGTAACAGCATATGACAATGGAACTTACAGTGGTTACACATTAAACACTGATGTGTACAGGGATTCCAACCACATTTCACTCCAACACACTATTGGTGCAAAATTAAGAATGTTCTGGAATTTTCTGGACAGATCATGTATGTTCCATAGCTTTAAATGTTGGCCTACATGATTCTCTCCATTTAAGGTTGGCTATCATTCTAATTGCTCCTTTTTGTAATTTGAATAACTCATTGATGTTTGGTTTGGAAGTGCCTTCCCATAAAACTATGCCCTAACTTCCTGTTGAAAGGAGTAGTACTTAGTATATCATTTTCACAATATTTCAACAATGGAAAACCCAGGATGGACTGTAACATTACTGAGAATAGGATAGTTTCTACTCACTGTGTTGGAACTCTCTCTCTCTCTCTCTCTCTCTCTCTCTCTCTCTCTCTCATGCAAATGCAACTCACATACGCATGATTGCAGTCTTGGCTGCTGAGTTCACAGCAGCCAGAGACTGTGATCGTGTGTGTGTGTGTGTGTGTGTGTGTGTGTGTGTGTGTGTGTGGTGTTTTCTCTCTCTGACACTCTGACAAAGGCCTCATTGGCCGAAATCTCATTTGATGATAGTCATTCTGTTGCGCCTATATGTGAGTTAGCATCTCCTCTATATGGTGAGTAGCTACTATACTTTTCACAATATTTTCATAATACTGTATTTGTGGCTTTTGGGTAGCTGAGTCTGGGCAGTACAAGTGGTTTTAAGATGATATTCTGACTTATATATTCAGTGTGTTAATCCCAATTTATATTTTCATTGATTATTATTCCAACACATTTATGTACTAGAAATTTTTCAACTTTGCACTAGATTAGATTAATACTTGTTCCATAGATCATGAATACGACACTTCGTAATGATGTGGAACGTGTCAGGTTAATAAAAGATGTCTGTACAAGAAATTACATTACACAAAATATTGCATGACACTAATGATTACGTTTTTTTTGTTTACTTAGTTTATATCTAAAAATTCAGCCAATGAGTAGAAGGAGTTCCCCTAGAAATTCTTTTAATTTATTTTTAAATGTTAGTTGGCTATCTGTCAGGCTTTTGATGCTGTTTGGTAGGTGCCCAAAGACTTTTGTGGCAGCATAATTTATCCCTTTCTGTGCCAAAGTCAGATTTAACCCTTCATAGTGAAGATCATCCTTTCTCCTGGTGTTATAGGTATGCACACTGCTATTACTTTTGAATTGGGTTGGATTATTATCAACAAATTTCATAAGGGAATATATATACTGTGAGGTTACTGTGAGGATCCCTAGATCCTTAAATAGATATCTGCAGGATGACCGTGGGTGGGCTCCAGCAATTATTCTGATTACACGTTTTTGTGCAATGAATACTTTTCTACTCAACGATGAATTACCTCAGAATATGATGCGATACGAAAGCAGTGAATGAAAGTAGGCATAGTAAGCTAATTTACTGAGATTCTTATCACCAAAATTTGCAATAAGCCTAATAGCATACATAGCTGAACTCAGACGTTTCAGCAGACCATCAATGTGTTGCTTCCAGTTTAGCCTCTCATCAATGGATACACCTAAAAATTTTGAAAATTCTACCTTAGCTACAGACTTCTGTTCAAAGTCTATATTTATTACTGGAGTTATGTCATTTACTGTACGGAACTGTATATACTGTGTTTTATCAAAATTTAAAGAGAGTCCATTTGCTGAGAACCACTTAATAATTTTGTGAAAAACATCATTTACAATTACATCACTTAGTTCTTGGTTTTTGGATGTTATTACTATACTTGTATCATCAGCAAAAAGAACTAACTTTGCATCTTCATCAATGTGGAATAGTAAGTCATTAATGTATATCAAGAACAGTAAAGGACCTATGACCGAACCCTGTGGGACCCCGTGCTTGATAGCAACCCAGTTTGAGGAATCAGCTGTTGTTTTAACATTACACGAACCACTTATTTCAACTTTCTGCATTCTTCCAGTTAAGTATGAATTAAACCATTTGTGCACTGCCCCACTCAAACCATAATGATTTAGCTTATCTAAAAGAATTCCATGATTTACACAATCAAAGGCCTTTGAGAGATCACAAAAAATACCAATGGGTGCTGTCCGGTTATTCAGAGCATTTAATATTTGATCAGTGAAAGCATATATAGCATTTTCTGTTGAAAAGCCTTTCTGAAAACCAAACTGACATTTTGTTAGTACTTTATTTTTACAAATATGGGAGGCTACTCTTGAATACATTACTTTCTCAAATATTTTTGATAGAGCTGTCAGAAGAGAGATTGGGCGGTAGTTGTTGACATCCGACGTATCCCCCTTTTTATGCAATGGTTTTACAATGGCATATTTCAGTCTATCAGGGAAAACACCCTGCTCCAAAGAGCTATTACATACGTGGCTGAGAATCCTACTTATCTGTGGGGAACAAGCTTTAAGTACTTTGCTGGAGATGCCATCAATTCCGTAAGAGCATTTACTTTTCAGTGAGTTTATTATTTTACTGATTTCAGAGGGAGAGGTTGGTGGAATTACAGTTGTTTCAAACTGCGCAGGTATGGCCTCTTCTATTAATAGCCTTGTCTCTTCTAGTGAAGATCTAGATCCTATTTTCTCCACAACATTTAAAAAATGATTATTCAAAATATTTTCAATTTCTGATTGTTTGTTAGTGCACTTGTCATTCAGTTTTATTGCACTAAAGTCTTCTGTGCTCTTGGTTGCCCTGTTTCCCTTTCAATAATATTCCAAATTGCTTTAATTTTCTTATCAGAGTTACTGATCTCAGACATGATACACATGCTTCTGGACTTTTTAATAACTTTTCTTAGTACCGCACAATAGTTTTTATAATATTGAACAATTTCGGGGTCAGTACTCCCTCTTGCTGTTAGATACAGTTCTCTTTTACGGTTGCAAGATATTCTTATTCCTTTAGTTAGCCAAGGTTTTTTATATGTCTTCTTGGAATTATGTTTAACTATTTTCTTGCGAAAACAATTTTCAAATACCCTTAAAAATGTATTGTGAAATAAGTTATATTTCAAGTTTGCATCGGGTTCCTTATACACTTCATCCCAGTCTAGCTGCTGTAGGCTTTCCCTAAAGTTTGCAAATATTTATATTGTTAATTGAACGCACTGCTTTGAAAGTCTGATTTATTATACTGCATGGAGATATGTCATGTACTGTAACAAGCTGTGCACTATGATCTGAAAGACTATTCTCAACAGGATAAGCATTTATGTCCTTGAACTTATCTTGGTCTATAAAAAAGTTATCTATCAATGTACTGCTGTTCTTTGTTATCCGAGTAGGAAAATCAATGACGGAGCTCAAATTGAAAGAACTGAGTAATACTAAAAGGTCATTCTTCCTATTACACTCTTTCAGGGAATCAACATTGAAATCCCCACAAATGATAATTTGCTTCCCCCTGTCTGACAGATAGCACAACAAAGCATCCAAGTTTTCTAGAAATAGCTGGAAATTCCCTGAGGGGGACCTATACACTGTTACAATTATGAAAGTGCCATCATTTAGTTTAAGTTCAGTGGCACATGCTTCCATATGTTGCTCTACACAAAATTTTTTAGTTTCTAAATTTTTTGCACTGTGGAAGCTTTTGACATATATGGCAACTCCTCCTCTCATCATATTATCTCTACTTACATGTGCAGCTAATTTGTACCCATTGATGCTAACCTTTTGCATATCAGTGACAATGTGATGCTCAGACAGGCATAGTATATCTATTACATTCTTGGTTTCTATATCTTCTAAACAAAGCAGAAGCTCATCAATTTTATTCTTCAATCCCCCAATATTTTGATGAAATATACTAACAGTATTTTTCACTTTACTTTTGTGAGTATCTTGAACTTCTTTAACATCTTTAGTACTTTTATTCTTCAATCCCCCAATATTTTGATGAAATATACTAACATTATTTTTCACTTTACTTTTGTGAGTATCTTGAACTTTTTTAACATCTGTAGTACTTGCCTGGCTGAGTTTCCAACTGGACACTGATCTTACACTAAAAAAGAGTTTCCACCATGAGATCTATGTTAATGTTGATGTCTTCACTGTGAAGGCTGTTTAGTTTGAAATTTAGACAAAGAATTTTAGTAATATTTTTATGCAAATTTAATTCAGTAAATTTTTGAATAGCATTATTTATTTCTAATCTGACTTTTATTTCTATATTTTCTGTGTCTTTGTCCATGAACAATAGAATTGTGTCATCGGCAAAAGTAACTATTTTACCATAATTTATGACGTTTGGGGTCTGATTTGTGTATAAAATGAAAAGCAGTGGGCCAAGAACTGATCCATGTGGTACATAGAAGTGCACAGTCATTGCCTTAGATATTATTTTCTCTTGTGTCATTTTTGTGGTTCTGTATTTGTCTTATGTTTGTCAGTTTGTAATAGCTTCCACTCTGCTGCATTCCCTCTTATGCTATATAGACCTAACATTTCTACTAAAATTTGGTACTCTACACAGTCAAATGCTTTTATTAGATACATAAATACTCATACACATTACCTTTTAGAGTCTAAGTTGGTTATAGTCATGATAGGATTTATGACTGCATCTGTGGTGCATTTGTCTTTCTGGAAGACAAACTGGTTCTCATTGTTTAATTCATATTTCATCATAAATGCAATTAGTCTTTGTGCATAAGCTCATTCCAATACTTTTATATAACTATAGATTTACAATGTTCTGGTCTATATTCTTTTTCCCTTTCTATGAACTGGTTTTATCAGTGCTTCTTTAAGCAATTTTAAAAAATTCCTTCAGGAATTGTGTGTTACTGAGTTGTGTAAGAGATTTCTTGAGTTCCTATATACAGTATTTAATTTCTGTAGATGATAATCTATCAGTGCCATGTGATTTTCTTTGTTTTAGGTTCTTTAGTATCTGCATTGTTTATGCTTTCACTGGAAACAGCTCAGTGGTTATTTATTTGGGCTCATAAATGCTTTCAATGTGTTGTTATATGTAGTATTTGTTTTTTCTTTTAGTTTACGCCCTCCTGTGGCTAAATTAATCAACTTATAGTGCATTAGGGGGCATACATTGTTTTGTATTTTCTGTAATACTCTTTAAAGATTTCATCATTGCTAGTTTTGTATATCCTCTGAAACATTTTTCTGTTGTTCCTAGACTCCAAAATATTTTTTGTTACACAACTTCATTTTTATGGGCTTTTGGAATTAGTCTCTTTTACTGGGCATGGATATGTTGAGATAGTAGGAAAAGGTATTTATAAAATTTGTAGTTTCAATATCTAGTAAATAATCTTTTTCCAGCATTTCCCATCCTTCTTTCTCAAACTTAAATCTAAGGCCTGTAAAGTTCTGTTCATTTAGGCTTCATTTTTCCCATTTCTTTGCATCTTTTCTTTTGTGGTGATACAATTTAAGCATATTTTGATTGCCTTATGGTCTGACAGCTGTTTCTGCGATATCAGTTTTGTACTGAAAGTCACATAGATTTGTGAATATGTGATCTATTTGTTGATAGGTGTTTTCAGTTGTACATGTTGGATTTGAGGCTGCATTGTGTAAGCCATATATTTAAGAAGTTCACTACTGTCTCTGGAGTCATGGAATGTGTGTATGTTTAGGTCACTTAGTGGTATAAGTGCACAGCTTTTGCACAGAGGGATAAATAAGAGTTTTCCAATGTTTTCAGTGGAAGTGTGTATGCACCCATTTGGCGATCTGTAGAAGTTTAGGATGTAGAGTGACAAGCTACTTACATTTAAAAATAAAGATGCTGTAACTTACCAAATGAAAGCGTTGGTATGTTGATAGGAGACAATAAAAAACACACACACAAATTTCAAGCTTTCGCAACCCACAGTTGCTTCATCACGAAAGAGGGAAGGAGGTTCAAGACGAAAGGATGTGGATTTTAAGGGAGAGGGTAAGGAGTCATTCCAATCCTGGGAGTGGAAAGACTTACCTTAGGTGGAAAAAGGGACAGGTATACACTCGCACACACACACATATACCCATCCACACATATACAGACACAAGCAGACATATGTAATTGTGTATGTATATGCGCAGATGGATATGTGTGTGTGTGCGAGTGTATACCTGTCCCTTTTGCAGTGTCCATCACTTTCATGTATACTTTTAATTAACTGTCCAGCTCCTTCTGCCGGCCGACATGACTTCCCATCATCAAAATCCACATCTGTTCTACATCTACATCTACATCCATACTCCGCAAGCCACCTGACGGTTCCTTTGTTCCTTTGTTTACTTTATAATACCTTTCCAATTTTTCATAACCTCTTTTGCCTAAACAACTTTTTACATACCTCCACTTTGATTAATGGTTTTGGTTCCTTCTGATTTTGTTGCACATCACCCTATTAATTTTCTCATTATGTGTACCCTTCATATATCTGGTTTTAAACACTTTTTTCCTCATCTGATCAAAATTTTTATACCTGCACCCAATGGTATCCTTGACAATGCATCTGCACAACATTGTCTACACCTTTAATATATTTAATTTCATAATTAAATTGTTGCAAATATATTCCCCATCTGGTAAGTCTGCTGCGATATAGTCTACATTCCTGTAGGTAGTGTAGTGTGAGGTGACATATCCCAGACTGCACGGCCCCTCCTGCCGGAGGTTCGAGCCCCCCCTCAAGCATGAGTGTGTGTGTGTTGTTCTTAGCATAAGTTAGTTTAAGTAGTGTGTAAATCGAGGGACCAATGATCTCAGCAGTTTGGTCCCTTAGGTATTCACACAGCTTAGTGCTTTGTGGTCTGAATATACAATTATTCTATGACCCAACAAATAGGTTCTGAATTTAATAAATGCCCAGTAAACAGCTAACAATACCTTCTCTGTAACTGCGTAAAATTTCTCATGTTTTAACAGCGTTCTACATGCAAAGACAGTTGTGTCATGTGTGATTTCCCCATTAACTTCATTTCGTGTAATAGTTCTGCTCCCAAACCGTAAATCACTCTTATTTGTGTGTAACAAAATGATAGGCAAAAATCTGGTCTCTGTTTCTGACATTCTTGGATCCAAATCCAATTAGTCTTCTTTATAAATATATTTCTTAAACAGGATGCATTCAAATATTGTCCACTCATAAATTATCAATTAAATCCATAAACAGACTTCTACTATGTGGTGATGGAAAATCTGAGATTACTTTAATTTTATCAGGCTCTGTCAAGATTCCTTTCCCAGCAATTACATGACCTAAGAATTGTAGTTCAGGGACAGCAAATTTACATTTTTTGAGTTTCAGGGTCATACCTCATTCTCTGAATTTTTCGCACACCTGTTTCAATAACTTCAAATGTTGTTCCTAATTTTGTCCAGCTACCAAAACATCATCCACAAAAATAGTAAGTTTTTCTACCAATCCTGGCCAAGTACATAATCTAATGCTCTTAAAAACTCAGTATAGATGAGTTCAGACCAAAAGGTACTACACATCATCACAAACATCTACCACTGTAAAGAGAGGCAGTATATTTACAAGATTCAGGAGCTAAAGATACCTGATGAATCTGCAAGTTAACTCCAAACTAGACATATCTGAATATTTTTAAATTTGTGTAAAAGTTCATCAGCGTTTTCAGATAGATCTGTTTCTTTGTACAAATACTTGTTCAAATGCCTAGAATCACAAACCAGTGTCATTCCTCCATCTCTTTTGGGAGCAATGACTAGTGGGTTATTAATTTGGGCTAACACTTCTCTCAATGATGTCACAAACTTCCATCTTATGCAATTCTTTCTCAACTGCAGGTCTCTTAGCTACAGGTACACAATATGGTTTTATAAAGAATGGTTGATGTGGTTTTAGCTGTGAAGTACACTGATATCCTCTCACTCTGCCTGGAATATTACTAAACACATCACTATAATCCCATAAAATAGATTCCAATGCGTCTTTTTGATTATCAGTTAACCCTTTTGCTTCTGAAATCTTAGTGTCTACAAGTTCTTTAAATTCTGCTTCATTTGTGTCTAATCCTGGAATATCTTTGACTACAAATCCACTGTCTTTTTAACACTGTGTTCTATTTATTTTCTCCTCCTCATAATATATACTTAACTTTATTAAAATCAGTACAAATACAGTCTCCATCAACTGCATTGATAATCAATTTCTGCCCTCCCCAATCAAAACCTGCTTTCACACTAATTATCCATGTCATGCCAAGGACAAGACCTTCACAGAGAGCTTGAATTATTAAATATCCATGCATAAAAGTCCCTCCCTCAATTGTAAAAGTTATTAAAGCCTGACTTTTAACCACTTTACTATGTTTCCCAGTTGCACCTTTAATCCATATTCCAATTACAGGTAATTCTACATAGTCCTCATTATGGTTTATTTTTTTATCTGAGGATTTTGACACTCCAGAGATTTGACTGCCTGTGTCAGCAAGGCACCTGCCTTCTCATGATCCTGTTCTGACCTTAATGAACAGACAACAAACTTCAGTACATTTATAATCCTAACATCCTAATATGACAGGTCATCTTCTATCTCTTCAAAAAAGCCTCTAAAATCATTGTTGCCCTTACCACTTTCATTGCCATGACACACTTTCATTAAACTAATATAACAATGAAAGTAATCAATTATTGACAATTCCTTCTCATCCCATCCTGTAAGTCTCCCCTGACCCTGGGTTCTGGTTGACTTTTCTGAACTCTACCCCTTTCCCTAAACCTCTCCAGTCCTTTTCCTTCACCCCTGTTCCTACCCTTTCTATCAGCAGAAGGAGCCACTGGTTGCGAAAGCTTGTAAAAGTTAAACCATTTTGCGTGTGTGTGTGTGTGTGTGTTTGTGTGTGTGCGTGCGTGTGTTCTGGTGCTGCTGTTTGGTGAGTATATATTCTCATTAAACTAACATGGATATCTCCGTGCGGGGACTACTCACGAGGACAAAACTGGCATTCTACGAATCGGGGCGTAAAACGTCAGATCCCTTAATTCGGCATGTAGGTTAGAAAATTTAAAAAGGGAAATGGACAGGTTGATGTTAGATATAGTGGGAATTAGTGAAGTTCGGTGGCAGGAGGAACAAGGCTTTTGGTCTGGTGAATACAGGGTTATAAATACAAAATCAAATAGGGATAATGCAGGAGTAGGTTTAATAATGAATAAAAAAATAGGAGTGCAGGTAAGCTACTACCAACAGCATAATGAACACATTATTGTGGCCAAGATAGATACAAAGCCCACTACTACAGTTGTACAAGTTTATGTGCCAACTAGCTCTGCAGATGATGAAGAAATTGATGAAATGTATGATGAGATAAAAGAAATTATTCAGGTAGTGAAGGGGGACGAAAATTTAATAGTCGTGGGTAACTGGAATTCGAGAGTAGGAAAAGGGAGAGAAGGAAACATAGTGGGTGAATATGGATTGGGGGAGAGAAATGAAAGAGGAAGCCATCTGGTAGAATTTTGCACAGAGCATGACTTAATTATAGCTAACACTTGGTTCAAGAATCATAAAAGAAGGTCTTCTTCTTTAGTGTTCAACCCTGAGGTTGGTTTGCAGCAGAGTGCCATTCCTCTCTTCTGTCTGCTTTCCTCTTCATTTCCACATATGTGTTACATCCAACGTCATTCATGATCTGTTGCATGTATGATATCCTTGGTCGCCCCCGCCGATTCCTTCCCTCAATAACTCCTTCTGCTATTGTTCCAATGATATTGTTGTGTCGTAGGATGTGCCCTACAAGTTTGTCTCTTCTTGTTTGGATGTGCCTCCACAGAGATCTGGTTTCCTGTACTCTTCTAAGCACCTCTTCATTTGTTACTTTGTCTGTCCAGCTGATCTTCATCATCCTTCTATAGCACCACATCTCCAGGGCCTCTAGCCGTCTTCTCTCTGCTCTTCCAACTGTCCAAGTTTCACATCCATATAGGGCCACACTCCAAACGAAACCTTTCATGATGCGTTTCCTTATTTTCAGACTGATGTTGTTGCTGGTGAGTAAGTTCCTTCTCCGATTAAATGCAATTTTGGCCTTTTGTATTCTGGTCGCAATTTCTTTCCGGCTTCTACCATCCCTTGTGATTTTGCTTCCCAGGTAAGTAAATTCCTGTATCACTTCCAGCTCCTCTCTTCCAATTCTAATTCTCGGAGGTTCATATTCTGCTCCTGTACTGCATACCATCACTTTAGTCTTTTTCTTGTTTATTCTCATTCCATACTGATTGTATAGAATTTTTTCCGTTGTTCTGAGGACTTCCTCTAGATCTTCTTCTGTCTCCGTGACTATAGCAATATCATCTGCATAACGTACCATGTCTATCTTCTGCCCATTAATTTTGATCCCCACCTCAGTAGTTTCTCGAACTTGGTCTATAGCTTCCTGGATGTAAGCATTGAATATAAGAGGAGAGAGAGCACATCCTTGTCTTACCCCTTTTCTAATATTTGCTTGTTGTTCCTGGTGACAGTTCCTAATCACTGCCACCTCATTCTTATAGAAACTGAGTATCACGCGGATGTCTTTGTACTTTATTCCAATTTTCCTCAGCACTCTGAACATCTCTTGCCAGATAACGTTATCAAATGCCTTTTCCATGTCTATAAAGGCAATATAAGTTGGTTTATTTTTCTGTAATTGCTTTTCGATAATGAGTCTTAGTGCCAGAATCGCCTCTCTTGTTCCCAATCCCCTTCTGAAACCAAACTGATCTTCACTCAGCATATCCTCCACCTTCTCTTCAATTCTCTTCAGAACTATTTTTATGAGAATTTTTGATGCATGTGATATTAGGCTAAGAGTTCGGTGCTGTTCACATTTTGTAGCTGCTGCCTTCTTTGGTATAGGAACAATGATACATTTCTGGAAGTCTGTCGGTATCTCTCCTGTGTTATAGATGGACCTAATAAGTTTAAGCAGCATCATTTTCATGCCGTCACCAGCATTCTTTATTAGTTCTGCAGGGATGTCATCAATACCCGTTGCTTTGTCGTCCTGTAGTTCTTTTAGAGCTCTGTCAAATTCTTCTTGCAGAATGTCATCTACCTTGTCATCTTCGTCTACTTCCTCTTCTCTTCCTATTACTTCCTCCGAAAGAGGTGTTCCAGCATACAACTCCTCTATGTATTCTTTCCATCTCTTCAGCATGTCTTCACCAAACAGCATTTTCCCCTCTTTATTTTCTATTGTGCCTGAGAGTACTGTTTTACGTTTGTTAAAAAAAAATTGATTTGCTGTTCTGTAGGCTAAATCAGTTCTTCCGTTTTGCATATTTTCTTCTACTTTCCTGCACATTTCTCCAAGAAAATTTTCTTTTGCTTTCCTAGCTTCTCTATTAACTAAATTCCTTAGTCTTCTGTATTCAGCTTTTCCTTGTTCCTCAGTTGCATTTTTGTATAATCTTCTGTTTTCTATAAGCTCAATAATATCTGCTGTAATCCATTTCCTCTTGTTTTTGGGTTCAGTTCTTCCAACTATCTTTTCTGCTGCTTTGTATATACCAGATTTAATCTGATTCCAGTCTTCATTTACTCCACCATGTTGAAAATTTTTAATTAGGTTGTCTGTTTCATGAGCATAGTGCTTTGCCAGTCCCTCAGTTTTCAGTTTTTCTAGTTCCCATTTAAGTTTTACTGGCTTCTTCTTCAAACGTTTGAATCTCAGTGAACTTTTCATCATGACCAGGTTATGATCACTGCCTATGTCTGCCGATGGATAGCTCCTGCAATCTTTTATCTGGTTCCTAAAACGTGCTTTCACTAGAATGTAGTCAATCTGTTGTCTCCTCAGGTCTCCAGGGGCCTTCCATGTATATCTTCTTCGTTTGTGGTGTTGGAAAAGTGTGTTTGCAACAACTAATTGGTGCTTTGAGCAGAACTCGATCAGTCGATCACCTCTTTCATTTCTTCTTCCAAGTCCATATTTGCCAACAATTCCTTCCTCCGGGTCTTCACCCACAATCGCGTTCCAGTCCCCCATGGCAATCAGGTTTTCATCTCCCTTAACATTTCTCATCGCATCACTTATTTCTTCGTATATTTCGTCAATGACTGCATCTTCTTCTTTGGATGTTGGCATGTATATTTGTATTATCACAGTATCCTTTGGTTTAGTTTCAAGTTTGACTAGTATTATTCGAGAGCTATATTGCACATATCCCTTGACACGTGAGCCATAGTTTTTCCTCAAAATTATTCCAACTCCTCCCATTCCCGGTCTATCTTGGTCAGTTCCGGTGTGAATGACTCTGTATTCTCCAGACCAGAAATCACCTGGTTGGGGCCATCTCATCTCCGATATGCCCAGGATATCGATTTCCAGTCGCTCCATTTCAAGTTTTACATTTTCTAGCTTGCTACACTGAAGCAGTGTTCTCACATTCCAAGTGGCTATGTTAAAATTGGGATTCATTTCCTTCACGTTGTCTATATCTTTTGCAGTCCCCACCCGGAGATCCGATTGGGGGACTATTTTATCTCCGGAAAATTTTACAGAAGATACTGACATGGTTTACTGCTGATGTATACATGGAAGAATCCTGGAGATACTAGAAGGTATCAGATAGATTATATAATGGTAAGACAGAGATTTAAGAACCAGGTTTTAAACTGTAAGACATTTCCAGGGGCAGATGTGGACTCTGACCACAATCTATTGGTTATGAACTGTAGATTAAAATTGAAGAAACTGCTAAAAGGTGGAAATTTAAGGAGATGGGACCTGGATAAACTGACTAAACCAGAAATTGTACAGAGTTTCAGGGACAGCATAAGGGAACAATTGACAGGAATGGTGGAAAGAAGTACAGTAGAAGAAGAATGGGTAGCTCTGAGGGATGAAGTAGTGAAGGCAGCAGAGGATCAAGTAGGTAAAAAGACGAGGGCTAGTAGAAATCCTTGGGTAGCAGAAGAAATATTGAATTTAACTGATTAAAGGAGAAAATATAAAAATGCAGTAAACGAAGCAGGCAAAAGGGAAAGCAAACGTCTCAAAAATGAGATTGACAGGAAGTGCAAAATGGCTAAGCAGGGATGGCAAGAAGACAAATGTAAGGAGGTAGAGGCTTATCTCACTGGAGGTAAGATAGATACTGCCTAATTAAAGAGAGCTTTGGAGAAAAGAGAGCCACTTGCATGAACATCAAGAGCTCAGATAGAAAACCAGTTCTAAGCAAAGAAGGGAAAGCAGAAACGTGGAAGGAGTATATAGAGGGTCTATAGAAGGTCAGTGTACTTGAGGATAATATTATGGAAATGGAGGAGGATGTAGATGAAGATGAAATGGGAGATACGATACTGCGTGAAGAGTTTGACAGAGCACTGAAAGACCTGAGTCAAAACAAGGCCCCGGGAGTAGACAACATCCCATTAGAACTACTGACGGACTTGGGAGAGCCAGTCCTAACAAAACTCTACCATCTGGTGAGCAAGATGTATGAGACAGGTGAAATACCCCCAGACTTCAAGAAGAATATAATAATTCCAATCCCAAAGAAAGCAGGTGTTGACAGATGTGAAAATTACCGAACTATCAGTTTAATAAGTCACAGCTGCAAAATACTAACGCGAGTTCTTTACAGACGAATGGAAAACCTGGTAGAAGCCGACCTCAGCAAAGATCAGTTTGGATTCCGCAGAAATGTTGGAACACGTGAGGCAATACTGACCCTACGACTTATCTTAGAAAATAGATTGAGGAAAGGCAAACCTACATTTCTAGCATTTGTAGACTTAGAGAAAGTTTTTGACGATGTTGACTGGAATACTCTCTTTCAAATTCTGTAGGTGGCAGGGGTAAAATACAGGGAGCGAAAGGCTATTTTCAATATGTACAGAAACCAGATGGCAGTTATAAGAGTCGAGGAGCGTGAAAGGGAAGCAGCGGTTGGGAAGGGAGTGAGACATGGTTGTAGCCTCTCCCCGATGTTATTCTATCTGTATATTGAGTAAGCAGTAAAGGAAACAAAAGAAAAATTCGGAGTAGGTATTAAAATCCGTGGAGAAGAAATAAAAACTTTTTAGGTTCAATGACATTGTAATTCTATCAGAGACAGCAATGGACTTGGAAGAGCAGTTGAATGGAATGGACAGTGTCTTGAAGGTTTGATATCAGATGAACATAAAAAAAAAAGCAAAACG
Source organism: Schistocerca gregaria (assembly GCF_023897955.1). Lineage (NCBI taxonomy): Eukaryota > Metazoa > Arthropoda > Insecta > Orthoptera > Acrididae > Schistocerca > Schistocerca gregaria. The sequence continues at coordinate 183,000,185 of NC_064920.1, read as the reverse complement.
AGGATAATGGAATGTAGTCGAATTAAGTCGGGTGATGCTGAGGGAATTAGATTAGGAAATGAGACACTTAAAGTAGTAAATGAGTTTTGCTATTCGGGGACCAAAATAACTGATGATGGTCGAAGTAGAGAGGATATAAAATGTAGACTGGCAATGGCAAGGAAAGCGTTTCTGACGAAGAGAAATTTGTTAACATCGAGTATAGATTTAAATGTCAGGAAGTCGTTTCTGAAAGTATTTGTATGGAGTGTAACCATGTATGGAAGTGAAACATGGACGATAAATAGTTTGGACAAGAAGAGAATAGAAGCTTTTGAAATGTGGTGCTACAGAAGAATGCTGAAGATTAGATGGGTAGATCACATAACCAATGAGGAGGTATTGAATAGAATTGTGGAGAAGAGGAGTTTGTGGCACAACTTGACAAGAAGAAGGGACTGGTTGGCAGGACATGTTCTGAGGCATCAAGGGATCACAAATTTAGCATTGGAGGTCAGTGTGGAGGGTAAAAATCATAGAGGGAGACCTAGAGGTCAATACACTAAGCAGATTTAGAAGGATGTAGGTTGCAGTAAGTACTGGGAGATGAAGAAGCTTGCACAGGATAGAGAGTAGCATGGAGAGCTGCATCAAACCAGTCTCAAGACTGAAGACAACACCAACTAAATGGATATCATTGTCACTGTCACTATGAATTTCATCAATCCATATGCACTTACTTGTTTCACTTGGAACAGCACTGTGGTACTTGTCTTTAAGTTGTTTTACAATAATGTGTTTAATTTTATGCCACCAGTATGAATACAAAGTGAAACACTTATTTTTTATCACTATTCTAAAGCCTTCATCTTTCTCACTAGCATCACTATTTAACCACATATTATATAAAAAATATTCATTCTCATTCATAACATTAAACAGCTGACTGTCACTGTTATAACCAGTAACAGAATTAGTATGGTCATCTATACATGCCTCCTTCCTAGTAATTAAATAATTAAATCAAGAGCTTCATTTGGTGTGTTATAGTCATTAATTTCACATTATTATTTAAGAGCATCATAGCTACTACTGCACATTTCTATACTAATACCTAAAGCCTCCAATTCTTCTTTAAAACAAACAAAATACTTTTCTTCCTCATTAATATTCTCATCATCATCACTTACCTTCAATTTATTATATTCAAAAAATACCATAAACATCATTAATATCATCAGAAAAATTACCAGTATTGCGACTCCCTACTTTACTACCATTTAAGGACTGTAATATAACATGGCGAATATGTTTTTTGTTGGTGAAGTTTGGGATGTGTATTGTTGCTTAACACAAGAGAAAAGATATACCACATCATATGACAGATATCCTCCATCAAATAAATAGTATGTATCTTGTGTAATCTGGGGTGCTGCTTCTTAATGCTGCCATAGATTCGTTTTGATGTTACTGCATCGCCACATGGGAATAATGCAATGGTAGAAGTAAATTCCAGTGTTTCTTGCTCACAAAGAGTTTTATTTCGCATGCTAGAACTTCAGCGGTACACTATATGCCTAAAATTGATTTAAAACTGCCTCATGACTGGCATAAGACTGACCTATGACTGCGTACAAATCACTTCTATTTACATAAGACTCAAACTAGTTTCTTTTATGAAGGTGTAAAACTGTATAATAAACTGCCGCAGAAAATAAAAGAAACAGGTAACATGTACCACTTTAGGAAAAATCTTAAATTGTTTTTGCAGGAACAGTGATTTTACATTATGAGTGAATTCCATAGTACAAAATGATTGTAAATGACTTTGTTGCGCAATATTTAAGCAAATGTAATGTTTTGATAAGGAGCAAAAATGATTGTAACTCATATGTCACAATGTTTCACTACATATAACAACAAACTGTATATATATATGAATGTACACAAACTGACAACATTCATATATTTAAAAATGTCCACGGATGGCTAAATAAATAAATAAAAAATAAAATAAAAAACATGGTTTGAAAAAATTATGGTCATTGTTACTGTAGTAACACGATTCACATTTCCATTGCACTTCATATAGCGTAAACCGGGAACTGTCTGATAAGCATGCCCGATTTGAACTGAACTGGGCACGGCCCATGCTGCCTGAGTTGTTGTTCCGCCGGCAGAGACCCAGGATGAATTCTCACATGCCCTCTGGTGGACGGGACTTGACTTACGGCAATACTGTCCGTGATGCGCCGTGCCGATGTGCGCCTCCCACGATCTTTCTGGTGGCTACTGCACTCCTCATCCTTCGGGGAGCAAAGCCATTGTGATCCACTCCGTTGGAAGGTGGAGCATTGTGTCGTAGCGTCGTAGCGATGACCTCCACGTCCATTGGAAGGCCGAAGTGAGGGGGGGATCTGCCAACCCCCGAGCCAGAACCTTCGAATATGGCTGTAACTGACCCACATGAAGAGTCCCCTGTCGTCCCACCACTGGAGCCCGGGACAGAATGGGTGACAAGCAGTCGAACTCCAGATCCCAGTCCACCTCGTAAGGGGCAAGACCCAGTGGTGCGGACGATGGGTAAGGGATGACCACAGGTGAACCAGCCTCCTGAGAAACTGGGCCCGCGAGGGGGGCCTGCTCTCACCAGGGCATCTCTAACAATGGCAATGCCGGTGCTGGAGCTACTGGAGGCTGCCAAAGCTGAGAATCATTGCAGTGTGGCGGCGTCACTGGTGGGAGGGGCGGTAGCGTCCCCTGAGAAAACAACACGGGTGCTGGCAATGGGGAAGCCGGCGCCCGAGGAGTTGGAGGATGGGTGCCCAAGCGTGGACATAGCTGATATTGGTCACGACGTACCTCCCGGTCCCCCACCTGAAAAGTATAGAGCCAGCAGCCATTGCGGCACAGGACTACTGCCGGTATCGAATGTGGATTGCGACCAAAAACGCGTGCTTAGACCAACATACCCGGTGGAAAGCCGGGTACCCCGTTTTGCAAAGACTGGCGAGGACCAGACCGGAGGAGGTGCAGCAGAGTCCTAGGTTGGCGCCCCTGGAAAAGCTCTGCGAGGCTGCGTTCCCCCATTGGTGTGGTCTGGTATGCCATCAGGAAAAACGTCAATGCCTCCTCCACAGGAAATTCGTCTACATACTTTTCATCTTCGTCTTAAATGTGCGCACCATGTGCTCAGCGTCCCCATTCAATTGTGGATGAAAGGGGGTGAGCAAACGTGCCAAATACCGAAGTGCCTAAAAATATCCTGGAAGGTCTGTGAAAGAAACTGCGGTCCATTGTCCGATACCAGGTTGAGTGACAGACTTCCCACAGAAAAGATTTTCGCTAGTGCCTGATGGCAACTTCTGCAGTGGTTGAGGAGCAGCGAACCCCATATGGGAATCGGGAATAAGAATCAATGACAATGAGCCAAAAGCCATTAAGAAACGGGCCTGCAAAATCTATGTGAACCCATTCCCATGCCTGGGTTGCAGGCGGCCATGAAGAGAATGCTGACCTGGGGGACGCCTGTTGGCTCGCACACTGGGAATAGGCGGCCACCAAGTGCTCAATTTCTCTGTCATTACCGGTCCAGTACAAATGTCTGCAAGCCAAGGCTTTAGTAAGGGAAAAACCCCAGTGCCCCTCATGTATTAACATGAGGACCTCCCTTCGCAAACTTGCAGGAACAACCACGTGAGGAGCTGTATCATCGGTAGCCAGAAGGGGAACTCCTTCCAAGACTGAGAGGCAGTCTCGTAGAACAAAATAATTATGAAGAGGGTCCAAGGCCCGGCCTGGAGGTCGGGACGACCACCCCTGCTGAATGAGGCGAACTACTTGCCGGAGAACCGGGTCAGGTGCCATTTCCCTGGCGACTCGAGAGCTAGTGATTGGGAAGCCATCAACCGCTTGGCAGGATGCCACATCCAAATAAAAACACATAATCTCCTCCCGATCGATGTATATAACACGACACACAGGACGGTAACAGGGGCTGGCAGCTGGAACTCTGTGTGGGAGCGGCCATAATGGCTGGCTTGTACTGCTGGCACTTTGTCCAGCCTGGACACAGTGGATGTGGCCGCGCTGTCCAGAACCGCTGCGACGTTGCACCACGCTTCCAACTGTTGACCTGCGATGTGAGAGACTTCATACGATTGAGCAATGGACAGGACTTCCTCAAGGGAAGGGTCTTCCAACTGCAGGGCCCGTTGCCGGACCTCCCTATCAGGGGCCGAACGAACAATGACGTCACGCACCATAACATGGGCATATAACTCTCGCAACTGCTCCGTGACAAAATGACACTTGCAACTAAGACCGTGCAAGGTAGCGGCCCACGCCTGGTAAGACTGATGGAGCTGTTTCTTGCATTTATAGAACTCGACCCTAGCCACCACAAAATGTGTGCAGCAGCGATAATATGAAGACAGCAATGAACACAATGCGTCAAAAGACAAGGACGAGGGATCCTGCAATGGCGTTAGCTGCTGCAAAACTTGATACAGTGAGGGAGATATCCAAGACAAGAAAAGAGCACGACATACCTCCGCATCGGCAACATGAAATGCCTAGAGATGATGCCCAAGGCAATGTTCATATGCATCCCAATCCTCCGCCATCTCGTCATATGGGGGAAAGAGAGGAGGGAATGGCGCTGGAGCAGACTGTGGGGAAAGCAACGCCAGAAGCAGTTGTTTCATGGTGGCCATGAGCTCCGTCTGCTGCTCAACCAAAACCCACACTAATTCCTCCATGTCATGGATAAGCTGCGAAACTGGAACAATGGCGCAACATGCAAAAGAATGATCCTATCCTCGTCGCCAATTGTGTAGTAACACGATTCACATTTCTGTCACACTTCACATAGTGTAGACCGGGAACTGTCTGCTAAGAATGCCTGATGTTAACTGAACTGGGCACGGAACGTGCTGCCTAAGTTGTTGTTGTTCTGCCGGCAGAGGGCGCAGCCTAATTCTCACGTGCCCTCTGGTGGACGGGACTTTACTTGCGGCAACTACTGTCCGTGATGTGCCGTGACGATGTGTGCCTCCCACGATCTTTCTGGAGGCTACTGCAGTTATATATTAAATTTTTAGATTTATACAATTAAAATTTCATACAAAGATAGGAAGAAATCTGTTTCTATTAAGACTACAAGTTACGTTTTATCATTGCAACAATATATTTCATTAATTTGCATATATTATTTTACTTACTTAAAGGATAATCACCCAATCATTTTCAGGTGAACAAAGGGATTAGTTTTTTTGAATGAAAGGCCTACATTCAATTAATTAAATTTTGTACAAGTAAAACTTTACATTCCTATATAGTCAGGATTATAGTTCAGTTAACTAACACCAATTAAAACATGAGTATGCTTAATTCTGACTGAAACATCATCATGTCATATTTCAATTAGGGATACACTTAGTTTATTTTTGACTTAACAAAGCATAAAAATAGCTGTCTCTTGATGACTAGAAATATAGGAACTTTAATCATTAATTACTCCATAATTACAATAGCATTTCATTCCTACCGTGTGCCTGAACTTTGTGTTACATGCAAACTGCAATGGTACATTAGCTCATTAGCTTTTAATCCAACATGTTTCCTTCATTCTACATACTGGTGAGGCCCAATATAACCAATGTCAAAAAATAGCCTAAATTAGTGTGAATTACTAATTTGCTGCACAAAAAATCTTCGGTGTATTTGAATCCAGATAACCACAGAAGATGAAGTCAAATCAGCATGCGCATATGCTTGCATGTGTGCATGTGTGTGCATGCGCCCTCATGCTCGCACGTGCTGCATGTTGCTTTGCGCATGTGTATGTATGTATACTAGCTCAAAAAAGAATTCATCCAAAAGCTGGCAAAGTTCTCACTCTTGGTTATGTGCCTGTTGACAACTCAGTGCCTCTGCTGCTCAGTCACTTTAATATCCATGCCTGCCAATAATGCATTGGCAATGGAAGATGTATAATCAACAATGATGGTAAGCAGCAAACTGGGTATGACAGTCATTGACAAGAGGTACCCACACCATGTGTATTGGAGAGAGCCTCTTGTTTCCAAGATATCATGTTAAGGAAGGTGCTGGCTCAAGCCAGTTGTGTATTTACTATCTTAGCAGCTTGATGTGTGAATATTTGATCACTTAGACATTTGTGTATTTGGGGGAATCTCTTATTGCTTCATCTCTTGATTGTGTGTGCAGTTGACATTCTGGCTGTATATCATCGCTGTATACTTCATAGTAAACATATTACAGCAGAAAGATGTTACCAACTTATATCTTACCACTCTTTCTTCAATTTAAATACATACACACAGAATTAAACAAGCCATGTATGACAATATATGGGCCCATTTATGTATTAATGTTTGTCTAATAAAATAATTGTCAAATGTTATAAGTCTTAGTGCTGGAATTCTTTTGGTAAATATGAGTAATAAAATACCATTTTCAATTTCTTTCAGCAACAAAGTGTTACACAACATTGGAAACACTACTTCATGTATAAGTAGGACTGCATTAATAAGTTTGTTTTCAAATAACTCAGCACCAACCAGAAAGTATTATGTGGTACATAAGAAGAGCGATTAAAAGTGTGGTTATAAGAAATGTTTTCTGTATATTACAGGTTTCGGGACACAAGTTCTTCTTGTGATGCATCAACAAAACGATATGTAATTACAAACCCACCTGATGATTTTTCACTCCTACCTACAGATCAGGTATGTTTTTCATAAGACAACAGTATATTCTATTTCCAAACATGATGTTTTTATGCAAGCTGCAGTTTAATTCAAATTAATGATATTATGAAAAGGATAGTTATCAATCATGATACAGTGTCGATGCTAATTCACAGTGCAGAATAGGCCCAACAAAAAGACTGTCACACAGTAAGCTTTCAACCAACAAGGGTTTGTCAAAAATAGACAGCACACACACACACACACACACACACACACACACACACACACACATACACACACAAACACAACTCACACACCCATGATTACTGTTTCTGGCAGCTGAAGTTAGACTATGAACACCAGTGCATGAAGAGAGAGGCATGAGAGTGGGGGTAAGGAAGGGGCTGGGGCGGATAGGGGGAGGGATTGCAGGGTAAGGATGGGGTACAGTAAAGTGCAGTGTACAGGGGCAAGGTGGAGAGAGCGTAGGGCAGTCAGGTGCAGTCGGGAGGATAGACAAAGAGTGGGGGAAAGCAGGAAAGGAGAGAAATAAAATGACTGGGTGTGTTGGTGGAATAGAGAGCTGTGTAGTGATGGAGTGGGAACAGGGAAAGGACCAGATGGGTAAGGACAATGACCTTCAATAGTTAAAGCCAAGAGGGTTATGGGAGCATAGTATATATTACTGGGAGAGTTCCCACATGCACAATTCAGAAAAACTGGTGTTGGTGGAAAGGACCCAGATGTCACAGGCTGTAAAGCAGTCATTGAAATGAAGAACATTGTGTTGGATGGCATGCTCAGCAACAGGGTGGTCCATTTGTTTTTTGGGACAGCTTGTTGGTTGTCATGCCGATGTAGAATGCAGCACAGTTGTTGCAGTTTAGCTTGTAGTTCACATGACTGGTTTTACAGGTAGCCCTGCCTTTGATGGGATAGGTTACATAGTTGAAACCCTGGTGGAGAATGTAATTTAGTTGCCCCAGTCCTGGGTGGTACTGAGTCACAAGATGGAATGCACCTCTGTGGCTGGATGGTGGGACTTTGGGAAGTGGTGGGTAACTGGAAAGATAAGGCATGGGAGATCTGTTTTTGTACAAGATTTAACAGGTGATTACAGTCTGTAAAGGCCTGAGTGAGACCCTCAGAGTATACTGAGATGGACTGCTCATTACAGCCTAGCCACGGTGGCTAGGCTGTAAGGAAGGGGCTTCTTGCAATGGAATGGGTGGCAACTGTCAAAATGGAGGTATTGCTGGTGGTTGGTAGGTTTCGTATGGACAGAGGTACTGATGTAGCCATCTTTGAGGGGGAGGTCAACATTGAGGAATGTGGCCACACCCTCTTTCTTACCCCCACCCGGTTGCCTCTCCCTTTATGCACTGCTGTAGTCTGGTTTCAGCTACTGGAGACTTGGGTCATGTGTGTGTGAGTTGCATGTGTGTGTGTGTGTGTGTGTGTGTGTGTGTGTGTGTGTGTGTGTGTGTGTGTATTTTTGACAAAGGCCTTGTTGGCCAAAAGCTTATTGTGTGACAGTCTTTTCGGTATGCCTATCTGCGACTCAGCATCTCCGCTATAGGCTGAGTAGCAACTATTCTTTTCAGAATATTATTACATTCCATCACGCATTTTCCACCGTTTAATTCAAATTAACTTTTAAATAACTGCAGGACGGTGATCTGAATTTCACAAAATCCTGAATAACTGGATTCCAAGTAAATCTGTGGTATCTAGTAATAAAAGCTGCTGACCCACCCTGGCTTTGCAAAAGTTGCTTTTATTTGTCTGTGGCCAGATGATTTGCCTGGCATAGCAATGGAAAAATATGCACACAAACCTTTCTCATGAATCAGTTTATTAGTGAAAACCATATCAAAATTTGTACAATAGTTCCTGAGATTATCTTTAATATACAGACTGAAATTGATTCAAGGGATTTTAATTAAATTATATCAGTATAGATATTTTATAGTAACATAGCAGGCACTATTATTCAATACATAATACACTCATACTTAAATTTAAACAATTAAATTGTAACAAGTATTCAATTATATTCCTTACAGTAGACACACACACATATTTTTATGTTCTAAGTTGACGTTATTAATCTACATGTAAAGAAAAATTACTGATGTGCTATAATTGAAAAAACTTGTACAGAAGAGAAATTTTGCTCTGGGATATACTGTGATTTATGTTTCTGTGAGTCAAGGGGTACAGGCTGGGCAAGCAGCAGCAAATCACAGCTTTTTCTAGGGCTCTACGTTCTCCCTGTGTTGCCTGTTTCAGTCCCATGGCATGTTGTATATAAGACATCTATCAATCACAAAATTATTTTAATCAAAGTGTAAATATTTTTAATATGGACTTAAATACTGACTCAGTGGCAGTTTTATTTCTTTTGGTACATTACTGTGTAATGTGATGTCAGAATGAATTACATTTTTTGATAGAATGATATAATGGAAAATAGTAGGTTGATATATGACTATCATCTGTAATTGCATATATATTTTTTCTGCATTAATTTATGTCCCAGTGAAGTAGTTAGTAGTGAGGGAGTAGGTTTCATGGAGAGATAAATGTGGAATATTTATAGCACCACCATTAGGAAAATGAGATTTAAAAGACTTCAGTTGTTTCAGTCCACAGATGAAGCTCATTGCCCTTTTGCATTTTAAAATACGAATACAATTTCTCCAAAAAATAATTCTACATCATATTATTGAACAGAATTGTGTATTGTATACCTGCATTGGTATTCGTTTACAAGTTGTAGATTTTTTTTAAAATATTCTCAGACCTCAGAAAATTGTTGACACATTCTAAAATTTGCTAATTACGTGTGTATCCCATTGCAAGTTCTAATGAAACCATAGTTGTTCTTGAGGTCTTCACACCAAAGATTGGTTGGATGCAGCTCTCCATTCTAGTCCATCCTGTGTAAACCTCTTCATCTCTAAATAACTGCTGCAATATACATCCATTTGAACCTGCTTATTGCATTAATGCCTAGGACCCACACTACAATTTTACCTCTTCCTCTTCATTTCCTTCCATTATCAAATTAACCATTCCTTTAAGCCTCACAATGTGTCCTATTATCAACCAATCCTTTCTTTTGGTCCTGTTGCACCATAAATTTCATTTTTCCCCAATTTGATTCACTGTTATTCAGTCTACTCATCTGATCTTCAACATTCTTCAATAGCACCATATTTCAAAAGCTTGTAATCTCTTCTTATGTAAATCACTTACTGTCTATGTTTCACTTCCACACAGGGCTATACTCGAGACACATACCTTTAGAAAAGGATTCCTAACACATAAATTTATGTTAGATGTTAGCAAATTCCTCCTTTTTCATAAATACTTTCCATGCTGTTGCCAGTTTGCATATCTATCTTCTGTTCCTCATCTGTCATAAGTCATTTTCCTGCTGAAATAACAAAACATACCTTCTACTTTTAGTGTCTCATTTTGTAATCTAATTCTCCCAGCATTGCTTGGTTTAATTGGACTAAATTCCATTAATTTTTTTTTTTTTTTACTTTTATTGATGTTCGTCTTATAATCTGTTTTCAAAACCAACAATTTGAATGAAGTGCTCTTTCAAGTCGTTAACTCTACATGATAAAATTACAATTTCATCAGTAAATTGCAAAGTTTTTATTTCTTCTGCATGAACTGTAATCCCATTCCAGATTTATCCTTGGTGTGCTTCACAGCTTGCGCAATGCACAGATTGAATAACATCAGAATAGGCTACAACTCTGTCTCATTTCTTCTCAATTATTGCTTCCCTTTCATGTTCTTTGATTCTTAAAATTGCAGTCTCGTTGCTGTACAAGCTGAAAATAACTTTCAATCCCTTTATTTTATCCCTCCAACCTTCAGAACTTCAAAGAGTGCAGTTCAGTGTACATTGTCAAATGTTTTCCCTATACCTACAAATTGTGTAAACTTATTTTCAAAGATAAATAATTGTGGATCCAATATTAGTAGTAGTAGTTTTTTCATCCACAGATCACTTTTAAAAAGTTATTGGGGATGTCTTGGTATTAAAATTTAAGAACGACAAGTGGTAAATTTTTAAATCCGTAGATTGCTATTGCAATGCTGTTGGACATGTCCTGGTATTAAAATTTGAGAACAACATAATTCATATATACAGCCATTTATGTACTTACAGGTCTAGTTTGACAAGGATGGGACAGGTAGTAGGCAGTAGCCTTATACGAGGAACCATCCTGGCTTTTCCTGAAGTACTTTAGGAAAACCACAGAAAAGCTAAATCAGGATGGCCAGATAAAAACTGGAGCTTCCACCCTGCCAAATACAAGGCTACACTGTTTAAAACAGTGCTACCTCCTGAGAATTGTCCCTAGTGTATGTTTATGTTTTAGGAGGAAGTCATTTATTAATGAAGAAGGCTAGTGCTACACTGCCTCTTGGGTTCCTACATTTCTCCGGAGTCCAAACTGATCCTCCCCACAGTTGTCCTCTACCAGTTTTTCCATTCTTGAGCAAATAATTTGTGTCAGTATTTTGCAACCATGATGTACCAAACTGGTTGTTGGGTAACATTGACACATATCATCACCTGCCTCCTTTGGATTTGGAATTATTGCGTTCTTATTTGAAAATAAAGGTCCTTTTTCTGAAATACAAGACACATACACATTTGCACAAGCTCAACTCAAACTCACACACATACATGGCCCCCGTGCCCATAGGCAGTGACCATGCATGTGTGAGTTGTGTGTGTTTGAGTGTGTGTGTTTTATACTTCTTGTACTTAAGTTGCACTTTATTCCTGCAGCCTTTTTTATTGTACTTGTCTGCAACTCTATGCTTCTTGTATATGGTGACTAGGACTTTACCCTTATTCCACACTGGACTTTAAGTTGGCACACAGTTATTATATAATTTACAGTTATTTGTTTCTGTTTAACCACTCTGAAAGTTTGACATAGAATTTTCTAGTGTTGACTGCAGTGTTTCTAGACCAGATTCAATGAATAATACACTTGTGTCATTAAAAACACAGATTTTTGGAGACTTATACGTTCAACAACATCTACTTCAAATGAAAACAGTAACTGCCCTAGAATTAAGCCCTGGCAAATTCCAGGTTTTGTTTGTTATTCACATGAAAGGAAAATTCTGTTTATTGATTTATTCTGGACATTGAACTTATACTGAAATTTCACTTTAGTACTGTAGTTTTCTAGCCATATGGTGTGTACCTTTCACCCCTTCTTTCTAATTTTCCTAGTTGGAGTTTGAAGATACCGAATATGAAATGCTTTTGAAAAGTCTAATAAAGTCCTAGTGAAGTTGAAGTATACTCTAACAATTCAGAGTTGCTATGTTGAGAATACCCAGAAAGACATTATTCTATACAGAGAGAGTGCAGATAACTGATAATGATATTGTTATGTGCTAAGCCCCTGCTTTTAAAGCAGAGTCTGGTAATTCATCAGTGCTGTTTGAGGGTTTATTACTTAACAATTTTCTTTGATTCTTGTGTGAAGTTAAAACTATGGCTCCAAGAACAAAAATAACATATAAAGAAAGTGAATCTGATCCAACAGATTTTAAAGTAATGTGATTGCCAAGTAAATGAAATGCCAGTAGGAGCAAATTCAAACAAAGATCATGTTTAATGGACTGACAATGAAATGGCCTAGAACTTACTGATCATTTTGCATAACTATGAGGCACACAGAAATTGGAATTGATCTAGCAATAATTTGTCCTATTCATTTTATCCATGGCCTTTCAGATTCTGTCAGAATAAAACAGCAGTTGAAAAATAATCAGCATACAATTTTTGGCATTGATCATGATTGTTTTCAGAGGATAATTGTCTGCAAGAAACCAGATGCAAAATATACTTAGAGGATAATTGATTTGTGAGTTTTTCTGAATTGCCCCACAATACAAGCAATCATAAAAGGAGAGAATGACCGACATAAAACTGATCATCATCTTGAACGTTTCTAGCCCCAGGCTGAATCTGTTTGGAACATAAGCCTCACCATGTATAGTCCTGTTTTCCCCACCATCTTTCTGTTTTTACTCTGGTCCAGTTCTTGCCTTTTTTTTTTCAACACACTCTCCAGCCATCCATCCCTTTGTCTTCCTCTAGTTTCTTTTCTTCACATCTGTATTTCATGTATCTTCTTGAGAATCTTCATGTTTTCCATTCTCTTTAAGTGTCCATATCATTTTAGCCTTGGTATTTCTGTCCTGCTCTGCAAGGGTTCCTCTTTCAATGTTTTCCTTACCTTTTCATTCCTCATCCTACCTCTCCTTGTCACTCCTATCCTACTTCTGAAGGACTTCATTCCCCATACCTGTAATCTTCTTCTTCTTTTGTTTCACTCTCTTTGGGGTACACGGGATCAATCATTTCTCTGTGTGTTGTTCTTTTCTTAGGGCCCAGTATTTCTTCATTCTTTCTGATCTCCTTTCCTCTCTTCTTCCGAGATGCAGAGTTTGGACTTTCATCTAGATTTGTCTTCGAACCTTATGCTTTCATCTTTAGTCATTAATTTAGCTGTCCGATCAGTAAGTGAATTTTATGAAATTCTTAATTCTACTAGATCTTTCTCAGTTCCTTTAAACCAGTTGGGTTTTGTTTTGTCGTCATGGAAAAAGTCAAAGATTTGTTTAGTTAATCTGTTGGAATTCATTCTGAGAAGATGACCATAACAATGTATCTTCTTTTTTTGCATAGTATCTGAAAGTTTTCAATTTTCTTGTAGAGAGTTTCATTTTTGATGTATATAATCTTATTTTCTTAAAATTTTGATCCTATGATTTTTCTTAAAATTTTTCTTTCTTTTAGCTCAAGTTTCTCCATTTGGCCCTTGAAATTCATGTTTAGTGTTTCTGCTGCGTACAGTGCTTCTGGCTTAATCACTGTTTTGTAATGTGTAATTTTGGACCCCTATGAAAGGGATTTTTTGTTGTATGTATTTTTTGTTAGTTGGAAGGCCAATTCAAATTTATTTTTTCTGGATTCCATTGCTTTGCTTTCCCCAGCATTCCAACTAACACACTCTCCAAGATATTCGAGTTCTTTTACTATTTCAATCTATTTCAATCGAGGTATTTACTTAATGCTTGATGTTTGTCAATATCAGTTTTTTCAAAGGAGATGTGAAGACCTATTTTAGCCGTTTGTTTCTTTAATTCAAGAATTTGCTCCCATGCTTCTTCCATTGTTTCAGCAAATAGGGCCATATCATTTGCAAAGGCAATGCAATTTACTTTAAGGTTCTCCATTTTGCAACCCAGTCTTATACCATTCTTAATAGTTGTGTTCCATTCTCTGACTACTTTCTCAAGCGCACAATTGAACAGCAACGGTGAGAGCCCATCCCCCTGTTGCACTCCCATTTTTATTTCAAAGGGTTGCGATAAATCGCCCATAAATTTAACTTTTGAAAATGTATTTGTAAGGGTCGCTTTTATAATATTGGTTGTTTTCTTATCGAAACCCATTTCTTCCAGGTCTGATAATAGAGATCCTCAATCAATCAAATCATATGCTTTTTTGAAATCAATGAAGGAGATTACACATCTCTCTGCCCTTGATTTTTGGTATGACATGATGTTTTTGAGGTTTAGTATTTGTTCCAAACATGATCTACCCTTTCTAAAACCTTCCTGGTATTCCCTGATTTGTGGGTCCAATTGTGGCTCTTCCCTGTTCAAAAGGACTTAAGAAAGAATCTTGTATGTTATATCCAGCAGTGATATTCCTCTGTAATTGTTGGGGTCTGTCTTCAAACCTTTCTTGTAGATAGGGTGGATGAGACTTATTCTCCATTCTGTGGGGATTTCTTCATCTTTCCAGATTTTATCGAAAACACACTGAAGGGATGTAATTGCATTTTTGTCAGCTTTTTTCCATAGTTCAACCACTATATGGCTTTCTCCGGACACTTTGTTGTTTTTAAGTTCTGAAATGACCTTCCGTAGTTCTTCAGTTGTTGGTGTTTCTGAACCTGGCTTCTCACTGTTATTTGGGATGGATTCAGATTTTTCAAGGATGGGTTCACAATTCAAGATTTTCTCTGAGTAGCCTGCTAGCATTTTGCAATTTTCCGTGTTATTGTGAGCAATGGTCCCATTTACATCTCAAAATTGGAGGGTGGGTGCTTCGTATCTTGAGAACCTTTGTTTGAAAGTTCTGTAAAAGCTTCTTGTGTTGTTTTTAGCAAATTCTTCATCAATTTGGAGGAGAGCTTTGTTTTCAAGTGTCTTCTTAACCCTTTTTATATTTTTAGCTACCTGTGGTCTATTTACATCTTACCCCCTGCCCCTGTTGCTCATGTTTCTGATGCATAGGTCACTACTGGGATGTAGTTACTTCTGTATATCACTTCTTTCCTTTTTTTGCTACATTTTCGTTCCAAATCAGACTACTAACACTTTGAAGGAATGCTTCTGCCTGTCATACACATCCACTGATGTCTTTCTTATTTCTTCCATTTTCCTCCATCTTGCTTCCAAAGTACTTAACACTTTTCACCTTCCTCACTTGTTCACCTCGAATCCTTATTCTGCTAGTTTATCTATTTTGCTTTCTAGTTGTAACCAGGATCACACATTTGTTTACACTGAATTTCATTCCATACTGTCTCGCAGTATTCCTCTCTATTTCCCCAGGTCATTAAGTCATCTGTAAACACCTTTGCTTTCAGCTTGTCTCCTCTAGTTTTTTCTCCCACTGCAGTCATTATCTTATCCAAGACCACAATGAAGAGGGGAGGTGATGTCGCACTGCCTTGTTTCACACCACTCAGTAGCTGGAAGCAATCTGTCCTTTCATTTCCCACTTTCATACAACTCAGAATTCCACATTAGATCTTCTCCGCTCTAATAGTCTCTTTTACCACTCCCTTTTTTTCTAGTGCTTCCCAGAACTTTCTTCTACAGATGCTATCAAATGTCTTTTCTATGTTGAGAAAGGCCATCACGAGGTCTTACCCAAATTCATAGTGGCACTCCTGGAACTGCCTCACTGCAAATGTGAGGTCATAAATTTACCTTCCAGATCTGTTCCTCTCTCATTTTGTTCTTGGCCTTTGTTTGGATTCTGCTTCCCAGGATCTTTTCATATACCTTGGCACAGTGTGGTATTGGTGTGAACCCTCTGTAGTTTCCCACTCTCTATCTTGATTACAGGGACAATTAGTGTTCTCATTCCACACCATCCTCATCACACAATACAGCCACTGTTTCCCAAGCTCCCATGCTGCCTTCACCATTTTGACATTTACTTCACCCATACCTGGCATCTTTCCTCCTTTCATCTTGATTAGTGCCATTTCCATTTCTTTCCATGTTAGGTCCCCCCCCCCCCTCCCTCCCCCAACCTCTCCTATCACTTTTGACCATTCCATATAGTACTTTCTTACTGCCTCTGCTCATTTGTCCAATCTTCACGCCTCAGCCACTATCTTACTTGCCTCTTTCTTCTTTTTCTTATACCTCCCTTGCTAATTCTGTCCTTTCTGGGAACTTAGTCTGAAGGCCTCGTGCTGCCTTCTATTTCCTTGACTCTCTCATTCCACCATGGTGTCCCCTTCCACCATCTTCTGCCACTTTTCCTTCTGTAGACACCTACCATAGCTTCTACCATAGCACTTTTAAATCGTCCCCATTCGTCTTCTCCTGTCTCTTGTTCATCCTTTGGTAACCTTTCGCTTGTAATCTGTCAGTGTTCTCCCTTAACTTTCTTTTCCTTCAGTTTCCATACTCTTAATTCCCCTTTCCCCATTCTCTGTCATCTTCCATTCCTCATGCTCATCACCAGTAGCCAGTGGTCACTAAACAATGCCTCAGATGGTAGTACCTTTACATCCATTATAGTCCTCTTCGCTTTCCATTCTTGGAGCATGTAATTCACCAACCATTTCTGTGTTAGATTCCTGCTGGCATTACTTAGTTGCTCTGTTTCAACTGAATACATGAAACAATTTCTCTTGCACAATTCCAGCAATCTTTTTGCTTCTTCATTTCTACATCCCCATCCTTCTCCTCCTAGTATATTTTTGTGCCCTTCCCTTCTGCAGCCCACACTACAGTGAACCCTGTATTTTATGTTTTCATGCGTTCCAGTCTTAAAAAACGCAAAACTGAGGAAAATGTTAAAACCCCCAGAAATACGAGCAAAAATATATATAATTGGCAGATTTGATTAAAAAACCTAATCCTCTCCAATACATTGTATAAAATCTGTATAAGTAAAGGGAATTAAATGTACAACACGATGTTTATACAATAATTAGTGCTAAAGAATTTCATCAGTTTTTAGAAAATCACAGGTGTGTAACAGAGTAAAAACTTGGGAAAAAATTGAAATACATATTTGGGTACGAGGTAACTGAGCTACACTACTGGCCATTAAAATTGCTACACCATGAAGAAATGCAGATGATAAACGGGTATTCATTGGACAAATATATATTATACTAGAGCTGACATGTGATTACATTTTCATGCAATTTGGGTGCATAGATCCTGAGAAATCAGTACCCAGACCAACCCCCTTTGGCCATAATAACGGCCTTGATACACCTGGACATTGAGTGAAACAGAGCTTGGATGGCATGAACAGGTGCAGCTGCCCTTGAGGCAATTGCTCGGCCACCATTGACCAGACGTTTTCAGTTGGTGAAAGATCTGGAGAATCTGCTGGCCAGGGCAGCTGTCGAACATTTTTTGCATTCAGAAAGGCCTGTACAGGACCTGCAATGTGTAGTCGTGCATTATCCTCCTGAAATGTAGGGCTTTGCAAGGATCAAATGAAAGGTAGAGTCGCAGGTCGTAACACATCTCAAATGTAACGTCCACTGTTCAAAGTGCCATCAATGCAAACAAGAGGTGACCTAGACGTGTAACCAGTGGCACTCCATACCATCATTCCAGGTGATATGCCAGTATGGCGATGATGAATACATGCTTCCAATGTGTGTTCACTGCGATGTCGCCAAACACGGATGCTACCATCATTATGCTGTAAACAGAACCTGGATTTATCTGAAAAAATGACGTTTTGCCATTCGTGCACCCAGGTTCGTCATTGAGTACACCATCACAGGCACTCCTGTCTGTAATGCAGCGTCAAAGGTAACTGCAGTCATGGCCTTCAAGCTCATAGTCCATGCTGCTGCAAACATCGCCAAACTGTTCGTGCAGGTGATTGTTGTCTTGCAAATGTCCCCATCTGTTGACTCAGGGATCAAGAAGTGGCTGCACGATCCGTTACAGCCATGCGGATAAGATGCCTGTTATCTCAACTGCTAGTGATATGAGGCTGTTGGGATCCAGCACAGAGTTCCGTATTACCCTCCTGAACCCACCGATTCCATATTCTGCTAACAGTCATTGGATCTCGACCAATGCGAGCAGCAATGTCACAATACGATAAATCACAATCGCCATAGGCTACAATTTGACCTTTATCAAAGTCGGAGATAGGATATTACGCATTTCTCCTCCTTACATGAGACATCACAACAATGTTTCACCAGCCAACGCTGGTCAGCTGCTGTTTGTGTATGAGAAATCGGTTGGAAACTTTCCTGATGTCAGCACGTTGTAGGTGTCACCACCAGTGCCAACCTTGTGTGAATGCTCTGAAAAGCTAATCATTTGCATATCACAGCATCCTTTTCCTGTCGGTCAAATTTGACATCTGTAGCATGTCATCTTTGTGGTGTAGCAATTTTAATGCCCAGTAGTGTATTTTCCAATATTATGTGACCACAATTTATACTTCAAAACACATTTTTTAATAAATCTTTCCCTTGTACTCGCCCAGAAAACTTTAGACTCACCCAGAAAAGAAAAACAAAAATTTGTGAACAACATGGTGAATTAAAACAAAAATTGTGAAGTACGGTAAAAGGCATCTGTTCCAACGCACGCATATGTGTGTGTGTGTGTGTGTGTGTGTGTGTGTGTGTGTGTGTGTGTGTTCCTTCTATAGATGATGGTAGTGTAGCACACTCTGGAGACATGAGTGCAATGACCTCTTGTGTGCTGCTTGTAAACTTTTTCTTTTTCATTGTGCGGAGTAGTCAAAACGAAGTCTTCTGCCATATTGCCAATGTATGCTTGCACTTCAAACTCATCACTTGTTGTGAAAGTATGTATATACCAAAAAAATTTCCTTCATAAGTGCTACTTATTTATAACAATGCATATGAAATAAAGTTAAGCCTGCTATGATTTCAGTGATTGTCTGTCCCAGCAATCTGTTACATTTACAACAATCTATCTGCTATCACAGTACATTAAACACCAATGAGCATTGCAACTAAGTTGAACAAACCATTGCACAACTGTTCACTGAACACACTCTGTTAATTGTGATGCCACACATTGCAAATGGAGTAACCTACAGTGGCTGCAGTTGGTAGAGGCATGATACATTCTGGATTCTGACAACAGGCTCCAAGCAGGACTACTGTAAGTAAAATTGGTTAAATTTCACTGTGGCAGTGGTGGCATCATCTGCTAATGTTGACAATGCACAATTGATCTGCATGATCACACTGGATCATTGCTATTTAATTAAATCATGTGAGAAGGTAGGTGGTCCTCCTATGAATTAATTAAAAAACATTCATCCACTTCATCAATGTGCTCTTGCAGATCCATTGCATTTTGCCAACATTAGTACACTAGGCCACTGCTGCCATAAGTAAAATTTTACCAGCAAAATTAAAGCACAGCAGTGATGGGCATACAGTGTATAACTACATAAATTAAACCTAAGTGGAAACTGCAATCACTGTTCCTGCTATACGCTGATAACATCAGCTGTACTTTGGAACAAGCCACCTAGTATGCTTGCTGTTCATCACTCAATATGCTAGAAGCCACTGCAGTAACATGATGTCACCATGTTATACAGTTATTGGCTGCAGATGGAAAATAAACATCTGAGGTTTTGTAACCTGGCGGCACTGTATTTCACAGTATCAGTAGCCATGCAGGCTATAAATTTTTGCTAATTTTGAGGTGGATATAAAATGAAGGAACCTTCAAAACTGCGTGTTTTAAGATATAATTTGTGGCATTATAATGTTGGGAAAACACTCAATTACCTTGTTTGTCATTAGCAAAAGTGATAGTCTTTCCAATTGCATGCCCTACAGTATTACTTGTGGCAAAACCCACTTTTTTTCCTAATAGCTCTAGTACATGACATAAAATTTTGAAATTACTGCCTTGTTTGTTTATAGATTTGTGATGCGGTTATGTCACTTGACATGAGTGTTGATAAAATTGCTACCTAGAAGAAGAAGAATGAAATTCTTGCATCGGCTTTTATTTATAGCTTCTAATCCCGTACTTGGAATTTCAAATGCTTTGTTGACTAAGGTCTGTAAACTTATTATGGGTGTTAGCAGGGTGTGGAGGCCGCCTGGTTGTTGGCTGACATAACAAGTCACCAGCCAATAAGAGGTCACTAGGCAGATATGGCCAAGGTTTCCTTGATCCGACCAACCATCTTTCTCTGAGACTCAATGTTTGAATTTAAAAGGTTGACAACTGATATTATTGCTGAATGCATTACATCATACATACAAGCAAATAGATGAGACTGAGTTATAAGTGTCATATGAAAAGGTGGCTGTTGAGACCCTTCACCATGTATTGGCTCAGTCCAGAATATTTCATGTCAATTGTGCTGTTTTTCCATTTTTGCCACAACCTAGCAGTAGTTGTATCATAACTGCATGATGAAGCTAAACACTGCAAGCTGTATTGGATTACATCAGCATTTTCTCTCTCATGTCTCCCCTCTTTGCAATAGCCTAAAATATTCCCTTAACTCCACCAGTGCAAACTGTCTGTCTTTTGTGCCACTTATAATTCGTTCAATCACATCAAATGTCCATAGGAATAAACAGGGATGAACTCAAGTGAGACATTGAGTAAGATCATAGAATCAAGGTAAGCTTTAGTAGGACGAAACGTAAAATCCGTGAAAGTTTAGCATTGATCTTAATGGTCTTTCACAGGGACTACAAATTTATGGTGCAGAATCACAAAAAAACATAAAATCGAAGTTCCACTGTATTATCCTTTGTCCATTCATCTGCTTTTGTAGTCTTCCTCTACTTGAGGTGTATAGCCCACATAAGGGGCATATGCCTGAAACACCTATAATTCTCCCCTTTGTCATTATACTGATCTTCATTATCCTGTCACTTACCCTCTGTACTTCTTCTTTCAGACAGTTCCTCACAACTCTGCTCCCTTTTGTCTTCCTTTTTCATTTCCATCTAATGCAATCTGCAACCTTTCCTTAGCTCCCTACTGCCTTCTCCTTTCCATCTTATCTCTCCCATGCCTAAAATATCTTTCATCCCATACGTACAACTACTGAAATGAAAATAGCTAATGAACCTAAGATGTTTGTTAAACAGGCCAGACAGCTTCATGAGTAGTAAAGTAACAACTAATATTTTCAAATTGATTATTTACATTAACATAACCCTAATTTGGGTTAAAGTGTGGTTTTTCTCTTTGAGGGTTCTTCTAGTTATCAGTTGTACCTTAATTTTTTACCTTTCTCATTCAGACTGTTAACTCTGTGGAAGAATTACAAGTTACAAATCACACAACACATATTTTTGATTAACTTGTTTTACTGTTCTCCCAACTAGATTTTACAGATTGTTCTACATTATGTGAAATCTCATCTAGGTTGCTTTTGTCTAAATTTGCACTTACAGGCATGGGCGCATCATTGTTGTTCTGTGACATATCACAAGTACACTTGTGATTTAGGTAATAAGTGAGGAACTAAGTATTTTTGTCTGATAATTGCCATGGCAACTGGAACCAAAATACTGTGACTCAGCAATAAGCCACAAAACTGTCTTAAAACTGAAGGGATCTTGGACTGGTTTTTACACCCAAACTGTGCCAAAAAGTTTTCCAGTGTATCATGTGAAAGCCAGCACAATAAAAAACAGTGGAAACCTTTTTGATTTGAAGTTAATTCTGATTGTTAAGTGATATGGTTTTTTCCAGAACTACTATTGTTATCCAGATACCTCTTTTCCAAATTTTTAA
The DNA here is from genome assembly GCF_023897955.1 of Schistocerca gregaria. Lineage (NCBI taxonomy): Eukaryota > Metazoa > Arthropoda > Insecta > Orthoptera > Acrididae > Schistocerca > Schistocerca gregaria. The sequence continues at coordinate 182,978,370 of NC_064920.1, read as the reverse complement.
ATTCTCAAACAGCATAATAACACTCATGGCCAACTGCAGAGTATCATTGTGTTTGCCTTTAACAGCTTCACATATTGCAATTTTTCTGTTCTTCTAGGTCATTGATTTTAACCATTGGAAAATTTTCTGTATGAAATATGCACTTGACAACGTTGAAGTATCTGTTGTTCCACAGCATACTTAAGTGCTGCCTGAGCTACTATGATTTAAAAGTGCTTAAGCAGAATCATCTTTCATTTCATCATAATGCCCTGGTCTTGTTACATTTTGTATAGGTTCCAAGCAATGTCCAGTTTATTCTCTTTGTCAAAATGATACAGCTTTACCATAGACATTAAGTACAGTTTCTTAACACCATCCTTCTCATTCACCTCAAATTGATTTTGCATGCAAAATGAAACCAATAAATGAAAAAAGATATTAAATGTAACATAAAATTTTAAGCCCTTATTATTATGAAAAAAGTAAAAAGATGGTAGTAATAAGTGAAGAGAATGTGGAAAAAAGTGCAACAAGCGTTTACACATTATAAGTACTATGTAATGAAAGATATAATTTTATTGTTAAGTAATCCACAATGAGAGAAATGTTTGTCTATTTTGCATAGTCCAGCAGACTTGTATGGGAATATATCTTCCCTTTCAGTTCAGTGCAGGCATATTTTTTATCTTTTTGCAGTTCTTTTACCACGTGAAATTAGGAAAAACCTGCTACCACCCTCTGCCATTGAACAGAAGTTTACTGCACAACACTGCAGCATTTTTCACAGCAGGAAAGCTGACAAGTTTTCTTAGGCTCTTAATTTGATATAAGTCTGTGTGTTCCACCCACCCCTGTATACTAAGATAACTGCTAATTAGATCAATCCTGCCACTTATGCTCATGCACTACTTGGGTCCAAAATGGCTGTCTTGTATATATGTGATGTTCAGCTGACAATGGCAGTGCACAGTTGTCAGGAATCATCACATAAAAGGTTGTCACTACTTTATTTATTCAGGTATTTAACATCACAGTACCAGTACCTGCACTTAATGGCAAGTTATGACACTAACATTACTAACAACACATATCCGCTGCGTAGAGTCTGAGGAACATTTCCAAAAATTTAGGTAGCCATACGATAAATAGTTTTCTGTCTACCCTGGTTCAGGTAGTGAAACTTGAAGCTTTCTTGTAACATAGTTACTCCTGGTCTGTGTTAATAAATCTTTGTACTACTTATGATAAATTTTGAAGGCTTCTTTTAATGTGAGATTTTCTCTATCATTTAACTCTGCACAATGGAGTAATTTTTATTTCCCCTTTGTTTTCATTACATTACTATTTATGCAGATACTTTCGTTTACATTTTAATATGGTTAACTTTTGTGGATGCAACTGCGCATGTGGCATCAGAACAGTAGTAGAAGTCAGCATTAAAGCTATTGTAGGAAAAGCTATAATGGTCATTAAACCATGGTATGTGTGCTAAGATGCAGTTCAGCCTATTGATAACGTGTCTCGTAGGGCTCCAGTTGCAGCCATACTGCATGGTGGTCAGAGATGGCTAGCTTTAGCACAGATGTACTGTAGGAAAGATGGGTTATGTTTATTATTATGTTATTGAGACATATTTTTCTGTTGCCAGCTTTTCTAGTTGACTCACAAATGAGGGAGGTCATATGGAATCCATCTAATAGAGATGTATCTTTTTGGTGCTGGCATCATTGGTTAAAAATCTGTATTTATATCCCTTGCTGTTACAAAATTTACGCAGCCATTTAACTGAGAAAATCTTTTATCTGTACACACAAGGAAGACAAATATATTTTTGAAAAAGGTATCTGTATTTGCTCCAGGTGGCCTGTAGACACCAATAATTGTTTTGTTTTCTCTGCCACATTTTGGATTTATTGCAGCTAATTCTGATGAGACTCATAAGCAGAAACACTTACATAATTAACATTAAAATTACTTTCTTTTACAATGAATATTGTTACACCACCAGCAGCAGCACTCCTGTCTTTTCTGGTAAAAGCTAGCAAAAGTTCATGGAAAGTGGTTCACTAGTGCTGATTAGTTCTTCAGTTTTCCAGTCTTCAGTTACATCTATCGGTAAATCAGATCTGTCCACACATCAATTTCACATCTCATGCTGCATTCAGTCTTATTATTAATGACAAAAACTATCAGCCAGTTAATTTTTTGGCTCATAAGTTTAATGACCACTTAAAGATTAAATTAATTACATATTGTGTTTCCAAAAGTAATTATTTGTATTGAAATACCCATTATCCACTTTCTGTACCAAAACTTTAAAATGGATAACAGTGATTTTGATACCAGATATTATATTTGGAAGCATTACTTTTAATTAATATCATTCTTAATTCCTGAGGATGATCTGTTGTTTCACCAAAACAGATAATGTTTTCAATAATGAAATGACATACAGCTATTGCCCAAAACAGGATATTTGGAAAATACATATGAAGTTAAAAGAACTAGTATTAAGCAAGAAATTGAGAAGAATACTGCAGCCTCATTCATATTGTTTCCACAGAGACTGTGTAAACATGATTAGACTAATTATTGCATCCACTGAGGCATTTAGGTAGCCACTCATCATGTGTGCCAAATGTATATGGAACAGAAACAAAACCTGATATGTACTACAATGGCAGATAGGATCTGTAATGCAGTTCACAGTAATTTGCTGCAGATTATCAATGTAGATGTAGATTCCAAACAAAGAAGATTACTCACAGGTGCCAGAAGTAGAGATCAGTGGGTACACACTGGATGAGATTCAAAGTGAGAAGTTCATAGATATTCAGAAGGATAGTAAACTACCAACAAATGTGGATAAGTTAACTAAAAAGCTGAGCTATGTCTGTGTTTAACTTAGCAATTAGAACTGTTTCTCATTATGTTGGCTGCAGATGCAAGTGCTAGCATAACCTTGCACACTTTCAGTTAGCACTTTCCTAAGACTTAACTGTCTGGCACAGTGTAACTAGGTCCAGAATAGTATTTATTCCAAAGAAACATGCAGTAGCAAGAATTATTTTATAAACCTGATATGGTTAAACTGTGTAGTGTGTGATCTCATGAGTAGGATAGATTGCTACTCTCTGTAAAGATGACATGCTGAGTTGCAGACAGGCACAACAAAAAAGACTGTTACACAATTGAGGTTTGGGCTAAAGCCTTCTTCAGAAAGGAAAACACACACATATGAACACAAGTGAGCACACATGCGTACATGACTGCTATCTCCAGCCGCTCTGACCAGAATGCAACTGTGTTGCGTCGAACAGAAACAGCGATCAGAAGAGTGGTGATGAAGGGGTAGGGATAGCAGGGTACGGTGGGGGGAGAGAAGTCAGTCCAGCCTCGTAGACCGTGCAGGGACTGGATGGTGGTAGGAGAGGAGCAGAAAAGGGGAGAAGACCCATGTATGCAGTGGCAGAGAGTGGCACGCAGTGAGGATAAGGATACATGAATTGGGAGAAGTGATAGGACAGAGGTGGCAGAAACTGGAAACTGTTGGGTGGAGGATGTGAGGATAGTAGGTTACTTAGGTTGAAGCTGGGATGATTTCAAGAGTGGAAAATGTGTCTTAAGGATAACTCCCATTTGCACATTTCAGAAAAGATGGTGGCAGAGAGGAGGATCCAGAGAGCCCAGGTGTGTGAAGCAGCAATTGAAATCAAACGTGTTATGTTCAGCTGCATGTTGTGCCACACGGTGGTGCAATTTGCTCTTGGCCAGAGTTTGGCAGTGGCAATTCATCCTGGTGGACAGCTGGTTGATAGTCATAAAAATACAGAAATGTATCAGTGATTGCAGCAGAGCTCGTATATGACATGGCTGCTTTCACAGGTCATCTGGCCCCTGATGGGATAGGACTAACCTATGACAGGATTGGAAAAGGATATGCTGGATGGATTTGGCAGGTCTTACACCTGGGTCTTCCACAGGGACAGGATTCCTGTGACAAAGGGTTGGAACTGGCATATGGATGGACTATAGGATGTTGTGCAGGTTGGGTGGCTGACACCCCCAATACTCACATCACCCTCAAGAACCAGGTAAAAATGAGCACCCCCTTCATCACCCGATACCAATCCAGATTGGAACAACTGAATCACGTCATTTATCAGAGCTTTGACAATCTCATCATGAGCAGAAATGAGAGACATCCTGCTAAGGATACTCCCCGCCCCTTCTTAAGTGGTGTTCTATCACCCACCCAACCTCTTTCTATCCTAAGGGAGAAAAGTGGAATAATAATTATTTAATTCTTTCCCTCAATTTTCCTTCTGAAACAAACATCACACAACACTGCTTTCATTCCCTTACCATGCCACTGTAAATATAAATGACTTAGTAATCAGTCATAGTGAGATTGAAAAGCAGCTGTTGGCAAATGTTACAGATGTACACAGGATCTGACGAATCTCCATTTGGCTCCATGCAGATTGTACAAGTTATAGAACTCCATTCTTGGTGATAATATGTCAGTGATTCCATGAAAGGGCACCCAGGGGCTCAGCATTCATTTGCTGAGTACAGGCTTGGCGACCCCGGGGTCCTGAGCTGGGGACTGGTCAGCGCCGCCAGTCTCCTGTCACCGTAACCCCTGGACATGCTTCAGCGACCACTGTATGGTGCGGCGGTGGAATGTTGTGTGCTGCAGGGAATGGTAATCTTGGCTTTACCGCCTGGATTGTGAGGAAGGTAAACCTCTATAAAAACCCCTCAATCTTACGGTGTGCTGCGCGCCTATAAGATGCATGGCTGTTGGGATGGAACAGTCGCAAGCAGGCAACCTCTGGGGCACCTGCCACACCCCAGTTGTATAAGGCTTACCTAGGCACGCAGTGCTCTGTCTAGGTTCCCTAGCTGCTCGTGGGACCGAGATGGATCCTTCGAAATCCTCTTTTCCTCATCCCATCGGAAAGGGTGGGCCGCTGGAAGGTTCTAACACCCAGTTTCTGAAGAGGGCTTGTGCAGTTATTCCCCCTGACTGCAGCACATCTTTGACCAGTCAAATCTTTAGTAACAGAATGCATTCTGGTAATCAGAATGTGTTTCTCATTGTAAAACGGAAGTAGGGTAGTTTTGGGAAAGTTTCGCCCTTCTATATACAAAAGGGTTTGGAGGGAATCTGTGGCTCCTTAAAATCAGTGAAACGTTTCCGTAATGGGACCTTGCTCGTGGAAACTTCTACTTCCCAGCAAGCAACTAACGTCCAAACTGCTAAATGCATTGGGGAGTATGCCATAGACACTGAACTGCACAGCAGCACCTTGAATTATAGCCCAGGTGTTGTGACATGCCGGGATCTAGTCGACATTCCCAAAGACTAACTGCAACGTGAGTGGGCTCCGGAAGGTATAGTTGATGTCCAACATATCATGAAGAGGGTTGATGGCAATCTTGTGAAATCCGACTCCTTTATTCTGACCTTCAGTAGCACGAAACTTCCAGAACATATTAAAGCTGGCTTCCTTCGCCTTAGTGTGCGGCCTTATTTCCCGTCCCCAATGCGCTGTTTTAAATGCCAGCATTTTGGGCATACCACCTTAGGGTGTAAAGGCAAAGCAGCTTGTGGCAACTATGGTAAGGCTGCTCATGAAGGAGTTGGTTGCCCGCCTCCAGCCAGATGTATCAATTGCTCTGGAAACCACCCTGTTCGGAGTAGGGACTGCCGAATATTTTTAGAGGAACACAAAGTCCAGGAAATAGAAACAACCCAGCGTATCCCATATGGTGAGGCCAAGAAGATCTATAAGTTGATGCAGCCTCCCACATTTGCTACGTCTTTTGCATCCCTGGTTCAAAAGGCCTTCTCCAAAAGCCAATGCCTCAACGCAGAAAGAGGTGATGAGTATTGGTACTAATACCTGCAGCTGTCAGTGCACTTGCAATGCAACCAGTGTTTCAGAGCCGGTAGCCCCTACTTGAATGGCAGACAAGGGTACAGTGGTGAACTTGGGCCAGCCCCTGACACCTCCAACAGCTGAGGTGGTTCCGAGGCCCAGTACGGCCATTACCACTGCCACATCAGCTCCCCCAAAGCCCACCAAACCGCAGAAAGCTCCTGTACAGCAGCAACACCGAGCCATATCCCATGGTAAACTGTCTGACCACGCGGATGTTGTTTTACATGAGGCTTCATCTGATTCTTCCCCAGAGTTGGAATCCGATATATGTGTGGGAAAATTATCTCGTCCCATGCCTGCCCCTCCACCTGCTGCGGTCTCCACGCCCCGTCGGAGAGACCGGATGAAGGTGCTGCCCCCATCAAGATGGCTCCCATACTTCAGTGGAACTTGCAAGGGTTCAGGATGCATGTGGAGGAACTTCGTCTACTCTCTCATGGTAGACCACTGTGTCTCTGTCTCCAGGAGACTAATTTCCATCCCTCATACTCCCCTGAGCTACGAGGCTATACACTCCACAAAAAGGACGACCTGCGTGGAGAGAGAGCTAGAGGAGGTGTAGGTATCTTCGTCAGGACCACTCCTCGCCTCTCTTACTTACGATGACTTTACAAGCCGTCGCTGTGTCCGTGCACGTGCGTCATCCATTAATTGTATGTTCGCTTTACTTGCCCCGACATGATGCTCTTGATGAAGTGGCCCTCACCAACCTTCTTACACAGCTCCCCCAGCCATTCATTATTTGTGGTGATTTTAATGCCCACAATGTGCTTTGGGGCTCTGCAATTACCTGCCCAAGGGGTAGAGCAATTGAGAGGCTTCTTCTCTCATCCTGTGCCTACTTGCTCAATGGAGGACAGAGTACTCATTTCTGCACAGCGACTGGGTTGTTCTCTGCCATTGATCTCTCACCTGGCTCTCCAGCTCTTGCCGCCAGTGCTCACTGGATAGTGGTCGCTGACTTGCATGGCAGTGATCATTCCCCAATCTGGATTCATCTGCCAGATGGTGTGGGCCCCGAAAGAGACCGCCACGATGGGTGCTCAGTGGAGCTGACTTGACACTTTATAGCCAGTTGGCCCAATTCGAACACTGAGCAAATGTTGAGGTGTGGGTGGATCATATTACCAAAATGGTCCACCACGCCGCTGCAGCATCCATTCCACAGACCACCGGAAGAGGCCACCTGTGCCTTGGTCGAGTACCGAATGCCGCTCTGTAATCAGGACCAGGCGCACGGCTCTGTGTAGGTTCAAGTGTCGGCCGACTGCTGAGAATCTTGCAGCCTTTCAGGTGGCGAGGGCAAGATGTCGCCGCATTATTCGTGAGAGCAAGAAGAGGTCATGGCAAAAGTTTCTGAACACCATTAACCGTTCTACCAAATGTTCCATTGTGTGAGAGTCCATCAGGAGAATTTCTGGCAGAGGAGGGAAGTGCCCCATAGCTGCTGTAATGAATAACGGAAGTCTCCACATGGATCTGCGAGACATTTCCCAGACTATGGCAGCATATTTTGCCACAGTTACTGCAACAACCAGTCGGGATCCAGGTTTCCAGTGCCATAGAGTGGTTGCTGACAGATGTAGTCTGGAATTCCAGTCCACCTCTCATGAAGTTTACAACTGTCCATTTTCTATGTGGGAGCTGGATTCTGCATTGTCTGGAACTCGTGACACATTCCCTGGTCACGACAGAATCCATTACAGTATGCTGTGGCACCTCACAATGCGCAAAAGAGAAATCCTCCTCGCACTTTTTAATGCCATTTGGGCATCGGGTCACTTTCCTGAGGCGTGGCGTGAGGCAGTTTTAATCCCTTTTTTAAAACCTGGGAAAGACCGGATGAGCCCAAGTAGCTACCTTAGTGTTGCCCTCACTAGTTGCATAGGGAAGGCCTTGGAGTGGATGGTCAACCAGCGCCTTGTCTGGATGTTAGAATCTCGGCAACTCCTTAGTCGCTTTCAGTGTGGGTTTAAGAGGTTTCGTTCCAACTTCGATAACCTTGCCCTCCTGGAGGCTGCTATACAACAAGCTTTCCTATGCCGTCATCACCTCCTAGGTGTATTTTTCGACATCGAGAAGGCCAACGATACCACTTGGAGGCAACTCATCCTGGAGCAGCTTCCCGAATGGGGTTTTCGTGGTTGTCTTCCTCTTTTTATTCAGTCTTTCCTCTCGCCATGATATTTTAGATACCGAATTGGTGACGTCCTGTCTGATCGCTTTGAGCAGGAGAACGGTGTCCCTCAGGGTAGCGTTTTAAGTGTGACTCTCTTTGTCATCGCTATTAATAGCATTACGTCCATATTGAAAAGTCCTGTCCAGTGTTCTTTGTTTGTGGATGATTTCTCTTTGTTTTGTTCTTCTTCAAGCCTTGCAACGACAACTTGTCAGTTGCAACTTACGATTAGGCGTTTGGATGACTGGGCGCAGAAGAGTGGTTTTAAGTTTTCCGCCGAGAAGTCTGTATGTGTTCTTTTTAACCGTTCTCTTTCGATTTTAACCTTTCCTGAGTTGCGGATGAGGGACACTATTCTCACTTTTAAAGACACGGTGAGATTTCTGGGTCTCATTTTTGACTGGAAGCTCACGTGGTTACCAAATCTTAAAGACCTGAAGCGGCGGTCGCTTCAGGCTTTAAGTATTTTAAAATGTCATAGCCACAGTACATGGGGAGCTGACAGGACCTGTCTGCTCCAGTTTTACAGGACGTTTTTGCGATCTCGGCTCGATTATGGGTGCATGGTGTATGGGACTGCGAGGCCTTCTTACTTAAGGATGTTGGATGTTGTGCACCATGAAGGGCTTCGGTTGGCCACTGGGGCATTCCGAACTAGCCCAATACCAAGCCTCTGTGCAGAGGCTGGTGAACCGCCACTTCATATGCGGCGATGGCTACTTACAGTACGCCAGGCGTATAAAACTTTGTCCACACCATACACACCTGCATACCATACCGTTGCTCAGCCTCCTCTGGCACGGTTACTTCATAACCGGCAACATGCGACGCAGCCCTATGGGATTCGCGCACAGGATTGCCCGCTGCGATGTCTATGGCTGGTCTTCATGTTTTGCGTCGCGGTTGGAGCAGATCTCCACCTTGGCTCCTCTGGAGACCCAAACGTATTTTAGATTTGACTAATTTTAAGAAAGATCGCACACCAGATTTTACATTCCAATCTCTGTTTTTTAACATTTTAGATGTGCATCACGGTTTCACTGTCGTTTACACTGATGGCTCCAAACAGGAGAATTTCCTTGGCTGTTCTGTAGTGTTCCCTGATCAAGTTCCCCAGATTCGCCTCCCTGCTGAATATACCGTTTTCGCAGAGGAGCTCCACGCGATCCTGAAAGCACTGGAGCAGATGAATCGTATTCGGGGCGATCGATTTCTTCTCTGCCCCGATTCTCTTAGTGCCTTACAATCACTGCAGAACCTGTACTCAACTGAGGAGATGGTCCAGCTGATACATGACCAACTGTACTTGCTCCAACGGCGGGATAAAGAAGTATCCTTCTGCTGGGTGCCTGGTCATGTCGGCATATGGGGCAGTGAACAGGCCGATCGGGCTGCCAAGGAGGCCTGCAGAGAGTAGGATGTGGTCCAGTGTCCTATCCCCTTGCAGTCAGTCATCGCTGCACTCCACAGGAAGTGCATGGAGTTCTGGGAGGACGAATGGCTGGCGGTGACAGCCAATAAACTGCGGTTGGTAAAGTCAACCACTCGGCCATGGCGTTCCTCCTGCCGGTTGCTCAGGTGGGAGGAGGTGGCCCTCACACATCTTCGGATCGGGCGCTGTCCTCTCACACATAGCTTTTTATTACGGCGAGAGGATCCTCCGTTTTGTGATGCTTGTGGTGTCCACATCTCTGTCCGGCACATTTTAACAGATTGCATTTTATACTGTGATGCACTGGCAGAAGCACCAGTTGATGGGGATCTGCCTTCTGTTTTAGCTGAGACGTGTGTGTCTAGGGTTTTTAAGTTTTGTGATGTGTCTGGACTCTGGTCTAAACTTTTAGGCCGGAGGTTTTAGTGTATTGCAGAGTGGCTGACTCGTCCGCTTTTTTCCTTGCGGTCAGCCAGCCACTTTCATCTGCTACATTGTTTTAGCTCCCTCTATCATTTTCTTCCTGTGTTGTCCATGTTTTACTGCTGACACCCTGCTTTCATCCCACGCTTCGGTGTGGGTGAGCACATATGTTTCAACAATTGTTATCCGTGTTTTATGTTCCATTTTATATTCCTGTTCTGGGATTTTCCTTGACACCCGTCTCACTATGGTACTGAACGGGCGCTGAAGAACTTGCTGTCGTGTGCCCCAAAAACCACTCTACTGTACTACTACTCCATGAAAGGGTAACTTTTCCCTGTGTTTGGAGGAGAACACAAGTAACAGTTATGTAAAGAAAAGACAGCAGATCTGATCTCCAGAATTACTCCTGTATGATTCACCTCCATTGCTAACAGAATCATAGAACACATTCTGAGCTGAGACGTTATGGCATAATGTGTGGATTCCCAAGATACCATTCATTTGAAATCTGGCTATTAACTCTTCAGACACAATGTACTAGTAGTCATAGATGAGGTTGTGTGGAATATCCAGTGTTCCTATAACATCATAAAACTTTTAATTCAGTGCCACACTGATACTTCCTTTCGAAAATATGTTGATGTGATATTTCTAGTCAGGTTTGAATTTAGACTGAAAAATTCATCACATTATCTTACGCAGAAAGCCATCCAAGGACATAGAAGAATTTCAGATGTGTCTTGCGGAAGGGGGTGATCCGTTGCTCATATTATATCTGACTCCTCTCATCATTTCCATTAAGCTTGTTAACTCATTTAGGTCAAGTGCTCAACTGAGACTCCTGATGTGTTATCAGATATATGTTAGCTGCTTCTCTCAGCCTCCTGATGTGTGGATATAATTGAGAGGTAAAAGCACACTTATTGTTCACTGCCATTTTCATATAATATGATACACCTTCCACACACTTTCACAGTTGTTGGGAATACAATCCAGCCATTGTACTTACAAACAGATCCAATGAAGTGCAATTGTAAACTACAAAATGGAACATACATTAAATGAAGCACACTTGTAAAAATAATTCTACAACAGGTCTAAGCAAGCACGCTTATAAAACAATTGAGCATCAGAGGTGTGCTGCTATTTCACACACTGGTGTTCAGACAGTGAACATGTTCCAGATAATTGGGCACTGAAAAGGTTACTGGATTTGTGGATAGTATTAGTTGAAATCTCAGATTGTTCACAGATGGTGCAATTAGCTTTAGTCATAGACACAGGAACTGTTATCCAATAAATAGCGTCTGATGCAAACATAAATATGGATTTTAATAATAATAAATGCAAAGTTGTACTCCTCATAAACTTAAAAACTGCAGTAGCTTCCTACTATGTGATTAATGAGTCAAACTGGAGTGGCTACTGCTGGTACTGTCAATTTGGGGATATGAAGTGGAATAATGAAACTGGCTGAGTTGTGGAGAATGTTTATGGCAAGTTTTGATTTGTTCTCTCAAGTTTTCTTTGAGCATTTGATTAAAGGTGTGCTTGTGGGAAGCACAGCATTAAGTTTGATTAATTAGTAGGATACTGGAAAATTACAATTGTCTTCAAAATAAATTGCAAATGAAACACATGATTCACTCATACTGGAATACTGTTCAACCATGTAGCTATGGTTTGCATTAAGTTACGCTATCAAGAGTCATCAAGTGTAAACTAAGGAAGGCAGTGCAAATAGTGGCAGGACTGTTCAGCTCATGGTTGAGTGTAGTGTAAATACAGAGAAATCTTAACAGGAATACTGCCACAGAAATGTCCAATATCTTGTAATAAATTTCATAACCTAAATCTGCAGCCATGAATTGAGGACCATTAATGATTACCATCATGCAGGGTGAATCCTGAACTGCAAAAATCCGTTCCAAGGCTCCTACTGTGGCCACCTTTGTTGTCTGCTGGAGGTGGTTGACATATGGGAAGTGAGTGATGGTGTCCATGATTATTAACCACCTGGACCTCAGTGAAGGTCCCATAAAGTCAGTGTGAACTCGGTTCCACGGCTGCATCAACACTGTCCACATAAAAAATGACTCACAGCTGCGTCAACACTGGGCATGGAGAGAATGGCATGGATGGGACAAACTGGCGTGCTTGGCAAATAGCACACTATAAACCAACCTTGCGACATCATCATCCATACGAGACCAGTAGATTTAGCAGTGTTCATCTTGCTTAAGGAATGTCACACCTTGCCAAGCCTAAAGTTGGTGCCCACCATCTGCCGGTCGCACAGGGAGGGGGGGGGGGGGGATGTCGGTAGGCGGAGGGGGGGGGGGGCGACTGTGAAGGTCAAGTGTATCTGCACCAGGGAGGATTTTTGGCCAACCCAACTGGATATATCGTAGGACCTATTGAAGAAGTGGTTCATTAGAATATTGAATGAGTTAGTGATAATGAATCGAATATTGGAAATTTGTAAAATAGAGAGCCCAACAGTGATGTAGATGTGCTGTAAGTTATGTAAATTTTGTCTTAGGTGCAAAAAATGGAAAGAGTAGTTGGTAATAAGATGAAATTTGTGTCCATGCAAAAAAAAATGTGGACACCAAAGATGAGCACCATCACTTCCTTCTCAATCTGTCAATAATGTTTATTGGCTGGAGTAAGCATCCTTGACATAAATGTAAGTGGCCTCTCAGGCTTTCAGTACGACCCCTTGCCTTATGGCACACATCATCCCTGACACCTTGTGGGTATCTATCCGTTGCCAACAGCAACAGCATGTGGAGCTAGTAGGTCATAAACAAGGTGCTGACTGGAGGACCAATTTTAATTTCTGAAAAGTCTTTTTTCTGATCACTGAAGGGAGACACCCTTTTCATGGTGTTGATTTAATGGGTGAACTGTGGAGACTGCCCAGGGAAGAAAACAAACATGGTAATTCAGTATTCTTAAAAATATTTGAAAGACTTTTATAGATTCAGGCCAAGTATGTTCTGAATGGCGCCTACATATTCTTTGATGGCCTGAAGGCCCTCTTCACTGATGTGCCTAAATAAGTTACTTCTGTTTGAAAGAAGGCCCATTTGAAAAAAAAAAAAAAAAAAAAAAACATTCCACATAACATCATTCTGTCCAAGGGCTGGCTCTGAGCACTATGGGACTCAACATCTTAGGTCATAAGTCCCCTAGAACTTAGAACTACTTAAACCTAACTAACCTAAGGACATCACAAACATCCATGCCCGAGGCAGGATTTGAACCTGCGACCATAGCAGTCCCGCGGTTCCGGACTGCAGCGCCAGAACCGCACGGCCACCGCGGCCGGCTCTTTGCAAGGGCCACAAATCTAGACATAGATTATGCAAATGATCTTCTATCATTCACCCAGTGACCACAGTAGTGTTAATTCACATAATACAGAGCTGGTACACCAGCGTGTTCAAGAAACCTCTGGAATATGTCAGGGTGCTGGTTATGCCAAAGGCAATCTGTTATATTGCACACTTTCAGTGGTGTTCAAGACTAAATTCCTCCATGTGTCTTCAACAAAAGTCATCTGAAAATATTTTTCTGCTAGACTGATTTTAGAAAATAGTTTTTCTCCTGAAAGTTCATCTGGACAAGACATTGGATAAGAATAATGTCCACTTGTGCATTAATGGTTTACTTGAAGTCTCCACACAACCGAAGAGAACTCCCAGGCTCCTAACCTCCACTAATGTGAAGCCAAATTACTTTTGTAAACAGGAGACAAAACATATTGTTGTCCTAATGCATGTAATTCAGTGTTAACTTCATCCTTAGTGGTCAACAGAATCAGACGAGCTTTGCAAAATCACAGACATTGGCTCTAAGACAATGCAGACCTGAAAGTCAACAACTTTTCCCTAACCCTCATTTAAGCAGTAGTGCAAATTATTTACAAAGTGTAGCAGTGGGTTCACAAGGTTCTGACAAACTGATGGAGTACACTTCACCATGTATCAATAATCCTAAGGAAGCATGTGCATCAAGATCAAAAATTTTCTCAGCCACTAGATCTGCTTCAACCAGAGGTAACAGATTTAAGTGTCTGTCAGGTGCACATGACTCAGAAATGGTACCTCGTGATGGCAGTACATCCACAACTTTGACTACATTTTGCTGAACTAGGGATCACCCATACTAAAATACGTGGGCTGGTTAATGGCTGACTGATATGCCGGTATCAATTTATGTGGTGCCACCAACTGATCGCTGCTTGACTTTTATTAACTTGAATCAGGTGGAGCTGATACCTGTTACCCCACCAAGCTATGGCATACTTCTGCAATATGACATCTGTGGAAACACTTGTAACACACGTCCTCATAGATGCAAGAAAAAACAGTTGAAGCAATTTGGAAACCAAATGTATCACTGTGAACAACACCTAGTACTAGCTCAGGTTTGTGGAGAGCGATGGCGGGTAAACAGAAATTAGTTACATCTGTAGAGTCTGTTATGGAAACCTGCTGCACTTTATCGCTGTTCTGGGTCACATGTGAAACATGAAAAATTTTGCTATAGAGCTTGCAATTTTCAAATACATGCACAGTTCACAGCACTTCAACCATGTAGTGGTCACACTGTCTTAAGGTTTGCATGCTGACATCCTTAACACATGAGCAGGTGAGTGGTGTACTTTGTACACATGGGATGAATATCTGGCTTTATATCACCAAGGCAAGGCAAACATGTATGAACAAAATCACAGTTTTATCTCATTTTAATAAAACAATGATAAACTAAACTTATATCATATGAGATACAGCACTGTTTAATTAAAAAATAATAAAATAAATTTTGATTATCTACTCTGTTCCCACAGGCAGGCTTTGCCTCACAGTAATGACCATTAAACAGTCCATTTGCATCGGATACCAACCAACTATTTATTCAATTACGAACTATCTCATATATAACTGCCTCATTGTGGGATTGTGCTGCTAGTTCATAATCTGGGTCATTTTCATGCATGAATCTTACTTTTTTTCTCACCCTTCTCACTGTTTATTTTATATAACTGTAGCTCTCTTGGATGTATGACACCATTATTTATCATCAACTTAGCTGAAGCAATAATGAAGGATACTTATGGGCTCATAGTTGTGATACAACAATGGAACAATTCAAAACAGTTTTATTTGTGGTTGGCACACTTTACACATAGGCACACCTGCTCAAGGGTTAAGTGGAGCTATGCAAATCACTACATCACATATCATATTTTCTATGTATGCTTCACATCACTCAAAACTGTATTGACATTTCCTACTCAGCCCCTACAAATCCACTCTTCAGGAGCCATAACTTAAAGCAAGTGACTTGCAGTGTTGTAAGAATTTGAGCACTGCTACTACTGCATCCATTTTGTGTGAAAAATTGTATGATAATAAGAAGAATATGTCAGACATTGCATCAGACAGTATAGCTAACTTTTGAATCAAATTATATAACTCTGGATTTGTGTAGAGCTAAAAGGCCCACTCACAGTCTAGATGTGAAGCACTAGTCATTTTTGCTATACTTTGTAGTCTTCTTAAGCCTCATTAAATGGCTGAAATTCCAGGATGTCTGACAGTATCTGTAATACTACTGCGTAGAACTAGTTAGGTGCTTGACCAGTTTCTGATACTGGTTTAGCTGTAACTGCTAAAGCTCAAACATTTTTACATCCATTGTGGTACTTGGCATATCAAACTTAGACTATCCTGTCACCAATATTAGAACCATCACTTTAGGGTCAATAAACATTTATTGAACACAAAATAAGCTTTCTGTAGCAACAGATTAAACTCTGTGTTAGTGTAAACAACGAAACAGTAATAGTTCTCGACTGAAATTAATGTAGGGCAAGCATGACTACTTTGTTGTATACGTAGATGGCAGTTACAATAGTAAGCACAGTTCTGAATAAGTCTTACAGTGATGAAAAACATTCACTCACAAACTAGAACCACAATAAGAAAATACTGTATTATGCCAGCTTGTGGAGTGCAGTCAACAGACCAACAATCTAGACACACTAGTCCACTGCATCCTGTGTCACCTTCTTGTCTTTCAATTTCACCTGGAACCTGTGGAATCATTTAGCTTGCCTCTTGTAACTACCAGTTTCTTACCACCTAGAATTAACGCTTAGAAATTTTATTCATGGCCATTGTACAATATTATTTCATTCAAGTCCGTTTATGGATATTCTGATTTGTAATTGGAGTTTTTGATTGTCTCTTCATCTTTCTTTTCCTTTCACTTCTTTTTAAAAAAAGGCTGTAAAAAATTTAGAGAGACTAGAGTTTTCATGCCATTTTATTTGCCTTATGTTTCTGCTAATGATACTCGAGTTGTTCAGTGTCATTAGTTGTCCAGTAAACACAAACTCACCTTCTTACCTTGGTAATGCTAATCATTGTGTAGTACACCACAGTCTGTCCACACACAGTAATTGAACTAACGCAAAAGTAAACATGTATAATAAAAACAAAGAAAAGCGGAACTTTAGATTAAAACCCATATGAAACAGCACACACTAAAATAAAATTTGTTCCTCAGATTTTAGCTAGTTAAGAATCTGGAAAATTATGGTGTCTTTCATTCTGTGCTGATACTTTCCTAAGCTCATCTTACAAATCTGTTTTATGTGGTAATGGATTTATTGTTCTATACAGATCATGAAGCTAATTTATGTTCATTAAATTCTCTAAAGTGTAGCATTTGCAGTCAATAAAAATAATTGGATTAGGTGTGCCAGTTACAAGAATGTGATAATGTACACCATAATTGCTTATCTTCCACAAAATTTATCTACTCTGAACCATGGCTAAACTGATGGTAGTTACCTATTACAAAGTTACTTGAGAACTTACTCAGGAATATTTGACCTAAACCAATTAATATTTCACCATCACATACTGAGACTAAAGTGAAAATAGTAATATTCCTATTCTGTTGTGACTGTCTGAGGAACAATTTCTTGGATGTTATCTATTACTTTTTTGGCAAAATGAATATTGATGGACAGACTTTTACAGGGGTACATTTTATATTTCTTTGTCAGATGAGAGTGTGGGCAGGCATCTAGTAACTGGTGACTTTCATGCTGTGTCCTTCAGTGGTCAGCATCCTCGTGCACCCAGTGTAGCTTGTTTGCTGCAGCCAGACTGAGGTGGACCAAATCTTTAGCAGCAGTGGCACATAAAAAAAGTGCATCCAGTTGAAATATCTCTAAGTTGAATCTCTCCTCCAGAATTCAGCAAAATTCACCCTAGATGTGGCTTTTAATTTGATTGACCAGCTCCACTCTTCATCTAACCAAGCTGAATTTTTTGTTAGTAACTTCTGTACCTCATGGGTTTTTCCTTCATTTCCCATTTAAAAAAACGCATTTGTATAAAAATGTTCCATCTGAAAGCACCAGAGAGTAATCCGTAGTTTGCTGACATTTCTCCTGTATTCCACATACTCTTGTGTTCCAGTAAGAGTAAACCTTCTAATCACCAGGCTAAGCCAGTTTACATTACTTTCGTGAGTCCCTGACCAAGAAAGAAGAGGCATATTTCACAGTTACAGTGGAACTTTGGAATGCTCACTTGAGGATTACAGTGAGTGAAATGGTTTTTACAGTGTGTCTTTAGGCTGACATTGTTAGACCACCACAAGTCTGACTACTGTTGAGAAAGAACAGACTATCTGAAGCATAGAAGTTACAAATTTTTTATGTATGTTCTAAGATTAACATTGTTTTATTTCAGATTTTAAAAAGCAGCATTACACTCCTCATAATTTGTTCACTGATTTTTGTGGAAATGATGGATTGCTACTCATGTGAAGAGGAGACATCGGATTGCAGACAGGCAAAATAAAAAGACTGCCATACATTTTAGCTTTTGGCCTAAAAGCCTTCTTCTGAAGCAGAAAACACACACACACACACACACACACACACACACACACACACACACACACATTGACACAAGCACAACTCACACTCCTCAATCAGAGACTGTGGTCATATGTGTGAGAGTTGTGCTTGTGTGAATGAGCATTTCATTGTGCCAGTCTGCTACTCAATGCCTCCTCCATATGGTGAGTAGCAGTGATAGAGTCCATTGTTTAATTTTTATATTAATTTTCCTTCTGGGTTTGTTCCTTTCTTTTTCTGGTGTTATGAGGTTGTTCAGGAAATAAGTGACCATAATGAGCTGTAGTTTTTTTGTTTTTTGAAGGCTGGCAGTACTGAGTGGTTGCGGGAGACCCCTGACCATATCAAGTGTCACAGCAACATGGTAGTACATTTTAGTGTCAAATTGCATGAAAGATTTTAGTAAAAAACCCACCAAGTGCAAGCCATGTTCTGTGATCCGCTTTGTACTAATGAAAAGAATAACACTTACTGAAAATTTTTGGAAAGCAAAACGATTTACTCTAAAGGTTTATGAACATAACAGGTGTGTTTAAGTAGTGTATGGAGTTGAGTGGAGGTAGAACAAATGTTCATGACAAACAGAGAAGATGTAGACCTCCCATTTTGACTAATGAGTTGGTGTAAAAAACTGAGGAAACTGTTAGTGATGAAATTTCTGCAGTGTCCACAACTTTCGAGAAATCCTTTATAAGAAACACCTACAGAAATGCTGAAATACTGGAAAATGTGCACAAGATGAGTCCCAAAATAGCTGACAAAGCAGCACGAGAAAAATCAGGTCAGTAGCACCCACAAATTTCTTGAGTGACTTGAATTGGTAGGTGAAGATTTTATGAGCTCTTTTGTGGTTAGAGATGAAATGTGGGTGGCTCATTACATGCATGAGACAAAGACAGTTGTCACAGTGGCATCACATTAATTCCTCTCCTGCAAAATAAATAAATAAATAAAATTAAAAAATTTAAAAAATTCAGAACGGCAATTTAAAAAAAAATGCGGCCTCATTGTTTGGGACCAAAATCACAAAAGCAGCATTGAAAACAAAAAGACGGGAATGCTGACAATCACCTTCTGTCTCCAATCTCTCACATCTGCCTTGCACACTCTCAACAAGACATCTGAAGGTTATACATGCATCCAAAAAAGTTTTGCATCACCTTGATTCCAAGAGTTCTGGAACCTGTACAGAAAATTGGAATAGAGATCAACATAAACATCATTTCTGCCCTTTTTATTGCTCATGAAAACCACATTGCATGTTGTACTACCATATGGTTGAAATACAGACAAAATGAGCTGTGTACCTCCTTCCTGGTGCAACGACTGGAACTAACTTGATTGGCTGTCGGACCTCCTCTGTCTAATAGGTGCTGTTCATGCATGGTTGTTTACATCTTTGGGCAGGTGTAGTAACATCTCTGAACAGTTGAAGGGACTGTGTCTGTGATACAATATCCACAGTCAACATCTGTCTTCAGGAGTTCTGTGAATTGGGGTGATGCATAACCTTTTTTTTAATGTATGTATAATCTCTTAGGCACTACAAGCACTTATTTACAGTCCCAAAGGAATGTTCACCTGTCTATATCATTCGAAACCACTTGAAGTTATTACTAACCAAAATGCATCAGATGATCTTTCTCTCCTGGTGAGCTTGAAAAGGATAAAAATAAAAAATATATATACTGTCCATATCATGTAAATAATTCTAAACATTTTTGTCTTTCCCAGGTGTTTGTATTGATGCAGTTTGATCCAGGGCTTGAGTACAAACCAAACAGAGGGGCACGTGGAAAAGATGACAACTCCTGACTGCTGCTGTGTAGCGCCCTGACCGATGGACCCTACTCCTATATCTAAAACATCATCCTCTTTTGTCTGCACTGGTGACAAATAGAATTTCCTGAAAACAGAGTGCTGTGGCAGATTCAGGGAACACTTGTGATGTTGAATAAGTGGTTTAATATTAGGTACTTTGCTCAGCAATTTGAAGCTAAGGTGCACAGACATTTGTTTTCAGACTGTGCTTTCACACTTAAATACATATTTTTTTAAGTCAATATGTGATATTCTGGTTTTCTTCAGCAATTAATTTTCATAAAATTTTAAAGAAGTGGTGGAGTTTCTCAAATTCATGTTACATTAAATGTAGCATGTACCTTATGTATGCCTTATATGGTTGTGATCTAAGTCAATAAGTCACAGAGAATATAGCTGTTGGTTGATATGTGTGAATACTGAAGAAAGGTCTAAGTAGCTACTGTGGAAACAGTTTAATATCTATTGCATCTTCACTAAAAGTGTGTTTCAGACATGTACTCCCAGTTATTTATGATTTATTGGCCACCATTTTTGTTATAGGGAATTGACGTGTCACATAGGAATGTGTTCCTTATACGAATGTGATCACATTATTTTGTGAAAAATTGACTTAGGCCACCATCGAATCTGTATCTCAGTGCTCCATATGTGCAGGCAAAATAATAGGAATAAAGTTGTAGGGGCCATCATTGCCAGGTAGTACTGATTATCCTGGCCTAATTGTAAAGGGCTGCTACATATTGAAGCAATATATACTGACAATTTCAAGAGCCAGTTTTCAGCTCAATATCCGTTCATAATTATAGCGCTTCTTGAAAAGTATTGAACAAGGAAGTTTTACTAAATGTGTTGTTATAATAAAATCTCTAAAATAAAATAAATATTTTGTAGCAAGATGGATTATAAACTATTGTTAAGAAAAGGAATTAATGGCAAATACTTCACTGAGATTTTGTACTTTCATTTTGATATTAAATGTACTTGGAATGAGAACTTCAATGTCTTGTATTTATTTCATGACTGTCATTAGTTCATATTTTGCTAACAACATTTAATCTGATATTTTGTTGTTTTTCTTCTGATACATTACAGTATTCAGATTATAGCAGTTCCATTAAAAATGTCAGTGTCTCCCTCAGCCTATGAAACTAAATTTAAAACTGACTTTACTCTACGAAGTAAATGCTATTCACAATAACTTATTTTATAATTATACACCTCATGAACTAAAGTGTACAGTAGTAGAATTATACAATTATTGTAAGTCTACTTCTTGAAATTCATTATGAGATTAAACATAAATACTGGTGATCCCAGTGGAAAAATTAAAAATTATTGCATCTAATGAAAGTGCTGCAAAAGAATAGTTTAGTCTCAGATATTTTCCCCCACATTAATCTGTCCTTTGATGCTCACTTCCATAATTATGTTTATGTGGTGGAATATTATATTGAAATTAGAAAAATTCAACACTGCTCTTGGTATGTTTTAAATATATTGAACTTAAAAAAAAAATTCATTTTCTTTTTCTGAAAAGTTTTTGTCGTGGATGTAACACGAATAATCAGTTGAGATCAGTCTTTCTTTTTAAGCCTTTTACCATCCTACTTTAATATTTAAAAAATGACTGACGTGGTTAATTCTAATTGATCTATAGAAACTTATGTAGAATCATTTCACATAAGTTTTAAATGTTTAACAATCAACAATACATTTAACAACAAATCAAACAACTGCACTGGCATTCACGCTCTTATTCTTCGTCTAGTCTAATTACACATCCTCATAAGCTCCCCCCCCCCCCTCCCCCCCCCCTCACACACACCCAGAGTGTACATATGCACGCACGCACGCACGCGCGCACACACACACACACACACACACACACACACACACACACACACACACACACACACACACACACACACACACACACACACTTTTGTGGCAACAAATTTTCATTTGCTGTTTCAATACCCTGGAATTTCCTTATCATATTAAACATAATAACTAATAACAGAAGCAGTTACACTAATGAAAAGAAACATTAAAAATATTTGTATTTTCATTAAAAATAAACAAAATCTATTTCAATGGTTTCTGTAATGAATGTAAGAATCCCAGAGACATTTGTCAATAATAGAAAATAACAATAAATTGTTTTATCCTCTGCACTTACTTGGCCTATACAGTTGTCCAGTAAGTTAATAAATCTAAACAAACATTCATCAGGTAATGCTAAATATTACTGTTCACCTTGAATGGTGTATGATTTATGGTTTAATTTTAAAAAATATGAACTCATCCAGAACTGATTTTCTGCTAAAACTAAACAGAATTTTTATATTAACTACGAAACACTGCTAATTTAGCATGGGAATTGTTTGGAATGAAAGTGAAATGCAGCACAAGAATCAGATAACAACAGTTAATGATAAAACTCTCTAGAACTGGCTGTAAACAGGAGTTTATTACTGACAGTGTGATTTAATACAGGGAAAAACAGCATTTTGAAATTTTCTGGAAATAGCTTATCAAAGGGGTTTTGTTTCAATATTACACTATTTCCATTCTTCTCTCTTATAACCAATTTAAATTGTTCAGATGGATGTTACTCTATGATTGAAGGTTAGATTAGATTAGATTTACTTTCATTCCAATTGATCCGTAGTGAGGAGGTCCTCCAGGATGTGGAACATGTCAGAATGCTTATTGGTCTTGTTGCTATAGTTTTGCATTACAGAAAGGAAATACATGTAAAACAGATAAACAGAATGTTTGTCATAAACTAGTTTTTTATTGTAATTATTTCCCAAGCTGTATTCCATTTATCCATACTTTTGAAAGAGTATTCCGTATCATTTGTTCAGTCATGTAAGCAGTGTTGACATTCGGTTCAAACCACAACGGCTTTCATATCGAGGTGGTGATTTCCTTCTGAGTTGTACATTATTTACAAAAATATTTGGTTGGGTTTCTATTTCCAAGTACTGTGGGAAATGACTGTCAGCAACATGTCACAGCTGCAACTTCATTTTTTGAAGTGCATGCTTTTTTAAATACATATTTTAGTAGAAAAGGTTACAGTAAAGTATTTGCCATAAAATTTTTATATATCTGCTGTTAAGCCATTAACCTCATTGTTTGGCTCTAAACATGTTAATAATTATGAAATACTCTACTTTTGTTAACAATTAATATGTAAAAATGCTTGTGAAATTATATAAGAATGAAATTATTGTGTGCGTGTGTGTGAGGTTGAGTGAGTGTGTTCGCAGATGTATGTTTTTATACAAGTACAACGCTCAAATGCTCACACACAGGGTTGTATGTTACAGAGTAATTTGTTATCATATGTAAATATTCCCGCTAGTGTAAGGTTGCAGCTCTGGACTTGTTTTAATCTCTGAAATTTGTAATAATCAGCTGCTGAAGTTCTGTGCTTGTGTATTAGGTGCACACTGTATTATTTTCTGTTACTGATGACAGTTGGGTGTACTGTTATGCATTTTAACTGAAGGCCTAATGTCAAGAATGTCACCTTTATAAATCATTACTAAAAACTGCAAATACTGCAAGTTCATCTAAATTGTTGTTACTTGTCTATGTAAATAATAGGCAGGTGGTCTCATTATTGAGCACTGAATTAATATTCTGAAATATTTTTACACATTCAAGCAACTCAGGACTCTTTTATTGGTGGAATTTTGTGTGAAATTCTAATTAACAATAAAACTAAAATTCATTTTTTGCTAAGAGACTTAGCACTAGCAGAGATCTGCATTTCCTACAGGTTACCTGCTGCTTAAAGTAAGGATGTTTTGGTCATTTGATTTTATCTTCTAATGAAGGATACTGTGCTTGGGACAATGTAGTGTACTTGGTTGTAACAAAATGCCCTTTTTCTGTAAATGGATAACCAAATCTCACACTTAACTTTTGGTAATCATTATAAAACATTAAAGCCAGACAGGATTTTTTCTGCATTTGATGAGGTGTTTTTTTCCTGCCATAGTCCTCCTTAATAAATCTAGAGTGTCGTATTACCTCAAACAATGAAATTGTGAGCTGTTCATGATAAGAAATGATAACATCTGTGGGCAATAGTACAGAGTTCTTCTTCACATTGGGTAGCTGTTTGTAAAGCATTCTCATGGATATATATGTGCCCATCAATCAAATATTATAACTTTAGGCATGGTGACATGCATGAAAATGGATCATCATCAGTTTTATTTAAATTGCTTCATATGTGTTAAGAAACTTGTAAATTTGCTTTCTGAACTAACTATAGAAGCTACAGTGGCAAATTCCCATTTTATGAGTTAGTGAGAGTCTGAATAGTTGACAATATTTTTCAGTGGTGCTAATTTCCTTTTCTCATTATAAACAGAATACAGCAAAATAAATGAAACAGTTTACATGGCTTTTTGAAAATAAATAAAGAGGAAGTTTTTGCTTCACATTTCAGTCATTCCTCTGGGCGAACAGTAGCAGCAGTTGACGGACATGTTTATTATTCAGACTTGAAGTTTTTACTGTTCATATTCTGGGGGTTGCAGTAGGGTATGAGGAATGAAGAGTGACAGTGAGATGTATTCCACTCCATTTTTTAATCCATGTTTTAATGCTAATTGTAACCTTATGTAAAATTAATCTTTTTTTTAATCCAGTTCTTATAAAGTGATTTGTATTCTGGTGTAACTTCTGGGTAACTTGTATCTCAGTATTGAGAATGAAAGCATAAACTGCAGTGAAAGTCTTCCAGAAGAACAGAATTTCTTAAGAAAGTGGAGAAGATTGTTGTAAATTACTTGTTGACCAAAATAAAATCTACTGCAGTGAACTGTAATATAGTACAGTTTTACATACTGGTGAATTTATATGATCCATATTTTATTCAGTTGACTGTGATAAAAATTTATTGCAGTTTTTCAGTTTTTAGTACCAATTTAACTATAATGCTAATGTTCAGATCTTCTGCAGTATGATTTAAAGCAATTTAACATAATTCTCATAGCAATCTTGTGTGTGACTTCTTAACTACTAAAATGTTTATTTGGAATTCATGTATGTGAGCATTAAGTCTTTACCTACAATCATCTATGAAGACATTTTTATCTGTATTTTTGGAATAAACTAGGTCTGATTTGCTATTACAGGACTCACTGTTACTGGTGTGTATTTTACAAAATATATTCTACACTGGTGTGAATATTTTACACAAGAGTGTGGTTCTTTTGGGCCTGTGGTCCTCTACAAAATATTAGTGACCTTGTGAATTGACTTGAACTTGTTGAGGCTGTAGCAAAATGCTTTATAAATCCAAAGTGATATTTTTTGTGCTAAAGTGTGTGTTCTTTCAATGTAACTGAGAAAATGGAAGCTAAGTTTAAATATCTTATCACTGTAAATGAGTGTAAGCTATTTCACCTGTGTGTCTTGTTGAATTTGGTGATCAATTCATCACCTCAATTTTTATTACTCATGTGCGTTAATTCAAGTTGAAATATTTCTTTTATATATTTTTGTGCAATGTGTCATTTTAGTAAGAGTTAATACAATTGTTACTGTTGCAGTTCTTTTTGTATGGAACCATAAAACTCTGTTTGACACGATTCCTAAATCTTACCACCATGTCTTTCTCTATGAATCAAAATAAGAAATGTGATTAGTAGAGAATGGCATGCAAGTAAGATTTCTTATTCCTGCATTTAGCTCTTTAGTTAGTCTGTCAGTATGTAAGGCATGATCATTGAAACTGATTAACTTTTAATTCAGTTTTCCCCCCTCCTGTTCTACTTGCAATATCAATTTTTGATTCAGTTAGAGAATTGTGCTAATATTGTTAGAACTGTTTTACATGTGGTTGGTTCAGATTATGAATTGGGAAAGCTATCATTTTTCTCCCGGAAATTTTAAAATTATGTAAGCAGGACTCACAGCCACAAAGTTGCTTATGCGCATCACTCACCATTAATTAAAATTGAGTGCTATGTGCACATTCAATTATCACACACCACCAATTTAATGGATAACAACTCTACATGCAGTGGGTATGTAATTAGGAATTTAAAAATATTCACTGTAGATAAGGGTTTCAAGAATTTGATAATCTTTTTGTTTTTAATTGAATGACAAATCATACATTAAATTAATAAAATCATACATTTTTATTTAACAGTTGTTGATTATTTGTAAGGGCCTGTTTCTTCCTTATTTAGAAATTTCTGTTTATCACTGAACAGTAAAATTGCCTATTATTTTTAAATTCCTCACATTTTGTTGGAAATAGAGTAACTTATGTCTTATGGAGATAATAAAAAGGAATATGTCTGTGGTTCCTGCTCACAAATGAGATGTCATTTAACATTAAGTTGTTGTCAGAATCATAACTATTGATAATGGATATGACAGTTCAGTTATTACTTTTTTACTCTTAAATCGTTTAAACCATTGGCACTAGTGCACTATTCTTACACACACATTTTAAAATGTATGTGTGTAACAAAAAACATCATAGTCCTGCAACTAGAAAAGAGAAGAAATATAACAGCAAAGTGATACACCCCATTCTAAGTATTTATTATTTGTCTAGTTATTTATTTTTCAAGAAAAAGTATATTTATTAATAATTTAATTTAAATTGCTAACATATTGAAGTGCCTCAGAAAGAAGGAGCTTTTCAGACTCCACTTTAAGTGTACTGCTTGAACAACTGACAGGCTTTCTATTTTGCTGAAATGTTTGATATACATGAAACACTTCAATGTATGCACTCAGATTACTATGACAGCTACAAAAACTCAACAGCATTGTCATCTAGTGGATAGAGAAAATAAAATTTCAGTTTTGGAGTTTGTCACTAATCAGTTTTGTTAATTTTATGCTGCAGTTCATTGCATTTCTTTTAAGTACTCACAGACAGTTTTAGCAGATTGTTCACACAAAAATTGTACATTACTCATGGGACTACATACATTTTAGTAAAACAAAATGTGTTACATGTATATCAATCTATTTAGCACATTGTTATCAAATAGTGCTAAATACAGTAAAATTTACCCTTTCTAACTGGGATTGGGAGCTTATGACTGGTCCATAAATATTCCATTTGTTCTAGAAATGGTTACACTGTTGAAATTGTGGGGTGAGTTTGTAATATTTAAAAGAGCTGTGCTATATAAGAGAAAAGAAAAGAGAAAATAATATTGTAAATAACTCATTGTGATATGATTGGCCATAATACAAAACTTATCTTCTAAATAAACTACATTTAATTTTTTCCTTGCACCTGAAAAATCAGAAAGATGAAAATTGAGAAGTAACATTAACATGACCTTACAGAAGTTGAAAACTACGTACATGAATAGAGCAGACATTCATTTCACCAAGAATAGTATCATCTTACCTTGGTTTGACTTTAACATTGTTCCATTATATTTATATTATAAACTTAATTCAACCTCAGAATGCTTTTTAACCATGAACACACTGGTCTTCAGTGATCTGGAGCTAAGAAATTATGATAATGGAAAGGGCAGAATGGAATAACAACAATATGGAAAGGATGGATTAGTACTCACCACACAGAGAACACATTGTGTTGCAGACAAGCACAATCATAAAGAATACTATAAATATTTCATCTTGCAGATAAACTTCTTCCTCAGAAATACAGGGTGAGGCATAAAGTATGAACTGTTTCCAAATGAACAATACATCAGTTTTCAAATGAACAATACATCATTAGGAGTGTTTCCAAAAAATTTTAATTACAGAATAACATTCAAATAATGTTGCCATTTAACAAAATTAATGCTTGAAAACAACATCTCTCAGGTGACGGCTGTTTACAGCGATGCACATCTCAAGGTGCTCTCAGAAGTTGGCTTCAACTCTCTGCAACATGCCTCTGTCTATTTGGACGATTTCCACATGAACAGCTTCCTTCAATTCTTCTAAGTGTACGTGGTTTATGCATGTACACACATGATTTGAGGTAACCCCACAAATAGTAGTCACACATGGATAGGTCAGTGGAACGAGGAGGCCAATGAATGTCCCCGAACTGGGAAAGAACTCTACCACGAAAAACTGCTTCCATAGTCAATATTGCTGTGTGAGCTGTAGCTCCATCCTGCTGAAACCACACTTGCCAGATAGGAATACATTTTCTTCTTAATTCAGGTAGGAAGAATTCAGTGATCATCTCTCTATATTGTTCAGAGGTTAAGGTTACAGTGTTCCCATTCTCGTCTTGGAAAAAGTATGGACCAATAACATCTGTACATCACAGCACACCAAACTGTCACCCCAGGATTATTTAATGCTTTCTCATGCAGTAGTTTTGGGCTTTCACTGGGCCAGTAATGACAGTTCTGCTGACTTAATATTCCTTTCAAATGGAAATGAGCTTCATCACTCATAATCAAAATAATGTTGTCACTTTGCTCAAATAAGGCCTCCATTTCTCGGGCAAAATTTAGCCACTGTTCATAATCTCTTGGGTTTAATTTTTGCACAATGGCCATTTTGTAAGGATGAAAGTTTAGGTTAGTATGCAAAATACAACTTACCGAGCGATTACTGAGATTCAGCTCAGCCAAGTGTCTTCTAGCAGATTGACCAGGACTACGGAGTATGGCTTACTGAACTCTTTCCACATTATCATGTGTTCGAACTAACGCGAGGAGCTCCTGGTAGTTTTTTGTTCATAACTGTTCGTCATGTTCAAAATGATTCTACCCAATGTAAAATGCTGTTACGGTTGGGAACACTTATCACGTCTAGCGAGATTGAAATGGCAACAAAACTCACACTGTACTGCAATAATAGCCTCACTATTGTGCACAAAACTATCGTAGCTAAACAGACGATGTTGCACAGTCCACAGCTCCATGACCTTGACTAAACAGGATTTCAGGCGCTAACAATCACGTTACCACATCTCTCCCCCCACTCTGACCGCCTGAGCCTGAATACTAGCTGTTCTAAAAATGTTCATTCTTTCTGTCTCATTCTTTAGATAGCATAGACATTGCACAAGAGCAACACACAGACAAATGCTCACTCTACCCAGGCACTAAAGCCCAACTATGGCAGTGTCTGATACAACAGCAGTCCAGCTCGAGTGTGTAGCGGTGGTGAGAAACAAGTATGGGTTGAGTGGGGGATGGGTTCAGGGTAGGGGTGGGGGAAGATGTTAGTGCTGCCTGTGGGGACAGGATAGATCTGGTATCTGTAGCATCTGGGAGTGGAGGAGAGAAGTAAATAAGGGGAAAGCCTATCCCAGTCCCTCAGAACCTCAACACCTCCCTCATATGTTTCACATGGTCCTCATCAACTAAGCAAGCCTCCTTCCTCAATGCTTTCTCCATCACAAGGATGGCTACATCAGTACCACTGTCCACTTCAAACCTACCAACCACCAACATACTTCCTCTTCAACAGTTGCCACCCATTCCAAGATGTCCATTCCATCCAGTCTAGTGACCCTTGGACACGGCATTGGCGGTGACAAGCATCCTCTCTCTAAATATGCCAAGGGTCTCATTGAGGCCTTCACAGACTGAAATTACCCTCCCATCCTTGTACGGAAACAGATCTCCTATACCTTATCTCTTCAGTCACTTTCCACATTCTCACCATCCAGCCACAAAAGAGCATTCCTCTCATGACCCAACTCTCATGGCTCAATATTACCAAGGGCTGAAGCAATGAATCACATTCTCCACTACCGTTTGTATTATCTCTCATAAACTCCCCATCCCCTACTACAGTGGTATTCTGCCACCCACCCATCCTAAGCAAAATCCTTGTTCATTCCTACTCTGCCCTTGCTCCCAGCCCCTTGCCTCATGACTCACATCCTTGCTATAGCCCTTGATGCAACACCTGTCCCAAACTTCCCCCTTGTAACCCCCCCCCTCCCCCCCCCCCCCAATTCTTCACCTGCCATCACTTCTGAAGCAGAGCCTCCTGTGAAAGCAGCCATGTGATCTACTAACTTAGCTGCAAGCAATATGTAGCTATCTACATGCTCATAAAGACTAACAAGCTGTCAATCTGCATGAATGGCCATTGCCAAACTGTGACCAAGAGATACCTGAACCACCCAGTTACTGAACATGACACCAACATGGTATGCTTCTCTTTAATGGCTGCTTTACAGTCTGTGCCATCTGGATTCTTCCCACCAACACCAGATTTTCTGAATTTCACAGGTGTGAACTCTTTTCTTCAACAAATTCTTTGCTCCCATAAACTGCCCCAAGACCTCAACCTCTGCTAGCTGTTTCCTCCATCGCCTATCCCTTTCCCCGCTCCCACTCCAGTACTACACAGCCTTCTATCCTGCCAACACATATACATAGCCATTCCCTCTTCTCTGCTTCTTTCTTTTTTCCTCTACCTCTTCATCCCCCTCTGCTTGTCCCCACCCACCTCTACTTCAACCCTACACTTATCCCTTTTGTGCCTCTCCTTCTCCATTTCCTCACACTTTTAAATTATCTGCAAATACCATTGCTTTCATATTTTCACGTACTATTCACACTGCCACTCATGTCATTATCTCATCCGTGGCAGTGGTGAAAAGTGGAAAGGATAGTGGACTCCCGTGCTTCATCCCATTTATCTGTTCAAATCTGTCGGTCTTCTCTTCTCCTACTTTTACACAACTCACATTATTTTTCTTCTAGTCAGACATCCAATTATTCCTTTCTGAAGTGTTTCCCAGCTTGCACTTCTTTTCACAGTATCATACACCTTCAAAGTGTCCAGGAACACTATTACTGAATCTTTACCATCTTCCTGATGTTCCTCTTGGAGCTGCCTTGCAATAAGAAATTAGATCAATTATTGACCTTCCTGGTCTCAACCCATATTCTTCCTCTCTCAGTCCTCCTCCTACTATCTTCCATACTCTCTTTCTGAGAACCTTCTTAAATACCTTGACAGCATGACACATCAAACTAACTCCATGACACATCAAACTAACTCCCCTATAATTCTGACATTGTTTTGTGCAACCCTTCTGAGTAGTTAGTTCTATGGTTCCTTTTTCCAGCCTTTAGTGGTCCTTTCTTTCCCTACTAGTCCAATTAGTGAAGACCGAAAAAGGTCAAGTAGAGGAAAAAATCATGTAGTGGCAAACTTTTGTATGCTGGTAGGAGGGAGTATAAAGAACACTATAAAAGGGGGGTGTATGTGTGTGTGGGGGGGGTTATATGTCACTTTTTATGTTATTCTTGAGTAACTAAGATATGGCACCTTCTAGCAAAAATGTTTCCCCAAGAAAAATTAAACTACATAAAATTTTCTACAAAATAGGTCCTATTCATGTTTTTTTTTTTTTCTTTTTTTTTCCCCAGGACTAATAGTTTCCACATTACAGTAGCTGGAAAAAATCAGTGATTATTAAAAATAGTGTTTAATGGAATAAGTTTACTGTTTACTATTAAGTGAAGTAGGTTAAGAACAAATACGAAATGTGTGTACCATATCCAAGTGAGGTGAAGCCACATTAAGGAATAAACTGTGTTCTGGTGATGTAACAGCATGGAAGGGGCGAGAATGTACAAGTCACCAGGT
Organism: Schistocerca gregaria; assembly: GCF_023897955.1. Lineage (NCBI taxonomy): Eukaryota > Metazoa > Arthropoda > Insecta > Orthoptera > Acrididae > Schistocerca > Schistocerca gregaria. The sequence goes on along the minus strand of NC_064920.1, from coordinate 182,947,030 downwards.
TATGGCCATACATTCCCCTCCATTGTAGGTCTGCAGACTGAAGAGCGAGCAGATAATACCTCACTCTATCTACCACACTACATCATGAGAAGCAACTACAGTGTGTTTCACAAAGTTATACCAACTCTATGCAGTGACACCTTATGAATAAATTGTGTGCAGACATGCCTGTGTGTGTTTATTTTCCACAGATTGCATCAACACGACGTGGAGTACAGATATGAGTTACTAATAATGCTAATGCAAGGAATACATGTGGACACAGTCTACATAAAACTCTGCCCACTGTTTCACATTTCTAGATAGAAAACTGGTTCTTAATCATCCTGTGCAACAGCTGTAACATTCTTCTGGGGAAGGCATCTTCACCATCATGAGCACTGCTCACTTTTAATTTTGCAGACTATACCTCCTCAGAATTTCGTGCCCAGTTCTCAAACATGAGTTTTTCAATTTATTAAATGAGTACTTATTTGCGTTAAGTGAATTATTACGTAGAAAAGTTCAACAGCTGGAACTGTCAATTATCTGCCATATTGAAGAGCCTATCCCAAATGTAACATGCTGTCAGAAGATAATCAACCATGTTGCTTTCATTGCCTCCACTATCACAGTCTGGATTACTTTTCACAGAATGAGGGGTATGAATTGCATCACCTCCGATTCAGCTCTTCTAGAAGCTTAAATTGCCTCCCTCAGCAACAGACATAGGTGACATAGGTGTTCTGGAACTTCAGACATTTCAACATGAGTCAATCAAAGCATTACAGCAGATAACTGTCCTAGATTTGAACGTTATCAGTCCCATCCCATCAGACATATTGGCACCCACCTTAGAAGATATACTGTGGATGTGTGGTAAGTGTCTCCATTCAGTGCAGCTCACACTACAAGTGCCATCAACGCCTGAATGGAAGACATTTATGCAGTCTACCAGTAATACAGCTAATGATGATGGGAGTGCAGGAACCCTCTGGTCAGTCATTAACTCACCAGTAAGTGACTACAACACAATAAAGCAGGTTAACAAGACCCTGTCAACTATAGACAAAAGCATGTTGACATTTACAAATCCAGTCCCTTTATCACCAACAGTACAAGGTTCACTGATGACATCACAGTTGTTAAGTTATACACTTCTTAGCCATTCTATACAGAAACATAATTTTACATAAATGTTCACTTAACAACTGCAAATAAGTATTCATTTAATAAACTGAAAATAATTCCACTGCATAAATGTGATCTCAGTGAAACTATTTTGCCTGTTCACATAAGAGAACTGAACAGGAAATGCTAGGAAGATATTGTCTGTCCATAAACTGAAATGCAAAGAGAACATTACCTTTCCCAAAGGAATGCTACAGCTGCCATACAGGATGACCAAGAATCAGTTTCCCTATAGCACTCTAAAACAGTGTGCAGAGATTTACATAGATTATGTTCATATGTATTTCTTACATTGGTACTATTAGTCATTAATATCTATATTCCATGTACTGTTAACACATTTTGTGGAAAACAAACACCCCAGCCGTGTATGGTTTGTTAGTTAGTTACAACATTATGAAAATGGCAGACTGCTGCTCACCACACAGAGGAGAAATTGGGTTGCAGACAAGCACACTAAAAAGACTGCTAAACTTGTGAGTTTTTGGTCAAAAGTCCTTCTTCTAATGTAGACGACACACACATATTGACACAACCACAACTCATGCACACATGACCACTCTGTCTCCGGTCACAGAGGCAAGACTGTGAGCAGCTGCACACAATGGAACAAGCAATCTGGGTGGAGTAGGGGGAGGGATAGCAGGATAGGGGTGGGGAATGGTAAAGAGCTGTGTAGGAGGGCAACTAGGTAGTCAGGATGATAGACAGGGATTGGGGGGGGGGGGGGGGAGCAGATAATAAGAGAAGTGGAGGAAGTGCTGGAATGGGAGCAGGAACTGGAACAAGAGGTTGAAGAACAGGGACTAACAAAGTTTGAGGCAACAGGGGTTTTGGTGAAATAGGATATATTGCAGAGTGAGTTCCCAAATGCACAATTCAGAAAAGTTGTTGTTGGTAGAAAGGATCCAGATTGTTGCAGGTTGGGAAGCCATCATTGAAGTGAAGAGCATTGTGTTGGCCAGCATGCTCAGCAACTGGGTAGTCCATCTGGCTTTTGGTCACAGTTTCAGTAGCCATTCATGGAGGCATACAGCTTGATGGTTGTCATGGCCGCATAGAGTGCAGCTCAATAGTAGCAGCTTAGCATGTAGATCGCATGACAACCTTCACAGGTAGCCCAGAAGTGGGTGGTGGTGGGATGTTGTAGGCACAGATCTTGCATCTAGGTCTGTTACAGGGATATGAGCCATGAAGCAAGGTGCTAGGAGCAGGAGTGGGTGAGGACATTTCATAAATTCAATGTGTAGCAGAATACCATTGTAGGGGGGGGGGGGGGGGGGGGGGAGACTGGGTAGGATATTCCTGATTTCAGTGCATGATGTGAGGTAGTTGAAACCATGGCACAGAATGTGGTTCATTTGTTCCAGTCCTGTGTGACAGTGAGTCATGAGGAGAATGATCTTTATGGCTGGAAGTGTGGAATCTGGGAGGTGGTGGGTGACTGGTGAGATAAGGGATGGGAGATGTGTTTCTGTACAAAGATTGGGAGGCAATCTCAATCTGTGAAAGCCTCAGCGAGAAATTTGTTATATTTGGGGAGGGACTGCTCATCACAACAGATGTGACAACAAAGGGTGGCTAAGCTGTATGGAAGGGACTACTTGGTATGGAATGGATGGTGTCTGTCAAGTGGGAGGTATTGCTGATAGTTGATAGGTTTTATATGGATGGAGGTACTGATGTTGCACTCTTTTGAGATGGAAGTCAACAACAAGAGGTTGGCTTGTTGGGTTGAGGAGGACCACGTGAAGGCTAATGGGGGAGAGGGAGATGAGGTTCTGGAGGAATATGGATAGAGTGTCCTCACCCGCAATCCAGATCATGAACATGCCATCAGTAAATCTGAGACAGGTGGGGGGTTTGGTATACTGGATTGTTAGGAAGGATTCGTGTATATGGTCTGTGAATAGGTTGGCATAGGATGGTGCCATTTGGGTGCCCATTGCTGTACCATAGATTTGTATGTAGGTGGTGCCTTCAGAGGTGAAGTAATTGTGGGTGAGGATATAGTTGCTCATGGTGATCCAGAAGGAGGTTGTAGGTTTGTAATCAATCAGGCTTTGGGAAAGGTAGTGTTGCATAGCAGCAAGACCATATACATTTGGGATCTTAGTTTAAAGGGAGGGGGCATAAGCTGTGATGAGCAATGTGCCATATGATTAAGAGCAGGAACTGTGGAGAATCAGTGGAGGAAATAGTTGGCATCTTTTATATAGCACAGTAGGTTACTGGTGATAGGCTGATGATGCCTCGGTGGGGAGAGATTCTCTCAGTGGGGGCACAGTAACTGGCCACAATGGGGCATCCTGGGTGGTTGGATTTGTGGTTTTTTGTTGTTGAGGTCTTCAGTCCTGAGACTGGTTTGATGCAGCTCTCCATGCTACTCTATCCTGTGCAAGCTTCTTCATCTCCCAGTACGTACTGTGGCCTACATCCTTCTGAATCTGCTTAGTGTATTCGTCTCTTGAATTCCTTCTATGATTTTTACCCTCCATGCTGCCCTCCAATACTAAATTGGAGATCCCTTGATGCCTCAGAACATGTCCTGCCAACCGATCCCTTCTTCTAATCAAGTTGTGCCACAAACTCCTCTTTTCCCCAATCCTATTCAATACCTCCTCATTAGTTGTGTGATCTACCCATCTAATCTTCAGCATTCTTCTGTAGCACCATATTTCAAAAGCTTCTATTCTCTTCTTGTCCAAACTATTTATTGTGCATGTTTCACTTCGATACATGGCTACACTCCATATCAATACTTTCAGAAATGACTTCATGACACTCAAATCAATTCTTGATGTTAACAAATTTCTCTTCTTACGAAATGCTTTCCTTGCCATTGTCAGTCTACATTTTATATCCTCTCTACTTCGACCATCATCAGTTATTTTGCTCCCCAAATAGCAAAACTCATTTACTACTTTAAGTGTCTCATTTCCTAATCTAATTCCCTCAGCATCACCCGACTTAATTCGACTACATTCCATTATCCTCGTTTTGCTTTTTTTTATGTTCATCTGATATCAAACCTTCAAGACACTGTCCATTCCATTCAACTGCTCTTCCAAGTCCATTGCTGTCTCTGATAGAATTACAATGTCATTGAACCTAAAAAGTTTTTATTTCTTCTCCACGGATTTTAATACCTACTCCGAATTTTTCTTTTGTTTCCTTTACTACTGTCTCAATATACAGATTGAATAACATTGGGGAGAGGCTACAACCCTGTCTCACTCCCTTCCCAACAACTGCTTCCCTTTCATGTCCCTCAACTCTTATAACTGCAATCTGGTTTCTGTACAAATTGTAAATAGCCTTTTGCTCCCTGTATTTTACCCCTGCCAACTTCAGAATTTGAAAGAGAGTATTCCAGTGAACATTGTCAAAAGCTTTCTCCAAGTCTACAATTGCTAGGCTGTTATTCTCCCATGGAGACGATCGTAGAGATGCTGGATGTAGTCCTGTGGAACGGCTTGCCATGCCATTTCCACCTGGCGCCTCAGTTGGACCAGCGTTCGTGCTGGACCTGCAGACCGCGTGAGATGACGCTTCATCCAGTCCCAAACATGCTCAATGGGAGACAGATCCGGAGATCTTGCTGGCAAGGGTAGTTGACTTACACCTTCTAGAGCACGTTGGGTGGCACGGGATACATGCGGACGTGCATTGTCCTGTTGGAACAGCAAGTTCCCTTGCCAGTCTAGGAATGGTAGAACGATGGGTTCGATGACGGTTTGGATGTACCGTGCACTATTCAGAGTCCCCTCGACGATCACCAGAGGTGTACGGCCAGTGCAGGAGATCACTCCCCACACCATGATGCCGGGTGTTGGCCCTGTGTGCCTCGGTCGTATGTAGTCCTGATTGTGGAGCTCACCTGCACGGTGCCAAACACGCTTACGACCATCATTGGCACCAAGGCAGAAGCGACTCTCATCGCTGAAGACGACACGTCTCCATTCGTCCCTCCATTCACGCCTGTCGCGACACCACTGGAGGCGGGCTGCACGATGTTGGGGCGTGTGCGGAAGACGGCCTAACAGTGTGCGGGACCGTAGCCCAACTTCATGGAGACGGTTGCGAATGGTCCTCGCCGATACCCCAGGAGCAACAGTGTCCCTAATTTGCTGGGAAGTGGTGGTGCGGTCCCCTATGGCACTGTGTAGGATCGTACGGTCTTGGCGTGCATCCATGCGTCGCTGCGGTCCGGTCCCAGGTCGACGGGCACGTGCACCTTCCGCCGACCACTGGCGACAATATCGATGTATTGTGGAGACCTCACGCCCCATGTGTTGAGCAATTCGGCGGTACGTCCACCCGGCCTCCCGCATGCCCACTATACGCCCTCGCTCAAAGTCCGTCAACTGCACATACAGTTCACGTCCACGCTGTCGCGGCATGCTACCAGTGTTAAAGACTGCGATGGAGCTCCGTATGCCACGGCAAACTGGCTGACACTGACGGCGGCGGTGCACAAATGCTGCGCAGCTAGCGCCATTCGACGGCCAACACCGCGGTTCCTGATGTGTCCGCTGTGCCGTGCGTGTGATCATTGCTTGTACAGCCCTCTCGCAGTGTCCGGAGCAAGTATGGTGGGTCTGACACACCGGTGTCAATGTGTTCTTTTTTCCATTTCCAAGAGTGTATTTTCTAAGATAAGTTGTACAGTATTGCCTCGTGTTCCAAGGTTTCTACGGAATCGAAACTGATCTTCTCTGAGGTCGGCTTCTACCAGTTTTTCCATTCGTCTGTAAAGAATTCACATTAGTATTTTGCATGTGTGACTTATTAAACTGATAGTTCGTTAATTTTCACATCTGTCAACACCTGCTTTCTTTGAGATTGGAATTATTATAATCTTCTTGAAGTCTGAGGGTATTTCACCTGTCTCATACATTATGCTACCAGATGTTAGAGTTTTGTCAGGACTGGCTCTCCCAAGGCTGTCAGTAGTTCTAATGGAAAGTTGTCTACTCCCGGGGCCTTGTTTCAACTTAGCTGTTTCAGTGCTCTGTCAAACTCTTCACGCAGTATCATATCTCCCATTTCATTTTCATCTACATCCTCTTCCCTTTCTATAACATTGCCCTCAAGTACATCACCCTTGTATAGTGCCTCTATATACTCCTTCCACCTTTCTGCTTTTCCTTCTTTGCTTGGGACTGGGTTTCCATCTGAGCCTTTTGATATTCATACAATTGGTTCTCTTTTCTCCAAAGGTCTCTTTTGTTTCCTTTACAACTTGCTCAATATACACATTGAATAACATCGGGGAGAGGCTACAACACTGTCTTACTCCCTTCCCAACCACTGCTTCCCTTTCATCTCCCTTGACTCTTATAACTGCCATCTGGTTTCTGTACAAATTGTAAATAGTCTTTCACTCCCTGTATTTTACCCCTGCCACCTTCAGAAATTGAAAGAGAGTATTCCAGTCAACATTGTCAAAATTTTTCTCCAAGTCTAAAAATGCTACAAATGTAGGTTTGCCTTTTCTTAATCAACTTTCTAAAATAAGTCATAGAGTCAGTATTGCCTCACATGTTCCAACGTTTCTACGGAATCCAAACTGATCTTTCCCGAGGTTGGCTTTACCAGTTTTTCCATTCGTCTGTAAAAAATGCGTTAGTATTTTGCAACTGTGACTTATTAAACTGGTAGTTTCTTTAGGTCTCTTTAATTTTCCTGTAGGCAGTATCTATCTTACCCTTAGTGAGATGAGCCTCTACATCCTTACATTTGTCCTCTAGCCATACCTGCTTAGCTATTTTGCACTTCCTGTCGATCTTGTTTTTGAGACATTTGTATTCCTTTTTGCCTGCTTCATGTACTGCATTTTTATATTTTCTCCTTTCATCAATTAAATTCAGTATTTCTTCTGTCACCCAAGGATTTCTACTAGTCCTCGTCATTTTAACTACTTGATCCTCTGCTGCCTTCTCTACTTAATTCCTCAAAGCTACCCATTCTTCTTCTACTGTATTTCTTTCCCCCATACCTGTCAATTGTTCCCTTATGCTCTCTGTGAAACTCTGTACAACCTCTGGTTTAGCCAGTTTATCCATGTCCCATTTCCTTGAATTCCCTCCTTTTTGCCGTTTTTTCAGTTTTAATCTACAGTTCATAACCAATAGATCTGCCCCTGGAAATGTCTTACAACTTAAAACCTGGTTCCTAAATCTCTGTCTTACCATTATATAATCTATCTGAAACCTGTCAAGGCTTCTTCCATGTATACAACCTTCTTTTATGATTCTTGAACCAAGTGTTAGCTACGATTAAGTTATGCTTTGTGCAAAATTCTACCAGGCGGCTTCCACGTTCATTTCTTACCCCCAATCCATATTCACCTACAACGTCTACATTTCCTTCTCTTCCTTTTCCTACTATTGAATTCCAGTCACCCACGACTATTAAATTTTCGTCTCCCTTCACTATCTGAATAATTTCTTTTATCTCATCATACATTTCTTTAATTTCTTTGTCATCTGCAGAGCTAGTTGGCATATAGACTTGTGCTACTGTCATAGGCGTGGGCTTCATGTCTATCGTGGCCACAATAATGCGTTCACTATGCTGTTTAAAGTAGCTTACCCAAACTCCTTTTTTTTTTTTTTTTTTTTATTCATTATTAAACCTACTCTCGCATTTTGTATTTATAACCCTGTATTCACCTGACCAAAAGTCTTGTTCCTCCTGCCACCAAACTTTGCTAATTCCCACTATATCTAACTTTAACCTATCCATTTCCCTTTTTAAATTTTCTAATCTACCTGTTCAATTAAGGGATCTGACATCGCTCTCCGATCCATAGAATGCCAGTTTCCTTTCTCCTGATAACGATGTCCTCTTGAGTAGTCCCCGACTGGAGATCCGAATGGGGGACTATTTTACTTCCAGAATATTTTACCCAAGAGGACGCCATCATCATTTATCCATACAGTAAAGCTGCATGCCCTCGGAAAAATTATGGCCATAGTTTCCCCTTGCTTTCAGCCGTTCGCAGTACCAGCACAGCAAGGCTGTTTTGGTTAGTGTTACAAAGCCAGATTGAATTGAATTGAATTGAATTTTATTTGATCCTGTAAGATTACATTGTGTACAGTAAATGTACGTGTAATATAGGACATGTCAAAGTGTTAACATTTCTTATCACTTATTTTTCTACACCTTTAGCTTACATTTTTGCATTACTGATAATGAGTAACAATATATACAAATTTAATGGCATAAGTATTCTGCAACACTGTAAAACTCTTTTTCAATGAGATAGTCTTTAAGTTTCTTTGGAAAGTCATTGTGAAGTACACTATCTTTCAGGGTTTTGGGCAGACTTCTTAGTAGTCTGATACCAAAGTACTGGGGTCCTTTTTCTAGCATTGCCAGTCGGTGGGGTATGCTCTGTACTTCATTCTTCTTTCTTGTATTGATGTGTGTACACTAACATTTGTAATCCAGCCCTCACTACCTTTTGTGATGTACATTATTGTTTTGTATATATACAACAATGAAAAAGTTAAGATATTAAAATTCTTGAAACAGTTTCTGCATGTTTCAGAGGTCTTTCTTCTTAAAATGGTCCTAATTGCTTTTTTTTGTAATGTGAACACTCGTTTTGTCTCTTGTTTGTTTGAGTTTCCCCACACAGTCACTCCATACTGAAAAGGCTGCTGCCCCTCTTCAGCAACCATATGTTTGTCTGGCCTCTCAACAGATACCCCTCCCATGTGGTTGCACCTACGGTACAGCTATCTGTATCGCTGAGGCACGCAAGCCTCTCCACCAACGGCAAGGTCTATGGTTCATGGAGGGGGTGGTTGGGTTTATGAACTTTAATAAAATGTGGAAGGTAGGATCAGTTTTTAGGTGGCAGATTAAAAGTTCTTTCTGTGGACGTAAGGTTAGCTTCTATGTCGAGTGATTTGGGGAATGACAATGAGGCAAGTCTTGATGTTAGGAATTTTTGAAATGTTAACAGGGGTTGATTTGCGGACAGTGTGGGTGGATCACCCATTCCATACCAAGAAGTCACTTCCATACAGTCCACCCATGTGTGACCATCACATGTGTGGTAATGAGCAGTTCCTGTCCAAATATAACAAAGTTCTCACTGTGGCCTTCACAGAACGAAATTACCCTCACAACCTTCTACAGAAAAAGATCTCATGCACCGTATCTCTGCAATCACCCACCACCTTCCAGTGTCTCATTGTCTGGCCACAATGGAGCAGTCTCTTCATGACCCAGTACCATGCAGGACTGGAGCAACTGAACCACATTCTCCATTAGGCTTCTGATCATCTCTTGTCATGCAATGAAATGAGGAATACCCTACCAAATATCCCTACCACCACTCCCACAGTGGTACTCTGTCACCTGCTGAACCTATGCAACATTTCTGTCTGTCCCTACTCCATCCCTGCTTCCAGCCCCATGCCTCGTGACTCATACCCCCATAATAGTCTTAGATGCAAGACCTGTCCCGTAAATCCTCCCACCACCAGTGCCCACTCCAGTCCAGTCAGAAGCTTCACCTAGTCCATCAAAGACAACCAATCGAAAACAGGACTATCTGTGAAATTATTCATGTGATCTACAAGCTAAGCTGCAACCACTGTGCTGTGTGTGCTTGACAGCAAACAAGCTGTCTCTCTTCAGGAATGGCCACCGACAAACTGAGGCCAAGAGACAGGTGGACCATCTAGTTGCTGAGAATGCTGGCCACCAAAAAGTTCTGCACTTCAGTGAGTACTTCACAGCCTACACCACCTGGATCCTATCTGAACTGTACTGGTGGGAATTCTCGCTGCAATATACCCTACATTCCAGTAACCCTTCGACATCAGCCATCATTAGTACCTGTCCTTCAACCACTTTTCCCTTCCCTGCTTCCACTCGAGCATTTTATAGCCTTCTGTTCCACCAATGCACCAACTAGTCCCCCCCCCCCCCCTCTCTCTCTCTCTCTCTCTCTCTCTCTCTCTCTCCGAACCCCCACTATTTCTCTCTTTTTTCCCCTCCTCTACTTCTCTTCTTATCTACCCTCCCCCCCTCCCTTTCTAACCTACCATGTCCCCATCATGTTCCTGCATGCTCCCACAAGCAGCACTTTACCATCCCCCACATATACCCTACTATCCTTCCCCCTCCCCATTCCAACCATTTCCTTAGTCCCACTACCCAGATTGCTTCTCCCATCATGTACGGTTGCTCACATTCTAACCTGTGTGGATGAAGACAGTGGTCGTGTGTGTGTGTGTGTGTGTGTGTGTGTGTGTGTGTGTGTGTGTGTGTGTGTGTGTGTGTGTGTGTGTGTGTGAGTTGTGGTTGCACAAATGTTTGTGTGTTGTCTACTTAAGAAAAAGGGCTTTTTGCCGAAAGCTCACATGTTTAGCCGAATTTTTGGTATGCCTGCTGCAACTCGACATCTCCTCTATATCATGAGTAGCATTAGGGTCATTATTCCATCCTGAATAATCCATTGTTTGATCTAACTACTTAATTAGTTAGTTTCATGTTCATAGATAACTTGAATGATTACTTTATCAACATTAATGAACACTTTATATTTTATTTATTTACCTGTACTCAGACAACTACACTTTATATATATGCTACCAGTTTTTGAAAAGAAAGTCGTCTATGGATTAGATCAGGGGTCGCCAAACGTTTTAGTCTGCGGACCACATTGATTCCTCCACGAAGTGATAAGGGCCAAGATCTACCTAGTGGGATTAAAGAACCCTAGCACTCCATGATCACTGTAATGTAAGACTAAAGGGAAGATGAAATCGCATAAATATAAGGTTGTGGGGATAGCTAGCACTGAAATGAACTACGATTTTTATTTAATTACATAATTTTGATTGGTGAACGTACCTGACCAAATTTCTGGCGTATTTTATTCTGGCAAATTTCACAGACAAAAAGTGTGTCACTGCACATTCTTCACAAAAGCGTACTGCAAAGTTAACAAAATCACGAAATCATTGTTAGCAACACTATTACTACAAGACGTAACAGAGGTAGAGTATGTCAATGCATTGTTATTTCAAGCAGCGCAACAATAAGTTCAGTTATGTAGTCTTGTAGCGAGTAGCAGAGCCAGAGCATATATTTGATAGTTCTGTTGCGTGATTGTGTGTATTTTGCGAGTGTCTCACACGTCTTTTAGTGTTTTATGCGCTGTTTTAGTAGGTGTGGGACAATTCAAAGATTGAATTCGAAGAGAGAAGGAAAATCTGAAAATCGAAATACGTAAAGAAAGTGAAACCTTGCTTAAGAAGCATCTTCCATAATGATTGATTACTAAGGCTAGTCGCCGAAGTGGCGTCCATTTGAAAGACTTGCACCAGACTCGTGAGTAGAATAAAACGCAAAGAATTTTTTTTACTTAAAATGTTTTCGCCAAACTAGTCTGTAACCGTTTTTTTTTTTTTTTTTCACTATTGCTCGGAGAATGGTCTGTCTGTTTATTGTGGATAGCCACAACTTTAACCATGACCTTCCACTTTGTAAAGATAGAGCTCCGACAATGTTGTGGTGTACTGGTCACGATAGGCCTCGAAACTCAATTGTTGGCAGTATAGGCACCACCTCAAATACACTCCTGGAAATGGAAAAAAGAACACATTGACACCGGTGTGTCAGACCCACCATACTTGCTCCGGACACTGCGAGAGGGCTGTACAAGCAATGATCACACGCACGGCACAGTGGACACACCAGGAACCGCGGTGTTGGCCGTCGAATGGCGCTAGCTGCGCAGCACTTGTGCACCGCCGCCGTCAGTGTCAGCCAGTTTGCCGTGGCATACGGAGCTCCATCGCAGTCTTTAACACTGGTAGCATGCTGCGACAGCGTGGACGTGATCCGTATGTGCAGTTGACGGACTTTGAGCGAGGGTTGTCGCCAGTGGTCAGCAGAAGGTGCACGTGCCCGTCGACCTGGGCCCGGACCGCAGCGACGCACGGATGCACGCCAAGACCGTAGGATCTTACGCAGTGCCGCAGGGGACCGCACCGCCACTTCCCAGCAAATTAAGGACACTGTTGCTCCTGGGGTATCGGCGAGGACCATTCGCAACCGTCTCCATGAAGCTGGGCTACGGTCCCGCACACCGTTAGGCCGTCTTCCGCTCACGCCCCAACATCGTGCAGCCCGCCTCCAGTGGTGTCGCGACAGGCGTGAATGGAGGGACGAATGGAGACGTGTCGTCTTCAGCGATGAGAGTCGCTTCTGCCTTGGTGCCAATGATGGTCGTATGCGTGTTTGGCACCGTGCAGGTGAGCGCCACAATCAGGACTGCATACGACCGAGGCACACAGGGCCAACACCCGGCATCATGGTGTGGGGAGCGATCTCCTGCAATGGCTGTACACCTCTGTTGATCGTCGAGGGGACACTGAATAGTGCACGGTACATCCAAACCGTCATCGAACCCATCGTTCTACCATTCCTAGACCGGCAAGGGAACTTGCTGTTCCAACAGGACAATGCACGTCCGCATGTATCCCGTGCCACCCAACATGCTCTAGAAGGTGTAAGTCAACTATCCTGGCCAGCAAGATCTCCGGATCTGTCCCCCACTGAGCATGTTTGGGACTGGATGAAGCGTCGTCTCACGTGTTCTGCAGGTCCAGCACGAACGCTGGTCCAACTGAGGCGCCAGGTGGAAATGGCATGGCAACCGTTCCACAGGACTACATCCAGCATCTCTACGATCGTCTCCATGGGCGAATAGCAGCCTGCATTGCTGCAAAAGATGGATATACACTGTACTAGTGCCGACATTGTGCATCCTCTGTTGCCTGTGTCTATGTGCCTGTGGTTCTGTCAGTGTGATCATGTGATGTATCTGACCCCAGGAATGTGTCAATAAAGTTTCCCCTTCCTGGGACAATGAATTCACGATGTTCTTATTTCAATTTTGCAGGAGTGTATCTGGCAGGCCAGATACCAGGGATGTTCGGCCAGCTAACGCGGGCTGGTTTGCCGGCTCTCGCGGGCCAGTTTCGGCCTGCGGGCCGTAGTTTGGAGACTCCTGGATCAGATAGAGCTGTCTAGGTGAATTGATTTAAGGTTAGATTTAAAATGCGCTTTGCTACCTCTCAGACATGTTATGTTATTGTGGAAATAATTGCAGATTTTTGTTGTTGCATATTGAACTCTTATTCTGAGCCTCTGACAGCTTTAATACTTGGGGAAAAGATTGTTTTTCTCTCTAGTGTTGTAGGTCTGGACCTCACTGTTCTTAAATTGTGATATATTATTTATGATGAATTTCTATGGTGAATGTCCGTATTGTGATGGTGCAGTTACAAGGCCTAGCTGCAAGAGGTATTATTCTTATTTCTTGCTTTTTTGAAATCACTCCTTTCTTTCTAAGTGGTGAATTACTCAAGCAAATTATTACATAAGACATTTTCAAGTGAAAATATGCAAAATAAATCAGGAGGTTGATTTGTTTGTTTCCAAGACTGGCAATTATATGGAGATCAAAAGCAGCTGAACTTAACTGCTTTAGAAGCTCAGTAATGCTTCTTCCATTTCAAGTTTACACCAGTAAGTACACTAAACAATTTGGAGCATTCTGCCCTGTTTACTCGCTCCTGCTGATGTGCTACATCAATTGTCAGTATGACTCTGTTTCTTGTACAGAACTGAATATTGTTTGTTTAGTTGATTTTCTGAGAACCACTTTATAATTCTTTGGAAAATATCATTTACGATCTCTTCTGTTGCTTCTTTTCTAATAGCATTTATCATGAGACAAGTATTGTTTACACTAATTGGAAGGTCATTCACATATATAAGGAATAGAAGTGAACACTAAATTGAAGCCTTTGCAACTCCCCTTGTGATTTCTCCCCAGTAACTAAAATTTGTTTGAATTATTCAGCACAACTTGTGCACTCCATTTGTAAAGTATGATTGAAACCAGCCATGTAAAGCCATTAGTGAAAATTTCTGAGAAAGTTACTTGATGTACTCAATCAAATACCATCAGCTGACAATATTTTATTATTTAAGAATTGTACTAAACACATCAAAAAAAGCTCTGCATAACCCCAGTTCCCAGAACTCCTGAAGACAGATGTTTACTTTGGATATTGTATCACAGACATAGCCCCTTTGACTGTTCAGAGATGTCACTAAACCCTCCCAAAGATGTAAACAACCATGCAGGAGCAGTGCCTATTAGATGGAGGGGGTCCGACAGCTGATCACTTCCAGTCATTCCACCAGGAAGGAGGTACACAGCTTGTGTTGTCTTCAGTTCAAACAATCCTAGATGGTCAACACCACAGTTTGACCATGTCCACATTGTTACTTTGTGCCAGGAAGGGCTCTCAACAAGTGAAGGTTCCAGGTGTCTCAGAGTGAAGTGATGTGTTCAGACATGGAGGAGATACAGAGAGACAGAAACTGTCGAGGACATGCCTCAACCAGGCCGCCCAAGGGCTACTACTGCAGTGGATGATCACTACCTCCAGATTATGGCTCGGAGGAACCCTGACAGCAATGCTTTGCGTGCAGCCACAGGACGTTGTGTTATGATTCAAATTGTGCACAATAGGCTGCATGATGTGCAACTTCACTTCCAATGTCCATGGCGAAGTCCGTCTTTGCAGCCACAACACCATGCAGCGCACTACAGATGAGCCCAACAACATGCCAAATGGACCGCTCAGGATTGGCATCACATTCTCTTCACCAATGAGAATCGCATATGCCTTCAACCAGACAATCATCGGAGACATGTTTGGAGGCAACCTGGTTAGGCTGAACGCCTTAGATACACTGTCCAGCGACTGCAAAAAGGCAAGGTGGAGGTTCTCTGCTGTTTTGGGATGGCATTATGTGGGGCCGATGTACACTGCTGGTGAACAGGGAAGGTGCCATAACGACGGTACAATATGTGAGTGCCATCCTCTGACTGACAGTTCAACCATATCGGCAACACACTGGTGAGGCATTCATCTTCATGCACTACAATTCATGCCCCCATTGGGCACATCTTGTGAACGACTTCCTTCAGGATAACAACATCACGTGACTAGAGTAGCCAGCATATTCTCCAGACATGAACCATATCGAAAATGCCTGGGATAGATTGGAAAGGGCTGTTTGTAGATGATGTGACTCACCAACCACTCTAAGAGATCAACGTCAAATCGTTGTTGAAGAGTGGGACAACGTGGACTGGATAGTTTGCCACAGCGAATACAGGCAATACGTGCTACTGGGTATTAGAGGTACTGGTGTGTACAGCAATCTGGATCACCACCTCTGAAGGTCTCGCTGTATGATGGTACAACATGCAATGTGTGGTTATCATGAGCAATAAAAAGGGTGGAAATGATACTTATGTTGTTCTCTATTCGAGTTTTCTGTAGAGGTTCCGGAACTCTCAGAACCGAGGTGATGCCAAACTTTTTTTTGTTGATGCATGAATGTGTAATTAGCATTCTCACTCAAGCAACCCTTCTGGAAATCAAACTGTAATAAGCCAAGTAAATTCTTTCTATTTAAAGTGAGACTGTGAGACTACTGGTATGCATCAGTACATTACTTTTTTCCATATTTTGGGAAAAAGTGTCAGCAAGGAAACAGTTGATCTTATCACTCCAGTCGCAGGTTCGAATCCTTCCTCGGGCATGGATGTGCGTGATGTCCTTAGGTTAGTTAGGTTTAAGTAGATCTCAGTTCTAGGGGACTGATGACCACAGATGTTAAGTCCCATAGTGCTCAGAGCCATTTGAACCATTTTTGGTCTTATCACCTTCCTTATAAAAGGGTGTAACAATTGAAGTGTGTGCACAAATAATGCTGTATGACACATTTACAGTGTTTAAGAAATTTTATCTATTTGTCAAGTCCAGGACATACAGTAAATACAAAAACTAATAAGTATTGATTCACATAACAAATTTGCAAAATTAAATATGTACAGTAGTATTTATGACACAGATTCAATAATATATACAAAAAAGCGGCAGATAAACAAGCAGCAAGATGATTATATTTTTTGACGGGCCCAGTATTCGGCGGTTATCACAGCAGTTCTGATGGCTGCAGCAACATCACAGATAGTGCATGCAGCCAGTAGGCTCCTGCAGACTACCAGATGTTGTTCGTCCTGTGCATCACAACACTGACAAGTTTCCTCCTCATTACCAAAGCCCCACTTACTGAGATTCGCTTTGCACTTTGACACCCCAATTCGCAGTCTGTGAAAGTCTTCCAGGTCACATATGGCAAGTGTGAACCTTTGGCTATTTCCTCTTTGACCGTTATGTGATTGTCTTCAGCTATGGAGTCTTGCAAAAGCTCCTCTTTGCGAGTTCTGGGAGATGAAGGAATTGCCATAGTTTTCTGTTAATTCCAGAGAATTATTGCAATAGTAATGTAATAGCAGATATGTATTGTTCCCAGTTACAGACTGTTGAAAATACTTATTTAAGTATTAAAATGCTAAAACACTGTATGACAATGGGTATATGGCATTATTCCAGATCCCGCTGTACTCTGCTGTAATGATAAGGCTGCCTAGAATCATCCTACACAGACATCGACCCGAACCAACTACAACAAGAGCTAAGGAAACAGCAAACTGCTATTATTCTACTTAATCTCTTGTAGGTCTGTGTGTTTTGTAGTAAAAGCACCTATTTTCAATCATTTTAGTCATTTATATTTTTTCTAGTGACTGACACACAACACATTAACCTTATCCCTCTTAAAATTGTACTTCAGAACCACTGAAATCTGGAAATATTGTTTTGTGACTCACATCAATATAAACCTAATTACTTATATTCAGTCTGTCTATTTGCCTGGTTAGCTGACACGTATTTTTCTGCTGTTATAAGCCTGGCCAGGGTAGTTTCCAGCTGTCGAGTTTTTAGGCTACATTTTGTAATGTTGGCTGTTATTGGTACTGAAGTACTTTAGAATTTAGGAAAAATAATTAATTTACAACTCTGTTGCGGTTTTTAACTGTGCAGCAATATATTGGCACCAGTAGAAAATCGTGATCTAAAACTCAAATATCCCCTCAAGAACCTAATTAAACAATAGCATTTTTCGCGTTACTGGCGTATTTCGTAGACTTTTAGAATTTTTCAGCGTTTTAGATACGGAAAATGTAAACTGCAAGTGTGTTAGCTCTACAAATATAAACGTAAATTGAACGAAAAATGTACGACATACGTAAAAATCAGTGAATACTGCAGTCGCAAATACATTGTGCGTAGTATTATAACTCAAGTGTCCGGAAATTCGGTCTAGAAATAGTGAACTACTGGAACATATATGAAGTCAAATAAAATAGCTCACGAGTGTGATGTGCGCAATGTTCTACCACGCGGAAATACAGCCGTTGAAAGTGAAAATATTCCATGACACAAATGTGTAACAGATATTGAACATTTAAAAGAATGTATCATAAGCATGCAAACATCGATTAACACTTTACAAAATGATTTAACGAAACTTCGAAATGAAAATACCGAACTGTTAGGTTAAGTGAAATCGAGCGCACGAATCAAAACAAAACCGACAAAAACTGTAAATAATGAGAAAGAAAAGCAGCATGAATGGACCAGAATCAAAAATACTACAGCGAAAGACTCAAGTGTTTGTGTTATGAAGTGCCCTGACAAAACCAACAGCGTTAATACAGATGAAAACTGTAAAAAAAAGCAATCGACCAGTGCCCCAAAAAGTGATACACATTGATACCAAGAGACAGAACGTATTAATTCTTTCTGACAGTCATGGTCGTCACTGTGCAAAAATTATGAACAGTTCTCAAAATCAAAAACACTACATCTCTTCTGTAATAAAACCAAATGCACAGTTAAAGGACGTGGTTTGTAACATAGACGGAAAGACGAAAGAATATACGAAAAATGACAATGTCATCATTCTAGGTGGGACAAATGACATCCTAAAGAAATTTCAGGATTTCAAATGTGCCTTAACAGATTTTCTTCATAAGACAATCCACACAAAAGTTATTTTGTGCACAATTCCGTACAGATACGATGTACCAAAACTGAACAACAGAATCTATGCTGCAAACGAATTCTCAATGAGGACTGCAAAAAATTATGAGCATGTAATTGTAGTGGACGTCAATACATTCCTCAGTAGAAGCGAAAATACAAAGCATGGACTTCACTTACGAATGGAAGACAAAGAGGAATTATGTAGACATTTACAATAGGTGCACATCTGCAAATACCAGCTCTAACATACATTCAATGTGAAGACCTTTCAGCAAATATGACAGTGAAAACACAAGAAAAATCAGGAGCAGGAACGGACTTATCCAACTCGATAGTTATCAAAGATAAACGATCAGGCACAAAAAAGAACTGTACTACACCTTCATCACTCAAAGAAGCCACAGTGAAATAAAACTAACATCGACTAAACCAAGCTGTGATAACGGCAAAAGTATCCAACCCAAAAAAAAGCAGCAGATCCAAGTTCCACACCCGAAGATATTCAAGATACAACAAGAAGAACTGGGCACTGGAAACCAGAAGCAGTACCTACAGGAGACCCACTAAAGACATCAGCAGATCCAGTCTCAAAAGTATCACCAAGGACATTTAATTTTACATTTATCAGTGAAAACCAACAATCAACTACTACCACCCCAGCAACAGGAGGAAGTTCAGCAATTCCAGTGAGTAGAAATGTAAGGCGACCATGTAATCTACAAAAAATTTTATTCCCAAAAAGCCTCAAGACCAAATTAGGATAACTAGTGCACCTATCAACACCACCTACAGTAGCAGTCCTTGCAGCAAAAACAGAAACCACCTCAACATCGACCACACAAGTAAATGACCAGAGAGATGGAGGACTGCCCCTTTTCACCATCAGGACATTAAATTATGACCAATGGAAAAAAACCAACTCGCGCCTCTAGATGAGAACGAAGGTTTCTCACACAATTTAAATTCAAAGGTAAGTGGACAACCTAGTACATCCAGAACAAACCCAAAATCTCACCAGGTCACTCTTCTTCATTAGGATATACAGTCAGTTAGGAATAAAGTAAGAGAGCTTGAAATCTTGCTATCAAGTGAACTCAGATACGTTAATATTCTGTGCTTAACTGAACACTGGCTGAAAGAAAATGAATTAAAGACAGTGGAAATAACGGATTATGTGTTAGCAGCACAAACTTGTAGAAATAAGTTTACACATGGAGGGAGCTGCATATACATAAAGAAATATATCGAATTCAATAACTTAGACAATGTTGAATCCTTAGACACTGAGAAAAATTTTGAAATATCAGGCATAGAAATTCCAGCATTCAAGTTAATTGTAATATGTTTATATAGATCACCAGGTACCCACCTAAAAAAATTCAATACTCGGCTTGATACTTTACTAAATAAAGTAGTAACAAATCGAAAAACAGTTCTTATATGTGGAGACCTAAATGAAGACTTAAATAAGCAAAGCAATTCAAAATCTGAGCTGATGAACATACTGACAGCCAATAATTTGGAGATTACAGTCCACTCCCCTACAAGTGAAACTACCATAGACCAAATAATAATAATAAGCTCAAAAACAATATATAAATCAGTTGTAATAAAAGCTGGACTGGTAGACCATCATGCAAAGGCTATAAGCTTTTGTGTAAACACTAATCCATCCCATAATTATATGAGGAAGACTACACTCACAGGCAGAACTTTCAGTAATACTTCAGTACAAACATTCCAGAATTATCTCCAACAAGAATCATGGGAGATAGTGTATAGTACGGAAAATATTTCTGATAAGTTTCGGACATTCGTGAATATTTTTCAACATTATTTTGATCTTGCTTTTCCATTGAAAGCCAAAACAACGCAAACCACTAAAAGCAACAAGTGGATTACTAGTGGTATAAGGAAATCTTGTGCTAGAAAACGGTACCTTCATAATATTGCAAGAAGCTGCAAAACAACTCAGGAGTTTGATAGTTACTTTAAAAGATATAAATCGATCTTAAATAAAATAATAAAGAAGGCAAAGAAACGAGACAATGACAAATACATAGAAGATGCTTCAAACAGAACCAAAGCAATCTGGCAAGTTGTAAAAAAAAGAAACCAAATCTCACAAAAGTAGAGTTAATAATATGGTATTAAAGGCTGGGTTGGAAAACATTAATAACCCACACGAAATAGCTAATATGTTTAATAACTATTTTATAAATGTAACAGACTTCTAATACAAAATAGCATACAGAAACAGGGAAAAAGTCTCAAGCAGATCAATGTTTCTGTACCCAACGAATGTAGAAGAAGTACAGGTTACAATAAAAAGTCTCAAAATGAAACACTCTGCAGGTGTAGATGATATACCTGATTTCATTATAAAGAAGTGTGGGGACTTGATTACTGAGCCCTTAACCCACCTATGTAACCTGTCTTTTGCTACAGGAACTTTTCCTTCATGTTTGAAAATCGCAAAAGTAAAGCCATTATACAAGAAAGGAAACAAAGTTATGTTTCCAACTATAGACCACTAGCACTTCTTTCTCTTTTCTCAAAAATATAAGAAAGACTTTTCAATAAGAGGCTAACAGACTTCTTAGAGGTAAATGGCATTCTGTCAGAATCTCAACATGGATTTAGAGCAAACCATTCAACTGAATCTGCTGTTCACTCCTTTCTATTAGAAGCAATGATAGCATTAAACAACAACAAACTTACCATGGGCATATTTTTAGAGTTTTTAAAGGCATTTGCTACAAAAGCTAGAAAATCTGGGCATTAGGGGAACAGCTAATAACTGGCTCAGCTCTTATCTTAAAAACAGGGAACAGCATGTGGAAACAGATCAAGCAAGGGACAATGTCATTGGGAAATATAATTCCAAGCTACTGATTGTTAAATATGGAGTGCCACAAGGATCAGTAATGGGCCCTGTTCTGTTCTTACTCTACGTAAGTGACCTAAACATAAGCAATGACAGCAGTAAAATATTTCAATTTGCTGATGATATGGGTGTTCTAATTACAGGAAACTCAGAAGAAACTGTTGTAAAAAAACATAAAAGAAACCACTGACAGGGTAACATGTTACTTTGATGTCAATGACTTAATAATAAACACTGAAAAAACTGTAGCTATGGATATACACACTGCACAATCAAAAAATCTGATATCACCCAATATAGAGCTATACAGACAGACAATTGCCAAAACAGCCTGTACCAAATTTCTTCGACTTCATCTACAAGACAACTTGAAATGGAACGTACATATTGAGCAGATGAACAAAAAATTAAGTACTTCTTGTTTTGTGATGCGTACATTAAAAAATTGTATGAGCTACAACACCCTTCAGTGTGTATATTATGCAGTTGTACACTCTCACCTCAAGTATGGGGTTATGTTCTGGGGAAATTCTGGAGATGCCATCAAAACATTCAAAATTCAAAAAAAAAATTATAAGAATAATTGAAGGGGTAGATTATCGCAAATCATGTAGACCATTGTTTCAAAAAAAGATGATCCTCCCACTTCCTTGCATAAATATACTTGAAAACATAATATATTTAAAGCAACACTTACATACAAAAAGACCACCTATCACTCAAAATCACACAACACACAGCTATGATACAAGACAAAAATTGGATGTAGATGTTCAAAGCGCCAACACAAAGTTATTTCAAAACAGCCTTATCCATGCTAGTATCAAACTATACAATGCCTTACCAGACACCATTAAACACCTAAAAAACATTGGTCACTTCAAAGCTAAACTGAAGTCATACTTGGTTGATCACTGATTTTACACAGTAAATGAATACCTACAAAACTAAATTTTGGTGTGTTTACCCAATGTAGTCTCATTCAGAAGAACATTTGAATTTTATCTCTCTGTATATAGCGTAACAACATTTATTTATGTATTCATCATTAATTGATATATTAATGTGTGTTGGTATGTAGAAAGGTATATTATAGGTAAAACTGTTAATATTAACAAAAAAATCCAAATATCTCTTGCACATTGTGCAGCTGTAGAAGAAAATGGATCAATAAATAAAAAATTAATTTACAGCTCTTTTGCCTTTTTTAATCACAGTATGATGACATATCATGAACTGATTTGAGTCTTACAGGCGTAAACATTGTACTTTTGCGCTGCTGATGTGTTATGCAGGTATGTTAGAATACTCCAACTTCTTAGCTGAGGAAAATAATTTACGACTCAGTTCTGTTTTTACTGAGAGCCATCTGTTGGTAGGAATGAGAACTACTTCATTCAAGGTATAACCGACGGCCTAAGGACGAGTTTTAACAGTGGAGCCGTCTAATGGTGTGATGCGGCCATGGAACTTTGATCGCGATTTTTCAGTGCAGACATCTACTGGGGACAAATGGAACTGGGATGTGAAACTGGATTTGGTATTATTTCGTGTTTTATGGGTTTTTGGTATGGTATTTTAGGTAAAACGTATGTCCACAAAATACAAATTCCTAATCGGGTTTGTCTCGACAATGATGGTCATCAATTTGAACATGACTCTTTAAGTATATTTGTCTTCTGTGATTCAAGCCTTTAAACTTATTTCTACGTTTATAAATAAAGTTTTTATATTGATTCAAAGTGTTAGTAAATTTTTTGAGACACACTACATTTTATAAGCAAATATTGGTTTTTAGTTGTTTATAGAAAAGTTCACTATCTACTCATTCTAATGTTCTACTGTAAATGATTTGAATCAAAGTTATCGGTGTGCATCCTTTGACTAGCATCAAGTGGCTAGTGTAGATACAATTAGTTCACTTCTTGTTACTCTACTTATACCACAGACTGATAGGGCAACTCCCCTCTCCTTTGTGTCTGTTTGTCTGTGTAGTTTTTTGTGCCTTTGACTTCTTCTGTGGTTGTGCTTGTCCATCAACCTTTTATATGCACGCACGTGCGCGTGCCTGTTCATCATCACTGTCACCATCTCCATCTCGCCAATATCTTGTTGCTGTTCCACCATCGCCGCCACTGCTGCTGCCACAACCATCAGTGCCACTGCCAGCACGACCACCACCGCCTTCATAGCCGATGCCACTACTGCCAACTTCGTCATCATCCATCAACTGGTAACTTTGCCGCCACTATGCCTTCTCCAACCACCACCATTGTTTACACCTGCCCCTCCCAATCCTGTCCTACTATCACTTGGAGCACTTCCATCAGGCCTATCCTCCTCTCCCAGTTGTCCCTTCTCCAGCAATGTCATCCTCAGTAGCACCCTCTTCAGATCCAGCATAAGGACCAACACCATCCAGTACAGCAACAATACCAAAACTGCCACTACCATATGTCAGTCCACCTGCACCATCTCCATTGACTTGGCCAGGTTCCTGAACTGTGGTACCCTCTTCACTCAAGCCTCCTTGCAAACAACCCTGTCACCTGTTACTCTCAATTGTGTGCACCACACCCTCCTTACTTACAGCTATCAGGCAGACTGCCAAATGCCTCAGCACTGATCTGCTGCCACTCCTGACACCAAAAAGAAAGCATAAACACATGGAAAGCCCAGACTATGTGGACTGCCAGGTCATCCCATCTGCCACCACATCTACCGAACTACATACCTTCCTTCACTCCCATCCTGACTCCAGCTTCCTCAAATCGGAAACCCTTCTCTTTGAAATCAGAAAATATATGCTTTCCTTGCCTACCACTCAGATCATCCGTAGAAGAAACTCCATCCTCATCAAACCCTTGATCCAGAATTCCACACCAGACTCATCCAGAAGATTCCCCATGTCACCTTCTCTCCCATCCTGACTCCAGCTTCCTCAAATCGGAAACCCTCCTCTTTGAAATCAGAAAATATATGCTTTCCTTGCCTACCACTCAGATCATCCGTAGAAGAAACTCCATCCTCATCGAACCCTTGATCCAGAATTCCACACCAGACTCATCCAGGAGATTCCCCATGTCACTTTCGGTCCCCATGCAAGCCTCACACCTTTTCCCACAACCACCCAGACTAAGTAATCACAACCTCTCTGCCATCCCCTCACCCACATCACAGTGATCAAAGGGATCAACCCTGAGACCACAACGGAGGAGGTGGAGTCTGAGCTCAACTGCCATCCTGATCTGAAAGTTTGACTTTGTATCTTTGACGATTCTGACCTGACCTTCAAAGTCCACATCTTGACTGAATCCTCATTCACAATCGACCATCCACTCCACCATAGGGCTCAGATCTACAAACGACAACACACAGCTGAACTATCCAGATCATGTTGTCTATCCTACCACTGTCGAAGATGCCTCGTGTATAAGAACCACCTGACCACGGACTGTGAAAACCCTTTCACCTGCCTCCATTGTAAATCCTGCCTTTTAGGCAAGCAGTGCCCTAATCTTGCTTCCCCTCCCTCATGTAATACATGTAACTTGCCCTACGTGTCCTGTTCCTCACCTAGCAAAGCTGAGCTGACAGTTCCCATCAAACCTATTGACAATTGCCTTCACCCCAACAACTCCCTCCAGCCACCTCCAACAGCTGAAGACATCATCTGCTTTTTGACCATAATTCTTCAAAACATTCACCCTTTCCAGAGGCCACATTCCCTACACCAAACTATCCTTGCTGCCCACTCTGTCTTCCACCTCAACACACAAGCCACCTAGTCCCCACGCCAGGGCCACTTTCTTTTCACCAATTTCTACACCCTAGTTGAAACCCATATGAGCCATGCATTCCCACCACCTCTTATCTGCCTAAATCATGGGACAACAGCAGTATAATGTCCTGTTCCACAATATCTGTTCCTTTTCGGCCAACGAACACTTCTTCATTCACACCCTCTCCCAAAACTACACTGACGCTTTCATCCTGTCAGAAACCTTCCTCCAACCTCATCATACTATCCTCACTTCACCGTACATCCTCCTCCAAACAGATTGTTGGTGACAGGTTGAGATTCATTGGGAGAGTCCTTAGAAAATGTAGTCCATCAACAAAGGAGGTGGCTTACAAAACACTCGTTCGAGCTATACTTGATTATTGCTCATCAGTGTGGGATCCGTACCAAGTCAGGTTGACAGAGGAGATAGAGTAGATCCAAAGAAGAGCGGCACGTTTAGTCACAGGGTTATTTGGTAAGCGTGATAGTGTTACAGAGATGTTTTCAGCAAACTCAAGTGGCAGACTCTGCAAGAGAGGCGCTCTGCATTGCGGTGTAGCTTGCTGTCCAGGTTTCGAGAGGGTGCGTTTCTGGATGAGGTGTCGAATATATTGCTTCCCCCTTCTTATACCTCCCGAGGAGCTCACAAATGTAAAATTAAAGAGATTCGAGCGCGCACGGAGGCTTTCCGGCAGTCGTTCTTCCCGCGAACCATACGTGACTGTAACAGGAAAGGGAGGTAAGGACAGTGGCACGTAAAGTGCCCTCCGCCACACACTTAAAAACTGACATATATGTTTCTTACATCCATACGTACTGTTGTGTTGTAAATTTGTTCAAACGCAGTAGGAGTTAGTGCAGTGGTAGGATTTAATGCACAGCCATAGCTTATTGTTTCAGCTACTTCGTAGTTTCTTGCGTATCCCTTGAGTCAGACGTCTCATGTTCGAACAAGCTCGATACTGTATCGACTATCGAGCACTGCGGCAAAATTGGGAATATCGAGTCTCCTAGAACGCGGATATCGTTTTTCCAGCCCTAGTGAATATACAAGACCACCCACAAAATGGAATACAGTACACTATTACGTCACTATGCTGTGAGTCGAACGTGAATAACACACCTTGTTTTACTTCAGATTTTTGGAATTTTTCTTGTAGAAACATTTTCGTTTTTGAAGAGGTGGGACACTGTTCTGGTCGGAGAACGCATTGGCTATCGATGTATGTGTCGTATTGTCGTTCGATAAGTTATTTTGAAAATGTGGCGTAGTGATGTTTTGGGCATGTGACAATAATAATTTGCTGCTGTGAAGTAGTTATAAGCCTTTACAAAGGTAAGTACCTTCCGTATCTTTTCTGCTTGAGAAATTTGGCATGTCAGATTGTGAACAGCTCCAGTAGAGGACTGTTTATGGCTGTATGAAAATTAATGAATATGGAAATAGCTGCTTTTCCTGTAGGAGACCTTATGATATGAAGACAGGAAAATATCAATTAGTTTTGGACACTGCCAATTCTCAAGTGCATCTGCAGTGTAATTTGCTTCTTCACACGAAAATATGTCGACTTTTTTTTGTAGAGGTACTCGTTGATTGCGAACACACGTTATGTTGTGTAGCTGTAGCGTTTTACATAATGTTGACGAGTAGATATCGTCATCGTACAGATTCTTATTTACTAACTGCGTTGTCTTATTACTAAGTTTCCTTAATTAATGCCGAACAATGTTTTACGGTTTCAGGACATTACTCGTGTCTTCCACGTGTGTATATGCGCATTTTTACGTCAATTACTTGCGCGTAGTATGATTCCGAAAGCGACTATAGGCGTTTTCTTCTTCCACCCCTGTTATCATTCTTATCTCTTAGGATTCCGTTGTGTACGTGAAACTGTAACATTTATTTTTCATCCTTTATGCTGTTTGTGTGGACTTTCATGAAGTGTTGTTTCCTAAAAAGTAATCAGTATTTTGTTATGGCGGTAAGACTGTCAATGCACTAGACTGGTGCAATCAGCAGGACACTTATCGTGGTTTCCCAAGTCGAATTTTACGCTCTTGTACATCAGAATATCTAGACAAGGGCACAAAAGAATTTTACATGGTAAAGTCTGCCAGCACTTTATTTACGAGAACGTGTATTGTTTTCCTCATAGAGAATTCTCTTTGAATGCCAACATGACTGCAACTGCTAATAGGGCCTAGTTAAGTTATGCCTCCTCACTTGTTTTTACTTTCTACAGAAATTACATACATACATGTTTTGGTACATTATATGTACCAATAACAACATATCTTAATTTACCTTACAGTAATGATAATGTATGATAGCCTTAAATATGCAACAGGCGTTGCCAGTGACTAAAACAGGTATCCAGCAATGCTACATATCAAGTTCATACAAAACCAGCTTTACTTGGTTATTCACAAATGTTTCCTTCTCTAAATCAAACTATCACTAATCTATAATGAATTCAATTGACACGGAAACTGTTGGTTACTGTTATTCAGGAATAAATCTGTTACAAAGTTTTCCTTAATAGAAAGTTGTTTCTTGTTTTGAAGACTGATTTAACGTGACTCTCCATGCTGTTCTCTCATCAGCTGTGCTGTTGTTTCCCAGTGTCCTCATGATTATACTCCAAGGTACACTGAGTTATATGCAGTCCTAACGGCATTGTAGCAGATGAGGTGCAATTGACACAATAATTTTATCTACTAAGATTCCCTGGATGCCCTACAGACCTTTCACCAAATACACCCAAGCAGGTAAGGCAGTACAAAATATACAGGACACATGTAATGTACTCTAGCATCAGGTTAAGGAAGTAATATCCTGCTGAGTATCTTGCCATGTGAAGATAGTGGGAAATGAGCAAGCAGACACAACAACAAGGGATGCATGCAAGTGAAGTAAAGTACTTACCTGTGCTATACCCAAGTGCTATTATGTTGTTGAGGAGAAAAGTTAGGTGCAAGGAGAATATGTGACTTGAGGTAGAAGATTACAAATTAAGGCTGGTGAAGCCCACTGTTTTGCCATGGAAAACATCATTCCAGGCTCACGGACAGGAAGAAGTGGTTGCAACATGACAGAAAAGGGCATCATCCTTAGACACAAAAGACCATTTCCAGCAGTGTCATCCACCAGTGTGTAGCGCTTACAGTGTACCTGTGTCAGAACACCATGTCTTACGTGTTTGCATTTAACATTCCGAGTACATGACTGCAATTGTTCTTGACAATGATTTGTCCACTGTTTTAAGTAACAATGAGGCAACTTGTTTCTTTTCTCAGGACCCATTCTCAAACTATAAGGCAGGTTATTTTAATGTATCTCGGAGTGGCTGGTTCATTTAGTTTGTCAGCAATTGAGCCATTATCTGAATCAGTTTTACAATTTTGATTGTGTCCATGTCTCCTTGAATACATATTGTTAAACTGAGACTTGGGTTTTTATTTAAGTAGTCCTAATTTCCGTGAATAGTACTGCTACCAAACATTTACTTCTTCTCACAGTGGTTTCTTCCTTCCTCATTTTATATGCGGTCAACGAGCCACATGTACCAGGGATTAATTTTTAGCTCTTCCATAAGGTAATTCTCATTTTATTTAGTATTTCATATCGCGGCAGTATTCTAATTTTGTTTCAGTGTGAGGAAAGGGCATGAATGCGCACATAGACATATTCTTCCTTGCACATTTTTATTACCTGTTTTAATGTGTTGATAAGAAACCACGGTCTTCTTTCTGACTGCAAACAATCTTTCAAGTTCGTATTAGGTTGCTGCACAAGTTCGTAGTGGTTTTGTTTTGCATGTTGATATTCCAGTTGGTGTGGGTTATTTATTGATTGTCATTTTTTATTTGTAGTTTACTGTTGCTATTTGAGTTGACATATTCTCATTTTGTCTTTTGGAAACAGTGAATGGGGTGGACACCAGAAAAATGAGTGTCAAGTGGAGAAATCAGAACATTTCTGACATTCTCCTAGAATTCAATAGAGGGGTGACAGCAGCAGAGGCATTTGCGTCATTATGGGGACAATGTTTAGGTGTTCATTTTTCCCGCACGCTGTTAGGGAGTGGAATAGTAGAGAGATAGTATGATTGCGACGAACCCTCTGCCAAGCACTTAAATGTGAATTGCAGACTAGTCATGTAGATGTAGATGCCATGGAACAGAGCATGGCAAGAAAATGGTTTTCTCATTTGCAGTAGGATCATTTTGAGATTAGCGACTCTCCACTTTCAGGAAGACCTTTAGTGTTTGATGAAGAGTGTGTAAACACATTAATCCCAATTATCCACACCAGTGTATTCAAGAACTGGCAGATGTGAAGAACTGTGGTCATTCGACTACCGTGGAGCATTTGCATGCAATAGGGAAGGTTCAAAACTCGGGCTTACGGGTACCGCGTGCTCCAAGCCAAAATCACAAAAACCAGCAGGTGCCATATGTGCAGGTCTGCAATTGGCTCATGAACAACACTGACCATTCACATCCTGTATTGTCACTGGTGATGAGAAAGTGTCTCTTTATGCTAACATAAGAAAAAGAAAGGAATGGTTGAACCCAAATGATGCAGCAACTTCCTCTATAAAGATATGCGTGCATCCACAAAAGATAATGAAATGCATTTGGCAGAACAGTGACTGATTGGTGTACTATGAATTGTTTCCCTGGGATGTAACCATCACTGTTCTCATTTATTATCAACAACTGAGTTGTCTTGAAGTTGCTGTCCAAGAACAATGACCAGAAAGACTGTGTGAAGTGATCCTACTCTATACTAATGCCTGCCCGCATTCTGTTAGACTGACAAAAAGCGCTATACAGAAGTTCATTTGGAAAGTCAGTCTGCACTTTCTTTTGAACGACCTTCTGAGAACTTCCTTTATGGATGAAAATGCGCTGTGAACATGGGTTCATGACTCCTTTGCTTCTAAACCAAACAATTTCTACAGTTGCACAATCGAAAAGTTGCTTGGCAGTCTCTTCTAAGCAGTGAAGGATAATATATTATTGGTGACTAATGTCTCTGTTGTGTGTATCTGCTGTGTATAGTAAACTTAGGGAAAATTGCTGTGAACTTGTGCCCCCAGTAAGATTGATTATGAGGAAAAACTTTATTTTTGCTTAGTATTTAATTTATATTCTGCAAATGTGTTCATAACTATTTCATTGAGTGCCCTGGAATCATCATCATCAAAAACTTCACCAAACTAATCTCATCATTCGCCAAAATAGAGCGTAGATTCCCAAATAAATTTGCTTCTACGCACTCATCGCAGTATAAAATGCGCTCGGTTAAAATGTGCAGTATAGTGAATTGTATGCCACAGACATTGCAAACTAAGAGGTGATCTTACCTGTGTCTGAAGCCATGTATTAGGGGACAGTGCTCCATTTGGAGGCAGCTCAGGTGTACTTCATCCTGTCAGACTGACTGGTAAGATGTATACAACAACCAGATAATTGTCTTAATCAAGTCAGTTTATTGTCCCTCACCGCCAGCCACTCCCCACCCCACAGTTACAAAACTTACCAGCAAAATGATAGAATGCAGTTGAATGGCACATTGTTTTATGTAATTTTTGCAGCAGGTCTCCTTGGCTGCTTAGTTTCCTTGCTCATTTTCCCACATTCCCTTATGCCTTGGTAACCAGCAGGATGGTGGGTGTCCAATTTGTTTTGTGTCCTTCCCATGGGTCCATTTGTTGCAATGTTAGTATGGCACAAATGGAACTGGAGCAAATGAAGTTTTGCTTTGCAAATGCCTCATCTGCTCTATTGTCTTTAAGATTCCATATAACCCTGCATTAAATATGATGTACCCATTGAGAGGACAAACCTTGAATACATGATCTGGAAACATAACTGAACAGTTCAGTACATATTTTGAAATCATGATAACACTCTAAAATATTGTAAAACAAAGATTTAAAGGTTAAATCTGGAATGCAGTCAGTCTTAAAATTTGTCGTGTCTAAAATAATTATGAACCTCCTGGGAAGATATGGTGGAGATCTTCTCCAGCCTCGGTATAAAACTTCAAAATTAGGCACACTTACCTCTTAAATGAGCCTGATCGTCAAACACTTGGATCACAAGACACAAAAAATTGGACATTAGCTGCCAGTGGGCATTGATTTGTATCAACGGGGCAAGTTGAAAATCTTTGCTGAACTGGGATTAGAACGTGGGTCTCCTGCTTACTAGGCTAATGCACTGACCACAATGCCATCTGGTCGCAGTGGTCACCACAGCTTCATAGTCAATCCAATCGTGCCTCCTGTCTGACCGAAAGTCTTAACTTTATACCGCACACTGTTGTTATAGTTCCTCTACCCATTAGGCTCATTACTTGCAGCATCCGGCAATTCCTGTAAGTTTTAGAGTGTGGTATGTTCCTGCACTGAAGGGGTCTTTGGCTGTCATCACCTATAAACTGTCTGCCCCGATAGCTGAGTTGTCAGTGTGACAGATTGCCATCCTACGGGCCCAGGTTCGATTCCTGGCTGGGTCGGAGATTTTCTCCACTCAGGGACTGAGTGTTGTGTTGTCTTCATCATTATTTCATCCCTATCCGGCGCTCAAGTCACCCAATGTGGTGTCGAATGTAATAAGACCTGCACCAAGGCAGCTGAACCTGCTCCGCTAGGGGAAATGACGCCAAACACTCGTTTCCATTTCGTCACCTATAATCTTGTATCACAATTACTGGAACACTGCAATACAGATTCCCTGTTTCATTCGATAAAGAGGAAACCTTGCGGTATAAAAATGTTTCTGTATTCCCCAGGTAGGAGGCTACAACAGAAATTCTGAAAAACCGTAATTGACAGACCCACTCTCAAAGCATGCTTATTACCTTGTTAAAACCTGACTAAAAAAAATCAAGGATCACTTCTTTTCTGAGCAGAATCTATCAGTATTCTTCAGTTACGTAGTGGCTATTAAACTTGTTTGTGAGATTAAAATGTTAGGTCTATAATAGACTGGGACTTAAAACGAGGTCCTTAGCTTTTTGGTAACCTCTTTTCCCTGTTGACGTACCCAGAAACAGTTCATACACTGCCTCTAAGCTGCCATCTGCCAGTATCTTCCGGTCACATTTCAATCAGGGGAGAAGGTACATTCATGTAATGACAGTTGCTTGCCAAACAAAATGTCTTACTATTGAAGTGTTGTTCTGATAAGTTAAATTGATAGTTTCATGTTGCTGTTTCCAATTTCATAGCTGCAAGTGCTTAAGTTTAATGCATTTGCAGCTATAGCAGGATTAGTGTGTCTATATATGGGAGATACTTTAATATATTGCAGCGAGGAAGTAATTGTAACAAGCAACTCCAAAAAGGGATAAGTTTTTGGTTTTTACTTTTGATCATTTATGAGTTATTTCTTTTCTGAGTGTTGTAATTTCTTTTTACAGTGAGGTGGTTTTTTGTTGTTGCTGTTTAACCATATGACTTCCATGTGCGTGTTCCTGGTGGTAATTTTATGTTGGCATTGGTGTAAGTGTTCTGCAAAATTCGAATGATTTGCTCTCCGCTTCCATGCTCTTGCATTTCCTTTGTATCTAGTGTCAAATGTTCTCCTGGTTTGACCTATTCGTCTTTTGTCACATGTATTACATTTCAGTTGGTATAATCCTGATTTGTGATAGAGATTAGGTTAGATTAGATTAATAATTGTTCCATAGATCATGAATACGACACTTCGTAATGATGTGGAACGTGTCAGGTTAATAAAAGATGTCTGTACAAGATATTAGATTACACAAAATATTGCATGACACTAATGTTGATTTTTTTCCCTTCCCCTCCGTTAATTTATATCTAAAAATTCAGCCAATGAGTAGGAGTTGTCATCTAGAAATTCTTTTAATTTATTTTTAAATGTTGGTTGACTATCTTTCAGGCTTTTGATGATGTTTGGTAGGTGACCAAAGACTTTTGTGGCAGTATAATTTACCCCTTTCTGTGCCAAAGTCAGATTTAACCCTGCATAGTGAAGATCATCCTTTCTGCTGGTGTTATAGCTATGCACACTGCTATTACTTTTGAACTGGGTTGGATTATTAACAACAAATTTCATAAGTGAATGTATATACTGTGAGGATCCCTAGATCATTAAATAGGATGCCAGTGGGTGGGCTCCAGCAATTATTCTGATTACACATTTTTGAGCAATGAATACTTTTCTACTCAACGAAGAATTACCCCAGAATGATGCCATATGAAAGCAGTGAATGAAAGTAGGCACAGTAAGCTAATTTACTGAGATTCTTATCACTAAAATTTGCAATAACCCTAATAGCATACGTAGCTGAACTCAGACGTTTCAGCATACCATCAATGTGTTGCTTCCAGTTTAACCTCTCATCAATGGACACACCTAAAAATTTTGAAAATTCTGCCTTAGCTACAGACCTCTGTTCAAAGTCTACATTTATTACTGGAGTTCTGCCATTTACTGTACGGAACTGTATATACTGTGTTTTATCAAACATTAAAGAGAGTCCGTTTGCTGAGAACCACTAATTTTGTGAAAAACATCATTTACAATTACATCACTTAGTTCTTGGTTTTTGGATGTTATTACTATACTTGTATCATCAGCAAAAAGAACTAACTTTGCATCTTCATCAATGTGGAATGGTAAGTCATTAATGTATATCAAGAACAGTAAAGGACCTAAGGCTGAATCCTGTGGGACCCTGTACTTCATAGCCCCCTAGTTTGAGGAATCAGCTGTTGTTTTAACATTACATGAACCACTTATTTCAACTTTGTGCATACTTCCAGTTAAGTAAGGATTAAACCATTTGTGCACTGCCCCCCTCAAACCATAATGATTTAGCTTATCTAAAAGAATTCCAAGATTTATTTATGATGAGAGCAATTTTTTGTATTATTTCTGGATAGTACTTTTGAAATGAATTGTTGGTTTGGTCAGCTATTTTTATATCTTGTTTTTAGAAAATATTGGACATTCTATAGGTGTGTTTGTGGTTGTGCATCATTATGTATGGGATGCACCAATAACAAAATCAAGAAATAATAGACCAAACTCCCAGCTATTACCAACCCAAGGACAGAACCACACACACAACACTAGAAACAGGAGCAACACAAACTGAGAAAGAAACAAAAAACCCAAGGTGGTGCCCAATGACATGCAGCCACACACACACACACACACACACACACACACACACACACACACACACACACACACACACACACACACACACACGGGAAGTCAAGAATATACCAACTGAAATGTAATACATGTGATGGAAGATACATGGGTCAAACCAGGAGAACATGTGGCACTGAATGTAAAGAACATGTAAGAGCATGGAATTAGAGGACAAATCATTCGACTTTTGCAGAACACTTACACCAACACTAAAATAAAATTATCACCCGAGACGCAGACATGAAATACAAATTCGGTTTCACAGAGAGTAGTCATCGACATTAGTCTTTACATAGCTTGCATTTATTGTGAATATCATCCCCAGTGTAAATTCCCAAGCAACTAAAAAAAGTGTAAGTTATTCCCATATACATTAAATAATAATAATGTCATTCTGATGGTCTTCAGTCCAAAGATTTGTTTGACGCAGTCCTCCTTGCTACTCTATTCTGTGTTGTTTGTTGTTGTTGTTGTTGTTGTTGTTGTTGTTGTTGTTGTTGTTGTGGTCTTCAGTCCTGAGACTGGTTTGATGCAGCTCTCCATGCTACTCTATCCTGTGCGAGCTACTTCATTTCCCAGTACTTACAGCAACCTACATCCTTCTGAATCTGCTTAGTGTAGTCATCTCTTGGTCTCCCT
This sequence comes from Schistocerca gregaria, assembly GCF_023897955.1. Taxonomy (NCBI): domain Eukaryota; kingdom Metazoa; phylum Arthropoda; class Insecta; order Orthoptera; family Acrididae; genus Schistocerca; species Schistocerca gregaria. Next base: position 182,912,325 of record NC_064920.1, on the reverse strand, counting down.
CTACGATTTTTACCCTCCACGCTGCCCTCCAATACTAAATTGGTGATCCCTTGATGTCTCAGAACATGTCCTACCAACCGATCCCTTCTTCTGGTCAAGCTGTGCCACAAACTTCTCTTCTCCCCAATCCGATTCAATATTTCCTCATTAGTTATGTGATCTACCCATCTAATCTTCAGCATTCTTCTGTAGCACCACATTTCGAAATCTTCAATTCTCTTCTTGTCCAAACTATTTATCATCCATGTTTCACTTCCATACATGGCTACACTCCATACAAATACTTTCAGAAATGACATCCTGACACTTAAATCTATACTCGATGTTAACAAACTTCTCTTCTTCAGAAACGCTTTCCTTGCCATTGCCAGTCTACATTTTATATCCTTTCTACTTCGACCATCATCAGTTATTTTGCTCCCCAAATAGCAAAACTCCTTTACTACTTTAAGTGCCTCATTTCCTAATCTAATTCCCTCAGCATCACCCGACTTAATTCGACTACATTCCATTATCCTCGTTTCGCTTTTGTTGGTGGTCATCTTATATCCTCCTTTCAAGACACTATCCATTCCGTTCAACTGCTCTTCCAAGTCCTTTGCTGTCTCTGACAGAATTACGAACTCATTGGCGAACCTCAAAGTTTTTATTTCTTCTCCATGGACTTTAATACCTACTCCAAATTTTTCTTTTGTTTCCTTCACTGCTTGCTCAATATACAGATTGAATAACATCGGGGAGAGACTACAACCCTGTGTCACTCCCTTCCCAAACATTGTCAAAAGCTTTCTCTAAGTCTACGAATGCTAGAAACGTAGGTTTGCCCTTCCTTAATCTAGCTTCTACGATAAGTCGTAGGGTCAGTGTTGCCTCACGTGTTCTAACATTTCTACGGAATTCAAACTGATCTTCCCCGAGGTCGGCTTCTACTAGTTTTTCCATTCGTCTGTAAAGAACTCGTGTTAGTATTTTGCAGCTGTGACTTATTAGACTGAAAGTTCGGTAATTTTCACATCTGTCAACACCTGCTTTCTTTGGAATTGGAATTATTATATTCTTCTTGAAGTCTGAGGATATTTCGCCTGTCTCATACATCTTGCTCACCAGATGGTAGAGTTTTGTCAGGACTGGCTCTCCCAAGGCCGTCAGTGGTTCCAACGGAATGTTGTCTACTCCAGGAGCCTTGTTTCGACTGAGGTCTTTCAGTGCTCTGTCAAACTCTTCACGCAGTATCATATCTCCCATTACATCTTCATCTACATCCTCTTCCATTTCCATAATATTGTCCTCAAGTACATCGCCCTTGTATAGACCCTGTATCTACTCCTTCCACCTTTCTGCTTTCCCTTCTTTGGTTAGAACTGGGTTTCCATCTGAGCTCTTAGTATTCATACAAGTGGTCCTCTTTTCTCCAAAGGTCTCTTTAATTTTCCTGTAGGCAGTATCTATCTTACCCCTAGTGAGATAAGCCTCTACATCCTTACATTTGTCCTCTAGCCACCCCTGCTTAGCCATTTTGCACTTCCTGTCGATGTCATTTTTGAGACGTTTGTATTCCTTTTTGCCTGCTTCATTTACTGCATTTTTATATTTTCTCCTTTCATCAATTAAATTCAATATTTCTTCTGTTACCCAAGGATTTCTACTAGCCCTCGTGTTTTTACCTACTTGATCCTCTGCTGCCTTCACTACTTCATCCCTCAAAGCTACCCATTCTTCTTCTATTGTATTTCTTTCCCCCATTCCTGTCAATTGCTCCCTTATGCTCTCCTTGAAACTCCGTACAACCTCTGGTTCTTTCAGTTTATCCAGGTCCCATCTCCTTAAATTCCCACCTTTTTGCAGTTTCTTCAGTTTTAATCTACAGGTCATAACCAACAGATTGTGGTCAGAGTCCACATCTGCCCCTGGAAATGTCTTACAATTTAAAACGTGGTTCCTAAATCTCTGTCTTACCATTATATAATCTATCTGAAACCTGTCAGTATCTCCAGGCTTCTTCCATGTATACAACCTTCTTTTTTATTCTTACCTATGGTTAAGTTGTGCTCTGTGCAAAATTCTACCAGACGGCTTCCTCTTTCATTTCTTTGCCCCAGTCCATATGCACCTACTACGTTTCCTTCTCTCCCTTTTCCTACTACCGAATTCCAGTCACTCTTGACTATTAAATTTTCGTCACCCTTCACTATCTGAATAATTTCTTTTATTTGATCATACATTTCTTCAATTTCTTCGTCATCTGCAGAGCTAGTTGGCATAGAAACTTGTACTACTGTAGTAGGTGTGGGCTTCGTATCTATCTTGGCCACAATAATGCGTTCACTATGTTGTTCGTAGTAGCTTACCCACATTCCTATTTTCCTATTCATTATTAAACCTACTCCTGCATTACCCCTATTTGATTTTGTTTATACCCCTGTAGTCACCTGACCAGAAGTCTTGTTCCTCCTGCCACCGAACTTCACTAATTCCCACTATATCTAACTTTAACCTAACCATTTCCCTTTTTAAATTTTCTAACCTACCTGCCCGATTAAGGGATGTGACATTCCACGCTCCGGCCCATAGAACGCCAGTTTTCTTTCTCCATATAACGACATCCTCTTGAGTAGTCCTTGCCCGGAGATCCGAATGGGGGACTATTTTACCTCCGGAATATTTTACCCAAGAGGATGCCATCATCATTTAATCATACAGTAAAGCTGCATGCCCTCGGGAAAAATTACGGCTGTAGTTTCCCTTGCTTTCAGCCGTTCGCAGTACCAGCACAGCAAGGCTGCTTTGGTTATTGTTACAAGGCCAGATCAGTGAATCATCTAGACTGTTGCCCCTGCAACTACTGAAAAGGCTGCTGCCCCTCTTCAGGAACCACACGTTTGTCTGGCCTCTCAACATATACCCCTCCGTTGTGGTTGCACCTACGGTACACCTATCTGTATCGCTGAGGCACGCAAGCCTCCCCACCAACGGCAAGGTCCATTGTTCATGGGGGGGGGGGGGGGGGGGCTATTCTGTGTGCCTCCTCATCTCCATATAAGTACTGTAACTTACATCTCTCCTGTATTTATATCTTGGTCTCCTGGTACAGCTGCCCCCGCCCCCCACTTTCCCATGTCTCTCCAGAAATAAATTGATGATCCCGTGATGTCTCGGAAAGTGTCCTATCAACTGATCCCTTCTTCTAGTTGTGCTGCAAATTTGTTTTATCCCCAGTTCTATTCAGTACCTCCCTAAAAGTTACGTGTCCTTCCCCGTTAAATCTGTAGCATTATTTTGTAGCACCACATTTCAAAAACTTCCATTCTGTTCTTGTTGAAACTGTTTATCATCAATGTTTCATTTCCATACATGCCTACACTTCATACAAATACTTTTAGAAAACACTTCCTAACACTTAAATCTGTATTCAATGTTTCTTCATAAGTGCTTTTCTTGCCATTGTCAATCTAACTGATTTGGCTATCATCAGTTATTCTGCTGCCCAAATAACAAAAGTCATCTAGTACTTTCAGAGTCTTGTTTCCTAATCTAATTCCATAACATGATTTAATTTGACTACATTCCATTATCATTGTTTTGCTTTTTGTCTCACTCCCTTCTCAACCACTGCTTCTCTTTCAGCCCTCTTGACCCCTTAGAACTACTGTCTCGTTACTGTACAAATTGTATATCGCCAGTCTTTCTCAGTGTTTTGCCCTTGCTACTTGCAGAATTTCAGAGAATAGTCCAATCAACACTGTAAAAAGCTTCTATAAGTCTACAAATCCTGTAAATGTAGGTTTGCCTTTCCTTAATCTATCTTCTAACATAAGTTGTTAGGTTAGTACTGCCTCAGGTATTCCTACATTTCCCCGGAATCCAAACTGACCTTTTCCAAGGTCAGTTCCTGCCAGATTTTCCATTCTTCTTCTGTAAAGAATTCATCCTAGTATCTTGTGACTGGCTTATTCAACTGACATTTTAGTTATATTCACACCTGTCAGCAGCTGCTTTTTTTGTAATTGGAGTTTTATATTCTTGTTGAAGTTTGAGGGTTTCACCTGTCACACACTTGCATGCCAGATGGAAAAGTTTAGCCATGGCTGGCTCTCCCAAGGCTATCAGTAGTTCCAACGGAATGTCATCTCTTGCCGGAGCCTTGTTTTGGCTTAAGTTGTTAAAGTTCATATCCTTTGTACAGACACTCTGTATATTCCTTCCACATTTTAGTTTTCCCTTCTTTGCTTAGGACTGCTTTTCAATCTGAGTTCTTGATATACATCTGCATCTGTTTTCTGGAGGGGCCCCTTTTATTTTCCTGTAGGTAGTATCTATCTTTTCCAAAGTGAGATATGCTTCAAAATCCTTTCATTTGTCCTCTGGCCTTGTAACATTAACCAAGATGACCTTGCTGTGCTGGTACTGCGAACAGCTGGAAGCAAGAGGGAACTACCGCCATAATTTTTCCCAAGGGCATGCAGCTTTACTATATGGTTAAATGATGATGCTGTCCACTTGCGTAAAATATTCCGGAGGTAAAATAGTCCCCTATTCGGATCTCTGGGCGGGGACCACTCAGGAGGACGTCGTTATCAGGAGAAAGAAAACTGGCGTTCTACGTGTCAGAGCGTCAAATGTCAGATCCCTTAATTGGACAGGTAGGTTAGAAAATTTAAAAAGGAAATAGATAGGCTAAAGTTAGATATAGTGGGAATTAGTGAAGTTCGGTGGCAGGAGGAACAAAACTTCTTGTCCGGTGACTATAGGGTTATAAATACAAAATCAAATAGGGGTAATGCGAGAGTAGGTTTCATAATGAATAAAAAAATACGAGCGCGTGTATGCTGCTATGAACAGCATAGTGAACACATTATTGTAGTCAAGATAGACACGAAGCCCACACCTACCACAGTAGTAAAAGTATATATGCCAACTAGCTCTGCAGATAACGAAGAGATTGAAGAAATGTATGAGGAGATAAAAGAAATTATTCAGATAGTGAAGGGAGACGAAAATCTAATAATCATCGGTGACTGGAATTCGATAGTAGGAAAAGGAAGAGAAGGAAAAGTGGTAGGTGAATATGGAATGGGGCAAGGAAAGAAAGAAGCTGCCTGGTAGAATTTCGCACAGAGCACAACTTAATCATAGCTAACACTTGGTTCAAGAATCATAAAAGAAGGTTGTATACATGGAAGAGACCTGGAGACACTGGAAGGTGTCAAATTATATAATGGTAAGACAGAGAATTAGGACCCAGGTTTTAAATTGTAAGACATTTCCAGGGGGCAGATGTGGACTTTGACGACAATCTGTTGGTTATGAACTGTAGATTAAAACCGAAGAAACTGCAAAAAGGTGGAAATTTAAGTAGATGGGACCTGGTTAAACTGAAAAAACCTAAAGTCGTAGAGTGTTTCAGAGACAGCATTAGGGAACGATTGTAAAGAGGGGGGGGGGGGGGGGGGGAGAAGCAATAAGAACAATGGGTAGCTATGAGAGATGAAATAGTGAAGGCAGCAGAGGATCAAGTCAGTAAAGAGACAAGGGCTTGTGGTAATCCTTGGGTAACAGAAGAAATATTGAATTCAACTGACCAAAACAGAAAATATAAAAAAATGCAGTAAATGAAGCAGGCAAAAAGCAATACAAATGTCTCAGAAATTAGACCGACAGAAAGTTCAAAATGGTTAAGCAGGGATGGCTAGAGGACAGATGTAAGGATGTAGAGGCATATATCACTAGGGGTAAGATAGATACTGCCTACAGGAATATGAAAGAGACCTTTGGAGGAAAGAAAAACAGTCAAGAGCTCAGATGGAAACTCAGTTCTAAGCAAAGAAGGGAAAGCAGAAAGGTGGAAGGAGTGTATAGAGGGTCATAAAATGGCGATGTGTTTGAGGACAATATCATGGAAATGGAAGAGCATGTAGAGGAAGATGAAATGGGAGATACGATACTGCGTGAAGAGTTTGGCAGAGCACTGAAAGACCTAAGTTGAAACAAGGCCCCAGGTGGAGACAACATTCCAAGAGAACTACTGATAGACTAGCGAGAACCAACCATAACGAAATTCTGCCATCCGGTGAGCAAGATGTATGAGACAGGCAAAATACCATCAGTCTTCAAGAAGAATATGTTGTTGTTGTTGTTGTTGTTGTCATCAGTCCTGAGACTGGTTTGATGCAGCTCTCCATGCTACTCTATCCTGTGCAAGCTTCTTCATCTCCCAGTACCTACTGCAACCTACATCCTTCTGAATCTGCTTAGTGTACTCATCTCTCGGTCTCCCTCTACGATTTTTACCCTCCACGCTGCCCTCCAATGCTAAATTTGTGATCCCTTGATGCCTCAAAACATGTCCTACCAACCGATCCCTTCTTCTAGTCAAGTTGTGCCACAAACTTCTCTTCTCCCCAATCCTATTCAATACCTCCTCATTAGTTACGTGATCTATCCACCTTATCTTCAGTATTCTTCTGTAGCACCACATTTCGAAAGCTTCTATTCTCTTCTTGTCCAAACTAGTTATCGTCCATGTTTCACTTCCATACATGGCTACACTCCAAACAAATACTTTCAGAAACGACTTCCTGATACATAAATCTATATTCGATGTTAACAAATTTCTCTTCTTGAGAAACGCTTTCCTTGCCATTGCCAGTCTACATTTTATATCCTCTCTACTTCGACCATCATCAGTTATTTTACTTCCTAAATAGCAAAACTCCTTTACTACTTTAAGTGTCTCATTTCCTAATCTAATTCCCTCAGCATCACCCGATTTAATTTGACTACATTCCATTATCCTCGTTTTGCTTTTGTTAATGTTCATCTTATATCCTCCTTTCAAGACACTGTCCATTCCGTTCAACTGCTCTTCCAAGTCCTTTGCCGTCTCTGACAGAATTACAATGTCATCGGCGAACCTCAAAGTTTTTACTTCGTTTCCATGGACTTTAATACCTACTCCAAATTTTTCTTTTGTTTCCTTTACTGCTTGCTCAATATACAGATTGAATAACATCGGGGAGAGGCTACAACCCTGTCTCACTCCTTTCCCCACCACTGCTTCCCTTTCATGCCCCTCGACTTTTATGACTGCCACCTGGTTTCTGTACAAATTGTAAATAGCCTTTCGCTCCCTGTATTTTACCCCTGCCACCTTTAGAATTTGAAAAAGAGTATTCCAGTCAACATTGTCAAAAGCTTTCTCTAAGTCTACAAATGCTAGAAACGTAGGTTTGCCTTTTCTTAATCTTTCTTCTAAGATAAGTCGTAAGGTCAGTATTGCCTCACGTGTTCCAACATTTCGACGGAATCCAAACTGATCCTCCCCGAGGTCTGCATCTACCAGTTTTTCCATTCGTCTGTAAAGAATTCGCGTTAGTATTTTGCAGCCGTGGCTTATTAAACTGACAGTTCGGTAATTTTCACAACTGTCAGCACCTGCTTTCTTTGAGATTGGAATTATTATATTCTTCTTGAAGTCTGAGGGTATTTCGCCTGTCTCATACATCTTGCTCACCAGCTGGTAGAGTTTTGTCATGACTGGCTCTCCCAAGGCCGTCAGTAGTTCTAATGGAATGTTGTCTACTCCGGGGGCCTTGTTTCGACTCAGGTCTTTCAGTGCTCTGTCAAACTCTTCACGCAGTATCGTATCTCCCATTTCGTCTTCATCTACATCCTCTTCTATTTCCATAATATTGTCCTCAAGTACATCGCCCTTGTATAAACCTTCTATATACTCCTTCCACCTTTCTGCCTTCCCTTCTTTGCTTAGAACTGGGCTGCCATCTGAGCTCTTGATATTCATACACATGGTTCTCTTCTCTCCAAAGGTCTCTTTAATTTTCCTGTAGGCAGTATCTATCTTACCCCTAGTGAGATAAGCTTCTACATCCTTACATTTGTCCTCTAGCCATCCCTGTTTAGCCACTTTGCACTTCCTGTCGATCGCATTTTTGAGACGTTTGTATTCCTTTTTCCCTGCTTCATTTACTGCATTTTTATATTTTCTCCTTTCATCAATTAAATTCAATATTTCTTCTGTTACCCAAGGATTTCTAGCAGCCCTCGTCTTTGTACCTACTTTATCCTCTGCTGCCTTCACTACTACATCCCTCAGAGCTACCCATTCTTCTTCTACTGTACTTCTTTCCCCTATTCCAGTCAATTGTTCCCTTATGCTCTCTCTGAAACTCTGTACAACCTCTGGTTCTTTCAGTTTACCCAGGTCCCATCTCCTTAATTTCCCACATTTTTGCAGTTTCTTCAGTTTTAATCTACAGGTCATAACCAATAGATTGTGGTCAGAGTCCACATCTGCCCCTGGAAATGTCTTACAACTTAAAATCTGGTTCCTAAATCTCTGTCTTGCCATTATATAATCTATCTGATACCTTTTAGTATCTCCAGGGTTCTTCCACGTATACAACCTTCTTTCATGATTCTTAAACCAAGTGTTAGCTATGATTAAGTTGTGCTCCGTGCAAAATTCTACTAGGCGGCTTCCTCTTTCATTTCTTAGCCCCAATCCATATTCACCTACTATGTTTCCTTCTCTCCCTTTTCCTACACTCGAATTCCAGTCACCCATTACTATTAAATTTTCGTCTCCCTTCACTATCTGAATAATTTCTTTTATTTCATCGTACATTTCTTCAATTTCTTCATCATCTGCAAAGCTAGTTGGCATATAAACTTGTACTACTGTAGTAGGTGTGGGCTTCGTATCTATCTTGGCCACAATAATGCGTTCACTATGCTGTTTGTAGTAGCTTACCCGCATTCCTATTTTCCTATTCATTATTAAACCTACTCCTGCATTACCCCTATTTGATTTTGTGTTTATAACCCTGTAGTCACCTGACCAGAAGTCTTGTTCCTCCTGCCACCGAACTTCACTAATTCCCACTATATCTAACTTTAACCTATCCATTTCCCTTTTTAAATTTTCTAACCTACCTGCCCGATTAAGGGATCTGACATTCCACGCTCCGATCCGTAGAACGCCAGTTTTCTTTCTCCTGATAACGACATCCTCCTGAGTAGTCCCCGCCCGGAGATCCGAATGGGGGACTATTTTACCTCCGGAATATTTTACCCAAGAGGATGCCATCATCATTTAATCATACAGTAAAGCTGCATGTCCTCGGGAAAAATTACGGCTGTAGTTTCCCCTTGCTTTCAGCCGTTCGCAGTACCAGCACAGCAAGGCCGTTTTGGTTAATGTTGCAAGGCCAGATCAGTCAATCATCCAGACTGTTGCCCCTGCAACTACTGAAAAGGCTGCTGCCCCTCTTCAGGAACCACACGTTTGTCTGGCCTCTCAACAGATACCCCTCCGTTGTGGTTGCACCTACGGTACGGCCATCTGTATCGCTGAGGCACGCAAGCCTCCCCACCAACGGCAAGGTCCATGGTTCATGGGGGGAAGAAGAATATAATAATTCCAATCCCAAAGAAAGATGTGAAAATTACCAAACTATCCGGTTAATAAATACTCTCTCAAACTCGGAAGGTGGCAGGGGTCAAATACAGGGAGCAAAAGGCTATTTACAATTTGTACAGAAACCACATGACAGTTAAGAGTTGAGGGGCAAGGAAGGGAAACGATGGGTGGGAAGGGAGTGAGACAAAGTTGTAGCGTATCTCTGATGTTCTTCAATCTGTATATTGAGCAAGCAGTAAAGGAAACAAAAGAAAAATTTGGAGTAGGAATTAAAATCCATGGAGAAAAAATAAAAACTTTGAGGTTCGCCGATAACATTGTAATTCTGTCAGAGACAGCAAAGGACTTGGAAGAGCAGTTGAATGGAATGGACAGTGTCTTGAAAGGAGGATATAAGATGAACATCAACAAAAGCAAAACAAGGATAATGGAGTGTAGTTGCGTTAAATCAGGTTATGGTAAGGGCATTAGATGACAAAATGAGTTGCTTACAATAGTAGAAGAGTTTTGCTATTTGAGGAACAAAATAACTAATGATGGTTGAAGTAGGGAGGATATAAAATGTAGACTGGCAATGGCAAGGAAAGCGTTTCTGAAGAAAAGGAGTTTGTTAACATTGAGTATAGATTTGTCAGGAAGTTGTTTCTGAAAGTATTTGTATGGAGTGTAGCCATGTATGGAAGTGAAACATGGACAATAAATAGTTTGGACAAGAAGAAAATGAAGTTTTCTAATTGTGGTGCTACAGATGAATGCTGAAGATTAGATGGGTAGATCACATAACTAATGAGGAGGTATTGAGTAGAATTGGGGAGAAGAGAAATTTGTGTCACAACTTGACTAGAAGAAGGGATCGGTTGATAGGACATGTTCTGAGGCATCAGGGGATCACTAATTTAGTATTGGAGTGCAGTGTTGAGGGTAAAAATCGTAGAGGAAGACAAAGAGATGAATACACTAAGCAGATTCAGAAGGATGCGGGTTGCAGTAGGTACTAGGAGATGAGGAAGCTTGCACAGTATAGAGTAGCATGTAGAGCTGCATCAAACCATTCTCTGGACAGAAGAGCACAACATCGTTTTCACTTCGTGTCGCTCTCACTTTTTGGAAGTCTTTATTTCCTTTTTCAGTTTCAGTGCTGCGTTTTTATTCAGAAAAATTGAATGGTTTATTCAAGAAAGATTTGGCCTATTTCACTGGAGTAGAGGTGTCTTAGGTAATTGAGTCCTACATTGAACTGAACTGAACCCTGATTACCTGCGAAGATGTGTCTGGAGATGCCCGGGACAGCAGTGGATATGAACCTGACTGCCAGCCGCCATCTGGCCCAACAACCTGGAGTGGTTGTCTTGGGTGCCATTTCATTTCATAGCAGGATTATGGCACCCTTACAGCACAGTGGTATGTCAACAATATTCTATACCCTGTTTTGTTACCCTTCATGACAAGCTATCCTGGGCTTAAATTAGGAAGGTAATGCTAGCTCACACACAGAAAGTTTCTACTGCTTTGGCCAACAAGATTGCTGGATCACTTCCCAGTGGAAAATGTTTGGAACATTACTGGTTGGGCCCCTCCATCCAGCTCAGGATTTTGATGATCTAATGCACCAATTGGGCAGAATTTGGCACAATATCCCTCAGGACAATATCCAACACCTTTCATTAACCAATGCCAATTGCCTGTGGTGGACCAACACTTTATTGACTTGCTCAGGTTGTGAAGATCTTTCTCTTGATTAAATTATCCAGTTATTCTGAAATTTTAATCGTTTGTCTGGACATTTATGTCACAGATTCCGATTTCTGTCCCATCAGATAATTTAATTGCTAATTGCTTTATTATGGGCTTCCCTCCCCCCCTCCCCCTCCATCCTTCCTAAGTGTGAGTATAATAAGAAGGGCAAAAGAGCAAGCTTGCACAATTACAAACCAGTATCCCTAATGCCAGTTTGCTGCAGAATTCTGGAACATATTCTAAATTCAGTATAATAAATTTCCATTGTACAGAAATACTTCTGTATGCAAAGCAGCACGGATTAAGCAAGCATCAATTATATGAAACTCCACTTACTCTTTTCTTGCACAATATCCTGTGAACTGAGAATGGAGAGCAACACGCAGATTCGGTTTCCATAGTTTTCGGAAAGCATTTGACACTTTGCCACACTGCAGACTGTTAACAGATGTCGGAGAATACAGAATAGGTTCTTAGACATGTGGATGGCTCGAAGACCTCTTAGGTAATAGAACCCAGCATCCCGTACAACGGATGTTCATTGGAGGCACAGGTATCATCAGGAGTGTTCCTGGGAAGTGTGAAAGGACCCATATTATCCCTATATATGTAAAAAAAATGTGACAGATTGTGTGAGCAGCAGTCTGTGGGCATTTGCTGATGCTTCTGTGGGGTACAAGAAATTGTTGTGGTTGTGTGACTGCAGGATAATACCAAGATGAACTGTATATGTTATAGAGCAAGGTAGAACCATTTCACTTGTTGCTGAATCATTCCTGAAGTAACTTTTTTTTTCTTTATTCGATCTCATTTTGTGTATGATTCCTGTATGTGATTTATACATAAGTAGCTACATGCTTGTTCAAGCAGAGATTCATAAAGTATTGCTACGCACTGAGTAAATTCCCAAATACTGGTGACAGCACCCTTGTTATTTTACCTAGAAATAATTTTTATACAGAAATATCTATAATTTAATATTTGTAAGGAAATCATAGCAGAGAAATTTTAGTGAGCAAATAGATGTTCGTTCTGATGTGATGTATGGCATCCAAAAGCATACCTTTTCATCTTCTCCAAACACATTTTACTTTTCCCAAAACTTTCCTATTTCAGAAATTATTATAAAGCAAATGTGTCCTGTTCCAGACTATTTGATGTTTAAGTATGGTTATTTCTCAATCTGAGTACTATAGTTTTCTACCCCTGGCTTTTTTATTTTTTATTTTATTCCAAAATTTTAAATTTCAGTAGTTTACCTATTATTAGATTTAGAAAACCTCATTTTTTTTTTAGAAACATTTGGTGGCCACTGAGTCCCTGTGTAAATAAAAATAATGTTGTTGTTGTTGTTGTTGTTGTTGTTGTGGTGGTGGTCTTCAGTCCTGAGACTGGTTTGGTGCGACTCTGCTAATCTATCCTGTGCAAGAGCCTTCATCTCCCAGTATCTACTGCAACCTACATCCTTCTGAATCTGCTTAGTGTATTCATCTCTTGGTCTCCCTCTATGATTTTTACCCTCCACGCTGCCCTCCAGTGCTAAATTTGTGATCCCTTGATGCCTCAGGACATGTTCTACCAGCCGATACCTTCTTCTAGTCAAGTTGTGCCTCAAACTCCTCTTCTCCCCAATCCTATTCAATACCTCCTCATTAGTTATGTGATCCACCCACCTAATCTTCAACATTCTTCTGTAGCACCACATTTCGAAAGCTTCTATTCTCTTCTTGTCCAAACTATTTATCGTCCATGTTTCACTTCCATACATGGCTACACTCCATATAAATACTTTCAGAAATGACTTCCTGACACTTAAATCTATACGCGATGTTAACAAATTTCTTTTCTTCAGAAACGCTTTCCTTGCCATTGCCAGTCTACATTTTATATCCTCTCTACTTCAACCGTCATCAGTTATTTTGCTCCCCAAATAGCAAAACTCCTTTACTACTTTAAGTGCCTCATTTCCTAATCTAATTCCCTCAGCATCACCCGACTTAATTCGACTACATTCCATTATCCTTGTTTTGCTTTTGTTGATGTTCATCCTCCTTTCAAGACACTGTCCATTCCATGCAACTGCTCTTCTAAGTCCTTTGCTGTCTGTGACAGAATTACAATGTCATCGGCGAACCTCAAAGTTTTTATTTCTTCTCCATGGATTTTAATACCTACTCCGAATTTTCCTTTTGTTTCCTTTATTGCTTGCTCAATATACAGATTGAATAACATCGGGGAGAGGCTACAACCCTGTCTTACTCCGTTCCCAACCACTGCTTCCCTTTCATGTCCCTCGACTCTAATAACTGCGATCTGGTTTCTGTACAAATTGTAAATAGCCTTTCGCTGCCTGTATTTTACCCCTGCCACCTTCAGAATTGGAAAGAGAGTATTACAGTCAACATTGTCAAATGCTTTCTGTAAGTCTACAAATGCTAGGAATGTAGGTTTGCCTTTCCTTAATCTTTCTTCTAAGATAAGTTGTAAGGTCAGTGTTGCCTCACGTGTTCCAACATTTCTACGGAATCCAAACTGATCTTCCCCGAGGTCGGCTTTTATCAGTTTTTCAATTTCTCTGTAAATAATTAGTGTTAGTATTTTGCAGCTGTGGCTTATTAAACTGACAGTTCGGTAATTTTCACATCTGTCAACACCTGCTTTCTTTGTGATTGCAATTATTATATTCTTCTTGAAGTCTGAGGGTATTTTGCCTATCTCGTACATCTTGCTCATCAGATGGAAGAGTTTTGTCAGGACTGGCTCTCCCAAGGCCGTCAGTAGTTCTAATGGGATGTTGTCTACTCCCGGGGCCTTGTTTTGACTCAGGTCTTTCAGTGCTATGTCAAACTCTTCACGCAGTATCGTATCCCCCATTTCATCTACATCCTCTTCCATTTCCATAATATTGTTCTCAAGCACATTGCCCTTGTATAGGTTTCTGATAAATTATTATTATTATTATTATTATTATTATTAGTGGGGTTAGCATTTAAAATGTGTGCTTCATTGTGTGAATGAGTCTGTGGTAGTCATTCACAGTGTCAACATCATGTGTTCGGTTTCCGTTAAAGTATATAGAGTTTTTCTTTAGCCATCAAAATAGCAACAAGTATCTGTTGTTAGCAGTCAGTCTAGGGTTAATTATCAAAAAGTGTGCACTGTGTTCTGAGTCGGTAATTTGCATTCTTTTGATAAGTTATGGTGAAACAGCATTTTATTATCAATTGCTTCCAACAATAATTCTTAAAAAAATAAAAAATAAAGGAAAATGAAAGGAAAAAAATGGATGGGATTGAAAATGAGTAAATACAGAATACCCCTCCTCTTCGCCACAAATAAATTGCGCAGTCATAAACTGAAACCTCTTTGAATAGGTAAAACTAACAGCCCAACAGTTCACTTACAAGCATTCACAGAACTCTTGGACGACGTGACATGTTCACCAGTTAATTTCAAGAAGTTTGTTCTATCAGTGGGAAAGCACCCATTGTTACTCAAGCTGAGAGAAGCAGCTCTTCTAATTGTTGGATCACTGTCCAGCTCATCCATCTCCTGATTTATTGAAATTAGAAAATGGAAAAAAAAATAAACGCAACAGCATTAATTCAGCGGCTGGTACAGTGCATGATACAGGCATTTCAGACTCATTATTGCCATTAATTGCTCACACCAACAGTAAATTCAGATGAGAAAACAGCGTTACTCTTGAAAACTGACCTGGTGTGGCAAAGCATTGAGCTAACCACTATTAGGAATTGCTGGAACAAGAAGATGCAAGAGATGAATGCTGTAGTGACATAGATTTCAACAGTAGTGAAATCCAGTCCACATATGATATTATGTAGTGCAGTATTGATCTTGAAGATTAGAACCATTGGGTAGTCGTCAACGATGAAGAACCGACTTTGCTGATGCTGTTTGAAATGAGTAGTGAAGCAGTAGAGGATGAGTATGATGATGAAGCTGAAGAAGAAAGTACAGATGACTTTCCCAGTATACATGAAATGTTGAATAGTATAAATAAAGTTATTATGTGAATGGAGCGACAGAGTAAATCAACCAGTTGAGTTGTTGCACCTTACAAGCATAAAACAACACACTCTAAAGAAACTGCGTGAAATGACCTTTCAAAGAAAGTTAACTGACTAGTTTAAAGCATTGGAATAATGACCTATTGTAATTTACAGGCAGTGTTGTAAATGTCATACTGTATTTGATGGTGTACTTTAATTACTGTATTGAAACTAATCTTATCGTTTGGACCGTTTTTGAGTGAAGTTTGTCTAATTGCTGTACCTTATTTGGTTAGTTTCTGAAATGTTTTACTTCTAATGTTCTTTAAATTTAATACAATAGAGTACAGTGTGTATAATATTGCATTATTTGTTCTTCTTAGCTTTCTATGCGTAGTTTGTCACTACACAGATCGTTGTCAATGTACTGTTGGTTCATTATAATGCATGAGTAAAGCTTGTCTCACAACAACTGCACTACATCGAGCTTCTACTGTATGTTGTGAGAATAAGTCTGCATAAACTTCAAATAATGAGTTAATCACTGGCATCAGTTTTAAGTGAGAGACCAGCAAACCACAATATAGTGTCCATACATGGAAGAAGACTGTGTGCACAATCAAACTCGACACTTTATTTTAATTGCACATAGTGTGGCATAAATCTAACACAGTAAAAGAAAAAAAAATTTCAATTAAGTGCAATCAATGTTAAACATACAGTCATGATTAACAAACAAGCAAAAGTAAAAAAATAAGAAGCAAAGAAATATTCACTGCATAAAATGTATGCGTCTCAGCAAAGAGCAGCTAACTGCCAGCATTCCTTGCAGCCAGTGCACGATCTTAGCTGACATTTTGATATCAGCCAATTGCTGTCAGATGCGAGCTGATCACAAACTCAAAATCTGTACACAGTCCCCCTGGAGAGAGCACAGCGTTGTCCTCTGCGTTGCCCTATGCGTTGTCCATACACTTCTCTTGGAAACACACACTGCAGCAGTGTGTGTCTCATGAGCAGACATCGTCGTCAAGGGTACTGGGGCAGGTTGCTCTGCAACAGCCAAGGGGTGTGGCTTGGTAGGATGGTGATGGATACCGGCAGGTTCTTATATGACAAACGCAGGCTTGGCTCTGTCAATAGATATTGTATTTAGTTTTCCATTGACCATGATCTCTGATAACTTGGTGTGGGCCTGTATACGGAGGTGTTAATCCTGCTTTAATTCCATCCCTGCACAATTCCTTATGTTCAAAAGTTTTGTGTTCACCATGTTGGGGTACAGTGCTCAAAGTAACAAACTCACCAGGTAGGAATAGTGTTTCACTGGACACTACTTTAGCTCCCCCCAGGGAGCTCGACACTCTTTGACTGGTTCATGCTTGTCTACCACTAGGCCCCAGCCTTTGCAGCATCTTTTGACGTCCATGCTGCATGTCTGTCCTCTTGCTGTTCCCTAGGAAGACGTCTGTGCTGTTTTTGGAAATGTATTCTGCATTTTCATTTCCTTTTTCTTCTTCTTCCTTTGTTTACCTTCTCCTATTGTTCCTCTGCTTTATCGTTTGAGGTTCCTTTTTTTCTTCCTGTGCGCTCCTGAAGGCCAGCCCATGTGTCTGACCCTCCTGCATGTCCGGGAGTTATAATTGGCCCGAGGTATTTCTGGCTCTCAGAAGCGGCGACAAAAAGGAGTCTCACACGTTTCAGCCTTTATGTTATGGTCCCCTGTCGAGTTTGACCCCATCAGTTCCTCGCATTCCTGTCATCTCTCAGAACCAGAAGACTACACCTGCCCCCTTGATGGTGTGGGGCACTTTTCTCCCTGTTGCTCCCACACCACCTACTTCAGGAGGGTATATCAGTCCAAACTTCTGAGCCTGAGAAGCGTAAGTCTTCTTCAGCTCCTCTTGCTAGGAAGGTGTCCCTTGGGTCATTCTATTCAAAGGTTTCTGCTAGTGGGAAAGAGGGCACCCACCAGTGGCCGAAGAGCCCAAAAACAGCGGGTTGTAGGGCTTCACGCTCATCCTCAGTCTCAGAGACTGAATCAGTGAAGTCCTCTCAGCCAGGGAAACCCAAGGAGCAGTGAGAGAAATCCAAAAAGGAGGTCCCCAAGACCAAGGGAATTGCAGTGGCACCCATACCACCGCTACCTGCAAGCTCTGCATCTGCGGATGAGGTGGAGATTCCGGCATCCGCTGAGGATGTAGATCACGCCAGACCCTCAGACACAATGGATATAGACTGCTCAGGCAATAAGTTGGTGGTAGCAGCTGACCCTTAGGTATAAACTACCTCACTGAATATTCCATGCCTTCCCAGTCTCATGATGACATCATCCTCCAGTGGAATTGAGGTGGTTTTTTCCACCACCTGGCTGAGGTACGGCAACTGTTAAGCTTTACACCTGCTTTCTGCATTGCCCTCCAGGAAACCTGGTGCCCGGCAATGCGGACCCCTGCACTCCGCGGGTATAAGGGATACTACAGAAACTGTAGTGACTGTAACCGAGTGTCAAGTGGAGTTTGCGTTTGTCTTAAACTCGGTCTGTAGTGAATCTGTGCCCTTTCAAATCCCCCTTGACGCAGGAAATAACTGTCTGCAATGTATATCTTCATCCAGATGGTGCAGTATCCCTGAACGTATTGACTGTGCTGATTGACCAACTCCCTAAACTTTCTACTTTTGGGAGATTTTAACATCCACAACCTCTTGTGGGGTGGCACCATGCTTACTGGCCAAGGCAGACATGTCAGAACTTTACTGTCTCAGTTCAACCTCTGTCTCTTAAATACTGGGGCCACCACACATTTGCTCATGGTAGTTACTCGGCCATTGATTTATCAGTTAGCAGCCCAGGATGTCTCACATCTATCCACTGAAGAGCACATTACGACCTGTGTGATCACTGCCCCAGTGTCAGACCCATGGACACTCTCCCAGATGGGCTTTAAACAAGGCAGAATGGGAAACTTTCACCTCTGCTGTCATCGTTGAATCTCCACCACATGTAACATCGATGTGATGGTTGAGCAGGTGGCTACAACAATAATTTCTATGGCAGAAAACGTGATCCCACGCTCTTTAGGGTGTCCCCGGCGAAAGGCAGTTCCTTGGTGGTCGCTAGAAGTCACTGAAGCAATTAAGGAGCATTGGTAAGCTCTACAGTGGCATAAGTGGCACCCTTCCCTGGAGCACATCATAGCCTTTAAACAGCTCTGTGCCTGTTTTCGCCAATTTATCAAACGACGGAAGCAGGAGTGTTGGGAGAGAGATGTCTCGACCATTGGGTGCCATACATCACCTTCCCAAGTCTGGACAAAGATCAAACATGTTTTCGGTTACCAGACCCCAACAGATGTTCCCAGTGTTAACATAAGTGGCATGTTATCTACCGACGCAAGCGCAATTGCCGAGCACTGCTGAGCAGTATGTCAGATTCTCTGCATTGGAGAATTACCCCCCAGCCTTTCGCACTCTCAAATGGCAGCTGGAAGGGAAAGTCCTCTTGTTCACTACACGCTGCAATGAATCCTATAACGCCACATTTACTGAGTGGGAGCTCCTCAGTGCCCTTGCACATTTCCCCGCCACAGCTCCTGTGCCAGATGGGATCCACAGCCAGATGAGTAAATATCTTTCATCTGACTACAAGATGCACCTCATCATCATCTTCAACCGGATCTGGTGCGATGGCATCTTTCCATCGCAATGATGGTGCTCAAACCCAGTAAAAATCCACTTGATGTGGATAGCTATCGGCCCATCAGCCTCACCAATGTTCTTTGTAAGCTGCTGGAACGTATGGTGTGTTGGCAGTTGGGTTGAGTCCTGTAGTCACGTGGCCTACTGGCTCCACATCAGGGCAGCTTCCTCCAGGCTCGCTCTACCACTGATAATCTTGTGTCCTGAGAGTCTGCCATCTGAAAAGCCTTTTCCAGATGGCTACACCTGGTTGCCATTATTTTTTATTTACAAAAAGCGTATGACACGACCTGGCGACATCATATCCTTGCCACATTATACGAGTGGGGTCTCAGAGGCCCGCTCCCGATCATTATCCAAAATTTCCTGTCGCTTCGTACTTTCTGTGTCCAAGGTGGTGCCTCCCATAGTTCCTCCCATATCCAGGAGAATGGGGTCCTGCAGGGCTCTGTATTGAGTGTGTGTCTATTTTTAGTGGCCATTAATGGTATAGCAGCAGCTCTAGGGCCGTCCGACTCACCTTCTCTGTATGCAGGCAACTTCTGCATTTCATACTGCTCCACCAGTACTGGTGTTGCTCAGCGGCACCTACAGGGAGCCATCCACAAAGTGCAGTCATGGGCTCTAGCCCACAGTTTCCAGTTTTGAACACAAAGTTGTGTTTTATGCACTTCTGTGGGTGTTGTACCATTCATCTGGAACCAGAACTTTCCCTAAATGACAATCCACTCACTGTAGTGATTCTTAGGACTGTTTTTTGATGCCCATTTGACTTTGCTTCCTCACCTTTGTCAGCTTATGTGGAAGTGCTGGCAGCACCTCAATGCCCTCCGCTGCTTGAGGAACACCAACTGGGGTGCAGTTCGCTCTACGCTGCTGCAGCTCTACAAAGCCCTTGTTCAATGCCACCTTGACTATGTGAGTTTGGTTTATGGTTTGCCAGCACCCTCAGTGTTGCTTTTACTCGACCCAGTGCACCACTGTGATGTTCGCCTAACAGGAGCTTTTAGGACGAGTCCGGTGACCAGTGTCCTTATGGAGGCCATAGTCCCTCCATTGCAGGTTAGGCATGCACAGCTGCTGGCCAGTTACATTGCACATGTTTGTAGTTCTGCTGCTCAACCGAATCACCGTCTCCTTTCCCCACTCATGGAGATACGTCTCCCGCTTCAGTGGCCCCTGGTTAGGGCTTCCAATTGCAATTCGTGTCCGATCCCTGCTTTCCGAACTGGAGTCCTTGCCTTTACCACCTACACTCGAGGTCCATTCACGTACTTCTCAATGGTGTACACCAAGGCCGCAGCTTTGCTTGGACCTTTCACATGGCCCTGTTGGACACAGTTAACTTTGCGGCTCTTTGCTGCCACTTCCTCTTGATGCTCGACATGTACCAAGGCCATGAAGTGGTTTACACTGATGGCTCAATGGTTGTTGGTCACGTCGGCTTTGTGTATGTCTGTGGAGGGCATACTGAACAGCATTCCTGGCCCAATGGCTGCAGTGTTTTCAGTGCCGAATTGCTGGCTATATCTTGTTCTCTTGAGCACATCCATTTATGCCCTGGGGAGTCGTTTCTTCTATGTACTGACTCTTTGAGTAGTCCGCAAGCTATTGACCAGTGCTATCCTTGTCATCCTTTGGTAGTGACCATCCAGAAGTCCATTTATGCCCTGAAATGGTCTAGTTGTCAGTGGTGTTTGTCTGGACCCCAGGTCACATCGGAATCCCAGGAAATGATCTTGCCGACAGGCTGGCCAAACAGGCTACACCAAAATCGTTTACGGAGATCGACTTCTCTGCAATCGACCCGTGTTCGGTACTACAGTGCAAGGTTTTGTGACTTTGGGAGACAAAATGGCATAACCTCGGCACGCACAACAAACTACGTGCCATTAATGAGACTGCGGATGTGTTGCAGTCCTCCATGTGGGCCTCTCGCAGGGGCTCTGTGATTCTCTGCCAGCTCCGCATTGACCATCCTGCCTCGTGATGACCCACCTCAGTGTCAGTGCGGTGCCCGGCTGAAAGTGGCCCATATCTCGGTGAGCTGTCCTCCTTTGGCTGCCCTGTGACGGACTCTTCAGTTACTGGGCTCGATGCCATTAATTTTAGCTGACAATGCCTCATCGGCTAATTTAGTTTCACGTTCTTTACATGACAGTGGGTTTTATCATTCTATATAAGTTTTAGCACATGTCCTTTGTCCCTTTGTGTTCTCCACTCTAATGCTTTTAGGCTGGATATTTTAATGTCGGAGAGTGGATGGCCTTTCCTTCTTATTCTTGTGGTCAGCCAGCCACGGTCATCTGCTCTCTTGTTTTTACCCCTTCCACCTGTTTCTGTATTCTCTCTGTGGTTTTCTTTTCCAGTTTTGTTTATAGTAGTGTTGGTTGTCCTTCTGTCGTTCTTCTGTTTTTTCCTTTCTCCTGTTATGCTGTATGTCTCCTTTCCATTGTTCTTGCCCATGTGTAATTATTTTACCACTAACAAGGGACAAATGACCTTGCAGTTTGGTCCCTTCCCACCCCTTTTTTAAACAAACCAACCAACCACGTGTCTGATGCGTAATAGGTCACTGGGTAACGCATAATTCCCAGCCTGAAGTTGATGGGTAGGGTCTGTATGTACTCCTTGGTACAGGCCAGGCCCAGGGAGAAGTGATTGCCTGAGCTGCTACTTTCCAGAATTGCTGATTGGTCCATCTGTCAGGTGTTCATGAGGTGTGACGTGAGGTGTGAACAATCACCAAAGGCAGGTGCGTCCCTTTCTAAGGGGTCCCCAAGTTGGAAGGAATGCGCCGTCGAAGATGCTGGCAATGGTGAGGGATTTTCTCGCAATGAGCCAATCATGTTCACAGTCAGCAGTTACAAAACGTAAATGGAATGAGGCTAACGATTCAAAGACCCTCACAGCTGCACCAAGATTCCTTGTAGTTTCACATACTGAAGACTGTCATTCCTTCGCTACGGTAAATCCGTTTATTATTGAGAGAGGTGTTGATGCAATTGCTGGCCCTGCAAAATTCTGCTCTTGTTTATGCAATGGCGCATTGCTTTTGGAGCCTACTTCGGATTTTCAAGCACAACTACTGCTTGCAGCTTCACTCCTCCATAGCTATCCTGTTTGTGACGAGGCCCATCGAATGCTGAATTCTTCCCATGGTATTATTTACATTAGGCTGCTCGATGGTTTGGCGGAGAGAAATCCAAATGTACCTCTCTGATCAGGGTGTCATTGCCGTCTATTGGGTACTGCAAAAAGTAGATGCCTCAATAGTGCGTGCGCACACACATACTCTTTCTCACATTTAATAGAATGGCTCTTCCATCAAATATCAAAGCAGGCTATGAAGTTATCACAGTCAGACTGTATATTCTGAACCTGATGCACTGCTACCAGTGTTATCGTTACAACCACAGTCGAGAGTCCTGTCACCACCGAGCCAAGTGTCTAAACTGTGGTAGGGATACTCACAAGTGTGATTGTCTATCTACATCTACATTTATACTCCGCAAGCCACCCAGTGGTGTGTGGCGGAGGGCACTTTACGTGCCACTGTCATTAACTCCCTTTCTTGTTCCAGCAGATGCATATGGTTCGCAGGAAGAATGACTGCCAGAAAGCCTCCATGCGCTCTCGAATCTCTCTAATTTTACATTTGTGATCTCCTCGGGGGGTAGAAGTAGGGGGAAGCAATATATTCAATACCTCGTCCAGAAACGCACCCTCTCGAAACCTGGACAGCAAGCTACACCGCAATGCAGAGCGCCTCTCTTGCAGAGTCTGCCACTTGAGTTTGCTGAAAACATCTCTGTAACACTATCACGCTTACCAAATAACCCTGTGACAAAACGTGCCGCTCTTCTTTGGATCTTCTCTATCTCCTCTGTCAACCTGACCTGGTGCGGATCCCACACTGATGAGCAATACTCAAGTATAGGTCGAACGAGTGTTTTGTAAGCCACCTCCTTTGTTGATGGACTACATTTTCGAAGGACTCTCCCAATGAATCTCAACCTGGCACCGGCCTTACCAACAATTAACTGTATATGATCATTCCACTTAAAATCGTTTCATACACATACTCCCAGATTTTTTACAGAAGTAACTGCTACCAGTGTTTGTTCCGCTATCATACAATAAAGGATCCTTCTTTCTATGTATTCGCAATACATTACATTTGTCTATTGTCTATGTTAAGGGTCAGTTGCCACTCCCTGCTCCAAGTGCCTATCTGCTGCAGATCTTCCCACATTTCGCTGCAATTTTCTAATGCTGCAACTTCTCTGTATACTGCAGCATCATCCGCAAAAAGCCGCATGGAACTTCCGACACTATCTACTAGGTCATTATATATATTTTGAAAGGCAATGGTCCCATAACACACCCCTGTGGCACGCCAGAGGTTACTTTAACATCTGTAGCTGTCTCTCCGTTGAGAACATGCTGTGTTCTGTTTGCTGAAAACTCTTCAGTCTGGCCACACAGCTGGTCTGATATTCCGTAGGCTCTTACTTTGTTTATCAGGCGATAGTGCGGAAGTGTATCGAACGCCTTCCGGAAGTCAAGGAAAATGGCATCTTCCTGGGAGCCTGTATCTAATATTTTCTGGGTCTTATGAACAAATAAAGCAAGTTGGGTCTCACACAATTGCTGTTTCTGGAATCCATGTTGATTCCTACAGAGTAGATTCTGGGTTTCCATAAATGACATGATACGTGAGCAAAATCATGTTCTAAAATTGTACAACAGATCGATGTCAGAGATATAGGTCTATAGTTTTGCGTATCTGCTGGATGACCCTTCTTGAAAATTGGGCTACTTGAGCTCTTTTCCAATCATTTGGAATCTTCTGTTCCTCTAGAGACCTGCGATACACGGCTGTTAGAAGGGGGCAAGTTCTTTCACGTACTCTGTGTAGAATCGAATTGGTATCCCGTCATGTCCAGTGGACTTTCCTCTGTTGAGTGATTCCAGTTGCTTTTTTATTCCTTGGACACTTATTTCGATGTCAGCCATTTTTTCGTTTCTGCGAGGACTTAGAGAAGGAACTGCAGTGCGGTCTTCCTCTGTGAAACAGCTTTGGAAAAAGGTGTTCAGTATTTCAGCTTTACGTGTGTCATCCTCTGTTTCAATGCCATCATCATCCCAGAGTGTCTGTATATGCTGTTTCGATCCACTTACTGATTTAAAGTAAGACCAGAACTTCCTAGGATTTTCTGTCAAGTCGGTACATAGAATTTTACTTTTGAATTCGCTGAATGCTTCACGCATTGCCCTCCTTACACTAACTTTGACATCATTTAGCTTCTGTTTGTCTGAGAGGTTTTGGCTGTGTTTAAACTTGCAGTGAAGCTCTCTTTGCTTTCGCAGTAGTTTCCTAATTTTGTTGTTGAACCAGGGTGGGTTTTTCCTGTCCCTCACAGTTTTACTCAGCACGTACCTGTCTAAAACGCATATTACGATTGCCTTGATCTTTTTCCATAAACACTCAACATTGTCAGTGTCGGAACAGAAATTTTCATTTTGATCTCTTAGGTAGTCTGAATTCGGCCTCCTATTACTCTTGCTAAACAGATATACCTTCCTCCATACTTCCATATTGAGGGATGCTACAATGGCCTTATGATCACTGATTTCCTGTTCTCCGCTTACAGAGTCGAAAAGTTCGGGTCTGTTTGTTATCAGTAGGTCCAAGATGTTATCTCAACGAGTCGGTTCTCTGTTTAATTGCTTGAGGTAATTTTCGGATAGTGCGCTCAGTATGTCGTCACTCGATGCTCTGTCCCTACCAGCCGTCCTAAACATCTGAGTGTCCCAGTCGATATCTGATAATTGAAATCTCCACCTAAGGCTATAACATGCTGGAGAAATTTATGTGAAATGTTTTCCAGATTTTCTCTTAGTTGTTCTGCCACTAATGCTGCTGAGTTCGGAGGTCGGTAAAAGGAGCCAACTATTAACCTAGCTCGGTTGTTGAGTATAACCTCCACCCATAATAATTCACAGGATCTATCCACTTCTATTTCACTACAGGATAAACTACTACTAAAAGCGACAAATACGCCACCACCGGTTGCATGCAATCTATCCTTTCTAAACACCATCTGTGCCTTTGTAAAAATTTTGGCAGAATTTATCTCTGGCTTCAGCCAGCTTTCCGTACCTGTAACGATTTTAGCTTCAGTGCTTTCTTTCAGCGCTTGAAGTTCCGGTACTTTACCAACACAGCTTCGACAGTTTACAATTACAATTCCGATTGCTGCTTGGTCTGGAATGACTCCCCCCCTCCCGGTATGCACACGGAATGCACATTGGTTTTCTTCCCCTCCTTTGCAGCCATATCCCTAAGGGCCCCCATTATGCACCTGACGTTGGAGCTCCCAACTACCAGTAAGCCCACCCTCTGCGACCGTCCAGATCTTGCAGGCTGAGGGACAAGCTCTCGAACAGGACAAGCAGCCACGTGTGACCGAAGATCAGTATCAGCTGGGGACAGAACCTGAAACCTCTTCGTCAGACAAACTGGAGAGGCCTTCCGTTCAGCCCTCCGGAATGTCTTTCGGCCCTGCCACACCTAGAGACGACCTCCCACTCTACCACGGGTGAGGGATCAGCCTCAATGTGGCCAGTATCCCTGGCAGCCACAGCCGTAGTCCGATCAAGGGATGCGTGGGACGAGCTGACTGTCCCCGACAAACCCCCTGTCAGCCAACCAACATCTGAGTCTTCCTCTTCCAATCGAAAAGGCTCAAAGAAGTCCAACAAAGGCAAACGGTCCTCTCCTTCACCGACTCAAAGCACCTCTTCAATGGTATTGCCATGAGGTACACTCACCCGGCTGACCTCCATGTCACTGGTGCACACCACCACCCATTTTCTGCCCTGGACTCTGCAGGCTGACAGAAGGAGCCCTTGCTTCGGTATACCTCATGGAGCATGATCCTCCTGTCTTGGTGCCCCGTAGCAGCAAGTCTTCGAAGGCTGGCACTCGGCAGCTGCCGAGGTAACATCCCTTCATTTTTTCTTTGTCATGACTCTCCTCCAATGGATCATTCGCCGTCTTCCATCCAACAAAGAGGATTTGAGGCTGCTCTTAGAATTTCTGCGTCCTCATGACTGCTTTGAGGTCTGACTGTCTTCCCGGTCCGTTTTGACCTTCCCATTGAGGCCTGCATTCCATCTCTTGGGGGGAGTCATGCTGCTCAAATGGGATGACATTCATAGTCAACCCGTCTCCTTACTACCCACCTTCAAGCTGTTGCATTTCGTATTTTTCTTACTCACTAGCCCACTCCCTTTGTACTGTTTATGTCCCTCTGTCATTTGATGTCACCAGGGCAGACTGCCACCAGTTTATTGGGCAGCTACCTCACTTCTTTCTGCTTCTTGGTGACTTAAATGTACACCATCCCCTTTGCGGTTCTCCCTGAACCTGTCAGAGAGGTGCCCTCTTGGCTGACTTTCTTAATCAACTTAACCTCCTCTGTTTTAACACAGTAGCACCCATGTTTCTTTCAGACTCCATGCACACCTATTCCCATTTGGACCTATCCTTCTGCACCTGCCAGCATGCCCACTGTTTCAAGTGATCCATTCTCTCTGACACTTACTCGAGGGACCACTTCCTGTGTGCCATCTGTTTGCTAACTCCTACACCATCTTTGTGCACACCCAGATGACAGCTAACTAAGGCCGACTGGAGGCCTTCCTCCTCCCTGGCAACATTTGACAAACATTTCTCCAGTTGTGATGAACAGGTAGAATATCTTACAAACAGAACATTCCATTCCTCACACTTCCTCTTTAACACACCATGTTGTGGGCCCTTGGTGGACTGAGATGTGCCGCGATGCAATTCGTGAACAAAGACGTACTCTCCATATTTTTAACCATCATTCTACAATGACAAACTGCATTCATTATAAACTGTTGAGTGCCCAGGTGTCATGTTCCTTGAATAGCAAAAAAGTTAGCTGGATTTAATTCACAAGTTCTTTTAATAGTTCCACTCCCTCTTGTGTCATGTGGGCCAATCTTAGACAGCTGTCTGGGATGTCCCAAATTTCTGGCCTGACAGTAGCAGATGTTGTCATTGTGGACGTTATTGCTATCGCCAACACCTTGGGCTGCCATTTTTTGGACATTTCGAGCTCCTCCCACTATCACCCTGCCTTTCTCCATTGGAAACAAGTGGAAAAGGCTCGGGTGATACTCGTCTCTTCTCTTCTCAGAATTGTGGGTGCTACAATACTGCCTTTACTCTGAGGCAGCTCACTCCATCCCAATCCTCCCCTACAGAACCAGATAATATTCACATTTAGATGTTGCAGCATCTTTCTGTTGCGGGCGAGCACTTTGTTTCACATGTACAACCACATCCAGGCAGAAGACAAGTTTCCCAGACACTGGCGTGAAGCTGCTGTCATACCCATACATAAGCCCAGTAAGGACAAACACCTTCCTTCTAGCTACTGCTCTATTTGTCTCACCAGCTGTGTTTGCAAAGTGATGAACATATGATTCGTGCCTGGCTGGTATGGTGGCCAGTCTTGCCATTTACTAACCACTGCACAGTGTGGATTTTGAGTGCGCCATTCTGCAGTTTATCATCTTGTCACTTTGTCCACTCATGTCATGAATGGTTTTCTGTGGAAATCCCAGACTGTGGCCGTGTTTCTCGCTTTGGAGAAAGCCTATAACACCTGCTGGAGAACTGGTATCCTCCGTACTCTGCACATGGGGCTTCCGTGGCTGTCTGCCACATTTCCTTCAGGAATTTTTAAAAAGACTGAGTTTTCAAGATACATGTGACTTCAGCCTTCTTGGACACCTTTTTCCAGAAAAACAGTGTTCCTCAGGGTTCTGCCATGAGCGTCATCCTTTTTGCTATTGCCATTAATCCTATCATGGCCTGTTTCCCGCTGGGCACCTCCAGCTGCCTTTTTGTTGATGGTTTTGCCATCTATTGCAGTTCTCCAATGACCTGTCTCATTGAGCAGTGTCTTAAACGGTGTCTCGATCATCTTTACTCCTGGAGCATTGATAATGGCTTTTGTTTTTCCACTGACAACGTTTGTATGAATCTCTGGCAGTGGAGTTGGTTTCTTCCACCATGTTTACATCTTGGGCCTGTTGCTCTTCCATTCGTTGAAACTACGAAATTACTGGGGCTGATGCTCAATAGGAAACTATTGATTTTTCCCATGTCTTACCTGGCAGCTTGCTGTACACAGTTCCTCAAAGTCCTACGTGTCCTCAATGGTACTGCCTGGGATGCAGATCGAACCACCCTCCTCCATTTATACCGGTCCCTTGTCCATTTGAAACTAGGCTATGAGTGTTTTGTTTATGCATCTACACATCCATCCTTCTTATGCCGTCTCAATACTACCCATCATTGTGGCGGAGCAATGGCCTGATGACATCAGTGTGTACATGTGCAAATCTTGTCTGTCGGATCAGGGATGATATCTACAGGTCAGTGCACGTGCCGTGTTACTTTACTATGCTGACCTTGCGTGGCCCACTGTTAGCAATCCTTCTCCACTCCTGGTCAGATGTAATGGCTGCAGACTAATTTCACAGTAGACTTAGTTCCCGGGTGGCACAGGCAATGTAGAGTTTCAAATATTTGTGTATAGAATGCTGCTGGAATGAATGGCCTGGTTTTATTATGAAGTACATCACAATAATCTCTAGTTTCTGAGGCTGGAACTTCAACAAACCTGAGCTGCAAGTCTGACACGTCACCCAGGCAATCATGAAGCTACATGCCGACTTCTTGAGCTTTGGCCAGGTGCGTCAAATCAACCATTTTTGTAACAGTGCTGATGCTGGATAAACAGTCTACGACCACATTATCCAGACACAAAATGTGCCAGATGTTTGTTGAAAACTGTCAAATAAACTCCAGCTAATTATACTTTCGTGCAGAACACTCACCATTTTCTGCCAAAATGCAAATGTTAGGGGCTTATGGTAAGTGTTTGATGGGATTATAGATGGCCTCCATCAAAACTTTAGCTTGTTCTGACATAACAAAACTCTTATTAGCTAGAAGGCAAGTAGCAGTGCTCATTGTTTTTGTAACTATTACCTTTGGAAACTAGCAATGAACTCATGTAAATATTAAACCATTAAGGTATCGGTAAAAGATAACCTTTCAAGCTATCCAGCTTGTACATAGTTGTAAACAAACATCTTTTAAAAAATCTTAATATTTAAATACGTTAACATGTCAACACAAAAGCCATGTATTTATATAACATTTTCCCCCAATTAATGCAAAGAAGTTAAATGGTAAAGAGAGAACATTTTACCCAACATTCCACTTCATTACAATATGGCAAAGACATTACATAGTGAAAATTACATATGTGACATTAAACAGAATTAATCAGTACAAAATATTTACGGAATTAATTATGGTGTTAAAGTATCCTACAAGGTAGGTTGTTTATTAAAAAACCTAGGGTGTACAGTTTCTTACTCTACCATCAACAACCCCCCCCCCCCCCCCCCACCCCAAAAAAAAAAAAAAAAAAAAAAAAAAAATTAGTCCATTCTCTTAATGAAGGTGCTGATAAATCATCCCTGTAAGGTGTATATAAGATCACTTGTGCTGAATGTCCCTGTTATTACATTGGCCAGACAGGAACAGCCCTGTCTGTTAGGTTTAAAGAGCATCTGCCAACTAAAAGTGGTGATGGAACACGTGGATCTGCACTTGCTGAACATCTTGTCCAAATGGCCCATGCTCCCAAACCTCTAAAAGATGCAGAACTTTTGCATAATGAAGTCAAATGATGTAAGTTGGACACCATTGAAGAATTGCAAATTTTTAAACATCTTATTATTGATAGAGAAAATTAGAAAAAAAGTGGCTGCAACTAAGAAATTGAAATTATTTCGGAGGATTTCAACCTGGCAAATAAAATCGGTATTGAAAGTGAACCAGTGCATGGGATTTAACATGAAACCAGGAGAAAAGTTATATTGCAGGTGTGTTACACCGCTAAAAATGAAGAATATTCTGATAATTTACATGACAGTGACGAAGGGTATCAGCCACCTACAACCACAGCGGATGAGCAATTAAATACTTCAGTGACTGCTCTTGGTTTGTCTCCCATGAAGACACACAAGGTTGGGAAGAGAGACAGGCTCAGCTACAGTAGAAGAAAACTACAAGAAGCTCAAATGGAATTAAAACACAAAACAGCTGACACACTAATGGTGGAAGGGGAAGAACTATCTGCTCCAAAGGAACAGAAATCATGCCAGAAATGCTCTGATTTGGACAAAAATGTGCATGATTTGAAAGGAAAATGAGTCATATCCACTCGCCAGAAAAAGTAGCTATTCTTACCCTTGCACCTTCTAGCTGGTCTATTGACTATACTGCAAAGGAATTCAATGTTTCTATATATATGGTAAAGCAAGCTAGGAAAATAAAAGCAACCTAAGGAGTGCTTCCACAACTTCAGCAGGCTCAGGGTAAGCAATTGAGTTCAGAAATAAAGGTGCTGGTGTCGGAGTTTTATGAAAATAATGACTGTAGCCGAATAATACCTGGAAAAAAGACTGTGTAATAGTGAAAATGGGAAATGTACGTGTACAGATGCAAAAAATACTGTTGCTATGCAACATATTAGAACTATATGTAGAATTCAAGGAAAAGTATCCCAGTACCAAAGTAGTTATCTTTTTTCAATCTTCGGCCAAAATGGGTTGTGCCTGTAAGTGCAAGGGGCACACACAGTGTTTGTGTATGTGAAACCCATCAAAATGCTAAGTTGATGTTTGCTGCTATAACGTATTCTCGTCTGGATTATAAAGGTGCAATGAAGCTGCTAGTGTGTGACATCAGTTCCTGCCAGTGCATGATACACAGGTGTAAAAAGACTCCTGGTAAGGCAAATCTTGCAGAACACATGAATAACAAACTGTATGGTGAACTCCTTATGGATGATGATGATGATGATGATGATGATGATGATGATGATGATGAACTTGTTTCTTGTAAACAATGGACACACATGGATCGCACAAGTCTTGAAACAAAGCACAGTACAGTGGAAGATTTTGTTGAAATGTGTTGTCAAAAAAACTGACAAACTGACCACTTACAGCTTCATAGCAACAGCACAATCAGCTTATCTTCGGTTTCGTAAGGATAATTTGAAACAAAATGAAATTATAGTAATACTAGACTTTTCTGAAAATTATGCATTTATAGTTAAAGATGCCATCCAAAGATATCATTGGGACAACAGTCAAGCAACTCTCCAGCCATTTGCGATTTACTACAGAAGTGAATCAGGTGATGTGTCTGTCGTGAACCTGTGCGTTTTTAGTGACTGTTTAATTCATTATGCAATTGCAATTCATGCCCACATTTGCACTGTCATTGCATATGCGAAAAACAAGCTGCCTCACATACATTTTGCGAAATACTTCAGTGATGAGGCAGCTAGTCAGTTGACAAACTGTAAAAATCTTAAAAATTTATGCATGCCTTACCATGATTTTCAGATTCATGCAGAATGGAATTTTTTCGCAAAAATTCATGGTGAAAATGTATGTGATGGTATTGGTGCTACCATTAAGCGCATGGCATCACGAAACTGAAGATAAGCTGATTGTGCTGTTGCTATGAAGCTGTAAGTGGTCACATTCTTACACCTCTTCAATTATTAACCTGGGTACAGAAAAATATCTCTGGCATACAACCATTCTGTGTTTCGAAAGATGAGGTGAAACCAGTTGAAGAGTTGCTAATAAGCAGACTAGAACATGTTACAACTGTTGCAGGCACAAGGAGCCATCGTCACTTCTCTCCAGTGGACTATGCCAATGTGCAGATGAGCAGACTATCTGATAATAACTATAGGTTCATGCACAACATGGGTCTTCACAGTGTGTCTAACTCAGGATTCAGAAGCAAAAGCAGCAACATACAGCCAGGTTGCTATGTTATTGCTGTCTATGATGACAAATGATACTTAGGATGTGTTGCAGAGTGCTGTGAAGTAGAAGGTGATGTATTTGTGAACTTCATGGCACCAGCAGGACCAGCAAGACCGTTTCATTGGCCACGTTTGACAGACAGGTGTTGGATTCCTTTTGAACATATTCTTATGGCAGTTCCAGTTCCTAACACAGTGTCAGAAAGACAGTACAATTTGCCACTCAATATACAAAGTACAGTAGCTAAAGTGTGGGAGAACTTCTGTTCGAAGCACAATCGACTGGTTTTTAGCAGTCAAGGTGCAGTAAACATTAATGACACGTTGTGTTAATCTGACTATATGTTGTTGCTTAGTGATTAAACATTTGTGGGAGAGGATAAGAAGAGGCAGAACAGTTTACGATATGTTTTTACAAAATTGTGTTGTGGAGCAATGGCCACATCACCAAATACATCTGTCAACTTCCATTCTAGACAAATGTCTTGCAATAACATGCTGAAATTTTGATATATATATTGTTATGGTCTACGTATGTAGTGTGTGAAATTTGGCTTGGATACCACTTGTCCATTTGTGCTACCACACTTACAAAATCCATGTTTTTCAGGTAATTTTTCAATTTTATGTATTTTCGGGTGCATGTAACTCAGTTTTTGTGACTGATATGGGCATGATGAGTTCTGTGTGTGTTTAGGCCACATTAAGCTTACCACAAAAAATTTATACCCTTTTTGAGTGAATTATATTTGGCATAGAGGGCACCTACAATATGTACCTTTTAACGTATTACATTTTTTAATCACATTTTGGAATTTTTTATTTGTCCTCAGAAATATGTTGTTGGTGTTTTGATTCATGGAGTGGGTTCTCTAAATGGGTGTTACTGCGTTGTAAAAAATTTCACTGGTGTGTGTATAATAGTTTCAAAGTTATTAAGACCTGGAGTTGGGTCTGAATATAGATTTCCAGATGCGGGTTGCAATTTCCAGGTCACACCACCTTCTTTCACGAGCCATAATTCTGGAAATAATTGACGAGGGAAACTAATACTTTGTACATGAGTGTTCCACACATGGTAGAATTAGTATACTGAATTTCAGACAAATCTGAGACTGAGCTGGAGCCCCTGGTTGAACTGACATGGAATGACCCGTTGGTAAACTAAAACAAAACAAAAATATCCTTGTAGCTGAAGGCTGATTTCTTATTGTCTGAACAATTCATGGTTGCTGAAGCGCTGCATTATGTTAAAAGATTTACATTTCCATAACTTATCACATGTATCTCTTTACAATTTTTCTCTGTTGCTCATATCCCTAAGTAAACATTCAAAGTGTAATGGTTGGAAGCTGTTCCCTGTAGCCTTATGTCTGTGAATGAATTAAAATATCTACTTAATATTTGTGATGGATATCAAAACTGTTTACAGTTGAAGACAGTATATTTATTTTGTTTTTGTTTATTCCAGGAAAATAAAATTGAGTTGGTGACAAAATTTAAGGGCATGCTTCAAGAAGGACTAAGACCTGGACGAACATTGAGAAAATGCAAGAAATATGAATGACTGCTCTGATCAGCTGCTGTTCTTTTGCCATTCTTGAACAAAAGGCAAAATAGCAACAGTGGTCCAGAAGACTATAAAACCCCGCTGGAACAATCAATTAGGTGTACTGCCAGTATTTTAAAATCTTCAGAGGAACCTTCAGAGTTATTAAACATTGATGAAGGTACAGGAATCAGCCACAACCACCACAAGTACTTGTCGACAGTCTTCAGTGTCATCAGTGCTCAGGGAAAAAAATGAAGGCAAGAAGTTGTTACAGTTTTTTTTTAAAAAGAAAAAACCAATAAAGTAGTTGACGAGGACATGGATTTTATACTATCTTTAGTGCCTTCATTACAAAGGCTGAATCAAGAAGAAAAATTGAAATAAGAATTAAATTCCTGCAGGCAGTTGCTGATGCAGAACGATCAAGTGGATCTCGGTCATCAGTCGCAGAAGAGATATAGTTGAGGTCCACTTGTTTGAATCAGAATAAGAGATGGAATCCAAAATTTTCGGGACTGGTGCTGCCATCTGGAAAGTAGGAGTAGTAGATCTTCGCACCGCTAGGTGGCGAGAGTTGCATATCTGATGAGTCAGTGTGCGGAGTGGAATTCAACTGGGAGGACGTGTTACGTATCCACAGTGATTTCCATGATACTCTGTGTTTGGTGTTTGGTGATTTTAGATTTTACGATGGATCCGCGATCAGAGCAGCATGTGTGTATCAAATTCTGTGCGAATCTCTGGAAAAGTGCTACAGAGACCCTTGCAATGATTCAACAAATGTTTGGCAGGCAGAGCATTAACTGTACGCCAGTGTTTGAGTAGCATGCTTGGTTCAGGGCCGGCCGTACGGACGTTGAAGACTGGAAGGCCCATTAGCTGGACAACACCATACATTGTTGCCAAACTTCAACAACTGGTTAATGCTGATTGACGTCGAACCATTTAAGACCTTGCGGGTGAAGTGGGTATTGGTTGTGGGACATGTCAACTAATGTTGACTGATGAATTGGGCATGCATCGTGTCACCGCAAAATTTGTGCCGAGGATCTTGACTGCCGATCAGAGGGCAGAGCGTGTTGAAGTGTGCACGGACCTTCGTCAGACCGCATCTGATGATCCAATCTTCTTGTCACGTGTTCTCACTGGCAACGAAAGCTGGATTTACGATTATGACCCAGAGACAAATCAATAATCATCTCAGTTGAAGAGTCTGGGCTCTTGAAGACCCAAACAAGTGAGAAGGTGAAGAGCAAAGTGAAGAATGATCATCGTTTTCTTTGATACCAAGGGAATTGTGCACAAAGAATTTGTCCCACCCAACCAAACAGTGAATTCCGCATACTACGGCAATGTTTTGTGATGGCTCCGTGAGAACGTGGGGCGACAACGGCCTGAACTTTGGTGTCAAGGGAACTGGCTGCTGTATCACGACAACGTGCCCTGTCACACTTCCTTGCTCACCAGGTCCTTTTTCACAAAAACAACATCGTGGTTGTACCTCACCCACCGTAATCTCCCGATTTGGCAACTTGCGACTTCGCGCTATTCCCAAAACTGAAACTCAAGTTGAGAGAGTGTCATTCCATGTCAGATCAACACACTTTAAATAAATAAATTTCCCCACCCGCTTAGATTTTGCTGAAAGTTGGTATACTTATAGTGGGTGCTGAAACTAAGAAAAAACCAAATTTCAATTTTTTACCTCAGACCATTCCTGAAATATGGTGATGTAAACTTTTCAAAAACTGGCCAAAAACGCGTGTCAGACATTTTTTAAAAAAAATTTCCCTAGGAGCTGCCCTAATTGAGCTCGAGAACTGGGAAAGGTGTGACTTTGCAGCATTTTTCATGCTCTTTCCAGTGATAGGCAAAAAAACATAGCTTATAATTAATAACCTTTTTCAAAATGGTAATTAATATTTTGATTTCATTTTTTACAAAAAGTACATAATTGAAAATTTTCAAAATATTTCCATAACTACTTCATACTATTGTAAATAACATGGCAAAATATAAATGAGGGATGAGGATGGGTTCATTGTTAAAAAAAATTATTCTGGACTCCTGTTTTTCACTAACAGCCCTAAGGTAGTCTGTCAGTAGAGGACCGTATACATAGTGCTTGATGTCTGTACAATAATTCAGAGACTGGAGCCATTGTTGAGATGATGTAGTCTGCATTGTTACCTTCTAAGGCTTGGTGTGCCTACAGCATTATTGTGCACTGTGGTTTTAGTGCAAATGAATTGTTGCCTCTGTGTTGACCAGTCTGTATCTATTATATTTAATAGTTCATTTTCAAGTAAATCTATACATTGAAGAACAGTTTATAAGTGGTTTTTGTATAAATATGGAACCAAGTAAAAAGTGCAGTGTTGTAATCCATTGAAGAAGTCAAATCATTTTATTAGACACAGAAAAAAAACTGAGAAATGTCTCAACATGGATGCCCAAATTATTTCCTCAAATACCAAGTGGTGCCAAGATTTGTGATAAATGTAGGAAAGATGCAACCAAATTGAAAAATACACCAGAGCCCATCAGTGATGAAAGTGTTGATGAAGAATCTTCTGGATCAGAGATAATCATTGAAGACCCTGACTTCACTCCAACTTCAAGAACTAGGTGAGTCCCCAATTGACAAGAGAAAACTAACATCTGGGCATTACGCCAAATCAAAAGTGAAGAAAATCTCATCAATGACATGGAAACTTTTTGTTGCTCCTGAAACTTCTTCGTCAGATACTGATACTAATGAATCCGTTCTTGAAAATCTTAGAAGAAACTTTAAAAATTGTATAACTAGAGCAAAAAAACTAATGATTCTTACAAGTTTACCTGAAAAGTGGAGAGTCAGGAAAATAATGGAGCAATTTAATGCTCCTAATTACATTGTTTGGCAGTCCAAAAACATTTTTATAGAGAGAGGATTCATGGAAGGTCCAAACCCAAAACCAGGGAAGTGTTTACCAACAGAAACTGTCCAAACTGTACATTCATTTTATGAAAATGATGAAGTTAGCAATGCCAGGTATAAAAGATTGTGTGACAATTACAGAAAAAAAGTGGAAATAAAACAAAAATATCAAAAAGACTTATTTTGTGTAAACTTAAAGAAGCTTACAAGCATTTTAAAGACAAGTTTTCTAACATAAAAATAGGTTTCTCTATATTTGCTGAGTTGAGACCCAAACATAGTCTATTAGCTAGCCGGAGTGGCACACACACTATCTGCGTGTGCACAACTCACCAAAACTTAAAATTAATGATAGAAAATTCCAAACTAAATACAGTAACAAACAGCAGCTTAAACAATTATAAGCAGTGCATTGAAAAAAATGCTTTGCAACCCATCATCAGTTGATTGCAATTTGGAAAACTATGAATACTGCCTAGGAGAAACTGTCATATGTAAAATTTTAAGTCTCTTTTCATGAAAACTTAATAGAACAAGTTCAGTTCCGACAGTGGATGTCAGTTGACCGATGTAATCTGGAAATTGTTCAGAAAACTTCTGAAGAATTCATAGATTTATTTTGTAGTAAGATGTCGACTTTGATTCGGCATGACTTCATTGCCAAGCAACAACAAACATTCCTTAACTCCACAAGAGAAAACCTTATGTAATCTTAATTTGTTGTCATGTGTGATTTTTTTTTTCAGAAAATTATAGTATAGTTCTTCAGGATGAAGCTCAGAGTTGCCATTAGACAAGACAACAGATTACCATTCATCCTTTTGTTATATATTACAAACTGGAAGACAAAATTGAGCATATGAGCTTTGTCATTGTTTCTGATTGCCTGGAGCACAATACAACTGTGGTTTACACCTTTCAAAAGCAGATAATTTAATATCTAACAAATAAATTTCAAAAGATTCCAAAAAAGATATACTATTATTCTGACGGTTCTGCTGCTCAGTATAAAAATAAGAAAAACTTCCTGATCCTTTGCCTTCATGAGGAAGACTTCAACATAAAAGCTGAGTGGCACTTTCCAGCCACAGCACATGGGAAAGGGCCTTGTGATGGAGTAGGGGGTTCAGTAAAGAGACTGGCAGCTCGTGCAAGTTTGCAAAGGCCCATACCAAAATCAGATCCAAACCGCACGAGATCTATTTGAGTGGGCAGTAGATAATATCACAAATGTTGATTTTGCATATTCCACTCAAGAAGACTACGCTGCTTCAGAAATATTCTTAAAAAGCCAACTTGAAGAGGCATTGACAATCAAAGGAACAAAGCAATTTCACGCTTTCATTCCCAACACTATAACAAAATTAATAGTCAAATACTTCTCAGGTGATATGTAGAGTTGGGAGAGTGAAATAACTACATTACCAGACAAACTGAAGTTAAAAGATGTATCAGGCCATGTCACCACTGTATATGGCAGAAACTGGTGGCTTGGGTACATTTTAGAAAAAAATGAAGAACTTGATGAAGTGAAAATAACTTTTCTTCATCCATGTGGACCAGTTAAGTAATTCTCTTATCCTGCACATGCATATGTCGTGTGGGTGTCAGTTGCGGATTTTCTCAGGAAAGTGAATCCATTTACTCCGACAGGGAGAACATTCATTCTTAATGAAAGTGATGTAAACCAAACCCAGTCAGCTTTATTAAAATGTAATATTTGAAGTTCCAAGACAATTTATCTAGAAAATGCTTTCAACTCAAAACTTAATTTTTGTCTCAGGTTAGTGTTAATGTATATTTTATAGAAAGTTGTTTCAAAATTATTGTTAGTACCTATTGTGTTAAATTTAGCTTCATACAGATACGTGTTACTCAAAAACAAGCATTACGTATTTAATTTGTTTAATAGTTCCATTTCAAACATCATGGACCAGAACTGTTATGTAAATACTTGTACTTTATTTCAGTTTGTAGTTAAATGCTCAATTTCTTGTTTTTGTTATATCGGTTAATATACTGTTAGTGAATTTGTATGAAATTAAAATAAGCAATAACTTAATTATAAAATATGCTGATTAGTTTTGGTGTAATAAGGTGATGTTTGATATTTCTAATACTTTATTTACTTACCTTTCAGTATATTTTAAAGAAATTCCTGTTTGTTAAAGGTCAATTTGGTCAAACTAGGGCCGTTACTGTAAAACAAGAGTCCGGAATAACTTTTTTAACAATGAACCCATCATCACCCCAGATTTATATTTTGCCATGTGATATACAATAGTATGAAGTAGTTACGGAAATATTTTGAAAATTTTCAGTTATGTGCTTTTGTAAAAAAAATATAATTAAATCAAAATATTAATTAGTATTTTGAAAAAGGTTATTAATTAGAAGCTATGTTTTGTTGTACATCCCTGGAAAGACCATGCAAAATGACACCTTTCCCAGTTCTCTAGCTCAATTAGGGCAGCTCCTAGGACAATTTTTAAAAAGTCCGTTCACACATTTTTGGCTGGTTTTTGAAAAGTTTACATAGCCATATTTCAGGAATGGTTTGAGATAAAAATTGAAATTTGGTATTTTTCTTAGTCTCAGTGCCCACTATAAGTATACCAACTTTCAGCAAAATCTAAGAGGGTGAGGTAAAATAGGTGTGTTGATTTGACTTGGAATGACTAAAGACCATCGGTTCAACACTCTAAAGGGAATTCGAGAAGCATCGCTGGCGGTAATAAACACCCTCAAAGAACAGAACTTCAGAAAATGTTTGACCAATGGCATAAGTGCTGGGTCCAGTGTGTACATACAAATGGGAACTACTTTGAGGGTGATGGTGACCAATAGTCCAAAGGTAAGGTTTTCAACAGATGGCAACTCCAGTCCTGAAAATTTTGGATAGCACCTTGTATGACAATCAGATGGCATTTTCAGCACATATGTCAACTTCTAAATAAATCATTTTTTTAATACTCACTTATTATTTCTTTCTTAAGTATATTTACCTTATAGTAACCAAAAGCCTTTCAGTACTTGAAATACTCCCATGAATGACATTCTGACCCTTATTATGAGGTGAAATAATTGCAACTAACGTATCAAAATTGTTGATAGATATTCTGGTGCACTCCCAAAATTTTGAGGGTTGTGACCTCAGTTCTTCATACAATCTACAGAACTGTCTTGTTGCTGTATTTGCACTTACTATGGCTGTACCCAACATTTTGCCACCATCTCTTCTGTCTCAATTTTATAAGATCGCAAGCACTTGCAGCCATTTCAGAGTCCATGTGCAGGAATGGTTGTCATTTGACTTTAAAATCCTCAATACTACCTATTGGCCAAGTAAAATCGGTGAGAAACTTGTTCATGCATGCCTACCCTTATAGGCCACTATCCTTTGCTGTCAGTGTTGTTGAGGGTTTTTGAAAAAGCCTTGTATAAGACAATAGTAACACATCTCTGTACAGGTAATTTGTTGTCAGACTTACAGTTTATCTTTAAGAAAAAAGATGTCTGTAGAAAATGGAATTTCTTTTACATGTGAGGCACTTATAGAGCTAAATGGTGAGGACAGTGAGTATCGTCATTGATTTATCAAAAGCATTTGTGTAAGTCAGAAAAGTGGAATGAGGAAGAAATCTGAATACTGGGTCAGTTAATATCTAGGAACCAAAAAGTACAAGAGTCCACTTCATTTTTCCAAATAGATAACAGATTTGAATCTGATTGGGGTGTTGTAAAGTGAGGTACACTTAGGGTTGTTTCTGAATCCTATGCTTTTCTTAATATGTCAGCAATGTGACATGAAACACCACAAGTGATGGAAAATTTTTTGTGTGTACTGATAGTGCACTTGTCACTGTGAAGAATGTGGAATGCCATGTAAATTATTTTTCATACAAAGCAGTGGATAATAGTTGCTCATGGTATATTAATCATATGAAATTCTATGTTCTAGAGACATATTAAGTTATCAACTTTACCTATGATAAAGAATACACCAAAGTAATTAACTAAAATTTGTACCAAGGCCAGGATTTGAATTCCAGCCTTAGTACAAATTTTAAGTCGGGTTGTATTCATTATAGTTGCTTATGGGTTACAGGGAACAAATGGACATTTAACTGAAACAAAATGCAATACGCTGACTGAAGTCCACAACAATGCACCTGTGCAGTGAATAGGACCCAAACACATCCCTGAAGATGTCCCCCATAAATGGCAGAAAAATAGGCTTACCAAAAAATACTTTTGAATGTGGCATAATAACAATGATAAATGACGTTAGTTGTAGGTGTATCAACATAATATTGCAAAAACAGATAAATGAGGACCATACACTACACTATATATCTATATCCGGATCCCGCTCCAGCTACTGCCGTGTGACGAGTCTTTTCCATTTGGCTCGGTCCTCCCACCACTTTTCTTCCTCCACTTGCTGCCAGGTCACACCTCTCCTTTCCACAGATATTCTCACTCCCATTTTCCACCATGTTCTTGGATGCCCTCTAGGTCTTTTCCCATCCATTTTTAGTTCTTCCATAATTTTGGGGAGTCTCTGCCCATGCATCCTCTTAACATGCCCATGCCATCTTAATCTCTCTCTCACTCTCTCTCTTTTCTTGTTTCATACTTTATTATTTAAGATCCTTTCTAATCTCTACATTCCTTACTCTGTCCATTCTTGTTTTTCCCTTAACTCCTCTGAGAAATTTCATTCTCCACCATAGATGACAATAGGGAAGTAATAATTCTTATACGTAAGGAGTTTTGCTTTTTCTGAAACTTCCTTATTCTAAATCAGGTGTTTTATTGTTTGGTAGAAATTTCCTCCCTGCTGTAACCTATTAATTTCGTTAGTTATCCTTTCATCCCTAGATATTTTACTCCCTAAATAAGTGAAACTTTCTGCCACTACGAGGGGTTCTCCATTCAAGGTAATATTTCCGTTGAGTCCTTTCTCTCTTCCAAATACCATTACTTCACTCTTATCTTTATTTTTAATCCATACCTTTCATTATTTCCTTCCACACATCAAGTTGTAACTGTACATCCAGCTCTTTATCACCCCATATTACCATATCATCTGCAAAAATCATCTTTTTGTCTTTTACTATATTTTTAACTGCTCTATTCATTCCCTCCATCACAACATTAAAAAGTGCAGGAGATAGAATACTTCCTTGCCTAAGTCCTTGTCTTATTTCGAAGTATTCAGAGTTCCCCCAATGGTGTTCTAATTTTACAATTGTGTCCTCTGAACATTGTCTTTATTACATTACTGCATCCATCTTCTATATCTTCTTCATTTCTTCCCAGAGTCTTTTCCTGTTAACTGAGTCATATGCCTTTTCTATGTCTATAAAAACCATTATCACCCTTTTGTTATACTCCCAACTTTTTCCATCAGTTGACGGATAGAAAATATCGGGTCGATCGTGCTTCTTCCTTTCCTAAAACCATGCTGTTCTTCACTCAGCTCCTTTTCTGTCTTTTCACTTATTCGATTTAGTAAAATTCTTTAAAAAATCTTGACTGTATGACTCATAAGGGTTATTCCTCTGTAGTTTTTACAAAGTCTTTTATTGCCTTTTTTGTAGGTGGGAACAATGTCTCCTCCAGTAGTCAGGTATTGTACTATTTCTCCTTACACTTGATAGTACTCTATACAGCCACTGCATTCCCACTGGACATACTGCTCTTATGTCCACTAATACTTCATCAGGTTCTGGGACTTCCCCCCATTCATCTTCTTCACAGCTATTTCCATTTCTTCCAGTATAATTTGTCCTAATTCTGCTTCCCAGCTTCTCTCAATTTGTTGTTTCCTCGTTACCTGCTCCTCAGTGTTTAACAGTTTCTTAAAATGTTCTTTCCAGAGATCTTTTATATTCCCTGGATCTTCAGTCACAGTACCATCCTATGTTTCCATCTTGGTACTTCAGAAGCCTTCCTTTTGTTTTCCATCATTTTATAGAACATTTTCTTATTTCTCTTCGCATCTTCAAGTTTTCATACACTACAGTAAATGTGAAAAATGTTATATGGCAACTTCATAAAGAAATTGTTTTTGGAACAATTCATGTCTGACAAATATAGGGACTTAACAATGTGATCAAAATGAAACTAAATAAAAAAAATTATGAATTATGTACCTCCATCTGTGTGTGTCCTCATTTCCCTGAATGATCTGTGACACAGGTTGAAC
Source organism: Schistocerca gregaria (assembly GCF_023897955.1). NCBI lineage: Eukaryota > Metazoa > Arthropoda > Insecta > Orthoptera > Acrididae > Schistocerca > Schistocerca gregaria. Next base: position 182,869,783 of record NC_064920.1, on the reverse strand, counting down.
AAGAATGATCTTTCATCAGATTTGATCCAGGTCCAGGAAAAAAGGCAGTATTACATTGTAAGGGCAGATAGTGCAGCTACACTTCGTCATTACATTCTTAATTAGTGGTGTTCTGCCCATTGCATTTATTGTTGTAAGAATTGCAGTGTCATTCTATTTTACATGATACCAAACCATCACACTTAATTATCCATGTGATGTCTCTGACTAGTGATCACGATACAGGGTTAACCAGAACTCTATTGACAGAATTCCAGCAGTTGTTCAGGGATGTTTTCTGAGTATTTTGGTGGAAGAGACTCTAGGTCTCAGGTGGCTCATTGAGAGCAATTGCATTTCATGTGATGTTTTACCCAAATTTATGGTTGTACTTGCTTTGCAGTGAAAATATCTGCGCAACAGTGCAAGTGTCAGTTGTATGCACTGTGTCTTGTTTGAAAATAAATGTGTTCCATTCATTTACAGTACAAGCCACTGACAACTGTAATTCCCACTATATTCTTGGCTCTTGAGCTTACATTAAGTACTGCTCAATTCTGTTTTGGGTTTGTTTTTTCAGCGTGTTATTTCTGCAGTAAGTGATAATGATGAAAAGACAGCTGATACGCATCTGTATGGGTTCACTGATTACCTTAGAAGAGCATAAGCTCAGCTGTTCTGTCAAATCTGAAAACATTGCATTACTCTCTGTTCTGTGTAGTTTGTTTCAGTGAGTGCATATTACAAGCTTTTTCTCTGTTGTGAAGGCATTTTAACAGAAACAAAGGTGACAGTGGTAAGAAACTATGTAAGTCATAATTATATTGTTATTCCTTAATGAGCTACAGAAGACCATGGGTACCCTAAACTAAAATAATCAGGAAATATCCCAGAACAACATTCAAAAGTTTGTCAGAGTTCTGGTTCACCCTGTAGTTTAGTTGTGCTGATTTCTTTGCAGGTTAAGAGTTGACAGTCACAACACCAACCATGGACCTTCTACAAACCCTCCTGCAAATCATATAGTTTGTACAGCAAATTACAGCAGCAGCATTTATCAGGTACAATCATATGGGGATACTTATCATTTGTGTGTCTCATAAATAGACATTATTGATTGAGTTCCTGTGACAAGTGGGAATCCAGAATTACATATCCTGTTTGATCTGCACACCACAGAACTGCAGAAACAGCTTAACAAATCTGTATTTGCAATTCGAGTGTTAGCTGACATAGGCGACATAAAAATGAAAAAGCTTGCGTACTTTGCCTACTTTCATTCCATAATGTCATATTGTATGATATTTTGCGGTAACTCTTAAAGTCAAATAAGTTTTCAGAGTCCAAAAGCGTGTAATACGTTTTATTTGTGGAGTAAATTCACGGACGTCCTGTAGAAACCTCTTCAAAGAACTGGATATACTAACTACTGCCTCTCAGTATATTTACTCCTTAATGAAATTTGTCCTAAATAATATATCTCTTTTTCCAACAAATGGCTCAGTTCATACATACAATACCAGGAACAAAAATGATCTGCACAAGGACTTAAAAGCAATTACTTTAGTTCAGAAAGGGGTCCACTACTCAGTAACACTCATCTTCAATAATTGGCCAGCAAACATAAAAAATTTAGTTACAAGTAAAGATCAGTTTAAAAGGAGCCTGAAAGACTTAGTAGTGGCCAACTCCTCCTCCTCCTTCATTGACAAATTTTTTAGTAGAAACAAATGATGTATTGTATATATTCATTCTATTAGTATTATTATTTCAGCTTAAAAAAATATTGACATTTTCCACATCCACGAGGATCTCCCCAGCACAGATCTATGGAACGAAAAACTAATCTAATCTAATCTAATCTGATTTGTGACAAGTTGTTGGTAATGTACAGGTTAACTAGATATTATCATAGAATGTATTGTGATTTCTTACTGAAGGTTGTTTATCTAAGTTGAACTAATGGGAAGTCTGGTCTTTGTAGAATAGGGAAGAGCGTATTGTCTGCAGTTTGATGTGTTGCCATGAGAAGCTTTTAGAAAAACCAAATAACAGGAATTGGCAGAAGCTTGAATAAAGATGACAAAAAATTTTGCAAGAAGTGATAGATATAATTATTAGTCCCTGAATGTTTTCCTGATTTCCCTGATTACTGACAGGTTGTGTAGAAAGGGAATGACACTAAATTTATGCAATATACATACCATTTTCATTTACTGAGTACTCCTGTAGTTGTAGTTATATTTTCTCTAGCCTTGTAGAGCCATTCTACTTTCTCTGGGACATGTTCCATACCATTCTGTCATCTCAATATTGGTCAAAAGAGTCATACTTCACTGGGAAGACAAATTTTTGGAGATGGCAAACAAGACACTGCAGTTAATAAATTCGATCTCCTCGGGTTAAGATTAAGAGACTGCTGTTGATAGTTTCCTCCTCTGCACCAGTATGTGAAGCTTGTGGAATATTTTACTTACTTGTGTTTCATATACTGAAACAAGGACAACTCTGTGCTTGGTTGGAGATATGTCCACCACAATAGCTGACAATAACCACATTTTAAGGCAGATTTTAATAGCTAGTAAAGTGTGGGGTAGTGTGGGTCATTGTGCTCTGAGTTATTGCACCCCTCTGTTCTTTATTAAGTAGTCAACCATTCACATATAACAGGCAGTCCTAGCAGTTTTATGCAGATGATTCTTGTTCCATTAAGTAGTATCTCAAGTAGAGAAACAGTGCGGTTTTATTCAGCTACGAAGACACCATTGTAAAGGGGATGCTAAAATTCCCATGAATTTTTGTTGTAACCTCATCATTTGTACAGTGAGTAGCAACCTTTTAATCACTCTGGCTCATTTGTTAAGACAAATTTCATTAAACATAGTGACATATACTAAAACATGGAGCTATAATAAGGAGAGATGCACACTAAAACGTGGAGCTGTAATAATGAGAGATGGCATTACAGACTAATGGTGAATGTTGATTTGAAGCTGGTGTTGCCATATTTGGTGCCCCAAAGCTTCAGCAGACTACTGCTTCTTCTTCTTCTTTATTTCTGTCCTGTGAATGCAACATTTATTTTAAATAGAAAATAATTGCAGTGCTTTTGTGAATTACAATACACCAGGGAGGCATTTGCAAACATTTTTCTGTCTTAAATGCATATTTGATTGAGTAAAACAACAATTTTGTGTTATTGGTGTAACTTTGTATTTGTTGTATGTTTTGAATAACAAAGATCAGAAGTATACTATGCGAAAAAGCTACTTTTGTAGTTCAGCAGTTTCCTTTCTAGAGACAGATAAAACTGATGTTTGGTCTGTGTTCTCTTCCCAAAATACTGAGAACATATTTTGCAGTGTTTGGTCAGTTTCCAATCTTTCCTTATCACATCTTTCACCCAAGGAGCTTTTTGAGTTGGATTGATAGGAAATCTAAAGTCAAATGACAGAAATAAAACCATTACAGTAAGAGTAAAAATCACAACCAAAATGCCCATATATAAAAGAAAATATTGCTTGATTGAGTCCACTTATGAATTAAATGTGATTTCCATACACTTTCAGGCTATAATTAGAATGATCTGTACACCGACAAATGAAATGTCATTTTTGATCAAAACACTTCCACTAGAAGCTAATGTTTCAGGCAGCTAACATGACAGATGTCTGCTTCAAGGTTGTGACGTAATGGCAGTGCCCCATATTATACCTCCATGCACTAAATTCTCCACTACTTAAGACCCATTATGGAAATGACAAGATGAATATTTTCATTGTGCCCTTAATTTATATGTGTGTGGGACTGGTGCTTCCTGACCGTAAATATTTTTTCTGTCTAAATATTTAATTATGTAGTTGTATTCAGTATTATTGCACTTTGTATGAAAGTTCTTTCAAGAGTATTCTGTAGTTAATATCCAGATAACCACTTCAGAATCATATTTGCTTTTCATTGCTATAGTATTTGCATATATAAAATAAATATAAAAATGCAATAAATGAAGCAGGCAAAAAGGAATACAAACGTCTCAAAAATGAGATCGACAGGAAGTGCAAAATGGCTAACCAGGGATGGCTAGAGGACAACTGTAAGGATGTAGAGGCTTATCTCTCTAGGGGTAAGATAGATACTGCCTACAGGAAACTTAGAGACCTTTGGAGAAAAGGGAACCACTTGTATGAATATCAAACCACTTGTATGAATATCAAGAGCTCAGATGGAAACCCAGTTCTAAGCAAAGAAGGGAAAGTAGAAAGGTGGAAGGAGTATATAGAGGGTTTATTCAAGGGCGATGTACTTGAGCACAATGTTATGGAAATGGAAGAGGTTGTAGATGAAGATGAAATGGGAGATACAATACTGCGTGAAGAGTTTGACAGAGCACTGAAAGACCTGAGTTGAAACAAGGCCCCCGGAGTAGACAACATTCCATTAGAACTACTTATGGCCTTGGGAGAGCCAGTCCTGACAAAACTCTACCATCTGGTTAGCAAGATGGATGAAACAGGCGAAATACCCTCAGACTGCAAGAAGAATATAATAATTCCAATCCCAAAGAAAGCAGGTATCGACAGATGTGAAAATTACCAAGCAATCAGTTTAATAAGCCATAGATGCAAAATACTAACACGAATTATTTACAGACGAATGGAAAAACTGGTAGAAGCCGACCTCGGGGAAGATCAGTTTGGATTCCGTAGAAATACTGGAACACGTGAGGCACTACTGACCTTCCGACTTATCTTAGAAGAAAGGTTAAGGAAAGGCAAACCTACTTTTCTAACATTTGTAGACTTAGAGAAAGCTTTTGACAATGTTGACTGGAATACTCTCTTTCAAATTCTAAAGGTGGCAGGGGTAAAATACAGGCAGCGAAAGGCTATTTACAATTTGTACAGAAGGCAGATGGCAGTTATAAGAGCTGAGGGACATGAAAGGGAAGCAGTGGTTGGGAACGGAGTAAGACAGGGTTGTAGCCTCTCCCCGATGTTATTCAATCTGTATATTGAGCAAGCGGTAAAGGAAACAAAAGAAAAATTCGGAGTAGGTATTAAAATCCATGGAGAAGAAATAAAAACTTAGAGGTTCGCCGATGACATTGTAATTCTGTCAGAGACAGCAAAGGACTTGGAAGAGCAGTTGAATGGAATGGACAGTGTCTTGAGAGGAGGATATAAGATGACCACCAACAAAAATAAAACGAGGATAATGGAATGTAGTCGAATTAAGTCAGGTGATGCTGAGGGAATTAGATTAGGAAATGAGACACTTAAAGTAGTAAAGAAGTTTTGCTATTTGGGGAGCAAAATAACTGATGATGGTCAAAGTAGAGAAGATATAAAATGTAGACTGGCAATGGCAAGGAAAGCGTTTCTGAAGAAGAGAAATTTGTTAACATCGAGTATAGATTTAAGTGTCAGGAAGTCTTTTCTGAAAGTATTTGTATGGAGTGTAGCCATGTATGGAAGTGAAACATGGACGATACATAGTTTGGACAAGAAGACAATAGAAGCTTTTGAAATGTGGTGCTACAGAAGAACTCTGAAGATTAGATGGGTAGATCACATAACTAATGAGGAATTATTGAATAGGATTGTGGAGAAGAGAAGTTTGTGGCACAACTTGACCAGAAGAAGGGATCGGTTGGTAGGACATGTTCTGATGCATCAAGGGATCACCAATTTAGTATTGGAGTGCAGTGTGGTGGGTAAAAATAATAGAGGGAGACCAAGAGATGAATACACTAAGCAGATTCAGAAGGATGTAGGTTGCAGTAGATACTGGGAGATGAAGAAGCTTGCACAGGATAGAGTAGCATGGAGAGCTGCATCAAACCAGTCTCAGGACTGAAGACAACAACAACAGTATTTGCATATAGAATTTTTCCCTTTACTCCGTTGTTGCGATAGCATCAGCTGGAGAAAAAATTTTCTTCCACTAGATATCCGGTACATTTATTCTGTAATGTTTGTATTCGTAACTCGTAATACTAGAAAAGTCTTTGCATTAAGCAAATTTTTAATATCCCAAAAACTCTTGTGCAAGTCAAATTTGTTCATGTGGTCACTGAGCATTCTTAAAATTATGCGAAAAAGTTCACTTGATGATACCATCACTAGATCTTCCAATAAGATTGGATAATGATTTTTCTAATAAACTTTTCAGACAGCATAGTTTAGTTTTAATGAAATATGTATTGCCTTTCCAGTAAGTAATAAAATATCACAATTACAAAAGTGTCTTGCAAACACAATCATATAGTCTAACAGACAGCCTTTCATTGAGGTGCAACATACTAACTGAACATTTACATTTAAAGTAATAATTGGTGCAGTGACTGTGAGCAAAATGGTGGTATATTTTAGTTGTCATTGGCTGAATCCTAACTGTCACCTAATGATGTCACTGTCGCTCTGCCACAGTGATGGTGAAGTATACTTGGCCTTATTGCTCCAACCCCCATTCAGACATGTAACGTAAGAAATACACACTTTGTAATTACCTCACATCGTAGTAATGAGAAAAACTTGTTAATTGCATTTTTAAAAAATATCAGTACTTCACTCAGCCAGCAAAGGCAGTACTGTGCATGAAAATTCTGTCATATTACAAGTATCATAGCTTAATAAGTTTCCAAACGGTTGTTGGTTTTAATACATAACACAATACCTATTAAACTGGTTCTCATAAGTATTGAACCACGTATTTCTGTCAGCAGTAGGCAGACAGTCTGAAGAAAACTGCTAATGTGTTTTCCTGAGGAAAGATCACTGCAACTGTGCATAAGAGAACTGACAGAGTTCAAACCATGTGGTATGCAGTAAGAGAGCTGATGACCTTGGTTTTGAACATCCCAAATCCATCATCAACGTAATATTAATCTGTAATTTATTTTTCATATTCAGAGGCATCAGCTTTTATATACACATTCCTTCTGATTTCATGTCACAGTACCTTAGTTAAATTAAATATAGCATAGTGCTGCAAGTGAACTAGTATTGAATTATGTCCCAGTGAACCATGTCTGAAAAGTCTCTCTCTTATTTCAGGATTTGGCTCAGTAGTGTTCAGGACCAGTAACTTCTGCAGTTCGTCACAATGAGTTACGAGGAAACAACAGGAGATTTAAATACATCAGTTGGTGAATTGGCCAACTTGATGAATGATACTTTCACATGCTGCATGAGGAACTATGAAGCTTTATTGCCTTACTTTGAGAAAAATGATACAACACCTAAAATATATCGTAGATTAGTGCATGTTAATATATTGTTGAACAAGTTAAATGAAGAACTTGTAGGACTGAGAGTTGACTATTTAACTCTGTCATCATATGAACAAAAAGGGGAGCCTGTTCTGTCTGAGGGAACTAGGAAGAGAAGAGGCTCTGAGGTAAGCAGAAGCGGAGCCAAAAGTATAAAGACGGAAATACCAGTTTCCAGTAATACTGAGTTTTCAGTTACATTATTTTCAGAGACTGGAATCAGTAAGCACTCAGGGAATTTTGTATCAGTGGATACTGAAGGAACAAAACACACAAACGTACAGAAGTCAGATGTGCACTGTGCCAAAAATATAAAATCAGAAGTACATGACTCAGATGAAGTTGTAGATTTAGTTGAATTCACTGCAGGTAGTAGTTACACTCCAACAGTTCAGACAGCATGTGATACTATAAATAATGGGATGACAGTACATATTGCTGGTGATGAGAAAAATGCATGTGTGTTAGGTAGACTTGTGGGAGGTAATGCATGTGCTAAACCTGCTGACAAAATTACTCAGAATAAAAGTAATGAAGAGTGTGTTCGATTGCAAAATGTCAACAGTGAGACTAGAAAGCAAAAGGAATGTGAATCCGGTGGTGGTGGTGATAGTAAAGATTACGACATTCACAGAGGACTACAAGGAGAAGTTAGTTGTAAAACTTCTGTGTCTTGCCAAGCAGAGACACCATTTGATGATAAAAAATCTCCTGTTGCTTTCACTACTTCTGATACGGAATCTGCTATGTTGGTAAAAGAGAGAAAAATCAGTTGTAACAAGGGGGAGAAAGGAGCTCCTCATTCTCCTAGGAGAGACGAAAGAGCTGATATACCTGTTCAGAGAGGAGAGGAACTGTGTGATAGAGAACTTGATCAATATGGTGTCATAAGGCACAAGAAAGGGCAATTTAAGTGTACAGTATGTGACTGTATACTTTGTACTAAATACGCAGTGTATGATCATTTGAAAGGAAAGAAGCATAAAAAGAAACTAGTAACTGCAAAGAACAGTTCTGCTAAAGGGCCTGGAATTTTTCAAAGCAGCTTTGAAAGTACCAGTACTGCTTCCGTTTCAGTGTGTTCTGCAGTTGCCTGCTCACGTACTGATTTTGTTCCAAGTAATAGCTGTGAAAGTACAGCATCTATTCCTGTGTGTTCTGCTGTTTCCTGCTCACTTTTGAATACTGTTCCAAATAACGGTTGTGAAAGCATAGAATCTGTTTCTGTGTATTCTGATGTTTCCTGCTCACTTGCTGACACTACTACTATTGTAGAGAACACACACCAGATAATATCAACAAAACATGCAGTCAGATTAGATGATATATGGACATATTTTCATGCACCATTTCACATTAACAAAAAATTCTTCAGGATTCATTCTGGAAAAGTAGTTTGCTCCCTTTGTAATGAAAAGATAGAGAGAGACTTACTCGGTGTAAAGACACACATTTCTAAATTAAGTCACCTAAATCGGATAACTGTATTACAAAACATAGAACTGGCAAATAAGTCCTCAAGTAAACAGATGTTGAATATACCAGGTATTCTAAACAATATTATTCCTAGAACTCAGTTTAGTTTGACAGACAATGGTTTTTTTTGTAGTGTTTGCAAATGTTTCTGCGAAAATACAATTGTATTAAGTCATATGACAGGTGCAAGTCATGGCGAAAAGCTAGAGGAAATGAGAAAATCAATGGAAAGCAAAATGGAAGCAACTCGGGCAAGAAAAAAAAGGAAGAGAGGATTACATCACTTAAGAGCTATACAGAACTGTCACCAGCAGGCACGTGTTTAAAGGGACACCATGTGGTAAACTGAAACGAAAATTAGCAATGTGATGAGTGTTTAAGATTAAGTGAAAACATCAAAGTGAAATAGGGAAAAAGTAAACGGAATAAATAGCTATTTAACGAAGAATGGTGGACTGGTATAAAGTTTTCAAATAGGTTGCTTTGGCAGGAGCAATTTTGAACTTGTTGGGAGGTCTTGACAGTTCATTTTGGGTTTATGTACGGAGTTTTATGTGCTTTTTCCTTACATAATATTTATTTACCTGTTCCCACACACTTTTAAAGTAAATATTATTTTTTGTTGTTATCATATGTAAGATTCTGTTTTAAAGCTGAATTCATCATTCATTCCGTTGTAGTAATATTTTCTCTTTCTTATACATTTACATGCCAGCTGTTTACTCATATGTCTTGTACATATAATTCTGTTGTTATCCATTCAAAATTTCGCAATGAGAAAACCAGCTACTTTAGAAAAGAATGCTCTGGTTCTCTCACACTACTCAATGCCATTTTTATATATTACTGAAAATAAACCATTTACTTTAGATAGCCATATCAGTTTTCTTTTGACTTACAAAGCAAAGACCTGTTTAATACACACATTAGAATTGTGAAAAATTAAATCTTTGAATCCAAATATTCTCATTAATTGCAAGAGAAGTGACTAATCAGATATTCTTTACTTTGTGTTTGCTTAGTTTTTCAATTTCCTGCCTTATTCGTACCTTCAGTCAGTAAAGAACCGTTCCTTCAGAATACAATATTCCATTCCAAACTTTAAATTAATTAATTATTTTTTTCCCTTCTTCTCACTCTTAGTGTTGTGGTTGTGACTTGGCAAGTTTGTAGACTTCATGCAATGTTCTTATTGCACACTTCTGTAGAAAAAGTTCTTTGATCTTAGCTACAGCTTTTGCAGCAGGACAGTCCTGAGTGGAAGTGTGTTGACAATCCTGTTTGCAGTTAAACACAGAATGAACTCCATAAACAGGGTGTATACACCCCGGGACAACTGAGAGATTCGGGAAAAGCCATGAATTTTTTCATCTGGGAGAAAACCGGGAAAAGCCCAGAATTTTTCATTGTTTTAGTTTTCAGTTAAACGTTTGTAATTTTGACTGGTAAGAACCGGTACTCTAACAAAGGATGTTACTGTATCCTGCTACTGCAGAGTAATATTTCAGCAATAAAACATAAACGTGGGGAAAAAAATGAAAATAACTTAAATTGCAAAGGAAATGTGCCATATACGATGACGACACACAGTGCTCATGCAAGCATCTGGCAGCAGCGAAATGTGTCAAAGGCTTTAGGAACACTATGCATTGCTTCATAACAACAAATTGCCTCTGATGAGCATGAAGTCACGGCTGTTTAAAATAGATTTGTTTTAGTTACGAGCGGGATCGTGCGCATGCACAGTTGAGTCACATTTGAGCTGGAGATCCTCCCGCACTTCTGGCTACAGGAATGTGGCTGTTAGCTGTGCAAGCAGTTGCAGCAAGGAGCTAGACGCTACCGGGAAAAGGGGGTGCCAAATTCATATTCTTGAGGAAAAGAACTTGTTTCACAAAGCCCCTAGCATCCAGTGCACATTTGTCTGTCGATTATTCATATTATTTTGAAATGCTTCCCTGTTAGTTTTTAAACATTTTTGACCATATTTAAGATGATTTCTGAATGAATCATAAGTTGATTTTTGAATGCGTGATCTCTCTGTCAGGAGAATCCTTGTCGCATCTAGAAATAAACTTTCCGCAGACAAGAGGACGGGGCTATATGAGCTGAGCGGAGTAAAGCCGAACGGATGAATGCCAATCTCTGTCTCATTATGTGGTTGATTGGGTTTGCGAATGATCAGTGTAGTTATAACTACTAGTGAAATCTATAGATTCAGACTACCAGAATGGAAATAGATGACATAGGAATAACAGGTGAGAAAGATGAAATTTTGACAGAAAATGTTTGGCCAAATGACTATACTAGTAAGAACCAAATGTACAGTCCCCAGCTAACAGCCGCTTAAGTTCTATTTTGGAAATAACTCAGAATACATGTCGTACGAACACGTAATAGTGCCTAACCGGAAAACGATCGCAAGATAACTAAACTTGTGATTCTGGCAGGGTTAGTGAAGGTAATCATCAAACAAATTTTGACAATGGCACGTATAGCTACAGAATTGCTGATGACAAGATTATTTGTTAGAACAAGGAAGGAGAAGAAATGGGGACATCCCACAAATTATGGAAGAATAAGACTATTCCAAATTTATATAAACATTTCGTAATCCTCTTTTTCAATCTCATACTTGAGAAACTGATGCTATGAATGAAATGTGAAACTGTTTCCTAACATAAAGCTTGTTGCTTGTAGTAGGCCTCCTAATAGGCATTTGATATTGGTACTTCGTGAACTATATTCTGTCTTGTTTCAGAAATGGCCATTTGTGCCAAAATAGTCTCATTTATTTGGTGTGTGTTACAAAATTGCTGCACCATTATAAAGGCCTATTTTGTTTTATCTAGCAGACAGTGACAAAATAGACATAATCAGATCGAGAAACCACACCAGTCTTGGGTATTATTTGTGTTAACAGCTTTTTCAGTATTAGATAACGACAATTCGATTTTTCATGTAGCAAAACTTTTGACAAACTTTGAGGTAATAGATCCTTTCGCAGAAAGGATAGCATGCCATGTAAAGCTGTAGCAAGATTAGAGAGAGAAAAAAATGCTAGGAGCTAAGGATTGAAGAAATGTGTAATTTCTTGCTTATCTCTTGTCCTTATTGGTTTTAAGTATCTTATATTTCATTTTATATCGCACAAAGCAGCAAGTTTTAGTTAATAGGCAATAGAGTGCAGATTTTCTGAAGAGTTCTTGTTCTTCCGATTACAAATAATCCCATCCTCTATTAACAGAGATTTTTTCTATTTATTTATTTTTATTTATTTATTTTTTTTTAATTTATTTAAAGGAGGGGCAGGCTGTCAAACCGGCTGACTAGGAGCAGGAGAGGCACCATAGGACATTTCAGTTTCCACTGTCCTGAATATTGTTTGATGGCATCCATTACAAAATATACATGTTTCAATTCCACAGAGAAAAATTCATAAATGTGTGGTAGAAGCAGTGTGCGATTTGCAGGGGGGGATGTAGGGAGGGGATTTCCCCCCCCCCCCCCCCCCCCCTCTCACCTCTGCAACAGTCCATCCCCTCCTCTGGTATTAGTTTATGCATCCCAACCTGGGATGTTTATTTCCCATGCACTGGAGTAAAACTTTACATATAATTTAAATTTGTGGAGCCGAACACTGAAAGTTTTTAATACAGTCTTACTATTAATACTGTTAATATGATTGCTTATTAATTCTTAAAAAGTAATATGTAGTAGTTAAGCATTTCAAAACATTTAGAACTAAATCACCATTCTCATGTTGTCATTGTTGGTTTCATGTAAGGTGCATCAACCATTTACTTGAGAGCTTGCGAGGGAAGTAGTGTGGCAGTCATACCGCAGCAGACGTACCGCAGACTTGGGTGAGCTGGGCTAAAGGAATCATCCCAGGCCCTGACACAGGGTGGTGACCGGCCAGGTACCCATGCGAACATTTACCGTTAGGCCACCTTTCAACGTTAACTACCAGACGGGATTGGACAGTCTGACTTCGCTAGCCGCGAACCACGTGGGTGGAGCTGAACACAGGCTGCCCAGCATCGCGTACTCCAAATTAATTGGTGCTGTTCGTTCGTTGCCTCGCGTCCACTAAACACACGGCGATCTTCACACGTTCCCACTTCATTAGTGAGTTGAGTGCGTCTGGGCCTGTAAGAACTACGGAATTTCAGGATGTCATTCAAACAAAGCAAAATTTCTGATTTCCTTAAGAGCAGATTCAAGGTGCTGGAGCATCCACCGTACAGTCCACACCTAGCTCCAAATGATTTTCACATGTTTGGACCCTTAACGGAAGTGCTACAGGGAGAAAGATTTGAAAGTGATGAAGACGTCATTGCTGCAGTGCGAAATTGGTTACAGATGCAACCTAAAAACGTGTTTTCTGATGAAATAAAAAAAACTCGTAAAATGTCAGGAAAACTGCATTGAAGTCCATGGAGGTTACATAGAAAAATAACGCATGTTTCAGTTTTCTATCATCAGAATAAGTAAAGCTTTTCACAAATATGCCTTGACTTTTTGAATTCCCCTCGTATACCTCTATGTAGATGATTTTGTAAATAAGCTTTACCTCTAATGTATTTTTAAAGATATAACAAGGGATGGCTTTTATGATAGTGCATACACATGAATAGTGAGGTTCGGCATTAACATCTACTTATAAATAACTGTTTAACCGTGGGTAACGCTACGGTCCAAGCTAGTAACATATATAATTATACTAACCCCATAGTAAAAGCACAAATCGCACACTGGGTAGAAGAATGCTTTATGAAGGGGCGTGGCACTGCACTTTGGCACACTTAGGCACAAATAATATGTCGTAACATTTCATCGAACACGTGTGTTTTATGTTACAGGCTTTTCAGAAAGATATGCGGCACAAGATGAACATATACTTGAAAATTCGTTTTTTTTTTTTTTTTTTTTTTTTTTTTTAAAGTATTGACCCGGTTAGCAAATAACGTAGATCCAGGACTGATGCGCAGAGCAGTCTGAATTATAGTGGGTAGTCTCCACGTGACCCGTGTTAACATTTAGTGATTTTGTTGTTTCCCCCTTGTTTACTATCACGTCCAATGAAAACAAAACGGATATCTGTGGCCGGGAGCTATCAAGTTAATTAAAATGTATTCATATAGTTACGAAAGGCTAAAATATGTCATTAGCTTCGGATTTTATTTTATTTCCACTTTTCTGACAGTCAAGCATTAATTGCCTTGTGAAACAATGAAGTTATTTTTGTCGGTTTGCTAAAGAAATTTGACTTTTATAAACTTTTTCCGCAGATGCAGTCAATGTATTTGAAACGAAATGTTTAATTCCACAGTACTGGCTAATTTCAACTGTTCACTGCATTTCAGTTGCACATTTTCATATTCTAGCACATATAGCATTTTGGCATAATAAAGAACCAAACATGATATAATACAGTACTGGTGCTCCAAGAAAATTTATGTCCCAAAAACCACACTGAAAAGCTTAATATCAGGTCGAGACCTAGTTCATTGGGAATCTGGACATACGAATATGCACTTAAGTATGCACTTTAAATGTACACATTTTAGCATGGTTCACGAAATATGTCTGCTTGTGTCTGTGTATGTGCGGATGGATGTGTGTGTGTGTGTGTGTGTGTGTGTGTGTGTGTGTGTGTGTGTGTGCGTGCGAGTGTACACCTGTCCTTTTTTTCCCCTAAGGGAAGTCTTTCCGCTCCCGGGATTGGAATGACTCCTTACCCTCTCCCTTAAACCCACATCCTTTCGTCTTTCCCTCTCCTTCCTGAAGAAGCAACCATCGGTTGCGAAAGCTAGTAATTCTGTGTGTGTGTTTGTGTGTTTTGTTCATTGTGCCTGTCTGCCGGCGCTTTCCCGTTTGGTAAGTCTTAGAATCTTTGTTTTTAATATACTTTTAATATTTTACACGTACATACATACGGGCTTCCTACATCATGATAGCTGCGCAAGCACGGTGTTGCCTGTTATATGTGCTCTCTGGCAACTGCTGAAGCGAACCTATTTCTAATAGGTTGCGGAAAAATATTATGAATGGTGGTTTGAAAAGCGTTACTTACAAAGTAAATATCCTTTTTATGTAAGTTGAACTATGTGCGAGAATGTACCATGAATTTATTAAATCACAGAGCGTTTGACTCTCATCTAAAAATCAGCTTTTTGATGACGAGCTATTTAGAATAATTCCAAACACTGAAGATCAGAAATTTATGTCATTATTAAAAATTTTACTGGCACGTTTATGTGATATATCTTAAGTGTAACACGCGCAAAGAAGATCAACATTATATGCGAAAGCTTAGCTTCTCTTGCAGCTTATTAACCTTAGAGACCAATATTGTATGTGAAAGCTTTGCTTTTATTGTAGAAACACTATGTATATTAATTTAAACTATTAGCTTTTCCTGTTTGTGTGTTCGTGCTATTTAACAGTGATGTTGCTGTTGGCCGACTATGCTGTAACAACCTATGGATCAGTATCTTCGACTGAGTGCCATTCCACACTGTCGGTCGCAAGCTCTGAGCAGTTGTTGAGTTGACGGCAACCTTGGTCACATTCTTCCATTTTCTGTCCACCCTATGTCCATTATCTATTGGAATATGCGCGACATTCGAGCCAATCAGGATGAATTGATGATCCTCTTACGATCCTACTCGCCAGTCGTCTTCTGTCTTCAGGAAACAAAGCTGCGTCCCCACGATCGCTTTGTTTTCCCCCATTTTCAGTCAGTCCGATTTGATCTCCCCTCTTTTGAAGGCACTCCAGCACATGGAAGGCTCATGATTCTTCTCCATCATACTCTCCATTATCACCCAATCCCCATAAACACTTCCTTCCAAGTAGCTGCTGTCTGTCTTTCCCTTTCTGGATACACCTTCTCTCTTTGTACTATATACATTCCATCGTCCACACCAATGGCCTTCATCTTCTTGGTCAGCTTCCACCCTCCTATTTGCTGGTTGAGGACTTTAGTGCCCACCACACGCTTTGGGGATCTCCACATCCTTGTCCGCGTGGCTCTCTATTGCTAGACGTCTTACACCAAGCTGATCTTGTTTGCCTCAACACTTGGGATCCTACATTTTTGTCTACCTCCACGAGGAATTTCTCTCAATAGGACCTTTGAGTCGGTACTGTTCCCCCTAGCTCGGCGCTTCGAATGGTTCGCCCTTGCTGATACACACTCGAGTGACCTCTTTTCATGTGTCCTTTGGTTGCAGCCTCAACTGCCATATATGTGCCCGAGATGCTGGAAGTTTGCCCAAGCCAATTGGACACTATTTTCGTCTCTAGCGACATTCGATGACCATTCACTTTCCTAGCGTCGACGATGAGGTCGCTCATATTACAGACGTTATTCTTACAGCTGCTGAACATTCAATACCTCACACCTCCGAATTGCCCCGGCACCCCCCAGTTCCTTGGTGGAACGGGGTATGCCGTGACGCAATACGTGAGCGGCGACATGCCCTTCGCGTTTTCAGACACCATCCTACTTTGGCCAATTGTATCCTATATAAGCAGTTGTGTGTGCAGTGCCGTTGTGTCATAAGCGATAGCAAGAAGGCAAGCTGGGACTTCTTTACTAGTTTATTTAACACCCTTAACACCTTTACTCCCTCCTCGGAACTTTGGAGTTGGATTCGACGGTTATCAGGTGCGCCTACTTTCTCCCCGGTCTCTGGGCTCACTGTCGCGCATGATACAGTAGTGAACCCCGTCGCAATTTCTAACTCTTTGGGTCAACACTTTGCTGAGATTTCAAGCTCTTCAAATTACCCGCCAGCGTTTCTCCAGAAAGAAATGTGCACCGGAAGTGCGACCTCTTGCTTTCTCCTCTCAGAATTGCGAAAGCTACAACACTGTATTTTCCATGCGGGAACTCCAACATGCACTCTCTTCTTCTCGTTCCTCCACCCCAGGACAGGATGGTAATCACATCCAAATGTTGCTGCATTTATCATACCATAGTCTGCGTTACTCCTTCGCCTTTATAATCGAATTTGGACCGACAGTACTTTTCCCAGGCTATGGTGGGAAGCTATCGTCGTTCCTGTTCCGAAACCTGGAAAGGACAAACATCTCCCCTCTAGCTATTGCCCCATTTCTCTCACGAGTAGTGTACGTAAGGTTTTGGAGTGTATGGTGAATTGCCGTTTAGCTTGGTGGCTGGAGTCCCGCAGTCTTTTAACACCTGCCCCATGCGGTTTCCGAAAGCATCGTTCTGCAGTTGACCATCTTGTTGCTCTCTCCACTTATATCATGAACAATTTTCTCCGGAAACGCCAAACAGTAGAAATATTTTTTGATCTGGAGAGAGCATACGATAGCTGTTGGAGGACAGGCGTCCTCCGCACACTGTTCTCTTGGGGCTTTCGCGGTCGGTTGCCCCTTTTTCTTCACGAATTTATGGCAGAGCGCACATTTAAAGTGCGGGTGAACACTACTCTCTCCCATACTTTCTCCAAAGAAAACGGGGTACCCAAGGGCTCCGTGCTAAGAGTTGTATTGTTTGCCCATGCCATAAATCCAGTTATGGATTGTCTCCTTCCTGATGTCTTGGACTCCCTCTTTGTGGACGATTTTGCGATCTACAACAGCTCTCAAGGGACCAGCCTTCTTGAACGACGTCTTCAAGGCTGTCTCAATCGCCTCCACTCTTGGAGCATCGAAACAGGCTTCTGCTTTTCTCCCAGTAAGACCGTTTGTGTTAATTTTTGGTGTCATACGGAGTTTCTTCCACCTTCCTTACATCTAGGACCTGTCAACCTTCCGTTTTCGGATGTCGCTAAATTCTTGGGTCTTATGTTTGATAGAAAACTGTGCTGGTTCTCCCATGTTTCCTATCTTTCGGCTCACTGTCTGCGATCCCTCAACACCCTCCGTGTCCAGAATGATACCTCCTGCGGAGCGGACAGAGTGGTCCTTCTGTGCCTCTATCATGCCTCAGTGCGCTCGAAATTGGACTATGGAAGCATGGTTTACTCCTCTGCTCGGCTGTCTATTCTTCGGCGTCTCGACTCTATCCACCACCATGGATTATGTTTAGTGTCTGGAGCTTTTTACACCAGCCCTGTGGAAAGCCTTTATGCTGAGACTGCTGAACCTCCACTGTCCAATCGGCTAGCTGTCCTTCCTAAGTTGTTATGCTAGCCATTTGTCTTCCATGCCTGCTAATCCGGCCCATGACATTTTTTTTCGACGCCTCCTTGGATTTAGGGTATGCAGGCCGCCCTTCCTCCCTACTATCAACAGGAGTCCGCTTTCGTCAACTGCTCCATTCTCTTTTCTTCCGCTTTCCTAAATCTTCTTTGACAACTCGGGGTACAGCACCGCCTTGGCTCCGTCCCCAGACCTGCCTGCTCTGTGACCTTTGTCAGTTTCCCAAGGATGGTACCCTTTCACTTGTTTGTCGGGCATTTGCTGCTCTATGTGCACAAATGAAGGAAGCCACATTTATTTGCACTGATGGCTCAAAAACATTGTTTGGTGTAGGGAGTGCCTATATTGTTGGCGACACCCCAAATCGATTTCGGCTTCCCGACCAGTGTTCGGTTTATACTGCGGATCTTTACGCTGTTCTCCAGGCTGTCCAATACATCTGTCGCCATCAGTGGATACAGTATGTTATCTGTTCAGATTCTCTCAGCTCTCTCCTCAGTCTCCAAGCTCTCTACCCTGTCTACCCTCTGGTCCACTGGAATCAGGACTGCCTACACTTGCTCCACTTGGGGGCGTCTCGGTGGCATTCCAGTTCCTCTGGATCCCAGGACACATTGGTATCTGTGGAAATGAAGCGGCCAATATAGTGGCCAAGGGTGCAGTCTGTCTTCTGTGGCCAGCTATTCGCACGATTCCCTTTGCCGATCTACGGAGTGTTTTATGTCGTCGTGTTGTTCTTTTATGACATGCACATTGGTCGACACTTCCCCATGATAAATTGCAAGACGTGAAAGCTCTTCCCTGTGCTTGGACCTCTTCCTCCCGAACGCGTCATCGGGAGGAGGTAATTTTAACTACACTCCAGATAGGGCTCTGTCTTTTTAACCATTGACATCTTTTAAGTGGCGATCCTCCCCCACTCTGCCCCCACTGCTCTCAGCTGTGGACGGTAAGACACCTTTTACTTGAGTGCCCCTATTTTATTCCGTTACGTGCCCATCTGCAGCTGTCGCCTGATATATCGTCCATTTTAGCAGATGACACACGCTCAGCTGATCACGTTCTCGAGTTTATTAGTGCCAGTGAGATGACGTCAGTCATTTGAAGCTCTTTTTGGAGACAACCAGTCCCTTTCTGTAGTGGTTTTTTAAGCTTTCCTTCTGCTTTTAGTTTCTCCAATTTTTTGAGTTTCATTCCCATTGCTGAAGCTCTAAATATCCGCTGCCATTGGCTGGCAAAATCGCGTGACATGAGCTATGACTGGCTTACAAATGCACATCGCTATCTCGATTCAGAAAGTAACATTCTGTGTTTGGTGGAATTCCAATGTATACTTTCGTAATACGAAAATACGCACAGTACATGTTGCTGCACATCAAAGGTATTTCCAAAACATGCCTTTTTCCCTGAGTTTCGTTTTCTAAAGTGCCAGGAAATTCTACACCCGTGTATGAAACCATAACCATTCAAAGGATTGATAAGGGAAAACATACTGTCGCTTAACATAGGAAACGCGTGTTTTCACCCGAAAGAAAGTTTATTTTTAATCGGAAAATCTGGGAATATTTTTTCCTTGTATGCGTATGCACGCTGATAAAAACTCCAAATAACCAAGGTCACTAGTAAAGTATTTATTTAAAAGACCTACTTCAATAAGAATATGTTGCCATTCTTTATTCAGCTGTGGTATGGGCTTGAACACTGGCAATCTGCAGATTAATCTTATGTTTTGTATATACAGTTCTTTTAATTAAGACTTGGTGACATCCAGTGTGTTCCACAAACTTACACATACATTTACAATAGATGTGATACAATGAATGTAAATGGTGGAGACTATATGAATTGTAAAGTTGAAAGTCCAAAGATGGTAACATAGTCTTTCAAAACCAACCTTCTGATTAAATACTTTTCTCGCGGTGTTGACTGTTTGGAATTTTTCCAGAGCTTATTATATTTTAGATGGCCTCCAATTCTGGCAATGTCAGAAATATAAACACACAGTGATTTCTAAGTGCAATGTGGGAAGATTTTAGTTTTTTGTTAACTGATCCACTTTCTGGTGCCATCTCAGTTCATTATCCTTTGTGATAGAACGTGTCAAATCAAGTACCAATTAAGAGAGCAGACTAGTCCAAAAAACTAACAAAATCTTCTCATTAAAAGTGTGTTGAACACATACGAAGTATGCACATGGCTGACCTGCCTGCCCTTTTTATATGTACGTAAAAGGTTCTAGGAAATTCCATAAATAAGAAAATAATAAAATATTCCACAAAAATCACAAACATAGAATCATAAATTGTGGCAAGACTCCTGAATTATACCAGCCAGCGACTATAACAGCTAAACTGCAATAGGTGATGTACGTGCAGATAGCTCGCCCTCCTCGCAAAACAGTGACGTGCTGCTTTGGAGTCAACAGTGCCTCCTGAAAACTGAGTGTAGTCAGTCATCTTTCATATAATTTGACAGGTTGATTATCACGGCTGCTAGTGTTGTCATATCATCATGGTCAGTGACAATGGAGTTAAAATTTGAATTAATTTCATTGAGTCAGTGATTGTCATGTTTCTTGTATGGGAAACTGTTATTGTTAATTTGCATTTTAGGACTATGATAGTGCTTCATAAAAAGAACATGGATGACGTCTGTGCTTTAGTCTTATCAATCTAGGGTCACCATTTTTGACTTAGTAGGTGGCAGTGGATGAGTGACATAGGATTTGGTACAGGTCAAAGTAGCACTTTAATATATTTTTGCTAGCCCAACTTCTGTACAGATGTAAAAGTCCACAGTAGATGATCTGGGTTGTATCATATAGGTCAGTGTTTGGCATTACTGATGAAATTACTTCTGACACCAGTCTTGACTGAAACACTTTTCCACTAACAGAGATCATTACACATGTAGCGTGATTGCCTCAAAATAATATCTTCTACGAGAAACATTACAATTTTCAGTCGTTTAGATGTTGGCACAGCCTTGATGACAGTTTAGTAGGTTAAAATGAAACAATGGAAACGCCAGGTAAGAATACCAACAGTGTAGGAAAGCACAGATTGCTACTGACCATAAAGAAGACACGGTAAATTCCAAACAGGCACAGTTAAAAGACCGTTATATAAGCATTCAGCCACAGCCTTCACCAGCAAAAGAGACGCAAACAAGATTCATACGCACAAGCAAGCATACCTCATGGCACACATGACCGCCAACTCCAGCATCGTAATATATTTTTGATAGCCCAACTTACGCTCAGGAGCAGAAATCCATAAATCTCCAACAAAGTATCTAACAGACCAGTAGGGGTCTGACCAATGATACCAAGCATCTGATTGTATGAAGGGTCTCCAAAAGCCACATGTGACCTGATGTTGGATTGTCGTGAAAATACTTTAGTATGCCTGGCCGTAAATCAGACGGAATGACAAGCAATCATTTCCTTCCCATTGGTTATAATTTCTTTTACACAATTTCCATTTGTTAGTTTATAGTCTCCTTTGACTAGTTCTTTCTCTGGTTTTCAGTGATTCTTGATTTCTTTTTATTCAGCTGCACGTTTTGTTAATGCAACATTGACTTGGATATCGCTCTCCAGCATTGTAATATTCCTTGAATGGAGTCTGTGATAGGCAGTCAGTGTCTTATTGTTTATGTCCAATTTTGCGTACTATTGTCATGATATACTGCTGAAGCGCAGTGCACATTTCCAATCTTTCTGATGGATTCTTCAAGCCTGTAAGTTAGCATAAAGAATGCTGGTCAGGCACAACAGAGAATTGTCTGTTATATAAATAGTGTTGAAATGTACTAATTGCTCAAAGAAAGGCAAGATGTTCTTTATCAATTGTAGAGTAATTCTTCTCCTCGGACTTAGCAGTTCAATAATAACTCTTTCACTGCATTCCTGATTTTATGCTAGAACTACACCTGTCTCATGACCATTAGCTTCACAGTAGTTATATTTCAGCCTTCTCTTGTTACCTTAGCATTCCCATCAGCAAGAATCACCACTGGTGTCTCCTTAAAGATACAGAAATATCTTTCATGCTCCTTGCTCCAACAAAATTTAGCATTGCTATAATTATTGTAGTGGTCAATCCCTCCAACTGAAATTCTTTATGAAGTATCTATGATAAGGCCACATTCTGAATCCTCTCACTTAACAAATATTCCAAAACGTTGGAGAAATCTGTTATGGTTCTCACTTTTTCTGGTTTGCACAGACCAAATGCCATAATTTCAAACATTGATACTGTAAGGTGTTTTGAAAGCAGTCTCTTTCTTGGTCATCCTAAACCTGCCATTCAGCCGTGTACACACCCATTGTAGATACATACTTTGGTTTCTTAAGGAGGAATGACAAAGTTACAAACAAAAATATGACTGAAATTCAGGATTTTTTTTCTCCGTACTGGAATGTAGTAGACAAATGGGGTTTGCTACAACAAATAAAGCTTGCATTGAAGTTTTTATTGGTATTTTTTTAATTGAAAAATGTAAATATCTTCACTTTGTGAATGGGATTTTCCCGAGGCAGCTCTAAAAGGTGGTAGGTTCACAGTTGTCGCTGTAACTCTAGTTGTGTTTATGTGAAACATGAAATTAATGTCACCCTGGTCGTTACTGATGTAATTTTAGTTCATTGTAGAGATTTGAAGAAAAAAAATGTTTTTGTGAAGGGTTATGGATATTTGAAAAAATGGCCACGTTGGGACTCCCTCTTTTTACGCTGAAAAAATACTAAATAGGAGTGTAAAAAAAAATCCACTATGATGAACTGAAGAGAATTAGTTTTCCTCAATGGAGACCATAAATCATTAAAACTGTAAGGAAATTGTAGGATGAGCTATGACAACCACGTCGAAAAATACTGTTTTGAGAAAAACATATTTAAAGTTTGATAAGTACGTATCATATAAAAATAGGGACAAAGCTTGAAAGTTATGGGATATCTTCAATGTCAGGTCCAAACTGGATGGCTGCTTTCTGCTACTTTGACCTGTAAGCCCTCATTTTCATGCTCAAAGCCATTTTTGTTGTGGATTGCCACTGGCATCTCTATCTTCACAAAATCAGCGTATTTCATTACCGACTTTGATTTGAAAGGCATTTGCTCCATGCTTTAACACAGTATCGCTATACTGAATAAACATACAGCCAAATTTGAAGCAATGTTGACAATTTTGCTTCAGCTGGATGGTATTTTTGGAGCATATCTCCAAATGATGCTGTTGAAACTTTCATTCACATTTTTAGTGAAACTGCCCAAACAATGCTCCAGCAAATCAGGTTTTCTCAAATCAGTATTAGAGCGTGAACATGCATGCCCTTTTTCAAACACTCACAGAATCATTACTTTATGGAGTTTGTGCATAATATTTTGGGGAATAATTCTTAAAGGTATAAACATTGGAACTCTGTTGTAAAAAAAAATTGTTCCCCATAAGACTGTCCAAAGTGTCATCTTTTGTTGCATGGGTATAATTCCTTTTGATGATTTTATTCAGCTCTAGATAAATGATCCAGAAAAGTCACGTGCCTTCTATTATTCTTCATGAGGCCTGTAGGAGAGGAGCAATGACTTTGATGCCTGAATGATGATGTCTCACTGCACCTTCTCCATTTTCTTCTGGATTGTCCAGGAGAATGAATCCTAGAAGTGAGATGGGTCACTGCAGACTTGAAGTGGTTCACTACAAAATACCAACACTCACTAATGGGGTTCCTCTGGTGTGTATTTGGCAATGGTAGCACAGCTCGGGTGTCTATCAGTGACTCCAAGTGGAGCATCCAGGACAGGTTCAGCTGTCCCTGTGCACATGTCCATATGGGTGCATTGTCGCCATCCATGACATTGGGTAACTGAAAGTAGTTGTTCTCCACTTTTGATGGTTATGATTGTCGCTGGTATAAAAATTTTCACTTCTTAAGATTTTCGTGATTGTTCTCAAACCACCCAAGTATTGGCAACATACATCATTTCATCCAATATGTTTTGTTTGACAACATCAATTCCATGTAAGCATTCAGTTTTATCTTGGCCAGAGTCTCCCAAAAATTCTGCCTGATGCCTGATGTGTGTTTCACTCACTAATGTTTTTTATTCATTGGTATCTTGTTAATGCAAACAAACAGAAGAATATACAGTTTATGTTTCGTTCCTGGCTATTGGGTTGTCGGCGTTTGTGTATATGTATGGAATCAATGTTGATGGGAATTACATTCAGCAAACTGTCACAAAGCTATGAGGTAGGAGAGCAGGGTTTTCAGTATGAACTACCACTTCACACTGAAAGTATGTTTACTGAACATGCAAAGTACACACAGAGCTGAA
Organism: Schistocerca gregaria; assembly: GCF_023897955.1. Lineage (NCBI taxonomy): Eukaryota > Metazoa > Arthropoda > Insecta > Orthoptera > Acrididae > Schistocerca > Schistocerca gregaria. The sequence continues at coordinate 182,845,535 of NC_064920.1, read as the reverse complement.
CTGCTTGTCTTGGCAGAAAGTGTTTTAGCAAACTACAATATTTCATTAATGTGTAGGTCCCAGAATGTTGCAGAAATCAGAAGTGTCACATCGTAAATAATTTCAGACAGTGGAAATGATTCCAGTGATTTGCACATTGCCAATCAGTGACTACAACTGCTACACCATGGTGGATGTTGCACAGCATATAGCAGTATTTGAAAATACACCATGAAGTCTTCCGTAGATTATATTGTGGGACAGTACTGCTGTGAAGAATACGAATGTGGTATAAGTTAATTACATGTGCCAAATCTTTCTTTTGGTACAGTGCTGGTAAGCATTGGATCAAATTCAAACAATGTAAAATATAAAGAAAATCACTCACCATATAGCTAAAATGTGCAATAGACAAGCCCGTAAGTGAGATTTAGAATTTTGTATTTATTTTATGAAGAATATTCTTCAGAGTTAACAAAATACAAGCGCAGCTATATTGTCTCAGTGTTGTGGAATGACTTTAAGTGGAAGCAGTTATGAGTAAAAGGAAGAGGAGAAATACGATAAGGAGAGAATGAGTTTCGGCATCTGTTGGTGGACAGTACGGAGCAAGGAGGGGCAAACTTGAGAGCAGTGCATGAGAGCTAGCAGAGATTAAAGCCCTGGAGGTAGTACAAACCAAAGGATATGTATTCAGAATGACTGCTGTTACAGGAGAAACCTAAGGTCATTGATTCTCAAACTTTTTTCCTCGGGATCCACATTCTTGAGGAAAAATAGTTTCAACTCATCCCCTCCCAGCCTATTTTATTTATGAAAATAGTCTTTTATAAAATGTTTTCAGTTATTTTCTGTTTTACCAAATTCACTGTAGAAGGTGTTTACAAAACAGAAGCAAAAACTACATGAATTATTATAACCAAAATACAGAACAAATTATTTGTCTCTTATCACATTTTCATTTATTCTAAAACTAAGAAACAAACAATATTTGCGGGTTAGCAAACAAGAATCACAAGAGCATTAATGATTTAAATTGCAAAGTTCATTGTGACAGATGAGCTTGGTTTTGTATAGAAAGTTTCTCAAGTCATGGTGTATTAGCAGAAAAAGTCACTCTAAAGTTCTCTTCTCACATTTAACTTTGAATGGTTGTTTAATTTCATAGCTGCCAAAACTAAAAAGCTGGCCCTGCTCTTGCCTGTTGTCATAAAAGGAATGGGCATGTTCACTGCGTTTTGGCTTAATGTTGGGAATTTATTGCTATTATGTACCAAAAACTCCAACAAAAGCACTTCATTAAATTTACTCCTCATTGAAGTATCGCAAGTGAGGTGAATAAGTTGTTCGTTCTCTTTTATATTTAGACATGATGATTGAGGAGCATTTTTGAATGGATTTTTTAATCCAATTAAATTTATCAATATCATCACTGAAATACATTTTACAGTGAACTTTGTGTTGCATGATGATGAAGGGAGGATTTAATCTCCATTGGAAGTATTGGATCATCTGTGTCCTCTCAACAGTGACACTAGAGAGGAAAAGATACCTGGCATGACATTGTCCATTTGGTCAGCTGTTAATTTCTTTCTGAAAGCCTTCATTGTTTCATTCCAAGGTAGTACAGTGACCTGATTAAGTGATGTGTTAAGGATATTTAGTTTCTCAAAAACGTCAGTGAGGTAAGCCATTTTCAATAGAAAATCTCCGCTGCTGAAATAGTCTGCCAGAGAGTAACTTTTCTATGTTAGGAAACACTGTCATTCCTCAGTTCACTCTTTGTAGTACTTCACCCATTGAAAGCCATCAAGATCAACAGCATCTCTATTTGCAAGCATTTGCGCTCCACAGTTTGAGACCTACTGTCCTAGATGGTATTGGTTGTGAAGTGGCCATTTCAAGTTACAAGGGTGTGCTCAAATTGCAGAGGAGTTGATATATGACACAAATGATTTCCTTAGTGGCCTTTCATCTGATGGAGTAGCATATGGATATGCCTGTGATGAGACCGTCCCGACTGCCGTACCAGCAGGTCAGTGTGCAATGCGCAATGCATTCGCAGAGGCCTCTAACAGATGACTGCAGAGTTTTACAGATGCGGGAGTATCACTAGTGCAATAAGAGACCTTTACATTATTTCTCACATGATTTTGGTATATTTGTGTTTGTTCGAGCCCAAGTACTTACCTGGTTAGTGAGATCAGATCGACCACATTGCCATTTCATGCGCCCACTACAGAATAATCCTCGACGTTCAAGTTGGAAGAGGTGCGAACATCGTCTTGAATCACTACCTCACCTGAGTTAAAGTAAAATTATCTCCGAAGAGAGTACACCATAAAAAACTGCATATCCAAAAGTTCAACACGTCTAGAATTCATGAAACAGGCATCACAGACGAATGGGAAGGAGAACTGACAAACAACTGGACTGACTTCTGTAGCAAAATAATCAGAAAAGCCAAAGAAGTAATCCTACTTAAGAAAAGGCAAAAAACCCATGGCGGCATTCCAAGTTCGGTCAAGCCATCGTGAATCGATGAATTGCCTTTCAAAACTACAACAGCAACAAATTGCCGGAAACCCTACAACACTTCCTTGAGATCCACAAAGAGACAAACAGAACCATCAGGAAAACCGAACACAACTACATCACCAAACACCTCAAATCAGGTGAGGACAACTTCAGAAACTACAAGATTGTTAATTTCTATAGTGCTTTTGCTAACAGAAGTAAAGGTTACTGGCCACAAAATTTGACCTTCAAGAAATAAAAAGATGGGAAGAAAACTGCACAGAACTGGCACACTACTTTGCCAACTTTCTTAATTCCCCTGAACCATCCAAACAGTTCCCTCACACATCCCCAAGTCCACACAAAACCCGACACCAATCCCCCAACACAAGAAGAAATCCTACACCACATCACAAATCTGAAGTACAGAAAGACATCAGGAGAAAGTGGAATCGCCACAGAATTACTTAAAAATCTCGGAACACAATCATTACAGGAAATCACACAGATCATTCAGGACATATGGCAAAGTGGAAAAACTCCCAGACAACTGGAAATGCACTCTCATCCATCCACTCCACAAAGGAGACAAATTTGATGTGAATAACTAAGAGGGATCTCCTTCCTTTCCTTTCCTCACAAAGTCGTCTCTGCTTGCCACTTACAACACGCACAAATCAATTCACCTGCTGTATAAATCTGTAAGGTATGTCCTTGTGTGTGTATAAATAATCTCTGCACTGCTCTAAATATAATTGAAAATGCCTTACTGAAACATACATATTTTCACATTGCAAGGAACTAGATTTTGCAGTATTTCTAAGCGAGACTTTTTAATTAGCTATGATTCTTGTGTAGTTGGAATTTACAGAGACACATCGAGATACTTCTTTTTTCTTCATCGTAAAGAATTTTCTCTGTTGGCTGATTGTTCTTTTATGTGTCTTTTCAATGTGTGTCATCACCAGACTAGTTTCGTAGTCTCAGTTGCTGATAATGTCACTTTTAAAGATACATAAATTTATCAACCACTTTGCACCCATTAGTTTTGATACTGTGTCAAGTAACTGAAAACTCAGTGGCTGTTCTACTCTTCCATTCTGTAAAGATCATGTTCTTGCTGGAACTATTGCTTCATTTGTGCCAATATTGCTTCCCTCTCCGCTCTTGTCAGCACCATCTTCCATGTCACTCACCAATACCTCTCTCCCCCCCCCCCCCCCCCCCCCACCTCCCCTCCTCACCTCTCTCTCTCTCTCTCTCTCTCTCTCTCTCTCTCTCTCCTCTCTCTCTCTCTCTCTCTCTCTCTCTCTCTCTCTCTCTCTCTCTCTCTCTTTCAATGTTTTTATCATGATCTGCATGCTGGACTTCCATCTGGCACACACCGTGTATGTGGGGACACTTATTGACGGAAGGAAATGAAAACTGATAATTCCACAAACCAGTGACTTCGTAAACAACAAGAGGTTTGAAAGTGCATGAATTTCTGTAAACTGTCAATAACTAGGCTTCTACTATACGGTTACATGTGTAGCAACTTTCTGTATCACTTTATATTATTTTTGAAGAAACAATTTTTGCTTCATCTCCAAAATGTGCCAAAATGAAGTTATAAGGTTTCAGTTGGCTAACATCGATATTTTCCTTAATGGTAGCATCAATATAACATGTGTACTTATGGATGCACATACTGCACTTATTACAGGCTACTTTACAGCTGCAGTTTGTCATTGAATTTCACAAAAAACATATTTTCCAGTGTTGATGAAGGTGCTTTCCACACACAATCTTCATGGACTGTCAGAGCCTTGTCAATTCGTGAGCTCCACATATACCTTCGCTGAAATGCTCCTATCTTGGGTGTCACTTTGGCCTTTCCAAACCATTAAAACCCGCCACTCATTTTGTCATTTACAAAGGTCATGAAGGTAAATATAGCTTTATAAAGGTGTTTGCCTCGATATACATGTTTTTTAGTCCAATGCATCATCTCAAGGTGCATGTTTGTGTTCCAACCTGCATTTTGCCTGTAATGGTAAGCCTAATTTCTGACATTCTTTGTGTTCAGTAGTGCTCCTTAAAGACAAAGCAAATGAAGATATGCAGCATCATCATTTAGCCACCAGTGCACACCAGGAAGCATCTGCTCAAATCTAGTTGCATTCTGCTAATAGAGTATGGTTTGTTCAGAGAATCAGACACCTCGTCTTGCTTCTTTTGGCCATGAATGTTCTTTTGTATCTGATCCTCCCATGCTTTAATTATATGCCATCACGGGGACTCCTGTTATCTCACCCCATACAATAAAAGCTGACTCTGCTTGATCTGACATTGTAGGATATCCTTCCTACTTCTCTTTCAATGTGCTTAAAGAACAGAGGTAGTCCTTGAGAGTCAGTTCTGTTTGAAATCAAGAAAGCACATGGAAATCTTTGCCTAAAGTTGTTTAGTACCAGCATAGTAGTATGTTCAAAATCAGACCTAGTTAGTCCATGTGTACAATCGGCACAGATACAATCCTTACCATTATTTTAAAAAAAGATTCCAGTCTGTCGAATGACTTTTAGCATTAAAACAAAGTCTGTGCTTTTCAGTTGTGGATAGATTTCACTAGGGGGCTTATGGGCGCTTAGGTAGGTTTGTGCTTGAGACTTGTAAAATGAGACACAGAGATTATTACTATTGTTTACTTTGCTCACCCAGGCATCAACACTAATGGCATCATTCTGGTTATGTACTGCCCCAGAATACAAATTATAAGATCGTTTGAAGCACGTATCTTGCCTGGTTGAAAGATATATTGTTTCAAGTACCGAGTCAGTCAGTGTCCCTCAAATTTCATTAATTATTTCCTGGAAAGTATCTTCCTTGCAGCAGTGCTGCTACACCAGCCCTATCTTCTGCAGAGAGCTTCAGGTGACCAATGTCAAGTCCATTACCAGCATATGTTGAAATATATTTCAAACAACACTGTCCATTTGAGCCTTTGCAAACAATTATAATGGCAGGGCACATTCAACCTATTATTTTGCTTCCTTCAGACTTCTGACACATTTGAGGGTACACACATAGTGCTGTCAGTGCTCACTTGATGCCAAGCATTGCCAATACATTTTAAAGGTAAAGTAGGTGGGAGTGGAGTGGAATGGGACACATTTTAGAAAAGTGCACGAGGTTAGAATTTCAGCCACACAATTTATTGACTCCAAACTATTAAAATCTATTTATAAAATTGTTTAGCTGTCTGTTTACTACATTTCAGGTGTATGTTGGTAGAGTTCTTAATTTCTTTAGTCACGGTACAAAATTAAGTTCCATGCAGATATTTAAACCACTGACAAATGTTTTAATTTGTAGGACACGAGACACACAGTCTTGATCTTAGAGGGTACTATGACTCGGTTGGTTTGCTAGGTGCGGGTGCAAACCAGTTGATAATTAGCAGAACAAAATTACATAGCAACATGCAGAATACACTGTTCCAGTATTGAAAAGGGGGTGGAAGGGGGGGGGGGGTGCTGAAACAACAAGCTGCTTGCATTAAAATTGCCGTTGTACATTGAAGCCTTGATGGGAGGTACGCCACTGGCCTATCTGGTGAACAAGGTGCCTGCAAGTTACTTGCAAATTTCGATGCAAGGCCAACTCAATGAAGTATGTCCATGTATTGCCATCAGATTACAGCAGTTATGTCTTCATACAGCACCCAGGTGCTCATTATAAAATGCTGCACTTTCACTAAACAACACCTAGTCCAAATGCACTAATCGGGAGGTGTAATATAGCATTGTACTCGAATGTATCCAGTCACTTCCACATCTGGGGAGTGTTTGCTATGTTTTCTGCATGTGGCTTGTAAATAGGGTGAGCTTTTAAAGTTCGTAATTTTTCTATGTTGGAGTTGGTATAGAATAACAAAGATAGTATGTTGGGGGTCTGTAATACTTGTATCTAGTTTGGGTATGCACCACACTGCACGCATGTCAACCGAATGCTCAAAACATGGTCCTGTTACAGTAACTCGGCTCGATCTGTTTCTACACGGGTTGCAGGAGGTATTGGATATGTCTTTCTCCGACTTAAATTGCACTTGTGGAAAGCTGTAGAATTGGTTGCGACTAGAGGATGTGTAGGGTGTGATTCAAAGGAGGTTGTAATTTTACTGTAGCAGACAGATTCGAGGAGGTGACTCATTTAGAGAATTGAGAGTGCGTGAAATATGACTGACTTGTGAGTGTGAGGCTATGCAATTATGTGTTTGAATGGACGTAATTTCTAATATACAGTGTAAGGCTAGAGTGTATATCGTTCTTAGGATCAGCACATCATCTACTACTATTGTCTGTTATCACCTATAACTCAATGGATAAATCACGGAACGTCTGATATGGTCTCGAGGCAGAATGCGTTGCAAAAAGTAATGAATTATGTAGTTGCGTGCGGTGTGATGGAGTGGCAAATAGCGCTTGCATACCACGTTCCTTGGCCGAATGACTTTCAAAGTTCATCGAGTTTATCATGAGTTTGCATAGTTGGCTCTTAATACACACATTTCTACGATCACCGTCATGGTGTCTGTCTGGAAAACACCACCTCATTCAGAGGTAATGTTGTACATCGATTCGTAAAGCTGTTATAGGTTTTAACATGGATACTTGGGTGCACCTGTAGAACGAAGAGCGCTTGTGAGAGTCACATGCAGTAGTTGTTGGGATGGGTATTTTTTCTTTAACATGTGCTCGATTACGTCTATGACATGGTGGTATGACTCGCAGGAAGAACGTAAGAGACATGTACACCCATCATTGATTTTTGGTCAGTATTATTTGGTGTTGTATGCATCTAGTTATTGAGGAGGTAGTATTATAGTTAGTATTAGTGCTGGGTGTGTGAGATGCTCACATTTGAGCATCAGGTTTATAAGATGTGTCTGTTTGTGTAAAAGAAATGTCTATGTGCTGTTGTAGGGAGGGTATGGATTTGACTTGGAGTACTGTGATAGCAATGGGAAGAGTATGTCTAGTGGTAAGGAAGGTACAGGTATTTCCAGAGCCACGGTGGTCAACAGAGTGTATTTCCGGTACTTCGCTCATTGCTGAATACTGTTTAGTGGAGACCACAATCATAAGATTTAATTGTAAGTCTAATGATAGAAGATATGTGTGATGGGTTTTATAGAATGTGTCCAAGTATGCAGAGTCTATGGTGGTATTGATTGGATTCCCATGTTAATGGTAGCAGTCCTCCAAATGCAGTGGCCTGTTGGAGTGTAGGAATCTATCAGAGATAACTTTACCATCTTCTAGACGACCGAATAGCGAGCTAATACTTAGTATGTGCTGTGCGGCTTTCATGATCAAGTGTAACTTTGAGAAGATGGTGTGTTTGTGGTGGAGCGTTATTCTCTCACTTGTAAATTGTTCGGTCGACTGCTTCTGCACATTTGGTGCCTTTATTTAGTTGAGGGAAGATCGACTGTGGTGTGTTGGACACACGTTTGTCTGTTCTCTAGACGTGGGAAAGACCCTAGTTGGTTTGGAAACATTGATTTAGCGATCGGGATGCTACTGATGTGTACTTGATAGCGAGAAGTAAAGCGAAAATTGTATGATATTATGGCGAAAATATAGTTGTTCTTTTAATTGACGAGTCTGGAGATGTCTGTAGAAATGCGAGCAAGAAAGCAGAAAGAATAACGCGTTTGTGCCAAGGGGAAATGAGCCTGTCTTTGAACATCAGTTCTGAGAGAGTGACTACGGTTCGCTGATGTAAAGGGGATGATTTGGTATGGAGAAGGATATGAAATGCATGTTTACTAGGTTGATCCAGTACTCAGTGATATATTCCCTGGTTGGTGATTGGTTTGACGTTCCAATATTCTTGCGAGTATTGCATGTATTTGATGACCTGTAGACAACTTTGTGATGTTTAGTTTTCAGTGCAAAATGGTGATCAGTGTAAAATAGTTTATTACCACTGAGTGTAGCGTCTGTAGAAAGAAAGAACAGCTTGGGGGTGTATAGATTGAGGGAACTGTCGGTGCAATTTAGCAGTCTTTGCAACATAACAGAAAGGCCCAGAAAGAAAATGTTCGATTGATTGTGGTGGGATATTGGAGCGGCGAGAACATTTTCGTATGTTGAGAGCAGGAACACTATCACGTTATGTCTGGGAGGAAGACTGGATTCGGCGATATTTTGGTAAACAGGTTCTGTTAGGGTAGGAATTTTGGCGCATAAGGAGCCGAGACAACAAGAAAGCGTGCGTTAACTACACTCCTGGAAATTGAAATAAGAACACCGTGAATTCATTGTCCTAGGAAGGGGAAACTTTATTGACACATTCCTGGGGTCAGGTACATCACATGATCACACTGACAGAACCACAGGCACATAGACACAGGCAACAGAGCATGCACAATGTCGGCACTAGTACAGTGTATATCCACCTTTCGCAGCAATGCAGGCTGCTATTCTCCCATGGAGATGATCGTAGAGATGCTGGATGTAGTCCTGTGGAATGGCTTGCCATGCCATTTGCACCTGGCGCCTCAGTTGGACCAGCATTCGTGCTGGACGTGCAGACCCCGTGAGACGACGCTTCATCCAGTCCCAAACATGCTCAATGGGGGACAGATCCGGAGATCTTGCTGACCAGGGTAGTTGACTTACACCTTCTAGAGCACGTTGGGTGGCACGGGATACATGCGGACGTGCATTGTCCTGTTGGAACAGCAAGTTCCCTTGCCGGTCTAGGAATGGCAGAACGATGGGTTCGATGACGGTTTGGATGTACCGTGCACTATTCAGTGTCCCCTCAACGACCACCAGAGGTGTACAGCCAGTGTAGGAGATCGCTCCCTACACCATGATGCCGGGTGTTGGCCCTGTGTGCCTCGGTCGTATGCAGTCCTGATTGTGGCGCTCACCTGCACGGCGCCAAACACGCATACGACCATCATTGGCACCAAGGCAGAAGCGACTCTCATCGCTGAAGACGACACGTCTCCATTCGTCCCTCCATTCACGCCTGCCGCGACACCACTGGAGGCGGGCTGCACGACGTTGGGGCGTGAGCGGAAGACGGCCTAACGGTGTGCGGGACCGTAGCCCAGCTTCATGGAGACGGTTGCGAATGGTCCTCGCCGATACCCCAGGAGCAACAGTGTCCCTAATTTGCTGGGAAGTGGCCCTCGCTCAAAGTCCGTCAACTGCACATACGGTTCGCGTGCACGCTGTCGCGGCATGCTACCAGTGTTAAAGACTGCGATGGAGCTCCGTATGCCACGGCAAACTGGCTGACACTGACGGCGGCGGTGCACAAATGCTGCGCAGCTAGCGCCATTCGACGGCCAACACCGCGGTTCCTGGTGTGTCCGCTGTGCCGTGCGTGTGATCATTGCTTGTACAGCCCTCTCGCAGTGTCCGGAGCAAGTATGGTGGGTCTGACACACCGGTGTCAATGTGTTCTTTTTTCCATTTCCAGGAGTGTATTTATCAAATAACAAAGCAGAACTCAACTTTCTCCAGAAGCGAAACTTTTAAAGTAGTTTACACTGCTATTTCTTATTTGACTGTTGCTTAGTGTGGTATTTAGGAAGTGTAGTAGTGGCGTGGATTACTACCTATCAGCTTTGTCACCTTGGCTTTTTCATGCTAATTTTTATTACTTTTAAATGCCGGTTTGTTTATATTAGCTAGAACAAGAAGAAGTTTAGTTTAGATAGATATCAATTCATACCTGTCGATAGTGTATTGGGGAAAAATACCCTGAAGCAAAAAGACGAAAAACCGGATGTCAGAAACAGCTGAACGAAAGCTTAGTCTCCACCACGGGAATATGAGAGCTTCTACATCTAGGGCAAGAGATACTTGGGCTGTAAGAGACCTTCGTCGACAGAGGCAGTGTGTGAGAGCTTATACGTCAAGGGCAATGGAAATTTCAGAGGAAAGAGAGGTAGGTGCATGCACAGCAAGGTGTACGTAGAAAGCAAGAATTAGGAGCATTTAATTACAACTCAGATTACGATTATTCTAATCACTCTAGAGTGGTATAAAATGGATGAATGTCATTTGTAAGTATTGGCAGGTAAAGAAATAGAAACGCGAATCACAAGGTATGTGCTACTCCAATGGAAAAGTTGGGCGATTGCCACTTCACGGGCCTCCAGGGCCAGTGCTATCTTAATTATTTGATAGCACAACAAATTCCAAGCATTTTCTGAACAGTATCAGGGCATACCATTCAAATTTTCAAAGTAAATCTTTTGGAGTATCATGTACAGTGCAAGAAGGTGGTTTTACGCCTACTTTTAAGGTACAGGACCAAATTTACCACAGAGCAGGACCACTTCTTCCCCTTTCGGATGAAAATTGAGAATTTCTACAAGTTTACTTCACAGTCAATGAAAAATTGAGGCTGAGCGACGACGTGCTAATATCTCTGTCACGCAACGAGACATCATTTTAAGGCTGCATAGACTACTTCCTTTCTATAATCACTTAGTCTTAATGTTTAAAACAGCACAAGACAGAATATCTATGGCAGACAAGAGGCCATCTGGTGAATTTGAATGGCGTTTTAACATCCCCAATCATTAATGATCTAGCAATAGACATTGTTAGTATGGAATAATACGATCGCTGTGACGTAATTATTCAGAGACAAAACGATAATGTGATGAGCATTCCGTAAATACGCCATTCATACAACATTCTACAGTATTCTATAATCTTCTTGGGTAGTGAGGACGGTTATCACTTTAACATTAAGAAAACTGATCTCTGCAGAGAAAATAGCGTGCAAACAGAGTTTCTTCTATGGAGTTTTATGCACACCGTACCACAGAGAGCGAGGGAGGGAGGAATGTGAAATCATACCTTAAGATTTCGTCAGCTCTTTCATCAATATATAGTGGATATGTAAGTGAGATCGAAAGTGAAGATCTTCTTTATATAACGCTAATCCGGCAAAAACTGCATGTTGATGGCTATATTAGCTTACGGGCTGTTGTGGCTAATGACTAGAAGGTTGCCAATATATGAAGGTTGATTATATTATCAGCTACCTTCACTGGTAGTCTGAGGCACTTGCGCAAATAAGCTCAAGACGAAATGCCCTGTCCTTGCAATCATGGCGATCCGGATCTCTTTGTAATCTTTGCGTGTAACCCTAAATGCTAGAGATTATTTTGAGCTTATGGAAGGCCAGACACAGATCGATCGCCTGTTTTTAAAAGCAAGAAGTTATAAATTTATAGGCATTATTACGAAAATCCATATATTTGGAGAGACCCGTTGTTGGATCTACTTGGTTGGGTGACTACTGCCGGCCGACTGAAATAGACAACATACTTTCTGCAGAGGATCCACTGCTATACGAAGCTGGGTCAAAAGAATTAAATTCATGGATCAGGTGTATATTTAAACTGGAGGGCACCTTGTTTGAAAGACGACAAAAGTGGTAAGAACTATCCATTTCAGTTCACTGATGAAACACAAAAAGGTAAAGTAGTTATCTGCTATACAGAAAACGGAAACCCGAAAATGTGGGCTTCATAGCGCCAGTTACAGTTAACATGCGAAACAGAGCCATCGAAACTGATAACGGACGGACTGTGCCGTATTGCCTTGTTTCACACCCACATCAATGTTGAGTACTGCCACTCTATTAAATATGTTACGTACGTTTGTAAATACAACACCAAAGGCAGTGAAATGACGTTTTTGGGTTAGCTAATGAAAATGTGGTGGATGAGCTGATTCAGTATCAATTGGGACGATGCATTAGCAGTAATGAGGCTCTTAAATTTTCCTATCAACCAACATATCCTATGGTCGTCCACTTAAGCGTTCACTTAGTGTGTGTACTTTACCAAAAGAGAATGATCAAGAAAGAGCAAAAATGCCTCCCAACATAGCATTAGCAGCGTTTTTCCAGTTGTGCCACCAAGATCTATTTGCCAAGTACTAACTCTACATCGAATTTCCGACGTACTACACTTGGAAAGCACCTTGAAAAATATTCTGCAGGGGGAAGCAGGGAGCCCAAGTTGCAGGTCATACCAACGTATGCACTACTGAAGCCCTTGATCATGTCTACACTATTCATCCCACCAATCCTGAGTGCTACTATCTCAGAATATTCCTTCATATTGTGCAAGGACTGACATCATTTAATGCTCTAAAAACTTTCGAGGGACTACTGTGTGAAAGCTATGGAGAAGCATGTCAGAAACACGGACTGCTTGAAAATGATTAACAGTGGGGCACAGCTTTATCTGAGGCATCTTGCACTTATTTTCCAAAGCAATTTGGGAGTATTTTTGCCGTTACAGTAAGGACTTGGGCTCCATCAAACGGACGAAAGAATAAATTTAAAGGACATTTAAGTGAAGGCATTCTCAGAGATGCACAAAGAGTCAAACCACTCCTTAAATTTGGTTACATGGAGGCTAATCATAAACAGTCACTTATACTTAATGAGGACAAATGTATCTCCATTAATAGCAAAGATCTCTTTCAGCTTGGACTAGAAGCGCTATATTGAAATGGTCAGAAGGTGGTAGATAGGAATCTTTTGAATTAAAAGATTTATGACATTAATACTCTCCAAATATTTATTAAAACTAATAAGCCCTTATTTGTCACAGACCTGAGGCAAGCCCATGACGCTATTTTAAGTCTCATTCGGGTGTTTTTTATTTCATTGATGCACCTCGGAGGTGCTGGAAAGTGTTTGAATATTATGCTGGCTAAGATTCGCCAAAAAAGTGATACTGCGTTGGCTGTGGTGTTTTCAGGGCCAGCAGCAACACCGTTGGTTGGCAGTTGAATAGCACATTGAGCTTTGAAACTTGAATCTACAGGTTTCATGACATTCTATTTGCAGCATAAGGAAAGGTTCCAGTCAAGTTGAAGTGCTCAAGCAATATAAGCTGGTAGTTTGGGACGAATGTTCTATGGCCGAAAAAAGGCCACTAGTACTGCTTGATTGCACTTTGAAAGACATACACCGAAATGGCTGGCTAATTTGTGGTACGCCAGCCGGGATGGTCGAGCGGTTCTAGGCGCTACAGTCTGGAACCGCGCGACCGCTGCGGTCGCAGGTTCGAATTCTGCCTTGGGCATGGATGTGTGTGATGTCCTTTGGTTAGTTAGGTTTAAGTAGTTCTAAGTTCTAGGGGACTGATGACCTCAGAAGTTAAATCTCATAGTGCTCAGCCCATTTGAACCCATTTGCAGTACTGTTGTTGTCCTTCTGGCAGGAAATTATCGACAGACCATGCCTCTGATTCCCATTCTACGCCAGAGCATGAACTTAATGCCTACCTCAAGTTATCAGCCTTATGGAGACAGATGCTCAAAATACATCTCGGGTCGAATATGAGAGTTCACTTACAAGGAGAAATGAATGCAGAGCAGTTTGCACAGTAATTTCTGACAGTTGATGATGGATAATTTCCTGTCAACCTTCTACCACTTTAATTTGGTTCCCCCAAATTTCTGCAATATGGTCAAGTCACTCAGCAACAAAATAGTTAATCTATTTGTGGATAGATGAGGAAATTACAACTCTCATTGATGTATGTGTGAAAGGTCCATTTTAGTGCCACAAAACCAAAGTGTTAAATTGATAGTAAGCTTATCCAGGAAGTTCTTCTCAGTAACTCTGTCGCCAATACGTCCATTTTTTCAGTAATGTATACACAGTAAGCTGTGCTTAGCTAACAGAATTTATAAATGTTCTTGGGCCCCTAAATTTACCGCCACATAAGCTCATTTTTTTTTTTTAAAAAAAAAGTATCCCTTATCATATTATTATGCAACATTGATCCACCTGTGCAATGGAACAAGGCTGGCCCTGAAGAACCTATTGCTGAACATAACAGAGGCCACCATCATATGGGGGTATGCCACTGGTGAGGACATATTCATTTATCACATTCCATTGATACCCAGTGATTTAAATATGTCTGTCAATCCAGGCAATTGCAGTGTCCCATTTGACTTCCATTTGCTATGATTATCAATGTGACACAGGGCCAATCACTTTGTGTGGCAGGCATTAAATTGGACAAGCAATGTTTCACACATAGCCAACTGTAGTTAACTTACTCAAGAGTTGCCATGCCGATAGTCTGTTTGTTTACACTTCAGACAGACAAATAAAGAACAGTGTGCACCATCAAGCTTTGTGATACGCTTTTATTTTACAGCTTTATTCAAGCTTAGTAAGATTATACCTTTTCTACCTACAAATACACTTTCATTACGTTCTTGTGAAAGGAAAATTTTGCAGCTTGCAATGTAAAAATTTCTAAATCAGTATGTCTTTTTAAGTAACTAAGGGATTTTCACGTCTGCTGACTGTAAATAAGTATTAAAATTTTGCAAAAAATTAATAAATGTATGGAATATTTATTCATTAAGCATATGTGCATATTTTTAGAGCCAAAATATTTCTCACAGAAAATTAAGTCTATTAAAATTATAAAAGTATGTATTTTAACATTAGATTTTAGGTACATTGTGTACAATTAAAAGGAATCAAAGTATGATTTATTATGTTACTGTTATTACCAAAATTTTTTGGTCCAAAATTAATGTATTTGCAAAAGTTCGAACCAGAAGCCTAAAACTATTATCAATGCCACAGGTGAAGATGTATTCATTTGTCGCATTGCATTGACACCCAGGAATTCAAATATGACCTTCGATTTAAGCAATTGAAGTTTCCCATGTGGCTTGTATTCACTGTGAATATCAACAATCTGTGTGGCTGATATTAAACATCATGGGCAATGTTGGGTGCTTCAGCTAGTCTAGTCTTAACACCGCTCTCTGCCACGCACCGTATGGTGGATTGCAGAGTATGTGTGTAGATGTAGATGTAACATTTCTGCCATCGCACGATAAGGGACACAGCTTGCTTAAGCAATTGAAGGGGTGAGAATGATATATCCAAAGTCACAAAATGTAATTTTACAGGAGAGCATTTTAAAACTTTGAATAAATCCTAAATCATATTTCAATTTTTATGGGTATCTGACAAAAGTAATTTATTTCTCCAATGTGTTCATATAAATGTGTGCAAAATTATATTATGAACAAAGTTAAACACTATTACTAAAAAAAATATTTTTCCTGGGTGACATAACATTGGGCTTTGGCCTGTCTCATACTAAATGAATACAAGGTTTACAAACATTTAAACATCAACATAAAGCTTGATTTACAATGGTAGTGACTACAGTATGATAATAATCTATCACTTCTGAGTCATTTTCATCACTTTCTTTCTTTGTTTCACTCAGACTCTTGTATCCGTTCGAAACATCTAGTATATATGGTTTTAATGACATAACATCTTCGAGTTTTTTGTCGCAAATTGGAATGGGTTTTAAGTATATCCTTGATAGCTGGAATGGAATAAGCTCCTGATGTGCTCGTACTTTTCTAGTGATATTTACAGTTCTAAATTCTTCAAAATCAGTGTACTGATACTTCACTTTTAAATGTGATTGCATTCCTTCATCCAAATGAAAAGCTGTCCCTTCAGAAAATCTGAATGAGATCCATCATCACATTTGTCCTTCTTTGCGATATTTACCTCCAAAAATATCAGATCTATAAAATGTGCTTGCTTCATTTTAACGACTGAAAGCAGCTTCTTCTTGCAAGATTCTCTAATGACTGTAATCCAGTCATCAGGGGTGTATGCTGTGGGGTTTCTGTTCTTAACGTGCTTCTCAATTGTAGCGAAATCTCGGTCACAGAGAAACGTGTGTCCAACTTGTGAAAACCAATGTTCCACGGCCTTTAATTTTCCTGAACTCACTAGTGATCTCTCTAGTGCAACAATTCCCCAGTTTTTGCCTTGGTCTTGCAGTTATCACTAATAATGTAAAGAATGTTTGTTTGAGCATTTTTTTTTTATTTCATCAGACAGCTTCCTATCTCATCTTCACTCCACAGGAACATATGTCCCTATTCAGAACCACAATCACGAGTACCAAAATTATACATCAACAACTTCTTCTTATAGAATGCATGCCAAGACATCAGCCTTGGTGGTTTAATCGTTTGTTGTAGATCAAAGGTGTTCCTCAGGGTTTTCCCTAGCTAACTTGGAAAGCTGTGTAATGATACACTCCTGGAAATTGAAATAAGAACACCGTGAATTCATTGTCCTAGGAAGGGGAAACTTTATTGACACATTCCTGGGGTCAGATACATCACGTGATCACACTGACAGAACCACAGGCACATAGACACAGGCAACAGAGCATGCACAATGTCGGCACTAGTACAGTGTATATCCACCTTTCGCAGCAATGCAGGCTGTTATTCTCCCATGGAGACGATCGTAGAGATGCTGGATGTAGTCCTGTGGAACGGCTTGCCATGCCATTTGCACCTGGCGCCTCAGTTGGACCAGCATTCGTGCTGGACGTGCAGACCGCGTGAGACGACGCTTCACCCAGTCCCAAACATGCTCAATGGGGGACAGATCCGGAGATCTTGCTGGGCAGGGTAGTTGACTTACACCTTCTAGAGCACGTTGGGTGGCACGGGATACATGCGGACGTGCATTGTCCTGTTGGAACAGCAAGTTCCCTTGCCGGTCTAGGAATGGCAGAACGATGGGTTCGATGACGGTTTGGATGTACCGTGCACTATTCAGTGTCCCCTCAACGACCACCAGAGGTGTACGGCCAGTGTAGGAGATCGCTCCCCACACCATGATGCCGGGTGTTGGCCCTGTGTGCCTCGGTCGTATGCAGTCCTGATTGTGGCGCTCACCTGCACGGCGCCAAACACGCATACGACCATCATTGGCACCAAGGCAGAAGCGACTCTCATCGCTGAAGACGACACGTCTCCATTCGTCCCTCCATTCACGCCTGCCGCGACACCACTGGATGCGGGCTGCATGACGTTGGGGCGTGAGTGGAAGACGGCCTAACGGTGTGCGGGACCGTAGCCCAGCTTCATGGAGACGGTTGCGAATGGTCCTCGCCGATACCCCAGGAGCAACAGTGTCCCTAATTTGCTGAGAAGTGGCGGTGCAGTCCCCTGCGGCACTGCGTAGGATCCTACGGTCTTGGCATGCATCCGTGCGTCGCTGCGGTCCGGTCCCAGGTCGACGGGCACGTGCACCTTCTGCCGACCACTGGCGACAACATCGATGTACTGTGAGACCTCACGCCCCACGTGTTGAGCAATTTGGTGGTACGTCCACCCAGCCTCCCGCATGCCCACTATACGCCCTCGCTCAAAGTCCGTCAACTGCACATACGGTTCACGTCCATGCTGTCGCGGCATGCTACCAGTGTTAAAGACTGCGATGGAGCTCCGTATGCCACGGCAAACTGGCTGACACTGACGGCGGCAGTGCACAAATGCTGCGCAGCTAGCGCCATTCGACGGCCAACACCGCGGTTCCTGGTGTGTCCGCTGTGTCCGCTGTGCCGTGCGTGTGATCATTGCTTGTACAGCCCTCTCGCAGTGTCCGGAGCAAGTATGGTGGGTCTGACACACCGGTGTCAATGTGTTCTTTTTTCCATTTCCAGGAGTGTATTTTGTCTGGCAGATGCTTTGGCATAATGTAGGTCCCTTTCAGTTTTTAATCTTATAATCATATCTTCAGAGTTGGTCCATTCTGCATTTTTTATTTGAATTTTAAATTCGTCATATTCATGGCATGTCTGAATGAGGCAATTTAAAAGCAATATTAAAATCGTGTTTAAAAATATCTCGAAATTTCGAAACTCTTACTTGTGGTCCATTATTTTCTTCCCAATATTTCAAATAATGATCTTGATATAATGAAGAAATCGACATGTTATTGTCGAATTACACCGTATTAGGGTTCTGTGAGCGACTGTAATGACCAGCAAATTTAGGTAGGTATATTGTTTATGAAGTTGTGAACTGTCTGTACTGCTTCTGGTGAAATTTTACTTGATGGATTCCCTTTTTGTCCTGGAAACAAAGAAAAAAAATGAAAATAATTTTAAAGGTAAACCCTCATTTTAGAGAAGTTTCGTGAATTTATGTCTGAATATGATACATAAACACTGGATAAATAAGGAGAACAGAACAAAATTATGATTTTTCTGTGAAGAAATATTAATTTAATCTTTAAATACCTCTTCTGTATTTTGGGTCTGCAGCTCTTGGTCCTGCAGTACCGTTCCTGTTTCCCGCACATGGGGTCCGGGTTTGATTTCCGCCAGGGTCAGGGATTTTCCCTGCCTCGAGATGATTGGGTGTTGTTGTGTCGTCTTGTCTTCATCATCATCATTCATCCCCATTATGGTCAGAGGAAGGCAATTTCAAATCATCTCTGCTTGGACCTTGCCTAGTCGGCAGTGCTGGTATGCCACAACGTCCCCCTTCACTCCTCAGAGTATGGGACCTCATCATCATCATCATCATCATCATCATCATCTGTCTTTTGGAGAAGTTTGTAAGATGTCCTTGATTGTTATGAAGCCCATGCACACTCAACAATGCTTCTCTGCATACAATATTACAGCCATTAACCTTAACCTGCTACAAAAAAGTAACCATTCGTGGTAAAACTGTGCTTATCTTTTTCTTTGTGTACTTAAAAAAAGTAAACTCAGAACAATAATATTTTATTTATAAAAAGTACATGATATAAAAATTAATTTCAGATTCTCATTAATCATAATTGCCTCCTTTGTACTTGTTTCATCTTACTATTGCTCAGAAGGTAATTATTTTGGCAATTGAAATCACCCATACCACAAAAAGAATGGAATATCTGCCCTACACGTCCATGAATTTTGCTCCAACACTTGTTTTTACATTTACATACATATTTGAATTAGTGGATATATAATTGTTATAATAATGCAATAATATTTTACTCTGATACAGTCCTAAGCCTCAATGTTTTAAATGTTTAAAAAAGTAAGTATTTTCGTCTTACCATGTCATTTTCGGTTGAATATTCATCAGAGTGACAATAACTGTTTCCACTGGACAAATAATCTTCTTCAAAACTGGCCATTTCTGTCTCAGAATCTTCTTTTTCGGTTATGCACGGAAATAACCTCTTCTTTGCAAGCGCCATTTTACTGTGGCTTTGGGTTGTGTCACACACGAAAAAGACTACTTCCTCTCTGTCCGAGAACAACAAGTGTGAACTGCTCTGCCATCTAGTGAGTGAAACTTAAAATATTTTCGAGGTAGCTTCCTCTGCTGAATAGAAGTTGAACTAATACATAAAAAAGTATTTTGAGAAAAGTGAGGCTTTGGACTATATCATTCTCACCCCTTCAACGTGAGCTGGTATTATTTTGGAATGCGGTATCAGTATACGCCAGCTGCAGAGCGCCTCACACTAACAGTAGTCGCGTCGCATAATTGGCTGCCTGCATGGGGAGAACAGTTTCCAATTCATGTGGTACGATGCGGACTTATTTCTTTTTCGACTCGCAATGGAGTATTGTCAAAGCCATATTTGTTCAGGGTAGGATGTCAGACACAGTTACAAGGGATCGGCATAGCAAGCATGTTATTAAAAATGTCTTCATAGAAATAAAGTGGTGATAGCTAATAACTCGGGGTTTGCATGTTGTTATACCTCATGGATCCAATGTTCGCAATAATCATGACAAATACCAAGAGAGACCCTCAGCAGAGGATACAAATCTCACAAACGCCTTATAGAAGTGGTGTCAGCCTGGAGATCGATTATGGAAATCCCACAGTCCTAAGGAGGTGCAGCGATGTGTGAATTTCTGTGAATTTCCAAGTTCCTAGCATATCTCCATGGCGAATGAGCAGCAGCAGCAGCAACAACAACACGGACGTCGTCCGCCAGCACGAGGCCATCCATCGCTAGAATTCAAGTTAGTGTACTCAAATTTGGCTACAGTACGAAAGGCAGTGATGGATCCATAAAACGTTTGCTGTAATGAAGTGATTTTTCTGGCATACATAAATCAGTATGGCAAAATCTTACGCAGGTGCCACTGCCAATCTCCAAACCGTTGTAAACGATATGCAGAAAGAGATTCAATAGTTAAAAGCAGGCAAAAATTAGTGCAGCCTTTCACTTGACTTGTTAAATGATAGCTCTTGCAGCATTGGTGTGATAAAGAGTTTCTCATTATTGCCATCAGTAGCAGTGTTTAGTGGAAAATCAGAGGAAGACGTAAAGGCATTCTTCTGTAAACTCGAAGGAGCTGCCTTGTTGGGTTTGTGGACTGATTCAAATAAATTAGCAGTTGCTAAATCAGGAATTCAGGGAGCCACTAAAGATTTCATCAGCACAGAGCACACTTGTGTGAAATCAGAAGATTACAATGAATTCAAAGCGACACTTGTTCAGAGATTCAAACGCAAAAATGCTATCAGATTCTACAGAGAGCAACTCCATAGCGCGCGGATGCGATGGACGGATCTGTTGAGCAATTTGCTAACAGAATTCAAACATAAATGCCCAAACATACGAGCTGCTCGAAGACGAGAATGAGAATCGCATTCATTTGTTTGAAGGCGATCAGAGAGCTTTAGATAAATTCATTCATGGTGAGGAAGTAAGTAAAGCAGTCATACTGGCGCGATGTAAGACATTTCAGGAAGCACTAGAAGCAGCTGTTAGCTTCGTGGAAGCATTAAGACAGCTGAATGATATATGAAAAGAACAGCGTCGCACATTCAACACAAATGTGAAATGTTACAGATATAACAAGCCTGGTCATAAACGTAAAGACTGCAAGGAAAAACGACTTTGTTACAACTGTGGGATACTGGGCCACATATCGAAAGATTCCCGCTATGGATGAAAGAGTAATGAGAGCAACAGGCAACTTGGCAGATCGTTAAACGAGTACGGTGATGCATGGGCCGTAACATCATCCGCTCCCTGCCCGAGACAGAGATGCCGGTAAGTTCAACAGAAAATCGGATCGACAATGACTTTGTGATGGGTGTTGTATATCATGGACGACAAGTCAAGCTACTTACTGACATAGGAGTGCAGACCTCACTAATGGGGTGTTACATTTACAAAAGTGATAAGTTAAGACCGCCAAGGGTAAAGGTGCGCGTGTTAAGCAGCGGGAATTTACGTAAGTATGGAGAGGTTGACATAGAGTTATGTTTAGGCCAATAAAAATACACAGCAAGGGTGCAAGTAGTTACAAATAACGAAACACACTACGACGGTGTACTTGGATTGTTCGCTAATGGGGCAGACATATTTGTCGCAGATAGAAGGATGAGACTAGGCCGTAGAAATTAAGACCTAGGAAATCATTCTTCAGATTGTACTCAAAGGAGCGGTAACACTGACGTCGTGGGATCGCTTAAACATAGCGGCGCATCTGTTCAAACCCTCTGAGTCACTGTACAGATTGAACAGCCTCAGCCAATTCCCCAGGGAATTAGAAAAACCATCTACATCGAAGTCAAGTCAATGTGATGCAAGGAAGGAACTTTGTTATTGAGCGAGCGGTCGGATAAATGTGAGTTAGTGGACAAAATAAATTGTTATGTTGCCAAACGCGTTGGCATAGCTACAATGGTTGGACAGAATGTAGCTGGAGCCCCAATAACAAAAAAGAACATGAGCAACGAAGACGTTCTATTGCCATGAGGAACAAAAGCTGCTGAAGTGTTGGGCTTAAGTAAAAGTGAAGTCACACAGATTCCAAATGAAGTTTCACATGTCGCATTTAGGAAGACAGATTTTTCTAGTGGTGCCGAAAAATTGCAGCCAGGAGTCGAAATTAATAATGAAATAAAGAGCAAGATTTGTTAGAAGATAGAACATTTGACAGTTGAAGAGCATAAGATTTTAACTCCTGTTTTATTAGAATGTATGCAGATTTTTTCCGAGAAGATTCAAATTTACCTGTCATTCATCTGGTTCAACATCGTCTACGTATTGGAAACGTAGCACCGATCACTCAGAGACCTTACAAAATACCAATCAGTCAGAGAGGGCTGGCAGAAAAAATGGTTAAAGAAAAACTGGAAGCCGGGATTATAGAACCAAGAGATCCTGCAGATCCACCATGGCGTTTACCAGCTGTCATTGTTTAGAAGAAATCTGTTTCCAGAGAACCACAGTCCAGAGCTCGTGGTCTAATGGCAGTTTGCTTAGCGTAACGCTGTGGCGGTCCCGTTTACGCCCCATCCGCGCGGTCGCGAGTGTCTGTAGTTGTTTACTACTTCGTCGCCGCTAGTTTAGAGTCCACCACTACCGAAGGACTATGGCACATTCATACAGACAAACCACCACCAACATCAGTTTTCAGCCCGAACATGCACGGCCGCGAGCTTTTGAAGTGCAACTTTTCCTAGGTGATGACGTTAAAATTGATCCACAGGACATAATTGGTATCCATCTCCATCATGAGCAGTGTTATCTACATCAAGTTAGTAAGTGACGAGGCGTGCAACAGAATCGTGCACACACATGCGAGCGATATTAAATTCAAACATTCTGATTTCCACATTGGGGCTGACTCTATCGATCACGCGGGACTTGAGCTTCATACGATATGAGTCTTCAAACTCCCATTCTAAGTGCCACTGAATGTAGTCACCGTGGCTTTCCAGCCTTACTACAGAGTTGTCAGCCACATGGCAAAAAATGGACCACCTTTACAAGACCGCGGTTTTCCAGCCTTACTGCAGAGTGGTCAGTCTCGTGGCCAAAAAATGGACCACCTTTACAATATACCTAGTTCTTAACAGGGTACGACAGATCAAAATTGAGCTGACAAAACATTTTACCGCCCTATATTGTCATCAGCGCCATAGGGCGATTATTATGAATGACGGACAGCCACGCACTTGCTCTGGTTATGGGCAAGAAGGACATGTCAGGTCCGATTGTCTCCAACGACAGCTTGCTCAAATCCCGACATGTGAATCTATGACTACTTTTATGGTGACTACCCTTCCTTTCAATTATGCCAGAGTTGCACGGGTGGTCATCCTTTCCGATGCCGACCACATTCGTCCGATAGCCACTTCCGATAGTGAGGCCGCGATGGAATCTGCAGTACTGGATCCAGCCACTGCAATGGCGCCACCTCCTGAAGACAATCACCTATCGACCTTGCAAGAAAGCATATATGACAGCATGTACATTGACCCACGAGTTGTGCCGATAGCAACTTTTCTTCCAGACATTGTAGCAGCTGAAGAAATCCACCCACATTTGTGTACTGAAACACATGTCCCCACGGAAACACAAGAGACAGCAGCGTGCTCCATCAGATGGGTGCTTGCAGCGAATGTCTGAGAATGGTACCAGTGGTACAGAGGCTGCAGTAACATTCCATCCAACAGATCACCATGGTGATGGCTTCAGTCTCTCTGACCCCTCAGAACAGCAGAATCACATGCAGACAACTGCTGCCGATTATTAGCCAGTAGCGCCGTAGGGGTCTGTGCCGAGTACCGCAGCAGTCACCAACACCCACCAACAACCAATAGTATTTTATGGCTACTGGGCGAATGACGGTGAGGAAAACTCGTTGTCCATCGTGTCAGACGACACACAGGGGAATTCACCCCACCAGTGTTGATCCTTTTCCACCATCAGTGGCAACAATGAGACAGTCTGATGTCACGTGCGCCGGCCGAAGTGGCCGTGCGGTTCTAGGCGCTGCAGTCTGGAACCGCGAGACCTCTATGGTCGCAGGTTCGAATCCTGCCTCGGGCATGGATGTGTGTGATGTCCTTAGGTTAGTTAGGTTTAACTAGTTCTAAGTACTAGGGGACTAATGACCTCAGAAGTTGAGAGTGCTCAGAGCCATTTGGACCATTTTTTGATGTCACGTGCACTCACCCTTTACAAGGGTGTTGATGGACAACATGGGTGCTATGGATAGACCTCAAACTTATCATGTTGCGACAATAAACATCAACACTATACAGGTACGTGCTAAGTTATCCTTGCTTCAGGAAATGTTGAATTCTTCTCCAGGAGGTGTACAATTAAGATGCAGGTGTCTCTCTGGCTTCCCCCACAGTCAGCGTCGTCGCTGTACTTCTTTGGGAAGTGATACTGTTGGACGATATCCTCTTTCTACCTGGAGCAAGAAGAAGGGCACTCACAATACTGGGTGTCCACCTTATCAATATCTACGCACCTTCTGGGAAGGATAAGCGTCGCGAACGTTCACGATTCTTTGTGGAAGACGTCGTCCCACTCTTCCAAGGCTGCCACGACCATCTGGTGTTTGGAGGTGTGACTACAATTGCGTACCCAGAGACCAGAACTCAAGACTCTAATCCGAGACCTGCAGATGATGGACAGTTGGAAACATCTTCACTGCCACTGACTGGGATTCACACACTTCACTACTCTTCCAACCGAATCGATTAGATTTATGTCTCACGCTCTCTTGCTGCTGGGATACAGGATGGGGAACTGTGGCCTGCAGCTTTCTCAGACCACTCAGCTTACATCTGTGCTATCACCGTACGGCGACAACATGTGTGGAGAAGCCGTAGCCCCTGGAAATTAAACGTCGCTCATCTGTCGTACCCAGATTGCCACCAAGCCATTGAGGATACCTGGCATTCGTGTGAAAATCGCCTCCGAGCATTTCCCACAATGATCTGCTGGTGGTTGAACTGTGCCAAACTGGCACTGAGGCGAATGTTGATAACCTATGCTCACGACCACGCTGCTTGGCATAGACGAACACTCAATTTTTACTTCAGGGTACTGTGAGACTGCGATCTATGGCGCCATCTCCAGAACGACAAACAGTGGACCACTGTGCTAAAGCTCAGATCATCGCTAATATGCGACACCACCTAGAGGGGGTGGTCATCCACTCGAGGACGCAGGATAGGATAGTGAGTGAATGCCCGTCTATGTTCCACGTACTTCGTGAATGTATATGATGCCAAAGAATGCTGATAAGCTCCGTCGACACTGAGGACGTCGTTGCCTCACCACACAACAAGACATAAGCACAGCATTCTATGATCATTATTCCCAGCGCTATTCAGCTCAGACTCCTGATCTGACAATACTGGATAATGTCTCTCAGACGATTTACGACAATGGAAGTGTCCTTGATGGAAGAAATTATGGAAGAAGAAGTGATCGACACCATTAGAAAAGGAGCTGTAAACAAATCTCTGGGTCCTTCGAATTTTATCAGACTTTTCAATATTTATTAGCTACGTGATGGGTGGACATCTGTCGCGAACTATTATCCCCGGAAGAGCCGCTACCTGTGGCCCTCGTAGAAGGGATGATTATTTCTATTCACAAACTGTCAGGTGGATCACAGATGCAGGACTACCACCTGCTGACGCTATTGAATTGGGACTTTAAGAAGTTTTCTCGACTGTTGACAGGAGGCAACAGTATTATTCAAACAGCACTCCATGAATATCGTGACTTGATCTCAATGGCGAGGGCATATCGTCTGACAGTTGCGCTGGCGGCATCGATTTCAGTCAAGCTTTCGATTGCATGGACCACAACTATTTGGAAGTGATCCTCCAACATAAGCAATACCCACAGCCATTTGTCACTGTCGTCATGCGACTACTCTGTGGCATGACATCCAAGGTGATCGTCAACGGCCTATACAACCCCTCACCATTTCTCGATCAATACACCAAGGCTGCCCTCTGTCCACTTTACTGTACTCTGTGGCCATGGAACCACTCCTATGCGGCCTGTACTAACTAATGGGTGTGATGTTATGAGGCCACACTTTCTGGGGTAAAGCATACGCAGACGGCCTGGTGATAGTCATCCAAAACGGCGGCGACGCCGCCAGCGCACTGAATTGGATAGCTACGTATAACATGGCCACAGGTAGTTGTATCAACGTCGTAAAATCAGTGGCGATGAATATCTGGGTCGGACTGCCTGAGGACAGGGCCACCCACTTACAGCTCAGAGATACTTTGAAATGCCTCGGAACTGATTTCACAGACGGTATACGACGAACCACTGCTCACAACTTTCGACGAATTTAACGAAATGTTCGGACTGTGATAGCCAACAACCGCCTACGAGCACTGGATATCGAACCCAGTATGTCAACACACATTTAGCGTCACGAATTCCACACATCGCCAAGATACTACCTATAACGATGATGTTAGCTCGCCGTATACTGGCGGCCTTTGGGTTCAGGTATGCTTTTTAAGATCAAATATGAGTTTCTCACCCTTCTCCTGGATCGGGGAGGGCTTGGCCTTTATCACGTTCATGACAGAGCGGTCGCCCTATTTGTGAGCACGTTA
This sequence comes from Schistocerca gregaria, assembly GCF_023897955.1. NCBI lineage: Eukaryota > Metazoa > Arthropoda > Insecta > Orthoptera > Acrididae > Schistocerca > Schistocerca gregaria. Next base: position 182,818,761 of record NC_064920.1, on the reverse strand, counting down.
GTCCAACTATGGCACCACCATCCGGACAGTCTGACGAGTTTATTATTAGAAGAACTAGCGCCACCCTCTCTCTCGCCACCTGTGCCGATACACCACGCCCCCTCATCACTCTTCTACAACGGTGTCTTTTACCTCACACTCAGTTGCGTTCAGCTTGCCTTAGCAGCGACTCGACTGGCGACAACACGGACAGTTTGTCGTGTCCTGCAGCGTGGATGAACCGATAACATCGTGGAGAGGAAGCACACGAACATCAACTGACGAGTAGTGTGGAGGACGATTCACCACGTAACACTGGACACTGCCGTCACAGTGACGTTGTATATCAGTGTCAACGGTAAGCAGGTGATCTGTGCAAGGCTACATGCGATCCATATGGTGTACTCACCCTTGTGCGCAAGCTGTGGCGTTCAATACAACGATGAATATCGTCTTAGCTGTGGCGAGTCTACAGCAGTGTGGCACTTAGCGAAGCAAATGTCAGCGTATTTCCTTCGAATTGTATCGAACTCAAGACTATATTATTCCTGGATGGGACATATTACCCAAGCACAAAAACTAATGCTGTGATGTGGCACTGCATTATTTGTTTCAAGATGGCACTAAGGACACTTAAAACTTTTGGAATTATTTGCAGGATCCTGCGTCACCCAAAGTATCGAAAATACTTTTCCAATTATTTATGGGGTGCGTTCCACTACCCTCCACACAGCTGGATCATCGCAGGTAAGAGAAGCTGAAATTACAAGACAATGATAGACCACTACACGGTACAACGTGGGATCTACCTTGGAAAGCAGGAGGAGAGTTTCGTCGTGACCCCTCATACTGTGTAGCAGTATTTGCCCCATTTCGTCTTTTTGTCCGCCCGTACTTTGCAGTTTTTGTTTCCCATCTGGTGCAAGATGTAGTACCAGTTAATGGTGGTACGAATTCCTCCCTTAGGTTTTATTTAATGGCTTCCTTAGCCTCACACTTTGCTCTCTTTCTTTTTGCCATTTGCTACAACTATAAGTTTGTTTACAGTTATGTGCATTCCCAATTCGCACAACGAGTTTTATTAGTTTCATTTACATACTGCTTAAAAAATTAATTCTTTTGAAAAGAAACAAGTAAACAAATAAGAGAAACTGGAAATAACAAACGAAAAAATGGAATATTCAAAACAATAAAACCATTGCATCACTTGTACCACATCCCCAGGAATGGGAAGGAGGAGACATTGCAGCCAGGCCTCGGGTTGCGAACCCTGCCCACCTCGCCTTCGCCACCCCACGACCTGATCCATTTTCCATATTAAAAAAAGATTAATGTGGCTAGCGTTGCCGACTCTGGATCGTGGGGTCTCAGGTTCGATTCCTGGCTGGGTTGGGGATTTTCTCTGCCTGAGGGCTGGGTGCTTGTGTTGTTCTCATCATTTCATTATCGTTATCATTTGTGACAGTGGCTAGATTGGATTGAGAAAAATTAGGACAGTGTAAAAATTACTGATGACCATGCAGTTGAGCGCCCCTCAAAACAAACACCATCAGAGAACCACAGTTCCTTTTTTGCGTGGATTATCTTGCGTTAAATGCAGTAACCGCACCTGACATTTACCCTTACCAAATCTGGTACAAATCCCTGATTTCTTGGGCAGATGTAGAATTTTTTCGGTTTGTGATCTAACAACCGGATACTGTCAGCTGACAGTGAATCCAGATCATCGAGCAAAAACTTCGTTTGTTTCAGCTACAGGAGTGTAAGTACTTGCATATGCCATTTAAACTTTGCAGTGCACCAGCCACCTTTCAGAGCCTGATGGATTCCGTTTCACCAGGGCTCACTCCTTCACAAGCCCATGTATACCTCAGTGACATAATAATTTTCAGTGAAAACCCGAAGCAACATACTGAGAGACTTCAAGAAGTTTTCGAGCGTATAAGAAACGCAAATTTGTCCTTGTCAATTGATAAATGTCACTATGTACAAAATCAAGTGAACTACCTTGGTCATGTTATAGCTAGTGAAGCCGTCTGTCCTTGTTGTTTGTTGTGGTCTTCAGTCCTGAGACTGGTTTGATGTAGCTCTCCATGCTACTCTATCTTGTGCAAGCTTCTTCATCTCCCAGTACCTACTGCAACCTACATCCTTCTGAATCTGCTTAGCGTATTCATCTCTTGGTCTCACTCTACGATTTTTACCCTCCACGCTGCCCTCCAATACTAAATTGGTGATCCCTTGATGCTTCAGAACATGTCCTACCAACCGATCCCTTCTTCTGGTCAAGTTGTGCCACAAACTTCTCTTCTCTCCAATCCTATTCAATACTTCCTCAATAGTTATCTGATCTACCCATTTAATCTTCAGCATTCTTCTGAACACCACATTTCGAAAGCTTCTATTCTCTTCTTGTGCAAACTATTTATTGTCCATGTTTCACTTCCATACATGGCTACACTCCATACAAATACTTTCAGAAATAACTTCCTGACACTTAAATCTATACTCAATGTTAACAAATTTCTCTTCTTCAGAAACGCTTTCTTTGCCATTGCCAGTCTACATTTTATATCCTCTCTACTTCGACCGTCATCAGTTATTTTTCTCCCCAAATAGCAAAACTCCTTTACTACTTTAATTGTCTCATTTCCTAACCTAATTCCCTCAGCATCACCCGTCTTAATTCGACTACATTCCATTATCCTCGTTTTGCTTTTGTTGGTATTCATCTTATATCCTCCTTTCAAGACACTATCCATTCCGTTCAACTGCTCTTCCAAGACCTTTGCTGTCTCTGACAGAAGTACAATGTCATCGGCGAACCTCAACATTTTTATTTCTTCTCCATGGATTTTAATACCTACTCCGAATTTTTCTTTTGTTTCCTTCACTGGTTGCTCAATATACAGATTGAATAACATCGGGGAAAGACTACAACCCTGCCATCTGGTTTTTGTACAAATTGTAAATAGCGTTTCGCTCCCTGTTTTTTTTATACCTGCTATCTTCAGAATTTGAAAGAGAGTATTCCAATCAACATTGTCAAAAGCTTTCTCTAAGTCTACAAATGCTAGAAATGTAGGTTTGCCCTTCCTTAATCTAGCTTCTAAGATAAGTCGTAGGCACAGTATTGCCTCACGTGTTCCAGCATTTCTACGGAATCCAAACTGATCTTCCCCAAGGTCGGCTTCTACTAGTTTTTCCATTCGTCTGTAAAGAATTTGCGTTAGTATTTTGCAGCAGTGACTTATTAAACTGATAGTTCCGTAATTTTCACATCTGTCAACACCAGCTTTCTTTGAGATTGGAATTATTATATTCTTCTTGAAGTCTGAGGGTATTTCGCCTGTCTCATACACCTTGCTCACCAGATGGTAGAGTTTTGTCAGGACTGGCTCTCCCAAGGCCGTCAGTAGTTCCAATGGAATGTTGTCTATTCCGGGGGCCTTGTTTCGACTCAGGTCTTTCAGTGCTCTGTCAAACTCTTCACGCAGTATCGTATCTCCCATTTCATCTTCATCTACATCCTCTTCCATTTCCATAATATTGTCCTCAAGTATATTGCCCTTGTATAGACCCTGTATATACTCCTTCCACCTTTCTGCTTTCCCCTCTTTGCTTAGAACTGGGTTGCCATCTGAGCTCTTGATATTCATACAAGTGGATCTCTTATCTCCAAAGGTCTCTTAAATTTTCCTGTAGGCAGTATCTATCTTACACCTAGTGAGATAAGCCTCTACATCCTTACATTTGTCCTCTAGCCATCCCTGGTTAGCCATTTTGCACTTCCTGTCGATCTCATTTTTGAGACGTCTGTATTCCTTTTTGCCTGCTTCATTTACTGCATTTTTATATTTTCTCCTTTCATCATTTAAATTCAATATTTCTTCTGTTACCCAAGGATTTCTACTAGCCTTCATCTTTTTACCTGCTTGATCCTCTGCTGCCTTCACTACTTCATCCCTCAAAGCTACCCATTCTTCTTCTACCATATTTCTTTCCCCCATTCCTGTCAATTGCTCTCTTATGCTCTCCCTGAAACTCTGTACAACCTTTGGTACTTTTAGTTTATCCAGGTCCCATCTCCTTAAATTCCTTCCTTTTTGCAGTTTCTTTAGTTTTAATCTACAGGTCATAACTAATAGATTGGGGTCAGAGTCCACATCTGCCCCTGGAAATGTCTAACAATTTAAAACGTGGTTCCTAAATCTCTGTCTTACCATTATATAATCTATCTGAAACCTGTCAGTATCTCCAGGCTTCTTCCATGTATACAGCCTTCTTTTATGGTTCTTGTACCAAGTGTTAGCTATGATTAAGTTGTGCTCTGTGCAAAATTCTAGCAGGCGGCTTCCTCTTTCATTTCTTTGCCCCAGTCCATATTCACCTACTACGTTTCCTTCTCTCCCTTTTCCTGCTACCGAATTCCAGTCACTCTTGACTATTAAATTTTCGTCACCCTTCACTATCTGAATAATTTCTTTTATTTGATCATACATTTCTTCAATTTCTTCGTCATCTGCAGAGCTAGTTGGCATATAAACTTGTACTACTGTAGTAGGTGTGAGCTTCGTATCTATCTTGGCCACAATAACGCGTTCACTATGCTGTTTGTAGTAGCTTACCCACATTCCTATTTTCCTATTCATTATTAAACCTACTCCTGCATTAACCCTATTTGATTTTGTGTTTATAACCCTGTAGTCACTTGACCAAAAGTCTTGTTCCTCCTGCCACCGTACTTCACTAATTCCCACTATATCTAACTTTAACCTATCCATTTCCCTTTTTAAATTTTCTAACCTACCTGCCCGATTAAGGGATCTGACATTCCACGCTCCGATCCGTAGATCGCCAGTTTTCTTTTTCCTGATAATGACATCCTCTTGAGTAATCCCCGCCCGTAGATCCGAATGGGGGACTATTTTACCTCCGGAATATTTTACCCAAGAGGACGCTATCATCATTTAATCATACAGTAAATCTGCATGCCCTCGGGAAAGATTACGACCGTAGTTTCCCCTTGCTTTCAGCCGTTCGCAGTACCAGCACAGCAAGGCCATTTTGGTTATTGTTACAAGGCTAGATCAGTCAATCATCCAGACTGTTGCCCCTGCAACTACTGAAAAGGCTGCTGCCCCTCTTCAGGAACCACACGTTTGTCTGACCTCTCAACAGATACCCCTCCATTGTGGTTGCACCTACGGTACGGCTATCTGTATCGCTGAGGCACGCAAGCCTCCCCACCAACGGCAAGGTCCAATCCAAAAGTAATTGAAGCTCTCAAGAATTTCCTGGAACCACAGAATTTAAAGGAATTACAATCTTTCCTGGGTTTAGCAGATTTCCATAGGCGTTTCATAGCCAGTTATACAATTATAGCGTGTCTAATGACACAGCTACTGATAAAGGGAACTACATTCAGTTGGTTAACAGAATGAACAAAAGCAATGGAATAATTTAAAACTGCCTTAACCACAGCTCCAGTGTTAGCCTATCCAGATTTCAGCAAGCCCTTCATTCTTTCAATAGGTGCTTCAAATTTCGCTGTCAGTGCTATTTTGTCTTAAGAAACTGATGACAAAGAACACCCAATTTCATTTGCTCCCAGACAGTTAAGCAAAGCACAATGTAATTATACTACAACAGAAAAGGAGCTCTGTGTTTTGGGTTTTGGTATAATACATAACAGTTGTTTCCTTGACAGGAAGAGAATTCACAGTGATTACAGACCATGTCACACTTAAGTGGTTATTGAGCTTAAAGGACCCAAGTTCCAGACTAATAAGGTGGGCGTTGGGACTGAGTGAATTTCAGTGTAAAATTATTCATCGACCTGCCAAACTACAAGTAAATGGTGATGGGATGAGCCAAAAGGTAGGTGCTTGTGTTACAATAAGTCGCAGAAAGAGTTAAAAGGAGTTTAGGAGGAGGATCCACAATGCAAAATATCGAAAAATGATCAACATTTTGTCGAAATAGATGGATTCCTGCACAAGATCACGAGTAAAGAAAACCGCCTAGTTATTCTGGAAAGCACGAGAGACCAAATCATGATGGAACAGCGTGATTCTTTATTATCTGAACACTGTCATAAGAAAACATGAAAACATATCAGTTATATTGGTGGCCAAGACGTAAAGCTAACGTTTTTGAGTTTGTTTCACACTGTGATTCCTGCAAGAGACGGAATAATTCAGGAAAAACTAAGACACCATTACAAGAACTGCAAGAGACTAGTGAATCATTCGAAAGAGTTGGACTTAATGTCATTGGACCTTTGCCTAAGACTAAACATGGGAATAAATTCATATTGACCACGTTAGACCATTTTCTCACGATGCCAGTAACTGATCAGAGTGGCTCTGGGTTTTGTAAAAGATTTGATTCTAAAGTTTGGATCACCATTAACCATAATCAGTGACTAACGATCAAATTTCACTAGTGAATTGCTTAAACAGACTTGTAAGCTAATGCAAACAACGCAACTTAGAACTACACCTGCATACACAGAAGGAAATGGATGCATTGAACGAGTTCACAGAGCAATCATTAAGATGATTAGCCGCTACGTAAGTAGCAAGCCTGACAATTAGGATGTGTGTCTACCGTATGTTGTGAGCACTTACAATGCAAAAATGCACACATCAACTGGCCTAAGTAGATACCAAAGTGTATATGGAAGAAGGATGCATTTACCCTTGGACTTTGCATGATCAACATCCAGAATCAGCAATGAACATGCTGTGTGACATTAGCCGAGTGGTCTAAGGCAGTGCAATCATGAAATGTGCGGCTGGTCCCAGCGGAGGTTCGAGTCCTCCCTTGGACATGGGTGTGTGTTTGTCCTTAGGATAATTAAGGTTAAGCAGTATGTAAGCTTAGGGACTGATGAACTTAGCAGTTAACTCCCATAAGATTTCACACAAATTTGAACGTTTGTTTAGCAATGAACATGTCAAGGAATTAGAGCTCAAGCTAAAGGAGGCATGGAAGGGAGTGAAATGGTGGAATCACCAATCTTTTCTTCACTATGAGAAACAACACAATCGTCAAGCAGCTGCATCATAGTACCAAGTCAGAGATCTTGTGTACCTGAGCATCAGGTCAAAAAATTGAAGAAGTTTTGGAAAGGCTCTTGGAGGTCTTGTCACCAGTCACTCTTAAGCTCCAACTGCCTTTTCGTTCGATTGTCGTTCAACTCAATCATGTAAAGCCATTTCTGGGTAGACTTCCTTAGCATCATGAGAGGACAACGAGGACTGATCTAGGGGCTGACCATCTGTTCCTAAATCCAGGACACGAGCAACGCGAGGTCACAGTCCAGACTTCGAGGCCGAGACGCCGCTGTACATCGAGCGATTCAGTCCCAAGCAGCACTAAAGACGTGTGTAGTGTAAGTGTAAAACATGTGTTCATTTATCTGTCATTTGTATACATGAATGTGTTGTGCAAATATAGATTGCAGCTATTACCTGAAGTGAACAAATGTAACTAAATCTCATCCCACAGGTTACCATAAGAGGCACATTTGTATTATATTAATTGTTTAATTCTAGTGTTTAGAAATAATTTACCATGTTTATTGTAATTATGATTTTTTCTAAGACAATGCATTCCATTAATGCTATAGTAGTAGTACCACAGACAACAGGTGTTTTGTTTGAACCACGATCAGCCTTGGTAGTTTCAACAAGTAATTCTAAGATTGTACTTAAATACAGTTTGAATGAGAAATAACAACTATTAATTTCTGTTAAGAAAGAAATTGATTTGATTTGTACAGTCAAACATAGTGACACAGTTTTGGAAATGGGAATGTCTTGGTATAACAATTGGATTACCGCTGGTAATGCAGGTAGATTATACATTTGCTAATTATGAAAATGAGCTTAACTGTTTCTTTAAGTTTTTACCGCACAAAACCTTGATTAGGCGCAAACGTGACTGGGTACATTTTGGAGGAAGTATCCTTTATACTATATTTGGCACTTTAATAAGCCGAGATCTACCTGACCTTAAAGACAGAATTGTAGCCCTCGCGCAAAGGTCTAGTATGAATTCAATTAACCTGAGCAATAAGATAAATTGTATTAAGGAATATGCAAAGAACCTTCATGCCAAGTATTAGGTAAAGGACTATTTACTGATAGTAAGGACCGAAGGGATTTTTTATCTCTGAACGATCATGATCTGTATATTCAGGGTGGTCCATTGATAATGGCCGGGCTAAATACCTCACGAAATAAGCGTCAAACGAAAAAACTACAAAGAACGAAACTCGTCTAGCTTTAAGGGGGAAACCAGATGCCGGTATGATTGGCCTGCTAGATGGCGCTGCAATAGGTCAAACGGATATCAATTGCGTTTTTATAAATAGGAACCCCTATTTTTGATTACATATTCGTGTATTACGTAAAGAAATATGAATAGTTCAGTTGGACAACTTTTTTCGCTTTGTGATAGATGGCGCTGTAATAGTCGCAAACATATGCCTCACAATTTTAGATGAACAGTTGGTAACAGGTAGGTTTTTTAAGTTAAAATACAGAACGTAGGTACATTTGAACATTTTATTTCCGTTGTTCCAATGTGATACATGTACCTTTGTGAACTTATCATTTCTGAGAACACATGCTGTTGCAGCGTGATTACCTGTAAATACCACATAAATGCAATAAATGCTCTAAATGATGTTCGTCAACCTCAATGCATTTGGCAATATGTGTAACGACATTCCTCTCAACAGCGAGTAGTTGTTACAGAGTTAACAAATTTTAAATTTCATTGCAATGTCTTGAATGATTATTGTTATTTGATAATGGCAAGTCAGAAAGATTTTTTTTTTATAAAAAACTAAAAATCTCGTTCACTCACGTGATTATTTATGTGGGTGTTCAAGTGCACATGTCTATGACACACTCTAGTTCTGAAATTAGTTTGTCATTTACATATACACCTTTTTGCAAAAGCCATTCTGAAAAATCATACACAAGGTGTTTGCGCTGTTGATTTCACTGTTTTTGGGCCTTCACACCTTGTTCTTCTACAAAAATATCGACTTTATCTTCTAACCACACAATGGTATCATTTAATTCTTTTTTATCTCTAGACAACGTCTGTATAGTTTCCTGAAGACAACAATAAGCTTCCTTTAGCTGTAAAACATCATTAACTGGAGTATCATATTCTATGACAATGTGTTTATTTCAGCAGTCAATTTCTTTATGTTGCTAGATGGCTTTCTTCATGTCATTAGTGTGCTGTTGTGATTCTTTGGATTGGTTTTTTAATTCCTTGGAGTTGTTCACAATTAACATGGTTATATACAACCCTACTGCTTTAAAATTTTGTAACAATAGAGCAACGAGATGATTTGGTTGTACGTTCGTTTCATGTGAAATATCGTCCATTGGACCATTTACTTCATGTGAAACATTATTATCAGATTGATGAGTTACACCATGTGACAACAAAATGAAATCTATGTGGAAAGTCATTAATACTCATGTAGCAAAACATGAAAATGAAAGTAATAAAATCACCATAAAACAGGGAAATGAAATTGTTGATGTTCCACTTCTAATAGCTAATATATTTCATATCATTATATTAATGTCATCTAAAACTTCATGACAACTAAATATAATACAAGGACAAAGGTAATAACTCCAGTAAACGAAAGGACAATGTACCTATATCCCATAAGACCCATAGAAGGACAAACAGCTATCAGCAAACTAAAGAGTAAAACGAACTATGGATTTGATCATATCCCTGACAAAATTATTAAATATAGTACCAATAATGTTGTCTCTCAACTTGTGGACATAATCAATGACTCCTCTGAAACTGGTGTGTTTTCAAGTAAACTTAATCAGTCAACAGTAACACCAGTTTATAAAAGAGATGACAAGTTTGACATTAAAAATTTCAGACCACTATCATTATTATCTGTATTATCTAAAATAATTGAAAGAATAATGCTTGGCAGATTACTAGACTTCCTAAACAAAAATAATATTCCTGTAAATGCACAGAATGGTTTCAAATAAGCAAATCTACACAAATAGCTTTCTCCAATTTCCTAAAACTTGTTTACAAAGCTATTAAGGAACTGATCTTTGGGTTGTTTTTGGACTTTTCCAAAGCGTTTGATCTTATAAATTATAATATACTACTGTTAAAGCTATATAAGTATGGTGTCCATGGTGTTTCCTATGAGTGCCTTAAGTCATATTTAACTGATAGAAAACAAAGTGTGCAAATTTCTCAGGATGGAAATGAGTACCATGCTGAATATAAAGGCATTGATTATGGGGTGCCCCAGGACTCGGTATTGGGACCATTGTTATTCTTGATTTTTATTAATGACCAACCACCACACTTTTCAACAAATCACACTATATTATTTGCTGATGAGACTGGCTTCATTATAAAAGGGTAGAATGATTATGAGAAGCAGAAAAAATAGGCAAAAGAGCAGAAGTGGCAAAAAATGCTTTAAAGATAACGGTCTAGTTGTCAATGACAAGAAGACTGTATCGATGAACTTCAATTATATAAGGAACAAAATATGACGAATATAAAATTCACATTATCAGAGAGATAAATTCAGCATAAGAATCACATAATTTTTTTAGGATTATGGGGAAAATATGTATAAATGCTTAACAATAAGTTAAGCAAGTATTGTTACATATTAAGAATCCTTAAAGGTTGCTGCAAATACAGAAATAGTGGCAAGTGCTTATTACGAATACATGCAAGTATGGTATGGTATTCTGGGGAAATACCTCTTTAGCCAAGCAGTCTTTTGAGCTTCAAAAGGTAGCTGTAAGATTAATAAGTGATGTTGCTTACAGAGTATCATGAAGAGCTATCTTTAAGGAATTAAAAATCATGACCTTACAGTCTATATTTATTTTTGAAAGTATCTGCTTCATTAAAAATCGTCAAGTTTTATCTTTCAACAGTGAGATCCACAATTATCTAAAAGGGACAGGGAAGACTATCATAGGGATGTGCATAGAAAATCAATATAGCAGGACAGTGCTGTTTAAAAACTAAATGTTCTTTACAGTGCATTGCCAGATAGAATAAAAAATACGAACATCAATAGTGAAAAAAAAGCACTAAAAATCTACTAACAAAGAACAGCTTCTACAGTATTAATGAATACCTGGAATTTTGCTCAAATCTGTTGGTCTCTCTAAACAAAAATTCATAATTATGAAACCATTCCTAGATAAAACTAAACTTCTTTTAACCATGTATGTATCTAACTCTTGTGCCATATATTACTATGCCTATTTAACTAAAGTACTGGTATTTAATAGTTTCAGTAAAGTCAGCCAAGGTGTTTCATTAGCTTTTATTTTATTTGTATGTACATATATAATTTTATAAAGTAATTAAACAGAATAATGTTTTTATTATAAATATGTGTCGATAAAAATCATAAGATTTTGTACATGATGTAAATATGTAATATTTTATAGTGTTTTGTACTTTGACAAATGCAATATCATGAATATGATAATAAGGGCAATAAATAAATAAATAAAGATCACCTAATTGAGCATCATTTTCACACAGTGAATTATCTGTCTTAATACCTGGCGCAGTTTCAGGGCATGATTCCAGATCGATCTCCAAAACTCATGCATTTTCAACTTCTATGTTAGCAAACTCATTTTGTACGAATTTAAGCTCTACATTACTATCTTTGTGTGTAGTCGTTTTAGTAATCTTGCCTATTTTTGCCATAACACTACTGTAAATTAAAAATATTTTTGCAAAATTTTGTTTAACTACAATCTGAAAAATCATCTACTAGGCAACAATATCCAATCCAGGAACGTTGCTACAACAATCACCATGTTTACATGTGGCACACCTTCCAGAACACGAAAATGAATTTCGTAAACTGTTTTTCACTGTCATGTATACTTGTGGAAACCTGAAGCGAATTTGCTAGCCCAGTTAAATATGGCGCCTGGAAAGCAGCTGTTACAGTTCGTGATTTCTTCAGCTCAGTCGCCATGTACCTTCAATTAGACGAGATGTAAACAGCTTCAGTCTAATATTTCTACACATCCTTCACTGTACAAAAAGCAACTCCATCCATATTAGTCCAAAATTTGTATAACGAAACCTGACAGCCCAAGCACGTTCCAAAACCGGTGACGTTTGGTTGGGAGTGAAAGTCGATTGCGGAACTGGAAAACCGGCAACCAGAAGCGGATTCCCAGAATGGATTTTGAACTGTTTAGATGCACCATGTCTATTGCTAGGTTTAGATGTGACACATCTTCCGGAAGACGAAACCCAAATCTCGTAAGCCGTTTTTCGGTGTCGAATTGACATGTGCAGGTTGAATCGGTTTTGGTGTCCCTGTCGAAAAATCGGATTCCGCATCGTCATTTGTTTTACTCGAGTGGCCGCTGGCAGTCAGCTGTTGCGTTTGTCGCTGGTACTAGTATTATAGCTGGATGACAGCTTCAGCGCTCGTAACTGACATGATTGGCGCATTTGTCATGTTTGTTTATGAAGAGGGAATACGAATATCAAATAAACACGAGTGAACTTGTGCGGAGGAGAAAGAAGTTGTTTAAAAGGCGATGCCTCCGAATATTATCAACACAATATATTCCACCAGAAATGTATATTTTTCACTGGTGGAACGTAATTGTATTGTAGCATTTTGGGGAATATGAGTGGTCTGAAAATTTCCGCATGAGGAAAGAAACATTCTGATACCTTTGCTTCGAATTATCAAGTGCATTATCGCCGACTGCAGATTTCTTTCGTGAACTGCTACCACTAGAGAAGAGAATGGCAATAGCTCTGTATAAATATGCAAGCTGTGTGCAGTATGTAATAGTTGCAAAACAGTTTGCTGTGCATAAAAGCTCTGTGCACAAATGCTGATATTCGTTTATAAAGGCTGTGAATACTGATTTGCTTACAAAAATCATACAAATGCCAGACGCCGAGGAAGCAGAGAGAATGAGTAATGAGTTCTCCAACTTGACAGGCTTCCCACAGATCATAGGAGCAATCGCTGGCACTCACATTCCTATATTAGCTTCCCAGGAGGGATATTCAGATTTTGTGAACAGGAAGGAATAGACATCACTTGTTCTTCAGGCAGTTGTTGACTGTCATTACTGGTAAATGGATGTGAACTAATGTGAATGAAATTGATGTTACAGTGGTCAACAAGCAATATAAAAAATGTTGTCTTTTGTACAGTTTTAGGAACATCAATATCATCCATACTGGAAATGTCCTTGATGCATCATTACAGAAGGATTCACAGGCTGGTGCCAGAAGTAAGATATAGATTTGTACATACCCAATAGTTAATGTAGCAATCAGTGTAATTTCCTTGGTGGCTATAACATGCAGTTTCACGCACTTACTTCTTTGTGAATGACTTACATTTGTTCAGTCAAGTGATAAGATTCTACTGCATGTTTCCAAAACATATAAATATTAAGACATGAATTATTGCATATCAAATTTAAACTTATTTCTTTGGTAAGTAAAAAAACGTGTAATTATAGGTTTGGCAGGGGAAACTGATGGTGAAAATGGCAGCTGCTCAAACTACACACCACAAGAAATTGTTTCAAAAGTAAAACAGTAAAAAGAAGTGCATGTCTTGAGCATAGATAATTTACAGTAATCCCACATGAAGTAGCAGCAGTTGTTATACGTAGATCTAAGGCACTTGCAATTCAATAGTGAAATTATTAACCTTTAAATCAGCAAAACCTATTGACATTTTTGACTAATGTTTCACACACAGTTCCATAGTAACACCCTAAAAATAAAATAGACTGAAAAATAAATTTTGAATTTAACTTAATACAATTTGAACACTTCAGAAAACATTCTTCAAAGATAACAGTGTAGAAGAGATATGTGCTGTTTCTGTTCTTTAGTGGTTCGATTGTAACTTTATCATTTCACTTAAATTGTCCCATCAGGCAGCATTTTTTACTATATAAACAATTTGAATTAAAATATATTCTGTGGACTTCTGTAGTTCTCAAGCATGACACAGTGAAATTAACGTATTTCTTTTCTATCCGAGAAAAATTGATCGTACAAACAAAATTAATGAAAGATTTCAGTGACAGGCAGGACAACTTGGAATGTAAAAGAGAAATCTAACGTGAAATAGAAATTCTTACCAACTTTCAGATAGTTATTAGAACGACTGCTCTACTGTAAACAAGTCTTAACAATAAACTGTGTTTCAATGGTGGAAAATCATTGCTAACTTGACAAATGCTTTTTATCACAAGTGTAACTTGTTTAAGCTCATGGTGATAAACGAAATACATTAAAAGATTACCCAATGCTTGTCCTCTACATGTAATCTCAATGCCTTAGGATTTCATTAAAATCAGTCACAGCCATGCTTTTCGTATTTTGAAATTTCACTCATAGTCAGGCTCACTCGTGGAATGCCCGACGTACATTCCAAATAGAAGTAATATGTGTTACATCAGTAATTCAGTATATACCAAGCAGTTATTTTTCACATACAACAACATGGTAATTTATGCTAAGTTGAAAGTTACTACTCTTTTTAAGTATTTAAACAAATTCTATTGTAATATTGTCTATTAATGTAACTTCTTTTGTTAGGCACCATGCACAATCAGTGGGACTGTTGTGCCAAAATTCCTGCTTGGAGATGCGGCATATCCCCTTCTGCCATGGCTCATGAAACCATATACAGGGACTGTATCACCTGAAGAAGAAGGTTTTGGTGTTTATTTGAGCTCCACCAGATTTGTTGTTGAGAATGCTTTTGGTATGCTCAAAGCTCGATGGAGATTGCTTGCCAAATGCATAGACGTAAACTATCAATTTGTGCCTAAACTTGTTACTACATTTTGTGTACTCCATAAAATCATTGAAATGCACAAAGATCACTTCAGAGGAAGCTGGCTAAATGATGTGGACAGCGAAAATGAAATATACCCCCCATCCAATGAATATACTTGCACAGAATCTAACCAAGATGATGAAAGGATAAGAGACTGTCTAAAAACAAATTGCGTTTACAATTATTCATTAAGGAGATCTCGATTATGATTTCAATGAGCACATCGTAATGAGGTGTGCATAAATACTTGTAAATCACATCAAATTTGCTAGTTAAGAAATGAAAACGTTCAATTTCAATAACTTTTTTTATTTGCTGTACTTTAATTTGGAGTGTACAAAAATCTCACCATCTGTAACTGGAGGTGGATGGGGCACTAAAGGTGGATGGGGCACAGGAGGTGGATGGGGCACTGGAGGTGGATGGAGCCCTGGAGGTGGGTTTGACTCTGACGATGGATGGGGAAGGGGATCAGCTTGGAGAATGGGTGGTTCGGTGAAAAAAAAGCCAGTCTGTGGAAGGAACGGTGGTGTTTGCTGGTAGGGTATGAAATGGGGTTGCGTGTTTCGCCCACTAATGGCGTGAAGGCTACTTAAAATGAGTTTACTAATTGTTTTGTCTCTTCTGCATGCCTATTTTGGATACTCTCCAACAGCTGCTTCTTATACTGTCTGTCCATCTCAAATTCTTCTCATATCCTGTAACATTTTACTGAAGTTAGTACAGTTGTTGTTGTTGTGGTCTTCAGTCCTGAGACAGGTTTGATGCAGCTCTCCATGCTACTCTATCTTGTGCAAGATTCTTCATCTCCCAGTACCTACTGCAACCTACATCCTTCTGAATCTGCTTAGTGTATTCATCTCTTGGTCTCCCTCTACCATTTTTACCCACCACGATGCCCTCCAATACTAAATTGGTGATCCCTTGATGCCTCAGAACATGTCCTACAAACTGATCCCTTCTTCTGGTCAAGTTGTGCCACAAACTTCTCTTCTCTCCAATCCTATTCAATACTTCCTCATTAGTTATGTGATCTACCCATCTAATCTTCAGCATTCTTCTGTAGCACCACATTTCGAAAGCTTCTATTCTCTTCTTGTCCAAACTATGTATCGTCCATGTTTCACTTCCATACATGGCTACACTCCATACAAATACTTTCAGAAAAGACTTCCTGACACTTAAATCTATACTCGATGTTAACAAATTTCTCTTCTTCAGAAACGCTTTCCTTGACATTGCCAGACTACATTTTATATCCTCTCTACTTCGACCATCATCAGTTACTTTGCTCCCCAAATAGCAAAACTCCTTTACTACTTTAAGTGTCTCATTTCCTAATCTAATTCCCTTAGCATCACCCGACTTTTGCTGTCTCTGACAGAATTACGATGTCATCGGCGAACCTCAACATTTTTATTTCTTCTCCTTGGATTTTAATACCTACTCCGAATTTTTCTTTTGTTTCCTTCACTGGTTGCTCAATATACAGATTGAATAACATCGGGGAAAGACTACAACCCTGCCATCTGGTTTTTGTACAAATTGTAAATAGCGTTTCGCTCCCGGTTTTTTTATACCTGCTATCTTCAGAATTTGAAAGAGAGTATTCCAATCAACATTGTCAAAAGCATTCTCTAAGTCTACAAATGCTAGAAATGTAGGTTTGCCCTTCCTTAATCTAGCTTCTAAGATAAGTCGTAGGCACAGTATTGCCTCACATGTTCCAGCATTTCTACGGAATCCAAACTGATCTTCCCCAAGGTCGGCTTCTACTAGTTTTTCCATTCGTCTGTAAAGAATTTGCGTTAGTATTTTGCAGCAGTGACTTATTAAACTGATAGTTCCGTAATTTTCACATCTGTCAACACCAGCTTTCTTTGAGATTGGAATTATTATATTCTTCTTGAAGTCTGAGGGTATTTCGCCTGTCTCATACACCTTGCTCACCAGATGGTAGAGCTTTGTCAGGACTGGCTCTCCCAAGGCCGTCAGTAGTTCCAATGGAATGTTGTCTGTTCCGGGGGCCTTGTTTCAACTCAGGTCTTTCAGTGCTCTGTCAAACTCTTCACGCAGTATCATATCACCCATTTCATCTTCATCTACATCCTCTTCCATTTCCATAATATTGTCCTCAAGTACATCGCTCTTGTATAGACCCTCTATATACTCCTTCCACCTTTCTGCTTTCCCCTCTGTGTTTAGAACTGGGTTTCCATCTGAGCTCTTGATATTCATACTAGTGGCTCTCTTTTCACCAAAGGTCTCTTTAATTTTCCTGTAGGCTGTATCTATCTTACCCCTAGTGGGATAAGCCTCTACATCCAATACATTTGTTCTCTAGCCATCCCTGCTTAGCCATATTGCACTTCCTGTTGATCTCATTTTTGAGACGTCTGTATTCCTTTTTGCCTGCTTCATTTACTGCATTTTTACATTTTCTCTTTTCATCAATTAAATTCAATATTTCTTCTGTTACCCAAGGAATTCTACTTGCCCTCGTGTTTTTACCTACTTGATCCTCTGGTGCCTTCACTACTTCATCCCTCAAAGCTACCAATTCTTCCAGAATGAGATTTTCACTCTGCAGCGGAGTGTGCGCTGATATGAAACTTCCTGGCAGATTAAAACTGTGTGCCCGACCGAGACTCGAACTCGGGACCTTTGCCTTTCGCGGGCGAGTGCTCTACCAACTGAGCTACCGAAGCACGACTCACGTCCGGTACTCACAGTTTTACTTCTGCCAGTATCCGTCTCCTACCTTCCAAACTTTACAGAAGCTCTTCTGCGAAACTTGCAGAACTAGCACTCCTGAAAGAAAGGATACTGCGGAGACATGGCTTAGCCACAGCCTGGGGGATGTTTCCAGAATGAGATTTTCACTCTGCAGCGGAGTGTGCGCTGATATGAAACTTCCTGGCAGATTAAAACTGTGTGCCCGACCGAGACTCGAACTCGGGACCTTTGCCTTTCGCGGGCAAGTGCTCTACCAACTGAGCTACCGAAGCACGACTCACATCCGGTACTCACAGTTTTACTTCTGCCAGTATCCGTCTCCTACCTTCCAAACTTTACAGAAGCTCTTCTGCGAAACTTGCAGAACTAGCACTCCTGAAAGAAAGGATACTGCGGAGACATGGCTTAGCCACAGCCTGGGGGATGTTTCCAGAATGAGATTTTCACTCTGCAGCGGAGTGTGCGCTGATATGAAACTTCCTGGCAGATTAAAACTGTGTGCCCGACCGAGACTCGAACTCGGGACCTTTGCCTTTCGTGGGCAAGTGCTCTACCAACTGAGCTACCGAAGCACGACTCACGTCCGGTACTCACAGTTTTACTTCTGCCAGTATCCGTCTCCTACCTTCCAAACTTTACAGAAGCTCTTCTGCGAAACTTGCAGAACTAGCACTCCTGAAAGAAAGGATACTGCGGAGACATGGCTTAGCCACAGCCTGGGGGATGTTTCCAGAATGAGATTTTCACTCTGCAGCGGAGTGTGCGCTGATATGAAACTTCCTGGCAGATTAAAACTGTGTGCCCGACCGAGACTCGAACTCGGGACCTTTGCCTTTCGCGGGCAAGTGCTCTACCAACTGAGCTACCGAAGCACGACTCACGTCCGGTACTCACAGTTTTACTTCTGCCAGTATCCGTCTCCTACCTTCCAAACTTTACAGAAGCTCTTCTGCGAAACTTGCAGAACTAGCACTCCTGAAAGAAACGATACTGCTGAGACATGGCTTAGCCACAGCCTGGGGGATGTTTCCAGAATGAGATTTTCACTCTGCAGCGGAGTGTGCGCTGATATGAAACTTCCTGGCAGATTAAAACTGTGTGCCCGACCGAGACTCGAACTCGGGACCTTTGCCTTTCGCGGGCAAGTGCTCTACCAACTGAGCTACCGAAGCACGACTCACGTCCGGTACTCACAGTTTTACTTCTGCCAGTATCCGTCTCCTACCTTCCAAACTTTACAGAAGCTCTTCTGCGAAACTTGCAGAACTAGCACTCCTGAAAGAAAGGATACTGCGGAGACATGGCTTAGCCACAGCCTGGGGGATGTTTCCAGAATGAGATTTTCACTCTGCAGCGGAGTGTGCGCTGATATGAAACTTCCTGGCAGATTAAAACTGTGTGCCCGACCGAGACTCGAACTCGGGACCTTTGCCTTTCGCGGGCAAGTGCTCTACCAACTGAGCTACCGAAGCACGACTCACGTCCGGTACTCACAGTTTTACTTCTGCCAGTATCCGTCTCCTACCTTCCAAACTTTACAGAAGCTCTTCTGCGAAACTTGCAGAACTAGCACTCCTGAAAGAAAGGATACTGCGGAGACATGGCTTAGCCACAGCCTGGGGGATGTTTCCAGAATGAGATTTTCACTCTGCAGCGGAGTGTGCGCTGATATGAAACTTCCTGGCAGATTAAAACTGTGTGCCCGACCGAGACTCGAACTCGGGACCTTTGCCTTTCGCGGGCAAGTGCTCTACCAACTGAGCTACCGAAGCACGACTCACGTCCGGTACTCACAGTTTTACTTCTGCCAGTATCCGTCTCCTACCTTCCAAACTTTACAGAAGCTCTTCTGCGAAACTTGCAGAACTAGCACTCCTGAAAGAAAGGATACTGCGGAGACATGGCTTAGCCACAGCCTGGGGGATGTTTCCAGAATGAGATTTTCACTCTGCAGCGGAGTGTGCGCTGATATGAAACTTCCTGGCAGATTAAAACTGTGTGCCCGACCGAGACTCGAACTCGGGACCTTTGCCTTTCGCGGGCAAGTGCTCTACCAACTGAGCTACCGAAGCACGACTCACATCCGGTACTCACAGTTTTACTTCTGCCAGTATCCGTCTCCTACCTTCCAACCTTACAGAAGCTCTTCTGCGAAACTTGCAGAACTAGCACTCCTGAAAGAAAGGATACTGCGGAGACATGGCTTAGCCACAGCCTGGGGGATGTTTCCAGAATGAGATTTTCACTCTGCAGCGGAGTGTGCGCTGATATGAAACTTCCTGGCAGATTAAAACTGTGTGCCCGACCGAGACTCGAACTCGGGACCTTTGCCTTTCGCGGGCAAGTGCTCTACCAACTGAGCTACCGAAGCACGACTCACGTCCGGTACTCACAGTTTTACTTCTGCCAGTATCCGTCTCCTACCTTCCAACCTTACAGAAGCTCTTCTGCGAAACTTGCAGAACTAGCACTCCTGAAAGAAAGGATACTGCGGAGACATGGCTTAGCCACAGCCTGGGGGATGTTTCCAGAATGAGATTTTCACTCTGCAGCGGAGTGTGCGCTGATATGAAACTTCCTGGCAGATTAAAACTGTGTGCCCGACCGAGACTCGAACTCGGGACCTTTGCCTTTCGCGGGCGAGTGCTCTACCAACTGAGCTACCGAAGCACGACTCACGTCCGGTACTCACAGTTTTACTTCTGCCAGTATCCGTCTCCTACCTTCCAAACTTTACAGAAGCTCTTCTGCGAAACTTGCAGAACTAGCACTCCTGAAAGAAAGGATACTGCGGAGACATGGCTTAGCCACAGCCTGGGGGATGTTTCCAGAATGAGATTTTCACTCTGCAGCGGAGTGTGCGCTGATATGAAACTTCCTGGCAGATTAAAACTGTGTGCCCGACCGAGACTCGAACTCGGGACCTTTGCCTTTCGCGGGCAAGTGCTCTACCAACTGAGCTACCGAAGCACGACTCACGTCCGGTACTCACAGTTTTACTTCTGCCAGTATCCGTCTCCTACCTTCCAAACTTTACAGAAGCTCTTCTGCGAAACTTGCAGAACTAGCACTCCTGAAAGAAACGATACTGCTGAGACATGGCTTAGCCACAGCCTGGGGGATGTTTCCAGAATGAGATTTTCACTCTGCAGCGGAGTGTGCGCTGATATGAAACTTCCTGGCAGATTAAAACTGTGTGCCCGACCGAGACTCGAACTCGGGACCTTTGCCTTTCGCGGGCAAGTGCTCTACCAACTGAGCTACCGAAGCACGACTCACGTCCGGTACTCACAGTTTTACTTCTGCCAGTATCCGTCTCCTACCTTCCAACCTTACAGAAGCTCTTCTGCGAAACTTGCAGAACTAGCACTCCTGAAAGAAAGGATACTGCGGAGACATGGCTTAGCCACAGCCTGGGGGATGTTTCCAGAATGAGATTTTCACTCTGCAGCGGAGTGTGCGCTGATATGAAACTTCCTGGCAGATTAAAACTGTGTGCCCGACCGAGACTCGAACTCGGGACCTTTGCCTTTCGCGGGCAAGTGCTCTACCAACTGAGCTACCGAAGCACGACTCACGTCCCGTACTCACAGTTTTACTTCTGCCAGTATCCGTCTCCTACCTTCCAAACTTTACAGAAGCTCTTCTGCGAAACTTGCAGAACTAGCACTCCTGAAAGAAAGGATACTGCGGAGACATGGCTTAGCCACAGCCTGGGGGATGTTTCCAGAATGAGATTTTCACTCTGCAGCGGAGTGTGCGCTGATATGAAACTTCCTGGCAGATTAAAACTGTGTGCCCGACCGAGACTCGAACTCGGGACCTTTGCCTTTCGCGGGCAAGTGCTCTACCAACTGAGCTACCGAAGCACGACTCACGTCCGGTACTCACAGTTTTACTTCTGCCAGTATCCGTCTCCTACCTTCCAAACTTTACAGAAGCTCTTCTGCGAAACTTGCAGAACTAGCACTCCTGAAAGAAAGGATACTGCGGAGACATGGCTTAGCCACAGCCTGGGGGATGTTTCCAGAATGAGATTTTCACTCTGCAGCGGAGTGCAAAACAACATATTAACACCAGAAGTAGACATTAATGCTCAAACATTGGTTGAAGCATAGTGTGTAAAATTCCTTGGGTTACAGCTGGATGACAAGTTAAAGTGGAGTCAACCCATAGATAAACTAATCAAGAAACTTAGTTCAGCATGTTATGCTGTTAGAACATCTCCCATTTTGTTGACTTAAAGACAAGAGTGTTGGCTTATTTTGCATACTTTCATTCTCTGTTGTCATATGGAATTATCTTCTGGGGAAGTTCACCTAAAGTAAATAAAGATTTTTTTTGCAACAGAAGTGACCGGTAAGAATATTGTGTAATGTGGATAACTGTACATCTTGCAGAAGCCTTTTTAAGGACCTAGGAATACTTACACTCACTTCCCAGTACAGTTACTCCACAATGGACTTTGTTGCTGATAATAAAGATCATTTCTAACGGTATTCTGATATACACAGTCACAATACAAGCAAGGAGAGATATTGGGCACTAGGGAAAGAACATCACACAAAGAAGTGCGAGTCAACATACCTCAAGGAGGGTGAAATGGAAGAAGAAGTAACATTAATAGATTTTTCATCATGAAGAGAACTGTCTTCTGTTTTCAAAATAAAATGTGTGCAAAATGCAGAATTCTTGTAAAATGTTTGCTGTCCCTTCTGTGGCGAAGTTTTAATGATGATTAACAACTCACTTTGAAAACGTTTGATATTTATATTTTAACGGAAGGTGCGCCAATGAAATTATTTATTTCTATGTTTACTTTTTATTTTTCGCCTTTTGACTGTTGAAAAACATAGTGCACAGTCCCAACTGTGATGGTGAAATTCCACATAGGTACTTCCTTCATAGATTTGTGCCATGTAATTTAAATGTACATTCATGCCAGTTTCGCACTACATTAATGCTTTGTACAATTAACTGTAATAATCATGGAGCCATCTCCCAAAGGATTTCCATTACTTGTGTTGTACACCATTTTAACAGTCACAGGTGGATCTGAAAAAGACTTATCATGAAACCAATGGTATGACACCAAAATGTGAAGGAATACTAAGTAAGCATTATACCTGGAGTGTGATATCCCAATCCCCCTTAACCTGTCCCACTGAAGTCCTCGTTTGGAAACCAGTGTAGCCTGTAATGCAGCCCAAGATCTAGGTTAGTTCAGGATGTGTGAATTTGGCTTTGAGTTAGTGAAATAAATTTATAATATTGTCAACAGAAAAATTATAAAAGGTCATGTAAATTATGAACATTTATCCTTATTTTGCATAGAACTATGCAGAAGCAACGAAAAATGCAAGTTGAAGGGGGGGGGGGGGCAAAGTAATATAATATGAGCACTGTGTAATTATAATAATCCACTACAACCATCAGATATACAATGACACCATGAAGACATCCACTACTGTCTATCACTCACAAAACTCATTTTCAAAAGGCAAGCTTTCAAATATAAGCAACACTCACTTTTTGCTGGTCTGCTGGTTGCAGACACTGTAAAATTCAGTGAGTCATCTGGACAAACTGTAAATGTAGCCTCATGTTGCGGTTCTGATGTTGAAATTTCGGTTTCTGTAGATTCTTTACAGTAAAGAAATGTACGATGTAGCGTTTTATTTAATATCATAGATATAAAAGTAACGAAACTGCTAAGTCCTTACTATAGCCAAACTCTTACATTCTCCACATGGTGTAGAATTTACACCGGTTTCTAGCAATAAAGCTGATGGCCTCTCGTCAAGGAGACTTGCCATTTCATTGTAAAACGTAAAATACGAACGTTCATTACCGCATATGGTATTTTGCTTCTTGAAGTCTCTTTTCAGAGATTTGCACTTTGGTCTGAAATACAGTTACATTCCATTTAAACGCAAATAAAATTTTTAGATTTAAATCACGCATATTATTATAATCTAAAAAGTAACCCCTGCCTTAACTGATCTGGTTTACGTATATATGAGCCGTCAGCCATGGCTTTCGCCAGCTCAGCAAAAATATCCGCATTCCTGGACTTCTTGCCACACAACTTATGTAACGTGGTTTTCTTGTATGAGACAGCGTATATGGATCACCTTCTTTTCTGTCCAGTATTTCTTCTTCACTGAATAAGCGTTTGCTTCGGCCATATTTCCAAGTATTTCACAGATAACAAGAAATGCAAGCAATCTGACAGCCTAATACCGCTTCAAAATCGGTTGAGGGCGCGAAAACCACTTGCGGAACTGGAAAATCACCAACTAGGAGTGGATTTCCAGATTCTTTAGTGGAGTGTTTACATGACCAACGAGAAGCGGAACTGGGAAATCGATTTACGAATTCCAGTATTGGGACCCATGTAAACACACCATACATGGGTCCCCCAAAATCAGTACCACTTTTCGTTGTTCATGTAAACACTTCAGAATTGATTTCGGAATAGCGCTTCTAGTTGCCGGTTTTCTAGTTCCATAATCGGTTTTTGCCCCCATGTAAATGCAACCGATACTGAAGCGAGAGCTGAATGTTAGATTTCAATAAAACGTTGTGTTCCTTTTTTTTGTGGTGGTTTTATGTCTGGTATGATGGAAGAAGCGATGTTTTGCGCGTTTAAAGAAAAAAGTACTGGACAGACCAGTAAGTTATACAAATGTTGTACTTAATAGAAGAAAGGCAAATATTGACTCTCTGGATGGAAGAAGATTCCGAAATAGTGATGTCTTCGCTCAGTTAGCGAAAGCTATGGCTGAAGATGGCTACATGAGAACACCAGATCGTTAAGGTTCGTGTAGCTTCTTAGATAAAAGTATTTTGAGTGATTTAAATCTGAATATTGTGTCTGTGTTTAGACTGGATGTAACTCGAATTAATATTGTATTTCAGATCAAAATGGAAATCTCTTAAAGAGAGATTGCCGAGAGGAGAAATAATACTAGCGGATGCGTTTTATGATGAGATAACCAGTCTCCTGAACCACAGGCCATCTGCCTTAAATGTTGAAACTTGGAAACCGGTTTCACACCATCCCAACGAGTAAATGTTTCACTCTTGTAACATAGTAGCATTTTTAGTTAAGTTGCTACATCGTACATTTCTTTATTGAAAAGAATCTGTAAAAACTGACCATGAGACATGAGGTGATTGGTTTCACAGTATCTACAGAGGATTCCTCAGATTTTACCGGTACAGCAACTAGTTGATCTGCAAAAAGTGAGTGCTGCTTATATATTTGTAATTTATGTAACATTGCCTATTGAAACTGATTTTTGCAATTGCTAAACAATAGTGATTGTCTTTACAGTTTCGTTATATACCCAGTATGGTAGTTTTGGTGGCACAGTGTGATTACATTGTGTTACACTTCTTTGCCTCATGTGAATCTTACCTTTCTTTTAGTATATGGGCATCAAAATACTCGTCCGTGACTTGCCCATTGTCTGGTACATGTTTTAAAATACCTATCATTGACTTGCCCATTTTGCTATTTGTTTTCAGATTGTACTTTGCAGTTGTAGTTTTTATGATCAGTCTATTACCAAACCTTTCATGTTGCATTCATAACCTTTTGCTTCACTAATTCAAAATCAAATTACCATCTTCCACACTTGGAAACCAGTGTGTCACCACACCCAAGATTTCGGGTGGGAGGGAAGTGGGGATCCAATGTCACCCCCTAACCTCCAACACATGCTTCATAATTCATTCACATTTTGGAACAACGCCATTGAATCTGTTGCATTACAATGAAATTTATATTGTTTATTATTTATTCTAAGCTCTTTTGAGCAGGCATATGTGTTTACTCAGTGCATCAGTCCATTCGTAAATATAGGTGTGTATTGGTGGAAAAACAATTTATTAAGGCAATATTGTAGCTTAAATAAGTAAATTAGTATCTATATATTGAATGTTTCGCTTTTACTTGTGTAGTTTTCGTGAAAAGATAACTGTTCTAAAGTGCAAGCTGTTGGCGTGTGTGTTTACTCAGTGCACTAGTAAATATAAGTGTTTACTCATGGAAAAACAATTTATTAAGGTAATGTTGTAGCTTAAATAAGTAAACTAGTATCTATTGTGATCTGTATATGGAAGATTTCGCTTTTACTTGCGCAGTGTTCGTGAAAAGATTAATCTACAGTTCATGACCAATAAGTTGTGGTCAGAGTCCACATTTGCCCCTGCAAATGTCTTAAAATGTAAAACCTGACTACTAAAACTATGTCTTACCACTGTATAACATATCTGAAATCTTGCAGTGTCTTGACGCCTCTCCCACATATACAACCTTCTTTCATGATTCTTAAACCAATTGTTAGCTATGATTAAGCTATGCTCCATGCATAACTCTACCGGGCAGCTTCCTCTCTCATTCCTTACCCCCATTCCATATTTACCTACTAATTTTCTTTCTCTTTATTTTCCTACTATCAAATTCCAGTCCCCCATGACTATAAAATTTTCAGCTCCCTTCACTATGTGAATAATTTTTTAACAACATCAGACATTTCTTCACTCTCTTCGTCATCTGTGGAGCTAGTTGGCATATAAATTTGTAATACTGTGGTAGGCCTGGGCTTCATGTCTACCTTGGATACAATAATGCATTCACTATGCTATTCGTAGTAGCTTATCCATGCTCCTGTTTTTTATTCATTATTAAACCTACTCCTGCATTACCCCTGCTTGATTTTCTATTTATAATGCTGTTTTCACTTGACCAGAAGTCTTGCTCCCGCTGCTACTGGAACTCACTAATTCCGCTATATCTAGCTTTAACCTGACCATTTCCCTTTTTAAATTTTCTAACCTACCTGCCAATTTGACATCTCGAGCTCCAACCCATAGAACGCTAGTTTTCTTGAAGAAATTAGTAGTTAATAAACGACCTCCCGAAAGTGCAGTTAGTATCAGCGACAACTGCTTTGAAAAGCCTTTCCCAAGCACTTTCACAGGAGTGTGTCCAAGTACGATCCTGAAAATAGGTAAAAATTTCAAACCTTCAGCTAGTGTTGATTACTATAATTTGTCATGTAATTTCTTTAAAGATGCTATTGACTGTGTAATTTATCCTTTAACTTATTGTGTAAATAAATCTCTAGATGAAAATAAGTTCAATGAGAAACTAAAAATTTCTAGAGTTGTGCCCATGTATAAAAAAGGTGAAAAGAACTGTCCCACTAGCTATAGGCTCATATCCATAACTCCTTTTTTTCTAAAATTTTTGAAACAATAATGTATAAAAAACTTAGTGTTTATTTGGACAAATCAATGATAAACAATTTGGGTTCAGGAAAGGTAAATGTACAATTGACTCAATGAATTCACAAGTAAAATTTGTCCTAGTTGTGTTTGAGGCTAGGGACTATGCACTGGCTATGTTTTGTGACCTGAGCAGAGCTTTTGATTGTGTAGAGCAGGGATTCCCAACAAAATCATTGATACCTTTGGCATATCACAGTATCAAGTACCTAAAAAGCCAAATTAAGAGTCTTTTTATACATTTTCTATTTTTTGTACTTAGAAAAAACATTGACAAATTCATTATTGAAAAAATATTGAGCTTAAAACTTTTTCAATTTAGCCATCATCATTATTGTTAAATTTTTGATTATTACTCAAAATCTTTGCCTTTAAATCTGGGTGTTTAGCATAACAAAGTCCTTAAAAAAATTGAGTATGAACTGAAAATGGCAGGAAAAAATTTAAACTGAGTGTATTGGTCTTTCAAGTGTACTAACTACACATGAGATTGCATTGAGTAGACATGTGTGAAAAATAAGAAAACGCTAATTTCATACAAAGTATTATTTATTTGAAAAAATACAGTTACAATAGAATACTCCATCAGTATACAATTAGTTTTAATTTTCAGTTCTTAATGAGATGAGTTCAATCTGACCTCCGAGTCCATTATTTCTGAAATATTAGGTTCCAAACTTGAATCTTTCACTCTGAAATCCGACCGCACATCGAGCTGATTCCCATATTTTGTTTTTCATGAACCACATGGAAGAAAATGCTTGCTCACACCAATATGTGGTTGCAAATGGAAGGATCTTTTTCATTTCCTTATCTCCAAGTTTCTTGTAGTCCTTGCATGCTGTTGCCCAGAAGTCTGTAATTTTATCACCAATGAAAATGTTTAATATCATACCACAGCTGGACAGATCCACAAGTTGATCTTGCTCTTCTTCAGTGAGGCCAACATTATGGCTTTATTTGATATGTCTGTGCTTTCATCCAATTGTAGAGCATACATGTCACTCATGCAAAGTCTAGCCAGCAATATCTCTTCCACGTTAACTGCCACATCAGTAATTTGTCTTTTAACAGTGTTATTTGAGAATGGGACAGTTCCTGTTATCTTAGCAGCTGCATCACCTAATATTATTGCTGATGGCAGTATAAGTTCCTCAGCAATTGTGTGGTTTTTCCCACATTTAGCAACAAGCTGGGCCACCTCGTAAGACGCAAGGGTTGCATTTTCGTTTATACTTACACCACAGTGTTTGGTAATTGTTTTAAGAGATATTTTCAACTCTCTTAATTTATTTTTGAATAAATCTAATGACTTACTTTTGTACTCTGTGTGCTTTGTTTCAAGATGGCACCAGAGATTTGCTGGTTTCATACATTCATTCGAAAGGCTTTCATAGCAAATTACACATTGAGGTTTAGGCTGTTGCTCAGGTCAAGTGAAAGTAAAACCGATTTCCCAGTAATCAGAGTTATATTTTCTAATTTTTCCAGTAAGCTTCATACTAATCTTGGAAGGGTTAGGTTCAAGGGACACTGACAATTTAGGTTCAATGAACACTGACAACTTCGGTTCGAGAGTCACTCACTTACTTGCTTGAACGTCAGATGCATTATCTTCCTCTTCATCTGTAGGCTTTTCTCGTTTTAATGAACCACTTTTTAACCAACGGTCCATTTTTAACTACGCGAACCATAGCTTCCACGAAAAACAATGCTTTACAAACACTACTGTTTTAATACAGAATGTTGAACATGTAAACAACGTGTGAAAGCACTGGCAATAAATTAACAATGGCCAATTGTCGTCTGAAATGCGAGTTTCTGTGTAAAGTGACTGTCAGTTGTCAGCTGGAAAGAGGCAGCGCGCACTGTCTAACAGCATGCAACAGAACTATTTGCCTCTAGTTAATTCTAGTTGTGCACTAAGTGTGTTAGTGTCAGTTGGCTCTAGGAAGCTCTGCTCATGCAGGAAGCGGCCAAAACAAAAAATCTGTTATCACACGAAATATATTTAATATATTTTTTATTCTAATAACATCTTGCGGACCCCTCTGACATAGCTCGCGGATCCCTGGGGATCTGCAGACCCCCTGTTAGGAACCACTGGTGTAGAGCATAATACTTTGTTGAATAAGCTACTCTATTATGGCTTTTATGGCAACAGTATAAATATGTTTAAATCTTTCCTAGAGAACTGCCAACAAGTTTTGTGCATTGGTAGAGAGAAGTAAAATTTGGTTTATATTAGATCTGGAATGCTACAAGTGTCCGTGCTCGGATCTTTATTGTTTCTGTTAATAATTGATGATACCCTCCCAGGGGACACCACCTTATCGTAGGCACCTACAGCACTGCGTGGGAGGCTTTGTGTGCCGTGATGAGGTTGAGAGCTGTACCAGTGGTAGTGTAGCTACTGGCCGGGTCACGCAAGCCAGAGTGGCCTCGACTGAGGAACTAGACGAAGTGTGTCCCACACCATAGCGTAGGGGGGGCTCTATAGGTTGTCAACCCCTCTAGGGGGGCTAACCCCGAAATGAAAGCCTGGTCCTCCAGGTTGGTAGTTGAGCACAGGGTTTGTGCGCCTTGTAAAAAATCTATTATTGCAAATAATTCAACAAGGAATGCCAGACTGCCCCTACGTAGACAAACTGCTAGGAAACGGGAAAATGGATTTGTGAACGCTTATATTTGGGTCATGGAAGGGGCGCACGCTGTTGTAAACAGGAGTGATGAATAGTGTTGCAGAAGAGGTGCTAAGGTATGGAATGAGAGATTTTGCACCGCAGGAAATCAGGTGGAAGGGAAGAGGAGAGATTTATAAGCACACATTCTTGGTGTACTTTTTAGGAAAGGATGAAAGACTAGGGGAGTATGGAGTTGGGTTTATAGTCTCCAAGGATATGCGTAAATCAGTTATCACCTTTACCCCATATAATGAAAGATATTTACTCTACGTATGAAAGGCAGATTTCACAGTGTGACCTTTGTTAATGTATATGCACCAACAGAAGAATCAGATGAAGATACTGTAGACATCTTCTATGATAAACTACAGGAGGTGCGCGACGGAATACCCAGATATGATCCCAAAATAGTTTTGGCTACTATAATGGAAAACTGGTATGGTAATGGGATGTCTATAGAGGTGTACTGAACAAACTTTTCCACAAATGTCTGCACATAAGTATATATATTTACTGTAGTCGAACACATGTACATGAAACGAGACACAAATGCAGGCTGAACGAATTAATATCGCGGCTCGGAAGAGCGATCTAAGGTCAAAGATTAAGTTGTTCATGGTTGACATGACCTATGAACGCCACACCGGGAAAGGAAGAGGCACTCAGAAGTGTGTTTGGTAAGGAAAGTCTGCATGATGAAAGTAATAATAATGGTATGAGGGTTGCCCTGTTTGATTCTGCAAACAAGTTGAAGGCAGTAAGTACCTGTTTTCCAAGGAAAAATATCTACAAAGGGACATGGAAAATACCAGAAACAAATGAAGCAAACCAAATAGACCATATATTTATATCAAAGATGTGAGTGTCTGATACGCAAAATGAGCGCACTTTTCAAGGAGCTAATTCTGACAATTACCTATTTAGATTTCCAGAAGGCTTTTAATACCGTTCCTCCCAAGTGACTATTAATCAAAATGCTTGCATATGGAGTATCGCTCAGTTGTGTGACTGGATTCGTGATTTCCTCTCAGAAAGGTCACAGTTCATAGTGATAGATGATAAATCATTGAGTAGAGCAGAAGCGATATCTGGCGTTTCACAAGGTAGTGTCATAGGCCCTCTGCTGTTCCTGACTTACATAAACGTTCTAGGTGGTAATCTGAGCAGCCCCCTTAGATTGTTTGCAGATGGCGCTGTAATTTACTGTCTAGTAAAATCATCAGATGATCAATTCCAATTACAAAATGATTCAAAATTTCTGTATGGTGCGAAACGTGGCAATAGGCACTAAATAAAGAAAAGTGCGAGGTCATCCACATGGATACTAAAAGAAATCCAATAAATTTGGGAGTATGATACATCACACAAATCTAAGGGCTGTCAATTTAACTAAATACCTAGGAATTACAATTACGAGCAACATAGATTGGAAATACCACATGGATGATATTGTGGGGAAGGCGAAACAAAGACTGTGCTTTGTTGGCAGAACACTTAGAAGATGCAACAAACCCACTAAAGAGACAGCCTACATTACACTTGTCCGTACTCTGCTGGAATATTGCTGCATGGTATGGGATGTTTACCAGGTAGGATTGATGGAAGACATCGAAAAAGTGGAAAGAAGGGCAGCTTGTTTCGTGTTATCGCACAATAGGGGTGAGAGTGTCACTGACATGATATGCAAGTTGGGGTGGCAGTCACTGAAACAAAGTCGGTTTTCTTTGCGGCGAGATCTATTAACAAAATTTCAATCACCAACTTTCTCTTCCAAACGCGATACCCACCTAAGTAGGGAGAAATGATCATCACAATAAAATAAGAGACATTAGAGCTCAAACAGAAAGATTTATGTGTTCCTTTTTCCCACACGCCATTCGAGAGTGGAATGGTAGAGAAATAGTATGAAAATGGTTTGATGAACCCTATGCCAGGCACTTACGCGTGAATGGCAGAGTTACCAAGTAGATGTAGAGCCAAAGTGAGACAGAAACTTGGCATGGCTGCCAGAGGAAGTAGTACCAGGGTAAAGAAATGGAATATAGAACAACTGAAAGATAGGTCTACTGTTCAGAAATACCCAGACAGATTTAGACAGAAGTTACAAACAAAAGATGGTGGAGATGATATAGAGAAAGAATAGAGCTCTATTAAAGATGTCAATAGGACAACAGCGGATGAAATACTGGGAGAAGTGAGGAGACTTAGGAATGAAGACTGGTATGATGAATATAGAAAGGCAGTGGAACAGAAAAAGGAAGTAAGGCTGAAATGCTTTCAGCAGAATACTAGATCAAATCAGGCATTATATAATGAAAAGAGAATAGAGGCAGCAAGGGTATGCAGGAGGAGAAAATGGGAAGCCATGAAGAGGGAAGAGATGGAAGAGCAGTACAAAAGGAACGTAAGCAGAATATATTACAAAAAAGGAACTCGAGAACATAGACCAAAAATAACAGCTTGTAAGGACAAAGAGGCAAATTTGCTGACAGATAAACAAGATGTTTTGGATAGATGGAGAGAATAATACAAGGGAATTTTGGAGGTCAATCCTACCAGGAATGGGCAGTCACTCTATTATACCATAGATCCAGAAATAGAGGAACCAACATTAGAGGAAGTACGGAAGGTAGTGCATTGTTTAAAAAATTATGAAGCACCAGGAACCGATGAAATAATTGCAGAACTGTTAAAAATGGGGGAACTGGTCTTCATAAGTGAATCCACAAACTTATTAAGTTGAAATGAAAGCAGAAAAGAGTGCCAGAAGAATGGACATTAGGCGTAATCCAACCAATACACAGAAGGGAGACAAGGCCTGCTGTTCAAATTACCGTGGAATTACCTTGCTGAATGTAACCTATTAGATCTTCTCTAGTATTATCTACAACAGGTTAGTACCATATTCAAAAGATACTTTGGGGGAGGATCAGTATGGATTTCAGCCTAACAGATCAACAGACCAGATATTTATGTTTAGGTAAATACATGAAAATACATATGAGTATAACATTGAGCTTCATAACCTCTGTGTAGACTTCAAGCAGGTCTTTGATAGTCTAGATGGAGCACAAATGTTAAATGATTTGCTGCTACGTGGTATACCATCGAAGTATGTCTCACTTATTCAAGCAATATTGGCTGGTTCCAAGGCTGCAGTGCGAGTGGATGGAGAACTGACCAATTGGTTTATCATTAGTAAAGGTGTCAGAAAAGGGGCATGAATATTTACATTGTTTTGTATATTATAAAAGCTATGTCTTGGTTTGTCTCAATCTTTGACATCAATGCCATCTGGTGCAAGTTAAAAACAATACAATCCTCAAGTTTGCTGTCTTTAGTCCGACATGAAGCTCCCAGATAATATTTTCTGTTCCAAATGTTGCCTACCGGCAATTGTGTACGAGTCGGTGTGTTTTTCTTGTATTGCTAACTCATATGAACCTGCCTAAGCATATTGTGGGTACTTGTACCCAGTATGTATTTTCATTCCTGATGTTACTTTTGCCTCATAATTATTATGTATTAGCTTTCATAATTTGTCTTTAGTGTAAATTTGCCACAACTATCTGATGACGACCCATGAAGTTTTTAGCAATTAAAGCATTTCCATGGAATTACTACATGGAAAGTCTGAATGGTCACATACCTTACAAATAGAAGAACGTTGTACACCTTGATTACATTTTCTTCCAGTCCACTTTCACACAATCTCTAGTGTCTCAGAATCAATTACTTCTATTGCTCTCAATATCCTATCAGCATAGTGTTCATTTTGAAGTAAAATTCTTACATTTGAAACATATAATGTTGAGAAATATGTGTAGCTAAAAAAAGGAAGAAAGTGACCAGCATAGCAAATGCAAATTCCACTTTCACTCTGAAAAATGTTCTAAAACTGCCATAACAGGAATGAGGTGTTCTCATCAGTGAAGTGTGAACAAAAAACAAGTGAACCATCTTTACTGTAAGTACAGTTACTGCAGCTCAGACACATTCATTGTCCGTTTAAAAAAAGAAAGCCACTGACAACTTGTAAAGAATATTCAGTGAAAGAAAGCGCACAATTAAGATCCATGAAAATAGGATTACCTTCATGCAGCAATGATGAAATTCTTCTCTACATTACTGTAAAGTCTCTTAAAGGCCAACTTATAACAACTGCTGTACTGACTAGAAAGAATCAGTTACAGCATCCTCTGTACCAATAAAAATTGAGCGAATTACTCCTCTTTCCTCTTTGCTATCTTCTGGTTGGTAAATTCTGCCAACCCAGCATTGCACAGTATCAATCTACATAAAAACTCCTATTCTGAAAGATGAATCTCAGAGGTGCAGAAGACAAGTAAAGGTTTATAAATCCAAAAATATAATTGCTAGATGTAAAGCACATGAGACTACAAACTAAAAATAATTCTAAAGTAGCTTGCAATGATACTGAAAAGGAAATGATTAATTGTAGCAAAGAAAATAGTGTCCCACTTGTCTTTACAATTCTCAGTATTCTGTAAATCATACTAACGGCACCACCCTGCTCAGTAATTGCACCTTGTTTCCTCAGACTGAACACTGTGTGAAATTCTTTACCACAAATTTCCTTGGTCAATGACTGTAGGAATGCACATACAAAATTTTTCAGGAAGTTGCTACATTCAGAGCCATTAAATAAATATAAGGGAGCATCAGATACTTAGCTTAAGTGCACTGAATTTTATTCTGTTGAACTCTCGGTAATGAACCAAATTGAAATGTGATTCAGAAGTGAAAAATATCTTTTTAATTTTTATGCAAGCAATTTTAATTCGCAATGTATTCTTACAACAGACTTCAGTACATCATGTGATAAGGATCTTCAAATTCATGCCACACACGCTCTGCAGACATCAATTTTCTCCACTAGTTACACAGCAATTCATTTTAATGAAATCAAGTAGTATTTCAAAAAAAAGGTTTTAATTGCACATGCAAATAAAAGGATAAAGGTATGAATTGAAAGACAACACTGCAAACGTTTTTATTTTCTTTATTAATATCACTTGGGTTTCCACATCTACAACAGGGGTACCAAGCACAATGCGTTACTCTTTGTTTTACATGGCAAGTTTCCCCAGTAGGCCTACAAACCATGGAATGTACAGAAGCACACACACATCTAAAACTTAGTACCCACAGTAATTATGCTCAGAATCTACGTGAGCATTTAATATTTCACTTTCAGGCTGCCTCAGTGCCGAAGCAATATTATCTTTTTCAGCAAGAGTTGGTTTCTTCAAACTGCTCTTTGGCTGTTTGTTACATTTACCAGGTCTTCGTTGCACTTTTACCTTCTCGTTGCTGGGGCGTTGTGGAGCTTCCCTGCAGACTGATTGAAAAAGTGACAGCGAATGAGCTCCATCCTTCTGTAGTGACTTCAGGATTTCTGTGGACACTTTAACTGAACTGACACAGTTAATCAAAATTTGGTATGTGGACACTAGTTCTCGGGCCAGAGATGTGTTCTCGTGATCATCAGTATTTGTTTGCAGTGAACACAAAATGGCAGAAGCCTCTTCAGTCACCGTTGCTTCACTTGGTGTAAATGTGGCACTTGAATGTAATGCATACGTCATTGACACTGCATGAATGTGCTTGCATACGTTCCAATGAATTAAACTGTCCGCACAAGAACAACTGAAAGCATGTATATATATATATATATTACATTTGGAGCACTTCAACTTGCACTCCAATTTACATTCAATGTTATTTAAAATCACAGTATGTGTTACACCACAATGTGTTTGGGATTTGATATGAAACTTTGTACCATCAGTATTGACTGTAATGTCATTCTCCTCAATACTGCATGAAGCTTTATGACGTGCCTCAATAAGATTTACTCAATATGAATGGCCACCCTTATACAGTTTAACCATTCGACCACACAGTTTATCATGCACCAATTTCATCAACACAACAAGTAGTCTGTCAAGTCTATTGTTTGTTTTTCCCTCTAGATAACAATATTTTAAAACTCTATGCATTGCTTCAAGGTGCATATTTGTATTTATACCCAGATTGCGATGGTGACAATATGCCCACTGCTGAGGCCGGAATAAGTAATTTGACGAGATATATACACCAAAGTCTCTTCTACCTTCAGCTGCTTGAAGCTGCCCAACGTACGATTCCAGCAGCTCATTAAAATTGTCTATGTCCGCTTCTTCAAGCAATGTATGAAGAGCTTTGTACACAAGTGCTTTCTTTTCTTCATTGCCATGGACTTTCTTCAAATTAGTCCGCCAGCTGCGGTTTATGTGCCAAGCACACAGTAGATTATTTTCTGCAGGTCCCATGACTCATGACCATGCACTACGGAAAGTATTAGTGTCGTCGGACATGAATACAGATGTTTTTATGATGCCAGCTCTCTCTTTCACAGCACTAAACAAATGAGTCATTATGGAAGTAGTCTCCCGATTTGAAACACAGAATGCTACAGGCATACCTGAACCAAAATCGTCTACCACTAACAATGTGGTCACCAACAGTTTGTAAACATTTGTACAACTTGTGGAGTCTACACATACAATATTTTGTCCAAATCTCTGTAATAACTGCTTCTAGTAGTCAGTCATTAACACTATCACCGAGTCAGTCCTATCAAAATCTTCCCTGGCCTTACCTTCTTTCTTATAGAGGAGAACACAGTCTTTCATTTTCTCCAACTACATACTATCACTGACTTCGTCAATGTTATGCTGCTGATCATCACCAATGGCAAAGTCTCTCTTAATGTTATGAAGGACATGTCGAGTCAGGAGATGCAGCCTCTCCGCTCTGCTGGAATGAACTGAGTCCCGCACATCATCCAGAATTCTCTGGAAAGTGACCCCCTGAGCAATTTTACTTGCAACATTTTAAAATTACTCCAACTACAAAGAGGCCAATTCTGAGTATGTACATGAAAACACTATTCAGAAAGGACACAGTAATTAACCACCCCCAATAAAATAAATTCATGCAATATAACAGTTGCTAAGTACTTATAAACTAGATAGTTTAACAAATGGCTTAACAGTATATTCAGTGTACCCTTCCAACAGTACTGAAGATGCTATTAACACACTGGGGATGGGAGAATAAACAGGACTGATTAAAGCACCTGTTGCAATGTGATATTTCCCAGTTTCGGCTACCAAGGCTATTTTCAAATGGTTACGAGGTCTACAAGTACATGTCAGAGAATTGTAACTGGTGTTTTTGTCTAGTCTCAAATCCATTATTGTAGTTGCAAATGCCCTGATCCACCATGTTTAACATGCTGGACAAGAAACAATAAATGTACTACCTTTAGTCTATTAGATGCATTAATGATCTATTCTTAAATAGATTACAATGATGCAAGCAATAACACAGGACAACAAACAAGTATTTCAGAACTTATTTCCACACTTGCATTACTGTAATGTATTACACCTGCTCTCACACACACCTAAGTACATGACATTACAGTCACCAATATTGTGGTCAATATGTATCACAACATCTGGCCTTTTACAACTGCTTTCATGCTAACATCACAAATTGTATTCACAAGAACTGCCAATCGATATATTCACACCTTTTACTCCAGATCACACATCCATAA
The DNA here is from genome assembly GCF_023897955.1 of Schistocerca gregaria. Taxonomy (NCBI): domain Eukaryota; kingdom Metazoa; phylum Arthropoda; class Insecta; order Orthoptera; family Acrididae; genus Schistocerca; species Schistocerca gregaria. The sequence goes on along the minus strand of NC_064920.1, from coordinate 182,781,524 downwards.
CAATATTAATTTCTCAGCAGTAAAAAAACAATGCTCCTTCACTGCAAAAACAATAAAAGTCAACTACATAGACCTGAAAGCAAGCCTGACAATGGGTTCTGAAACATTCACACCATATTTACTTGGGGAACACTGAAACGCCAGCAAAATTCTACAATTAAGGTAATACTCACCAGCGATGGCTTCTCTATCAGAACCATTGAGATGCAGAAAAGCAATGTTCTGGTCGTGGCCGAAATGTGTTTTGTGGTAAAAAAAACTACAGATTCCACTTTCTTCTTCGTGAAGCTCTATGGCAGCAACGCAATGGTTTCCCATCTTGCAAGTGCCCTGGGACTTACACAACCTTTTGCCACCTGACTTCGAAGAAAATGTGCCACTTCTGTGGCATACGAAGGTGGTTTTTGCAGTACCATCCTTTAAACGCTTAATGCCATAACTAGAGATAAAACTACTTTTTGTTTTTCTCTCCTCATCAGACTTCCACTTCATAAAGTCTAAAACAAAAGCATCGATGAAAGACAATTGCATTCCGAATCAATAAGTGCAAAGTACACAGCAGGAGTAAAAAAAAAAAACCTGCACTGTTAGATACCCTCACGAGTTACTGGTGTGATTTTAATCATTTAAATTTGCAACAGTTTAACTTATACTTAATGTAGCAGACAGTAAGTTTACAGTTAATGTGAAATGCGTCTTTCCAGGCTTTCAAATAAGCACATGTTCTATTGACCAACAAAATAAGATCTAATGACCATGGGTCAGGCAAGTATGTAATAATAATGGACGATATTAATTTAAGTAGGCAGTGTACACTTTACTTATCCTCCTTCGTTTGAAATTCACTAATTTCTTTTACCATCTCAACCATGTGCTCCTGCTCCATATAGTCGCAACTTAGCCAAAAAATTGCATTTAAGGCTGCAGTCACTTTTTGAGCACTTTATCGTACCTTCTTCACCTGGCTGAATTTTATGCACATTTCTCAAATGAGCATTCAAATGCTTCCTTGCTGAATATTCTCTATCACATACATAACAAGCAACAGAACCAGCCATTCCAACTACATAACTCACCCTCACAAGGTGCAAGGATATTCGGTCACATCAACTGTGAATACGAGAATGTGTGTAGCAAAGATGTTGCATTCGCTCAGATGTCACCTATGCTTCTGATTGGCTACTGTATATGATGTTATGAATTTAACTCTCAGCCAATCAGCATCGCGACCAGCGGGTCGCGAGACGCAAGTCCGAGGAATCGCTTCATGAAGTCATCAAAAAGGCTGAAAGCGTGACAGCGCTGCCTGGTGACTAGATCTGTAAACAAACCTGTTGACGTAAGTGACGTCACACATTGGCTACAGCGTTTATACAGACTTGCCTTCAACCGGTGTTTTGGAATGTCAAATCAATGCTGATTGTTTGAATGAAGCTTCCGTTAACAGAATAAAATGTAGAAAGAAGGTTTAAATGAGAATAATCTGCATTATGGTGACATGATAAATCCGCAGCGTTGTCAGAGTTACATATTAGAGTCGTACGTGATTGATTGAAGCCAACTGATTACAAATTATTGGTCGAAAGGCAGAGTGATTTATAGCATAACACATATTACGCATTGTGGACAATGTGTCTAAATGTCTTTAACGCAGTAGAAAATGCGGAAAAACGAATCAAATATGGAAAAAGATGCGTAGTGGAACGCCCATTGCATCTTTCCAGTTTGTGTACGATATCTGTACGTAATAAGCATCAAAACACGTCGGATGCTTGTTCATTTTCTAATATATGATTTTTGGGGATGACCTAGTAGTTTTATTTCTTTTATTTTGAGAAATGCGTTAAATGTGGAAAAGTGCATTTAAATATGCCGCAAACAAATATCAGGCAAAGACACACGTCTGTCTTTACCACAACCTTTATTTCTCATTCGCTGTGTTCCACAACTGTCAACGAAATTATCGCTTTTCAACCTAATGTAGACCTCAGACTATGCTACAAATAGAGTTATTACTCCAGTCAAAATTTCTAGGGAAAAGGGGGGGAGGGGGGCGAAATCCAGTATAGTGCTCTAGCCCAGATATGTGCTCTTGCACTGTGTGTGTTACCGATAAGCTTAAATCTTGATCGTTGTTTTTCTGTAAACAAACAGCTATATGCCAATCACATCTTCCTGTACGTAGTTTCTCAAAAACCAAGTTTATGTGATCTTACGATAAAAAGAGCTCAACGAGGGAATATTAATAGATCGAAGCAATACTGACACCTCCAAATTGTAAGACTGCTATAGACGCAAGTCAGTGATTGTCAGAGTGTGTCAGTGGGACTAAACATTTGAAGTAAATCACGAAGCTTTAGGTTAGTTCAACTATTACTTCTAATGTAGTAGGCAGTCACAATTTTCTTCCGTGTTTTTATGTATATACATACTACACAAGTAACCAAATGGTTCCTGGTGGAGAGTACCTTCTACCACTACAAATCATTTTCTTTCCCGTTCCACTCGCAAATAGAGAGAGGGAAGAAAGGCTGTCTATCATCAGAGACCTGATTTCTCATGCCTTCTAAATTTTCTCAATAGTGTTATACAAAATAATACTCACACATAGTTTGAAACTAGTGGTAATCTATCTAGAATCCGACCTCTGACTTGCTTCAATGTGTTGCTTAAATCTGACCTGGATCTCAAGCTTTGGAGCAGTACTCATGAATGTGTCACATAAGTGTTCTATACGGGTGGTCTAAGTGATCTTCCTGTCATTTCCAGTCACATAACGTTTTCATTTTCCCAGAGGAAGGAAGTAATGACCCTGAAAGCTAGAAATGTTTTTTTTTATTCAAGTGCTGCTTTTCTCTCATACTCCGTACAAAGCATTTCAGAATTTTACAATGAGTACTGTCAGCCCTATATATAATGGTAATATTAAAACCCTGTCAATTTGAAACTTAGTGTTAACTAGCATATGCATCCTTGAGTCGAAACATTATGTTTGATTATAATTATGGAAGGAGAGGCTAATAAAATATTTTTTTTTTACTTTGTATTTTTTTAATATCATAGGATTTTCAGTTTTCTGCCTGATGTCTAGCAGCAACTTGTCAAAGACTTTCGATCAGAATATGAAATTCCATTCTGAATCGTAGGCATGGATGTATAGTCTACATCGACATTGTTTTTCCTTCCAGTATTTTGCAAATTCATTTCACTGAACAGAGTAAAATTACCCCTATTAGGGAGTAAATATGTTTACATGTAAGTGAAAGGCTCTGAAGGCCCTGAAGAGACTTCTGTAAAAAGCTGCACTATCGATTTTACACAATAATCTTACATAGATCAAAAGTTCTGTTAACTTGCCATATCAGATTTGAATAATATTGCAAGCTTTTCATAACAGCCTTCGTCACCGTCACCAGTAATGGTACTGGTATGTAATGGTATGGTGTTCTGTAGCAGCACATTAAAAGTGTTTCAATTGAATTGCTTCTGCATTATTTCTCTTTCCCATGTACTTGACATTAATGCTACCAAGTTATGTTCTTGTACGGTAATTAGTTTCCATGTTATAACATGTTAAATATAGAAAGTTTATCTGTAACCAAGTAGTAGTTTTCGTTGATGACAATATCAGTTCCAGTGCACAACTGAATTTCAAAATCTGTTTTGTGGGGTGAAAATCCGTTACTGCTGCTATTTTGTGCTGAGAATGAGATAACTTTCATAGAAATACTGAATTATTTCATGATCTTTACACTTGCATGGAATGGGTGTAGCATCAGCATACAGAATTATACTTGAATTTGAGGAGCAGTATTTTGTCATTTATACAAATCAACAAAAGAAAGTATCCCAGTACAAAGTCCTGGGTACCCTGTATTACCTATCAGTAATGTTAGATCTCTGTGTGCCACTCGCCATCCTTACGAGTGAAAACTGATTTGTGTTAGATAAGCTTTTATTAAACTGTGAACAATTATCAGCATAATTACCAGCCGTTTTCCCTTAGTATTTACTATCTCTCTCTACAAGCAACTGACAGAGATTAGCTAAAACAAATCTGTACTTTCAGATGGAGGTCTGTCTATATCTAAAATTATGTTTCCTTTCCCATCTATAGCTTATCACAGAAAGTTCAGTAAAACCTTCAACGTGTAGGAATTACATCTTTGAGCGCCAATTATTGCCACTTTTTGCAACATCACCATAATGTTTGATATCCCTACTGAAAGATGAGCAGAAATTCTTTGTTACTGGGTGCATAATAAGATTCTTTTTTGGTATACCAGTGCTCAGTAATAACTGAAACATCTGGTTTATTAAAACACACTATTATGTCCAAATCATTGTGCTTATTTCCTAGGCTCATAAAGTTTTGGAGGATGATCTTGGTTTGCAGGTTGCATTGTCTCTGCATTTTTTAATATTTTTTGTTGACTATGAATATCCTCATTAAGCAAATCAGATGTGCTTGTCAAATTGGGAAGAGGAAACAAAAAGGCCACACATGTACAAAATAATAATAAAAGGAAAGATTCCAAAAGAGTTCCTGACAGCAAAATGTAAAATTGTTTTTGGATATATTACTTACTTATATCCTTCATTCAAAAACTTAAGAAAGCTGTTAGTTTAGTGTCTTCAAGGCATAATGCTGTTTCATTGAGCATCGCAACAATCAAGTCTGAGATAGTAGTGTACTATGATACTACTCATGAATAAATTGATGCACTGGATGTGAAGTGCACAGTTTAGTCTACCCAGCAGGTGTTCCAGAAGATGGACCTGCACTGTTCTATACCATCATGAATATACCTATACATTAGTGATATATTCGTCACTGACAGAAAATTGAATAATCACATTTATGCTTCAAGTTTCTGAAATGGCAGTTGATGAGATCATATCTGAAGAGACAGCTATCAACCAACACTTTCAGCATGAGGTAGCACTAGCAATTACCAGAATTCTGAATTGTGGATCATGTAAACCTAGAGTTGCTCTAGGAAAACAAGTAAGATGTGACATGTGTACCAGATCAAAGATGAGAAAATAAAAGGCTGCTGTATTAATTACAGCACACAAATATGCAGTGAATAAGAAGTGTGAAATGACTGTGTTCACCGGCCTGGGTAGCCGAGCAGTTCTAGGCACTACATTCTGGAACCGCGCGACTGCTACGGTCACAGGTTCGAATCCCGCCTTGGGCATGTATGTGTGTGATGTCCTTAGGTTAGTTAGGTTTACGTAGTTCTAAGTTCTAGGGGACTGATGACCCCAAAAGTTAAATCCCATAGTGCTCAGAGCCATTTGAACCAACCATTTTTTGACTGCATTCAAAGCTATGTAAACTTGTTTAATTCCTGGTTTAAGTAATTCACATTATTTCATTGCTGTTTCCTGCTGTCATCCATTAACACCTTCAACATGTTCACTGTGGCTGACACAGTGAATGTGGAAAACAAGAACATTTTTGCAATTTAATTGAAAGTCCTAATTCAGCTTCTTTTTTCAGGCATGCTTATTTTTAAATATTAAAACTGATGAGAGTTTCATTGCTAAACCACTAATTTTGAAATCTGGATGACATCATCCCAGCACTGCAACAAAATGTGCACCATACACAACAGGTTCAATGCAATCTCTCCTCTCCACAAATTTGCACCTCAGATACATTGTATGTCATATGATGCTATAGTTAATTTTCCATATATCTGAGCTAAACCAGTTCTTGCATCTCCAAGTTTATCTCATCTAGGCATTGCAGATTTACCTTAACTTTAGTGTGCTTTACAATAAAATTTGTATGAAAAGTTTTCTGTGTAAATTACCTATTCTACACCTACAGCTAAAGCTTGTGTAACACAGTGTGCCATTCAGGTGGGTTTATTTGTGTGTCAATATAATTGTCAGGTTTGGTATGAAAGGGTTTCTTAAAATATATTCCCACATTAATTTTTTAGTATCTATTCTCAGTTGCAAAATATATTACGCACTGTCAGTGTCATTTCAATGCAAAAATTTTTAAATCATCTGGGAAATATACCAATTTGATTTTAGTTGCTTCAACCAATGAGAATTACGGACCAAGTCTTCCACTGCTCTGTTTTGTGTATTAACCCGTTGGCTGGCATGAAGGTGCCGGTGGTCACAGCAGATTGCTCTGCTGGGGCCAGCAGTGATATGGTAACAACCAGGTATCAGCAACTTTACACTTTAATCTTACTGAGGAAAAATATTTACTTATATTTGATATTCCTTGCCATTTCCAGATTATTTTTGGGTCTGCAGTATTTTTATTTAAATGTCTTACAAAACCGCTGTACTTTTTAGCCACGACTGTACAGATGCATATACTTCACACTCAAAGTTCCTAAATGCCTGCTTAACACATTGACTACCATGCTGCTCACAGCAGAGCAGGTCACTTATTGCTGTATGCCTGATCTGGAGGTGAAACATCCATTACTAATCATGTCAGGGTAAATAAATGCAGAAGATAATCTCTCAGAGAATACTATAATCTAAAAACGTAAAACTATAGCTAAAAAGGCCATTTCCAATTATGTCTACCAAGCAAATTATGCTTTCAGTCAGTGATTTCTTTAGCCATAACTGACTAGCGAACGCACATGCCATAGGATGGCAAATATTCATACTTTACCTCTGAGAAGCAGCAAAGCCATTAGAAACAGCTATGCACATAGTCCAATTTATGTTGAAATTATCACCTGGGTATTTTAATTAAATTTGGTCTACTATAAGCAACATGATAAAGTAATCAAAAGGAACACACACACACTGAATTAATTTCTTTATTAACAACGCATTTCCACATCACCATAGAGGTACCAAGCTTGATGCCTTACTCGGTTTTTTACATGGCGAGTTTCCCCAGTAGGCCTATAAACCATGAAACAGACAAAAAGCTACTTCTCACTGTCTTCTCTTCTTTGGATTTTCACTTCAGAAACTCTGAAACATCCATTACAAAAACAGATTACATCACTCAAAAATCTGGATTCAGTCACTGCAATTCGTACCTATTTTACTGTAAAAAATACTATGATGAATGATGTAATTTTGAACATTCAAAAGTTTTCAAATGTGCAGGTTACTGACGTTAGAATACAGTTTCTACACAATTTTTGATCAGGAAAAAGTTATGGTGATTGCAACTTAAATACCAAAGCCATTTGTTATGAGAATACGCCGTTACCACAAATAATCCGCATATATGCATTGAAAGAAACTTTACTGGATAACATAACGCGTCAGAATACTATAGGCACAAAGAATGAAATTTCTGTAGATTTACCATACACTTTGCTTTTCTTGAGCATTATAAGATTACTAAAGGAAGTTACTTACCGTCCATTATCTGGAATATAAACTATTCTTTCTCTTCTGCAAACATCTGCTTTTGCACCAAGTATTATCAATTTTTTTCCATGACTGAAAAGCTTTAACGCACACAAATCACAAAACCCGCCATTATACACATTACACACACACATACCCATAAGGCATTGGGTCGTATGAATAAAACAGAGAATACACTTTATACTCAGATGTTCGGAGAAAGTTCTCCGGTTGGCATGAATAAAGCGAGTCTGAGAATATACTTCACCCGATTATGTTCTCAGTGTGGGTTGAAGGGTGGGGGAAGTTGCTCAAAGCAAAGTATATTCTCCAATTTCGTATGAATAAAGCTAAAGAAGTTTCTCACAAGCGGAGAACATTCTCTGTTTTTGTGAGTGAGCTCCATAGCATACTTCGAGCTGAGTGAGTTGTGTTGTGATTAAGCATTACCGAGTGTTTTTAGCGAAAATGGCGGAATTTATGTTTCTTGAAAGGCAAAAAAAGATATACGTAGTACACAGGAACACAGAAGAAAGGAACTGTAGAAGTTTGTATAGATTTAACAGTCAAAACATTAACTGGCTGGCCAATCACTTTTTTCCGGAAAATCACGAAAGAAGAGGAGGCGCCCTTTCCAATAAATGCAAAATGAAAATATTTTTGCGCTATTTAGCGGATCCAGCCTTTCAGATAGGCGTAGGAGAAGATTTGGGAGTACACCAGACTACAGTATCAGTAACATTTTCGTATGTTCTGCAATAGGTCAACAGGAAAGCACCGTTGTGGATCAGATTTCCGAGAAATATTACGAGCTTGAAACAGCGAAAGTTAAATGGCAATCGAGATACAAGTTTCCATGTGCGATAGGGGCCATAGACTGCACTCACATATCTATAATGAAACCTTCTTCACATGGAGACGAATACGTCAATCGAAAGGGCTTTCCATCTATAAACGTGCAGGCGAGTGACAACAGTGAAATGTTTACGAGTGTTGATGCTTCATGGCCAGGGTCTGTGCATGACGATAGAATATGGAGAAACTCCGATGTCTATCGTATATTGCGTGAGAACCAGTGCAACGCCCTAATTTTAGGAGACGAAGGATATGGCATTGCACCGTGGTTAATGACACCACTTCAAAATCCAGAAACACCTGATGAGAAGGCATACAACAGACTTCACTCTAAGGAAAAAGGTGATAATCGAACGGTGCTTTGGACAGATGAAAAGGCGTTTCCCAATTCTGCAAAATAAAATAAGGCTTGCCCAAACAAAAATCCCCAGTGTGACAGTAGCCTGTTTTGTTTTGCACAACGTAGCAAAACATGTAGGGGATGAGGATTTTGAGGCACCTTGTGATGACGACAACAATCTTCCAGTACTGGGAGAAGAGGAAGCAGCAAACGTGCGTGTAGGTGGAACAAATAGGAGACGGGAAATTGTAAATGTAATACGACAACTGTAATGTATGGGTGTCTGCCAAAACATTGAATAATTAAACCCAATTTGATATTTTCTGTAAATACTGTAATTATACCCTCATGAAAATAAAGCACAGTGCTCTGATGTTACGTAATAAAATGCTGTTTAGTGTTTTTTTATTCCCTATCATCGATTTTACTTTCAACAAAAATTATTTAACATGTAACTATTCAAACTGGAACAGAGATACTACTGTAAATAGCTTTGGACACAACAGGTTAACATGAACTGCTGGAACCTTACTGTAATTTCTGTACTGTAACTTCAGCAGATTGATGGCACAAGTTTTTATTTTATTTTACCAAAATTGTTCCAAGGATGTGGTGAAGGTATTTGCCACGTGCTACAGTGAATAAGTGCACAACTGTCTTACGTGCAGCATTTAAAACAGAAAGAACTTACTCTTTTTGCTTTACTGTACCAAAAGTTAGTGGTGAAGATATTTGCCAGATGCTACAGTAAAACAAGTTACTCTTTTTGCTTTACTTTATCAGAAACTGTTTCAAGGATGTGGTGAAGATATTTGCCAGGTGCTACAGTAAATAAAGTGCACAACTGTCTAACCTGCAGCATTTAAAATACAAACAAGTTACCGTTTTTGCTTTACTGTACCAAAAATTAGTGGTGAAGGTATTTGCCAGATGCTATAGTAAATAAGTGCATAACTGTCTTACGTGCAGCATTTAAAATAGAAACAACTTACTCTTTTTACTTCACTGTACCAAAAGTTAGTGGTGAAGGTATTTGCCAGATGCTACAGTAAAACAAGTTACTCTTTTTGCTTTACTTTACCAGAAATTGTTTCAAGGATGTGGTGAAGATACTGGCCAGACACAACAATATAAGTGCATACACTTTTTTAACATTTCAGATTGGATTATATTACTCTTATTGTTTCATTGAAAAGACATTTGTACTGAATAATTTTTGTAAGAGGATATGGAATTTGGTAAATGAGGAATGAAAATGAACATTCACTTTAAAAAGATGTTTTTATTAATAAAATTCGTTATGTAAATAAGACACTATACAATGTTTTATTGTTTATCTTCTTCGCACATCAATTTCTGCTGCTTTCGTTTGAGTATGTCCAATTGATACAATGGCACCAGTCTTTGCAGCTCTGTAGTAGACAAATTACGTGTCTCATCAGTTTCCATGCTTATTCTCCGACGTTTAAGCACACTCTCATGCCCCGAAGCAGGCGATTGTGAAGGTATGACGACTTCGGGGCCCACGAGATCTATATGGTCGGGTGGAACAATTAGTGGTAGCTGCAAAATTGACTCTTGTTCGTACATGCAGTCTGTGTCAGCTACCTCCAAATTCCTTTGTTGAAGTGATGACAGAGGTGGAACCACCACCACCTACTGCACAAGTTCCTAATAAAAATTAAAAAAAAGTAATAGTAGTGTGTCAGGATTCAGTTTCTAGTTAGTAAATATACCAAACAGGTTTACGCAGAAATGTGGGAGAGGTTCGTCCAATTTCATGCATAGCACACTGTGATACTTTTACTGAAAAGTAGTGATATACACTCCTGGAAATTGAAGTAAGAACACCGTGAATTCATTGTCCCAGGAGGGGGAAACTTTATTGACACATTCCTGGGGTCAGATATATCACATGATCACACTGACAGAACCACAGGCACATAGACACAGGCAACAGAGCATGCACAATGTCGGCACTAGTACAGTGTATATCTACCTTTCGCAGCAATGCAGGCTGCTATTCTCCCATGGAGACGATCGTAGAGATGCTGGATGTAGTCCTGTGGAATGGCTTGCCATGCCATTTGCACCTGGCGCCTCAGTTGGACCAGCATTCGTGCTGGACGTGCAGACCCCGTGAGACGACGCTTCATCCAGTCCCAAACATGCTCAATGGGGGACAGATCCGGAGATCTTGCTGACCAGGGTAGTTGACTTACACCTTCTAGAGCACGTTGGGTGGCACGGGATACATGCGGATGTGCATTGTCCTGTTGGAACAGCAAGTTCTCTTGCCGGTCTAGGAATGGTAGAATGATGGGCTCGATGACGGTTTGGATGTACCGTGCACTATTCAGTGTCCCCTCGACGATCACCAGAGGTGTACGGCCAGTGTAGGAGATCGCTCCCCACACCATGATGCCGGGTGTTGGCCCTGTGTGCCTCAGTCGTATGCAGTCCTGATTGTGGCGCTCACCTGCACAGCGCCAAACACGCATACAACCATCACTGGCACCAAGGCAGAAGCGACTCTCATCGCTGAAGACGAAACGTCTCCATTCGTCCCTCCATTCACGCCTGTCGCGACACCACAGGAGGCGGGCTGCACGATGTTGGGGCGTGAGCGGAAGATGGCCTAACGGTGTGCGGGACCGTAGCCCAGCTTCATGGAGACGGTTGCGAATAGTCCTCGCCGATACCCCAGGAGCAACAGTGTCCCTAATTTGCTGGGAAGTGGCGGTGCGGTCCCCTACGGCACTGCGTAGGATCCTACGGTCTTGGCGTGCATCCGTGCGTCGCTGCGATCCGGTCCCAGGTCGATGGGCACGTGCACCTTCCGCCGACCACTGGCGACAACATCGATGTACTGTGGAGACCTCACGCCCCACGTGTTGAGCAATTCGGCGGTACGTCCACCTGGCCTCCCGCATGCCCACTATACGCCCTCGCTCTAAGTCCGTCAACTGCACATACGGTTCACGTCCACGCTGTCGCGGCATGCTACCAGTGTTAAAGACTGCGATGGAGCTCCATATGCCACGGCAAACTGGCTGACACTGACGGCGGCGGTGCACAAATGCTGCGCAGCTAGCGCCATTCGACGGCCAACACCGCGGTTCCTGGTGTGTCCGCTCTGCCGTGCGTGTGATCATTGCTTGTACAACCCTCTCGCAGTGTCTGGAGCAAGTATGGTGGGTCTGACACACCGGTGTCAATGTGTTCTTTTTTCCATTTCCAGGAGTGTATATGGTTGTGCATTTACACAGGAAAGAAAGTCGGTTGCATAACTGCAAACCGAAAGCTAGAAATAGATTTCCAGAATCGATTTTGGAATGTTTAAATGACCAACCAGAAACGCTATTGGGAAAACGGTTAACAAAATCCGGTTTCGGGAGCCCCATGTAAACGTATTGATTGGGTACCTCACGGTTACCTTTCGATACTGAGAAAAGCAAAGTGATGTTCCGTCTAGTGTAAACACACTACCACCGTTTGATATCTTCTGGCGTTTTGTTCCATCCGGTTCCGTTGACGGGCTTAACATGGGTGCCTATTCCGTATCTTTCAGCCATTGTGCCGATTGTTTCGGTTTTCAATAGCACCTAGCAGTCTAATTCTCGACTTAGAGTCTCTGCGTTATTCAGTAAGCATTTCTGCAGCGATACCGTTCGGGTCTAGAGAGCCGAAGCGATGTTGTCGGTTCGTGGCGCGCAAGCCAATCAAAATCAAGCGGCCGCATATCCGCGCATGCGCACTGCAGCGCGCATAGCGCCACGAACACAAGGCAGTTAGCATACGACACAGGCGCGCTATTCTTCCAAGTACCGAAAATTGCGTTTACGTTGCCATAACGCATGACACCGCATTCCATCGAGCTGACGTGTCCACCTTCATCACCCTTGCCTCCTGCTTAACAGTATCAGGTGCAATATATCCATTTCCATGATGCTCAGGTGAAATGCATAAAAAATTTTACAGTTTCTCTGACCGCATGTTTCCATACATGCATAATAACGATAGTGTATTTGACTGTATTCTGCAGATTGTCGTAAATGCCACATTATGTCATCTTATTCTCACTCACCCTGGCATCATGTTTTGGATTTTACGTTTCGGAAAATGGGTTAGGAATAGTGTGTAGTACCACATTGTACTAATACATCTATAAAACCACCCGAAAATTGATTCCGAGAGCTTTAAAGAATAAGAAGATAAACAGAATGTGGTTACGACTCGCTCCTAGGGATCCAAATGATTAAGTAGCCCACTTCCCTATATGATGCGTCAACGATTTGGGTCTTAAAAACAAAATTGGAAAAACGCATTTTCGAGAGCTCCTGCAGTTTCTCGAAGTTTATAACATGCATCTCATGAATGAAAATGGTTTGTATATGGCGCTACAGTCTAAAAATATTAAGGCAGAGATCTTTCATGTTTGTCTACTGTTGTTGAGGATTCGGTAGCAGATAAATACTCGTGACAAGCAAGATTGTGAAGATGACTGTTGCTAGTTACATTCCCAGTAATTTAAGTTGCGCTCTTAGATTCCTGTCTAACCACATAATCGGAAGTCTCTACATATTCGGAAAAAATGGTAAATTACTTCTGACGAGAAAAAATATAAAGGTCACTGTCAGTTGTTTAACTTACAGCAATTTCATCTCCAACAATTTCATATTTCGTATTTTAAACACACAGAAATCAGGAGATCATTACGGAGGAAGTGCGCTCCTACATATAAGTAATAACGAATATTGCAGAAAAATCTTAACTTACACGAATAACAACGTCTCAAAACGTGTTGCATATATGGATAGGGAAAAAAAAAAATTGCGCCCAGCCCGTGTTCTTTGGTATCGCATTCCCGTGCGCTAACCACTTGGCCACGGCAAACAACAGATACACAGTTGTCATTTGTTGTAGTATTGCGTAGAGGAACGTCAGCGATGTGTGATGCAGTGTCTGGAAACAATCATATTGGGGCATGAATGTGTGGAGTGATTTTGCAAAGTTGGCGACACTGGCAAGTTCTCGTCCATTTGCGGCAGTCTCTTTCTATCCCTGGCCACACGAACCTTTGAGACATTATCTTGAAAGTCGACCATACTCCTGGGTGGCAAAGTTTATGTAAGGATTCGAACACTGACCAGCGAAATGCAAAAGGAACACAAGCACGTGATCTGCCATGTGACTCTTTACAGTGCAATTTCATGTTCTTGCCAGGAATGTCGACTTGCTGTAACTTGAGTGCTGCAGTGTGATCATGCAATATGGTGTGTCGCTCGCAATTTTGTTGTTGCTCCATGGCAAGCGCCATCATGTCCACAGGCTGAGAGACACTGGCCACACAAGAGAGGCAGTCTGCAACCACATTAGTGATGCCTGATATATGGCGGATGGCTGTACTAAACTGGCTAATAAATTCCAGTTGGCCATACTGCTGTGGAGAGCAAGTGTTGCTGTTTTTCTTGAAGGCATATGTAAAGTACTTGACTGCTTGATATATGGCTAAAAGTTCCCAATCATATGTGCTCCATCTTTGTCGTGTAGGTGACAGCCCATGCGAGAAATAAGCCAGTGGCTGCCAGGCATCGTCCCCCCCATTGTTGGAGGGTTGCACCAATGGCTAACTGACTGGCATCCACCACTAGTGCCAGTGGAGCTTCGAGCTTGGGGTGCGCCAGCAGTACTGCTTGTGCTAGGCTCTTTTTGTTTATTTCGAAAGCCGCATTCATCTCCTCGGTCGACTGCACAGGAGAACTGCTCTTAACCTTGGGACCAGCCAGTGCTGTGTTCAACGGCGCTTGTTGTTTGGCAATGCGTGGTAAATGATGGCAGTAAAAACCGAGCATTCCTAAGCATATGCGTAGCTCTTTTAGTGTAGATGGCTTGGGTAATTGCAATATGGCTTTAACCTTCTCAGTGAGCCTGATGAAGATATTCGATGAAGTTGGCCAAACACACATTTAGCTGTGTTTACCACCACGCCATACTTCTCGAAACGCTCAAAAACTTCTCTCAGGTGCTGGCGATATTTCTCCTTGGACGATGAATACACTAACACATCGTCCAGATAGGCAAAACAAAAATTCAACCTATGTGATAGAACTGATGAACCTCTGCCAGGTTTGAGCAGCATTACAGAAGCCAAAGGTCATTAACTTGCTTTCATACAACCCAAATGGCGTAATAATAGCGGTCTTTGGGATGTTCTCTGTTGCCACGAGAATCTGGGTATGCGCTTTTGCGCAGTCTATAACACTGATTACAGTGGCTCCATGCAGTGTGTGACTATAGTCTTTTAGTAGTGGCACTGGGTAGCGACCAGGCACAGTCCGTGAGTTGAGCGCTCTGTAATCGCCACGTGGTCGCCAGGCTCCTTCCTTATTGGATACTAAATGCAGTGCAGATGACCATGGAGTACTTGAGGGTCGGATGATACCTTCTCGTAACATCGTGTCGAATTCTGCTTTAGCAATGACGAGGCGTCCTGGACGGTCATTCCATGTCAAGTCACCCAGGCCTTGACACCAACCATGTCAGATTTTGATGAAACTTGGTACAATTACTTCTTTTATCATCCTGAAAGCACTTGTAAAATTTTTTTGCTCTATCTCTTATAGTTTTTTTATAAATTTTTAAAGTTTTTAGATTTGGCTTTGTTTCAGCAGTCGGAAATCGTAGCTTAAACGTGTCCTCACAACTACAAAAATTTGTATATTAAATAATGCTTAAGATACCAGTATGAAATTTTGGAATAAGTATGTGTATTATATCTAAATGTTAAAAAAATACCATAAAGATATATTAAAATCTTCCAAATGGAAAAAATAGAAGTTTTTTTTTAAGCTAACGGATGTTTTACAAAAACTGCAATATCTACAGTCAGATATATTAAAATCTTCCAAATGGAAAAAATAGAAGTTTTTTTAAGCTAACGGATGTTTTACAAAAACTGCAATATCTACAGTCTCAGACCTGATAGAAAGCTCAAATTTATTTTAAAATACTCTTAATTGTATAGGCTATTAGATAAAAGAAAAATTATGTTGGCTTTTTAACCTGTTTAATAGTTATATAATTTTTAAAATAATATTAATTATATTTTAAAAATAAAAAGTATTCTTGGAGTAACAATGTACGCTTGGATTTTGTTTTGTTACTCCTGTGTTTTGAAGTAAAAAATTATTACAGTGTTAAGTAGTGCTTGGATAGAATTTTATTAAGTTTCAGTAAGTACTGTTGCTTAGTTTACAGAGATTGTTTTCCAATATCCTATAAAAGTAACCAGTAATCAGACCAAAAGTGAAATCAGTATGTCAGATATTCAAACCTGATTATTTAAAATAACTGACTGTTTCCTAACAACCTACACACCTTCAAAAAAATTACAACCGGTATCTGAATTGAGTGTGGAAGAAAAAGACTTGATCCACTTACGATCTGAAATTAATCTGTGTGAATTTAAGAATATATGTTCACACCACAGCTACTACTTTTTAAATGTTTTTAAAACTATCAAACAACATGTGTCGACCCCCTAAAAAAAACACAAAAAGCCCATCAAAAAATCGTTGAGAAGTGTAGGCTTGGATCTTTCTAAACAATTACTGACAAAAAATATTAGCATAAAACCTGGACAAAAGCTGCTTTGCTCAACATGCCGTAACTTTTGTGAGGAAAAATTAAGAGTTGAAGTCAATGAAAATGATACAGATAATGAAGTCATGGTTGAATTAGAATCATTGGAATCCAGAAATGAATCTCTCATACAAACAAACATAGCTCTTGATAATTTAGGTTTAACCCCGATAAAGTTTCATGGCTTTTCAGAACAAAGTAAAGGGTCTTATTTTAAAAGGAAAGTTAGCAGTATTCAAAAGACTGCATAAACGGCGCTTTCAAAAGCATTAAAATATGATGCACCAAGTTCTGATTATGACAAAGAAGATACAAGTGTGGCTGAGAAAGCAAAGGATTTTGATGTAATGATTTCTCTTATGAAAGAGAAGATTTCATCTGTTGGGAGGTCTAGAAAAATCCAAATTCTGACCTTGGCTCCAGATTCTTGGAGTCAAAATAAAGTGATGAAAGAATTTAATGAAAGTGAGTACATGGTGCGACAAACTAGGAGGCTAAAATCTGAAAAGGGTATTTTTGAAACTCCTGGTCCAAAAAAAGGTAAAACTCTTTCTGAAAATACAGTAAGACTTGTAACAGATTTTTATGAAAAGGATGAAAGTTCCAGAGTGCTACCTGAAACAAAAGACAAAGTAAGTGTTCAAAAAAATGTGTACATGCAAAAAAGACTCATTTTGTGTAACTTGAGAAAACTCTATTATTCTTTCAAATGGGAGAATCCCGAGGTAGAAGTAGGATTTTCAAAATTTTGTTTCTTGAGACCTAAATGGTGTATCCTTGCTGTTGCTGCAGGCACACACACTGTATGTGTATGCAGTATCCACCACAATGTTAAACTATTACTGGATGCTGTGAAAATTGAAGAATCTTATAGAGACCTAATTAAGATGCTTGTGTGCAACATGGAAAACCAAAACTGCATGCTACATCATTGCGACAGATGTCCTGCAAATACTGCACTAACTGAGTACCTAACTGAAAAACTAAGTGAAGATTATGATTTAGAAGATGAAATCGTAATCAGTCAGTGGGTTAACACAGCCAGGACAGAAATGATCAGTCTATCAGTGTTGAAGACTACATTTCTTTATTGGTTAGGTCATTTGAAAAGCTCACCCCACACTCGTTTATAGCAAAATCCCAATCAGCAGCCTTTAAAAGATTGAAAGAAAACCCAACACCCAAAACAGCAATTGTTGTGATGGAATTCAGTCAAAATTATTCCTTTGCTATAGAAAATGAGATCCAAAGTTACCACTGGAATAGAGGTGGTTGTACTCTACACCCAGTTGGAGTCTTTCTAAGAAATGAGGAAAACAATGTTTTTGTTTCCAACCACTGTTTTATTAGTGATGACCAAGAACATCACACTAGTTTTGTTAACTTTGTACAAAAAGAAATTACAAAGTGGTTGTCATTACATCATACTGACATTGACTCAGTTCCCTACTTTGCAGATGGTTGTACTGGGCAGTACAAAAATAGAAACAGTTTTAAAAATTTGACTGAAACACTTGAGAGACTTTAATTTTAAGGCCCAATACTCTTTTTTTGCAACAAGCCATGGGAAGTCAATTTGTGATGGCCTAGGAGGAACTATTAAAAGAATTTTAAGGAAAGCCAGTCTACAGTTTTCAGACGAAGAACAAATAATGACAGCAATCGATGTGTATAAGTTTTGTGAAAAAAATATTGAAAACATTCATTTTCACTTTATTGACAAAAAGAAACTGAGTTGCTACGGTTAAAACTAGAAAAACGTTTTTCAGCAACCCAAACCATTCCAGGAACAAGAAGTTTTTATAACTTCAAACCACTTCTAACAAACAACCTTGAAATTAGAAGGACTACAGATAGTGTAAAACCCTCCTTAGTCTTTTTTCCCGTTCTTGTTCTGATTGGATTCGTGTTGAACCATCCATAAATAACGATGTGGCTGCAAATTATGATGGTAACTGGTACTCTGGACTGTTAAAAACAATATTCAATGATGAAGAAGATGCAGAAATTCTACTTCTACATCCTTCAGGACCAGCTGCATCATTTTATTTGCCTGAAAGAGAAGATTCTTGTATAGTGCCTTTGGAGCACATAGTCTGTGTAGTAGACGCACCTCAATCAAGTGGCAGTGGAAGAATGTATTACTTCAAAAAAGACTGTATCAAAAGAAATGAAAGCTTCTGGATGAAGTGGAAAAACAGTTTGAATCAGCATTAATGTTTATTAAAAAGACAAAATTACTCAAAAAATTTAATGTTACAAGCAATCAGTTGGGTTATACATAAATGTAGTAAGTACACTATCTTTATGCATAATTCTAATGTAATCTACTATAGTTAATAGTTAAAAAGCCATCATTATTTTTTTTATCAAGTAGACTATATGTTTAAGCGTAAATTAAAACAAATTTGAGCATTTTATCAGGTCTGACTCTAGATATTGCAATTCTTATAAAACAAAACATCTGTTTAAAAAATACATATATATTTTTTTTGTAGAAAATATTAATATATTTTAATAGCATCATTTTTATCTTCAAATATGTATAATAAACAAACTTGCTGCAAAAATTCATGATGTTATCTAAAAGAGTTTTTAAGATAAGCAATTTTGAGGTTTTAAATACAAATTAAATTTACCATTTCCGAAGGTTCGGAAAACACAAAACATGAAACTTTAAAAATTTATATGAAAACTATAAGAGATACAGCAAAAAAATGCAGGTCTTGTTGGGATGGTATTAGAACCATTTGAGCCAAATTTTATGAAAATCTAAGGAGGTGGGTGTAAAATTTATTTTTTATTGATTTGATATGGAATGACCTGCTAGCCAATCGCCTCGGCTGGCAAGACACAGTCCGTAGTTTTTATGTGGTGGACCATATGCGTCAAAACTTACTGTGGCGCGCCTGGAGGCCTCGTTAAGGTCGGGCAATTCTCTTCGTCTGCAACCTGTATAACCTTGATGTTGTATGTTGTGGCATCACAATGGTACCCAGTGGTTGTTAAGTACAGTAGGCAACATTGTCTGTTAGGCGGGAATTCGCTACATCCGGCAGCAGTTGATAGTGAGCTAATAAATCGGCACCGATTATTGCTTCGGCCACTATTGCTACAGTAAAGTCTCATGTGAATTGACGACAGAGCCCCAAATTCAATTCTTCACGCCGCGTGCCATACATCGCGATTACTGGATTATTTGCGGGAGACAATCTAAATGCAGTGGGTGGCCTGCAACAGTGAAGTGACGCTCTCAGCAGGATACTTAGGTCGGACCCTGTGTCTATTAAATACTTCTGGCCTGATACTCTGTCAGTAATGAATAGGCGCCGGGAGTAGTTGAGTAGTTGGTGGCGCCTACGTCCGACCGCCATTTGCGTATGGGTCGGCGCAGGGGCCAGTGTACTTTTTAGCCTGCTCACGAAATCTTCTGTGGTACCAACAAGTGGTCGGAACAGCATCTGAGACAGAATGAGTCGAGGAACGGATCCTAGATCGTTTGCAGCTACGTCCTCTGTAGCGACTAGGACCTTCTTGTGACAACATTGTGCCAATATGTGGGCTCAGTGCATCAACTTTGGCAGACAGGACGTCGTAGTCTGCACGTGAAACAGGAAGGGCCACGGACGCGACACCACCAGACATTGTCACAGTACTAACCTGTTGGTTCGGAGCGATGGCATCTTGGATGCTGTCGGCCAGTTCCGCAACAGTGTGCAGGAACATCTCTGTCTGCGATAAGACGATCGCCTTTACCTGCGGCGGCAGACAGCTGCTCCATAGCGTACGCAGAAGATTGTTGGGCACTGTTCCGATGACCACCTTGCTGCGGAGGTGACGCAGGTACTGAGACGATTTTCTGTCCCTTCTATCTTCCTGAGTCAGCACTTGTCTGATACGGTTTTCCTGCAATGCTGCTACTCTGTGAATAAGCTCAGCCTTCAATCTTTCGTATGCATTCTCCGTCGGTGGTGCCGTGATTATATCATGAACTTCGGAAGCGTAGCGTTGCTCGAGCTGACTCACTATTAATGCAAACTTAGTCGTATCCGCTGTAATTCTGGCATAGCAAAATCTGGCCTCAACTTGAACGAACCATAGAACTGGATTATGTGGCCAAAACGGTGGGAGGCGAACAGCCAGGTTCGATACTGCAGGCGATTCCATTCTGTAATCAGTTTTGTAGCGGGATCGGTTTTCTCGGCGCGGATCACGTCGGGGTCACCACTGACGGGTATATTTTCGTTGTGTAGAGCTACCCGTACTTAATAAATATTCAAACACGCACTGAGAATATACTTGAACGGTTTATTACTTGGTATTACAGAAAAAGAAGCAAAGTTGCTATATGTAACTTGTAAACAACAAAACAGTAACCAAGGAACAGAATAAACATAAAAACAAAAGTTATAACTTCGAGGAGTAGGCAACAACATTATTCAGTTCTCCAAGCGGCGGATTCAAACTTGGCGGTTTACGCCATTCATTTGTTGTCGTGCAATCACTGAATTCGCGACACATTACATATTTGTATTTATGGATGGCGCGAACGGAACTAACGTGTAAAGACACAGCACTGACAGCAGTCGATGTGAGTAGCGGTTGCAACACTGTGAAAACATTCTCACCGCATTGCTATATAGCTTTCTGAAAAAGAAAAAAATATTGGAAGTAGTGAAGGAGATATGTAATTAGAAGTTAATTTTTTTATCTTGGACCCCACTGATTTTTTCAGTAAGGCGCGGACATAAACATTAGGCATTTCTACCAGTCTTTTTCATACCAAAATCAGATTTTATACTTTCACGTGCATTAGCTTCTCCAGCTCACAATCAAATTGTTGCCTTTCAACCTAACCTGGACCTCATGCGGCAATACTACAGATCATCCTGTTTCCACAACCATTGCTTCAGAGAGAGAGAGAGAGAAGAGAGAGAGAGAGAGAGAGAGAGAGAGGCTGCAGTACATAACTTCGATTTTTAAAAAGTTTGTGTCAGGATATATCGCTAGAGACCTGTACTAACTTCCAAGACAGCCAAAGGTGATTACCAAAAATTATATGTGTGTGTTAAAATTCGGCTGAAGAATTATCAGTTATTGTAGACATGTTTTCTATTGCTGTACCTTCTTAGTGGTTTTGTTTTTTAAATTGTTTTATCAGTGGGGAGGATATTTAGCATGGCATCATTTCTTCTGCAGCTGTTATGTTATAACAACATTTTATTTGTTTTGTTAATTCACTTTTCACATGTAATGTTATGTAAATCCTCTGATGGAGAGCCTTCAGGGATGTGGAGCAAGTGAAGTAATGAATTAGTAGCTAGAAGTATCCACTCCAGTAGATGCCAGTAAATTATACAAACAATAGCCTACATTGTGACTAATGCTAATCTGCTCACACGAGAAATTACAAGAATTACTGCACCTCATCGTATACTACTCAACTGTTGTTTATACCAATTTCTTTGACCACTATATTGTTATTCTATGGCATGTGACCCAATCTTTAAGATTCTCCCAACTCGTACGTCTTTAGTTTTGGTGAAGTGTGTGCAAATATATGTAAGGGACCATCATTAACTTTTACCAAGTTCCAGCTCCATCTGTAACTTTGTGTAAGCATGAAAGACATTTTCACAAGGGTCACCCTCCGCAAAATTGGAAGTTCACGAAAAAAAAAATCCTCAAGTTTTGCAAACCATTGTTTCTTGAAGTAGTGATGAAGTCCCTGCAACTTACCACCATGACAACTTGTACATAATACTGAAATGAAGTTCAGTAAACCATGGCCATAGCACAATTGCTCAAGCCATAACACTTTGTCATGACAAGTTTTTCTCATATTTGTAACTAAACCTGAAAACTGCACTGTCTGTTTGCTAATCAGCAAGTTAATGAAACTGTCATACGGATGTCTTCACTGTGTTATCAGAATTAGATATAAAAAATTACTATACCAAACTGTGCTCATCATTCTACCTACACAAGCTGAGTGTGAACCAGCTGCACCTATAGTCACAAACAACTTTGCATGTAATTCACAAACTTTTAGATATCTTTTGAAATTCTCAGTTGCAAGTTGGTTTGTTTCTGAACTTTTTCTCCGTCTACTTGAATGGAAAAATAGTGTGCCACCTAAACAGATTTGACTAATTATTGTGCTTGAATATATACCTTGGGTTGTCACCCACTTTGTCCCATGCTTCTTTTGCCATTCTTTTTGAAAGGTGACCTGCTTCTATACAGACCAGCACTGAGGAATTGGGACCAGAATGTGAATTTTTCCTTGCCGATTGGATGTACTCGACACTTCATTAATTTCTTTGATCATTTGGTAGCAATCAGAATAATCAAGATGATGTTTGCTGTAGGTTACTCCAGTTCATAAGTATCAAGTCTGCCAAATATTGCAATTTTCATAATAATGAATCTTTCAGTTTGCGTAGCCCTTATTTATCTCTTGAACCAGTTAGCTGAAATTTCAGTGATGAGATTCCATCTGCTGGTAAGCTCATTTCTGAAATTCAGAAATATTGGTCTTGTGAGCTTCATCTGTTTAAAATGGAACTAACATCTGTGGCATTTTCTTTGTAGAAGAGCCTTTCCTACTCAGTGGACATAGTTTTCAGTTTGGTTTTATGTTGGACTTCAGCATACATTTTAGCTGATCAAACATTTCGGGATCATCTGAGAGCAAATATTTTCTTATTATGTAAATCTTTATGCAAAATGATACAATATTAGCTTTGTAAAAATTCTCCTGAAAAGTTCGATTTCACCAATCTGGTTTGACCCATGATATAACTGCATTGTGTGACTTTGTGGGGGTGCTTTGTTTTTTAGTACATACATACATACAAACAAACATATATACATACAATCTTGTCATGTTTGTAGATGACATTTTGGTGGCACTCTTTTGTGTTGGATATGTGTGTTTCAAAGTTGCTTGTTAGATATATTAGTAAGTCATTTGATTGTGTGAATCAAGTGTGTCGTTATTGAGTTTGTGCCAGTTTTTAGTGAGTTACTTTAATTCTTCCTATGGCAGCTGATGAATTTGTGTTTGGAATTCTTAGTGCTATGTGTTTCTTACAGTTTGAGATTTAATATTATTTTTCTTTTTTTGTTGGTCATGGAGATGACATGGAAATTTATGTCATTGCTCTTTGCAGCAGGTGAAGATATGCTATCTGCGGTCAAGTTCCTACATTTATTTAGAGTGACTGAGATCATATGTGTTTGGGGGGGGGGGGGGGGCAGCAGCCCAGATATATGATAGTGAATTTGTTTGTGAGTATTTTTTGTGATTTTATTTGTTTTGTATTGCAGTATGTATCGTATTGCCTATATTCACATTTTTGTTAAAAAAAAAAGACAGTCTTTCCAGTATTGTGACCTTCTGGAGGGTTGTTTTTGAAAATTAGATTTCTTTAGACATTATTTTAATGCTTTACTGTATCTTTTAAAAATACATTTTACTGGGTAAAAAATAAACCTATATCATACCACATCTCAGAATCTGTGGTTCTGATTTTGTTTGTCAGGAGAACTGGTATGGAGTATTGGTGTGTATTGCCACAAATCAAACACTGGTTGTCTGTGTATATCGAAATTGGTGATGTTAGTTTTCATCAGTTGAAGGTTTTCTTGTTGATGTTTGGTAATTGTGTTGGATTGTGGTTGGAAGGTATCATGGATATTGGTTTACCATCATTGCGTAGGTCACATTTTTTATAGCAGTTACGTGAGTGAGTTTTGGTTTGTACTTCATTTTAGATAGATAGGGCAAGTGAAGGTTTAAAGAATATTCCTTTAAAGAATATTCTTTTGCAGACTGTAGACATTTAATTGCTTTGTATAAAGACAAGCCATTTGCTTTGTATAAAGACAAGCCATTGTTTAACATAGTTACCAAAAATGTCAAAAAGTGCTTGACTGATGTACTTCACATTTTTACATGGTACTCTAATGAACTTTTGAACAGACATAGGCTATATATTTTTAATATATATAATATAAAAATATATATACACTGAGGTGACAAAAGTCATGGGATAGTGATATGGACATACACAGACGCCGGTAATATCGCATCCATAAGGTATAAGAAAGCCTTGCATTGGTGGAGCTGTCATTTATACTCAGCTGATTCATATGAAAAGATTTCCAATGTGAAGGGAATTAACAGACTCTGAACACAGAATGGTATTTTGGAAATAAACACATTGGTCATTCCATTTCAGAAATTGTTAGGGAAGTCACCATTGTGAGATCCGCAGTGTCAGAAGTGTACTGAGGATACGAAATTTGGATGTTTACCCTCACCACAGACCATGCAGTGCCCAGTGGCCTTTACTTAATGACTGAGAGCACTGGCTTTCATGTATAGTTGTCAGTGCTAACAGACAAGTAACACTACATGAAATAACTGCAGAAATGATGACTGTTAGGACAGTGTGGCGAAATTTGGTATTAATGGGCTATTGCAACAAATGACCAGTGCGGATGCCTTTGTTAACAGCACATCATCAGCTGTAACTCACCTTCTGTGGTTCAGACCCCACAAAGACATAGGACCAAGTGTCAACAAGGCACTGTGCAAGCTGGTGGTGTCTCCATAATGGTGTGGGCTGTGTTTACATGGAATGGACTGGGTCCTCTGGTCCAACTAACTGATCATTAATTGGAAATGGTTATGTTCGGGTATTTGGAGACCACTTGCAGCCATTCATGGACTTCATGTTCCCAAATGACAACTGAATCTTTTGGGATGACAGTGCACCATGTCACCGGGGCACAATTGTTTGTGATTGGTTTGAAGAACATTCTGGACAATTTGATCAAATGGTTTGGCCATCCAGATTACTTGACATGAGTTTCATCGAACATTTATGGAGATAATCAAGATGTCAGTTTGTGGACAAAATTATGGATGGGTATAGAGGCAGTAGGCTCAGTATTTGTGCAGGGGGCATCTAGCAACTTGTTGAGTCCAAGTCACATTGAGTAGCTGCACTACGCTGTTTGAAAGGAGGTCCAACTCAATGTTAGGATATTTATATACGGTACATATGTTTTTAAACCTTATTATACATGTTTCCTGTTAAAACTGACTGTGAGAAAGAAAATTATGATAGTAGAGCATTTAATCAAACAGAGAAATGTTTGTCCCACACATATTCTTTATTATTATGTATATATTTTTGAACAAAAATTGTATACACAACAATGCACTTTGTTGTTTTCTTCCTCACCGTCATTTTTCACAGAAAAGAGGAAAGTTGTATTTATGGCTTATCAGCTTATGATTAGTTAGTTAGTTGGTTGCGTGTTCCATTGATCAACCGCATGGTACGGTAGCCGTTATGATGTGGAACGTGTCAAGTGCAGTAGAATACTGTGTGTCAAGTGCAGTAGACTACTACTATGGAATATGAGTTTGCAGTAACAGTAAACACGCCCCAGGTCAGTGAGCAGGGGAGGAACAGGTGGATGGAGGATGAAGGAAATGGACATAGAGAGAGGATAGGAGGAAATGTGGGAGAGAGGGGTAGGTACAGATGGAGAGAGAGAGAGAAAAGGGGGAGGGGCAGGGTGTGATTGGACAGAGAGAGGGGAGGAGGTGATGGACGAGAGTGTGGGAGGAGGAAGAGATGGACAAAGAGAGGAGGTGGTAGAAGAAGATGACATACAGCCAATTCTCATACATGTGTAGCAATTATGGTTTGCTGGTTCAATATACAATGAAGCAACAATGCTTCAAATGCGCTTCGTAAGGGAAATGGGGAGAATTATTTAATTGACCATGTAATTAACTGAAAGTATTAAACATAATGATAAAATCCCATGATTGTACCAAATTTTTGTGCATTAACTAAAAGACACCAAAATGAAATTAGTTGTTTCTGATAGATCTGAATGTGCTCTTTGTCGTGGCACCAGTGATTGTGAAATCAGTTATGTCAATTTTAAGATATGTGATGTAAAATACAGGTGCCGTTTTGTATTTCTGGAAAGTTTTAGGCTGATAATATGGAGAATACATTGGTAGGAAAGTTCAAAATTCACTAATTTTCTAACTTGCAGACAAACAGTGAACTGCCAAATGAGATGCTGAGTAACAGATATGAGCAACAAAAAGACTGTGACAAATAATAGCTTTCAGCCAGTAAGGCCTTCGTCAAAATTAGACGACAAACACACACGTACATTCTCATGCACGCTCATGCGCGTCCACTCACCCACCCACCCACACACACACACACACACACACACACACACACACACTCTGCAGTCTCAAGCAACTATGGCCTCAGTTGTGTTGTGTTGCAATTGCACGAGTATGTATGTGTGTGTTTGTCATCTAATTTTGACAAAGGCCATACTGGCCAAAAGCCATATTTGTGACAGTCTTTTTGTTGTGCCTAACTGCGATTCAGCATCTCCACTATATGGTGACTAGCAACTTTCCTTATCACAGTATTGTTACATTCCACCCTGGATTTTCCATTGTTTGAGTTTTGCACTGACGAATGAATGTGCTTCCAGTGCCTTTCACTCGCAGCATATTCCTTGTTAAAATATAGGGTAGATGTGTTATGACAATGTATTTGAGTTAGTTTGAAGAAATATTGTGCCACAGGTATTGCTTTCTGATATTCATGTATGCTATTTCTGTATTCTGTACAAAAAGCTGTCGGGTTAGCTGTTACAGGATCCTAATTCATATAGCTCAGGAACAATCGCTTGCCAAATGCACAAACCTCTTTCACATTTTCATGTTTGGCAGAAAGTGTGTCTTCTGCAAAAGGCTCTAGTATTGATAATTAAATTACAGTTGGTGCTTGGCAGAAATTCATGTAGGTACCTTAGGTATATTCTGTAAATATTTCAACAAAATTGTAGTTGGTAGAGTCCATATCACTTGACAATAAATGACTCTATAGCTGTCCATGTACCAGTCTAGCACCCACATAAATTTAAACTGGAATTTACATGCTTTGAGTGCAAGTATCTGATTAATTATAGGAGGAGTGTCTAATAAGTTACTGATTTTCCTTAGTTTTGAATGTATGTGGATTTGCAGTGTCTTGTCTGACATTCTCCAGCAACTCACTGTACATATAACAGGAATATGAAACTCCATTCTAATTCCAAGACGGCAATGTTTAGTCCTTATGTTCAGTGTTCATACTTCTGTCATTGTGGTTACTTGTATTTTGCAGTTCACCCTAATGTCTCTTATTATTATGTAGAAAGACCATTAGGTAGACGTGTAAATAAGCACAACTACATTGTTTCTCCTGAAGATTTGTAGGAAACAGACTTGGGTTACGTTTATGCTATAACCCTGTAACCCTTGGATACACGCCATGACACCAGGATACCGGTGTGGAGCACTTTAATGTTCCACCAATGGCATTTGTGCAGACCAGCCACCAGAGCATGTGATGGGCAACATGACTTGTGCACACAGCATGATATCCGCTTCATCATCTACTAAAGGAATCCTCGTTATAATCAGAGTGCAGCTGGCATGTTGTGTTCATACTTATTGTCAGTAACAACACCTGGACTGTTTCTATGTGTTTGTCCTCAACAGTTGTTTGCTTGTATGTGTCTTACAGTACAATACAATTCGTGACAAGCATGGTGTTCACTTCCCAGTGCTCAGTCTATGTGATTGTTTCTTCAGTTTATCTGTCTATGAAGGCAGTGCTCCAGTATCACCTCAAGCAGCAACAGGTTTTTGCGATTGCTATCATGAGTTTGTCAGCCACATTGACGAAGCAGGACTGCGTGTGAGTGGCATACCTGCCACACCGTTGCCCCTTATGATGGTGCGGCCAAAGACTGGGAGGTCTCGGAAACACCTCCTCGCTTTTGGTGTCACTGATGCAAGAATATCTAAGGCTTTGTTCCTTTTTTTGGAGTTCTCGAATCTACCAGTTGTTGTGCTAGTTAGTCCCACTCCAGGAACCTGCATTGCTTTTGTTCAACAAAATGTGTAAGTTATAGTCAGATTGTCACCTTAAATGCACGCATGCCATTGCGGCTATTGTCATAAACGGCCCCTCAAGTCTTCCTGGCTTTGGGTATCTGAACTCCAGGGCATCAGTCACTAATGTCAGTTTGTTACCTATGCTCATCATGACTCCTGTGCTGAGTCTATGGTCTGTGACACGATCGTTCGGTTGGCTCCTGACAAGGAGGTGCATCAGCATGCACTGCATTGTGAGAATCCATCTTTGGCTAAAGTGTTTAATATTGCTCAATCTTTTGAAGTATTTCATACTGCTGGTGAACAGATTGAGGCTCGACCTGACATCACCATGGTCATGGGGCATCAGTCAGTTCTGGGCAGTGATGTGCCAAACAACAACAAAAGCTACAGCAATGACGGCACTCTACACTCTTATTATGTCCATACTGTTCGTGCAGCATGACAGGTGCACATGTGGATTTGGGATCTCCGGCATTTGGTGAGTTACAACAAGTAGATGTTCCAGTTTTGGAGCAATTTATGGCTCTCACTGTGTATAAGTCTGTGGTTCATTCTTTGACTTTTTCTGTAGTAGCGGATGGTGCTGGTACTGACATTTATTTAGTCTGGATGCTTTCAGTGCTTTTTGTTTTTCCATTTTGGATATGGTGCACCTCATTTCCAAGTAGGTCCCTTACCAGCAGCATGTTCTGAGTTCTCATCTCTTTTCTTGGATGGATTAAGTTGTGCCACTAATTTTGTACGTCACATTACTGTGAAACCTACAGCACAGCCACACTTTTCCTGTGCACATCCTATTCCAGTGGCTTCACACGATCAAGTGAAGTCAGAGTTGAACAGGATGACTTTGTTGGGGGTCATACAACCAATTACAATGAGTGAGTGGTCTACCCCCTCATGATTGTTAAGAAGCCGACTGGTCAATTGCACTAATATCAGTTCCTCCCATTTGGTGTGGCTAATGCCCTGGCAATTTTTCAGCACGTCTTGCAACAATTGACAGTATCCATTCCGTGGTGCATCAACTGTCTCGATGACATCGTCATGACAGGTGCATCCACGGAAGAGCACTTATGTAACCTATGCATCTTGTTCTTGGTCTTACGTAATGCAGGGATGAAATGCAACTTGGCTGAGTCACACTTTTTTCAGCTGTCCATTGTGTATTGGGGGTTTCACGTTGCTTTACGTCATCATGTCGCCATGGCCGCAGCCCTCCTCTCCGTATAAATGTCAAAGAACTCCACACATTTTTAGGTAAAATTGCTTACTGTCATAAATTTATTCCAGGTGCAGCCACATTGGGTCTTGACCTCCACAAGTTGCTCCACAAGAACATTATTTTTGAGTGGATGCTAGCCTGTGAATGCGTGTTCATACTTTTGAAATCTAAATTACATTCAGCGCAATGTTCGGCTACTTTCCAATAGGATTTAGCTTCTCAGTATGGACTCGGGGCCGTTTCTCACATCAGTATGAGGGTGGTTCCCAACACCCAATAGCTTACGTGTCAAAAATGTTCAACTCTGCTGAGCAGCGCTACTCTCAGATTGAAAAGAAAGTGGTTACTATCGTATAAGTCCTCAAAACATTTAATGTGTTCTTGTACGGGTCTAAGTTCCACCTCATTACTGACCACAAGCCCTAATTATCTCTGGGACTGATGATGCTGTAGTTTGGTCCCTTTATACCTCAAACCAACCAACCAACCCTAATTATCTCCATCGTTGGGCCTTGTTTCTGTCTCTCTAAACTATGAAATACATTTTCAACCTAAAGCGTGACATGCTGATGTTCTGCCCTGTCTTCTAATGGAGTTGGATCCTACTTTTGATCAGGATGAACTCATTTGTTTTCACTTTGGTGTTGAGGCGCAACTTACAGTGGAAGTGTTTCCTGTTATGGGCCCCTGGATCACATCAGCTATAATTGCTGTTTCAGTTTTGCTTCAATTTGTTCACCTTGTTTGGCACGGTTGGCCAGATGGGCCTCCGTGCAAGGCTTCTGATCCTTTGCATAACTATTATGCCCTCTGTTACTGCCTTTCTGTATTTGATGATGTAGTTCTCTTAGCTGCGGATGGGCTGTCAACTGCAGTCGTGATCCCAGCCAACCTGTGGCAGGGTGCTTCAGCTCCTTGATCAGGAACAATGGGGGCTGTCGTATACTAAGTTATTGGCCCGTTGCCATGTGTTTTCACCTGGCGTTGACAGTACGGTTATACATCTTGTTTGGGACAGCTCTCAGTGTGGTGCCCAACATCTGTGGGAACACATCCATGTTGATTTCATGGGACCCTTCGTAAATTCTTGATGATGGTTTGTTGTTGATACTTCTTCATTGTTTCCATATGTTATCTGCTGTTCTTCAATGTCAACTGCTGCTATGATTCAGGTGCAATCCAAAGTTTTTATCTGTTGACATATTGTTTTATACTTGTGACAGGTAGTGGTCCACAGCTTGTGTCTCAGGCCTTCCATGATTTCTGCACCCATCAAGGAATTCACCATGTGACTGCTCCTCCTCCTTTTCACCCCCAATCTAACAGCTAGGTGGAATGTCTTGTTTGCAACGTTCATGCTGCCCCACCAACACCCTTTGCCACAGCCCTTGTCGTTGTTTTTCTCCTCATTCATGGTCTGGGCTTGGGAGTTTAGCTGCCAACCAAAGTGGATTATGGCCACAGTCCACAGCTGCTGAGCCAGCCACCACTGTACGGTGTGTGCCAGTGATGTGCCATCATGACCAGCTGTTTCCCCGTGGAACAGCGAAGGCTGTGGATCCACCTCCTCTCTCTGCCTGTCCAGCCTCCCAGGGCATCCGTGCTGTGGTGGTGGTGGTCCTGCTCTCCTTGTAGTTGTCGCCTCCTCCTATGTGTCCTTTGTGGTCCTGCCCCCCTGGTGTCTGCTGCCGAGCCTTCTCATGATGCTTCACTGCCACCAGAATTTTTACTGCCAGCTAGGCTGGTGATTTTGGATCCTTAAACACCAGCACCCTCAACCAAGCGGCCAGCCCAGTTCGTCATGGATCTTGACATTGAGTGCCCTTGTTGCTGGTTCTCTCTTATGGTACTTTGTGGGGAAGCAGCTCCCGGGGGTGTCTGCAACTGTGCCACTTTCACCTCTACTCATTGGTTCCAGCCCAGAATTTCCTTCCGCCTCTGCCTCTGGCATCTACTGCAGAGGCCATTGATGTATAATACTTAGATAGAAACCGTGGCACCACGCAGCTGTCTGTACTCCAAATACTCAACCAAAGGCATCTGGACAGTTTGGCCACTTGAGGCCCCATGCGGTGGGCCATGTGACTTGTACACATAAGACATCCGCCATGCTGTCTACCAGATCTCTCCACTTCATAAGTGCACTGCAGCTGGGACACATTCTCATATTGTATTTATGCTTACTGTCAGCAACTGCTTTTATGAATATCTGAATTGTTTCTACATTTGTGTCTGTGTTCACAGCTATTGTTCACTTGTATGTGGGGAAGAATAAACTTTGGTTCATTGTGGCCATATTGTTGTTTGTCTCTTACAGTATGATACAGTTTAAAATATTTCTGTTCTTGGAATTATGTGTACCACACATACGATAAAATTGCCTGAAAAATCAGTGCTGTTAGTTGATCATGAATTATGCTATCAGTCACTGCATCTGGGCAATTCCTGCTGGGTTTCCATAAGTACATTGCAGTTTTCAAGCTTTGAAATAATGTTCTGTCCCACACCTGGCAGTAAACAAATGTCATGCAGTTGGGTACCTGTGGTCCTCTGTGACAAATTCACAACAGCCTGACTCAGAATTCAAGTTGTTTGAGACGTTTACTTGCCTACCATGGTATTATTTCTTATTGTCTTACTTAAGTTATTAACTCTCCTCTTCCTACCAATTTTGACACGGGAAAAATAAAAACGAAAAAGGAAGTATGCAAAATGCTTTTGGGAAGTGAACCCATGCTCTCTGCTTCTCAGCCAGATATCTTGTTCACTTTATTTCATTGATCTGTGTTTTACAGATATATAAGTGGAAATTGTAACAGTTTTCTTAAGTGAAGGGTAAAAACTGCAAACATATCCTAATTGATATTGAAACCAAGTCAATGCACTAAAATTTGTCCAACCGTTTGGCTATTTTTACTCTTCATTAAAACTTAAATAAGGTTGCTTAATATCAAGTCATGTTCAAGATTGCACAGTTTGGTTAATTGATTCCAAGGAAAACATGCATTTGAGGAACCCATATATAATGATGAAAATATTCTGTTTTCAATTATCTACCGATCCTGTCAGTTCTGAGTCAGTTGTGCATTGTATTCTTTAGGGGCAGTCTTCTCAAAAATGGGGGATTTGTT
This sequence comes from Schistocerca gregaria, assembly GCF_023897955.1. Classification (NCBI taxonomy): domain Eukaryota; kingdom Metazoa; phylum Arthropoda; class Insecta; order Orthoptera; family Acrididae; genus Schistocerca; species Schistocerca gregaria. Next base: position 182,748,969 of record NC_064920.1, on the reverse strand, counting down.
AAGCCACAATATCTTTTGATTTTTCATTTTAGGTTGAACATTAGTGACCTGCCTGAATGAAGTAGGAAGTTCGCAAATGGTGTGACTTCAGTGGAAGATGCTCCTCATCCAGGTCAGGCACAATGAGTTGTGACTCCACAGAACATTGCAGCAGATGAAGCAATAGTGAAGGAAAACTGCTGATTGACACTGAATGACATGCAGCATGTTTACAGATTAGTCGTGGGTCAGCACACCACCTTGTGTATGATGTGCTGCAGTTTCACAAAGTGTCTGCAAGATGGGTGCCAGACTCCTAAAATGAGAGAATGACATGTTGATGCTTGTGAAGAACTTCTTCGGCTCTTTGAACGAGAAGGTGATAGCTTCCTTGTGAGAATCGTTACTGGGGACAAAACCTGGGTTCTTTTCCACCAACCGGAAATGAAGAGAGCGAGCAAGGAATGGCGCCATTCCTCATCATCAAAACCAAAGAAGTTTTGAACAGAACCATCAGCAGCGAAGGTTTTGCTGACTCTCTTTTGGGACGAAAAAGGCATCATTTTGGAGCATTACATGCCTAGACGGACGACTGTCACGAGTGCATCATACACAGATGTCTTAAAATATCATCTGCAGCCTGCAATCAAATCAAAGCGACGTGGATTGCTGTCAGCAGGTGTCCTTTTGCAACATGACAATGGAGGCCCCACACTGCCTGTACAACAGTTGCAACAATCACAGACCTGCATTTTGAGTGTCTTCCTCTTCCACCATACTCACCAGACCTTGCCCCAAGTGATTTCCCTATGTTTGGACCACTGAAAGATGCAATGGGAGGAAAGAAGTTCCATTCTGATGAAGAGCTACACCACGCGGTACACGAGTGGTGTGCGGACTACCAAAAGAATTTTTTTCTAAAGGAATTTATGCACTTTGTAAGCACTGGAGGACTTGCATTGAGCGTGGGGGAGATTATGTTGAAAAGTGATACAGCTTTGTACCACTTCTGCACAGTAAAAAAGTTTTTAAGGTTTTCATTTGACTCGCCCTCGTATTAAGGGTCAATATGTATGCTGCGGATCAGTTGCTGTTCCAATAATCTCCTGGCTATACCTGTTGTGAATGTAATGGGGCCTTCTGTCAGGAGAGTTGTCATCAGAAAACTTGGCTATTTTTGAAGAGCTCTATAAAAGCACCTATAAATCATTTCTGTAGATCAAGAACAGTAGTAGGCCAAGCACTGAACCTTGTCATAAACCATATTTATGTTTCCTATCTCTGTATTTAGTTTCATTCCTGTGATATCATTTGTTAATGTGACACTCTCGTCTATTATTAAGATATGACTTGGACCATGTGAAAAAAATGCCTTTGACAACGTAACATCGTAGTTTCTCCAGTAGAACTTTATGGGTTCCTGAACTGTGCACTGTAGCACCATGGATGCCACAAAAATATTCCAATACCAGACACCTACAACAGTATGCGCTTATGGCATTATTAACAGGGAAGAACTCCTATTAACTTATCTTAAGTTCGCCACTGAATCTAGTCATAGAAAGTGTGGTGAATATAGTAAACTAGGCCCTGTATTTAAAAAAAAAAGTCAGCTAGATATGCAGTGTTGTTCAGGAAATATGGAAGCCAAATATGTTGTATTACTGCTATTCAGGACAGCACTTATGGCGGTGTAATATCTCACGTGTTACAATTATGGCAAGAAATATACACTTTTCTTGAGGAAGGCAACCAGGAGTCTAACAAATACTTGAGGTGAATTAGATAAAAAAAATTAAACTAGCATATTTATGTGATATTTTTGAAAACTTAAGTGGCTGGACTATCTTCCTGTGAGGATTCAAAACACACACACACACACACACACACACACACACACACACACACAAATGAATCTACAAGATTCAGCTTTCAGAAAAGGTTACAACCATTGGTAAAAAGAATTTAAGAAGATGGTATAACTGTTTATTTTTCCTTGTTGTGCCAGTTAGTAATACCCTGTTAAGTAGATTTGTCTTGCAATATAAAATCTTGTTTGAAAATCACTAATCACAGAATATCAAATTATTTAAAAATTATTTTCAAGCCGATAGTATCAAAAAATTTGTATGAATTCAAGGTTCAGTAAGAGCAAAGCTCAACCTTATTTTACTTTAGTTATCATGCAGTGGTACAGTGAAAATACAGGTAGGTAACTTGGAATTAATGATTTTTACATATCAGTAAAAAGTGGATATCCACTGTTCATTGGTATGGCTCATCAAATATTTGTTCTCCTGACAACTTTAAATGTGTGCAAATCTGTGTTTTTGGTGGTCACTGTAACAAATAGTAAAGGTTATATATTAAGAGTAATGTGAGAAGGGACATGAGGGAAACTCTGTCAGCTTTGATTCTGAGATCTGGGAAAGCTATGTAGTGAACAAGAATTTTATACATCCCATCAATTATATTAATGATAATTTTTTTCAATAAATTGCTTGTGAATTACAGAAAATGTGTTTCATTTATTATGATATTTTTGAAGTAAGCTAACCATATCTAATCACATTAGTTTCACAATTCAGCTATGTTGTACAGGCGAGTGTTTTGACTTAGAGTGCTGCAGACAAACTGTGATACGTACATTAAGCGCATTGGAAACAAAAATGTTTTCAAACCACTGATCTGCACAGTCAAAACCTTAGCAATATCACAAAAAATACCAGTAAGCATTTTTCTTGTTTATTTATCAGGACAGAGATCATAATTTATATCAATATCTCTGTTGAGAAGCTATTACAATAGCCAAATTGAGCTACTGTTAACATGTTATATTAAGAAGCATGATCCAATATTCCGTTGTAATCTACGTTCTCCAAAAACTGAGTGAGAACACATAAAGAAGTAGACAGATCCCATGGTTCGGTCTCTTGTTTATCTCCTCTTTTACGAACAGGTGCTACTACTGCGTATTTTGGTCTTTTGGGGACCATATTTTCACACATCAACTGATTACAAAAGTAACGTAAGGAGGCCATGCATAAACTCAGCACAGTATTCCAATACCTTAGTTGCATTGCGTTCATAACCAGAAGACTTCGTCTTCGTACATCCATAGTTGAAATGAATGTCAGCTGGCATAAATTTATATTAAAAATGAAGAAATTCCTCCAGCTGTATTTAAGGTGTCGATTTTATTTTGGCAACTAGTTTCAACATTGTAACATCATGATGATGTTACAATGTTGAAACTATTTGCCAAAATAAAATCGACACCTTAAATACAGCTGGAGTAATTTCTTCATTTTTAATAGAAGGCTTATTGGTTTTCAGTGACCTAATGGTTGTTGTAATACCTTTGGTAGTTGTTTTGACAAAATTGATTTCTTCTCATATATTAGTCAATGTCTGTATAAATGTATCTCATTAGTCTGGTTTCAGTGTTCTATTTTTTCTCCCTATGTTTTCATCTATTGTTGGGAAGAATCCATTGACTGAAATCGACAGTAATTTGAATGTAATATCATCTACCTCATGGGTACTGTCATCTGAGGGTTGATTATCATTTGTCTTACAGAGTTTGTTTCTTGCCTATAATGATCCAAATAGTCATTGCTGTGTGTGTATCTTTGCCCATGAAGAATTTTTCAGTATTGCTTGTAGTGTAACTTCAAGTTTTGATTAAAACTACAGCTCTGCGTTAAATTCAGCCCTCTTATTGGCATGTTTACAACTGAGAAATGGATGACATGGTATTTGGTGTTGTACCTCACATTAGGGTTTCTTTCTGTTCCATTCGTGTATGGAATGACTGTTTAAATGCCTCTGCACTCACTGTAATTAGGCTAATGTCATCTTTGTGTTTGCTATTGGAGCACTACATAGTGGCTGAAGAGTATTCTTAATTAGTCCCATAATACTGGTTTTTGAAACCTCAGAAGTAAGATTTTGCTAGATAATTAACATCTTGTCTTCAAGGACCTTCCACTTCAGGTTTTCAACATTTTCATTGTGCTCTCCAGTGCTCTTCTTTGTATACATTCAGTATCACTTGTCAGTGCAAATTGGTATGGGTCTCACACACTTGAACCATATTCTAGAATAGGTAGAATCTTCTAAGCAATCTCCTTTGTACACTAATTTCACTTTCTTGGTATCCCACCAATGAACCAAAGTGTGACTTCTGCAATACCTGAGCATATGCGATCATTCTAAGTTCATTACAAGTTCCTTTTTTTTCTTTTTTTCTTACTTCAAACTTATACAAAATTGATGTAGTTGTCTGTGTAACTTGGCAGCATGTGAGTTCAGTTTTTGGAGCTCATCCTTTTTGGGAGGGGGGGGGGGGGGCGGCAACTGTCTCCTCCTCCCCCACTGTGTGTGCCCTTGATTAAAACTATGTTGCCATTCTTTGCACCAATTTAAAATTTTGTAAATATCTTCCTGGATATTTTTGCAGCTTATCAGATAGTATTTCATTATATATAAACAGGTTATCTGTGAAACATGTTGTTGTTTATGTTGTCTGAGAGGTCATTAATAATAAATAGCTATTAATATTGCACTTGTGGATAATTTTCTGAAACTGGTCTGCAAATATAGATATGGATATTTTTTTACTATTTGTGAGATTCTTTTTCCTCTACAAAATGAGTAACACAGCTGAGGGCTCAGTCAATGCATCCTCAACATGCAGTCGCATCAAGAAATCGTCTTGTCTTAGGCACTGTTTCTCTCAATTTGCACTGTAGTTGTCTTTGACCCACTCTAAAGGAAAAACTCATTATAGCACTATAATAACAATATTAATGTGCTAATAGTAAATTGCAGGAGCGTCTATAGAAAGGTCCCAGAACTGCACTCATTAATAAACAGTCACAATGCTCATATAGTACTAGGGACAGAAAGTTGGCTGAAACCAGACGTAAACAGTAATGAAATCCTAACTCAGATTGGAATGTATACCGCAGAGACAGGCTGGACGGTGTTTATAGCGATAAGAAGTGCAATAGTATCAAAGGAAATTGACGGAGATCTGAAATGTGAAATAATTTGGGTGATGGTCATGGTTAAAGCTGGCTCAGACTTGGTAATTTGATGTCTCTATAGGCCCCCTGGTTCAGCAGCTGTTGTGGCTGAGCACCTGAAGGATAATTTGGAAAATATTTCGAGTAGATTTCCCAACCATGTTATAGTTCTGGGTGGAGATTTTAATTTGCCGGATATAGACTGTGAAACTCAAACGTTCATAACGGGTGGCAGGGGCAAAGAATCCAGTGAATTTTTTTTAAAGTGCTTTACCTGAAAACTACTTTGAGCAGTTAAGCAGAGAACCGACTCGTGGTGATAACATATTAGACCTTCTGGTGACAAACAGACCCGAACTATTTGAAACAGTTAACACAGAACAGGGAATCAGCGATCATAAAGCGGTTACTGCATTGATGATTTCAGCCATAAATAGAAATATTAAAAAAGGTAGGAAGATTTCTCTGTTTAGCAAAAGTGACAAAAAGCAGATTACAGAGTACCTGACGGCTCAACACAAAAGTTTTGTCTCAAGTACAGATAGTGTTGAGGATCAGTGGACAAAGTTCAAAACCATTGTACAATATGCGTTAGCTGAGCATGTGCCAAGCAAGATCGTAAGAGATGGAAAAGAGCCACCATGGTACAACAACCGAGTTAGAAAACTGCTGCGGAAGCAAAGGGAACTTCACAGCAAACATAAACATAGCCAAAGCCTTGCTGACAAACAAAAATTACGCGAAGCAAAATGTAGTGTGTGGAGGGTTATGCGAGAGGCGTTCAATGAATTGGAAAGTAAAGTTCTTTGTACTGATTTGGCAGAAAATCCTAAAAAAATTTGGTCTTTTGTCAAAGCAGTAGATGGATCAAAACAAAATGTCCTGACACTCTGTGACCAAAATGGTACTGAAATAGAGGATGACAGACTAAAGGCCGAAATACTAAATGTCTTTTTCCAAAGCTGTTTCACAGAGGAAGACTGCGCTGTAGTACCTTCTCTACACTGTCGCACAGATGACAAAATGGTAGATATTGAAATAGACGACAGAGGGATAGAGAAACAATTAAAATTGCTCAAAAGGGGAAAGGCCGCGGGTTCTGATGGGATACCAGTTCGATTTTACACAAAGTACGCGAAGGAACTTGCCCCCCTTCTTGCAGTGGTGTACCATAGGTTTCTAGAAGAGCGTAGTGTTCCAAAGGATTGGAAAAGGGCACAGGTCATCCCTGTTTTCAAGAAGGGACATCGAACAGATGTGAAGAACTATAGATCCTAACATTGTTCAGTTGTAGAATTTTGGAACACGTATTATGTTAGAGTATAATGACTTTTCTGGAGACTAGAAATCTACTCTGTAGGAATCAGCATGGGTTCCGAAAAAGACAGTCGTGTGAAACCCAGCTCGCGCTATTCATCCACAAGACTCAGAGGGCCATAGACATGGGTTCACAGGTAATTCATCCACGAGACTCAGAGGGCCATAGACATGGGTTCACAGATATATGCCGTGTTTCTTGACTTCCGCAAGGCATTCGATACAGTTCCCCACAGTCGTTTAATGAACAAAGTAAGAGCATATGGACTATCAGACGAATTGTGTGATTAGATTGAGGAGTTCCTAGATAACAGAATGCAGCATGTCATTCTCAATGGAGAGAAGTCTTCCAAAGTAAGAGTGATTTCAGGTGTGCCACAGGGGAGTGTCATAGGACTGTTGCTATTCACAATATACGTAAATGACCTTGTGGATGACATCGGAGTTCACTGAGGCTTTTTGCAGATGATGCTGTGGTGTATCGAGAGGTTGTAACAATGGAAAATTGTATGGAAATGCAGGAGGATCTGCAGCGAATTGACGCATAGTGCAGGGAATTGCAATTGAATCTCAATGTAGACAAGTGTAATGTGCTGCAAATACATAGAAAGATAGATCCCTTATAATTTAGCTACAAAATAGCAGGCCAGCAACTGGAAGCAGTTAATTCCATAAATTATCTGAGAGTATGCATTAGGAGTGATTTAAAATGGAATGATCATATAAAGTTGATCGTCGGTAAAGCAGATGCCAGATTGAGATTCATTTGAAGAATCCTAAGGAAATGCAATCCAAAAACAAAGGAAGTAGGTTACTGTACACTTGTTCGCCCACTGCTTGAATACTGTTCAGCAGTGTGGGATCCGTACCAGATAGGGTTACCTTCACCGACGAGTCAAGCAGTATATTGCTCCCTCTTACGTATAACTCGCGAAGAGACCATGAGGATAAAATCAGAGAGATTAGGGCCCAGACAGAAGCATACCGACAATACTTCTTTCCATGAACAATACAAGACTGGAATAGAAGGGAGAACCGATAGAAGTACTCAAGGTACCCTCCACCACACACCGTCAGGTGGCTTGCGGAGTATGGGTGTAGATAAGATTTTTTTTGGAAGATTTAAGTTTTCCGTTTACTTGTGGCCTTAGTTAACATTTTCCCTATGTTAGCTATGTGAACTCTCTGAGTCGTGGTGGAGTCAGCATTTATGGGTCTGTAAAACTGTCTGTTTCTGTTCTTAGCTAAATCTGGCTGATGAGGTGATTTAGTGTCATCATCGATCACGGGCAGACAAAGCATTAATTGTGGAGCATATATCTACTTCCAAAAAGGCAGTTGAATTTATAAATAAGAAGCCACTATTGCACTACGTTTTTCTACTCATCTTGGGATTGTTGCTGTTGGGAACAAACCAGAGCTGGACTTCAACAATATATCTGAAAGATAAACTGCTACTCACCATAAAGATGACATTTTGAGTTGCAGACAGGCACAATGAAAGGACACTTCTTACACATTACCTTTTGGCCAAAGCCTTCTTCAGAAAAGGACACACAGGTCCCCCACCTCCCACACACACACACACACACACACACACACACACACACACACACACACACACACACACACACACGCGCGCGCGCGTTAAGCTCTGGCAGCTCGGACAACTCCTTTTCTGAAGAAGGCTTTGGCCAAAAGCTAATGTGTAAGTGTCTTTTCATAGTGCCTGTCTGCAACTCAACATGTCATCTTTATGGTGAGTAGCAATCTGTCTTTTCATTATATTCCAAGCTGGACTTTAGTAACTCTTCAAGTCCCCTTGATCAGTACCAATATCATACAGAATGAAATCACTTTAATCACTGCTGAGTTTTACTTAACTGAAAAAGATTGGTGCATTAATCATAGAAAAAAAGACAATGTACACGAGTCATGAAACAATGTCACCAACAGGCATGTAATTACTGGAAATATATTTATGCCAACATGTTCATTCAGATGTTCTAAAATTATACTTATTGTTTGTCCCACAGTTTCTTATCACAAGTGATCTCCAGTACTTACAAGTACGGAGTTTTAAATAATGAGAACAATTATTCTTCTGAATTACGTAGAGATATCTGTTCACATTACATTCCTTAAATAACACAGTATCTCCAGTTGTTAGTTTTTGTGCCATTTTGGGGTTGTTTGGTTGTAGATATATCGATATTTTATTTTAAGGTATTAATGATGTAAAAATAAGTACAAACAGTTCAACAGAACTTTTAAATAAATCAATGCTAGAGAGGATTTCAGCAAGTGGTAAGACATAGATAGATAGTAAACTGTAGTGGGAAGCCCACGTTCAGGATCTTGTTCAAAGACTTAATGCTGCCATTTTTACTATTCGAACTGTATCTGAAGTGAGTGATTGTTCGACACAAAAATTAGTGTACTTTGCTTATTTTCATTTGTTTATGTTGTATGGTATTATATTTTGGGGTAACTCTTCCCATTCTAAAATGATATTTTAGGGTCAGAAACAGGTGGTTCGGGCAGTAAGTAGTGTAAGTTCACAAACCTCTTGTCAACCCCTGTTCATGAGTCTGGGTTTTTTGACATTGGCCTCTCAATATATATATATGTTCCTTACTGTCATTTCTTGTTAACAATGTTAGCTTATTCCATTCGGTTTAAGTAAAACAAATAATCACAAACATAGTACCACATGGCTCAGTTTTCTGTCTGCTAATATTTCTTTTACATGTACTCGACCTCCCTCTTGACATATATCAGATTTAGCACTTTTGGATGATGACAAAAATTTTGTTGTTAAACCTATTAGAAAACTGGGAATGGAAGAAATGTCACTTTTCTCAAATAAGCATTATGTGGTTTTCTGCAAAATTGACTCTTCCCTAATTCTGGATAAGATACAGCATATTTTTTCTGTTCAGGAAATACAATAACAATAAATTTAGTGTATGAGCAGTAGCTAGTAATAATAGCAGAATGTTCCAGTTTTTGGGTATACATGTTGGTGAAAATTAGAAGTATAGCTTCTCAGACAGTTAATTTGGCAGTTTTTTGTCCTTCACATCATTGCTATTCTAAAAAAACTCAACATCTTAAAATCCTTTTCATGTTTCAGTCGTTAATATTTCTTGGTGACTATTATGGTGTATTTCATCATTCAGAATGAATGCTGCAGAAAAGTGGAGCAAGAGAATGATGTGTGTTCCTCTCAGGAGGCTTGCAACTTTTTTGGGTGTGTGCATCAGGAACATGGGGCCCAGAGCCATTACACCCTTCTTTCCTTTTCTGTATTGCAATTTCTACCTTTATCTTTCCTATTCTCTCACTTGCATTCTTCTTGCTGGTTGCCTTGATGACAACTTTAACACTTTTCTTTAATTTATTCTTTGTCCCCATACGGGTTTGCCACTTTTTTCCAAATACTTCAGAAGTGGTGGTAGGCAAACCTTAGTGAAGGGTTCACCATGTACCTGTGCAGTAGTAGCTCCCTGACAAAGCAGGGAACACTGTAATAGTTTCTGAGCTGTGAATTATTCGCATAAGCCGTGCAGTGTATGTTTGTCTTCTTTGCGGCAACGAAACTTGAGGCAGCAATGACCATAGCCTTCTTGCATGGATAGCACCCTTAAAGATAAACCCTTTGGTGAAATGTATGACAACAGAATGGGTAACAAATAAACTTCCCAAGCTAGTGACCATGTCACCCAGCAGTGTCCTGGGATAGACATTGTAATTATGATGCTGACCATTGCAGCTCCTCGGCGTTCCCGTCCTTGGGTACACCATAGGAGGAAGAACAGCAGCATCTAAATGGAGGACTACATTTCGACAAGCTATGACATAGTTAAAAATAGAAACAATGATCTAAAAGTATAAAATTTGTTTCTTTTATTACATTTTATGACAAATTTTTCTGTCCTCAAACTACTGATTGCAGTCAGTGATGACCATCTTCAGGTCTGTGGAGAGAAAGGGGGAAATCAAGTAAAATCTACGTCTTACAATAAATTATGACATAATAAAAAAAGTATTACTTTTGTACATGTAGAATATATGCACTTAAAATATGACAAAGCATGCCTGTGTAAAATATATCGTAATGTGATAAAGTGAAAGTGGCATAGTCCAAAAATACAAATAAAATCAGCTAGATATCTTTGAACATAATTAAAAATACAGTGGCAAATGGGCAACAATGTCAGCAGAGTCAACACGTGAACCTCACTTCATGAGAAAGTGTTGTACAGTTAGCACAAGAAGCATGTTTCTATTTCATAAAGTGTTGATTCTGTTTACAGTTTGACCAATATGCAATTATACAAAAGGCAGTTACGTGATAAAGTACAATTAGGTAAAAAATTATTCTGGGATTATAGGGTATGTAAGCTTTTACAGTAACAAAATGAAGTGTGTTAAAACCATGAATGAAATGAAATTTTAAAATTGTTACAAAGGATATGGGCAAGTGAAAATATGTAAAATTGAAGTACTATAGCAGCAATTTTAGATAACCAGTAATAACATTCCCAAGTTCAAGTTTAAGGGACAAATAAAATTAATAAAACAACTGGTGAAAAGAAACCAAATGGGGTAAGTAATCTGCACCTTTGTTGACGTGGTCACCAGATTGTCGCATAGACGAATATTGATAAAAGGAGCACAACTGCCAACATTGCGATATATCATGTCAGGAAAAGGACCCAAAACCATTGTGCTAGCAAATTAATATCATATAGACAGTGACATACATCATATATAGAGAGAAAAGACAATCAAACAAGAGAGTGATGTGAATAGCGTAACAAGAATAAAGCATATATCTAATGTGCTGTATACTAGGTTATGACCAGGATAGGTATACTTAATAGAGGCATAAGTTATTAATGTAGGATGTTATCAAAGTAGGCATTGGGCACAAAATTGCTTTATCCATTGAGTACTGCTACTTACTCACTTTTTATTTTTACAAATTTGGAACTCTGTGAACAAATTGAGAGCATTACCTTATGGTGCTCTTTGGAGAACATGCGTACTATTGCTAATGCTTCCTTATTGTATGACTGGTCCCTGGGTCCCTGTTAAATGCACCCCCAAGGTAATTTTGTTATGTGGTGGTTATGTTCCTGTACAGCAGGCTTAAACAAAATGTAAGTAGTTGCCAAACATATTCACCCAAAAAACAGAAACAATTAAGTCAGAATTACAATCATTCCAATGCAATTTCATGGTAAAATGTCCCTTCAAATACAGACATGTTTTAGAAAATCTAATATTAGATGTGGTTTCCAAGTTAACAGCATACTAAAGTCACGTTCCTACATAAACATCAAAACTTCATGTAAAATGTGGGTTGAGAACTTCATGTAAAATGTGGGTTGAGAAGTGCATATGATGAATTGTTAGCTAAGAGGTGTATCAGATTGCTGCTAATAATTGTCGTAACCACTATACCAGCCAAACTAGCTGATCTTTTAATACAATATTTAAGGAATTGCATGCTCAGTCAATTTCCTCTGGATCCTGTTCTGTACAGGAATCCCTGAGAATGAGCTATTTGATTGTTTAGCCAGTGAGATCACCAAACGGCTGACATTGGTAATAGAGATACAACACTGATGTGTCAGCACGAATGAGACTTGTAATTGATCACAGTTGTAACTGTGAATGGTGGTTTACTGCTACCTCCAATAAATTCCATGCCATCAAGTAGACCATTATCTAATATTCCTGCTGCTCTCCTGGAAAGAGTCCACCACTGTCTCATGTTGGCCATACCTATCTGATTAACAGTTTTATTCTGTGCAGTGAGACACCCAACCCCCACCACCGCCCCATGTGGCTGCTGTGATGGGGATTCTCATGGAGTACTCCCTCCTGCTGCCTCAGACACCTTATTCTCAACATCAACCACTGATGAAATGATAGCCATTCAGCTTTTTCATTTTCCAAGAAAATCTATGTCTACATTCATACTCTCCGAACCACCATGAAGTGCATGGCAGAAGGTACGCCTTATCATACCAGTTATTAGAGTTCCTTCCCATTCCATTCACATATGGAGTGTGGGAAGAATGATTGTTTGAATGCATCTGTGTGTGTTGTAATGATTTTAATTTTATCCTCACGACCCCTATATGGGCGATACACAGGAAGTTGTAGTATACTCGTAGCATCATCATTTAAAGCCAGTTCTTGAAACTTTGTTAGAATTTCTTGGAATAGTTTACATCTGTCTTCAAAAGTCCAGCAGTTCAGTTTCTTCAGCAGTTCTGTAACACTGTCCTATGGATCAAACACACCTCTGACCATTCATGCTGTCCTTGTTTGTATACTTTCAACATCCTCTGTTAATCCTACCAGGCATGGGTCCCACATATTTGAGCAGTATTCTAGAATGAGTCGCACAAGTGATTTGTAAACAATCTCTGTTGTATACTGATCGCACTTCCCCAGTATTCTATCAATAAACCGAAGTTTACCATCTGCTTTAGCCACAACTGAGCCTATGTAAACATTCCATTTCGTATCCCTACAAAGTGTTATACCCAGATATATGTATGAGTTGGCTGATTCCAACTGTGACTCATTGATATTATAGTCATAGGAAAAGGCTGTTTTTTTTTAAAAAAAAAAGAGCACATTTGTGCATCACTTTGAAATCTCATCAAGATCTGATTGAATAATTATGCAGCTTCTTTTATATAGTACTTCATTATAGACAATTGCAACATCTGCAAACAGTCTGAGGTTAATATTAATATTGTGTGCAAGGTTTTAATATACAACATGAACATCAAGGGTCCCAGTGCACTTTGCCTTCAGGGGCTCAGCATTCGTTTGCTGAGTACGGGCATGGCGACCCCATGGTTCCTGAGCTAGGGACTGGTAAGCACTGCTAGTCTCCTGTTACCATAACCTCTGGGTATGCTTCATAACCACCATATGGTGCGGCAGTGGAATGGGGATCTTGGCTTGACCACCCAGATCACAAGAATGGTAAAAACCTGTACAAAAAAACCTCTCAGTTTCAAGATGTTCTGTGTGCTGATGAGATGCGTTGCTGTTGAGGTGGAACAGTCATTAGCAGGCAACCTCTGGAGAACTTGCCGCACCTCAGTTGTACAAGGCTTACTCAGACATGTGAGACTCTGTCTGGGTGGACCCTTGTTTCCCTAGCTGCTCATGGGACCGAGATGGAATCCTAGAAATCATCTTCTTCTCTTTCCATTGGGAAAGGTGTACCGCATGGGTGTATTCACACCCAGTCTTCTAAACAAATGAGGGAGGCTAGCCCTCCTGGTATATTGCATCAGTTGAATTATAATAACAGGGCTCAAGGATTCATAAATCAACATGTGATTTTGATCATTAAGAGGAAGGAGAGGACATTTGAAAAAGTGTCCCTCTTCTATATCCATAAAGGCTTGGAAGGACTTGCTAGAAGCTTGAAGTCTATTAAGCGGCTGCAGAATGGTTCCCTACTGTTCGAGACTAACAAGGCAAAGCAGGTGTAACTACTTACGAAGACTGAAAAATTTGGGCGAATGTGATGTAAATGTTGAACTGCATAAATCCCTTAACTCTAGAAAGGGTGTGGTCACATGCCGTGACATTATGGATATTGGCATAGCCAAGCTTATATAGGAGTGGGCACCACAGGGGATAGTGGACATAGAGGAAAGGATGTGTAGAAATAATGGAGAAATTGGGAAGACTACCACCTTCATGGTGACCTTTTATTCTCCGATGTTGCCTGACCACGTCAGGTTTCCTCCAATTTAGGGTAAGGCCTTATGTACCTAACCCTATGTGGTGCACAAATGCCAGCGTTTCAGTCACACAGTGCTGAGTTATGAGGGGGTGACGTGACGTGACCCTTGGGAAATGTGGAAAGGCAGCCCATGACTGTCCATCTCCAGCAGTGTGCATTAATGCTCTGGGAGCCACCCAGTGGGGAGCCGAGACCGTCCTGTTTTTGCAGAGGAACGAAAAATTCAGTAACTAAAAGTTACCGAGCAGATTCCCTATGCTGAAGCCAAAAAGGATTATAAAGCTATGAAACCACCTGTCTTTACCACTTCTTATGCTTCCATGGTGCAGAAACTGTTCCTGAGACTGATGCCTCAATGCAGACGTCCAGTGAACAACCAACCACCACCAGTACCTATACTTGCATGTGTACATGCCAAGACAAAATGAATAAGAATAAAGCAATCCAAGCAGCCGCCACAGAAAAGACAGCAACAGTTCCATAGTGCTGTCAAAAAGGCACATGACAAGCCGTGCCTCTCAGTGCCTCCTTTCCCCCATCCTTGAAGGGACAGTGTGAAGTGAAAGGTTCATGACGTTTGGGTCAAAAACTGTCACGAGTGCCATCAGTTGGCATTCTTTCACAGCTGACTGATGATTAGGAAATCACGGAGTTAGATGCCTTGGATCCAGCAGCCCCTCCACTCCTCCTCACTCTACAAGTGCTTCACCCCCACAGTACAAAGATAGGGGTAAATTAAAACTACGTCGATCAAATGCTCACATCCTACATTGGAACTTCTGCACAACAACGGGGTGGAACTTCTGCACGAAAACGGCGTTTTTCCCTGCCACTGATCTCTCGCTTTCCTCTCCAGCTCTTGCTCACACTGCTCAATGGAATGTGGTCTATGCTTGAACGGAAGTGATCACATCCTGATCTGGATTCACCTGCTAGATGAGGTGGAACCTGAAAGGAAACCTCCGCGATGGGTGCTCGGTAGAGCTGACTGGACACTTTGTAGCCAGTTGGCCCAGTTCGAGCACTGTGTGAATGTTGAGGCTTGGGTGTGTGTACAACACTACCAAAGTGATCCACCACACAGCTGCAGCATCCATTCTACAGTCCACGGGACAACAGAAGAGGCAACCTGTCCCTTGATTGAGTGCCGAATGCTACTCTGCATTTATGACCAGGCATGCGTCTTTGCATAGGTTCAAGTGTCGGCCAACTGCAGAGAATCTTGCAGCCGTTTGGGTGGCGTGGCCAAAGTGTTGCTGAATTATTCGAGAGAGCAAGAAGAGATTGTGGCAACAGTTCCTGAAAACCATTAATCATTCCACCAAAAGTTCCATTGTGTGGGAGACCATCAGGAGAATTTCTGGGAGAAGAGGCAGGTGCCCCATGGCTGCTGTAATGGAAACGGCACTCTCCAAAACAATCTGCGAGACATTGCCCAGACTACGGCGGCATATTTTGCCACAGTTACTGCAACAGCCACTCAGGATCTAGGTTTCCAGCGCCATAGAGCAGTTAATGAGAAGTGTAGTTTGGACTTCTGGTCCCCCTCTGATGAAGATTATAACTGCCCATTTTCCATGTGGGAGCTGGAATGTGCATTGTCGGTGGCTCATGACACGTTCTCTGGTCATGACAGGATCCATTACAGTATGCTGTGGCAACTTACAAGGCAATACAAAGATATCCTCCTTGCACTTTTTAATGTCATTTGTGTGTCAGGTCACTTTCCTGACTCATGGCATGAGGCAATTTTAATTTCTCCTTTAAAACCTGGGAGAGACCATACATGCCCAAATAGTGACCGTGGTGTTGCTCTCATTAGGTGCATGGGGAAGACCTTTGGGCAGATAGTCAACCACCACATGTCTGGATCTTAGAATCAAGGCAACTCCTTATTTGCTTTCAGTGTGTGTTCAGGAGGTATTGCTCCACCTTTTATAACCTTGCTGTCTTGGAGGCAGCTATACAACAGGCTTTCCTATGCTCGTATCACCTTCTAGGTATTTTTTTTTAACACTGAGAAGGCCTATGATACTATTTGGAGGCACCTTATCCTGGAGAAACTTCACCAATGGGGTTTTCGTGGTTGTCTTCCCATTTTTATTCAGTCCCTTCTCTCACCACGATATTTTGGACAACAAGTCGGTAACATC
This sequence comes from Schistocerca gregaria, assembly GCF_023897955.1. Lineage (NCBI taxonomy): Eukaryota > Metazoa > Arthropoda > Insecta > Orthoptera > Acrididae > Schistocerca > Schistocerca gregaria. The sequence goes on along the minus strand of NC_064920.1, from coordinate 182,732,698 downwards.
CTGTCTGATCGCTTTGAGCAGGAGAATGGTGTCCCTCAAGGTAGAATTTTAAGTATGAGTGTCTTTTCCATAGCTATTAATAGCATTCCATCCATCATGAACAGTCCTGTCCAGTGTTTTTTGTTCATGGATGATTTCTCAGTGTTTTGCTCTTCTTCAAGCCATGCAATGACAACTAGTTAGTTGCAGCTAACTCTTCGACATTTGGATGAATGGGTGCAGAAGAGTGGTTTTACGTTTTCCACCAAGAAATCTGTGTGTGTTCTTTTTAAGCATTCGTATGCCATTTTAAACTTTCCTGAGTTGTGGATGAGGGACACTGTTCTTATTGTTGAACATGCAGTGAGATTTCTGGGCCTCGTATTTGACACTAAGCTTCTGTGGTTACCACATCTTTTTTTTTTAACGTCAATTAAGGCTAAACTATTTTAAAATGTCTAAGCCAAAGTTCATGGGGAGCAGACAGGACTTGTCTGCTCTGGTTTTACAGGGTATTTGGGCGATCTCGGCTCGATTATGGGTGCACGGTGTATGGGTATTTGAGACCTTCTGTTGCTCAGCCTCCACTGGAAAGGCTTTTTTGTAATGCAACAGGCAATGAGACCCTATGGGATTAGTGCACAAGATTGCCTTTTAGGGATGGGTATGGCTGGTCTTCATGTTTCACATTGCGGTGGGAGCAGATTTCCATCTTGGCTTCTCCAGAGGCCCAGACTTATTTTAGACATGACGAATTTTAAGAAACATCTCATGTCCAATTGTACATTTCAGTCTCTCTTTTTTAACATTTTAAATACATGCCACATTCTCACAGTAGTGCACACGATGGCTCCAAACAAGTTAATTCCCTTGGCTGCTCTGTCGTGTTACCTGACCATGTCACCAGGATTCACCTTCCTGACAGGTATACATTTTCCTCAGTGGAGCTCCTTGCGATCTTGAACACACTTCAGCATCGTATTAGGGGCAAACAGTTTCTCATTTGCTCCAATTCCTCTCCCAGAGATCGGAATGGGGGACTATTTTACCTCTGGAATATTTTACCCAAGAGGACGCACCACACAATAAAGCTGCGTGCCCCAGGGAAAAATTATAGCTGTAGTTTCCCCTTGCTTTCAGCGGTTCATAGTACCAGCACAGCAAGGCCGTTTTGGTTAATGTTACAAGGCCAGATCACTAATCATTCAGACTGTTGCCCATGCAACTACTGAAAAGGCTGCTGCTCCTCTTCAGGAACCACATGTTTGTCTGGCCTCTCAACACTTACCCCTCTGTCATGGCTGTACCTACAGTACGGCCATATGTATTGCTGAGGCACGCAAGCCTCCCCACCTACAGCAAGGTTCATGGGAAAGAATCATAATTAATTGATCATAATTTGAAGAAAGAAATGTTGTCCACAGTTATAACGCTAGAAGAAAAAAAAATACCTTCATTACTCGACATTAACACTTTCACTGCAGCATCGGTGCAGGCGCGCAACTCTCCAATGCGGCCCGGCAACGTGCGAGTGCGGGCTGGTAACGCTCCGAAACGGCAGGTACCGCTCGTAACCAATGCTCCTGAGCACTCCTGACCGACGGGATGACGTCAAGACCTTGTAAGAGCTGTAGGATCGTGTTCTATACCGACTTAATGATTATACCTTAGATGCATTACTTCAAATAAGCTGCGACTGTATTGTGGTCATGTTTTGAAGTCTGTTTGCTGTCCGACACCTATAGGGATCACACATGCGTCATTCTAATCTTCATTAGCCACTGTTACGAACAATATACGTGATTCAGTAAGGTGTTCAGTATTACCCACAAAAGTCTTATCACATACACAATAGTATAAAATATCTGACAAACATCAAAGTGGATTATGAATGTAAAATGAATTGCTTGTGTTGAACAAATTCTGTCAACTCTACAGACACACTTAAATCGACAACCTGTTGCACAGCAGAGAAACAGATTTATTTTTATTGTTATATTCATCTCACTGAGTCGTGACAGGCTAATTTGAAGCCATTGTGCAGTCATTCTACAGATAGACAGTATTGTGCAGCCACCCACACAAACTGTGTATATTTAAACTTATTTGTTCCATATCTTTTGACAGAAATTGGCAAATGATCTGTGGAAAATGGAATTAACCAAGACTTATGGTTCTGTATGTAAGTCTTTTTCTACCCTTTATTGAGTTTCAAATTTTTACAAAACCATGTAAGTACACAATGAAATTTCAATTCTGCTGCTGTGTGGCCCTTAAAATAACATTTATAATTGGTTTAAACTGTTTGATGGACAAGAATTCAAATTCTAATCTGTGCCTGTTGCAGAAGACAAAAAACTTAGTTGTGTGGGCATTGCCTCAAATGGAAGAAAGAAAATTATGGGTTTTGTTCTGGTGTGTTACACAGTTTTAATCTGCATCATGTTTCATATAATTACTATAGTTCGAGGTTCACTAATAGAACCTGCAACCAATTGTTGTTGATATCTGTGACAGCACAAATCAGTCAAAATGGCTTCCATCGTTCAGTGGAACATTAATGGGTTAAGGACCCAAGTGAAGGATCTGAAGCTCCTAACACAGGAACACCCAATGTGTATCTGTTTGCTGGAAATGCATTTTATGCTCCTGTCCTACAGGGCTATACAGTCTATCACAAGGATAAACTGACTGGGGAGACGGCCAATGGAGGTGTTTCTGTGTCTGTAAATCATGCACACTACTCCTGTGCTCTCTCCCTAGTTACTGACCTGCAAGCAGTTGCAGTTGAAATTCACACACATCAGAGGATCACAGTTTGCTCGTTGTATTTACCTCCTCCTGATGCAGTAGACTCTGAAGCTCTCACAGAGCTTCTAGAACAACCACCCAGCCTATTTCTCCTCTTGGGAGTCTTCAGTGTTCACCATGTCTTGTGGGGCTCGACCTCCACTTACCCTCAGGGTCAGGCTATGGAGGGCTTCAGGACATCTCAAGAGCTGTGCATCCTAAACACTGGTACTTCCACTTAGTCATGTGCTGGCTCATTCTCGGCTAGTGACCTCTCTCTCTCTCTCTCTCTCTCTCTCTCTCTCTCTCTCTCTCTGCTCTCCAGCCCTTGCAGACTCCATTCAGTGGGAAGTTGTTGATGATTGTCATTCCAGTGACCACTTCCCACTATTCCCACTATACTCCATTCACTGAAACAAGAGACGTTCTGTAAACACAGCAAGACGCGTGACCACAGCTCTGCCGTCGAGGGGTGTACAAGGCAGAGGCGTAAGAAATTAAAAAAAATGAAAGTTGTGTTTTTTATAATATAATTTGGCACCTGAACATGATAAAGTGATCCAAGAACTACCTTCCGACACCTTTTTTTACATTACATTAAAATTTATTGTCATTGAAGAAGAGAAATATTTAAGCCTTCAGGAAAAGTTGTTTTTTCGTGTTACTCTATATTTATCACGCCATATCTCCTAAACCGTGTGTCACACAGCAAAATAATTTTATAATTGCCTTCAGTACTATAGTTGATGACGTCTGCAAATGTTCTCCCCAATAGTCAGTAATAGTGAAGTAATAAATTAAATTCTCACATCTGATGCAGAACTTTTACCAAATCATCGTCCGAAATATAGTAAGCGACAAACTTTTCCCCTTTAAATTTTTTTGTGGGGGTGTAAAGAAAAGTTTCAGAAAGGTTTGAATTTAATTTTGTAGTTTGTTCGAATGCGATGGGTGCAACCGTTTGTCCTTTATGAGCGATGCATTGTTCGGTTTGCAGGTGCGGCGCTCAGTCAGTGTTACCATCTCAGTTGCAGGTGTGAGCTTGTTAGTGGATGTTGTACAGGAGCTTGTTAGTGGATGTTGTACAGCGGCGATTTCAGGATATCTTAAGTTCATCTGTAAAGACACTTGAAAGACTAGTTGTTGATTATTAGAGTAAGTATATGTGTTTGCAGTCACGCTGAGCATTCACTGTTTATGTGCACATCCAATAGCATTGCATGGTTTCTTATTTTATATATTCACTTATTTCATTAGCACCACACATGGCTGTCCTCATTATGTCATCCACAGATTCAGCGAGCGAGGTCGACATGTCAGTTCTGAGTCCACCAAAGAAGCGAGCAAAGAAGAAATCATTAAGTTGTTCTGAGAAGCACATGGTGCTTAATGTGTATAAAACGGAAGTGTTACATCCAGAGCAGTCGATGAGTGACATTGTTTTGAAAACAGCTGCAGCTACAGGTGTTGGACGTTCTTCAGTGTATTGTGTGATGAGTGAGTACAAGGCCACACTCTCTTTGAAGTCTCCCAGGAAAGGAAAATTACGACAGGAACTTTCTGAAAGTGTTGATGACTTTGATAGAAATGCGATACAAAGGAAAGTACATGAATTTTTTTTTTTCGTAATGAATTGCCAACAATTGACAAAGTCCTTACAGTCGTGAACGAAAATGCAGATCTGGGCAATTTTCGGAGAACTACATTTTATAATTTATTGAGTGAAATGAATTTTAAATACGTCCGGCATGGGCGCGATAGCATGCTAATAGGCAGGGATGACACCCTCTTATGGAGGCGACTTTATCTTTGAACCATTAAATGGTTGAGAGATGAAGGTAGACCCATTTATTATTTGGACGAGATGTGGGTGAACGCAGGACATACCTGAAGTTATGTCTGGGTAGATGACACTATAAATTCCTCAAAACAAGCGTTTCTGTCTGGATTATCCACCGGAAGCAAGGGCCCATCAGGTAAAGGGAAATGTCTGATTATCGCACGCAGGGTTCATTGAGGGATGTTTGTGGACTTTTGAATCCAAGAAAAGTGGAGATTATCATGAGGAGATGTGCTCCGAAACCTTCAAGAAATGGTTTTAAGATGTTCTTCCTCAGCTTCAGGAAAATGCAGTTATTGTTCTTGATAACGCGCCGTACCATTCTCAGAGAAAAGAAAAAGTTCCCAATGCAAATTCCAATAAGCATGATATATCAGAGTGGCTAAAATCTAAAAACATCAATTTCGAAGAGGGTATGTTGAAGAAAGAACTTTTAGATATAGTTAAAAGTCACAGAACAGCGCACAACGAATAGACAACAGATGAAATGGCGAAGAATGCAGCGAAAACTGTTCTCAGAATTCCTCCTCCCCACTGTGAATTAAACGCCATCGAGTTAGTGTGGGCCAGAAGCAAAGGCTATGTTGCAGCGAAAAACAAAACATACAAAATGCCGGAAGTTAAAGTACTGCTAGAAGAAGTAGTGAGAACAGTGAATGCAGAGGATTAGAACAAGTGCGTCCTCGATGTCGTAGAAAAAGTGTGTGTAAATTAGACTGCATTATAGAGGAGAGAGGAGCGGTTTGTTATAAACCCCATGAAAACAGTTCAAGTTCGACAGAGTGAACCTTGTTTTGTCCTTTTATCATTATTATTATTACTGGTATTGTTATTAAAATTAACAATTAATTGTGTTTGAGTGGAGCATTTTGTTAGCAACCTGAAGAAAATAAATCTGCTTCGACAGAATGAACTCAGTTTAACATTATTGTTAAATTTATTTCGTACATTGTTGCCCAGGTTTCTCACGGTCCGCTGTGACAGCTCGGCAGCCAGCTGAACGCTGCCAGCTGCAAAGCGTAGCGCCAATGATTTTCCACACCCCAACATATCACGTGAACACCGAATGCTTTCTCTGGAAATGAGCATAGTTGCTCACATGACATTGTTTATGTTTCGTCCCAGCTCTCGGTGAATAGACTTAATGTATTCACGTACTGGATGGATCACAACCTGAAGACAAGCCGCCAAAATGGATGGTCAGCAGGGATAACCAGACGCTGTTCAGCTAGCTGGCTGTGTTTGAACACCACAATAGTGTCCAAGGATGGGTGGACCACATCACACAAGTGATCTACCATGCCACTGACTTATCCATCCTACAAGTCTTCCGGTCATCTAAGGAGTTGACATGTGCCTTGGTGGACAGGTGAGTGCCATTCAGCATTCCGGGACAGGCACGCAGGGCTTCAACATTTTAAATGTCGATTGACAGGAGACAATCTCAAGGTCTTTCGAATTGCGAACACCAAGGCCTGATGCATCATGAGAGAGAGTAAGGACAGGTCATGGCAAATGTTCCTGGAATCCATCAACCGTTCCACATCTACTAAAGTATGGGAAGCCATCCGGAGGATTTCCAGTAAATACAGCTGTTTACGAATAGCGGAAGTACTGAAATGGGTGTCTCCAAACAACACCCAGCCACATCTCTAAGGCACTGGCTGAGAATTTTGGTAAAACTATTGCCAACCAGGATCTGTCATTTCTTCGCTACTGTGAGACTGTAGAGAGGGGAAAATTGGAGTTCAGATCCATGAATTCTGAGACATACAACTATCCTTTCTCCATGTGGAAGCTGGAGTCAGTTCTGTATGAGACTTGTGATACTGCACCTGGTCACGACCAAATCCAGTACTGCATGCTTCATCATTTGCCAGTGGCATCAAAGGAAGTCCTCCTCGAATGCTTTAATCTCATATGACAGACAGGTAACTTCCCCAACTCATGAAGAGAGGCAATTCTGATACCTCTCCACAGACCAGGAAAGGACTGAACATATCCTACTAATTATCGGAGTTTCACCTTAACAAGCTGTGTAGGAAATACCCTAGAGTGAATGGTTGAGTGTCGTCTGGTCTGGTTGTTAGTGACCAGGCAACTCCTTAGCTGATCTCAATGTGGATTCCGAAGATTTCAGTCCACTGACGGCAACCTGACTCTGCTAGAGGTGGCTATTCAACAGACTTTCCTTAGTCAGTATTGCTGCATCAGCATATTCTTTGATATCAGTAAGGCGTATGAGACTACTTGGAGACACTGTATTCTTTCACAACTGCAACAACGGGGCTTTGTGGCCACCTCCCCATCTTTGTACGGTCTTTCCTGTCTCAGCGGTTTTTGGGACCCAAGTTGGTAACATGCTGTCAAATCAATTTGAGCAGGAGAACGGTGTGTCTGAGGGCAGTGTTTTAAGTGTTACTCTCTTTGCCATAGCCATAAACAGTACCATGCCTATGATAAGGAGTCATGTGCAGTGCTCATTATTTGTGGACAATTTTGCTGTTTTCTGTTCTTCCACTAGCGTTGCAACAGTGAGCTTTCAGTTGCAGCTTACATCACTCAGTTTATAGGAGTGGACTGCAAAGACAGGGTTTCAGTTTTCTGCAGAGAAGTGTGTGCATGTGTTCATTTTAATAATTCTCATCATCTTTTCAATTTGCCTGACTTGCAAATGAGGGACACCAGCCTACACTTTAGAAACTCAGTGAGGTTCAGGGGCCTAATTTTTGACTCAGAATTGTCATGGTTGCTACATCTGAGAGACCTGAAAGCCAGAACCCACAAGGCACTGAACATAATCAAGCACCTTAGCCACAGGTCTTGGGGAGCACACAGGGCATGTCTGCTCCAGTTTTATAGGGCTTTCTTGCATTCGTGGCTGGACTATGAGTGTGGAGTGTATGAATCAGTGAGGCATTCTTATTCGAAGATGCTGTCCATCATAAGGGGATTCAGATGGACACAGGTGCTTATCTCAGTCTCTGTGCTGAGGTTGGGGAACTGCCACTCACCATCCAGCGGCAGCTCCTTATGGTGCAGGAGGCATGTAAGTTCCTTGCAACCTCGACTTTCACCCACATACGATTCTGTTGCTCATCCATCTCTGGAAAGCCTTTTTAGCAACTGTCCATGGGCCACAGTGCCATCCGGGATCTGTATGCAGGTTGGAGTCACTGGGTGTGGAACAAGTACAACCTCAAATCCAAGGTTTTAACCATTCCCTATTTTCTGACATTTTATTTGAGCACCACAACTATGTAGCTGTGTTTACAGATGGGTCTAAGCAGGGGACGCTGTTGATTGCTCTGTTGTTTTTCCGGATCGTGCACTCAAGATCTGAATGACTCCAGAATTTATGGTCTTTGATGCAGAATTACATGTGGTCTTACAGGTACGGGAGTAGATCCGATGTTCTTCCAGTACTGAATATGTTGTCTGTTTCAATTCCCTTAGTGCCCTTCACTCTCTCCAACATTTATACCCAGCAGATAAAGTAACCCAGAATATCCAGGATGCTCTCCTCCAACTACAACGACTGGGGAAGAAGGTGTCTTTCGCTGGGTACCAGGGCAAATTAGTATTGCAAGGATCGAAAGGGCGGATCTAGCAGCCAAGGAGGCATGTCATGATCCTCAGGTATTTCAGTGTGCCATCCCCCTTCGTCCCGTCACCTCCCTGTTGAGGTACAAAGTCGTGTCGATGGGAGGACAAGTGGCTACAAGTGACTGACAACAAGCTCCGTATCATGAAGCCTACAACTCAAGCCATGGTGTACTTCCTTCCAGCCACATCAATGGTATGAGTTTCTCATATTTGCAAAAGCCACAGCCCTATGACGCATGGATTCTTACTCCAGCAAGAGAACCCTCCAATGTGTGATGCTTGTGGCGTGCAGATCACAGTGTGCCACATTTAATTGGACTGTGATTTATTTTCAAATCAGTGGTCCGCAGCGGATTTGCCAATGGACCTGCAGTCCATTTTCAGTAACAAACGAATGTGGGTCAGGTGTTAAAGCTTTGTGAATTGTCCAATATTTTTGATAAGAATTTATGGAGGTGTTTTTAATTTGTTAACAGCGTGACTGGCTCATCTAAGTATTTTGTAAGTGGTCAGCCAGTCATACTTCCCTGTGTTTTTCTTTTAGTTCTTCCGTGTTTTAATTTCATGTATAGGTACTTTTCCTCTCTCTAATTTGTTTTAGTGCATGTGAGATGGAATGACTGTGTGCTCACTATGAGTGCAAGAATGTGCAAAACTGAGTTTATCTCCACATTCGTTTGTTTTGATAAGTTTAAGGGCATTGATGACCTTGATGTCGAGTGCCCATAAGGTACACGTGCACGCACGCGGGCGCACACGCACACACACACACACACACACACACACACACACACACACACACACACAAATTCTGTCATCTGGAGTGTGTGTCTCTACAGCACTCCTATTTGTTACAGAAGCTTAATTTTTTTAACGTGTTCCAGAGCTGCACATTTAATTTTAAAATTAGGCAGATCTCCCAGCACAAAATGGTGATGTAAATATTGATATATTTCATGGAGTAGATTGTACTGCTTGATTTCACATATAGATGGTGAAAGGTACTATGGTACTAGAATTCTCCACATCTTGAACAGCAACTCGTACAAGAGCAATATTCAAAATCATGATAGTGTTGTGTGACATTGTTTTCTCAGGGGAGAATTTTCATTACAATACTCTGTTATTTGACATGAAGAAACTGCAAATCAAGAAATGCTCCATGAATTACTATATCTAAAAAGATAAGGAGCATGTGAGTTCAGGTAGAATTGTGTGGTGGATTTATGGATACCTTAACTGTTGTTCTTGGAACAGACCAGTCTCACCAAGCAAGGTGACACAATGGTTAGCAAACTGGACTTTAATTAAAAAAGACCATGGTTCAGTTCCCTATGGAGCCATCTAGTTTTGAGTTTTTCATTATTTTATATGCCATGTTTTAATACAAATGCTCGAATGGTTCATTTGAAAAGGTCACTGCTGACTCCTCCAATCCATACTAGTACACAGGGTCTAATAAACTTGAGCCACTGTCATGCAATACTTTTTAAAAGAGTAAGCCACCATTTGACTGTGCATTGTTATATTTATCTTTTGTACTATCCAGATTCAGCTGTCATGCCATTATCAAGTACCTGTTATCCGATTTGGATTGTCTTAACAGACATGACTTAACAACGGCCTAACAACTTCAATCATTGTACTTGATAATGGCATAAAATCCAAAATATGTTTTGTACAAAAGCCAAACATAATAATATACAATCAACTTGTCAAAGACAGAGCATGAGACAGTAATCGAACTATTATTAGTCTCAACTGAATGTTGTGTATTTGTTAGTAAACATTTCAATTCAGTAAGATATTTCCTAAATATGTGGTACATAATACTGCAGATATATATTTCTGTTCTACCTTGAAAACCTATAGTGTTCAGTTATCTCTCTTCCTGTTCCACAATACGATGAACAGTCTGTGTCCAAGCAGTAAAATTTTGAACTATGTGAGCACGACTGAATCCTAACTAGATTTATTGTTGGATCATTGTTTCCTCATCATTTTTACATAGCCAGCTTTCAAGAGTTCATAGATTAGTGGGATTAAGGTATATTTGGGTATAATATAATACTTTTTGTATAGATTCGGGTTCTCACAGCTGTTCACACAATGTACTATGTAAATTTCATGTTATGGTTGTAAAGTAGCTTACCAAATGCCACATGAGAGGAAAAATTATATACTCATAGCAGTCCTACCTATCACATGGAATACACAGAGTGTCTGTATAGACAGAACATGATAGTGCAGTGATTAGAATGACATGTTTTATGGATCTTGAAGGTAGGTCACATAGCATTGTGGTGAGTCACGTATAGCAGAGACAAGTTGAAAAATGAGGTCGAGCACTACATGTGTAATGTGTCAAGAGAGATCTATGACAAAGATACAAGTATGATAAATGGCACAGTACATGCAAAAGTGTATTGATAGCACAGGTAGTTATGTCAAGTAGTTGCTAAAAGTCCAGCCTTTCCATAAACATAACATTCATAGTCAATAAATGGGTTTTCTATTTGAAAAAGAAAACTGGATACCTTATTTTTCAGACACACCTCGTAATTTGTAATTTGATGTGGCAGGACAGGACAAGTTTCCTAAGTTGTGGAATGAGGGAATTTTGACACCTCTCCTCAAACCAGGAAAGGACTGTATATGTTCCAGTAGAGTACTGGTTGTTGCCTTAATGAACTGTGTAAGGAAGACATTGGAGGGAGTGGTCAATTGTCATCTGGTCTGGATGCTAGGGACCATACTACTCCTTAGCCACCCAGCAGATGTTGATCTACTGTTGCCAACCTGACCGGCTTATGGCAGATTTTCTAAGTGAACAGCATTGTCTAGGGATATTTTTTGACATCAACAAAGCATACAATAGAATAGTCTCCCAGGGAAGTATTTTAAGTATCACCCTCTTTCTATAACCATTAATAGTATAATATCTATGGTAAGGCGTCCTGTGTGATGCTCCTGACTTACGGGTGATCTTGCAGTTTTTTGTTCCTCCTCCAGCTTTGCAGTATTATCAGTTAAAGTTTAAAGTGAAGAGGTTGGAGGAATGGACTGTAAATATTGCTTTTTTTATTTTCTGCAGATAAGTGTGTGTGTGTGTGTGTGTGTGTGTTGGATTTTAATCATTTCCATAATATTTTTAATTTACCTAACATTTGAAAGACTTATTGAGGTTTCTGGGCCTAATTTTTTATTGCAAACTGTTGTGCTTTCCACATCTTAACAAATCCAAAGGCAAGGACCAAGAAAGCAAATATTATGTTAAAATGCCTTGGCCATAGTTCTTGCAAAATGGGCAGGGTGCATCTGCTGCAGTTTTATGGCTTTCATGAGACTGTTGCTAGACTATGGTGCACAGTCTATGGATCTGCGAGATCGTCTTATCTGAAGACTACCTGACATTATCCTCTACAGGAGAGGGGAGGGGGGAAATCAGCTAACCATGGGTGCTTACTAAAGCAGCTCCATACCCAGTCTCCCTGCTGAAGCTGGAGAACTGCCGCTCGCCTTTTGGTGACATCTCATCATGGCAATTCTAGCTCATATGTTCCTCACTGCTGCCAATTCAGTAGCAACTGTAGTGTTGCTTGTCAAGCTACAGCACACCTTTTCTCTTAGTGCCCACAAGCAACAAGGCCGTCTGGGATCTGTATGAGGCATTTGCTGGAGTCTCTTGGCGTGGTGCAAGTATAGACCCAAATCCAGGGTCAGAACTGGCTGCCACCCTAGTTATTGCAGAGGTCCAGTGTAATATTAGATTTAATGCGATGTGGGAGAAGCACCTCAACTATATAGCTGTATTAATGAATGGATTTAAACAGGGGGACACTTTTGGTTGCTCCGTTGTTTCCCCTGATCATTTCCTCGGGATTGGATTGTCTCAAGAATTCACTTTATTTGATACAGAATCAATACATGATCGTGAGGGCATTGGTGCAGATGAAATGTGTTGCAACTGGTAAATTCCTCATCTGTCTGTCCTGAATGTCCTTAATTTTCTAAACCAGTTCTATCCTGCAGATTAACTGGTCCAGAGTATCCTGAATGTTCTTTTTTTGCCAACAAAGGTGTGATAAGGAAGTGTCTTTCTGCTAGGTATTAAGGGAAATGTATGTAAAGGCTGTAGTGGCACCAACATTAGTATCAGTCCCTAGTGAATGAGACAGGAACTGAAATTGAGGGCAGCACAGCAAAAGCTGAAATGCTGAACTTCACATAGGAAAACCCAGAAAAATTGCCCAATCTAATCCTCATACCACTGAAAAGCTGAGTGAAATCAGTATTAGTGTCAGTGGTGTTGAGAAATAACTGGAATCGTTAAAATTGAACAAAGCTCCAGGGCCCTATGGAATCCCTGTCAGATTCTGTACTGAATTTGTGTCTAGTTTTGCCCCTCTTGTAACTATAATCTGTCATAGATCCCATGAACAAAAAACTGTGCCTAGTTCTTGGAAAAAAGCACAGGTCACACCTGTCTACAAGAAGGCCAGTAGAAGTGTTCCACAAAACTACCATCCAATATACTTGACATCAATTAGTTGTAGAATCTTAGAACATGTTTTGTGCTCCAACTTAATGAGGTATCTTGAACACAGTGGCCTCCTCAATGCCAACAAGCAGATATCGAAGACTTCGATCGTGTGAAACCCAACTTGCATTTCTCTCACATGGCACACAAGTAGATGCAGTATTTCTTGATTTCTGAAAAGCATTTGACTCATATGGTTATTGTCAAAAATTTGATGATATTTGATATCAAGAAAAATTTGTGACTGAATTGAGGACGTTTTGCTAGGGAGTACACAGCATGTTATCTTTGATGGAGTAAATGTCATATATAGAAGTAACTTCGGATATAACCCAGGGAAGTGTGTTGGGACCCTTGCTATTCATGTTATTTATTAATGACCTTTTAGACAATATTAATAGAAACATTAGGCTTTTTGCAGATGATGCAGGTATCTGTAATGAAGTACTATCTGAAAGAAGCTGCGTAATTATTCAGTCAGATCTTGACAAGATTTCAAAGTGGTGCAAAGATTGGCAACTTGCTTTAAATGTTTAAAAATGTAAAATTGTGTACTTCACAAAATGGAAAAAACATAGTATCATATAATTATAATATGACTGAGTCACTGTTGGCATCAGCCAACTCATAGAAATACCTGAGTGTAATACTCTATAGGGATATGAAATGGAATTATCACATAGGCTCAGTTGTGGGTAAAACATGTGATAGACTTCGATTCATTGGTAGAATTCTGGCGAAGTGCATCAGTCGGTGAAGGAGACCCATCCTAGAATATTGCTCAAGTGTGTGGGACCCGTACAAAGAGGACTAAAATGGTATATTGAATGTATACAGGCAAGAGCAGCATGAATGGTCACAGGTTTGTTTATTCTATGGGAGAGTGTCACAGAGACACTGCAAGAACTGAACTGGATGACTCTTGAAGACAGGCATAAATTGTCACGAGAAAGTCCATTAACAAAGTTTCAAGGCTTTAAATGGCTACTCTAGGAATATACTACAATTCCCTGCATATCAGTCACTAAGGGGTCATGAGAATAAGATTAGAATAATTACCACATGCACAGAGGCATTCAGTCAATCATTCTTCCCACACACTGTACGTGAATGGAACAGGAAGAAACCCTAATAACTGGTATAGAAGGGGCATATCCTCTGCCATGTATTGCATGATGGACTGCAAAGCGCAGATGTAGATGTAGACATATTTGTGCAGCTTTCTTTCAGTCAGTTCTTCATTATAGGTAACTGTGTCATCTATCAAAAGTCCAAATTTGCCATTAATACTACCTGAAAGGTAATATACGACATGAACAACAAGGACTCCAATACACTTTTCTGGCACATACCTAGGGCTACTACTACATCTGTTAAACACTCCATGCCTGAGATAACATACTGTGTCCTCCCTCCCAAGAAATCCTCACTCCACTCACATGTTTCGCTTGTCATAGGATGTACCATATCTACTTATTCAACACTTGTGCAGCCTGCTTTGAAGGTTGTGGAATCTGATGTGAATATTGATCTGTACAGAACAGATCAAGAGATATTGCCAGTATTTTAATGATTCCATTTGAGAATGTTTAGAAAATTAAGTATGTGAATTCCCAGTTGCTTCAGTAATTATTATAATTACCCCTCATAACACTTCTTGCAAAATATGTTTTATTTTGAGTAGTTCAAGAGTGTTTCACCAGACCCCCTATGAACTTACAGGTCATGAATATAAAATGATATGAACTGTACTATGCACAGATGATAGACAGTCATTCTTGCAGTACCCCATCCATGAACGAATGAGCGAAGATTTTAACAAAACGTAATAACGTTTTTGCGATGTTATGCAACTTCTAACACACATTCACATTTATATGCTGAATATTGTTAAGACGATATCAGTTTGCAGAGCCACTGCATCTACACTTTTATATTTAGAGAAACTAGTGGGTACAAATTTCTTTTGATTTCATATCAGTGATGTCATTATATAATATTTCATTATATGGATCACAGTTCTGCGAGTGAACTTGCACTGTCTTAATGAAACATGTATCTGAAAAATCATTCTCTTGTTTCAGGATCTGGCTTCTGCAGAGTTCAGGGCTAGTTAACTTATATGGTTTGAAACAATGGATCATGGGAAAACAACAGATGAAATAGACTCGTCAGTGGCTGAATTAGTCAACTTGATGAATGATACTTTCACATGCTGCATGAGGAACTATCAAGCCTTACTGCCATACCTTGAGAAAAAGAATACAAGACCCAAAATATGTAAAAAATTAGTGCATGTTAATATAATGCTGAACAAGTTGAATGAAGAACTTGTTGGGCTTAGAGTTGAATATGTAACTGTGTTGTCACATGAACAAGAAAGTGAGGCCGTTGTGTCTGAAAGAGGTAGGAAAAGAAAAACATCTGATGAGTCAATGGTAGGCAGACCTGAGACCAAAAGTATAAAAACAGAAGTACCATTATCCACTAGCACTAAGTATTCCTCAGAGAATTTTGTATCAAAACAAACTGAAGAAACAAGACATACCCAGGTGCAGAAGACTGACACGCACAGAATGGAAAGTATAAAAACAGAATTACAAGATTCCAGTGAAGTTGAAGATTTGCTTGTTTTCCCCATTAGTAATAGCAAGAGTCCTACATCTAAGGCGTCACTTGATACTAGAGAGAATAGAGTGACTGTTTGTTTTGATGGTGATGAGGAAAGTGCATCTGTGGCAGATAGGCTTGTGAGGATTAATACATATGTTAAACCCATTGATACAATTACTCAGACAAAAAATAATGAAATGTGTCTTCCATTGCAAAATTCCGAATGTGAGACTATAGATCAAGAGAAACATGAAGACATTAGCAAACTTCTTAGTAAAGATCATAATACTCACAGAGGACTGGAAAGAGAAGTTGGCTGTGCTACTTCTTTCTCTTACCAGGCAGAAAGACCTTTCAGCAATAAAGAACCACTTGTTCCTTTCACTGCTTGTGGTAAGGAATCTGATATGTTGATGGAAAGGAGAGCCATCAGTTGTAACGAGGTAGAGAAAAGAGCTCATTCTCCTATAAGATATGAAAAAGATTGTGTACCTGTTCAGAGGTCAGTGGAACTGTTTAGTCCAGGACATGAACTTTATGGTGTGATAAGGTACGAGCATCGTAAATTGAAATGCGTGTTGTGTGATTGTGAACTTGCCAATTACAAGGTAATGTATGATCATGTGAATGGGAAGAGGCATCAACGGAAACAAGCTTCCAAGAAAAACAGCTATGCTAAAAAGCCTGTTGTTTCAAATAATAGCTCTGTAAGAACAACACCTACTTCTGTGTGTGCTACTGTTCCCTGCTCACTTGCTGATAATATTGCTATTGTGGACAAAAGTTATCAATTAGAAGTAATAGAACACACAGTCAAATTAGACGATATGTGGAAATATTTTTCTGCACCACTTCAAATCAATAGAAAATATTTCTGGATTCATTCCGGTGAAGTGATCTGCTCTCTTTGTAATCAACGTGTAGAAGAACGTGTACAAAGTGTAAAGATACATATTATAAAATGTAGTCATCTGAGACGGATAAAAAGATTAAGAAGCTTAGAAACTGCTTGGAAGTCCTCAAATCAGCAAATGTTGAAAGTAGCAGGCATTCTAGATGGTTGTATTCCTAAGACTCAGTTTACTTTGCAAAATGATGGGATTTTTTGTAGAGTGTGTCAATGTTTTTGTGAAAATCATACTGTATTAAATCATGTGACGAGTAAAATGCACTGCAGAAAGTCACACAAAATGGAATAAGTATAATATAAGAAAACAGAAACAGTAAATGGCAAGAATCTGTGCGGTTATAACATGTTATTTTTAATGTAATTATATTATTTCCTTTGGTTTTTTGTTATGATTCATTGGTTAAGGCATCAAGGCAGAGATTTGAGAAAATAGATAGAACAAATGGCACTTAATTAAAGAACTATTGATGAGGAGATATAAAGGATTTTCAATCTAAGCTCATAGGCAACAGTTTTTAACATGTAGGAGCCTTTGGTCCAATTCATCTTGAATATATTATGTTTTAATGGCTCTTCCCTTACCCCATAGTTTTTAAGTGCATTTATGTCTTATTGGTCATATGTAAGACAATTTGTTATATGAGTTACATCAGGTGTTGAGGTAACATTTTCTCTTGCTGGTGCACCTACACACCAGTCGACTATTCAAGCATCTTGTATGTATAACTGTTTTGTTTATATATTCCACATTCTGTTATTGAAGAGAGGAGTTGCTGGATAGGAATGCTTTTAGTATTTTTGTTAAGTTATTTGTTTATTTATTTAATTTTAAAGTGGAAAAACTTGAAATTAGTAGGCAGGTGAAGTACTAGGGCTGTTGAAGAAATGTCTGATCTTACTTTTTTAATGTTGAAAAGAAGAGTGTTATCAGGGCTTACATCATTCTCTCTCTGTGTGCCGGCGGCATACGTAATGCAGATGCCACCACCCTACCCCCTCCACTACCACAGAAACAACCAGTCACTGGTTAGCTGTTGATAAGTGAACTGGTGTAAATGGTAGTCGTAGGATTTTGCATTGTGGGCAGAATGGCAGAGAAAGGGGAACAAATTTGCATCAAATTTTGTTTTAAGCTTGACGATTCTCTGATAGAAACAATCTGCAAGATTCAACAAGTGTTTGGGGGCAAAGCAATGGGTACCACTTAGGTAAAGGAGTAACTACTTCAAAAATGATGGCCATCAGTGCAAAGTGAAGCATGTTCAGGTATGTCCTCAACATCTGCAAGAGGTTATTAATAATCACGTAAGGACCCTGGTGATGCAGGGTAGATGCATCATGATCAGACAAGGTTAAAATTAGTATTGGATCAATTCAGTCAATTTTAATGGAATATTTATATCTCAGAAGACACTCAAGCACAATGTGTGCCAAAATTGCTAAGAACTGAGCAGAAGCAACTTTATTTGGAGATTGCACAGGGCATGCTGGATACTGTGAACATTAATATCCAACTTTCTTAACACAGTGGTCACTGGTGATGAATTGTATGTTCATACGTATGACCAAGAAACTAAGTTCCAGTCATAGCAATGGAAGCATCCACTGTCCCTAAGACCCAAAAAAGGCAAGGCAGGTCTGCAGCAATGTGAAAGTCACGTTGGCCAGCTTCTTTGACTCCAGTGACCTGGTTCATCACGAGTTCAACCTAGAAGGTACTAATGTCAATAAGAAGTAGTACAAGGAGGTTTTGCTTTGCCTTTGTGTAGCAGTGAGATGCAAACGGCCGGACTTGTGCGGAGCGAGCAGTTTAAACCTCCAACACAGTAATGCGCCCACTCATCATTCTCAATTAATTCAAGTGTTTTGGACAAACACAACATGGCTGTGGCCGTCAGCCTCCCTGTTCCCCTGAACTAGCATCTAGTGACTTCTGGCTTTTCCTAAACTGAAAAAGTCTCCAATAAAGTGACCAGATTTCAGAACAAGGAAGACATTATGCAGAATTCGATGGAGCAGCTGCAACAAACTAAAAGAGGGTTTCCAGCAGTGCTTCCAACAGTGGCAGCAGTGTTAGGAGAGGTGTGTAGAAGGTGAAGCGGGCTGCTTTAAATGTAACTAGTGTCAATTAATTGTATCTGAATAAAGATTCATGTTATAAATAAAAATCAGGTATTTTTTGAACAGTCCTCATAAAATTTTATAGCTGGATTCCTTTCTAAAGCAGGTTACGATGGGTACACCACTACTACTCCTTCTCCCCCTCCTCCCATAGGCTAGGCCATAACATCTATCCACCATCAGTCCACTTCACTCACATTGTACACATTGAATTTTTATATCCAATCATACATACTGAGTAATGTGGCGCAGACGTTAAGATGCAAGACTCACATTTGGGGAAAGTGAGGTTCAGATCACCATTAAACCATCCAGTTTTAGATATTCATCACTTGTCCTAAATACAACAATGAATCGTTTGAAAAAGCCGTGGAAGGTCTACCTCATCATCGTTGTCCAATCAGACCCCGCGAGATGGCACAGTGAATAGACACTGAACTCAATTCAAGATGACAGCAGTTGAGATTACCATCCAGCAATACAGATTTGGTTTTCTGTGCTCACTTACAAAAGGGAACAATCAGTTTCTTTCCCCAGTATGAGTTTTTTCTTCATGTCTAATGCTGTCATCATTGACTGGCCATTAAACCCTGATCATTCTTTCTTCCCATCCTTCCTGCAGTGTTGCTACAGGTTCTGGAAATCTGGGAAATAGCAGGGAAATTAAAAAACAACACTGTAAAAACTTCGTTTTTGTCTCAGTAGATGAAATAGTTTGTTTACTGCAGTGTCATGCATCGTCACTGGCTGCGTGCAGCTGAGTACCTGTGCCGCTTCCCTACTCCATCATTGCCACTGCTTCTCTCCTTCCTACCAATCCCCTCAGCTTGCAGTTAGTGCTGCCACTTCTTGCCACTAGCCTAGCAACTGCTGACGAGAAGCTCCAAGCATTAGGTCTGGTTTGTTTGGATCTGATTCTCAGAGACTGTAGACACAGTGGCCAGAGACGGCAGTCATGTGTGCGTGAGTTGTGTCTGAGTGATTGTGTGAATGTGTGTGCACTCTTGTTTTATGACAAATGGTATTGCTGAAA
The DNA here is from genome assembly GCF_023897955.1 of Schistocerca gregaria. Classification (NCBI taxonomy): domain Eukaryota; kingdom Metazoa; phylum Arthropoda; class Insecta; order Orthoptera; family Acrididae; genus Schistocerca; species Schistocerca gregaria. Next base: position 182,713,266 of record NC_064920.1, on the reverse strand, counting down.
ATTTAGTTGTGGGAAAGTGATTGTCTTTTCTCTGTGCCTGCCTGTGGCTTAGCAATCGTCTTTACAGTGAGTTGCTATCTATCATCATTATTGATTCTCAGTGTATTTGAACAAGTTATCTGTTGCATGGATGGTCTCATTTCATCAACATGTTGTCTGTGGCTCGTGAATAGCTGGCCACATGAGAGGATTTGTGCAATGGGCCAAAACCACAGGCCATTTCTGTGGGTATCTGAAATGGATTGGACCTGCCGATCTGAAACCATTTAGTTTCCACCAATGTGCAGGTCCTGCCTCTTGGATGTAGTCTAACTGATCCGCCCACAGACAAAGTCTGTTTGTGTGTGGTGTAATACAGCAGATTTTCATGGTTTATGCATGGACCCAGTACTGCATTGCTCCTCAGCAGGCAGGCCAAGGGCAAAGGATTTCATGAATTGTGACATGTCTCACTGACTGTATGTAGTACAATGTGGCATTTGATAGACATGTTATTTGTTCTAGTACAGTTTGGCATTTCAAAATTAATTTATATGTTAGAGAGTATGAATGGTAAGAAGAAGAAAATTGTGTCAGTCTTGGTTTGTATGGTATGTACTCACATATTTATCGAAGGAGGAAAAATCACAAAATACCTGCAAAATAATAAATATAACACAGTGGGTAATAACTGACAATAATGAACGTAATAGAACCAACATTTTATTTGTGGTCACCTATAGTGTTGGTTTACACACTTCTTCCCCACCTTATACACTTCCTTCAAGAGGCCTACTTTTCTCTGAGGTGGTTTCTGAAATCAGTGAAGGTATTTTCAGCCTCTCTTGCGAATCCAAGGAAATGCGTATTTTTGTATACAAATGTGTTTTGTTTTATGGAAATAAAATAGCATCAGTGGTCTGAATGAAACACACATACCATGTGGCTCACTTTATCCATCTAAAAACAGTTAATTACAAAAGATGTTGATGTTAGTACTTCAGATTTTTTCTCACAGCAGAAAATGCCATCTGCTTGCAAGATTTTTTCAGGTTTTCCTCGTTTGCACTGTTGTTTCTTGTGCCGTAGCTGCAAGACAGATTGTCAACATACCCTTGATACATCAAAATTTGTCAGGGAAAAATGCTAAAACTCATCTGAAAATCAGGGTAATATTAGGGAGTTTCACTTGGGGGAACTTTTGGCAACCCTGTTCCTGCCATTCATACATTCCGTCTTATTTATGTATATTCATCTCTTTGCTGTCTGTGGCCTGTTTCCTTTCTACCTTCTTAAAATTCCTGCCCCCCACCTTCATTCTTCTTCACCCACTGTCTTCAGACCTGGCTGCAGGGATTTTGCCACCCCACACGAAAATTTTATGTGCCTCACCCCCCCCTCCCCTCCCCTCCCCCATCTCCACCCTCCCCCTCTACCTGCCACCCTTCCTTGCATTTTCAGACATAGCCAACTTGGTCAATGTCATGACACCTTATTTTCACATATTACACTTACTTGTACATCTTTTTGACATGAATACGGTTTTAAGACCAGACACCAGTCAGTGAAACAGAAGTTTACAGTGTAATACATCTTGAGCTGTAATTCCAAAATTAATTATGTCAACCACAATTAAGTTATATCACTTGCAGAATATATAAGTAAAATCTGCTCACTTCTTTTCAATCCCTGAGCAGAGAGGAACATGCGGTGTGGAGGGAGGAGCACCATGACCATCATGAAGGGAGTAACAAGCAGGGAGTAGTTTTTGCAGTACTTTCAGAGTGCCCACAGTTTGCACTTCATAGCAATTGCTCATTGTCCATAAACAATACGTGGGAAAGACAGGTTTTGTGAAAGCGTGTTTATCTTTGTGTGCAATATACACTCCTGGAAATGGAAAAAAGAACACATTGACACCGGTGTGTCAGACCCACCATACTTGCTCCGGACACTGCGAGAGCAATGATCACAAACACGGGACAGCGGACACACCAGGAACCGCGGTGTTGGCCATCGAATGGCGCTAGCTGCGCAGCATTTGTGCACCGCCGCCGTCAGTGTCAGCCAGTTTGCCATGGCATACGGAGCTCCATCGCAGTCTTTAACACTGGTAGCATGCCGCGACAGCGTGGACGTGAACCGTATGTGCAGTTGATGGACTTTGAGCGAGGGCGTATAGTGGGCATGCGGGAGGCCGGGTGGACGTACCGCCGAATTGCTCAACACGTGGGGCGTGAGGTCTCCACAGTACATCGATGTTGTCGCCAGTAGTCGGCGGAAGGTGCACGTGCCCGTCGACCTGGGACCGGACCGCAGCGACGCACGGATGCACGCCAAGACCGTAGGATCCTATGCAGTGCCATAGGGGACCATACCGCCACTTCCCAGCAAATTAGGGACACTGTTGCTCCTGGGGTATCGGCGGGGACCATTCGCAACCGTCTCCATGAAGCTGGGCTACGGTCCCGCACACCGTTAGGCCGTCTTCCACTCACGCCCCAACATCGTGCAGCCCACCTCCAGTGGTGTCGCGACAGGCGTGAATGGAGGGACGAATGGAGACGTGTCGTCTTCAGCGATGAGAGTCGCTTCTGCCTTGGTGCCAATGATGGTCGTATGCGTGTTTGGCGCCATGCAGGTGAGCGCCTCAATCAGGACTGCATACGACCAAGGCACACAGGGCCAACACCTGGCATCATGGTGTGGGGAGCAATCTCCTACACTGGCCGTACACCTCTGGTGATCGTCGAGGGGACACTGAATAGTGCACAGTACATCCAAACCGTCATCGAACCCATCGTTCTACCATTCCTAGACCGGCAAGGGAACTTGCTGTTCCAACAGGACAATGCACGTCCGCATGTATCCCGTGCCACCCAACGTGCTCTAGAAGGTGTAAGTCAACTACCCTGGCCAGCAAGATCTCCGGATCTGTCCCCCATTGAGCATGTTTGGGACTGGATGAAGCGTCGTCTCACGCGGTCTGCACGTCCAGCACGTACGCTGGTCCAACTGAGGCGCCAGGTGGAAATGGCATGGCAAGCCATTCCACAGGACTACATCCAGCATCTCTACGATCGTCTCCATGGGAGAATAGCAGCCTGCATTGCTGCGAAAGGTGGATATACACTGTACTAGTGCCGACATTGTGCATGCCCTGTTGCCTGTGTCTATGTGCCTGTGGTTCTGTCAGTGTGATCATGTGATGTATCTGACCCCAGGAATGTGTCAATAAAGTTTCCCCTTCCTGGGACAATGAATTCACGGTGTTCTTATTTCAATTTCCAGGCGTGTATATTTGCAGGACAATACAAAGACAAAGAAACACACATACAGCTGTTCCTTGTGCAGTGAATAACTGTTCACTGGAGTGCTGAATAGCGATAGATCTCATGCCAATTGCTTGTTGTGGTGGAAACGACACATCAGTAGGACAGATTTTGTGAAAGCACGTACTTACATACACATTTATCTTCACATGCAATACATATTCATAACACATCACAAAGACAAAGAAACAAATGCACCCCTCTTCACTGTACAACGAACGACTATTCACTGGAGTACTGAACAGTGGTAGATTGCTTACATTCGCAAAAGATGCAAAATTTATGAAATGTCCCGAAATACATCATCAAGTTCTGAGCAGAACTTTGGGTCTGAGGGGACACGAACAAATAAATGTGAAATAGCCCCTCCAAAATGGTTTTGCAGTCAGGTAACAGTTACAACTGAAACATATGTTTGCACATTTACCTAATATCACAGATATTCTTTTGTTTTGGCATCTTTGAACTTCTGTATGACACTTTGTTCAAATCCAAACATTCAGCTAACCCATGTTCTATCTATGGCATTGCCAGCCCACACAGTTGTACCTGGCCCATTGTTGATCTCACGTACGTTTAAAGCATTTTAAGCTTTGAAAAACTTGACACAGTAACCATCTGCATTAGCAATAATTCTTTAGGCTACTCTTACATTAGGCGCAAAGCCATACTCTTGTATGAGTTTCAAAGTTGCAATTGGTTTGTTACAGGCTCCAACATTGAGACCAATTTAAGTTTATGTTTAAAATTGACACAACTAATTTCCTTAGCCTGTCAGTGACTAAAACTGTCACACAGTTTGGAACATTTGTCACTTAGAATATCGGGTGGCATGTCTTTGATTTACTAATGTCGTAAAATATATCAAAAGGCTCACCTGGACATTTAAACTATTGGAGTCGCTGACTAAGACGTTATACGTCCACTACTTTAAAGTAAAAATCTATTTTGTACTGAATTTCGGGATGTTCAATTCCCTCATCTTCCCCTTCATACTGGAACTGTTTCTGCTTTTGTATCTGTGTTGTACCTCCTACAGTCAAGTTTTGTATATCAAGTTGAGTTGCCACTTCCATAGCATGTGGTAGGTAACCATGGAATTTTAGGTCCTTCATGCAGCTTCTGAAATACTCTGTTGTTTTTTATGTAAGCCAATAGCTTTCAATATATCTGTAATAATACAGGGTGTTTCAAAAAGAATATACATTTTAAAAAGTATTATTTTGTCCAAACTATTGATCACTGCGACTTGGCTTGATTGTTGAGTAACGAATACATAGTGTGGTTTATATTAATACTTCTAGATATCAATTGTCTTTGTTTTGCGTGGTAACCATCATATGTTTAAAATGGCTACTCCGCAGCAGAAATAATTTTGTGTTCTCGAGTTTGTGAAGTGTAATTCTGTGATTACAGTGCAAAGACATTTCAGGTTGAAGTACCAATTTGATCCTACGAATGGGTGGAACATTCGCAGATGATATCAACAGTTTCTAGATACAGGATGTGTATGTAAAGGAAAGAGTCCTGGCTGCCCTCGTGTTCCTGAAGAAAATGTTGCACGAATTCAAACTGATTTCCAACATAGTCCTTCAAAATCAACTTGTCGTGCCAGTTGGGAGTTACAACTGCCTACAACAACAATTTGGTGTGTTTTGAGACGTTGGTTGGTTATGAAGCCATACAAGTTACAGCTGTTACCAGCTCTGCATTCTGATGACAAATGCAAATGTGTGGCATTTTGTAACAAGATTCTTGATGCTATTGATAATGATAACACTTTGGCACAATGCATTGTGTTCAGTGATGAAGCGACTTTTCATGTTAGTGGTCAGGTAAACAAACACAATGTTCGAATTTGGGGCCTACAGAACTCATATGCAGCCATTGAACATGTACGAGATTCGCCCAAAGTCAATGTGTTTTGTGCAATATCCCAATCATCTGCTTATGGCCCATTCTTCTTTGATGGCAACGCGGTTAATGGTCAGCAGTATCTTGCTATGTTACAAAACTGGTTGTTTCTGAGGCTGCATGAAGACAACTTTATTTTTCAAGAAGATGGGGCACCCCCTCACTGGAGTCGCCAAGTGCGTGAATATCTGAATGAAACTCTACCGAACCATTGGATTGGTCATCAAGGAGCTGGCGACTTAGCATGTCTCAGCTGGGCTCTGCGGTTGCTGGATTTGACACCCTCTGACTACTTCCTGGGGGTTTCCTTAAAGATGTTTATGTACCACCACTCCCACAAAACCTGGAAGGGTTGAAGAACCAGATACATATTGCCATAACATCAGTGATGAAGGACATGCTTGCCTGAGTACGGGAGGAACTTGAGTATTGATGTGATATTGTTTGTGTTGCTGGTGGAGGAAATTGGAAATCTGTGATCCACACTTGAGAGGTTCTTGAATTGTGTGTAAAGTTTCATATTCATATGTCTTAAAGTTTAATAAATATGTGCATTCAAAATACATATATTCTTTTTGAAACACTCTGTACTTTGTAGTTTTTTTCTCACACACAACAGTTTATTGGGGAGCATCCTTTGTTTTGTAATTTAACTTACATCATCACTTGCAAATCTGAATAAAACAAAGAAAGAGACCATAAACAACACTGCACAAAGACCATATCACAGTGATAAGAAATGTCTGCAAGACTGAATAATTACATTGCAGTTGTCAAACCACCTTTAGAGTCCAATCTTCTTCAAAATTGGAAAAGTGATAGCCATGGATTAAAATACAGCAGTGAAACTTGAACCTGTGAACAAATTGGACAAGAGAAAAGATTATAAAAGTCACCAGGGGAAGGGGAGAAAAAGATCAAGTATAGAGTAAGCAGTACCTCAGCTGGAGCTACGCCACGATGGAATGCCGTGACTGCTATACTTGAACTGACAAGGTACCAAAATATAGGCATGCGCAGAAGCATAAATAACACCTGATAAACTGTAAGGAAGCAGCTGGGGGCTGGACATTCAAAAATAAAAATATTAATAAAGATAGCAAATGTCATGTGAATATCTCATAGACATAGGGATAAAAGCCTGGAATCTGTCATAGGCCATTTATAAACAAAATATTTAGAATAAAAAAAAATTAAAAATTATTACAGTTTTTAAAAAATTAGAAAAAAGAATTTCTTTTAAATTTTCAAAAAAGAGAATGGTCCAGAAGATGAGGTAAGGGAGAGAGGGTGAATGAACCGGGCTTTTCATTTGAGAAATACAAGCTAACCAAAATGGCTCTATGACTTAATTCAGTTTGAGGATTATGTGTTTGGTCTGAAGATTTTCTTAGCACACAAAACATATCCAGCTCTCCAAGATATTAAGAATGTTACCCTGGCATTCCATATGCAGAATTGTAAGACCAGATGTAATACTAGAAACTGACTGACCCATTTTGGATAAACTCAAGGCAGAACTGCAACCCAAACCAGAAGTATGTTCCCTAAAACTAACTTCTAAGGACCTTTCAATTTGGCCTATACACTTAGACTGGTAGTCATCACAGGTGATGTCGTAAACACCTGATAACTTATGGAGCTGCCATTTCATCGTCTCATTGTGTTTATACCTCAGTTGTTTATTCCTTGGAATGAAATATGCTGGGACAATATATTTTGTAGCCAATTGTACACCCACTGTGTGAAACCATTCCATAGTGTAGAATCCTGTGATAAGAAACAATCCTAGGGACAATCTTCTGCATGTGGAGTAATCTAGGTGAAATATGCTGTTGACCCTGGGCAGGATCAGTCCTAAGGCTCTTTTCCATTTTCTTTTTTAAAGGTGCTTGTTACTATTCAGGACAAAATCAGTGTGGCACCCATTAGATTGTGTTTGAACTATATGACCCTATATTTGTGTTCATAGCCATGGGATGCTAAGTAATTGATAAAGCGTTGATCAGAAAGCTGCCCTTAGATGCTATAGAGGGTGGGAGGAAGAGCTGTGGAGAACCAAATCCATGATTCCTGGTGTCATATAAATGTCATACTCAAAAGAATTCCCTGTCATATTTACCAATATGTCCAAAAATGGTAAAGTCCTATTTACACTACGTTCAATTGTGACTTGTATATACTTATTGAAACCATTTAGATGATGGAGGAAATTGTTAGAACACTTTCATAAAAGAAAGACGTCATTGAGATAGCGTGACTGTAGCAGTAATTTACTGTATACACAGGTAGCTCACTGGGAATCCCATGTTCTAAATGAGTCATAAAAATGTTTACCAAACAAAACAACAAATGGGAACCCAATGCTGGGGCACAGCTCTGAATGTAGATATCAACAAAATTGAAATAGTTGAAATTTAAAAATAAATCTAGGAACTGCAACACATCCTCCCTCTCTTCTAGTGGTCTACTCCTCTAATGCCTGATATTGTCCCTAGCAACATTTTTAACCTGATCCTTGAGGATACTGAAGTACGTGTTTTGACATCTAATGAGGCCATGGATATACCTGGGAAGACATGTAGACCAGAAAGTTTGCTAATTCATTCCCCTCTGTAAGAGATACTGAGATGCCCCGGCAGTTGGAAATTTGTACCTAAATATTCAGCTAAAAATTTTTCAATGAGATTAGCTGGTCCACTGTTTGCTTTAACGATTGGGCATATCAGAAACTGAGGCCTATGTGTTTTCACAACACCATATAATCTAGGAGGACTGGCATTCACAGGTACCATAATACATCTTTTATATTGATCAGGGAAAACTTTTAAGGATTTATAAGTCATCTTTATGCTAGCTAGATATTTACAGGTTGAGTTAAATCTACTTTTTGTGATATTGTTGTCTTCAAAGAACTGTTGCACTTTGCTTACGTAATGCTCTTCGTAAATAACTACTGCCGCTTTAGGCTTATTGACACATACTGAAAGGATCTCATTGTCTGACAATTTTTTGTTAATATTAACTACAATACTGTTCCCTGTGGGAGACAATTATTTTATTAACATTGACTGCCACTTCATTGTTCATCTAGATCTGAAAAAAATGGGCTACTAATCTATCAGTGTGTTGTGAAGCAGCCTGGCATTAATTGTGGGCCAGACAGTTTCATCTAGTTCTGGCCAAAAACAACATCAGTTAGATTTAAAGTCTTAGAGCCAAACTGAAACTCACATTCAGTAACAGAATTTTCGCCATGGTATTCCGACACATTTAAGAGTTTGTTCAGTTGGCATTGGAAGGGTCTAGTTAGGCCATTTCGTAGTTTTTTTCTGACTACATTAATGTGGAGTAATTTATCATAATATATGACAACTGAGCAAGGAATATAAAAAGATAACATTTACAAACTGCTAGCCTCATGTGCAACCATTCTGTTCATCTTTTCATCCTTGCTTATTTCAACCAGTGTTTCATAGACCTCTTCTGTGTCATACTTTAAAGTGGCAACTGCATCAGTCCTACTTTCCCATCTCTTTGTACTCAATGGCTTCAATATTAGGACAGACAATTTGGGAGAATGCACTGTCCCCTCCCACTCACCGCCATTCTTCTACAACTGTTGAATCACGATGATGGTTGTCATGTAGCCATGTAGTATGGTGATCCTGGCCTGCTGATTAGGTAGGCCCTGGCCCATTCAAGGCTGCCCAGCATCGTGTAGATGTAAGAAAGAAGAAGTAAATCTTTCTCACCAAACAACTGAGTGAAACTACGTAGCATCATTCACAACTAGATTTTGTGAATGACTACTGCAGAGAACATAAGATGCCTTAGCATTTGTGTCTAAAATGTGCTTTTGCATTCCTATGTTCTTGCCTTTCATATTAGAACCGTTTTCATAGCCTTTGCCCTTCATCTCTTCCAAATCTCTCTTCATTCCTCTAACTGTTGTAAGACTACCTCTGTAAGCCCCAAACAAGAGATATCTTTTACAGGTGCACAGCCAGTAAAATGTTCACTATTATTTATACAAGTGTCAATGTCAGTATAATTGACATTAATGAAATGCATTATCACTGTCATTTGCTCAACACAAGAAATATCTGGAGTACAGCCCAAAAGTATACTGCAAGAGGCGACTGTTGGGTGGGTGGAAGTAGAAATGGTTCTGTGTCTGCAGGGTTTCTCCCAGTTTGCTCCTTGCCAGTTTGCCTCAGAAGGATGGTGGTTATGTGTTGTCTCCAGTAGGCTCAGTGAAAGAAGATTCAGAATTAGTTATTTATTCCCACAAGTTACAAGCAGTGTCTTGACTCACTGTTGACATTGGCTGTCAATGCACATTGAGGAATCATGTTGTAAGCAACCTTCAGTCCACTCAATGTAGCTGACATCATTTCCTTGCCAGCTGCTTGCTGTGGCAGTTGCCACCCATGGTGGCTTCACACTTGCTGTACCATGACACTGAGTCAGAGAGTGAAGGCAGTGAGCCTGTTGCACTTACACATGCCAATTTGGGAGAATGCACTGTCCCCTCCCACTCACCGCCATTCTTCTACAACTGTTGAATCACAATGATGGTTGTCATGTAGCCATGTAGTATGGTGATCCTGGCCTGCTGATTAGGTAGGCCCTGGCCCATCTGCCAAAGTGCGATCCACAGATTCACCCATCTGTAACAGCGACAGGCAATGGTGTTGAACTCTGCGAGTGGTGATTATGGCAAAATAGCCATCTTTCCCTGTAGCAGCTGTTGCTCAGTAGTGTGCAAGAAAGCTACAAAAGACTGGTGCCAGATGTCACTTTACTGTAATTGAGTGTGAACGTTATGTATGCCTTTGATCCATCTGACCAACTGCCTTATGAGCTAAAATGCTGGGGTATTTATAGAGTGAAGTAGTCACTAATGTTTACTCAATGCCACATGTCATGGCTGTATATATCTCACTGTTACGAAGGTGTCAGTAGTACTCACTCTGCCACACTTGCTTAATAAGTTTGTTATAGTATAGGACTGGTTCACAAAAGCTCTTGGCACATGTCCTTGCATTAACAGTAGCATTTCTTTCGTCGTGTAACGAGGATGATGTGAGCCTGTCTATTTGCCGTGGCTACTGCATTTCTGGTGAGGTTCGCTGTCTGGCTTGCCAGAAGTGCTGACATCATGTTTTTCCCTGACCTACTCTCAGTGATAAAATGTTATTCTTCATGTCTCTCTCATGTCAACACCACCGTAACTTAAGTGACAGTTTCACTGGGACTTTGCAAATTGTAGATGTTTGCTGCCTTGTACAAGGTTGGCATGCAACAATACTATAATATTTAGCAGCTTTTAATGAAGACAATATTTTATTTTTAATTCTTTGATGGAGAATGTGAATTATTTCATTTTGTGTGTTTTTCCCAGATAATTATCAGACATATTTTCAGCATGAGTCGCTCTTCTTGTATGTTTACTGGGAAGTGAATCAAATTTTCCAAATTATTTGACCAGCTTTAAGAAATTCTCGTTGTCATGATTAAACACTTTGTCAGAGCTCCTCTTAAAGGAAGACATTGTATAGCCAAAAGATGAGCATTGCCATAAGGCATTCGATTACACATTTTCACGCTTCTGGAGAGCTTCACCCCTTCTGGTGTGAATCTAAGTGCACTTAGAACCTAATGTGGTAGCTAATATCTCAGAAATATGCTGCCAGTTAATGTAGCCACCTGGACTGAGTAATATTTTATTGTTTGAAAAGAGTTTTTAGCAGAAACAAAAAAGTCTGCACCTTTTGAATAAACTAATCATTTTGTCTGAACAGTTTCACCATTGCACAAACTCTGAATGTATAAGAGCCGATCAAAAAGTTTCCGTTCAAAAGCCATGCAGTCCAAAATTGGCTTTGGGTTGTTTGGGGCGAAGAGACCAAAGAGTGAGGTCATCAGCCTTATTATTGGATTGGGGAAGGACAGCCTTATTGGATTGGGGAAGAAAGTCGGCCATGCCCTTTCAAAGGAACCATGCCAGCATTGCTTGGAGCGATTTAGGGAAATCACAGAAAACCTAAATCAGGATGGCCGGACATGGGATTGAACCGTCGTCCTCCCAAATGCGAGTCCAGTGTGCTACCACTGCGCTACCTCACTCGGTCAAAAATTGGTATGCCAAAGAGTGAGCCTTGAGGTAATCATTCCACCAATGCAACAGACTGAAGATACCCTATAACACTACCCTGCCGTGACACAAACTAATATTACCCTCTGAGAGAATTTGGGAAGTTTTGACCGCATGTTTGCCTAACGAATGAAAGTATCGGACTGTAATTTTGAATACACTGCAATTAATAGAAAAACTAAAAATGCTTTAACTTTGGGGTTAATGAAAGTAGTGAAATTAAAATACGAATGAAAAGTTGAAAGGGTCACCAGCCCAATCAGGCACATTAATTTGAAAATATATGTTTAAGAAAATTGAATATTAGTTGTTGAAGTCTGAGCTGTGTGTAGCAGTAGTTACCAGTTATGCACATACTAATAATCACAGAAAGCAAAATCATACCAAACTCTCACTAATAAGAGCTACACTCAATATTGTTACTTGAATCATTACTGAAATATTCCTGTAAGAAGTGCAGAACTAAAATTGGCCAGGAGGGACTTCTGACTTCACTGGCATATAAATACCACAGTTGAAATAAATAATACCACAATCACACTGTTTATACTCCCATTTATAGAAATATATCAGATTTCCTTAGGAGCAATAATATTCCAATTATCTTTTTAATTTGAGAAGAATATGGTGGGGACACACAAACTGATATTGTCACTAGTCAAACTCTATGATTATTTCAGCAGCAAAAAAATGGCTCTGAGCTCTATGGGACTTAACAGCTGAGGTCATCAGTCCCCTAGAACTTAGAACTACTTAAACCTAACTAACCTAAGGACATCACACACATCCATGCCCGAGGCAGGATTCGAACCTGCGACCGCAGCGGTCGCGCGGTTCCAGACTGTAGCATCCAGAACCGCTCGGCCACCCCGGCCAGCATTTCAACAGCAAAATTCAATTCACCTAAATTAAATTCTTAACTTCACTTGGAATAATGTGTGGTTTTACTCTTTTCGAAGCAAATTATTTAACATTCAGCTCAATTAACTTCCAAAATTCATTCATGATAGTGGTCAAAGCTAAATTAAGTTTCAAATGATTATAACTTATTTGCCTTTTTTCATCCCTTGTGCAGCAGGTATTTTAGACAGCAACATTTACATAGTGTGGCACTAAATTTTTGCACATTTAATACACAGAAATAAATTACTAATTTGTTTGAAACAGGATACTTGGTTTTCTGAACACTTAGGAGAGGATCCTGCATATCTTCATTATTAGGATAAAGATACGGTTCCAAACACAAATATATAGCACTTGGATTATTATTAAATCACTCACACAAATTAACTAGTCCATGGAGCACTGGTGACATAGTGGTGCCAAGCAACGTGGCGACTAGCTGTACTCACAGCTCTTGATGTTTGAATGCTCTTTACAATTTCTTCTTGGCAACATATTTTTAACATGTTAGAGCCATTCCTTATTGCCAAGAGTACCATGCAACAGCCAAATTCACAGCCAAGACTAAATTCCTTCCAAAATGGCTTCCGATTGCCTTCCTTGGCACCCTCGATGTGTACCATGCAACAGCTAGCCATTGACCGCATATCGTTCCCCCCAAGTAGCCAACCAGTTCAACTGTTAAAACGACCTTTTACATCGCACCTAGCCACTTTCATTGCGGAGGACTTTCCTACATCTTTTAAATTTTACAAGTGCCCTAAGCATGAACCAGCTTCCAGTATACAATGTTTTTCTTCTAAATATACACATATTATAAAATTTAATTATTTTAAACATTATTTAGCTTTTTCTATACATACATTACAGAACTCTAAATTTCCTGTAAAGAAACAATGACCTTAACTAACAACGAACACATACTCCATAATCGTAGATACACAGTTACCTAATATGAACCTGCTACTAATCAATGTAAGTGTTACAACCCATTTGGTGAAACATTGTGTCCTGCTCTGTGGAGAAGTCTGTAACTGCCTGCTTCACATCCTTGTCTGACAGAAATCATCAAGCCTTCAAGGCCTTTCTCAAGTGATCAAATGTGTGATAATCGTAAGGAGAGAGTTCAAGACTAGAGGGCAGGTGCTCGAGTGTCTTCCACTTGAGTTGGTGCAACCTTTGTGTTATGACACTTGTAATATGGGACATGTGTTATGTTGGCCCTTTTTGGATGCATTTGGTAGTAACATTGCTGTAGTTCATGTTTCTGCATTTACTGCAGGCACGTTGGAAAGATATGAACACCACACTAATCCCTCCCCTACATAACTGTATTTACATACCCCTATCGCAGTTATATTGCATTGCATATATGCTTTTGCTCTCGAACAGAAATATGTTGCTGGCCCCACACAATTTTTAGAAGTAAAGCAATGATTAGAATCAATTTAGGACATCACTTTACTTAGGACAACTGCCAAATTCAGTTATTTGTTCTGGAGAGCCTTTTTAGACTACACTTGTCCCAACATAATCATTTATTGTGTCGGGCAATTTTGTATGATCTGAATATGCTGGAATTTATATTTATTTATTTCTCATAACTTTTTTCACTTTTGTAGGTATTTTCAAGCTCACATAGGTACATTTCAAGTACTGTGTAGATGCTTGGTATAAATTGAGCTGGCAACAGTGTCACTAGCAAGATTTGCTATTTTAAAAGAGGTACCCAAGGTGACCAACTCCCGCACTCCATTTCTCATCTGTTTCACAGTAACACAGATAATTTTCGGTAAGACACTAGATTTTATGAATAATTTGTTTCAGATTACCCTGGCACACCTCCCTCCTCGATCCAAATTATCACTGCTGCCCATGTCTACTTTAAACTCCCCTTTACATATGAATGGAACTGCCAAGAATGTCCACCTCAGCATCAAATGTAAATGGGAGTTCCAGGCTGAATCCCAGCTGCAAGTACTTATACAAATGAAGTGACTTAATTTCAGAGACTGTACTGGTAGCATATATATATGATTTTATATATATGGATCGAAGTGCTGAGTGAAAATTTGTTCCAGGGCCAGGAAATGAACCCAGGTCTCATGCTTGCTGGGCAGGTGCATCAACCACGAAGCCAACTTGGCACAGTGGTTCACACAACTTCACAGATTAACCCTGGCATGCCTGCGTCCTTCATCCAAATTCTGACTGCCACCCCAGTCTACCTTAAATTCACCCTTACACAGGCACGATGGGGAAACTTAAAATAGACTGAGGTGGCAGGGAGAATTTGGATTGAGGTAGGGGGCATGCCAGGGCAATCCATGCAGTTGTGTGAACAGCAGTGCCAAACTGGCTTAGTGGTTATTGCAACTGCCTAGTAAGCAGGAGATCTGGATTAAGTTCCCATGCTTCCTAAAAATTTTCACTCCCCACTTCAGTCCATCATAAAAGCATATCTGTATGAACCCAGCAAAGTCTGTGAAATTGTGTCATTTCATTTGTAATTTGTATTTTCAACTTATTCTCACTTTTCTTCATTTCCGCAAAACTTTGTCTTCTTTAATTCATCGTGCGGGTCTCCCGCATTGTCCCCTACGCTCTTCGTAGTATGGGACATCATCATCATCACCATCATTTGGAACCATACTAAAATTTAAGATTATGCCACCCCAAAAAATCTGCTGCCCTGGGTGACGCATGGTCGCTTTCCCCTAGAGAAGGCCCTGTACTCTTGTATCATACTGCAAAAAACGTTTTGATTGCTAACAACAATTTTCAACAATCACATTCAGACATAACCTGAATGTCAAGTCTGTTTGTTGCTGTTGTTGTTGTGGTCTTCAGTCCTGAAACTGGTTTGATGCAGCTTTCCATGCTACTCTATCCTGTGCAAGCTTCTTCATCTCCCAGTACCTACTGCAACCTACATCCTTCTGAATCTGCTTAGTGTATTCATCTCTTGGTCTCCCTCTACGATTTTTACCCTCCATGGTGCCCTCCAATACTAAATTGGTGATCCCTTGATGCCTCAGAACATGTCCTACCAACCGATCCCTTCTTCTGGTCAAGTTGTGCCACAAACTTCTCTTCTCCCCAATCCGATTCAGTACTTCCTCATTAGTTATGTGATCTACCCATCTAATCTTCAGCATTCTTCTGTAGCACCACATTTCGAAAGCTTCTATTCTCTTCTTGTCCAAATTATTTATCGTCCATGATTCACTTCCATACATGGCTACACTCCAAACAAATACTTTCAGAAATGACTTCCTGACACTTAAATCTATACTCGATGTTAACAAACTTCTCTTCTTCAGAAGCGCTTTTCTTGCCATTGCCAGTCTACATTTTATATCCTCTCTACTTCGACCATCATCAGTTATGTTATGTAAGTTATAATTATGGTTTTGTTTTGTTTTTGAATAATTGTTGGCAATTGAAAACCATCAGATCAAACTAATATTTTTTCTCCTCAAACTTCTAGCCAGGGAATTGTCTGTGGTATATAATAAATTTTGTAGTGTGTATCTTATTTGTGATGGTGTTGCTAATGTAAACCCTCCTTACTCCCTAAAGTTCGTTCTTTGTATGAACAAAAGAATTGACTTAAAATGTGAAATAAGAATTTGGGTTGTATGGTGTTTCTTGTGTAATTTGATTACATCTCAAGATTCCAAATTCTTTATTTTTAGTGGAAACAAATTGGTATTGTCACAGTTGGTCATTAAAAGAATAGAAAAGTGAATATTGTGCTAAGCAAAATGGGTCTAAAGGCAGTCATAGTGGATATGTAGAACTTCTAAAATCAGATGTAATTCATTCATTTGTTGTGTTCTGCAAATTCCTTTAGAAGGATAAAAATGGGGTACGTAACAGTTCAAGGTTTTCATTTTCTTGACAATCTTGCTGAAAGGTTTAAAAAATCTGAGTATTTCCATTATTTTTTTAGGAAGTACTGTGTAATGTTATGACAGCTGATTTATTGAACAATTGAAATTACAGTGAATGAGACAGTAAGGAAAAGCAGTGAATAAACCTAGGCAATAATATAAGTCAAAATTTGTCATAAAGGCAAACTAATAACAGAAAATGCTTTAGATAACTAGTTCATACACAAAGATACAAACAGTCTAATGCAGCAGAGAATGGACAATACCCTCTGCTCACATGGCCAGGCCTTTTTATCACTTCAAGTCATCAAGCAACAGACCAAAGCTAGATGTAATGCTAGCTGTTGCGTAACAAAAATAATGCCATCTGGTAATGGACAGGTGCCTTTGAGATGAGGCATAGCAGCTTTCAACTCTTCTGTAGTACTGATTGTGTGTATATTTTACATGAACACAGGTGAAAAATTAAAATTATATCAGCAGATATTGTGCATCTCATGTCCACTATCTGACCAAAAGTATAATGGCAACCCTATGTAATGCGAAATTGACCACTAGATATCATGAGACGCAGGCCAGCAGAGGAGATGGGGAATATAGTGTTGTCAGCGAAGCGGCAGTAACAGCAGAACGGATCAGTCAGGAGAGCCCAGTTGTGACGTTTGCCAGCTTTATTTATTCGTCGATAGTTCATCGCGTTGATGTACTGACTGAAAAATGGGGGGTGGAAGCTCAACACAGACAACTGTAAATGATGTAGCCAACAGTTGCTTTTCACAGTTCTTTACTTTCACTGTGCACAACCCCCAATATGGATAGGTTAAAGTTAGATATAGTGGGAATTAATGAAGTTCGGTGGCAGGAGGAACAAGATTTCTGGTCAGGTGAATACAGGATTATAAATACAAAACCAAATAGAGATAATACAAGGGTAGGTTTAATAATGAATAGGAAACTAGGAATGCGGGTAAGCTACTACAAACAGCATAGTGAATGCACTATTGTGGCCAAGGTAAATACGAAGCCCGCACCTACAGCAGTAGTACAACTTTATATGCCAACTAGCTCCGCAGATGACGAAGAGAATGATGAAATGTGAGATGACATAAAAGAAATTGTTCAGATAGTGACGGGAGATGAAAATTTAATAGTCATGGGTGACTGGGACTAGATAGTAGGAAAAGGAAGAGAAAGAAATGTAGTAGGTGAATATGGAATAGGAGTAGGGAATGAAAGAGGAAGCCACCTGGTAGAATTTTGTACAGAGCATAACTTAATCATAGCTGACACTTGGTTCAAGCATCATGAAAAAAGGTTGTATACATGGAAGAGGTCTGGAGATACTGCAAGGTCTCAGATAGATTATATAATGGTAAGACAGAGATTCAGGAATCAGGTTTTAAATTGTAAGACGTTTCCAGAGGCAGATGTGGATTCCGACCACAATCTATTGGTTACGAACTGTAGCTTACAACTGAAGAATCTGCAAAAGGGTGGGAAATTGAGGAGATGGGACCTGGATAAACTGACTAAACCAGAGGTTGTACAGAGTTTCAGGGAGAGCATAAGCAAACAACTGACAGGAATGGGGGAAAGAAATACATTAGAAGAAGAATGGGTAGCTTTGAGGGATGAAGCAGTGAAGGCAGCAGAGGATCAAGTAAACAGATGAGGGCTAGTAGAACTCCTTGGGTAACAGAAGAGATATTGAATTTAATTGATGAAAGGATAAAATACAAAAATGCAGTAAATGAAACAGGCAAAAAGGAATACAAACATCTCAAAAATGAGATCAACAGGAAGTGAAAGTGGCTAAACAGGGACGGCTAGAGGATATTTGTAAGGATGTAGATGCGCATATCACTAGGGGTACGATATATACTGCCTACAGGAAAATTAAAGAGACCTTTGGAGAAAAGAGAATCGCTTGCATGAATATCAAGAGCTCAGATGGAAACCCAGTTCTAAGCAAACAAGAGAAAGCAGAAAGGTGGAAGGAGCATATAGAGGGTCTATACAAGGGCGATGTTCACGAGGACAATATTATGGAAATGGCAGATATGGTGATGATATGGGAGATACGGTACTGCGTGAAGAGTTTGACAGAGCACTGAAAGACCTAAGTTGAAACAAGGTACTAGGAGTAGACAATATTCCATTAGAACTACTGACAGCCTTGGGAGAGCCAGGCCTAACAAAACTCTACCATCTAGTGAGCAAGATGTATGAGACAGGCAAAATACCCTCAGACTTAAAGAAGAATATAATAATTCCAATCCCAAAGAAAGCAGGTGTTGACAAATGTGAAAATTACCAAACTATCAGCTTAATAAGCCTCGGCTGCAAAATACTAACATGAATTCTTTACAGACGAATGGAAAAACTGGTAGAAGCCGAACTCGGGGAAGATCAGTTTGGATTCCGTAGAAATGTTGGAATACATGAGGTAATACTGCCCCTATGACTTATCTTAGAAAATAGATGAAGGAAAGGCAAACCTATGTTTCTAGCATTTGTAGACTTAGAGAAAGCTTTTGACAATGTTGACTGGAATACTCTCTCTCAAATTCTGAAGATGGCAGGGGTAAAATACAGGGATCGAAAGGCTATTTACAATTTGTACAGAAACCAGATGGCAGTTATAAGAGTTGAGGGGCATGAAGGGGAAGTGTTTGGGAAGGGAGTAAGACAAGGTTGCAGCCTATCCTCGATATTCATTCTGTATTTTAAGCAAGTAGTACAGGAAACAAAAGAAAAATTCGGAGTAGGAATAAAAATTCATGGAGAAGAAATAAAAACTTTGAGGTTCGTCCGATGACATTGTAATTCTGTCAGAGACAGCAAAGGACCTGGAAGAGCACCTGAACGGAATGGACAATGTCTTGAAAGGAAGATATAAGATGAACATCAATAACATCAAAATGAGGATAATGTAATGTAATCGAATTAAATTGGGCGATGCTGTGGGAATTAGATTAGGAAATGAGACACAAAGTAGTAAATGAGTTTTGCTATTTGGGGAGCAAAATAACTGATGATGGTCGAAGTAGAGAGGATATAAAATGTAGACTGGCAATGGCAAGGAAAGCGTTTCTGAAGAAGAGAAATTTGTTAACATCTGGTATAGATTTAAGTGTCAGGAAATCGTTTCTGAAAGTATTTGTATGGAGTGTAGCCATGTATGGAAGTGAAATGTGAACGATAAGTAGTTTAGGCAAGAAGAGAACAGAAGCTTTCGAAATGTGGTGCTACAGAAGAATGCTGAAAATTAGATGGGTAGATCACATAACTAATGAGGAGGTATTGAATAGAATTGAAGAGAGGAGAAATTTGTGGCACAACTTGACTAGAAGAAGGTATAGGATGGTAGGGCATATTCTGAGGCATCAAGGGATCACCAATTTAGTATTGTAGGGCAGTGTGGAGGATAAAAATCATAGAGGGAGACCAAGAAATGAACACACTAAACAGATTCAGAAGGATGTAGGTTGCAGTAGGTACTGGGAGATGAAGAAGCTTGCACAGGATAGAGTAACATGGAGAGCTCCATCAAACCAGTCTCTGGACTGAAGACCACAACAACAACATGGCCAGTTCACAATTGGTTAAGTGTCGATAAGCCTCATTAATAGTTTGCAGGCAAACATAAGCATACTGCTACAATAGTTTGCTGTTGAACATCTATGAGTAGTAAATACCTAACCACACAGTACTTTCAGAATAATAAGGTACGTGTGACACTATTTTTTCAATAAATTGAACAGACAGTGACACTGTTTTAACGCATGACCTATTGATGTTCCACTAATTCCACTGTTAAGTTAATGTATTATTGTTACTCTAACTGGTACAGACTTCCCGTCGGAAAATTGGCCAGGTCTGACGCTCTCGGGACCAAAAATCGGGCCTTTATATCCTCACAATAATGGGTACTGAAACTATACCCTGTTTGATGTTTAATTTACAGAAATTACAATTAAAACATTACTCATTCAATTAACTGAATATCTCGAAAGAATTCCTACTTTTTTAACAGTTTCTTCTACCACAAAGGCTAGGCCGAATTATTTGTTTAAATAATGAAATTAACAGATAAAGTTATACAAACAATGGTTTTGACAAATCTGGTAATTATTTTGGAATTGAATAGGGCTGGCTTTGCTAACATGTTTTCGAATAGTGCGAAATAAATACTTAAAGAACCCTAGTAGTACTTCTTCCAAATATTTATAATTAGTATAGAATTTACAATTGTTTATAAGTCAACAATAGAATCTAAGTCACGAATCAATTACTGATTTCTCCATATAACAAAATATATTAACTAGGAATAGTCAAAATAAATTGGGAAATTGATTACATACACAAAACTAACCACAAAATTAGATCTGTTGTTATATTCTTTCAGACTGAGGGCCAACCTCTCTTTTATGGAAATGCAAATTATACTCAAGCATGTTAATGGTAATTACTCAAAATTGAAAATAAAATGAATTTAAAGAGGCAGATGGCAAAACAAGAGGGTAGGTAAAGAGATCCCTGCTTGCTTCATCACACAGTGACTTCAAATTTGCCATCTAAGTATCAAAGTCATCAGTGAACCTAGTGTATTGGAATGAGTTGGAATCTTGACTTCACTCCACGCACTCCTCTGTGGTTTCATCTCTTGAGGAAGACTGGCCTGTCATTTCTCCACTCTTCAAACACTTCCCAAAACAATTGTTGGTAGTGTGACTGTGAAATGAAAATGAACAGCTACAGCTAAACCAGACCAGGCAAACCTTGTGTACTGGTGCTGTCAAGCATTGTGGAGGAAGTTCCAAAGTGCTGCAAGCAGTCCAGCTAGTATAATGACCATGCATAGAGAGTTAAAAAGTATGAGGTACAATGACTGAGCAGCTCCTCATAAACTACACATTTTGGTAGTCAGTCTTAAGTCACACTTCAGGTGCTGCAAAAAGCAATGCCACTGGGCAGTGGGTGGCTGTTAATGAGTGATCTGTAGTGTTTAATCATCCTATACCCTGTTGCAAACTGGGGGAAGGCTTTCGATTTTGTAAATGCACAGAGAACATTACTTGCCATGATGTGTAGTGCCAGCAGTGAAGTATGGAGGTGGTGTTACAGTATGGGAGTGTTTTTTGTGGTTAGGATGTGGTCCCTTTATTGTGCTTAAGAAAAAACCGAATTTGAATGGATATGAACACATTTTACAGCACTGTGTGCAGTAGAGGAACAGTTTAGAAACTACGATTGTGTGTATTAACATGACAATGTATACTGTCGTAAACCAGCTTATGTGAGGCAATGGGTTGTGGGCAATGACATTCCCAAAATGAACTGGCTGACTCAAGAGTTTACCTGAACCCAGTGTATTGGAATGAGTTGGAATCTTGACTTCACTCCACGCCCTCCTCTGTGGTTTCATCTCTTGAGGAAGAATGGCCTGTCATTTCTCCACAAACGTTCAAATACTTCATTGAAAACTATCCTCATATACAAGAACTCAAGAGCTTCACCATTTTCAGCAGTCTTCATTGGCTTCTAAAAGATATCTGACTCTGTAGTAGAATTCTGCATGTGTTCAGTGGTCTCTCACATGTGCAGAGCTCTTATCACCTGGCTGCACATTTCCCCTACTGCAACACCATGCTGTCCGAGTCATGGAGGGGGAAGGGTGGGAAATCACAAACATGGTAATTGACATCGTAATGCAGCCCCGCACGCAGAACACTGATGACTTGCATGCAGCTTTCTTTCATATTTCTCACCAGCATATATCAGAAACAAAACAAATTTTCAGTATTACTTAATTATTTTTGGTGTACTGAACATAATAAAATTTGTGTCTGGTACTGACTGTTTGGCATGTGGCCAGATCAAAATCCTTTCACGCACATGCGTTGCTCTAAATATTACCATGTTTGCAACTTCATTATGGACAGATGGAAACTTTCTGAGGAAAGTTTAGTTGAACTCCTGGACAATTTTAACTAAAAGGCTTTGTTTTTTAAACAGAATTACATATCAGATTACATATGCAGAAGGATGCTTTTAACTAAGTTGGAAATTGTATCTAAAACAGCTTAAAAACAGGCCCTCAAAACGTTTAGAAAACTATTGTTGTAATTCTTTAAGTGCTGCAATGAATTCCTCAAAATTCAAATTTTCTTCAATGCAAGTGATCTTAGGGGAATGTACAGTGCTTCTGTCAGAAATTGTCCCTTTCACAATGCAGTTTTCTTTTACATTGCTTCCCCATCCAATCAGAAATAAGTTGTTTCTCACAATGCAATGTCTTACTGTCAGCAGTGTGCAATCAAGTCCACTTGAAGTGTGAATTCTACAGCCCATTCTGGATACTCTAATTCTTGTTTTTGCTTTCCTTTTACCTTCAGAAATTCAACTGTAGCAAGTTTAAAATAAAAAATCATTTCACGCATGCCCCTCGACTTAACCAACAAATTTTACTTTTTTACAATTCCATTAAAACCTGTTGCAACTGACAGTGAAATAATGTGTGCAATTGTGGAAAATTTAGTGTGCGTACCACCATATGCTTCATGCCTGCAAATTTAGTGGGATGTGCTCCTTGAGGTTGATAATGATCAATCCAGTTCAAATCCTGTCTTGATAGTTGTATTTTCTTCTATTTCATCACTGTTATTGTGACACTCCACAGCAAATTTGAGGTACCTGTTGAATATGCAACTGAATAATAGCTATTGAGAATTCTCATCCTCCTCCATTGTGATTTCCATTTATTTTTAAAGATTTAGGACAGTAGCTCACTGGCATTTTTGGTGCAAACACCCACTGGACCTGTGAATTTCTTATATAACAGAAACAGACAGTGAAAGATAAACATCACTGACAATAGAATTTGCCACACTGCTAAATGAAATGTCATGCAGTACCAAATGTTTCCGAGAATGAACGAGGAAAGCTGAGTCCTAAAGAGACAGTGATTCTCGGATGGCACACGTGCAGTGCATTGTGCAGGCATGCAGTATTGCTCACTGTGATGGACCTTGCTGCAGACAGATATTCTCTTGCGCAGAAACTAACCAAACTGTGCCCAGACATGATGTCGAAACTTGTGAAAGTGATGCTTACCAGCATAACATCCAAAGTAAAATTCAGAGGAGAACTGTGAAGGAACACTGAGGTAAGGAGACAACCTATCTCCATTTCTCTTTGACCTCATACTTTGTATCCAGCATGGCCACTCTTCTCTCTCAGCTCTATAATAGCTAGAGCTTGGTTTAAGATCAACAAGGCAGAGTACATAACAAAACTCAGAGATACACCCTACATGATTCCATTGGGTAACTGGTTAATGAAGAACACTTAACTCCATCAGATACCTGAGAGAATGGAAAACCACCTTTAAAATCATGAAGACTTGACCATGAACAATAGATGGACCAAGTTGGAGAAAGCCTACCACCTCTATAAGAACATTCACACTTCTGGATCACTATCCCTCAACCTAAAACTTTAGCACTACTGCTCTGTAGGGTGACCTTCAGTCCAGTATGCCTCAGAGTGCCCGAACGTGAAAGGAAAAGGGCACTTCGCATAACTGTAACTTAATGAAAAAAGTAAAAGAAGATGATGTATACAGAATTGGACACAAGAAAGAATACTGTCAATATCTACAGTGTGTTACAATAGCAATGAGAAAGAAGTAGTTATATAATGAGGATGGGCAATTGGAGACTCATGTCAAGACTCCTCAGCATTGTCTGTAGAATGAAGATGACAAATACCAAGTTGGTAAGACTAGCTAGGAAAGACCTTGAGCGATGAGAAATTAACATCTACTACATTCACAACAGAGATCAGTACTGAATACTCATCAGATCCTCTCCAGTTACTAACAAGAGTAAAAGTACCTCAAAGAACTGTAGTGAAATGGCCTAAGAAACAGAAAACCACACACATTCCCGCGGTGTGAGAGTACTGGACTAAGAGGAAATTTCACCAGAATTAAGAACTATATTATCCACTGTAAGCCTAAACAGAATATAATGTGAAATTTTAGTATAGCTACTGGTAGTTGCTGGCAGCAACTGAAATCTCTTTTTCAATTATTTAGAACCAGACAATAAAGTAATGTTTAAACAGTAATCATTCATGGTGTACTACCCATCAACATAATGTTGTGCAATGTGTCCACAAAAGAATGTCTCAGTTATAAATTTTAATAGTATCAACTGTAGGTATTGTAGACGTAAGAAACCTTTCATTCACTTTCACATGAACTACACGAAAACAGTTGGGAAACAGAGAGAGAGAGAGAGAGAGAGAGAGAGAGAGAGAGAGAGAGAGATAAACAAACACTGGATTTCTCACTTAAAAATACACTTTTTTCCGTTTGAAAATGCACTATACCTCAGGTGAAAGTACATCTTTTCAATGTTATGTGACAATATGCATTCACTTTGAGCTGTAAAATTGTCCAATCCTTATAAAGGTAAAGATTTTATATATCACCGTGGAACTTCCCGTCTCTTTAGAAAATGAAACCAATAAAAGACAATGTGTCTTGGAAAGATCTTTCATTTGTGGCAACATGTACACCGCAAATTTTTGCATTACGAAAGTGTAAACACGAATTATATGAAATAGAACATGATAGCTTCTGAAGCACTGAAATCGAGGTGTGCTGTGCGATACACTTTTTTCAGCCAATCATAGCTTATGACACACCATCTCACCAGACAGTGACCGTAAATATTCAGAGCAAACCACGAGCCAATAGCAGCATCACTGTTAGGTAGTGCAAACACATAAGTAGGGAAAGCTAATGAGTTAAATTAATATACACACAGATCTTCAAGCAAACCCGGTAATATGTTGACATGTTCAATAATTGGATCTTCTATCAGTTTGCTGTATTCTCGCATGATATTTTGATGATGTGACCATGTGTCTTGTTAAGATGCTCCCTGAGACTGGTCCTTGGAAGAATCAGGTGCAGTATTTATGACTGAATGGTACTTAGTCACTCCAGTTGCAGTCCATGCCATGTCAGGCACTCAGGTCCAGAGTTTGCACCTGCCAGAGCAGCTGTAATTGTCCTCTCTTGCCACTGGTGCTCCAACCGCCATCTGCACCTGGTTTGGCCATCCTCTGGTGTTGTGCCCATTGTCTGATGCTCTGTTTTGCATCTGCATTACTCCACACCAGGCATTCTAACTGCTGACTGCTGCTGCTTTGGTAGTCCTCTGGTTGTCTTGGGAATTGTATGTGAAGTCCCCATCTGTTGGGCCTGCTTCTAGTTTCGTATTTTTCATCATGAACTCCAGGCATTCCGTCTCTTCAATGTGAACAGTCAGGTGTTCAGTCCTATGCCCACTATCTGTCTAGTGACGTGTCACCTCCAGTCTGTAGTGTCTGGTGCAGTGTCCAAGGGCTGCTTCGTGTCCAGGGGCTGCTTCCTTAGTCTCCATTCCCATTTATATTTCTCACAGAATCTCAACAATGTCTGTTGTGTTTTCAGAAGCTCGAGTGCTGGATTTCTGGTGGTGCTGAACTGGTATCCAGTGTCACAATTAATGAGATTCTGTGACCTTGATCTCAGTGGGTTCTTTATGATACTGTCTCAGTAGCTCGGGGTCTGTGACACAATCTTGGTGTCATTGTAGTTCATCCAGAGACTGGGATATAGACAGTGATCCACCACTATTGCTAATTTGGTTGCCTGTCTAAATCTGGTATGCTTCTGGTATTCTTTACATCTGATGTCCACCATCCTGGAGGTCTGGCTGATGTATGGCATCTCACATTGGCATGGTATGTTGTAAATACCTGTCTTCCATAGCCCTAGATCTTCCTTTACATTCCCCAACAGTAAACCCATTTTAGTCGATGGGAAAAATATGCATTTGATGCTATTTTTCAAGAGCATTCTGCTGATTATGTCAGAGATCTCCATTTCTTCTTGTTCCTCTTGTGAACCCTCTGGTGGAGTGGCAAGGTCAAGGGCCTTCTTAATATCTCTGGAAGAAATCCATTTTTGCAGAATACTAATTGTAAGTGTTTTGTTTCCACCACCAAACCATCGGAGTCTGAAAGGGTCTGTGCCCTCTGGACTAGAGTTTTGAGCACTCCCATCATCTGTCCCGGATGGTGGCAACTATTGGCTTGTAGATGTAAGTCGGTGTGAGTAGGTTTGCAATATGTACTATGCCCAAAGGTGTCATCTGCCTTCCTCTTTAACTATTACTTGCAGAAATTCTGTCCTTCTCCAGTTCCATGGTGAATATTATATTAGGTGGCATGAATTCATATCTTCCAGGAAATCATCGAACCTCTCCCTGCCATCGGACCAGACGGCAAAGGTGTCATCCACATACCTAAAAAAGCATTTGGGTTGATACATGGCTGATGTAGGGGCCTCATCTTCAAAGTTTTCAATAAGTAGGCTGCCACTACTTGTGACTGTGGGTTGCCTATCACCATCCCTTCTGTTTGCTTGTAAATTTGTCCCACATATAGGTAGTACATTGAGGTCAATATGTGCCTGAAAAAGTCTAGGAGAGCCCCATTGAACTTTTCACCAATAAGATCCAGTGGAACCCTGGTAAACAGGGACACAATGTCAAAACTGACCGTAATGTTAGACTCCATGATGTGTAGCTGCCTAGGACTTTGTAAGTCTTCTGAGTTCCAAATGTGGTTCACGCATTTATCCACATGTGGTGAAAGCATCTTCTTCAGGTATGTAGCTATGGGGAGCCACACCAATGTTGCTGACAATAGGTCACAGAGGTACCCCGTCCTTGTGAACTTTGCACAGTCTGTACAATCTGGGTGCCATTGGCACTTTTGACCATAGCTTGTTTACAACTTATTCAGAAAAGCCTGTCTCCTGCAGAAGAGTCTTGGTCTTTTTGTCCGATTTGTTCATGTGGTTGCTCCCTATTGGTCCATAAGTCAGATCCTCCAGAAGTTGTCACATCTTCGTGTTATTGCCTGCCTTCTGTAGGATTACTATGGAGTTCCTCTTGTCTGCTGGCATCATCACAATGCTGTGATCCTCGTGGAGTTGGCTAAGCGCCACCCTTTCATCACTTGAGAAGTTGGATTTGGTGACCACCCTGAGGTCTCCTGTTGTACCTCTTTGGCCACACGAGTAGGAAGTGTGTTTGGCACATGCTCGGCAGCACTGATGAAGGTGTCATTGTGAGGTTGAGACCCTTGTGGAGCACTTTTAAGGTGGTCTCGTTGAATTGCTTGCGACTCAGGTTCACCACTTTGCAAGTGTCCCTCGATCTGCTGCACGTTTTTGTTGGGGACATCAAACCTAGCTAATTAGCCAGACGTTGACTTCTTCCTGGTGCACTCTGCTAGAGACCATGAGGCACCATCAACCCAGTCTTAGTATTGACTGGTTAAATGCTATAGAAAACTTCAGAGGATAGAAAAATTCAGAAGGGCTCTCCTGGACTTGTTTAGGTACGTTGACATACTTCCTATATGGGGGTCAATTTTACGAGCAAACAGAAGGGTAGTGATGGGCAGTCCACTATCACCAGTGGTGGCCAACCTGTTTATTTACATCAGCCACATATCAATCCATTCGACGATTTCCTGGAACATCTGAAGCCATGCCACCATAATAAAAAATTCAGCATGGAACTGGAGAAGGACAGAGTGCTCCCATTCCTGGATTTTCTACTCAAGAGGACGGCCGATGACACCTGTTGACATGGTGTGTACTGCCAACCTACTCACACCAACTTATATGTACAAGCCAATAGTTGCCACCATACGGCACAGAAGATCAGAGTGCTCAAAACTCTTGTCTATAAGGCACAGATCCTTTCATACCAACAGTCTGTTGGAAGAAATAGAACACACAATCAGTGTTTTGCAAAATGGGTACTCTTCCAGAGATATTCAGAATGCACTTCACCTTGCCACTCCACCAGAGGATCCAAAAGAAGAGGCAAAGACGGTGACATAGCTGCCATGTTAGACTCAACTCTGCCAAAATCAGCAGAATTATCTAGAAACACAACATCAAAAACAT
Source organism: Schistocerca gregaria (assembly GCF_023897955.1). Classification (NCBI taxonomy): domain Eukaryota; kingdom Metazoa; phylum Arthropoda; class Insecta; order Orthoptera; family Acrididae; genus Schistocerca; species Schistocerca gregaria. The sequence goes on along the minus strand of NC_064920.1, from coordinate 182,685,039 downwards.
ATTTCTGCAGCCCACTAAAATTGGTGCACTGCTAGGGAATTTAAATGATGACCTGGAGCTATAGAAGCTACGTATTTACAACATACCATGCCAATACGGAATGTCAGACATTGACCAGACCGTCAGGGCAGTGGACATCAGATCTGAAGAACACCAGAGGCATATCAGACTTACGCAGGCAACCAAATTCACAATAGTGGAGCACTGTCTAGAACTCGGTCACTTGATGAACTACAGTGATAGCGAGATTGTGCCACTGACCCCGAGATACACATTGTGATCAAGGTCACAGAGAATCTCATCAACTGTGACACTGGATACCCGCTCAGCACTGCCTGGAATCCAGCAAACAAGCTTCTGTAAACAGAACAGAGACAACATCAATGTTCTGTGACCTATAGGAATTGTAGTGAGGGAACCAAGAAAACAGTATTTTGGAGAGAGCACCAGAGGTGACATGTTACTAGACATGCACCACAGTTGTGGACATATAACCAAATACCTGACCATTCACATAGTGGAGACAGAACACCTGGAGCATGCAGTGGAAGTACTATACCAGAGGCCTGCTCCAGCAGGTAGGGACTGCTCACACAACACCCAACATAATCGAAGTATGGCCAAGGCAGCAGCAGTAGGTGGACAGAATGCCTAGCATGGCATGGTGCGGATGTGAAACATAGAACTGGACAATGAGCGTCACACCAGGATGACCATGCTGGGTGGGGTTGGTGATCTGGACACAAGTGGCATCAGAGGACACCTAGAGCCACCCCTGGCGGTCGTGGATCACAGACGGAGCTTTTGACACGGTGCAGACCAAAACTGGAATATCAGACATTGGGCACTGCACCAGAGGACAACGAAGCTGGGTGCGGATGGCGGTTGGAGCACTAGCAGCAAGAGAGGACAACTAGAGCTGCAGGCATGGACTGCAGACGAAGTGCTGACGCTGTGTGGACCAAAAACGGAGCACCTAGCACCATCCAGGCATAAATACTTGACCCAATACACTCAAGGAACAGTCACAGAGCACCTGAAGAAGGCAGTGAGTCACACCATCGAAATATCGTGAAAGTTTGACACCAGCAACTGGCAGAAGACCCAATTGTTCAACAAGTCAGTACACATACAGTATAGCTACATGAAAAGCTAAGCTTTCACATATAAAACTGGTCATTAATAATTTTTTGCTGTTGTTTGCTGATGGTATGGTTAGGCAGGATTATAAGGGCATAGCTTAAATTGCAACATCTGATTTTGTCTGACAAGTGCAATTTTAAATTTCACTGCTGTTCACCGTACATTTCCTGGGTTACCTGGCGGTATATACTCATATGTTCCACCGAGCATTTCCACTTTCCCACAGAAAAGACTGTTAAGCATGAAATTGCTCAAGAACTCACGCCATACCATTTTTAAGGATACTTATACTTTTTGCCATTGTTATTGTATAATTTTAATGTATGAAAGAATTAAAATAAATATGAAAAAATAAACTTGAAGCTTGGTCGTTTTTAGCATGTGTTATCCTTTAAGATATATCAAACACAAATGTATCAGTCCCTAATTTTTCTTAGTGGCAAGTTCTTAAAGTGTTTTAGTTCAGTTAAATGCACATTTTTTTAATGTTTAGTTGTGGATCCCCATGTGACAAAACATCCACCAATGGTATAGTCATTTGTAATTGACCATATGTGTGTAAACCACAATCCCCAAATAGTAATAGGGACAGAAATCTGGTTGAAACCAGAGGTTAATAGCGATGAGATTTTATACTCTAATTGGGATATTTAGTGCAAAGGTGGTTGAATGCTGATGGTGAATACTTGCTTATGTCAATAAAAATACGATTATGTGTAGTGAAATTAGTGCAGACTCAGAATGGAAAATAATTTGGGTGAAGATAAGTGTTACAGCTGGATCAAACAAGATCATCAGCTGCTTTTATATACTGCCTGCCTCAGGAGCAGTCGTGGCTGACAGTTGAGAGGAAACTTGTAGAATATTTTCTGAAAATTTCCTGGCCATGCTGTAGTTATAGATGGAGGTTTTAATTTATGAGCTACAAACTGGGAGACTCAAGTGGTTAGGAAGGGAAGTAGAGACAGAGAATCATTTGAAATTGTTCCAAGTGCCTTGTCCAAAAGGTTGAACAGCACATCAGAGAACTAACTCGTGAAGATAACATCTTAGACCTACTGGTGATAAACAGACTCAAACTTTATGACTCAGTTACTGTGCAGAACTATTCTGTTAATAGCTGTAAGTAGTAATACAAAGAAAGGCAGGAAGATCGTGTATTAGTGGACAAAGTTCAAGAGTGTCATGCAATACGTTTGAGACAAGTATGTACCAAGCAGAATGTGAGGGTTGGGAAAGACCCACTGTACTTCGACAACTGTGTTGTTCAGAAGCTGCTACAAATGCAAAGAGAGCTTAACTGCATATTTAAACACAGCCAGAGTCTTACAGATAAACAAAAACATAATGAAGCCAAAATCAATGAGGAGAGTTAAGCATGAAGCATTCAACAAAAATGAAAGTAAAACTTTCTGTACCGACTTGACAGAAAATCTTAAGAAGTTCTGGTCTTACGTTAAATCAGTAAATGTATCTAAGCCATTTGTCCAGACACTCTGTGACCACAATGGTGCTGAAACAGAGATTGACATGGAAAGTGCCGAAGTACTAAACATCATCTTTTTTTTTAAAACTGTTTAGCAAAGGAAGATCACACTGTAGTTCCTCCTTTAAGTTGTTGCACAAATGACAAAGTGACAGATATCAAAACAAGTGACCAAGGGATAGACAAGCAACTGAAATTGCTCAATAGAGGGAAAGTCAGTGGTCCTGAAGGGATACCACTACAATTTTTCATAGCATATGCAAAAGAACTTGCAATGTACTGTAAGCCTTTTCAAGGAACAAACTGCTCCTGATGGTTAAAAAAAAGAAAATCACAGGTCATTCTCATTTTCAAGAATGATTGTCGAAAATACACACAAAACTACAGCATAAATCTGTGATGTCAGTCAGCAGAAGACTTTCGAAACATGTTTTATGCCTATGCATTATGATGTTCCTGGAGGCCAAAAATCTCCTCTTTAGTAATCAACATGGGTTCCGAAATCAATGATTTTGTGAAACTCTGCACCCTCTTTTTAACTGTGAGACCCAGAAAGCAGTAGATACAAGTGCCCAGGCAGTTGCTGTGTTTCTTGACTTCCAGAAGGCACTTGATGCAGTTCTGCACTGCCAGCTGAAGAACAACAAAAAAGTATATGGAATAGCAGACCAAGTATGTCATTGAATTGAAGAGTTTTTAGCAAACAGAAGAGAGCATGTTATTCTCAATGAAGATAAGTCTTCAGGCATAAAAGCAACTTCAGACATTCCTCAGTGGAGTGTGATAAGACCACTACTTTTCACAACATTTATAAATGATCTACTGGATATCGTCGGAAATTCCAGGAGACTTTTGGCGGATCTGGCTGTTTTATACAGAAAAGTCCTGTGGCTAGCAAAATGGAAGAAGACATGAAGGGGATTGACACTCGGTGCAGGGAGTGGCAATTGACCCTCAACATAAATGAATGTTACACATTGTGAATGCATAGAAAGAAAGACCATGTATTGTATGGTTAAAAAATCACAGGACAATCACCGGAAGTAGCTACTTTCATAAAATATCTAGTAGAATATGAACAGAGCAATTTTAAGTGGAATGCCCACTTAATCGTGAGTCAGGCAGATGCCAGACTGAAATTCATTGGAAGAATCCTCACTGTAGTCCATCAACAAAAGAAGTAGCTTACAAAACACTTGTTCAACCACTACTCAAATGTACTTGTCAGTACAGAATCTCTGCCAGATAGAACTGCTAGAGGAAACAGAGGAGTTCCAAAGAAGAGAAACAGGGTTTGTTACAGATTCACTTAGTACATGTGAAAGCATCATGGAGATGCTCAGTCAACTCCAGTGGCAGATTCTGCAAAAGAGGTGTTGTGCATCACGATATGGTCTAGTGTTAAAGTTCAGATAGCATGCATTCTTAGGAGAGTCAGCCAATATATTTCTTTCTCCTATGTGTGTCTTGTGAAAAGACCACCAAGAAAAAATTAGAGAGAGATTCGAGCCCACACAAAGGCTTACCAGCAGTCATCAGACTGGAACAAGAAAGAGGGAAGTTTTTGCGTTATTTATTTTTTAATGGTTTTTGGACAAATCTATACAACAAGCCACTAAAGCATTTAAAAGTGTAAGAGCCTGAACCTGTTATAAGGAAACATGTGATCCAAGAATCATCACAGCAACAATTATCAGTTATGTTCATTTAATCTGAAATTAAGTCAAATCTTAAGAAAATTAAAAGACATTCATTAATATAAAAACAGTGTTCACACAAATCATAATTATTTACTATGTTATAATGTAAAAAATGCATTTCTTATATTATTATTATTTGTCCTTCTGCTTCAAAATCATACAGGAGTTTGCGGCAACCATTGATCACATGAAACATTATCTTCAAGTATGACTTGCAGACTGATCAAGGACTGTTCGTATGTTTGTATTTACACAGTTCTCTCCTTGTATGATCACGCTTTGTGTATAAGTGCCACAGTTACAATGATCAGTCAGAACATTATGACCAGTAACCTATTATTGATATAAACCCATTCAGGATAGCTACATCACCTGGCAAGAAATGACTGCTGGTCAGACACACAAACAGTGCGTGTAGTATCAGTGAGCATGCTGGCCGTGTGTAGAATGGGGAAGGCATGCTATCTATCTGAATTTGACTGAGAGCAGAGTGTGAGGGCCTGGAGGCTCAACACAAGCATTTTGGAAACTGCACGACTTGTCAGGTGCTCCAGGAGTGGTATGGTGAATGTCTTAAACAAATGACAAAACCAAGGTGAATCCACATCCAGACATTGTGGGGTGGGGTGGCCACACCTGATTACAGATGTTGAACGTTGTAGGCTGTGTAGACTGGTAAAACAGGACAGGTGGTGAACTGTGGCAGAACTAACATCAGCCTTTAATGCTGGGCAGAGTACAAGTGCATCTGAACACACAGTGCACTGAACAATCCTAATGATGGGCCTCAGCAGCTGATGTCCTACACATGTGCCAATGACAACAGCTGAAGTGGGCACATAACCATTGATGCTGACACTGATGCAGTGGCAGATCTTTGCATGGTCTGATGAATTCCGATACTTTCTGATAGGAGGGTGCAAATCCATGTCTTCCATGGGAACAGCTCGTTGGTACCAGTACTGCATGATGGAGACGAGCTGGTTGTGGCTCCATTATGCTCTGGGGAACATTCACGCCAGCACCCATGGGTCCAGTGGAGCTTCTGCAAGGCACCATGATGGCCATGAATAATCGTACACTGGTTGCAGACCATATCCACCTCTTCGCGATGTTCATGTTTCCCAGTGGTAGTGACATTTTTCAACAAGATAATGCGCCATATCACAAGGCGAGGAGAGCGAAGGAGTGGTTCAAGGAACATAGTGGCAAGTTCCAATTGATGTGCTGGTCCCCCAGCTTGCCAGTTCTGAACCCGATCGAATACATCCGGATTGTGATTGAATGTGGCATCAGAGCTCATCGTTCCCTGCTGCTCCCCAGAATGTATGGCAATTAGATGACGTGTATACAGATGTGGTGCCATCTCCCTCCAGTGACCTCATCATGATGCGTTGCCGCTGTTATACACGCCAAATATGAACATACCATGTATTAGGAATGTGATCATAATATTCTGGCTGATAAATGTATTTAATAAAAGTGTTCTTCGATGTACATTGTGTTGGTGATTGTTATTCCTTCCCTAAATAAGTAAAGGAAGAGAATTACCACCTTGGTGACCTCTGACTCATTTTTGCCTTTCCACTCATTACTTCAGTGACTGCATTTTGTGTGCATGCTACAAACAATGAGCCATACACCATACGACACAACAAATCCCGTATTCCCTCATCTTGTTTCACCTGTGATCTGTGAATCTAAAGTGCAGCACCTGGCTCTCATCACTCTTAAGATGGAACAGGAACATTACCTTCCTCACAAAACATATATAGCCCCTCTAAACTATCCAGGCCCACAGTGGTGAACCAAGTGCATTGTCTGATGTATTTCCACAAGGTCATGCTGATCTCATCACTCCACATGTTTCACAAACTGACGAGGGCCACCTGTCGGGTAGACCGTTCGCCTGGTGCAAGTCTTTCGATTTGACGCCATTTCAGCAAGTTGTGCGTCGATGGGGATAAAATGATGATGGTTAGGACAACACAACACCCAGACCCTGAGCGGAGAAAATCTCTGACCCAGCCGGGAATCGAACCCGGGTCCTTTGGATTGACAGTCTGTCGCGTGACCACTCAGCGACCGGGGACAGACACTGCATGGATAATATGCAGCATACATCACTGTCAGCACCCAGCAGCCACCAGACTGGAAGTAATTACACTGAACATGTCACAAAAGGTATTGTTCATTGTCTTTTCTCATATACTACTCATCTCCAGTTATCACCTTTCACAGCCGTAGCTATACCACCCCCAACAATTTGCAATGCATTTGCACCACATGGTCTCTCTCCAACCCCCCTCCACCCCACCCCGATGCATTTGACTACGACGGCCATTGTTGCCACAAAGACAATGGGTACAATCAAGATTTCGTTCTCAGTGCCTTGTCTGCCTTGTAGCCTCAAGATGCATTGGTTCAATTTTCTCCAATGTAAAATTTTCTCACCAGCACAGCAGGTTCCCTAAAGTCCCCCCCCCCCCCCCCCCCCCAGATTGAAAGACAACTCTCAGACGTGCTTCAGTTTGGTTGACAACCTTTTCAACCTGCACAGCATCATGTATGAGGAGTCATGCTTTATCTGCTTGCTTGGTGAGCCATCTACATGATCATTCAGACTTGAATAATTATCTCATTCACAGCCCGCCTATTCTCCAGAAATACTCAGCTACCTTAGCATCAATAATCAAGCATCTGTCGCGCCCTCTTTCTGAAGTTGTTCACCATTTTTTCCATGAAGACAGCTTGGGTTTGCAGACCACCCCAACTCTGGTGTCAGCTATGGGCATTGGTTGATGTGAAGTTTTGAAGTTTGTGTTTCACATATTATGGCTCCTCGAGCTATCATATGACCTGCAACTTAGCTCCTTTCTCATGCTTATATTCTGGGTGTCTACACTGTTGCCTTGCAGACCAGGCTTATGGCATCCTATGTCTTAGGCACCTGCTCACAAAGCCTGATAGGCTTGTGGAAGACAGTCACCCCCCCCCCCCCTCCGTCCCTCCCTCCACATCGCCCAGCTGGCAGAGGACATGCGAGAGCAAGCAAGACACTTCAGTGGACACTCAGTCAGCTGATGGCAACCTTCACACACTACTTGCACCTACCACTCAAATGTTATGGAACACTGCTGAGGCCTATTCCAAGCACTTGTCTAACTCATCACGGAATCCAGTAGATGTCGTGCAGGCAGCACGGAGTATCCCCCACCCCATGTATCACCTTTGTTCTTTCCACCTTACCTTCAGCAATGCTGCACAGAACTGGTGACCTCCCTACACATTCCCAAAATCTGCTCATGGACCAGTTTATTCACTCTGTTCCATGCCACTTCCACAGAGAACCTTACAAAACAACAGTTGGCAAACACCTGTTCCACTTCTGGCAGCCATCTCTACATGGTGGACCAAATATTGGACACAAGATCTCTTACTGATAGAAGCATGGAAGCTAGCATCATTCTTATTGCATTAGACCCCACTGGCACATCACCAACCGAGATAACCATATGTGTGGCTAATAGCTCTAGTATCAGTGTCCTCAGTGCTGCAGAGCTAGAGCTTGAGCTTCACCTTGGTCTCCATTTTTGTTTCCTACGGACTCTCCACGTCACAAATATGGACAATCTCATATGGCACACAGACTTCATTAAACATTTTCGGTTATGACCTAATATCCAGTTGGCCTCAGTGCTCCAACACGTATCTGGCTCCCTGGACTCGTTTGGTACTACTCCCTTTTTCCCTTCTAAGGAGACTTTCCTTAACAGTCCCTCCAAGTGATCCAATCTAATGGCTCTACTCTCCACTTCATTGGTCAAGTTTTCACTTGACGGCACTGCTTCTGATATTGTACGAACACTGAGCGCTGTGCTTCACCAGCTGATTGATGCAGCATCTGTGCGGCTGGTACGAGCTCATCAGACACTACGTCAACTCTCTGTTTAGCATTCATCACACCCCAACAGCACTTCAGCAGCCATGTGTACACCTCTTCCGGGGCCACCTGCTGCACAAGACTCCTAGGTCAGTGACACTTTGTTCTCCAGTGATTCCTCCCAGTGCATCTCTCCTCTTGGACCACCCCTTGACATTGTTTCTGAAGGTTCATATGGTGAATGTCTAGGCACAGTTACCAACAGCACTTGTCACAGAATCAATACTATTGAGGGACCATGTTTACGGCACAAGCTCGCCACGTCAATCCTTAAAAGCTGCACCACGCTACAGCAGCTGTTGGTGAACTTCTTGATGCAGGTCTTACATGCCCATCAGATAGGATTTAGTCTTCCCCCGTACACACATTCCAAAAGAAAGACAGTTCATTTCATCTCAGTGGGGACTACAGGGATTTGAACTCTCACATTATTACAGACAATTATTTGAGCCCACACATTCAGGACTTCCTCCAACTGCTCAATGGCGCACTTTTGTTCAGTGTACTTGATTGCCACAAAGGTCACCACCAAAATCCCATGTTCAAGGATGACATCCCCAAGAATGCTCCCCCTTGGAAACCCAGACATCTTTTGTGGTTACTTGTGTAATGCACACAGGGCTCCGACGTATTACAGCCTCTCTTTTCGCTCCTGCACTGCATTCCCTTCCCAATATCCACTCATTCCCATCCTAGCTCTTCCCCTTCCTCTTTCTCCATCAGTCTTTTTCTTTAGAACGAGCTGGCTGTTCCCTCAGTTCTGGTATTCCTTTATGTTTATGTCGTGCATTTGCACTCTCCCTTTCTTTGTTTGGCTTTTTCTTGTCCCTCTTGAGGTTTGATCTCCCTTTATGGTTTGTTACCCTGGTGTGAGCCACTTGGTGAAGAACTTCCTCCCTAGTTGACAAATTGCCTATTGGCTTCTGTCTCGGGTTCTTCGTCCAACTTTCATCTGATGATTTTACTGACGTTTCGCAAGCACGAGTGGCTGGCATTGTCAAAGCTTCACCTTCCATTGCTGATAAGGGTTCTCTGAAGAACAGATGGCAAATTTGTGTTAAATATTAAAAATAAATTTTTGTTTACTTGTAGCTAAACTGTTGCACTCTGTGTTTGACCAGTCAGAGAACTGTTTCAAGGACTCTGTAGCAGCTAATGAGGTAATGTGAGTAACTAATATATTTAAGTTCAGAACAGTATTCCTTCTATGAATCACAATGGAAGTCAGGAAATTATCATCAACATATGACAAAAGTGGTAATGACAGATTTTGTTACCATTCAGTAACACTCAATAGTAAAGAAGGCTTGCAGTTGGACTGTTCCCCCTTTGTTGGGCACAAATTTACTCTGTGCCAAGAGTGTACACATGGTGTTACATGAATAAACTCTTCAATGGAAAACTCACACTGTAGTTCAGAACATGATCAGTTCAATAGAGGTCAGTGTGAAGAGAATAGTAACTTATTTGTGTGTGTAGAGACAGTTTTGCTGTAACTCCATAAAATTTGAGAGACAGCATTGATGTCAGTGTAGCTGAAGTCTTTTGAGAAATGACCATATCATCCTCAGAATTTATTGAGGATGTGATGCCCAACTACAATCAATCAATCACATCTAATTAAAGTTTGTTTTGGAATGCATACGTGTAAGAGAGAACAGTGCTAGGAATTTTTAAATATTGACATGATCTCTCTATATTCAGGTGAATGTTCTCTATAAATAATGCACTTGAAAGTACTATGGAAGGAGGCATGTGAAAATTTTGTGTTATGTAATGAATAATTTGTGATCTGTTCTTCAAACATTATCAGTATTTGTGGATTATAATATTAGCTGTCAACAACTCAGGGAATATATTGATAATAGCACCTATTGTTACAGAAATGAAAACCTTTGCATGCAATACAATTTATAAAATAATTTATGAGTTACATTTCATAAAGCAATGAATTAGTGAGCAGTAAAACACTTTTGTTGTGTATGGTGTGCAAGTCTTACACAATGGAATGAGAGTTAAAACAAAAGTAAGTGATTGATACAGAACAATGTCAATATGACTAAATGCTTCGTTACCCAATCAGACTATATGTATCTGGCGCGCGAACGTCCGAGGGCTTCTCTGTGTTTATTTTTAGTGCGGTTCTCCTCTTCCTACCTGCAACAGTCATTTTCTGCAGTACGGGAAGCCAGGATCCGTTTACCTTAAGGCTTTCCTCTTTCTTGTTGAAGCTATTCTCATGTTTTTGTATTTCTAGTTTCTCTCAACATGCAGGTGTGATAATGCTCCTCTACAGCCAGAACTTCCATGTTGGCGAATTTTATTACGTGTTCAGTCTCACTCAGTGCATGCTCTGCCACGGCCGAGTTCTCCATCTGCCCCAACCTGCAAAGTTGCTTAAGTTCTTTGATCCTGGTGTTGACTAATCATCCAGTCATTCTGACATAAACTTTTCCGCGTGTGTGGTATGCGGTATATTCCCGACTCTTTGATCTTCCCTGTCAGTTTGAAAATCATCTTTACACTGTGTTTGCACAATATATGGCTGATTCTATTTGTCATATCCGACATTTCTTTTTCTGATTTCTTGCTTTGCTGAGCGTTTGGCTCTGCTACACTTCTTATATAATTTGTGGAGTAGCCATTGCTTCTCAGAACACTTTCCAGGTATTGCATTTCACATCTGAGGTGCTGCGGCTCACATATTCATCCTGCTTGTGTTACTAGCATATTAATCATGCCTATTTTCTGGCTTGGGTGGTGGTTTGATAGTTTGTGCAGGTATCAGCCCGTGTGTGTCGGTTTTCCATACACGCTGTGTCCCAAGTTTTTGCTATTCCTTGTGTCCAGCACATCTAGAAATGGCAGTTTTTTGTCCTTTTCTACTTCCATGGTAAATTTTATGTTGGCATGGAGGCTGTTAAAGCGTCTTAGGAAGTCACCGAGTCGTTCTTCACCATGGCACCATGAAAGTATCAATGATATATCTGTACCACACTTAAAGTTTAAAAGTCGCCAAGTACTGTGCCTGTGCTTCAAAATGTTCCATGAAGAAGTTGGCCACCACTGGACTAAGGGAACTACCCATGGCGACGCCTTCCAGCTGTTCATAGAAATTGCCATTCCAAGTGAAATAGCTCACGATGAGACATGCATGAAACAGCTTTGTGATGTCTTGCAGGGAAATGGAACTGATGTTCTCCAGAGCGTCACTGAGTGGCAGTTTCGTAAACAAAAAAACATCATCAAAGCTGACCAGAATGTCGTTTGGTGCAAGTTTCAGTTTCTTCAGTGAAGCTTTGACAATGCCAACCACTCCTGCTGGTGAAACATCGGTAAAATCATCAGATGAACATCAACCGAAGAACCCGAGACAGAAGCCAATAGGCAGCTTGTCAACAAGTGGCCACGAAAGACTTAACAATTTTGTATTCCTTCCTAATGTCTCCATTTTGTGTTCCTCCTCCCTCCCTCCATCCATCTTTCCCCATTCTTTCTCCATTGTAGCCTCCACCCCATATACGGCTAGATCACCATCACAGTAGCCAGTCCATGTGGTGGTGCTATTATGTACCCATCTGGCTCCTTTTGTGAGCCTCCGGTGCTGTCTGTACATTGGTCTGCATAGACGTTGTTAGTTCCTAGGTTCCTCTTCAAATGACAATAGAAGTGGTAGCTGTTTGGATCCATTCAAATTCTCAGGTAACAGTATCAATCTTTACCTCCCTCCAGACTGTGCTCCTCTACTTTCTTCTCTTCTTGCCCTCCTTTGACAGATCCTGCCACACTTTTGTCTCCTTAGGGTTTTTAATGGCTATAACTCTCTGTGGGTTAGTACTGTGACCACTGACCGGGGCAGTGTTCTTGAAGACCTGCTGGCAGGTCTTGATCTCTGTCTCCTCAACACTGGAGCTCCCACACACTTTAGTGTGGCACAAGGCACTTTCCTGGACATTGATCTTTTCATCTGTGGCCCTGGATTCCTTCCCTCCATTCAGTGGGAAGTTCATGATAATTTTTGTGATAGCAATCATTTTCTGACCACCTCATCTTTTCTTCAGCATCACTTGTCGGGGTGCCCTTCCATGTAGGCCTTTACTAATGTTGATGATTTTTTGGGTGCCATCCAAACTGCTCTACCACACAACAGCATCGATGAGTCCATATAAAGTTTGACTGGCAACTGCTTCAGAGATTCCCTCTTCCTTGGGCTTTCCCTGACAGAAGAACGCCCCTTGGTGGCGCCCCAAAATTGTTGTGGGTTTTAAAAGTCCGCCATCATGCACTCCAAAGGGCATCAGTCTCTCGACCACTGTCTGGCCTTTAAATGGCTTTATGTCCAGGCCTGTTATGTAATTAAATGCTAGAAACAATATGTTGCTGCTAGGGCTGCATACTCCCTTTCACAGGTATGGGCAAAGATCAGGTGCATTTCAACTTCCCTGAATGCTGTTATCATTTCCTGTTGCTTGGAGCCTTATTAGGCTAACAAGTGGGAATTTGCAGCACTCTTACTCTCTGCCCTGACACAGCTCCTAGATTAAACCTGATGCACAACCAAATGCTTCAGCACTTATTGGGTCCTAGCAAAGGTCATATACTTGCACTTTTGCTAGCAAAGTTCATATACCTGCCCTTTTCAATTGATTCTGGAGTGAGGGGAAATTCCATTTCCAATGGCAAGAAATTGTCATTATTCTAGTTTTGAAATTGGGTAAACCACCACTTCAGGTGGATGGCTATCATCCCATCATTTTAATCAATGCCCTCTGCAAGTTACTTCAACATATGGTGAATCAAAGGCTATATAGTATCGTTTAATTTCAGGTCTTTTTGGCTTTGACCCAAGGTGGTTTTTGCTGATGCCATTCTGTTGCAGATAATGTAGTCCACTTGGAGTCTGCTATCCAAACAGCTTTTGCCTGGCATCAACAACTTGTTGCAGTCTTCTTTGATCTTCATAACGCTTATGATACCACATGCACCACCACATCCTTGCCACCTTACATGAGTGGAGCCTCCATGGTCAACTCATAATTATTATCCAGAACTTTCCTTCATGTTGCGTTTTTCAGGTACAGGTTGGCACCTCCTGTAGCACCTCCAATATGCAGAAAATGGGTTCTGTTTTTACTGTCCCTCTCTTTTGAGTGACAATCAATGGTTTGGTGGTGGCTGTGGTGCTCTCCTCTCTTTGTGTGGTGATGACTTTTGCATTTATTTTTGTTCATCCATAGTGGACACAGTCGAATACAGGCTGCAGGGAGCAATATACAGAGTGCAATCTCGAGCTCTTACTCATGGATGTCAAGACCTGCCTTATGCATTTCTGTTTACACCATATAGTGCATCCCCATCTGGATCTGTAACTTGATGTCCAGCTGCTCACCCTGTAGTGGACTGCTTTTGTTTTTTGAGATGGATCTTTGATGTCCGTCAGTTGAAATGGCTTCCCCATCTCAGTCAACCAAAGCAAATATGTTGGTTGCACCTGTGCTCTTCCATGCCTCAGCAATACGAAATGGGGTACAGTCTGCTCTACTGTGCTGCTCTTCTACAAAGTATTGGTCCAATCCCGTCTAGATATGGCTTGGCGTCACCTCTGACATTAGAGATACTGGACCCGATACACCATTGTGAGCTATGACTGGCAGCTGAAACTTTATGCACTAGCCTCATGAATAGCCTCCCAGTAGAGGTAGGTGTTCCATCGTTGTGGTTTTTGTGCCAACAACAGTGGATCGCATGTGCGTCACACATCTGATGCTCCTCTGAGCACTGGAACTACCGTCTCCTCTTTCCAGATGGAGGGAGCCTTCTGTAATGGCATCCCAGGTATTTGGCTATGATCAGCATCTGCATCCAGTTCCTTTTCTTTCAGAACTCCAGCTTTCCCTTCTACAACCTCTTCTCTGAACCCACTCACATACACCTCCATGATGCAGCTTCTGTCCATAGCTCTGTCTTGACCTATCACAAGGTCTGAAAAACTCAGCTCTGCCTGAGGCTTCCCACCACCAATTCTTCTTCATTCAGGTCGTGTTTGGCTTTCAGAAGTAATGTATTCTGATGGGCTGATGGTTGCCATCACACTGGCTTTGCTTACATTCATGCAGGAAGTGATGAACTCACAGTATTTCCATTGCAAAGATGGTAGCTATTTCTTGTGCTCTTGAGCATATCCATTCCTGCACTGGTGCATTATTTCTCAGCTGTAGCGACTCCTCGAGCAGTTTGCAAGCTCTTGACCAGTGTTACTCTCACATCCCTTGATGCTGACTCTCCAGGAATTCCTTTTTGCCCTCAAACACCGTGGACACTCAGTAGTCTTTGTCTGGATCCCAGGTTGTGTTGGGATTCTGCGGAATTAACTTGTTGACAGGCTGGCCAAATTAGCTACTGGCAAGCTTCCTTTTGAGATTGGTATTCCAGAACCAGACCTTTGATCGGTATTATGCCATCAAGTCCTAGGAATTTTGAAAACGGACTGGCATCCTCTGACTTCACAGAGAAAACTACGGCTGATAAAGAAGACCAGAATTTGTTGAGGTCCTCAATGCAGGTCTCTTGCAAGGACTCCATTGGCTCTGCGTCAGTCGTACTTGGTAACTCATGGTCATCTCCTCTGTTGTGAGGATCCACACTACTGTCATGGTGACCCTTTGAAGGGCATCCACATTTTGCTGGACTGTCCTTAACTAGCTGCCCTGCAGTGGACTCTTGATCCTCCTGACTCACCTCAGTGGCTGATCTGGCTCTACTGTTTAATCTCAAAGGTTTTTTTATCACTATCTCTAAGAGAGAGCACCTCAGCCGTGTCGACTCATTTAGGCATTGGCAGGTTGCCCTGTTGCCTCCTCTACCCCAGCTGGGCAGTTTTCCTGTGCTTTTCTCGCCCTGTACATCTCACTAATCTTTACTGTGCATTGTTTTGTGGAGTGCTTGTGGTAAGTGGGGGGGGGGTATGTCCCCCATTGCAGTTTCTGCTTTGAGGGTGAGGGCCTACAGCTGCTCCCTGTATGGGGCATCTTGTCCATTTTTCTTCCTTTCCCAATTCTGTTCTTCCCTGTTCCTGTATCTCTAGGCTTTGTTTATCTTTGGTAGACCTTGGAATTTTCTTTCCTTGGGTTTTGCACACAAGGCCCTTCTTTGGTGTGTAGCCCTGACTTGCCTGTTCCAGGTAGGAGGCAGTGATAACTGCTGGTTTTGTCCCTTTAATCCTTAAATGAAGCAACATAAGACGGCTCCAATTACCACTTCTGGACTACTTGAATACTGTTTCATACCATATGGTCTCCAACATGGGGCCAAGGCTTGGCAGCAGTTTATTGTTCACCTCCTGTTCACATATGTCTATTTGGAAGACATCTTGATATTCTCCCCTCCCCAAGGCACACAAACAAAATTAGACACAAGTCCAGGACACACTCCAGAAGAGTGCTGCTAAAATTAATAATGAGAAGTCTCAACTATCTCTCGACAGTGTAACGTTTCTTCACTATAGAGTATTGGTTGAAGACATCTGTCTGACATCCAACTGCATTGAGTTTATCTATCATCAGACTATTGTGAATTACAAAGATTTCTGGGAATTATAAACGTCTACCATTGTCACCTCCCATATGGTACCTCCATCCAGGTGCTGCTCACTAATGCCGTGATCAGTAGAAACACTTCAGGCACAAGAAAAGTTCTTTGGACTGATGGCATGATCCAAGTGTTTGAGGCCCTCAAGTCTCCTGCCACCCATGCTGTGAAGCTGTCACTGTTGACGTCCACATCTCCATGACTGCCGATGTGAGAAACACATCAATAGGCATATTTTTGCAAAAGCCTATCATAAATATTACTGAACCTCTCTGCTTTTCTCCAAGAAAGTCTCCTGCACAACACAACTGGTCTGTGTTTGACAGCAAACTCCTCGTGGTCTGCGAGGCAATGACAATTTAGAGACTGTATCAAAGGGTGCGAGTTTATTATATTTATCGACCATTGGCCACTTGCAGGTGCTATCTGCAACCCAGGCAAAGACATCCCTCTCCAATGCATGTGGCACATGGACTTAATCAGCCAGTATTTGACATACATACACTACATGCGCAGTTCTGACAATGTTGTCACCAATTACCTGTCCAGTGTGAACATTATCATGTCCCTCATTGACATGAATGAGATGGGCTGCCAGCGAACTGATGAGATTGAGGTGTCAGACATACTAAAGGGCACAAAATGCACACACTAACTCATGAACCATGCTAACTACATGATTAAGCAACCCACATCGTATGTAACACTTTGACTGATACTCTCTGACCAGTAGTATCACCCCCTCTCCAACAAGCAGTTTTCAACTCCCTACACTCTCTCACTTACCCAGGCATCAAGACCATTATAAAGTCAAGTCAGACACATATACAGTCCCTAAAGGAAAGTTCCACATCCACAAAGGATGCCTACATCATATACACACCGACACTTTTGGCCCTCTCCTACCCTCGCAGGGCTTTCTGTTTTTACTCTGTCACTGATCAGGTCGCAACATAGGTCAATACTGTTCCTCTGTTCAGTATTACAGCTGACTCAGTCACCCATGCCTCATCACTCCTGGGTTTCTCGTTTTGGTGGCCCTTCTTCTGTAACCACCAACCAAGACTGCCAGTTCAAATCTTCATTGTTCTCCAAACTTTGTGAACTGTGCAGTATTGACAAGTTCCACACAACTGCTTACTACCCACAGAGCAACAGCCTCATGGAGCATTGGCACCACACCCTTAAGATGGCACTCTTGTCAGAAGCACTACCACGGATCCTCCTAAGAATATGCACTGCCCACAAAGAGGACTTAAGGACGCCACTTGCTGACATCCTCTGCTGCAAACAAATCATCCTCCTGGCCGAGTTTGTCGAATGCTCCCACCACCCGAAGAAGAATGAGTTTCCCAATCTAGAGGATCCAATTTATCAACATATTTTGCAAATCCATACTCCTCTGCCAAAACTACATTCCCTACCATGAGTCTACATTTACAAGATCTTGCATCCTGCAGTTATGTTATGCTTTGCAACGACTCTGTCCATGCATCCCTCAGGCCCTCATGATGTCCTCTAACACATTGGACAGAACATGCTGGACGTTCTACCAAACAGAAAATGCCAAACAGTCTCAAGAAATAGGGTAAGGCTAGCCTGGTCATTAACAGACTATCTACAGCTCTCTGTTCTCAAAGCTTCACTGGATAGTTGACAACATCCCTCCACAAGACGCAGTGCTTGGAATATGCAACAAGTTCAACACTCAGTGTTACATCCTCCTTCCAACTCTTGTGCCCCCTCTTAATACAGTGTTGTCTGCCCCTGGTAGCCGAATGGTCAGCATGACAGAATGACATATCTAACGGCCCGGGTTTGATTCCCGGCTGGGTCAGAGATTTTCTCCACTCAAGGACTGGGTGTTGTGTTGTCCGTATCATCATCATTTCATCCCCATCAACAAGCAAGTCACCAAAGTGGCATCGTCAACTCAAAAGACTTGCACCAGGCGAACGGTCTACTCAATGGGTACCATTGATGTCACAGATATCAACCTGGATGCCTTCTCCATTGTGATATGAGACGGCACTGTCTTCATTTTTGCTGTCCTTCTGTTGAAGCAACACAACAGCTATTGAAGTCCTTTAAGCTCCTACCAGATGCTAGGCAGGGTCTCATAGAGGCCAAAATCTTGGAAAATGACATTCTTTCTGTTGTCATACCTCTCTCCACTTGATGAACTTCCCCACTCCTACGCTGGATGACACCTTCACCCACCTACATGTGTTTAAGATTTCATTGCAGACAGAATCTCCATTCTTCCCCTGTGCTCCACGCTAACATAGTGGCCTGTAGCTACTATCGACCACACGAATTATCGTCTTTTGAGTTTGACTTGTAGACTCTTTAGAGAAGAATTTTTGATAGTCTGTATGGACGGGGACATCTGCGAATGCACTGTGCAATCACTGCAATGAGAGATTAGCTACCACTGCAGCATAGTGTCTCCCCTTAGTTTTGCAAGACCATGTAACAGAGCAATATGGAGCTATCCTACTGGTTCTGATACCACTCCTGACATTAATCTTTTTTTCCTTAACGTAATACCATTTTGTTAACAGCATGTATTTGACAGTTTCACATAACAGCTAACTTCTTATTCATGCTTTACTTCATTGGAAATCATTATTTACTAGTTAGTTTTCATACTACTAAAGGTAACAGTACATTTGGTTCTCCTGAAAACATTTTATTTAAAATAATTTTCATGATTTACAGTTCATTCAGAACGCGTATTTTTATTTCCGAAGCGAAGCAGTGTAGTTTTGTAGCCCATATTTTTCTGATCCCAAAAATGCATAGTTCCACTATAATAACTTATTAGTTTGTTAATTATTCACTTTGGAAAATCCTGCATAAGTAGAAAGCATTGTCATAAAAGATTACTGATGATTTTACATTTTTTTCTGATTCTTCATATCATTGTTAAATACACTTGCTCTTTTGCCTAGTATAATTTTGTTAACTTTTATGTCAGTATTGAAATATATTTTCAAATGTTCATTTTTAGTCTTACACATGTACAGAAGTACGTACCTCATACAGTGAGGCAGGTAATCAGATGATAACATTCATTTCATAGTCATATTGTTATCAGTAAGTGCCCTACAGTTAAACAATAAAACATCTTTGTGCTGCTATCGATCACCATGAGGTAGCTACCAAAATGTAAACTTCATACAATAACTAACTTGACAGATATCAATCATTTGTTAACATCATGTAATTAGTCAGTCCATCTATATCTCACTAAACGTTAATTAGAAATGTCTTGTAGCACGTAAATACTTTTGGATTAAAAAAAAAAAAAAAAAAAAAAAAAAAAAAAAAAAAAAAAAAAAAAAAAAAAAAAAAAAAAGAAGTGTTGAGTTGTCGAAAGTCCTATTGGCAGTGTAATGCTTCTGCTTTTTGCTGAGTGGTCATCTTTAATCCAAAAGTATTAGCAGTTAAGTGGTTCATGTTCAGTCATCAAAATGTTAATTACTGCATGATTTAGCCACAAAAACGCACAGTTACTGTTTGAATAGTGTGAATGTATGTCTGCAGCTGCCATTAGTTAGTTGTGTCGTGTAGTGCTTATGAATGAAACTGCTTATTTGGTTTATATTCTGAAACTATTATTTGTGACAAAGCTGATAATAAGACAGTGACATTGGTTACAAATAAACAAGAAGAAATTCCAGTGTGCTGTACATTACTTGCCACATGTCATAATATACTTTCACAACAGAAACATTATAAACACAGAGTGCCAATACAGTTACAGATTGCAGAATACAAAGTGAGAGAAATTACAACAGGTGCAAGTTTTCATACCTTCAGAACCTCCTCCTAGTCCACTTGGTACGTAGGAGATCAGATGGAACTTTATAGTATATCACTAAACCAGTATGTCCTGTTAGTCTGCTGTTCGCTTTCAGCTGGAGCACAATGGTGGTCTTATTTACACAGAAAAAAACCTGATGTGTTTCTATAATGTGGTATACTAAATTATTTTTGGCGTTATTGGCATTGTAGCTGAATGTGGATCTGATAAAATAATGGTTGTTTTTTCTTTTGCTTATTTAAGTCCCTCTGAAATCACTGCAGTGATCAGAATCAGTGTGGATGCTACTTCAGGAAGCTTGAATTTGCTCTTCTATTACTCATGCCATTTACAAATGCACTTCCTGCACCGTCTTTTGTTTAGATCCATCCATATAAATCTGTTTTGATAATGGCCATGCTGCTAAATTGTCAGCTAAAATTTTCACTTTCAGTATAACCATATGTTGTAGTGTTCAGTGTCACTAAGGTGTTAACATAGAGCACGGTGGAGCAGCTAAAATTTGGGTAAGTGGCGAAGTATTTGTGCAAAGGCAAAGCAAGAAAAAAAAATTGCTAAGGTTCTATTTTCTTGTTTAACCAATACTTGTCTACATAGTATTTAATAATGAGTTGTGTGATCTTTGTTAATAGACTGCCCTGTAAAATCTGGAAATGTTTCAACAGGAACTGGATTGCAATTTATTTTCTATGTAGTTCCAACGGCGTTTCATTTGCTTCCACTAGCAAAGCATTAGTTATAGTTGATATGAATGCTCCAATAGAGAGACTGATGGCTACTTACTGGCTTCTCTACGCTATTTTGTGTTTATGAATAATAGAAAATGCATTTGTAGTCTTATTAGATATTCTCTGGTCTGCTCCTTAACAAACATCTGTCACAGTGCAAATCATATTTGTGACACCTTCACATTTTTTAATTACATGCTTAATGTGATGCAACAATGTTAGCATATGAACAATCTAAAGCTTGCAAAAGGTGGGTCAGAGCATTTTACTTTTTTACCTTGTTCATGTGTTTGGAAAAACTGGAAAAACAAGTTTTACCAACCAAATTGGTTTTTGCTAAACTTTCTGTTGTCAAAAAACTAACTTTTAATTTTTTTTCAAAAATCTCAGTTTTATACACTCCTAGTGCTTTGGCATCTGTCTCCTTTTTAAAAGAGCACAAAATTCTCTTCAAATTTGATTGTTATAACTCTTTTTTTCTGCACCCAGTACCAAGGGAATGAAAGTTTGTCAAAACTTTGTGCAAAATGCCAAGTTTTTGACCACTTTGGTTTCAGTTTCCGTTTAAATAGAAATGTTGTGTTATACATTGGAACTGAACATCTCACTTTGTGTCATGACCAGCATACTGCCCACTACCAAAGTTTGGTCACCTTGTTTGATTTCCCCCCTTGAAAGTAATTTTATAATCTCTATCAGCAGTGGTGTTGTCAGAGCAAAGAATGTTAATTGTTGCATGTGTCACAAAAAGCAAGGAAAATGTGTGAAAAGAAGAGTTGGTGACAATTTTGAGAATGTAAAGTTCCATAGAAAAGATAATGTTGTGACTCTCCTTTCCATGGTCAACAGTGTAATGTTACTCTTGCTGATCTTTTAACTCCTCTGCAAAGGTTTTTTTTTTTTTATTATTTAATGAAACAAGTGAAGAAGAATTAAAAGCTTTTCCCGAAATATGGACTTCTTCCTTACACGATGTCTCTATTCTCAGAAAAAAGTTAGCACCAAGAAACAAAATCTTTATTCTAAAATAACTTTGTTCCAGTGAAGGATGTGAACTCAGCTGTACTGAATGTCAAAAAAATTATTGTTGGAATGTACATTATACACAAAACTAACTTGGCCTCAAAATGGTTCCTGCAGATCAGTAGCCCAAAGATATGTTTCTTACCTGCAACACCATTCTGGATCTCAATTTTCTATTGTATTTGATGGATACCTGTGTGAGGGAGAGCACTGTAGCACTAAATTGCTCAGAGGATTCATAGGTCTAGAAAATATCCTTCAGTTGGAGTTAAATCAGAGATGGCAAACCATCCCTCTGGACAAGTTTCGGAACAACATATTAAACAAGAATTGCTTGATCATGCTTCTTAAGAAGGAATTTTGTGAGTGTAGCACTGAGATGAACCGCACAAGGAGGTGCTAAAATTATGATGGCAACATCTGCCATTTCATGATCTGATGATTTTGGAAGTGTGGCCATAGTGGGTGAAGAAGTTGACCTTCTTGTGCTTATTACTGGTTTAGGGGAAGACGTCAAAAACTTATTTTTTCTAAAGCAAGGAAGAGGAAGTGCAGTAGACAAATGGTTTTGTACTCAATCTTACAAGGTCAACAGTGAACACATTCTGTTCGCTTATGCTGCTAGTAGGTACGATACAACGTAAGCTTCTTTCAGTCAAGGAAAACTGAAGTTTTGTAAAATTATAAAAGAATGTGAACACCTAAACTGAGCACTTAACATGTTCAAGACACCAGACACTGTACGTGAAGAAATAATAACAGGTCTGAACAGTCTGCTATTGTATTGTATAGAGAAGTTGTCAGCAGTTCCCAGACACTAGACAATTTGCAGTATCAGCTATTTGCCAAGTCTGCCACAAAAGGCAAACTGAGTCTTGCAAAGCTGCCATCCACAAAAGATGCTATGCAACTCTATTCATTACAGGGTTACCAGAAAGTCTAAAGTTGGATGGGAAACTGAACCTTTCTGAGAGATGCACCTGGACTCGCAGTAACCAAGGTCTGATGCCTGTTGTAGTGAGATCAAACACCAGAGTCATTTCTTCACATTGTTATGTGCTCATGTAAGTTGATGAGCTGTGGCACAGTGTGCTTCAGCAGAAAAGTAGGTTCCATTTTTTCCATTTGTAAGAACTACAGTGAATTCAACTGTGTGTGTGTGTGTGTGTGTGTGTGTGTGTGTGTGCGCGCGCGCGTGCGCCAGAATTTTCATATGAAGAAAATGAGGAGCAAGTAGATTTTATCAAAATTATTGAGGAAACAGACATCAGAATCAATAAACTTGAAGAGGCTGACTCAATCACAATAAATGGATGCCCAGGAACCACCTGACTGGATGTGTAGTTGAATACTGCAAACTGAACTGTTTAATTTCAATTTCAATATGTGCAACATAATATGTCATTTGTTGCTGCGATATAAACAGAAACTGAAATAATAGCATTAAAAAACTAAGTATTATGCCATTTTGCACAAAAAAAAAAAACTGATGCGCCCTTGTCAATGGTTCCAGAAAAAAAGAGAATGAATGAAAAAAATAAAATATTCTACACCTCATTTTGCAAGTTATATCCACTATTACCAGAGGAAGGAGTACATAGAGGATCTATATAACGGTAATGAACTTGAGAGCAATATTATGGAAATAGAAGAGGACGTAGATGAAGATGAATAAGGAAATACGATGCTGCACAAAGAATTTGACAGAGCACTGAAAGACGTAAGTCAAAACAAGGCCCCGTGAGTAGACAACATTCCATGAGAACTACTGATAGCCTTGGGAGAGCCAGCCATGACAAAACTCTTCCATCTGGTGCACAAGATGTATTAGACAGAAATACCCTCAGACTTCAAGAAGAATATAATTCCAGTCCCAAAGAAAGCAGGTGTTGACAGGTGTGAAAATTATCAAACTATCAGTTTAGTAAGTCATGGTTGCAAAATACTACCAGACGAATGGAAAAACTGGTTGAAGGTAACCTCGGGGTAGATCAGTTTGGATTCCAAAGATATGTTGGAACATGTGAGGCAATACTGACCTTACGACTTATCTTCGAAGAAAGATTTAGGAAGGGCAAACCTATGTTTCTAGCATTTGTAGACTTAGAGAAAGCTGTTGACAATGTTGACTGACATACTCTCAAATTCTGAAGTTGGCAGGGGTAAAATATAGGGAGCGAAAGGCTATTTACAATTTGTACAGAGACCATATGGCAGTTATAAGAGTTGAGGTGCATAAAAGGGTAGCAGTGGTTGGGAAGGCAGTGAGACAGGGTTGTAGCCTCTCCCTGATCTTATTCTATCTGTATATTGAATAAGCAGTAAAGGAAACAAAAGAAAAAGTCGGAGTAGGAATTAAAATCCATGTAGAAGAAATAAAAACATTGAGGTTCGTTGATGACATTGTAATTCTGTAAGAGACAGCAGAGGACCTGGAAGAGCAGTTGAACAGAATGGTCAATGTCTTGAAAGGAGGATACAAGATGAACATCAACAGAAGCAAAATGATGATAATGGAATGTAGTCGAATTAAATCAGGCGATGCTGAGGGTATTAGATTAGGAAATGAGAAACTTGAAGCAGTAGATGTGTTTTGCTATTTAGGGAGCAAAATAACTGATGATGATCAGAGTAGACAGGACATGAAATGTAGACTGGCAATGGCAAGAAAAGCATTTCTGAAGAAGAGAAATTTGTTAACATCGAGTATAGATTTAAATGTCAGGAAGCCTTTCTGAAGGTATTTGTATGGAGTGTAGCCATGTATGGAAGTGAAACATGGACAATACACAGTTTAGACAAGAAAAGAATAGAAGCTTTCAAAATGTGGTGCTACAGAAGAATGCTAAAGATTACATGGGTGGGTCACATAATTAATGGGGAGGTACTGAACAGAATTGAGGAGAAGAGGAATTTGTGTCACAACTTGACTAGAGGAAGGGATCAGTTGCTTGGACACATTCTGAGGCATCAAGGGACCACCAATTTAGTACTGGAGGGAAGCGTGGAGGGTAAAAATTGTGGCAGAAGACCAAGAGATGAATACACTAAGCAGATTCAGAAGGACATTCTGCATCTATGCTGCCCAGTTAGTGCAGTGTTTATTGTGTTGCTTCAGAATAGTGAAGCTAAAGAGTCTGATTCTGGATCTAGGGGTAATTTTTTTTTAATTTTCTAATTTTATCCTGCATATGATATGATATTTGGCGTGGCTTCTTAATCATTATTTAGCAGTTACAGCAGCTGTTACAGATAGCATGTGCAATTGAAGGCCTGAGATCAAATGCTAGATAATAATCAAAGGTAAGTTCTAAGAGAAATGAGAAAAATGTTTAAAACTACACAAGTCCTGTAATTCATTATACATTTTAGTTAGGTGTGAAAGTATACATGAATAAATACTCTTCTAGCCCATTTAGAAATAATAATAAATGGAGGAAATATATGATAGAAGTACCCTTTTCTTCCACTTAAATGTTTAAGGTATGAAGTACGAGGGTTGACTGAAAAGTAATGACTCCACCTTTGTAACTCTTCAACAGTTGGCAGCATTGGTATGTGGTAGGCACTGGCTTGTTCCATAGCCTCTTCTCTACTGCTCCAAATGGCAGGAAACCTTAGTACTGAATGGTTGTGTTGTTACAGTGTAAAGTATGGAACCCTGCGCAGATGATTGGTCAATGCGATTTAAGCAATGTGCAGTCATTGAATTCTTGACAGCAGAAGGTGTCACCCCAAAGGAGATTCATCAGAGAATGAAAGCAGTTTATGGTGGTTGTGTTGATGTGAGTACTGCACATCATTGGGCGAGTATGTTTAAAGATGTTGAGGCGGGATCATCTGACCTACGTGACAAACAAAGAGTTGGACATCCTGTGACAGCAACCACCGAGTTGCACAAGTGAAATGTTGACAGACTGATTCAGGACAATCGTCGTATCACTCAAAAAGAAATTTCAAGCACCATCAGCATTTCACAAGGGTCTAAAAGGAAATGTTTTCCTGCAGCATGACAATGCCAAACCACACATTTCACATGCCACCACAGCAGAACTTCAGAGACTGAATCTCACCACCTACGGCATCCTTCATACAGTCCAGATTTAGCACCATCTGACTCCCATCTGTTCCTGATAATGGGGACATCATTATGCTTCTGATGAAGCCATTGAGAGGACTGTGAGACTATGGTTGCAGAAACAGTGTGTTGACTTCTTCCATGACGGCTTCAGAAAACTTGTTCATTGTTGGCAGAAATGTATCCAATTGGCTGGTGATTATGTGTAAAAGTGAATATTGGTAATTAAAGATCACATTCTAAGGATTATTTCTGCATTTGATTTATTAAAATATTCCCATCCAAACCCAATTAATGAAGGTGGAGGCATTACTTTTCATTCACCCCTTATAATTAGAATAGGAAAACTCTTTAAATTTTATTAATTATGAGATAATTTATTTTACAATGAAAGTGTGTGACAGACATAACAACTATTAAGTAAAAATATGAATAAAAACAGTCTTTACAACTCATTGTATGATGCCTTACTTTCAGAGATGGAGCTTTTATCCTCACCTTCATATCTCAGATCAGTACACCATTTCATATGCACAGGAGGAATGCACTTCTGTGCTAATTTCATTACATATTTATGCTTATTGTCATTTACAGGCAATAGACCACGTAGAACTCGGCTAAATCTAATACTGAAATATGTTTCATTTTGGAGAGACTGAATTTTGTCTGTGTTAAACTGTTTTGATCAGCAGAAGCAATACCTCTCTGCCTTCATAAACAAATTTTTGATATCTACTTATTCTGAATGTTGGTGTACCATCATTTATTATTTTCTTGAAATGTGGTACCAAGTGTTGCTTGAAATAAATACCATCTCCTGATGTACTTTTACCACAGGAAAATTTTTAGAAGCAGATGGTATTATATCATACCATTCCTGAGAAACAAACACACTCTTTCTTGGGGTTTATCTTTTCAGTCTGTGTGAATGTACAATCACAGGGCATGTACAAAAGTCCACATTCTGGAAAATGGTGACATACGTTGATAAATCTGCCTGAAGTCGCTAGTGTGCTTAAGTATTGCATCTTCAATATATTGGTTTTTTGGCCTGCAAATATGTCAGTAAAAATACACGGTGTTTTCACTTCATGAGGAACATAGCTCTCTATATAATGCCTCAAAATAGAGATAGTCCCATTGGACCCTTCTCCGCAAAGGTTTCATCATACATACCAAGCAATGAAAAACTCAGGATGGAATGTAACAATATTATGAAAAGGAAAGTTGCTACTCACCATATAGTGGAGATGAAGAGTCGCAGATTAGCACAACAAAAAGATTGTCACAAATAAAGCTTTTGGCCAGTAATGCCTGCATCAAAAATTAGCTACAGACACACATGCTCATGCAAACGCAACTCACGCACACAACTGCAGTCTCAGGCAACTGAAACCACACTCCATTTCACAGAGGTTTTAGTTGCCAGAGACTGCAGTCGTGTGTGAGTTGCATTTGCATGAGCATGTAAGTGCCACACGAATTCTTTACAGACGAATGGAAAAACTGATAGAAGCTGACCCAGGGGAAGATCAGTTTGGATTCCGTAGAAATGTTGGAACACGTGAGGCAATACTGACCTTACGACTTATCTTCGAAGAAAGATTAAGGAAAGGTAAACCTACTTTTCTAGCATTTGTAGACTTAGAGAAAGCTTTTGACAATGTTGACTGGAATACTCTCTTTCAAATTCTAAAGGTGGCAGGGGTAAAATACAGGGATCGAAAGGCTATTTACAATTTGTACAGAAACCAGATGGCAGTTATAAGAGTCGAGGGACATGAAAGGGAAGCAGTGGTTGAGAAGGGAGTAAGACAGGGTTGTAGCCTCTCCCCGATGTTATTCAATCTGTATATTGAGCAAGCAGTGAAGGAAACAAAAGAAAAACTCAGAGTAGGTATTAAAATCCATGGAGAAGAAATAAAAACTTTGAGGTTCACCGATGGCATTGCAATTCTGTCAGAGACAGCAAAGGACTTGGAAGAGCAGTTAAAGGGAATGGATAGTGTCTTGAAAGGAGGATATAAGATGAACATCAACAAAAGCAAAATGAGGATAATGGAATGTAGTCAAATTACGGCAGGTGATGCTGAGGGAATTAGATTAGGAAATGAGGCACTTAAAGTAGTAAAGGAGTTTTGCTGTTGGGGGAGCAAAATAACTAATGATGGTCGAAGTAGAGAGGATATAAAATGTAGACTGGCAATGGCAAGGAAAGCGTTTCTGAAGAAGAGAAATTTGTTAACATTGAGTATAGATTAAAGTGTTAGGAAGTCGTTTCTGAAAGTATTTGTATGGAGTGTAGCCATGTATGTGAGTGAAACATGGACGATAAATAGTTTGGACAAGAAGAGAATAGAAGCTTTCGAAATGTGGTGCTACAGAAGAATGCTGAAGATTAGATGAGTAGATCCCATAAATAATGAGGAGGTATTGAATAGAATTGGGGGGGAAGAGGAGTTTGTGGCACAACTTGACTAGAAGAAGGGATCCGTTGGTAGGACATGTTCTGAGGCATCAAGGGATCACAAATTTAGCATTGGAGGGCAGTATGGTGGGTAAAAATCGTAGAGGGAGACCAAGAGATGAATACACTAAGCAGATTCAGAAGGGTGTAGGTTGCAGTAAGTACTGGGAGATGAAGACGCTTGCACAGGATAGAGTAGCATGGAGAGCTGCATCAAACCAGTCTCAGGAGAGAAGACCACAACAACAACAACAACAACAACAACAACAACGATGTAGCTCACAGAGCGTTTCAATTCAAATAATTTGTAATTGGCGGGACTAATGATGTATGTTTTTAATTTGTAATATTTCCCAATTTCTTGCTTCACGTTTCTATATTTACAGCCACAGTATACACACCACATCAGACGGCAAGGCAGAGGGCACTTCTCACTGCACCAGCTATTAAGGCTTTTTCCCATTCCATTCACACATGGAGCATGAGATGATTGTTTGAATGCCTCTGCATGTGCTATAATTAATCTCATCCCCACACTCTCTGCCCTGTGAGTGTGTTTGGAGGGCAGCAAGTGTTATGCCTAGAATCATCATTTCAAGCCCCACCCATGTAAATTCAACACCGGCAAGAATAACATGTGATTCTCAGACATATATTGACCATGTTATTACAAACTTATGCAAGGAAGACCTTGTAGTTAGAACTGTTGAGAACCACATTTCAGATCATAGCTCGTTAGTCCTAGAGCTTCATAAAGACAAAGAAATAATATCTCATGAGGACCTATTTACCAATAAAAGAAAGTTAGACAATCATACATTAAAGGAAACCCTGGCACGCAAACTGGAATCAGGTAGGCCTATATGAAACAGAAGATATTAATGAAAAGTGGGACAAATTTTATACAACATTAACCCATTGCCTTAATCAAGTGTGCCCAGTAGTAAAAAAATCAAAGGAAGACTGACAGTTCCAAGAACCTTAAACTTCCCCCTCACATGTTAAAATTAATGGAAGATATGGAGGATTTATATATTATATATATTATTTTTAGAGACACCAAACTGCAGTACTTCCAATCTAAATACAAAGCCTGTAGAAAAACTTACAGGGAAGCACTTAAGACATTAAAAGCACGGAAGTATGTAGAACAGATGAGGCACTCTGGCAATGTTAGCAAAACAGCGTGAAGTATAGTAAAGAAGAAAAGCAGGGGAAGTGAAAATGCAGTGTGCAATAACATAATAATAAGAGGCGATTAAAAATTGCGTAGTGACCCAAAGGAAGTATGTGAGGGATACATAGAGCAATTTAGTAAGATCTACATCTACATCCATACTCCGCAAGCCACCTGACGGTGAGTAGGGAGGATGTCATTGACTCACCAGATATGCTAAATCCCAGTAATTCATACTTCCTGAGGTGTGTTACAGAACTGGAAATCCTGAGAATCATTTCCAACTTAAAAACAAGTATATCCAGTGGCTGGGACAACAACTCAGTCAAATTTCTCAGAGAGTGCGGTAATGAATTAATAAAGCCACTACTACATTTAATAAACAGCTCTTTCAGTGAGGGGTCATTTCCTGGCTCATTAAAAGTCACTGAAATAAGACCAGTGCATAAAATGGGAGTAACTACTGAAATACAAAATTATAGGCCTATTTCATCGACATCAATACTTAGCAATTTGTTGGAAAGGCAACTCCTAGGTCATTTTTATGCAAGTATACTCTGCTAAAAAAGCTCTCAGCATGGTTTCAGGAAGGGCAGATCTACAATAACAGCTGTAGCTACATTTTTTTAAGCAGTATTGGATAAACTTGATGATGGAAGCACAGTTATTGGCACCTTTTTAGATCTATCCAAGGCCTTTGACTCTGCTAAACCCTTCCACTCTTCTATATAAATTAGAAACTTATGGAGTCAGAGGAATGGTAGTAGATTTGTTAAGATCCCACTTTGCTGACAGGAGACAATACAACAGGGGGGTGGGGGCATACACACAGTAAAATAATGTTATAAAATTCATTAATGTAGAGTCCCTCAGGGAAGCATTATTTGACCTTTTTTGTTTATTGTGTACATCAATGATATAATAATTTCACAAAATTCTATCCTTGTAAATTATGCTGATGATATCTCCTTCATAAGCCGAGGCTCTTCAAAACAGTTAGCAGTGCAAAATAATACAGAGAACATTAGCCTCATCACATAATATCTCACCAAAAACTAATTGGCACTGAATAAATACAAGACAATTTTGATGGAAATTCTGCTAAACCATAAATTAAGACCAGTGGACACTGAGCAAGAGTTATCAATTGAAACAATTGATAAACATAAATCGCTGAGTATTACAGTAGATGAACATCTTATATGGAAGGAGCACATCAGCTACATGTGTAAAAATAATCTCCTGTAACATGTATCATCTAAAAAGCCTTTCTAGCATAACACCACCACTTGTCTTAAGACAAATCTATTTTGGTATTGTACACTTCCACCAACAATACAGTATCAAGATTTGGAGTGGTGCAACAATCATATACATTGGATTGAGCAATCATAGCACAGAAAAGAGCAATTAGGATAATAGCTAATATTAGTAAACATCAGTCCTGTAGAGAATATTTGATTACATATGACATACTAACAGTGTATTCATTGTATGTTTTCATGACTATACAGTTGTAAATGAAAATATGGAGCATAGTATAATCAAAAGTGAAATCCATAATTATAACACAAAAAAAGAGAGAGAATTACCACATAAATTTTAGCAATAAAAGAGCAATAGATTGTGGTCCATTTTCTGCAGGAAGACATTTTTCTAACAGACTGTCAAATAATGTAAAACTGTTAAATGGAAACATATTTAAGACAAAATTAAAGCAACTGTTAATTGCTACATGTGTGTACTCCATCAAGGATTTTTGATGTTGTGTATAATTTATCTTTATTTCTAAATTCTTATTAATGTTCATATGTTAACAAACCGACTATGCCTACAATTTTAAAAGTTATTATGGACAAATAAATCATTTATTTATTATTTATTCATCTCTTGAAACTTTGTAAGCAGACTATCTCAGGACAGTGTGTACCTTCAAGTATCTGCCACTTCATTTCTTTCAACATCTCTGCAACACTCTTCCATAGGTCAGATAAACTTGCGATCATTTGTGCTACCCTTCTCTGTATACGTTCAAGAACCCCTGTTAGTCCTATTTGGTATGGGTTTCACATGCTTGAGTAATATTCTCGGAGTGACTTGTAAACTGTCTTCTTTGTAAAAGGGTTGCACTACTCTGGTGTTCTATCAATAAACCTAAGTCTGCCATCTGCTTTACACATAACACACTATATGATTGTTCCACTTCATGTCCTTAAGCAGATATTACACGACAGTCTGCCATGAACGGTACTGGCCTAGCGTGGAAGCCATCTAGAGGTAGAATGGGTCAAACTACAAAAATTAACAGACAGATTATTCGTGCGCCAAAATAGAGAGCAGTTCTAAACTGCCTTCAATCTGCACATGAGCACTAGGTAGCGATAACTCGCGCATGCGGAGAAGGGGGTACTGAAGTGCTTTCTGCTTGTTATTCACTTATTGTTCAGTGGTTTTCATATTTTTGCCAGTATACTTTTGCTAGTTCTTTGTGACAGCATTTTGTCTTTTGATTAGTTTGTATTATAGAAATGAAATGAAGCAAAGAGGCGTTATGTGCGAAATTCAGGCATGCAGCGAGTAAAGGTGTGTGTGTGTGTGTGTGTGTGTGTGTGTGTGTGTGTGTGTGTGTTTGTGTGTGGGCGCGCCCACTGTGTCATAATACAATATGCTGGCAATCATTTATTTCTGAGTAATATACATATAATGTTACAAGGTGATTTTTGATTTGTATTTTAATGCCTTAGCTTACAGAAGTACATGTTTAGGTTGATTGCATCTCTTACTTTATCTCAGATTGCATCTCTTGCTTTATCTCAGCGTGCCAGAAAAGAGAAACGGGCAGTCATGGTGAGAAAGTCTGTGCAGTTTTGGCCAGTGCGACATTCGAGGACTGCAAAACTGAATAACATATTGCACACTGCATTTCATTTTCCAAACTTGGAAAAATAACATAAGTTCACCTTTAACTACTGGTCCGTAAAAATGTTGCAAATTGCAGTGCATACACTCACAAAACTTTTGAAACGGTGGGCTGTGCTATTCTGGGGCTAAAAGCCACTTTCGAAGATGTGAGGTAGTCTCCCTCACGACAGTGTCACACTCGCTAATTCCGTCTTCTATCATAGACAGCAGCTTCTCGAAACAGGCCATGCCCATCCTCACGAAGTTCCAAAATTCTTGTGGATCTTCGGACCTCACTTCTTTCATAAGCAATATAATCCTCTGCCTTCGTTCCTTGCTTTCAGCTAGGGTCGAAGTCAACAACGTCTGACTTTTCATTTTTGTCATCATTCTGCCCTAATCCGAAGTTTTGCTGTCACTGCTAGGGCAACAGCTCCAAAAACAAGTGGATCCTCCATGTGCAAAATATAAATTTAGATACTGTATACATGTACCTGTGTACCAAGCATCGTAATACAAAACTTTATGTCGAGTCTGTAATTCAGAGCAGTAGTCACCTACACAATAGGATAATTACTTAACAAATAATGATAAAAAACAATGACTTATTAAATAGGAACCTTCAGCTCACATAAATAATTTGAAGGAATGACGTTTCAACATGTCACACGGACCCCCTTGTGTTTCGCAAGGTAGAACGAACAGCTTTACAAGAGAGCAGACAATTCTATTTGCGTTTTGTGCATTATTACCATCTACTGCGCATGTGTACCAGGTATATCCCACATGGATGGTGTAATAGGACTGCATGAACCAGCATGTAGTTACAGATATGCATGCCTGGGGCACTGGTGCATAGGTGTACAACTTACGCACATCGTGTAGTGTGTTACACCCAGGCATTTGCACAGTTGACCGATTCCTGCTGTGACTCATTGATGTTAAAGTCATATTCTTTCATTCTGTGAAGTGCACAATTTAAGATTTATGAACATTCAAAGCAAGTTACCAATCTTTGCAGCACTTCGAAGTCTTATCATAATCTGACTGAATATTTGTGTAACTTCTTTCAGATTGTACATCATAGAGAACTGCATTATCTGTGAAAGGTCTGAGGTTACTGTTACTACTGTCTGTTTGGTCATTAATATGCAACATGAACACTTCCCTAGGGCACACCCATAATTATTTCTACACCTGTCAATGAGTCTCTGTCCAAGATAGCTTGCTATATCCTCCCTACCAAAGAAGTCTCAACTCAGTCATAAACTTTGCTAGATATCCTATACAATCATTCTTTTGGTAAGTGTCAGTGTGGTACTAAGTGAAATGCTTTTTGGAAATTGAGAAATACCACCTCCCTCTGACTGCCTTAATCCATGGCTTTCATGTGACTGATGTTTTCAGAATCCGTGCTACCTGGCATGAGGGAAGTCACTCTATTTGAAATACCTAATTATGTTTGAGCTCAGAATATGTTCCGAGACTCTACAACAAATGGACATCAAAGATGTTGGACAGTAGTTTAGCGAATCATGCCTGCTGCCCTTCTTGTATACAGGTGTTATCTGTGCTTTCCTCCGACAACTGGGCCATTTTTTCTTTAAGGGACCTATGAGAGATTGTAGTCAGAAGAAGGTCTAACTCAGCTGCAAATTCAGTATAGAAGCTGATAAGGATTCCTTTGGGCCCAGGTGCTTTGTTAAATTTTAACAATTTCAGCTGTTTGTCAACACCACTGACACTGCTATTTACTTCACTCATCTTTCCAATGGAACGAAAATTAAATTGGTGCAATACTCCAGTGTATTCCATTGTAAAGCGACTACTAAAAAGAATTAAGCATTTCTGTTCATGCTTTGCTACTCTCAATTTCAGTTGCTTTCTTGTGCATGAGTCACTGAACACTAATTTTCGTGCCTTTGCATTACAACCAGAATTTCTTCAAATTTTGTAAACGATATCTCAAGAGGCCACTTTCTTAAACTCATTTTGAAAATCTTAGAAGCAAAACAAGTCTGTAATTAGAGATGGTTTGCTTATGACCAGTTTTATAGATGGGTGTTACTACTGCATGTGTGTGCTTCAGGAAGTACACCCTCAATCACTGATTTATTACAAACACATCCTAAGGCTAAGACTATTGTCAGAAAAAGCTTTTAATATTCTGCAAGAAACACCATCGTAACCATAAGAGTTGAAATGAATTGATGAATTTTGTGGTATCCTTTAGAACAATATTTTTGAAACTAATGTCTCTTGGTGCAAGAAAATCTAATGCGTCTTCATTTGGTTGGTTGTTAGTGCATGCACTATTTGCTGAAACTGAAGTGAAGCTGGTGACCAATGATCTGAAGGTATCATTTATATTCTACCAAAGCCAGTTTCTATTGACTCCAGATAGTTTTTACCATATTCTTGTAGTATTCTAAGTGTAGTGCATGTATTTCACTTTTAAATAACAGACTGAAGGACTTTCTAATACTGATGGTATTGGAGATTCAACTCTTGACAGTAGATTATCCCCTGAATTATGTAGATCTCACACCTTCTACCATAAGGTGCTTTAATCCCTAGATTTATACATTCCTCATCTTTGTTTCTGTTTGATTTTGGCCTTGTTTATGGGGAAAAAAGAAACAACAGTGCTGTAAAAAATAGATTATGTTCAAGAAATAGTTAAATATTTCATCTCTACTGTCTACTTCATAAATTCTTTTGTGTTCTTCCAGTAATTTTTCTCTAAACACTGTGACTGTGACATTGTTTATGGTCCTATGATACATTATTTTTCTTCTATTATCTGTTCCTAACTGTTCAATATATTTTATTCTTAATCCAAATAAACCATTGGCTGTTGGTTTTACAAAAAATCACATGTTGTTGGGTCTGAAAACAAATTGTCAATAGCTGTTGCACTATGCCCTTCAAACTTCTTAGGCAATTTTTACTCTTGCAAATAATCCGAAAGTGAACATTAATGACTAAGTGCTCATTTGACATACAATCAGCATTAAAGTCTCCACATATAATGATTCTCCAGTTAAGTGTGCATAACCTTATCAAAAGCTGCTTTATGAAGTTTAAGCTGTGTCCTGCTGATGGGCTGTAAATTGTCAGTACTGCAAGGTTGTGTGTTCCCTGATCCACTACTCCATTGCAGTAGAAGTAACAGCATACCATCCCTAAGTCTCCCCTGACCCAGAGTTCTGGGTGACTTTTCTGAACTGTACCCCTCTTTCCCTAAACCTCCCCAGTCCCCTCCAACTCTTCTGCCAGAAGAAGGAGCCACTGGCTCCAAAACTTTGTAAAAATTTAAATCCTTTTGTGTGTGTATGTTACCCTGCTGCTGCTTGGTGAGTAGATTTTTTATCAATCTGTTTTTAGTATATTTACTTGAGTGTAAGATGACCTTTTCTTTCTTTTTTTTTTTTTTTTTTTTTTTAAAAAAGCGGCCCTTTGATAAAATTTTATTTTTAACATATATTGACTATTCAAAATTACAAACTGTTTCATTAACATAAAGTATCTGCCTAAAAAGTTAACATTATACCGATTTTAAATCTGCACCAATTATTGATAAAAAAATGTTTGCATTAGTTTTCATCTTCACTTCCTTATTTGCTTAGCATCTAAGTCAGTCGTATGCGATATCATTACTAGTATCTGGGATGACAATTTCACTTAACCAATGAGAGGTGCAGAGCAGTGCATTCTAAGTGAAACAACAACTGAATTTAAAATTTTATATGTCATAAAAATTTTGCTTTTTCTGCCAAATAAGTTGTGATTTATGATACTGTGTTTAAGGTAGGACCTGAGAATGCAGCTGTTTTTTTCCAAGCACATAGCGGATTTTATATCCACAGTCACATAAGAATATGACAATATTTTCCTTCATCTCTTGAACCAGCAACTGACGCACACCCTTGCATTCCTGAAATACCGTCACAGCTCATGTTGACAACATTGCTGCACAAAACACGTAAGTACACCACTGGCCTCTATCTATACTTTTATAATCTCCTGCAGAAATGTTTACTGCTGTTGAGTGTTTGCTCAATTTAGAAGCCAATTCAATTCCTAATACATATAAAATGCAGCTAATAAAAAAAAAGGTAGGAAGAAATATTAATTGTCATCTCTTTTTCACCACTACTATGAAAATAGTAAAGTTTTTCTTCTTCTTATAACGTACATTTTGGTAAAAACCATGAAAAACAATTAACCATAATTTATTGTTAAAAAAGAACAGTGTCTATGCAGTGCAAGAAGTTTAGAACAGAGCTTGTCCTCTCAACATCTTTGGCCTGCTTGGCAGGCACAACGGTTTCTAGTCTATGTTATGCAGCACATGAACAACTCTCAGCTGCAGTTTACAATCACCTCACACACACACACACACACACACACACACACACACACACACACACACACACACACACAAATTATTGTTGTGAAAGGAAGAATTAATGGTGGACATTCATGAAAAACACACAATATTTAAAAGATGCACCAAATCAACAATTTTCAAGATTCGGCAATGAAATTTTGTACCATGCTTTACATGAAATTAATACATTTACTGTTGAGTTACTTAAACAGAATTTAAAAATTTTATTTATAAAAAAAAGTATTTTTTTCTCACTCAAACTATTTCAGGAGATTCCTACAAAATTTTCTCTGTTTAATCACCTTGCATATGGTAAGCTCCTCTCATGAGGTATACTGAATAGAAAATTTTTTAGTAATTTTTTAATTATAATTCTGTAAGTATAATATAAAATCCATGCAAAATTCCCATACTTTGCCCCATATATCAGCTTACACAGGGTGTATAAATGGACAAGGAAAAAAAATTCCCGGATTTCCCAGTTAAAATATAAAAATACACTTTTTCCCGGATAAAAACACATGACATCCGTGTTATTAAGTGACGGTATATTTTCCCTCTGAACTGTAAAACTTATCACACCTTTGAATGGTTATGGTTTTTATACACACGCATAGAATTTCCTGGCACTTAAAAAACGAAACTCAGGGAAGAAAACTCCTTTTGGAAAGATTTTTGATGTGCAGCAACATGTACACTGCATAGTTTCATATTATGAAAGTGTAAATTCAAATTCCACTAAACACCACGTGTTACTTCCCGAACCATTGTACTAGAGATTGCAATGCGCTTTTGTAAGCCAGTCATAACTCATGTCATGTGATCCCGCCAGCCGATGACAGTGGATATTCAGATCACAGGAGACGTGATGTAATCAGCTAATAGCAACACCACTGTTAAGTAGTGCAGATGCACAAAGAGGAAAAAATGTTTTAAATAAATATACATAGTGTTGCTACAAGAAAAGCAAAGCTTTCACATATAACATTGGTCTCTAAGGTCAATAAGCTGCTTCAGAAGCTAAGCTTTCACATATATCACACAAATGTGCCAGCAAAATTTTTAGCCAAGTCCAGTGACTTGCCCTCAAAGTTTTCTACAAATAAATTAGCTACAGCATAGGAGAGAGATCTTCCTGTAGCACATCAATTTGCTCAAAATAAAGACATGAATGATCTTCTGGGCTTGAAATACTTCTAAATGGTTCATCATCAAACGCTCTGTGATTTAAGAAATTCAGCGTACATTCTCGCACATAGTTCAACTTGTGTAAAAGGAAATTTACTTTGAAAGTAAAGCTTTTCAAACCACCATTCGTAATATTTTCAAGCGACTTGTTAGAAATAGGCTCGTTTCAGTAGTCATCAGAGAGCACCAGATAACAGATGCCACCGCACTTCGGCAGCTGCTATGATGCAGGAAGCCCGTATGTTCGTACGTGTAAAACATCGGAAGATCTTACATTATGTCATAAGAGACAACTAAGTACCTGGGTGTTAAAATTACGAACAACTTCAGTTGGAAGGACCACATAGATAATATTGTCGGGAAGGCGAGCCAAAGGTTGCGTTTCATTGGCAGGACACTTAGAAGATGCAACAAGTCCACTAAAGAGACAGCTTACAGTACACTCGTTCGTCCTCTGTTACAATATTGCTGCGCGGTGTGGGATCCTTACCAGGTGGGATTGACGGAGGACATCGAAAGGGTGCAAAAAAGGGCAGCTCGTTTTGTATTATCACGTTATAGGGGAGAGAGTGTGGCAGATATGATACACGAGTTGGGATGGAAGTCATTACAGCATAGACGTTTTTCGTCGCGGCGAGACCTTTTTACAAAATTTCAGTCACCAACTTTCTCTTCCGAATGCGAAAATATTTTGTTGAGTCCAACCTACATATGTAGGTATGCTCATCAAAATAAAATAAGAGAAATCAGAGCTCGAACAGAAAGGTTTAGGTGTTCGTTTTTCCCGCTCGCTGTTCGGGAGTGGAATAGTAGAGAGATAGTATGATTGTGGTTCGATGAACCCTCTGCCAAACACTTAAATGTGAATTGCAGAGTAGTCATGTAGATGTAGATTTAGATGAGAAAAAAAAAACATCAAAGGATCAAGAGCATCGGAATTTCGTCAAGCATACTAAAATGGCACATTTCAAATGCATACTTAAAGAGCACATTCGTATGTCCAGATTCCCAATCAAGTAGGCCTCTACCTGATATTAAGCTTTTCAGTTGGGTTTCGGGATGGAAATTTCCTTGGATTACCAGTACTGCATTAACTCATTTTTGATTCTTTATTATGGCAAAATGCCATACATGCTAGAAGATGAAAATGTGCACTTGAAATGCAGTGAGCAGTTGAAATTAGCCAATAGTGTGGAACTAAACACTTTGTTTCAAACAGCGTAAAAGATTAATAAAAACCAAATTTATTTAGCAAACAAGCAAATATATCTTCATTGTTCTACAAGGCGATTAACGATGGCTATCAGAAAAGTGGAAATAAAATAAAATCTGAAACTAACAACATATATTAGCCTTCCGTAATAATGTGAATGTATTTTAATTCACCTCATAGCCCCGCCACAGAAATCCATTTTGATTTCATTTGACGTGAGAGAAGTAAATGAAGAGGAAACAGCAAAATCACTAAATGTAATCACGGGTCACTTGGAGACTACACACTTCCCCACTATAACTTAGACTGCTCTGCACATCAGCCTCGGATCTACGATATTTCCGAACCGGGGCAATACTAAGATAGTGGCGCCCCCTCCCCCAGCTCCCCTCCATCGAGTGTTTGAGATACGGTGTCAAAAATTTGAAAAAAATTGAATTTTCAAAAATATGTTCATTTTGTAGTGCACATCTTTATGAAGAGTCTGAAACATAAAACTTATATGTTCAATGAAATGTAACACATGTTATTTGGTCTTAAGTTTGCCAGAGTGCAGTGCCACCCCGCTTCACACAGCGTTCTCCTATGGCACATTATTTCGGTCCGTGGAACTGAAACTTGTATATTTTGTACTGGTTGCCATCAAACTATATTCAGGACAGTGGAAATTAAAATGTCCTGTGGTGCCTCTCCTGTTCCCAGTTGTCCGGTTTGACATCCTGCCCCTCTTTAAAAAAAAAAACTCGCGATCAATATTGGATGCTAGACGGGGGCTGTACAACTCGCCCTTACTAGTGTAGCGATCTAGCCAAAAATTTTCTGACAAAATTTCATTTTCTGGGATACATCGAGAAGATAATACACAATCTTTCTTACCTGTTATTCCTGTCAGTCGTTTATTCCCTCCCTGGTAGTCTGAATCTATGAATTTCCCAAGTAATTATAGCAACGCTGATCATTCACAAATCCAAACAACAGCATAATCAGACAGTGATTGGCGTTCACTCGTTCATCTTTACTCCGCTCAGCTTGTATAGCCCGGTCCCCTTTTGCCTGCAGGAAAGTTTACTTATAGATTCGACGAGGATTCCCCTGAAAGACATCACGTACACTAAGCACGCATTCAAAAATCAACTTATGATTTTTTTTAATTTTTTATTTTTACTATGGGACCAAACTGCTGATGTCATCAGTCTCTAGGCTTACACACTACTTAATCTAACTTACGCTAAGGACAACACATACACCCATGCCCAAGGGAGGATTTGAACATCTGACCGTGGGGAGGGGGGGGGGGGGGCGGGGGGGTGGCCACGTGAACCATGGCAAGTCGCCTGAGACCGCACGGCTACCCCGTGCAGCTTATGATTCATTCAGAAAACAACAGGGATGCGCATCAAAATCATATGAGTAATTGATAGACCAATGTGCGCTGGATGCTAGGCGCTTTGCGAGACAAGGTTTTCAGGCGCGACAGTAAAATTTTTCCCGGTAGCATTTAGCTGCTTGCTGCAATTGCTTACACAGCCAACAGCCACATTTCTGTAGCCAGAAATGGGGGAAGGTACTATTCATACGCCACTCAACTGCGCATGCGCATGAGCCCGCTCTCTACTGCTTAACGAATCTAATGTAAGCAGTTGTGACATCACGCTCATAGGAGGCAATTTGTTCTTATGAAGCATTGCACAGTCTTCCTAAAGCCTTTGACACATTTTGCTGTTGGCAAACCCTTGTATGAGCACTGTGTTTAGTTGATGTATATGGCACATTTCCTTTGCAATTTATGTTTTATTTTCCTTTTGCTTCCTCGTTCACATTTTATTGTTGCAATTATTCTGCAGTAGCGTGATACAGTAATATCCTTTGTTAGAGTATCGATTCTTACCAGTCAAAATTACAAAAAATTGACTGAAAACTAAAACAACGAAAAATTACCAGAATTCTAAAAAATTCCCGGGATTTTCCAGGTTTTCTCCCGGATGAAAAAATTCCCTGGTTTTTCCCGGATCTCCCAGTTGTCCCGGGTCATATACACCCTGTTACAGTAAGAATTTCAAAATTTACTCTGGAGACAACATTCACTGGGTTTATAGAAGTAAGTGTACAAAATTTCATAATTCTAACCTTCATAAAGTCTAAGAAAAAGGTATATAAACTTTAAAAACATAATTTTCAGGAAGTGCTGAGTCATAGATAGGCACAACAAAAAGACTCTTACAATTCAAACTTTCGGTCTTCATCAACAATAGAAACCCCCCCCCCCCCCCCCCCCCCACACACACACACACACACACACACTCAGGCAACTGAAAATATTGTTACATTTCATCCTGGATTTTCCATTGTTTAATTTTCAGGAAGTGCAATTTAAAAGTTCAATTTATGTCACAACCCAATGTTTTTTCTTAAGTCACCTCTTCAGAAAGCCTCAGTGTCATTTTTCCCTTCAAAGCTTCTCTTCTGATTTCCTGTTTACCGCCATCTTTCCTTTACCAATCTTCAGCTGACTTTTCAGCTGCAGGGAGGTGCTGTAAATCTATTTTTCTCAAGATGTCTTCAGTGAAATTTCCTGTCTTGAAGCCCATTCTCTCTAATACCTTCATCCTTTGAACAACCTCTGCATGCATCATAAGTTGCAATTCTGACAACTGTAGCATATGAATATGTGGTTTTAGGGCATTGTTTCCATATGAGTGAATTTAGAGACTCATTTGGATTCAGGATTTTGCCACGTACACACTTTTTAGAAGTTCAGGTCAACCAAAAACCTGTAAGTAGGCTTAACAACATCCAGGATTCAATTTGGAAGTCTCTCCTTGTGAATGTAGGTGTTGTTATCCTTCTGAGCCTGTATATGTAAGTGTTGCTTCAAAAAGTGGGCAAGGAAAAGTAACATCATGCATTTAATTATTTTTCAGGCACTTTGAATGTGATTTCATCACTGAAACTTTGGGAACTTACTGCTCACAATTTCTACTAATAAATAAAAAAAAATTGAAAATTGACATTTTCAGTCAATTTCATGAATGTCCCCCTTAAAAGTATTAAATAATAGCCCATTAAAACAAATCATAATCAAATTAAACATTGCCTGTCATTGTGTCAGCACCAGGAGTGTATATGCTAGTGGGGGAAGGTTAATCTTTTAGGTCTTTTCAAAGGAGCCATCAATGCACTCTCCCCAATGGCTCTCTCTTAAAGCACAGAGTACTTAATTCTGGGTGGTTGGTAGGAGACTTGAACACTTCTTCTACCAAATGTGAGTCCATTACCCTAGTTATTGCACTGTCTTATTTTGTATGAATGACTGGAGAAGAAAAGAATAAGAGTATAGTATACACATGTAAAGCTCCAATGGAAAACTAAGCTGCTAAGTGAGACGAAGTCTGAGTTAGGGCAAGAAGATGACGAACAGATGAAACCAAAGACATAAGAAGAAAAAAGAAGTTGGTGCACTTAATCTTAATCTGCCTTAAAAAGGAATTAAATACGGAATGATGCCAATTTTTCATCAACTATCTTCCGAATAATAAGCTCTCTTTAAAAACAATAAGTTTGCATACCACTGAAAGCATTGGTGTTCCAGAATTCTCTTCTCGTAAGTGGAATTTTGAACACATAACACTATTATACATACAATACACTTGAGTAAACAGCTGGTACGTAGCTACATAAACAAGTGGACAACAGATTAGTCTTACATTCAGTGAGAACACTGAGAAATCAAAGGAAATAACTAAAAATGAATTTAAACAACAAACAATAGTACGTACTGAAAAAACTGTGGGGACAGGACAATAAGCACAAGGAAACAGGCACACAAAATGTAACAGAAAAATCCAAAATTCTAAGATAGATACCTTGTGATGAGTTCATTATTGACAAAGTACTGTCATTAAAAACCTCACAGTCAGCTGTTACTTGGTAAACTGTGTGATGTGACATATCACTTTGGTAAAGTGATGTGTCACCAAGCATATGCCTGACTGTGACAGTTGAGAGTATTTTTATTAAAGTAGTTTACAATCAAAAACTGCCTGGAAGCTTTGTTATTGTTTGTGCAGTAAACCGTTATGGTAGGATGTTGTGCATCTCCAAAAGGGGGGAGTGCGGGGGGGGGGGGGGGGG
Source organism: Schistocerca gregaria (assembly GCF_023897955.1). Classification (NCBI taxonomy): domain Eukaryota; kingdom Metazoa; phylum Arthropoda; class Insecta; order Orthoptera; family Acrididae; genus Schistocerca; species Schistocerca gregaria. Next base: position 182,642,052 of record NC_064920.1, on the reverse strand, counting down.
GGGGGGCAGGAGCAACAATCAACAATAGTAGTTTACTACACACTGCGGTACCTGCCAGTTAGGCAGTTATTCTGCACTTCAACATCCCAGCTCAGAGGAGGACACACTATCAAATAAAGAGCATGTCTTGATAGTGCGGCTGATTTCACCAAAAACAAGAGAAAAAGGCTTAGCTTTTAAATAGGTGTTAGCATTCTGTTGTTACGTCTTGAGCTGTCAAGTGGACATTTAGATTGAAGTTGAGAAATTATTGCAGTGTTCCTTATAAATAGATATTAATCTGAGGAGTTATTGTATTTGAAACCTGCACCTACCGCAGAATTTCGAAATGAAGTTTGAGCTCCAGATCTTCGGTCATGAAAAAATAAAAGATCTTCGGTCATGAAAAAATAAAATGCTGAGCGAACTAAAGCGAAGGTTATACCTCAGGAGCAAATTAGTTATCTGTAATGATGGGAAAATCACAGCTGATTTCCTCCTGAATTAACTCTGATATTTTTACTTTATCTCACTCTTGTCATGTTATTAATTTTCATCTCACTTTCCCATATGATGCATTCATAAACATATGCTCCTTGGTGACACATTTGCATAACACTTGTATGAAGTAATCTTTTCTTCACAATTTTTGCCAGAACCTCAAACTTCAATAATCAGTAGGTATCTTAGATTTGTATAATATACATTTACAACACTTCACAAATCTTTCAGTTTTATATTTAAAGGGGAGAGGGTGGGGGAGAGGGGGAGGAGAGGGAGAGGTACATGAGGAAAGGGGGGCTTGAACACAAAAGGACTTCTTTTCTCTGATATACAGTTAAATTATATAAAATATTTTCATCTGAGTACTGTCTTTTACATAACACAAAAACTTACAAGACACAGGATCATATTCATGAGCTATCCAACGTCTGTCTTGACACTTAAACATTGGGTCACCACACTACATTAACAAATGGTCAGTGGAAATAACATTTTTACACTAAAAATAAGTTCATAATACACACATACATTACTTTGACTCTCAGTTTTCTCATATTGTTATGGTTGTTGGCTCTATATTGATTTTTTTCATTTCATCTAACTTCTTGAGCCGGTTTGCACATCATATGACTTAATACTGCTGTACTTTCACAGAAAAAGTTGCACACACTACAAAAAACATCGTTTTTCAAACTAAACTGAGTACTGCAAACAATGTTCTCTAGACTGACTGGTATTTCCAACAGTTACGGCAGGATTTATTTTTCAGTTCAACATTTCGTAATATACCTTTCTGATCAAGAAGACCTAGCCTACCTACAAACATGTGTCCTTTATGTTGGGTATTTATCTTCTTACCAGTTCATTACAAAGGGAAAAGATTATTTATCCTAAATGAAACCTGAAATTTTTTTGTTAACATGAAATGATGCACGAACATACGTTCATACATCAACTAATTGATATTGTTTGGTACCTGTACTCTACAACAGTCAGTAAATAAGCAGGAAATAGCAGGCCACACAGAAACAGATGCTGTGCTTTCACAGCTGTTATTCCTAACTACAGATTCTGGCACAACTGTTCTTGGCAGTTTCTGTCTTTCTTTTGTATGCTTCTCTCCTTTCACATGACCTTGCACTGTGTGGTGCTATTTGTAACTTCAGACTTTTGGGCACAACTGTTCTTGGCAGTTATTCGTTTCTTTTTAGGCTTTATTTGTTTTGTATGGCCCTGCACTGCCTGGGAATTAACAAGTTCACCTCCACAGCTGTTATTTGGAACTTCAGACACTCTAGCATAACTGTTCTTTTTGGCAGTTTTTCGTTTAATTTTATCCTTCTTTTCTTTTGGATGATCATTCATTGCTTGGTAATTAACAAGTTCATCTTCACAACAATTATTTGTAACTTCAGACAGTCTGGCACAACTGTTTTTCTTGGCCGTTTTTCGTTTCATTTTATGCATCTTTCCTTTCGAATGACTATGCGCTGCCTGGTAATTAACAAGTTCACTTTCACAGCTGTTATTTGGAACTTCCAACATTCTGACACAACTGTTCTTCTTGGCAGCTTTTCGTTTCATTTTATGCATCTTTCCTTTCGAAAGATTATGCACTGCCTGGTAATTAATAAGTTCACCTTCACAGCTATTATTTGGAACATCAGACATTCTGGCACAACTGTTGTTCTTGGCAGTTTTTTGTTTCATTTTCTGTGCCTTTCCTTTCAAATGACCATTCACTGCCTGGTAATTAACAAATTCACCTTCACAGCTATCATTTGGAACTTCAGAAACTGTGGCACAACTGTTCTTCTTGGAAATTTTTCGTTTCCTTTTATGCTGCTTTCTTTTCACACGAACAGGCACTGCCTGGTAATTAACAAGTCCATCATTGCGTAATGGACACTTAAATCTCCCATTCTGGTGCCTTACAATACCATACAGTTCATCACCTGCATCACACAATTCCTCTGAACTCTGACCATTTTCATATATGATAGGAAAATCGGGAGCTCTTTTCTTTTCTTTGTTACCAGTGTTTGATCTCCCTTGTAATGATCTATCAATCTCCGAATCACAAGCGGTCAAAGCAACAGGAGATTCTTCACCACTGGAAGATTGAATTGAGTGGTAAGAAAAGGAAGTGGTACAATCAACTTTTCCTCCAAGATATCTGTGAATGCTATGATCTTCATGAACAACACTGCCAATGTCTTCATATTTCTCTTGATTGCTAGTCTGACTTTCCAAACTTTCCAATGGGAAACACTCTTCAGTGTTTTCTCTCTGTGTAATCGTATCACCTGGTTTATCATAAGCATTGTCTCTCACAAGGCTACCTGCCACAGAGGCACTTTTCTCATCATCAGCAGAACAAACTGTCACTCTATTATTTCCAGTATCAAATGATGTTTGATCTGCAGGAATATCATTATTACCAATGGGAAAAACAAATAAATTTTCAACTTCATTTGAATCTTGTATTTCTGTTTTTATGTTTTTTGGCCGGTGTATGTCTGACTTCGGCAACGGTGACTGTCTAGTTTCTTCAGTATCCTCTGATTCCAAATTCTTTGACTGCATATTGATTCCAGTCTCTGAAGTTAATGAAATGCAACACTTGGTGTTATCAGAATATGGCACTTCCATTTTTATACTTTTGGTCTCATGTCTGCCTAACTCAAGCACATCACACTTTCTTCTCTTTCTACCTCCTTCAAACAGAGAAATCTCCATTCTTTGTTCATACGATGACAGAGTTACATACTCAACTCTAAGTCCTACAAGTTCTTCACTTAACTTGTTCAACATTATATTAACATTTATTAATTTGTGATATATTTTAAAATTTGTTTCCTTTTTCCCAATGTATGGTAGCAAGGCATCATAGTTCCGCTTGCAGCATGTGAAAGTATCATTCATCAGGCTAGCTAATTCAGCAACTGATGTTTTTAAATCTTCTATTGTTTTTATGTGACTCATTCTGTTGAACAACAGAAATGGAACTGTGCAATGCAGAAACTGAATCCTGAAATAAGAAAAAGATTTTTTAGAGACAGAATTCACTGTGACACACTTCAATACTACTTCACTTGCAGAATTATGATGCGAACCTTAAGGATGAAAGTAATTTTTGCATGATGTGTCACTGCCAAGTAACACAGCTTGACAAAACTTGGACCATATGCATAAAGGACTGCCACAGTATAGTACAGAGGGTAATGAGACAAAAAGAAATGAGTCTTTTATTTAAAGACAATACTGATATTGAAGTCACCATTCATAATGTTCCCTTGGAGATCACAAATGTTGCGACATTGTTCTTAGTAGGGACTGCAATTTATGATCTGCAACTTGCTCCCATGCTCGCCTCAAGGTTGATAAGGAAATCTTGTGGTACGACGTTCAACTCCACCACTGGTGTGGTTGACAGCTGCTAGATGCTCATTGGTGTACGTGGACATTCTGCAAAACTCTCATCAATGCATCCCACATATGTTTGATGGTAGTTAACTCAGGGGAATGGGCAGGCCAGTCCAATCATTGAATATCCTTTTGTTCCAAGAGCTCTTCCACTTACACTTTTAAATGTAGTTGTTCACCATCATCTATAAAAATGAAGTCAGGATCAGATACACCCTTGAAAATATGCACATGGGGGAGGTGTACATTGTCACAGTAATGTTGACTAGTGAGTGTACTGAGTTCAAAGATTTTGAGATTAGTATGCCCATGCAACGTTATGCCTCCCCAAGCCATACCACCTTGACCACTAAAAGAATCATATACAGCAGTGTTGGATGTACACTAATATGGTGACACGTGGGAACATGTAATGCAGCCAGGAACATTGTCAAACATGATCGCCTTGTTGGTCCAGGTATTATAGTGTGGGCAGGCATAACGTAGCATGAGCATCTTGAGCTCCACATCTTTGAACATGGTTCACTCACTGGTCAGTTTTATTGTGACACTGTACTACTCCTCCATGTGCATCTTTCCAGGGGTGCTTTCGCCCCAAATTCATTTTTATGGATGACAATGCACAACTGCATCAAACAGTGCAGGTGGAGGAGCTCTTGGATGAGAGGATATTTGGCAAATGGAATGGCCTGCCCATTCCCTCGACTTGAATCACATGGAGCACATGCAGGATGAATTGGGGAGAGATATTGGAGCATCTTCATAGACAATAACAACCATCAAACAGTTGTCCACCATGCTGGTGGAGGAATGGAATGCCCTGCCACGAGAAATTATTATGAACCTGGTGGCCAGCACAGAAGCACGTTGCGGAGCGCACACTGCCATCCACGGGGATCACACACCCTATTAAGAACAATGTCCCATCATTTGTAATGTCCAGGGGATCAACGTGGATGGCGGTGACTTCAGGGATGAATAAGTACCTGTGACAGTGAATTAACAGCTGCTGTCAGTTACCATGTTGTTGTACATGGAGCAAAGTTCAGAATATGATCTTAAAAGGTGTCACCATAGTGTAATCCTTTCGTAAAATGATGGAATATGGACACTTTTTTATTTGTCATTAAGAGTGATTTGAAAATGACATGAAATACAGATGTTAGAAATGTACTTGAAAATGACACTTAGTTGAAATTAGCTAACTGCACAATTAAATAAACATCCCATTATAACCTACTGCACACCCATGTTTATGTTTATTAAACTTCAGTGTAAATACTGTCTTTGAATAAAAGTCTCATTTCTGTTTGTCTCATCGCATATTTATTTCAGTTATCTTCTGTAGTACACTGTAACAGTTCCTTAAACATATGGTCCAAGTTTTATTGAACTCTGTTAACTGGCAGTGATATCATGTGATAGTTACTTTTGTCCTTAACTTTTGTATACTAGTGTATTTAACATTAACTATTATACAGTGACATGTAATAAGAGAAATGTGTACACAAAAACTGATCAATATGAAACAGAGTACAGGAGGTGGTGATGAATTTCGAATGCTCAACAGCATATTCATCATCACACTTACTGGGTATCACATACAAGCAAAATTGCTGCAATGATTCCTAAGGAACACTTTTCAGATTTTTTTCTGGAATGTCTGCCTTTGTCGACAGAGAACCGTATTTCATCACCAACAAAAATCATTTTCAAGTTATCTCATTATGGATTAAAGTCCACCAACCATTTGGAACAACTTCCTTACAATGCACTAAACTACGACACTGAAAATATTCTTCTAGCAATTTCCATAGGGTGAGTTTAGTGGGTCTAAAAGGTACATTACAATGGTTCAGAAAATTCTTTTTGACAAGTGAGCCAGAATGATTAAACGGTTGCTTATCTTTGAATAAATGATGAGAATAAAGAAAGTCATAAGAAAGTTAGTGTCTAAATTTCCCCTGGTGTCTTCATAGTCACGTAAAACTAAACTGAGCTTGACTTGAGATGCTACTTAATGGGATGAGAATCAGATGAATCAAACTGCTAAAACTGCCTGTTATATATATTTTTTAAAAAAGAGCTGAAACTGCATCAATGTTTTCTCCTATTTTAAAACATTTGTTACAATGTCACTACCTAATGTCAGATAGGATGGTGGACAGATCTCCTGCCACACTGAGGGTTGCCCTTGTGCACCATATGAAATGCATGTAGTAAAAATATGTTGCATTAAAATGATATTTCAATGAGCTTCAGATATTGGTAGATTATCCTTCTGGAGGAGAAATTTTGTTTCTATGGACAGTGTCCAGTCCTTGATCTGGGAAGCATTATTTCCTTAGATCAGTGTGATGCAAGGATAGCCACACATGGGTGGTCGATTTGATTGACTGCTGTTTTGTTTACCATCTATAATTACTAATCTTCTCACTGAAGTATGACCCTTCCATCAAACAATGAGCATGCTATTGAATAGTACATTAACTGCAAAGAAAGAAAATGATAGATTAATACAAAAAGCAGTCCTGTCAAAGTCAAATCCGTCAAACAGAAATACAAAATGATAACAAAAATAAGTGTGTGCATAAAAACTCTACAACATACCCAGTGCCTCCAATGACAACAGTAAACCCAACAAGCCTAAGCTCTGCACATAAATATAAAATATGGAAGTTGAAAATGCTATGAAAAGGACAGATTGTTACTCGCCATACAGTGGAGATGTTGAGTGACAGTCAGGCACAACAACACAAAACTGCTAAACAAGTAAGTTTCAGCCAAAATGCCACTTCTTAGCAATCTATCCTTCCTATAACATTGTCATTATTCTATCCTGGATTTTCCACTGTTTAACTGGAAGTTGGTGGCATACAGTATGAGGAAAGACAAGGTCACAACTATGCAGGGACACAAAAATCAGTTTTTAGTAAGTGATGACTTACTGTTGGAGAATATCACTCTTCCCAAATGCAAAATTGATGTGTCTTGAAATTAGAATACAACAACTCAGCAAACATTTTAAATATATAGTACATGCAAAACAAGCAACGGCAGAACTGGATTCCGAACCTAAACATAATTACAGAGTTGTCTTTGTAAATGCTGAAATGAATTTGGTAAGAAGTAGTAACTATGAAGAATAAGCTACAAACTATACAAGAAACATGGTTCATATGACAAGGAGTGACTACGTGACTAATTCCAAGATAAACTGTTCTTCAGAACAATGTGACTGTTTTAGAGCTATATTCATTGACCAAAACAAATTTCCATGTGATATTGCCCAAGATCGGATGGGATACATTTAAACTGAAATTGCCCTAGGCCACATAACGAAACAGCCGTCCCTAAAATTCATATGAAATGTCTGATACCACCTTTTTATATGCATCCAGATAATTATCAGACAATTTAGTGCTTCCTAGGGACTTGTATGTGTGTCTGTATGTATATCATTTTGTCCAATTTGGTAATAATACTTGATATTAATTGTGAAAGCAAATAGAAGGTTCTGGAAAAATGTATATTGTCATAATTATCAAGAGACTGCTGTCATTAACAAAATACAAATGCTGGATTGAATGTATAGTAAAGAAATTGAAGGCATAAACATTTGGCAGAAAATGTTAAAATACTGTCGAAATGTTGGCATAGGTGGCTGGTGCCTCTAATTACCATAATTACAATCAAGTAATGAGTTAACACAAAGAAGCTCATTATCTTGAAATTCAATTTAAAAGTTATTACAAAGCGATGTATTTTCATTTGTTATTTATTTTTATGTCTTCCTGTGCAATTAGTATCCTTCGTAATTACATTTCTAATTAATTCTCCAGTTGTTTATATCACAAAGTTTTCCAATTGCACAAATTGAGGCCTTATTCGTACGTACATTCTATGTATTTAATTGGATAAAGCATGAGCTCTGTACTACCATTACATGCTAGGAAACAAATCCAAACTGTAATTAATTACATAACTACACTCCTGGAAATTGAAATAAGAACACCGTGAATTCATTGTCCCCGGGAGGGGAAACTTTATTGACACATTCCTGGGGTCAGACACATCACATGATCACACTGACAGAACCGCAGGCACATAGACACAGGCAACAGAGCATGCACAATGTCGGCACTAGTACAGTGTATATCCACCTTTCGCAGCAATGCAGGCTGCTATTCTCCCATGGAGACGATCGTAGAGATGCTGGATGTAGTCCTGTGAAACGGCTTGCCATGCCATTTCCACCTGGCGCCTCAGTTGGACCAGCGTTCGTGCTGGACGTGCAGACCGCTTGAGACGACGCTCCATCCAGTCCCAAACATGCTCAATGGGGGATGGATCCGGAGATCTTGTTGGCCAGGGTAGTTGACTTACACCTTCTAGAGCACGTTGGGTGGCACGGGATACATGCGGACGTGCATTGTCCTGTTAGAACAGCAAGTTCCCTTGCCAGTCTAGGAATGGTAGAACGACGGGTTCGATGACGGTTTGGATGTACCGTGCACTATTCAGTGTCCCCTCGACGATCACCAGAGGTGTACAGCCAGTGTAGGAGATCGCTCCCCACACCATGATGTCGGGTGTTGGCCCCGTGTGCCTCAGTCGTATGCAGTCCTGATTGTGGCGCTCACCTGCACGGCGCCAAACACGCATACGACCATCATTGGCACCAAGGCAGAAGCGACTCTCATCGCTGAAGACGACACGTCTCCATTCGTCCCTCCATTCACGCCTGTCGGGACACCACTGGAGGCGGGCTGCACGATGTTGGGGCATGAGCGGAAGACAGCCTAACGGTGTGCGGGACCGTAGCCCAGCTTCATGGAGACGGTTGCGAATGGTCCTCGCCGATACCCCAGGAGCAACAGTGTCCCTAATTTGCTGGGAAGTGGCGGTATGGTCCCCTACGGCACTGCGGTAGGATCCTACGGTCTTGGCGTGCATCCTTGCGTCGCTGCGGTCTGGTCCCAGGTCGACGGGCACGTGCACCTTCCGCCGACCACTGGCGACAACATCGATGTACTGTGGAGACCTCACGCCCCACGTGTTGAGCAATTCGGCGGTACGTCCACCTGGCCTCCCGCATGCCCACTATACGCCCTCTCTCAAAGTCCGTCAACTGCACATACGGTTCACGTCCACGCTGTCGCGGCATGCTACCAGTGTTAAAGACTGCGATGGAGCTCCATATGCCACGGCAAACTGGCTGACACTGACGGCGGCGGTGCACAAATGCTGCGCAGCTAGCGCCATTCGACGGCCAACACCGCGGTTCCTGGTGTGTCCGCTGTGCCGTGCATGTGATCATTGCTTGTACAGCCCTCTCGCAGTGTCCGGAGCAAGTATGGTGGATCTGACACATCGGTGTCAATGTGTTCTTTTATCCATTTCCAGGAGTGTAAAATAATACAAGGGACATCAGTGTAATTAAAGTTCAGAATGATTTTCTTATGGAAAACTAAAGGTATTACTACAGATGATTGTAATTCAAATATTGTATTTTATACCTTATTCAGCTGAACATCAATTTCTTTATGTTTTGTAAATTTAATTGTAGCATTGAAATTATACAAAATTAATAATGGAATATTTTGTGAGCAATTGTTAAAATTCTATATAAGAGAAAGCAGCGAGGCTGTGTGGCAGTCAGTTAGTAGTTGTTAAGTCTGCTAGAGACTTTGATTGGAAGTCAAAGAGATCTGTGAAATCTGTGTTTTGTTTACATGACGAGTGTGCAGTTCGGATGTCAATTAATGTGAGTAAATCTAGTTAAACATGAAAATTTCGCATTCATTCATCAATGGACCAGGCAGAAGAAACTTAAGTAACATTCAACATGAATCGTTACATTTATTGGAGTTGAGCTGTGATTGATGTATGAAATGTGGAAATATGTTTAACAAGTGACTGTTTCAGGTGAATGTAAGACAAATGCCAAGCATAAATTGTCTTGAAAAACTTTGTTTTATGGTCACACAGAACGAATGGATGTTGCCGCATGGGAAGAGTTGGTGTGGATAAAAAGGACCAAATTCTCGGACTGCACTGTCACCCATCAGATGATTAACAGTTTATTTTCTTAAGTAGTGTTTTTGTGAAAGTGACAAATATTTGCGTGGGAAGTTTTATATTTTACCATGGCCAATAATGACAAGGTAAAAATAAGTGAGGAAAAACTTTTAGGTTGCAAGCCAATGCAAAACACTTCGGACCTAGGAACAAGTATCAGTGAACCATCACCCAGTAGTATTCAAAATGTAGATCAAAGCTTTGGTGGAGAGGGGTCCAGTGAAAAAGTCAGCACAAGTACTCCAATTGCACAGGGAAGAGTAGGTGGAGATGATTTGTTAATGTTATTAATGCAGCATGTGAAAGAAGTGAAGGAACAAATGGGACAGATTAGACAAGAACAGATTAGGCAGGATACTAGTAAGATAAGGGAAATCCAGGGTGGTTTGGCAGCACTAAAAATTACTGTTGAGACAGAGAAGGGGGAACTCAGTACTTGTGTAGGAGCAGTAGAAGGAAGGTTAGAAATATTAGAAACTAATTTCATACAAGAGTTGCCCAAAAACAAAGAGAGATTCAAAAATCTAGATGAGCACGTATAAATATAAAATTATAACTTTAAAATAGAGGTTGTTCAGACTAGGAGAAACTGAGGAGAAAAAGTAGAAGCTTACAAAAGGAACTGAGCTAAAACTTACAGACATTTCCTATCAAATAAGTAACGTAGATCTAAAGTGTGATGAAAAAATAGATTTGTGTAAAAAGAATGTTATAGATTTAAGTGAGAAAGTTGCAGAATTACAAGTGGGTGTAGCCCAAAGAAATTTTATTAACAATTTTAATTGTGTATGGGGTGGCACACCTTTAAAATGTTTTCCAGGAGATGGGAAACTGCATCCTGTTGATTTTTTTACACCATTGTCAGGGTAATTTTAGTAATGATATGACAATGTTAAAATTAAATTTGTTAAGCAGTTTTTGGATGGAGAAGCAATCTTATGGGCCAATCAGAATGTAAATTCTACCATGTCACATGATGAATTTGAGAGAAAGATCTTAAGTAAGTTTTGGTCAGAATCTGAGCAAGCTAGGATTAAAAGTGAGTTTTTGAATGGTTGAATGTATAGGGAAGGTGACGGTAGCTTCAAGCGTTTTTGCGAAAGCCAACTGAGAAAACTAGTACACTTAGACAAACCTTTTGACAAACTAATACAAATAGATGCCTTAACAAGGAGGATTCTGGTACATATTTCTCATGGTGGATCTTTTTTCAAAGTTCATTTAATTATGTGCATTGAAGAAAGCAACAAGCAAGAACATCATTTTGAAAATTAGAAGACTATTTCACTTAGGTAGGCAAACCGAAGAGCAAACTTTCTGACAATGGAGCACTATTTACTTCTAAACATTGGAAACATTTTTTGAGAATGAGAACATAAACCAATTCTGATATCTGCTAATCACCTAACAAGAAATCCAGCTGAACATTACAGGAGAGAAATAGGGAGATTATTTAGAACTTATTGCAACAAACATCATGTAAGTTGGATAGAATATGTAGACAGCTTTGAAGATATACTGAATAGCTTACAACATTCATCTACTGGATTCTGTCCATGTGAAATAATGTATCATGGGAAACCACCAAATCTGATCAACAACTTAATTGAATTCCCAGCATATAAGGTTATGAGTCCACATGAAAGAGAAGAAATAGTCAAAAAAGTAATGGAACAACAGGGGAAGAAACTGAGAAAAAAACAAACATTATAAGAAGTTGAAACCTACAAATTTTAAAATTGATGATCTGGTTCTGGTGAAAACACATGAAAAATCCAAGGCTATAAATAATGAATTAATGAAATTCTTTGACATCTATATTGGTCCATTCAAAATTGAGTCTATGCCACACCCAAATGCCTACAGGTTAGTGTATCCAAAGTCTGGAAGGTTATTTGGTCTACATAACATAACTGAACTGAACGCCTATAAGCAAGTGCCAAACACCAAGAAAAAATAAGATGATGTAAAAGCCCTCAGGAGGACACATCCTTGCATCAAGTGTGTGGCGAACACTAGGTCTCCGAGCTATGTAGCATTCTATTTTCTTCTTTTCGTTTTCGGATGCTACATCTTTTATTCATCTATAAACCTGTAATGAAGTTATCTTTTACTGACAATACTATCCATTCTCTGTAGTGTAATTTTTCTGTATGTAATATGACTATTGAGTGACATTATTTGAGGAATAATTTTGAAAATTTAAACTGTGTGCTAAATTTGAATTTCTCATAGCAATGATTGACTAATAACTTAAAATGATTTTGTAATTCTTAAAATGCGTAAATAATGATTCTTCAAGCATTTCAGACAATAGTTACTACTATAATAGACATATAAGTAGAAAGGACATTTCAAAAATCTAATTCATGAGTGATGAGTTGTGTAAAAGAATTTTCTGGAGCCATATGCTGTGTTCTTTGCAGTGTGTAAAAGTTATAAATAAATTACTGTTAGCATTTTCATGACAGAATAGAATCTAGAAGGATATAAGGTAATGGAGATTATTGTAGTTATGGTCTGTAGAGCATGTATTTGATTTGTGTATGGTTCTTTGAAAATTAGAGGCATGGTCATGATTTTATGAATTTGCTAATGAGATGAACAAATGGACAATGGTAAAGATGTACACGTGTTACTAAATGGACAAGTTGTACTGTGACAAAAGACATTTTGTGAAAAGTTTGTCATTACAAGATGGTGTCATAATAAACAATCTGTGAGTTTGTTTGATATGATAAATAGTTAAATGAGATCTGGGGGTCAAATATACTGTATAGTGGAATATACTGAAATATTAATCAAAAAGAAAGGATACATATAATTCATTTTTGGTTCACTGATTTTAATCTGTATATAGCTAAATCTTTACAGGTTAGAGATGATTAATTCTGTGTGATTTTGTTTATAAATATGCTAACAGTATAGGATATTATGTGAATGATTTTGACATATTTACACCTGATGTGACCTTAATTGTAACCTGCACGTACCTTGAGTAATGAGTTCGTCGCTGTTCTTACCTAGAGAACTGTATCCAAGGTCCTTACCTGACCTGGAAGTGAAAATTAAGAAACTGTGAAACATAGTGGACTGTGCTATTACAGCATAGAGACTGCCAGAAAAAGAGATTGTGAGCTGCCAATTCTTTAAGATGTGCAATGTGAACCAGTGACTGGAGTGACAGCTAAGAAAAGAAAACTGTTTTGATTCTTTTTGTTTATATGTATTTGGCAGCCTTTCAAACAAGTAATACTTATAAGAGTGACTGGAAAAGGGGGGGGGGGGGTGTTTACAACGATACAGCCTTCCTCAGAATTCACATGAAATGTCTGATACCACCTTTTTATGTGCATCCGGATAATTATCAGACAATTTAGTGCTTCCTAGGGACTTATATGTGTGTCTGTATGTATATCATTTTGTCCAATTTGGTGATAATACTTGATATTAATTGTGAAAGCAAATAGAAGGTTCGGGAAAAATGTATATTGTCATAATTATCAGGAGACTGTTGTCATTAACAAAATTACATACAAATGCTGGATTGAATGTATAGTAAAGAAATTGAAGGCATAAACATTTGGCAGAAAATGTTAAAATACTGTCGAAACGTTGGCATAGGTGGCTGGTGCCTCTAATTACCATAATTACAATCAAGTAACAAGTTAACGCAAAGAAGCTCATTATCTTGAAATTCAGTTTAAAAGTTATTACAAAGTGATGTATTTTCATTTGTTATTTATTTTTATGTCTTCCTGTGCAATTAGTATCCTTCGTAATTACATTTCTAATTAATTCTCCAATTGTTTACATCACAAAGTTTTCCAATTGCACAAATTGAGGCCTTATTCGTACGTACATTCTATGTATTTAATTGGATAAAGCATGAGCTCTGTACTACCATTACATGCTAGGAAACAAATCCAAACTGTAATTAACTACATAACTAAAATAATACAAGGGACATTAGTGTAATTAAAGTTCAGAATGATTTTCTTATGGAAAACTAAAGGTATTACTACAGATGATTGTAATTCAAATATTGTATTTTATACCTTATTAGGCTGAGCATCAGTTTCTTTGTGTTTTGTAAATTTTAATACTAACATTGAAATTATACAAAATTAATAATGGAATATTTTGTAAGCAATTGTTAAAATTCTATAGAAGAGAAAACAGCGAGGTTGTGTGGCAGTCAGTTAGTTGTCGTTGAGTCTGCTAGTGAGTCTATTTGGAAGTCAAAGAGATCTGTGAAATCTGTGTTTTGTTTACATGACGAGTGTGCAGTTCGGATGTCAATTAATGTGAGTAAATCTTGTTAAACATGTAAATTTCGCATTCATTCATCAATGGACCAGGCAGAAGAAACTTAATTTAAGTAAAATTCATCATGAATCATTACAAACGAATGGGATGCATCTATATATACTGACAGAATAAAAACTGCAACACCAAAAAATAAGTAATGAAATTTTGGGAATATATTTGTCTAGACATAAGTGATTAACATTGCAAGATCACAGGTTAATGAAAGCACAAGATAAGCCATAGCAAATGTGAAATGCTGGTACATTAATAACCAGTGTAAACACCACAATGTTGCATGTAAGGATGGAAACATGCATGCATCATGTTGTGCAGGTGCCAGATGTCAGTTTGTAGGATGGAGTTACATGCCTGTTGCACTTGTTTGGTCACTACACGGAGGGTCAATGCTGTTTGTGAATTATGCTGGAGTTGTCACCCAATGATGCCCATATATGTTTGAATGGAGACAGACCTGGTGATCAAGCAGGCCAAGACAATGTATCGACACTCAGTAGAGTATATCAGGCTGCAACAGTGGCCTGTGGGTGAGCGGTTTTTCTGTTGGAAAACACTCCTGGAATGCTTTTCATGAATTATGGCACAACAGTCGAATCACCAGACTGACAAACAATTTCACAGTCAAGTGTGTGGGATAGCTAAGGAGTGTAGGTTCCATTGTAGGTTCAGCGTGTCTAACATGCAGACAGGTTGGTTGCAGACTCTCAGCTGGTCTCCTATTGTCCAACATGTGGCCATAGGGGTGCCAAGGCAGCTTTCATCAGAAAAGACAACATACCTCCACCTTGCCCTCCAATGAGTTCTTGCTCGACACCATTGAAACCGCAAATGACAGTTGTTTAAGTTCACCAGAATGCACACTTCAGGGCATCTGGCTCAGAGTTGTCCTTGAAGTAACTGATTTGTAACAGTTCGTTGTGTCACTGTGGTGCCAACTGCTGCTCAAATTGCTGCATCAGATGCAGTACAATGCACTAAAGCCATACGCTGGACATTATGGTCTTCCGTCTCAGCAGTGCCACACATGACTGTCCAGCACCCGGGCTTCTTGTGACTGTACAATCTCATGACCATCTCTGCCAGCAACCACATACAGTGGCTACATTCCTGCCAAGCATTTCTACTGATCACTAGAGGAACATCTAGCTTCTTGTAGCCTTATTACATGATATTGTGCAAGTTCAGTGAAGTGTTGTTGATGGCCTCTTCGTTGCCTTAAAGGAATTCTTGAGGCGTTCTTGGCAAACATCAACTCACCACATCCAGTCTCAAAGGTAACTATGCTCATGACCGTTACAAAATGTATTTAAAGCAAACCTGATTTGCATCCTCATAGTTGCGCTACTAGCATCACTCTTACACAAATGGCACAAAATCTGAACAGACATCTCTCAGATGTAGAAACACAACTACCAACTTTTGTTTTTGTCACACAGCTCTTCCTTGATGCTGCAACTTTATTTTTTTATTTATTTAGTCAGTGTACATTGGTATCTGTAACACTCAACAAAATGTTTACAAGTGTCTGCAAAATCATGAGAAATAAGAGAAATGAATACTGCATGATGGCTGCGAAAGACCAGGAAACACAATAGACACAATTAACAAAGATAACCAGACAGAACAGCAAAAAGCCACAAATAAAAACCAGAACATTCAAATATAATGTAACCCAATTTAAAATAATACTAACTTAAGAAACTCTTGGTATTGTAGCTCAAGCAGAACATGGACTAAATGAGCATGTAAGTTTAAATCCTACTGTAGCAAATTACAATGTAAAGGCTAGCTTGTGTAGAAGGAATAACAAGAGAGCAGATGAAATATTAACCTGTAATGATAACAATGATGATGATGATGATGATGATGGTTATGGGTTCAAAAGGACTAAAGTACTCGGTTATCAGTTTCATGATTCAGAAGAAAATGACCTAACAATTTAAAAAGGTACAAAACAAGAAAAGCTCCAGGGTTTGTGACCAAGTCATTGTGATTGAAAATGTATGTGACAGTAGCTTTAGCCAGATAGTTAAAAATGAAATAATACACCAAGAAGGATCATCACAGTCAGTACAATTCAAATGGGGTGAGAGACTAAAATGGATTGGGAAACTGCAGACAGTATGTACTGGATAGCTAATTAGCTGTAACAGTTAGACAAATAAAACAATGAATATAAAAATTTAAAAATGTATGAAAATGGGGAGGGAGAAAGTAGCCCGAGTTCACTCACAGCACACACCGCAGCAAGAAGCACTATACACCCCCCCCCCCCCCCCCCTGTTTCCCCAATATTCGTCCTATTTTCTCTGGTGTGCCACTATACGGTATATAGGCAGTGGCTATATCTTCCTCCATCTCCAAACGCTGGACTGTAGAGGTATGGCAGAGAGTGCGTCCGATCTGATCTGCCATTCCGAGTACCTGTTTTTCTGGAATACAGTTTTAAAGTGTTCCAGCTCATGGGGCAGACCCTCTGCATCAGAGATGGTGCACGCCTTGTGCACCAGTGTTTTTAACACCCCATTCCTCTGTGAAGGGTGGTGGTAGCTACCCACATGCAAATACAGGTTGGTGTGAGTTTTCTTCCTGTATACCCCATGGGCCAGGGTGCCATCTACTCTTCTTTTGACCATGGCATCCAGGAATGGTAATCTTCCTTCTACTTTGGTCTCCATAGTGAATTTGATGTCGGATGTATGGAGTTCAGGTGTGTAAGGAATTCTAGGAACTTGTCCCTTCCATGGGGCCAGATCACAGACGTGTCATCCACATAATGGAGAAAACAAGTAGTTTTCCATTTGGATGATGCTAAAGCTTCCTCCTCATAGTACTCCATAAAGAAATTTGTGACCTCAAGTGAGAGTGGGCTTCCCATTGCGACTCCTCCTGTTTGTCATTAGTATTCTCCATTAATGAGAAAATATGTGGAGGTCAGAACGTGCCTGAAAAGGTCAGTTGTCTTCTCGGCAAATTTCTGTGCAATAAGCTCAACTGATTCTCGAAGAGACACCCTGGTGAATAATGAAACAATATCAAAACTCACCAGGATATCAGAGTCTTTCAGCTTGAAGTTGTCCAGACATTTTACAAAATCCACAGAATTACGAACGTGTTGAAGACATTTGCCCACATAAGGCCAGGTATTTGGCTAGCAAATATGCAAGTGCCCTAATGTTGCTGACCATTTCTAGAATCACCATGGTTCGTGAGAAAGTGCACTTTACCAGACACAGCCTTGAGTACAACTCCCAGGAACTATTTAAATACCATCCACAACTACCCAATCATTTTAATTCTGGGACTTGGGGCTGAATTGATGGTGTTACCTGCGTGACTGCCGATTCTGCACATAAGAAGTCCTTGGGACGTCATAATTTCTCTCGTCTATCTGACAAACCATCGTGGACATTGAGCTGACTGGGGATGCAGTTTCTGTCTTGGAGAATAGACTTAATTTTGCTCCCGCACCTAGGTTCAAGCCGGTAGCGGACATTGTCAGTGCAGTTGAACATGTTGCTGGGCGACTACCACCTGAAGCGGCTGCAGAAGCATGCTGGGAAACCTGCCGTGCTCTGACGAGAACTAAACTGATCAAGTCGAATATTACCAACAGGGAGAGGGCAGTCATTCAAGACCTGAAACAGAGTCTTGAGATTGTTGTCTTACCAGATGACAAAGGCAATGCTACGGTTGTTCTTTCCCATAAGGACTACATTGAGAAGCTGCAGAGCCTCCTAAATGACGAATCTTACAGGACGATCAATGCTGATCCCACAAAGAAGTTGGAGAACAAGACTAGGACTCTTCTCAAGGACACGGAGTTACCAGGGGGTGTCGCCAAGAAATTGATATCTTAAGGACCTGAATCGCCAAGACTTTATGGACTCCCTAAAGTCTACAAAGAAGAGATGCCATTACGCCCAACTGTCAACTGTCAGCAACATTAGGGCACCTAAATATTTGCTGGCCAAATACCTGAGAGAATTACTAAGCCCTTATGTGGGTGTCCTCATCACGTCCGTAAGTCTGTGGATTTCGTAAAATTTCTTGACAACTTCAAGCTGAAAGACTCGGATATCCTGGTGAGTTATGCCGTTGTTTCATTATTCACCAGGGTGCCTCTTCGAGATTCAGTTGAGCTTATTGCACAGAAATTTGATGAGAAGACGACCGACCTTTTCAGGCACATTCTGACCTCCAAATATTTTCTCTTTAATGGAGAATACTAACAGGGAATTGGATATGAGAAAATTATCTATCAGATGGATGCCACACCACTTCATTAAGAATCAGAAATGCATCAGAACTGAAATTTCTGAACAATATTTGACTGGTCTTCAGAGCAATGAACAAGATTTTTTTTTTTTTTTGCACTGGTTTGGGACCACGGATGAAACCCCAGAGACAAAACAACCATCAAAGCAGTGGAAAAATGTTGATTCACCACCACCAAAGAAAGCAAAGCCAATATGGTTGGCCAGAGAGGCCACGGCATCAGCTTTCTGGGATGTGAAAGGGATTCTTCCAATAAATTACCTTCCCAATGGTCAAATAACTGCAGAAAAATACTACGCTAACCTCCAGAACCAGCTACAGAAAAAGAGAGACCAGGTCTGACAAGGAAGAAAGTCATTTTTCTTGAAGAGAAAGTGCACACAAGCACAACTCTCACTGCTGTAACAGTTCCGCTGGGCTAAATTGTTCCCTTTCTTTCCATTCAGAGAACTTTCTACACTATGCTCATACAGTTTATGAGAAGCAAAAAGACTATAACAGAACAGAATAAGTCTTCAATGACCACTTTGCCACAGCAGGCCAAAAATTAAGAAGAAACAAACACCAAACACGATAACACTTGACAAACATTTCTTAGCCGCCACAGACGTCATGTTTCAAGTGACAAGAAACAATACAGGTAATAAAAGGCCTCAAACAAAATCCTGTAAAACTAATAGATTATCATCTAGAGAAATTAAATATTGTATGCTGGAACTCAAGAAATCTCTTAAAAAATTAATGAACATAACAGATACATTTTTGAAAAACTTTTTTCCTCTTTGCAACAGTAAAGACATTCTGACACTGTTGTTCCCTGTTAGTCATTAAGGTTTTATTTTCATAATGCAATTCCAAGGGAATTATTCCAGTGAACTGTCTTAGCTGTGTGGGTATTGGTGATCTCTTAATGGCCCACCCACACTGTTTCAGAGTGGGGTAAATGAAAAACTCTGCTCATGTGTGATGCTTGTGCACACCAGCAAATCTCTCTCGCCTGAGGGCACACTTCTCCTCTACCACACCATGTTGTCTGAGAGGAAAAGGGGGAGGGGGACTGCGAAAGCACAGCATGTGGCCTTGTTTTATATCCCGCATTTCATAACAAAGATCGCAAGCAAAACAAATTTTAGTACCATTTGCTTATTTTTGGCGAGTTGAAGATATATAATAAAATGTATATCTGGCACAATCTGTTGGCATGCATACAAATACACAGAGTTTCACAGATTTTCATCACTCATGTTGCCATGTAATCTTGAAGTATTTATTTTCGAAATAAAAAAAAAAGCCTTTCACGCACATATGTTGATCGAAACGTTGATATCATGTTTACATGATCATTATGGAGATGTAGAGACTCTTTCCGAGGAAAATAACATAGAACTTCTGGACAGTTTTACCGTAAAAGAATTTGCCTTTTAAACAGGAATTACACTGCAGATCAACCAGTTCCATCTGCAGATGGACTGATTTAAACTGAAATAGTAAACACACTCAAAAACACAAAAAACAAATGCAAGACTGGCAGTTTTCTTAAATGTTTAATGAGGTATTTCTGTAATTCTTTCAATGCCACAATGGATTGTTCAAAATTTGACAGTGTTCCCCATCAGAAGTAGTCCCTTCTTCAATTCTATTTACTTTTTAATTGCTTCCACTTTTGCCATGAAATCAGAAATAAGTTGCTTCTCATCTTGCAATGTCTTACTGAGGGCAGTCTGCAGTCAACACTATTTAAAATCCAAGGTCTGTGATTCATTCCAGATCTTCTAATTTTCATTTTTGCTTTCCTTCTTCCTTCAAAAATTCAACAACAGTGGGTCTTAAACTGAGTATGTTCCAGGCACGTCCTTTGACAAAACCAATGTACACTGCAGTAATATCTCCTTACTCTTTGTTCAGTTCCATCAAAAACTATTGCAAGTGACATTGCAATATTGCGAGTAAATACAGAAAATTTACCATTCACACCACCAATTTCATCACATTTCCCAAGGCTGCATGTTTAACAAAAAGTGCTTCTTGGTGTACAGAACAATGAATCCCATACAGACTGTCTATTGATCCTTATAAGTCCTAGCTCTTCCATTGTCAACTAAATCTTTAAATTCTTTCTGCATGACATTGTGATGCCATTTCCAAGCAAAGTTGCAACACCTGTCAGTTATGCAACTACATAATCGATACTGAGAGTTCTTATCTTCCTCCTCTGTAATTTCCATTCATTTGTAAGGGATCACAACAATACATCACTACACTGCACTCTTTTTGTACAAACAGCCATTGGACCTGTGAGCTTCCTTTATACCATGAACTAGTAGCGAATGATACACAGCACTTTCACCATGATTCTACCAAAATAAAGACAGTTGTGCCCACCAAAATAAGCTGGACCAAATGCTGAAAGGAAATGTTCAACTGCGAAGCTAATAGAAATGGCACGCTATACCAGGAAAGACTTTGCAAAGCAGCGACAGGCCAAGTCTCTAAACACACGCACGGCAAGACTCCGTAGCCAGATCCACACCTCATCACCTTGTGCCTATACAAAGCCCCCCCACCCACCCTTTCACTTCTAAAACAGCTAAATATTTGTGATAATGAAGAATATAAATGTCACTGCTGCTCGTTTCACTCACAGCTGTCCTCTTAGGTCTCTGCCTAACCACACCCTCAGAAATTGCAATATATTTGGAAATAAACAGCAACCATTTGTGGCAAATGAGGATTTAGAGACAACATTGCTCCTCAATTTTATTTGCAGCAACTGAAGCTGTACTCTTAGCAACAGCCTCAGAAACTGTGACAAATTCACAAACAAAGGCCAAATATCTATAACAAGTAAAAACACAAATGTCGTTGGTGGTCCAAGAATCTGTTACAAACACAAACAAGGTAAAAAAAAAAGCTTACATATAGTAGGACACAAACCTACCTCCTCCTGTTCCATATCTCGACATCTCTAGCCACAGGACCACACTGAACGTGGGCAATCGCTAAGAATATTATCACTAGTGTTAGGCTTTTACCGCCAATTCATCATTAACTGCCATTTAATTACAAGACACCCTACCAAGGGCGACATATTTGTGATAAACGTTCAATGCATCAAAACGAGGGTGAGGTGCACATGCTGGCTACAGAGCCAGAGTCCAGAGAGAGAGAGTCCAGCTTACCTGATTAAACATTACACAACTGATGTGTGGCATGTTCCCCAGAGGTTGCACAATAATAACTGTCTAGCCCAACAGTTATCACGGTGGTTGCTGAAGACCAGGGCTTACTATTAGAGAGGACTGACAGTATTTGCCAAATCTGTACTCCTCCAATAAAACAGTTCCCTGATATGCTTGCCATTTGGCCTGACCTATCTAGCCTGTGGACTATCAAAAGGCACATGTGCGATAATCTTAAGTTTCTAATAAAGTTTCTCAAAATTGTATATAGTGTCTAGACTCCAATGTAAATTTTTAGACTGAAGACTTTAATGCACTGCAAAATGATTGGCTCATCCTCTTCAAATGATCAGCTAGCCACAGCTATCTGATTTTAATATTATTTCCACTATTTCCTCTTGGTCATAAATTTCAAAACTGACATGATATGTGATTTTTTTAATCTCTCTCTCTCTCCAACCTCAGCACTGGCCATATTAGTGGCCAAACTACAGTTTAACTGCATTGGACCAATGTATAGCACTCTGCCATTCACTTCAGCTACAAATGAACCGAACAGAGTATAGTCCACTTCATATCTTTTTTACTTTCACACATTTGTATGTCAAATGAGTCCATTTATAGTTCATTACCTGTGAGGTAAAGTGTACTACAATGTGACAGCAGTACACTACAGAGTGATAGCATCCTCCCTCTTCCTGAGATCTAGGTTGTGGTGACAGACTGATTTAAATTGTCTGTATGGTCTAGATTAAGCAGAAAGGTGATAATCTCGTTGTGAATTGGCAAAGCCAACAAATGAGACCGCAAAGTAGAGATTGTGGTAATAGATTCACCTGTGACACTGACTGATGTCTACAATTGTGCAATATTCGACACACTGTAAAATGTTTTAGCCAATTTCAGAGCTTATGTGGCATTGAGCAAAATCCCTATTGTGACTGCATCACTCTTGGTGATGTGCAGCATTCCACATATTGTTCCACAGATTTAGTCAGAAACATTTGTTAGGTGAGCCAGATTAATTCTCTATCCTTTACAAGCGTAAAATCAGTCTAAATAAGGGTAGCCAGTCTCTGACCTTTGAGATAGTCAAAAGTCAATAATTAAAACCCTATAAATATCTAAGCACTTTCAAAAAGATTCCCAGGTTCAAACACACAGTTTGATACAGCACCTCCTCCAACAAACTCCTGGCACTTTCTAATGATGATTTCCAAAAAACACAAATACTGAGAGAAAAAGTTAACTGAGGAAAAGTCACAGAAAACAACTCACTGAATGTGCATGGAAACATATGAGTTCTATTAGAATCAAGTCCATCATTTTTATCGAACGCCACCTCTAGCTACCTAATGGCTCCACACTCTGGTGTGAGGCCATCTGTTACTGAACAGGCCTGTTTGTTTGTTTTGTTTTGTTTTAGGGTGCAGGGCAAAAACAACTGGGATCATATGCACCCAAGTCAAAACTATAGAACACGAGGACAGAGAGGAGTTAAAACAAAAACTATTTGCCAATCCCAATTGACATAAGAGAAGACAGCTAGAAACAGGGATACAAAGATTAGTGAACACAGGGTTGCCATAGCAAGATTGAATATTGTAACCCCCCAAACCCTCCAAAAATAAACAAAAATATATCTATTCAAAAAGCAGATAAAACTACTTGACGCCTTCCTGAGAGAGAATCTCCACTCCTTCCAAATTAACAATATAAGTGTAGACCAGATATGGCTTGAATTCAAAGAAAGTATCAGCAGCAATTGAGAGATTTATACCAAATAAATTAACAAACGACAGAGCTGATCCTCCTTGGTACACAAAACAGGTCAGAACACTGTTGCAGAAACAATGAAACAAACATGCCAAATTTAAACAGACGCAAAATGCCCAAGATTGGCAATCTTTTAAAGAAGCTCGAAATTTAGTGTGGACTTCAATGCGAGATGCTTGTAACAGTTTCAACAATGAAACTTTGTCTCAAAATCTGGCAGAAAATGAAAAGAGATTATGGTCATCTGTGGAGTATGTTAGCGGCAAGAAACAATCAATGCCTTCTCTGCATGACAGCAATGGAGATACTATTGAAGACAGTGCTGCCAAAACAGAGTTACTAAACACAGCCTTCCGAAATGCCCTCACAAAATAAGGCGAAGTAAATATTCCACAATTCAAATCAAGAACAGCTGCCAACATGAGTAACATAGAAGTAAATAGCCTCTGAGTAGTGGAGCAACTTAAATCACATAATAAAAGCAAGTCTTCTGGTCCAGCCTCTATACTAATTAGGTTCCTTTCGGAGTATGCTGATGCATTAGCTCCATACTTAAAAATCACATACAACCATTCGCTTGACAAAAGATCTGTGCCCAAAGACTGGAAAGTTGCACAGGACACACCAATATTCAAGCAATTACTTACAGACCCATATCATTAACGTCGATATGCAGCAGGATTCTGGGCATATATTGTGCTCGAACATTATGAATTACCTTGAAGAAAACAGTTTATTGAAACACAGTAAACATGGGTTTAGAAAACATCGTTCTTGTAAAACACAACTAGCTCTTTATTTGCATGAAGTGTTGAGTGCTATTGACAAGGGATTTCAGATCGATTCCATGTTTCTGGATTTCCAGAAGGCTTTTGACACTACCACACAAGTGGCTTGTTGTGAAATCGTGCGCTTATGGAATATGTCTCAGCTATGCGACTGGATTTGTGATTTCACAAAGGTCACAGTTCATAGTAACTGATCGAAAATCATTGAGTAAATCAGAAGTGATTTCTGGTGTTCCCCAAGGTAGTGTTACAGGCCCTTTGCTGTTCCTTATCTATATAAATGATTTGGGAGACAATCTGAGCAACTGTCTTCGGTCTTTTGCAGATGACGCTGTCGTTTATCGACTAATAAAGTCATCATAAGATCAAAACAAATTGCAAAGCAATTTAAAAAAGATATTTGGATGGTGTAAAATTGGCAATTGACCCTAAATAATGAAAAGTGTAAGGTCATCCACATGAGTGCTAAAAGGAACTCGTTAAACTTCAGTTACGCGATAAATCAGTCTAATCTAAAGGCCGCAAATTCAACTAAATACCTAGGAATTACTATTATGAACAACTTAAACTGGAAGGAACACACACAAAATGTTGTGGGGAAGGCTAACCAAAGACTACGTTTTACTGCAGAACACTTAGAAAATGTAACAGATCTACTAAGGAGACTGCCTACAAGAGCTTGCCCGTCCTCTTTTGAATACTGCTGTGCGGTGTGGATCCTTACCAGATAGGACTGATGGAGTACATCGAAAAAGTTCAAAGAAGGGCAGCACGTATTTTATTATCACAAAATATGGGAGAGAGGGTCACTGAAATGATACAGGATTTGGGCTGGACATCGTTAAAAGATAGGCTTTTTCATTGCGACAGAATCTTCTCACGAAATTCCAATCACCAACTTTCTCCTGTGAAGGCGTAAATATTTTCTTGACACCGACCTACATAGGGAGAAACGATCACCAAAATAAAATAAGGGAAATCAAAGCTTGTATGGAAAGATATAGGTGTTCCTTCTTTTTGTGCACTATACAAAATTGGAATAATAGAGAATTGTGAAGGTGGTTCGATGAATCCTCTACCAGGCACTTAAATGTGATTTGCAGAGTATTAATGTAGATGTAGGGATGTGGAGAAACGGCTAGAAAGGACACCATACAGCTATGGAGGTCTAAAAGTAAAAATTAAATGGCTTTCACCATATTGCTTTGACTGCTAAAAAGTAAAAGCAGTTGACAGCACACCCACCATTTGCTAGAACAGCTGATAACTCAGATGGCAAACCCCAGCGGGAACATAAACGGTTAAAAATGGGCATTCCATCAGGAAGTGGCAGACAGTTAAAACTTGGGTGCAATGTGTACAAAGTGGTGGAGGAACATCACTTGTAAAATTACAATGGCTAACGAGGCAGTGCCCAATATGCATCCAAGTTAATAATCCAGAACTTATTCCCATGAAGGAAGGACCAATGGCGATGCCAAAGGGACACCATGTCCTGACAGACGGCAACACAGAGACCATTGGAGGAAATATAGGAACTGGTGTGCTTAGGTACAAGCACTGCAGGCTTGGCAGCAGCGTCATTTCCTGGCAAACTGACATGACCAGAAACCCACACTAAGAGTCAGCAAGTGACAGTTTCCCTGGACCTGTTGCACAAAGGGATGGGCAGTGTACAGCCCACATAGACTTTGAAGGGCACTGAGCAAGTCTGAACAGAGAACACAATTGAAAGTCTATGTCACCGGATCTACTCCGTGGCCATACAGGGCAAAGAGCTTGACTGTAAATACTGAGTAGTGTACCAGAAGCCGATATCGAAGGGTACAGACGCCTATGATGAAGGCAAACCTGACACCATGGTCACTCTGAGAGCCATCAGTGTACACAAAGGCACTATCGCAAAGTTCCATGCGGAGGTTGTGAAACTGAAGGGGATAGAGTGAGGCTGGAGTAGTGTACTTAGGAAGCGAAATAAGGCCAAGGTTAACAAAGCACCCATATCATAGTTTTGAAGGACAAGGGACCGGTACAAACGGAGGATGGCAATTCGATCTGCTCTCCAGGAAGTACCATTAAGGATACGTATGACATTGAGGGACCACATACAGTGGCTTGCCATGTGAGACACATGAGAGGGCCAAGAGAGTATCCTATAAAGCATGAACCCCAAGAATTTTATAGTTTCGACAAATAGAAGAGCAACAGGCCCAAGATGTAAAGACAGGGGGAGAAACCTACTGCGCCACCAGAAATTCATATAGACGGTTTTGTCATTGGAAAAATGAAAGCCGCTGTCAATGCTCCAGGAGTAAAGATGATCAAGACATTCCTGAAGGCGCCGCACAGTGAGACAGGTCTAGGGAGAACTGCAATTAATGGCAAAATCATCAAAAAAAAAAGGGAGCCAGAGATGCCTGACAGCTGACAGGCAATTCTGTAGGGTTAATGGTGTCAGCAAAGAGGACGACACTCAGGGCGGTACCCTGAGGCACCCCAGTTTCCTGGATAAAGTGTCTGACAAGGAAAAACCCAGATGCACCTTGAAAATTCTGTCTTTTTAAGAATTCCTGAAGGAAACAGGGCAGCCGGGCACAGGAGCTGCACATGTAAAGACTACGGAGGATATCAGTTCTCCAACAGGTGTTGTAAGCCATCTCCAAATCAAAAAATGCGGAGACAGTCTGAGATTTCCACAGAAAATCATTCATGACATGGGTGGACAAAGTAATGAGATGGTCAACTGCAGAACAGCGTGCTTGAAATCCACACTGTGCAGTCATTAGTAAACTGCGAGACTTGAGCCACCATACCAGCCGGGCATCAGTCATATGTTCCATCACCTTGCAAACACAGCTGGTGAGAGAGAGAGGGTGGTGGGTAGAAGGAAGATTTTTTTTTCCTTATTAGGATTAGGTATGGGCATGACGGTGGCTTCATGCCAACGTCCGGGAAATGTGCCTTCTGCCCTGATGCAGTTGTACGTATTAAGCAGAAACTGCTTGCCCGCATAAGAAAGGTGCTGCAACATCTGAGTGTTGACAGCACCTGGCCCAGGGGAGGAGGATCAAGCTCCCTCATAGTAAAGGCGACACTGTAGCACTCACGACTCTGAGAACAGAAGAGTATCGCCCGAGCCGCCTCCGATTTTTTCCAGTGGAGGAAGGCAGGGTGATAGTATGAAGAACTCGAAAAACCACAAAATGGTGGCCCAAGGGGTTGGAGATAGCAATAGGGTCCACGATGACATCGTCTGATACTGTCAGGTCGTAAACTGGTGAATGGATCTTGGTCCCAGAGAGCCATCAGGGGTTGGCCCATACAACAGTGGAAGGGGGGAACTGTTAAAAGAACTAGTGAATGAAATCCAGCTAGTTTTTTTGCTACTCTGAAGAATACAAGAACACTTTGTATGCGCCTGTTTATAATGAATGACGTTTGCCTTTGTAGGAAGGTTGGTTGGTTGGTTGGTTTAAAGGCAGGAGAAGGGACCAAACTACAAGGTCATCAGTTGCTTGTTCCTTATAACACAATGCCACAAGTGTCAGAATAAAACGGACGAAACATATAGCACAAAACGGAAAGAAAGGAAAAGCCATAAGAACGAAGGGAAGGCAACGAACACTAAAAGGAACAAAAGAGGACAATAAAACAACAGAGAGATGCTAGAAACAGAAGAGAGTAAAACATAAAAGTAGATTACAGTGGCTGGCCAAGCACGAGAATAAAAAGCGAAAGCCAGCCACTCTGCAACACATTAAAAACTACACCCTAAAAGCACTAGGGTGGAGGACACAGAGGGACAAAGCACATGCGCTAAAACCTACATAGAAGTATAAAACCCACTCTCACAGATAAAATGTAAAACTTGTGGAGGCATTGTTTCCCGACACCGAAGGCAGGAGGCTAGGAAACTTAAAAGTCTGCCGCAGAGTGGCTAAAAGTGGGCAGTCCAACAAGAAGTGGATGACTGTCATTTGGGAGCCACAGCGACACTGAGGTGGGTCCTTGCAATGGAGTAGGTAACCTTGCGTTAGCCATGTACAGCCAATGGCGGAGCCGGCAGAGGACAACTGATTCCCCATGAAAGGCCTGCATGGCAAACTTCCACACATTCATAGTCTCCTTAATGACTCGCAGTTTGTTGTGCGTGCTGTTAGGCCATTCCGTCTCCCAAAGCCAGAAAACCCTGTGGTATAAGACAGAACGCAGGTCAGCTTCAGATATGCCTATCTACAGAAGCGGTTTCCGCATTGCCTGTTTGGCCAGCCTGTCGGCAAGTTCATTGCCGGGGATTCCGACGTGTCCTGGGGTCCACACAAACACCACAGAATGGCGGGACTGTTCCAGGGCATAGGTGGACTCCTGAATGGACGCTACCAGACGGTGGTGTGGGTAGCACTGGTTGATAGCTTGTAGGCTGCTCAATGAGTCAGTACACGGGAGAAATGACTCACCAGGGCATGAGCGGATGTACTCAAGAGCATGAGATATGGCCACCAGCTGTGTAGTGAAAACACTGTAGCCAACTGGCAAGGAATGCGGCTCAGTATGTCCTCCTTGAACATATGCGAAGCTTATGTGACCATCAGCCATTGAGCCATTGATGTAAACCCAAACCCCTTCAGAGCCCCGTAACATGTCAAGAATCAAGAGGAAGTGACAGCAGAGAGTGGAGCGGTTAACGGAGTCCTTTAAGGCCATGCAAAAGGTCCATAAGAAGCTGTGGCCGAGATGGCATACGTGAATGGACTGCAAGTAGAGGTGGTAAAGGGAAGGACTCCAGTTCAGAGAGAAAGGGACCACATGCAAACCACAATTGTTAGCTCCGATCTCGGTCGCTGATGCGGGTGGGAAAAGGAGACAGTAATTCGGATGCTCAGGAGAACTATGAATGTGTGCTGCATAACTGGCGAGCAGTTGCGCACGTCTGATCTGCAGTGGAGGGACACCAGCGTCCACCAGTACACTGGTCACCGGACTTGACCTAAAAGCTCCTGTTGCTAATCGAACAGTGGTGCACAGGGTCATGTAAATGCAATGCTAAAGACACTGCCAAACCATGAACTGCACTCCCATAGTCAATTCAGGATTGGACAAGGGCTCTGAAGATCTGCAGCAGCGTACAGCGATCTGCACCCCAATTGGTGTTGCTCAGGCAACGGAGGGCACTGAGATGCTGCCAGCACTTCTGCTTAAGCCGACGAAGATGAGGAAGCAGAGTCAATCAAGCGTCGAAAACCAGTCGTAGGAGTTGATATGTCTCCACTACAGTGAGTGGATCATCATTAAGGTAAAGTGCAGGTTCCGGATTAATGGTACGACACCGACAGAAGTGCATGACACGCGAATTTGCAGCTGAAAACTGGAAGCCACGGGCCAGAGCTCATGACAGCACCTTGTGGATGGCTCCCTGGAGGTGCTGCTCAGCAACAACAGTACTGGAGCAGCAGTACGGAATGCAGAATCTGCATACAGAGAAGGTGAGACAAAGGGCCCAACAGCTGCTGCTAGACCGTTAATGGCCACTAAAAAAGAGAGAGAGACACAATACAGAGCCCTGTGAGACTCCCTTCTCCTGGATATGGATGGACTATCAGAGTCACCAATTTGCACATGGAAAGTACGGAGCTGACAGGAAGTTTTGGATAAAAATCGAGAGTGGTCCCCGGAGACCCCACTCACACAATTTGGTTGTGGATGTGATCAGGCCCAGGAGCTGTGTCGGAGCAATGTGCAAGGGCACTGAGGAGCTCCCACTCCATAAATGGGGCGTTATAGGATTCACTGCAGCGTGTAGTGAATGAGAGGATGTTCCCTTCCAGCCACCGTTTGAGTGTATGAAAGACTGGAAGGGGGGGGGGGGGGGGGGGTAACACTCTGACGCAGAGGCTCGAGCAAAGTGCTTGGCAACTTTGTTTGCGCCAGTACATAACTCGGCATTTATGGTAACACCGGGGACAGATGTTGGGGCCTGGTACCCGAAAAGATGTTTCATCTTTGCCCAGACTTGGGAAGGTGACCTGTGGCACCCAATGGTGGAGATGTATCTCTCCCAAGAATCCTTCTTCCGTTGTTTGATAAGGTAGCGAACACGGGCACAGAGCCATTTAAAGGCTATAAGGTGCCACTGTAGAGCTCGCTGATGCTCCTTAATTGCTTCAGTGACCACCAAGGGACTGCCTTATGCCTCGGGCATCCTAAAGAACAAGGCATTGCATTTTTGGCCGCAGAAACAATTGTGCTAGTCACCTGCTCAACCATCACATCAATGTTACCGTGTGGGGGAGATTCAGCGGTGTCATCAGAGTTGAAATTTCCCCAGTCTGGCTTGTTCAAAGCCCATCTGGGCAAGCGTCTGTATGCATCACACTGGGGCATTGACAGGAAGATGGGGAAGTGGTCACTACCACACAGGTCGTCATGTGCTCTCCAGTGGATAGATGGGAGAAGTCCTGGGCTGCAAATTGATAAATCAATGGCCGAGTAACTACCATGAGCCACACTGAAATGTGTGGTGGCCCCAGTATTTAAGAGGCGGAGGTCGAATTGCAACAGTAAAGTTTCGACATCTCCGCCTCGGCCAGTAAGCATGGCACCACCCCACAAGGGGTTATGGGCATTCAAATCACTCAGAAGTAGGAAAGGTGCAGGGAGTTGATCAATCAGTGCAGCTAATACATTCAGAGGTACTGCACCATCTGGAGGAAGACATACATTGCAGACAGTTATTTCCTGTGTCGTCCTTATTCTGACAGTCACAGCTTCAAGAGAGGTTTGAAGAGGCACATGTACACTACAGATCAAGTTTAGGACATAAACGCAAACTCCACCTGACACTCAATTATAGTCTTTACGGTTCCTCTAATATCCCTTATAGCCACGGAAGGCAGGGGTTCGCATTGCTGGGAATCAGGTTTCATGCAGGGCAATGCAGATGGCAGGTCTAAAGCTTAGTTAAGTTGCTGTAGCCCAGCCAGGCGGTGAAAAAATCTGCCACAATTCCACTGGAGGATGATATTGTGAGACTGGAAGGCATGGAACGTTCAATGAGGCTGTTTCCGCCTCATAGTCACCTGCTGCCACCGATTTATTGCCTGAGCAGTCTATATCAATTGTGAATGAGGGTCTGGCGAGATCTAGGTCCTCAGCGGACACCAAAATCTCCACCCCATCCTCAGATGCAGAGCTTTTAGGTAGTGGTGGTGTGGGTGCCACCGCAATTTCCTTGGTCTTAGGGCTTTTCTTTTTGGATTTCTCTCGCTGATCCTTGGGTTTTCCTGGCTGGGAGGACTTCACTGGCTCAGTATCCGGGACTGAGGATGATCATTAAGCCCTACGACCAGCTGCACATGGAGTATTGGGATGTGATGGGTGTCCGCAATCTCGGAATGTGACGCTGGAAGTACAGCGGGAAGACATACGGCCAAACTTCAAGCACAGCATCAGGGGAGGGATATAGGGCTTTACATCACACTGGTAGACCATCACCTTGACCTTCTCGGGCAATGTAGCACCCTCAAAGGCCAAGATGAAGGCTCCAGTGGCAACCTGATTATGCTGCGAACCCTGGTGGACACACCAGACGAAATGTACACTTAGCCGCTCTAAATTGGCATGCAGCTCATCTCAGACTGCAAAAGAAGGTCTCTGTGAAATATGACACCCTGGACCATATTTAAGCTCTTATGGGGTGTGATGGTTACAGAAACATCCCCAGCTTGTTACAAGCAAGTAACTCCCGTGACAGGGCAGAGGACGCTGTTTTGATCAAGACTGACCCAGATCTCATTTTGGATTAGCCCTCCACCTCCCTGAACTTCTCCTCTAAATGCTCAACAAAAAACTGAGGCTTCATGATCATGAAAGATTCCTCGTCAGCTGTCGAACATACAAGGTACTGGGGTGAATAAGATCCGCTGCCATCCTTAGCCTGACGTACGTTCCTCCAATGGCGTGCCCAGGGAGAGGAAAAATTTGGGGTCGTTCTTCTGTGTGTTGAATTGAGCTCGTGAATGCTTAGAGACTGCTGGTGTTTCACCACCAGCATGAGATGATGGACTACGCTTCATCACGTCATCCACCCTGAAGCCACCCTCTCCGCCCAGGGGCCCTCCCCGCAGGTGCCACCCAGTCGCAGCAAAGGTCACCTGGCAGGATGGCCATTGGCAGGAGACCCGATGCCCCAGGGGGATGGCATAAGTGGGGAGTTAACGGCATAGGCATCAGCAGAGCGATCCCTGTGGGGCCAGAGGGCGACAACCAACACGGTACATGGCGGCCCCACCACAATGGACTGGCTACTGTGCTGGATATCAGGTGCAAAGACGTCCATGGTCATCGTTGAGGCAGAAATCGACACTGCATAGTGCATGGTGGAAAGCACACCCAGGAAGGTGTCCTCACCCAGAGATGGAGAATGGGCAGGACTGCAATACGACAATGAGAAAGTCGGCTAAAGATCTCAATGCACGATGGACACAATGAACCTTGTAAGGCGCCCTTCCCCAATTGGCTCGCTCTTCGGGAAAATTTTGAAGAATGGAGGTCAAACCCTACAGGGGACCATCACATACAGGCCGAAATGTGTGAAACTCCTTTTAGTCACATCGTACAACAGGCAGGGCTAAGGTATCATGTCGCAACATCGCCTAAGAGGATCTTTGAGTCGACAAAGGAGGATTTCGGTTAGCAGAGGAAGACTTAGGTGTTGCTTAGCTGGAGGAATGTAGGAAGCCTTCATGGGAGTACTCCTGCTGTCCTTTCCGGCCTACCACTTGCGTAGCTGGTGGCTTCGCCCCTTGAGGCAAGAGTTTGATGGTTTGTTGCACAGCTGGACGGGGTGATGCTGCCTTGACACTGGGCGATTTCACAACCTCAGAGATGAATTTGAGGTCACATGTCTGCACGGCCATGTCCTTCATGGAGTGAGAGGTAACAAGAACAGAACTGTAAGTGCCAGATGGGAGATCGCAGGATTTGCAACTAACTAATAACTTGGGAGCGACTGGGTAAGGCACTTCTTCCTTTACCCATGTCTCCTGGACAGCCCGCTCATCAAGAGGTAGGCGCCATTGCAGCTGATACAGCAGGGAGGAGGAGGCAGACAATCGCCCTCATGCGCATCCCTGCCATAGGATACACATTTGGCCGGGTGTCGACGACGTTCTAGTGTGGTTGAAATGATTACACTGGTAGCAGTCCATTGGGTTTGGAATGTACAGTCAGACTGTGATAATTTTGTAGCCTGCTTTATGATGGACGGAATCAAACGTGAGAAAAAGAGTGTGGTTGTTACTAAGGAAGAATCTACCTTTTTCGTCACCTGGTGGATACCGATGACACCCTGATCAGAGAGATAAGACTGGATCTCGTTGAGCAGCCTAGTGTAAATAACACCACGGGAAGAATCCAGAGTTCTATGGGATTCGACACAAACAGGATAGCCTGGAGAAGCGAGGCGGCAAGCAGTTGTTGAACTTGAGAACCAGAAGCAGTCTCCAAAAGTAAAGTGCATTCCATAAATGAGAGCAGGACTTCACAGGACCAGCAATGGCATCAACACATTTCTGAATAATAAACGGATTTACCATTGCAAAGGGCTGACCAACTTCAGTACATGAAACCACAAGGAACCATGGTGCAGCTGGAAGGGTCTTTGAATCATTAGCCTCAGCCCATTTACATTTCGTAGATGTTGATTGTGGAGATGATGGGCTCATTGTGAGAAAATCCCCCATCACTGCAGTTGCCTTAGGTGATTGTTCACACCTTAGGTCACAACTCCCGAACACCTGACAGAGGGATCAATTGGCAGTTTGGGAAGATAGCAGCTGAGGCAGTCACCCCTTCCTGGGCCTGGCCTGTACCAGGGGGTACATGCCAACCCTACCTTCAACCCGGGGCTGCGAATTATGCATTACCCAGTCACCTGTTACTCATCAGACACATGGGTCGGCCATCAGAAGCGCACAGGGGGGGGGGGGGGGGGGGGGGTAGAGTAGGAATGAGAGGAGAACGGAAACAAAGAAAGGAAAAGGGAACAAAAAACAGTGATGCGACTGTTCTTATGTCAGCTACAAAGAATGTGGAACATTTCCAATAACACCCCAGACATGTTCCCCAAGGGAGGGTAAAAAGAATAGCAAGAGGATAGACATGCAGCACGGCCCCATGGTAGCCGAGCCCAAACCCGCAAAAGAGTGACGAGCCCCCTGGGGGGTGAAGCAGGTCTGTGGTCTCTAATACACAACACTCGCTAAGAAAAGCAGAAATGTGTCTAAGATGAATAAGATGACTGCAGATGAAATGGCACTTTCAAATGCTTTTCAGGATTTCCACACTGAAAAAGCAATATTGTCCGATCACAAAGGATCACAAGCTCATGATTTCCCAAATAACCACTTCACAATGAACTCCACTCCAGCAGGGCCCCAACTTCCCACCGCAACCCTGCAAGGGTTGCTTGCCATCTGCCTGATTTTTCAAGCTCCAGACCGTTCCATGAAACTAATTTAACATTTAACCATTCCAGCCAGACAGAATCAGGAGAAAACTGTAGGTATTTTCATTGGCCATTTTCTGCTCCTGCTTATAGGGCTTCTGTGAGGCACTACTTTCTACCAAGAATTTCCTATCTCTCTCTGCAGTTAGAAGTGGAAAACAATGGCTACCATAGGGAAATTATCTGTCACTGAAATCAGCCAAGTTGGCTCCAACCAATATCCATTCAGGAGAATTATTTCACTTAGAAATTTTGCACGGAATATGAGATGGAAAATTTCAAGTAACCTTTGTCATTGATAAGCACAAAGACAAGAACTCCGTAGCCTCTCCAAGAGGAAAAAAAAAAGTAACGGCCAATATGCTATTTTCGATGCAAGCATAATACAATTAGTAAGAACCATTACACAGACAGTCTCTCAAGTAGTAAATAATTTCTTTAAAAATACATTGCTGAGTAAAATATCTTCCCCATGGTTTGTTCATATCACACGATTCAACATCTCACATTTGTCTGTACTGAGTCCCTTATATGCAGATCAGTAGCCACAGAAAAAAATTTCCGCAGACCCAACTGAATATTCATGATTCCAAAACTAGATACTGATATAGTTTGCAACTTTTTGGTGAGAATTGCATTGCTTGAGCACCAATTTGTCAGAGAATTTTTGAATATTTTACACTATAGGCCAGTCTCATCAATATTACATGACATTTCCACTTCATTATGAGAGAGGAAATGGCTGTTCTGCATATGTCTGTAACATGAGACCAAGTATATTTCTGAAATGCTAAGCTTGATGTTTTAAAAGTGTGTCATCCAGTACTCGCACTAACTTGTTCTGAACGCACATGCTGACTATGTTCCTGTGAGATAGCTGGCAATGTAGCAAGTACAACATGTTTCTCTGGCGTAGTGTTCATTAGAAAGTGTGAATAGCTATGAAAATACTAGCATACCAATACTAACTCATTATAACCCCTAATTACAAATGTCAAACATGTTGATATCAGCCATCAATTTTGACCACTGATGTAATCAAAAGAGCAGCAGACATAAACCAATTGTCAAAATCCAATATGCATACAATGTGTGCCATAACAAAACATTTGTTGGCTTCTCAGACTCTCACCTCAGGTTACCTTCCACTCAGAAGGCTGTTGCACTCAGCGACTGTTATACTGACTTGTAAATAATATATTTAATCTATCAGTCATCCTTTTTTAAATTTTATTGGCAGATCTAGATTTCAAAATGGCTCTGAGCACTATGGGACTTAACATCTAAGATCATTAGTCCCTTAGAACTGTTTAAACCTAACTAACCTAAGGACACCACACACATCCATGCCCGAGACAGGATTCGATTCTGCGACCGTAGTGGTCGTGCGGTTCCAGGCTGAAGTGCCTAGAACCGCTCGGCCGCAACGGCCGACGATCTAGATTTCAGCTAGAAACTAGCCATTCTCAATGCACTATCATTTTTTTATCAATGCATGTAATCCCTGTTGGTTGGGAATCATCCACAGTTCATTGAATATTCAATGAACTGTGGATGAAGCTTTTGGGATTTGATTGTAAAACAGTATTTTCATAGAATGAAATTTTCACTCTGCAGTGGAGTGTGCACTGATATGAAACTTCCTAGCAGATTAAAACTGTGTGCTGGACCAAGACTTGCACTCGGGACCTTTGCCTTTTGTAGGAAAGTGCTCCGCCCACTGAACCCAAATGCGACTCACGACCGGCCCTCACAGTAGCTCATCTCCTACTTTTCATGTTTTAGTATTTTCATTTTTCTTCCACATCTATACACTGAAAATGAATGTGAGGGTGCTTCCTATTGTACTACACATTATATTTTCTTTCTGTTCTATTCGTACATGGAGCACAGGAAAGCTGGTGGCTTAGACACCTCTGTGCACACTGAATTTAATCTAATCTTGTCCTCATGACAGTAGTAATACGTACGGTGTTTTACTACACTCTTACTTTATTTACTTAATACCGGTTTTGAAATTTATCGGTGTCTGTTTTCAAGCGTCCCATTACATTTTTTTTCTGTGTTTCTATAATGCTCTCCCATGTAACCAAACAAATCAGTGACCATCAGTGGTGCTTTTCTTTGAAAACTTTCAATACCCTCCATTAATTCTATTTCCTATGAGTCTCACACAGTTTCAGTATTCTATGAGGGTAGTTCGAAAAGTTCTCAGTACAGAATAGAAAAAAAGAGTACTCATATCTCTGAAACTTTTTTTTATTTTTCAGTGTAGTCTCCTTGTAGATTAATGCACTTGGCCCAACAATGTTCCAGTGCCTTGGTCTCATCTCAAAAATGAGTTTCCTCCAGGCCTGCAAAACAGTTGTCAACTCCGGTTATCAATTCTCCATTTGAAGTGAATCTTTGTCCACGAAGAAAAATTTTCAGTTTTGGGAAGAGATGGAAGTCTGACGGAGCCATATCAGGTGAATAAGCAGGTGTCACAACAATTCATACCTTAGTTCGAGAAATTCTGCCTTGGCAATGGCACGTGTGCAGGCACGCATTGTCTTGATGGAAGATGACTTCCTTCCTAAACCTGGCCTTTTTTCATGTATCTTTTGTTGCAATTTGTCCAGGAGGTTAGTATAGTATTCTCCAGTAATTGTTCGCCTAAAGGGGAGATAATCTACAAACAGAATCCCCTTCGCATCCCAGAACACTGACGCCATGACCTTTCCCACTGAAGGAATTGTCTTTGCTTCCTTTGGCAGCGGAGAATCAGCATGTTTCCACTGCTTTGACTGTTGTTTTGTCTCTCAGATATAGTAGTGCACGCACGTATCGTACTAAAATGGGCCAAACATTGTTCCGATATGTCCATTCTCATATGTTTTTCCATATGTTCTTCCATTTCTAATCCTTCAGTTTTGCTCTCATTTGTCGACTTGGCAACAGATGAATATGAAGGAGCAGAGTCCCCCAGTGTATTCTGGAAATCAGCATGAATGTCCTTTGCTTTCATACCTTTCTTTACGAACTACTTAATCACTGCTTGAATCTCAATTTTTTCCATCTTCACAAATCACTATGCAGGAACAACAACAGAGCCATGTCAATGCCACAGCTCTCTTCCAAGAGCACTGATGTGGCACACACAACAGTCCAATGAACATTCATCATGAGATCTGTGCAGTTTACGGAGAAAACATTATGAGTGATTGAATGGTAAGAAAGTGGGTGAGAGCATTTAAAGATGGCCACACAAAAGTGCTTGATGAGCAACGGAGTGGGCGTCCTTGGGTCGTTAATGAAAGTTTGATGCAGGAAGTGGACAATAAGCTGAAAGAACAACTCATTGCGCTCATGCTGACCTCTCGTGGTGATTCAGAGAACTTTCAAACTACCCTCGTAAGGTGAGTTATACAAGTGTTTTGTAAGGAAACTCCTACTGATGGCATCTGCCTACTTCCTGCAAATGAACCAAATTCTGCCACCTGCTTTACCTATCACTTAGCCTATGTGAACATTCAATTTCAAGCCTGTACAAATTGTGACCCCCTTGTATTAGTATGAGCTGAGCCATTCATACTGTAGTCATAGGATACATCAATATATTTTTTTGTTATGTGAAATGTAAAGTTTTACATTTCTGAATACGAGGTGTGTTTTTTAAGTAAGTACCGTTTTGTCACACTGCTGCCACAACGCTGCAGTCAGCGTTCTGCGCATGCGCACAGTGTACCTACATCTGTTGTCTACGCACTGACGCCATTACAGTCTGATTCTTCCTTGTTTACATTGTGTACTGAGTGAGTAAGATGCCTCCAATAACCATGAGCCCCGCCGACAGTGGAGTATGGGCTGTTATAAGATTTCTTAGTGCTAAAGGCCTAAATGCCATCGACATTCATCATGAGCTCTATGCAGTTTACGGAGAAAACATTATGAGTGACTGAATGGTAAGAAAGTGGGTAAGAGTATTTAAAGATGGCCACACAAAAGTGCTTGATGAGCAACGGAGTGGGCGTCC
Source organism: Schistocerca gregaria (assembly GCF_023897955.1). Lineage (NCBI taxonomy): Eukaryota > Metazoa > Arthropoda > Insecta > Orthoptera > Acrididae > Schistocerca > Schistocerca gregaria. The sequence goes on along the minus strand of NC_064920.1, from coordinate 182,603,193 downwards.
TTGGGTCGTTAATGAAAGTCTGATGCAGGAAGTGGACAATAAGCTGAGAGAAAAGAGACACCTTAAGATTCCCTCCTTGTGGGATGACTTTCCTAATGCTTCTCATAATGTTTTGTATGGCACTGTGACCAAGAACTTGAATTACCGAAAATGTTGACGGATGTGCACAAAACTAAACGTTTAGACAGTGCATTGACTTTCCTTGAGCGGTACCATGACAACGGTGATGATTTCTTAAGCCAAATTGTTTCAGGCGGTGAAACATGGGTGGCCTACGTCGCACCATAATCAAAGCAACAGTCCATGGAATGGCGGCATTAAGATTCACCCAGAAAAGTGAAGTTTAAGCAAAGAATTTCTGCCCGGAAAATCATGTGCACAGTATTTGGGACATAAAAGGAGTATTGCTTGTGGAATTTCTGCCTCATAATGAGACAATAAATGCAGCAGCTTACTGTAAGACATTACACAATCTGCACTGCTCAATTCAGAACAAATGGACATGGCAAGTTGAGCAAGGGCATTGTTTTGCTGCAAGACAATGCCCATCTGCATGTGGCGAATCAGACCGAAGATCTCATCACATCTTTTCGATGGGAAACTCTAGATCATCCTCCGTACAGCCCCAATCTTGCGCCCAGTGACTACCATCTGTTCCTACACTTGAAGAAACACCTGAGCAGTCAGCCTCTTCAAGACCATGACGAAGTCAAAACAGTGGTGATGCAGTAGTTAACAAGTGAGGCGGCAGACTTCTATGAGGGGGGTATTCAAAAACTGGTACAACGTTATGACAAGTGCCTCAGTATTGACGGAATTATGTAGAAAAGTAGATTAAGGTGCAGGCTTTCATGTAAAAATAAAATTATTGAGATATCTTAGCACATCATTTTTTTAATTTCAAAATGAAAACACGCCTCGCATTTAGCACAATTCTGAAACCTTTGTAAGATCCTACTGAGTATGTGTGCAACTTTTTCAGACATTACTTCATTTCATAGACTAATTGTATAAGTCTGCAATCCTAGTGTATGGCTTTTGTTATAGCTCATCATAAGATTCAACAAATTATTAATCTGAAGTACAGCCCATCAGCAGAGTGAGCACTTTGCAGTAATTAGATATTGGATCTCAGGATGACCAGTAGGAAAGGCTGGATGCAGTTATCCCAAAAAGCATCCAAAGTGACCCAGACAGTATCTTTATATTATACTTACAAGTGGTCAAAGTTCCCTCAGATATAACATTTTCTATTATGAAAGTTCTCATACATACTAACATCCCCATGCCTCAGCGTCACGGCACACCACTAGAGGAGTTGAAAGAAAATATTCACCACTGAGAAAACTGGAGTTTTGTGTGGCAATTCATTTTCTTGCATCTCAAGGGGGAAAATGCTACCCCAGCTCATGATGAATTAGTGGAAATGTAATGCTACAATGCATCATCATATGGCACATGGTTAGATGGTGCAGATGCTACAAACTGTGGTCTGAATGATGAATGAAATTTTTTGAAGCATCAAGAATTGAAAAAATCTGGGTACCCTGGTGAGGCTGCCATGATATGTTGCTAACAGATGATTTTTATAAGGGGCACTGTTATAGCAATATATTACTAAAAGTTTCAGAGGAGGTTACGGACATCAAGACAAAGTCCAGGAAAGTTTCCAAGATCTGTGTTAGTTCCATGACACCACTACAGCTGATTCTGTGCATGACAGTCACCCGTGTTACATTTTTGGGTGTCCAGCAAATTACTTAATTGTGTTGGATGAGGAAACCATTGTTAGAGACATTTCCACAATGATGACACTGATTTTCAAGGTGGAAAACTTCCTGAACAGCCTAAATGCAGACTACCACAACGAAGACGACCAAGTCATGAATCGCCGAGAAAGGAGGACTAACACCATAGTCAAGTTTCATGGCCACACCAAGATTTTTTTCGAGTTGGTAACTAAAACCTTATGATTACACCTTGAAAGTGTTGGTGTGGTAATGAGTTGAATTTTTTCATATACATATTTGATTCAATCCACCTGAATGCCTTGAGATAAGTTTAAAATACGTGGTATTATCAGAATTTATGCTCACTGGCATCGTCACCTCATTACCCTTGAGCTCAGAATATGTCCAACAACAGATATATGTCAATGCAAATGAATAGTTACTTTGTAGATCTCTACCAGTATGTTTCCTGCATACAGGTGTCACCTGTGTTTTCTTCCAAAACTTGGGCACAGAAATGGGTGAAAGAGGTACTGACCAGTCATTCTGTCTCCCTGTTATTTTGTAAGGGACAGAAGTTGACAATTTAATTTAAGACGAAGGTCTTAAGTCCGGTGTGTTTTTTTATTCATTTTAATTTTATATATGTTGCAAATGTTTTGGTAGATTTAAGTGTTGACCTGATTTGACAACCTGATGATGAGACTACTCTCACACTAAATGCATTGTTCAATTGTGTATAGGACATAAAATGGTCGAATGCTACCATTTATTACAGTTAAAATATAACCATATTTTATAAATATAGTAATTTTTTGTATAATATATGTACTGCATATATAGTTTGGAGCACAATCTATCTTAATTTACTTTGCAATTTTAACTATATAAGTGAGAATGTTACTGAACTACGAGTTCAGTCACAGCTGCAGAATACTGACAATTTTTTTTACAGAAAAATGGAAAAACTGCCAAACATAGGGAAAATCAATTTGGGTTCCCGAGAAATATAGGAACAAGAGTGGTAATATTGACTGTGATTTTTACATCACAAGACACACAAAAAAGGCGAATCTACATTTCTAAATATTTAAGATATAGAAAAAGTTTTTGAAAATGTTGAGTTTAGTACACTCTTTCACTTTCTGAAAGTAGCAGCAATAAATTACACGGAGCAAAAGGTTCTTCAAAATTTGTACAGAAACTAGCCTGTAATTGTAATGGTTGGTGTGCATGAAAGAAAGCAGTATTTGAGAAGGGAGTGAGACAGGGTTGTAGCTTTTCTGACATGGGAGAGGGTTGTTTTTCCAACATTATTTAATCTGCACATTGCAGACGCCAAAGAAACAAAAAACAAAAAAAATGTTGAAAGGAAATTAAAGCTCAGAGAGAAGAATGAACAACAGGTCAACGTAGAAATGATATACAATGCGGGCTGGCAATAGCAAGAAAAGGGTTTCTGAAGATGTGGAATTTGTTAACAGCCAGTTATCAAGAGAAACGGGGATTAAAACCATTTTTATCATAAGAGAGAGGGGGGGGGGGGGGAGGAGTCACAGGTGGAGTTTCAGGAGGGAGGCTCTTACAGGTACAAACCACAGCAATCCATCATTGATCAGTTCTATCTCAAGAATATTAAAGATATTATGTTGATCACATTCCTTGCCCTTTCTTGTCGTAAATTCAGATTTTCACTGTCTGTGGAAAGTAAAAGATATCTGTATGTCATAGTAAATGTTCACCAGTGATTAGTTCACTTTTAAAATATCTGTGTATGTCAGTAAGGAAAATTTTATAATTAGGTACTGTAGCTATTAGTCACGATTTTATAGTAACTGGCAGGATTTCCATTTTAATGGTATTCACTACACAAACGTAACAATTCAGTTGACAGTTGGTGAAGGCAAGAATTTTTACTACCAAATAAAGGAACTTTTGTAACAATCTGTAGCACTGTCGTGGGATAAATAGTATCATAACTTAAAATGATGGGAATTTTGGAAAATACATTATGTCCACTCTAACTGCGATTCATTGAAGTATACAGAAACAAAGTAAAAGATGGTACACAAATATTACATTCCACATACACAAGAGGACCCTAAACGATGAAAATGGCTTGGTCGGATGGAAAAATATACTATGCCCTCCTTTGGGAGTGATCGTAACACTTTGCATATGTGTTTTACGGCAATAATCCGAAGTAAATGTTAACGACAAAATACTTGCAATGAACAAAATGGAGGATAGAAAACTCGGAAATAGGAAATGCCGTCGGGCGGTAAGCACCTGTCGGATGAAGATAATACTTATGGATAAGCTAAAAAGTAAGTAAAACATTACAAATACTGTATACAATATAAGGTTGTGCGTTGTCAAACAAGCAATGAAGCATATCGCCGCGCATCTTGATTACATTTTCTCACGTTCGGGATACAAGGTCTTTTAGCCCAAAACAACTGTTTTCACGTATTTTTTAATTTTCAACCAGCAGCGTTCCTCTAATGTAGCTCCACAGTGCTGCAAGTCCTTTACTACCATCTGCCACCCACCAGTCTCTCAGACAGGGGTTACAGGTATAGAACTTACTTTGGTAAAGCACTTCAATGAGATGTAGTATCTTGTAACTACCTAGAATTAAATTTTCGCTGTCACACGTGCGTAACACTAGCACGCCTCTTATTTGTACTTTCAAATTCCACGCCTATACGATATATCGATGAGGTAGACAGTTCGATGGTTTTCGATTTAAACGATAGTGAACGAATGTCTGATAAAATTTCCACACCACAGACATGAAAACGGAAAATACATGAGCATGATTTATTAGAAGTGGCTGACGTTGCGTATGCGTGATAGAGGTTCGACCGTACGGCAGCTGAGTCCTGATGGAGGTATGACAGACATTTTACATCGCGTCAAAACATTCTGTATTTTGTTTCAAATGGAGGCAATAGCACAGACCATCAATGTCATGTTACGTCACGTAAAATCACGTCACCGTTACGGTTCTCTAGAAGGGAGTTTTGACACCTGCTAACATCGGACATTAATATATTCTCCCGCCGTAACTCCAGTTGTATTAGTTTATTTCGTGCTTCTATGTTGTAGTAGCAAATGTTGTGCGTTTTTCTTTCTTCTTAATCATCACCTTTTTATTATTTTGCTTTCATTTCCGTGGTTAATTGCAATAGTTATTCCACTGAGTGTCATTCAGTAAGCAAGGCCAGATACCTGAAGGTGAAAAATGTTTTAGTTTTCAATAACAGAACAGAGCTGAGGCCTATACTGTGTGTAAATAAGAACATAAATTGTACGAATCCATGGTTTCACGCCAATATGAACTGACAAAATTCTCGAGTTTCCAGCAGTGTCAAGTAGGTTTAAAATCTTCTAGCTTTCGGGCAAGTACTCGTTGGGCATGGTCAAGTAGTGACTGTCTTTGATTGTTGCTCCCATTCTTATATACATGCATTTATTTACATATCTAATCTAATCTAATCTAATCTATACGTCACGAGAGGTACTGTGGCTGACACAGCAAGGCTTGGAACCCCTTAATTGACAGTCACTGAATCACTAGAACCTCTATATTTGGAATCTGTTGGTTAAAAACACTCTGTCATTGCATCAAAATGTCACTGCCGCCACTACAATCTCCAGTAGTGTTCATAAAATCGATGTTGAGAAGTCAGCTTCTTCTGTCATGGACATATGCTGCCTCCCTCGCCAGACTGCTATACGACGATCAAGTCATCAAGAGGACATCACCCACAACCCCTGCTACAACAACTATGGCCACAATCTATGGAACACCAACAACAGTATGAACAACAATTACCAGCGAAATGTATGCAGAATCTTTTAATAACACTCAAGCCTCAACAATGACACTGCCAATGACCCAGGACACAGCACTATCACCATCAGCTCTCCCAGCACCACCTGCATAATTGCCAACAGTGCCACCACCACAGGATCGTCAGCAGTAGCCATACCATCAACAGGAGCAGCCCCAACACTGACAGCCACAATACCATCTACGATGAATACACCGATACCAACAGGTAAGAATCCCTACCTCCAGTCATCCCACAACCTCCCTTACACACCCAACCAAAGAATGTCACTAAAACTAATGAAAGTGATCGTCAGGGTGAAACTACTGATAGCATGAAGATCGAATCATCCCAGAACTGCAACACCAATTATATTCCTCTTCCTTTTTGCTGAGCACAACATACCATCAATGCAAATTCAGCAGGTTGTCAACAGGAGAGGCTCCATCGTCATTAAAATTAATGATCCTCATACCCATTCATCGCTCCACCGAATTATCCCCTCTTTCAGAGGAAATATAAACTGTTATGACCCTTACAGCCTCTGTGGCCAAACAACACCAGCCTCCACACTGGCGCCCAACATTCACAATAGAGATCAAAAAGGTTAACTTAGAGTCCACAGGCAAAGAAACTGTAAGTGAACTCAACACACAACCATGAATCTATGTGAGCAATGCACTCTGCATTCAGAATGATAACGAGTCTCGCTACTTAGTACGAATATCCTCAGAATTACGTGACAATACTTACACACTTATCACAGAAAGGGCCTTGATTTACGACAGCAATCATCTTTTGGAGATATCTCGATCCACTACACAAGGTTATAGATGTCAGCGATTCCTCCAATACTATGGCCACACGACATGACATTGCAGGAGTACACCCACCTATCCTCACTACAAGCAAAACCTAGTTCCTCCCTCTTCCTGCAATACTAGCGGCCAACTTCACTCTTCCAAATCCAAACACTCTCTCCAAAAGCCTGAACTCATTCCCATACTCAAAGTTGACACACTGCTCCACATAAACAACTCCCTCTGTCCTCCATCCACAGCTGATGATATAATCAATTTCGTACCAATAATCCCGTAAGAGATCCATCCTCTTGAAAGACCTCACATCCTAAACACCAGCACTATCTTTCATTTCAGTACACACTCCCAAAACCAAACCTATTTCATTTTTGATCATCTCCAAACGCTAATCTAACCTATCCTCAAACTCCTCCTTCTTTTAGTGAAAATGGCGAAATAGACATACAACCTTCTATACTAAAATATCCATTCCCTCTGCTCCAATAAACATCTTCTTATCCATGCCCTTCAACAACACAAAATTCATGCCCCCCACCTCAATGAAACCTTTCTCCAACCCCACCATTCCAAATGTGTATCTCCTTACATCCTACATGACACTATTAATACCCATTCTATTGCTCATGGTGGAATAACAATCGTCCATCACCAAAAGGTCGCTTTTATTCCCCAGCTATTCCTAAATGATCCAACTGAACAGCTCACTGCCACCTTCTTTCGCCAAAATCTCACATTAACCCTCGCTACTATGTGCATCCATCCTAACCATCCTACACCTGACGATATCCTGACCCATGTAGACTAAACTTTTACCACATACGTAAGTTCAGCTGACCTTAACTTCACCCCAACACACCTGCTGGAAAACGGTGGTGGTGTCAATCTATCAACAGCCTCAATGGCCACAATATCTCTATCCCTGTCCACACCCATCCTGACATAAATACCACCCCTAATTCCATTATTGTCTCCACCAACCTCTTCGGGTGCACCGCAGTAGAAGTCCTAGATTCAACTGGGAGTGATCACCTACGTGTTCTCTCCAGATCTCATATCATGTACCAAACGAAACCTGCCCCGCTCGTAATCATCTGCCCTGAAATATCCAGGATTATTACTATGCAGATGGGAATGCATCCAATGCCAAAATTCATACCATAATCGAAAGCCATGATTCCAACCCTCAAAATCCTGATGACATCCAAAGTGAAACTGACTTCCTACAATACGCCATGTCGGATGCAATTTCCAACCTATCTTTCTCTGTACTGTCTTCTACAGCTGTCCTATTCTCCCATCATGTGCTCTTGCCCTACTCCAAGAATCACATTGTACATACAGAGAATTCCTTCATACTCATGTCTGGAACATGTTCACACAGCACTGACAGCTCCAGTGATATGTTGGCAGCTGCTTACAAGTAAAATTATGTCTGGACTGGCTCTTGATGCGCACTAAACTAAACGAAACTACAATAAACTCTAGAAGGTATTTAAAACCATTCCATATTCTCTCTGGAAAATATCCCAATCCCACCTATCCCATTCTATAGAACAACAGACCACTTTCAGACTACCTCACCAAAGCCAAACAATTCACGTCCTACTTGGAAAACACATTCACCATCCCACATGCATATGAACATACCAACACAACTATCCTACCTGTATGGACTGATGACGAAGTATTGTCCCTCCCCCCCCCCCCCCCCTTTTAAACCAACCAACCAATCCCATCTCTCGCTCCAAACTTCCAGTACTTACACAGTACTCCACAAACAGTACTAAACACATCAATAACAGTTGATGACGTTACATAAACACTCACTAAAAAGCGAAACACTGCACCCAGACACGGTACATTTACCTACTGCCACTTCAAGTAATATCTCAGAGCCTTTCATGTAACCCTTGCCATCCATTATCCAGGTTATTATTCAGAGCAGTGGAAAACATCAAATGTCCTCCTCTTCCTGAAACCTGATAATCTACCCTCACAGACTTCATCACATTAGCCTAGCAGCCTCAGGTCAGTTTTCAGCAAAATCTTTGAAATCATTGTTGTCCAACGAATCCATCAGAACCTTGCAATCCACATACGCATTTCCAAAACCCATTGTTGCTTTCGTCCTAACTATTTCATCGAAGACAAACTTCTTTTTCTTACCCACTTAATGTCCTATCAACTGAATGACGGAAGTTTGCCAAATTTGTCTCCCTTGATATCCAAAAAGCTTTTGAATGGGTGTAGCAGTCTGAACTGCTCCTCAAGCAACAATCCTATGAACTCACAGTTAACTATGTCCAGCTTATAGAATCCTTTCTTCACCACCGTCCTATGTAAGTAGCAATCAATCTCACCTTCTCTTGAATCTTTCACCTCACTGCAGGTGAGCCTCATCACTCTGTTGTTTCATCCCTCCTTTACATCCTGTACTCTGTAGACATTCTCAAACTGCAGTCCCCCCAAATTACGTTTTTCAATATGCTGACGACACCATCTACCTAGCCATTTACCATAACCATCAACTCTCCCACATGTCCTTCCAGTACCGCCTGAATCTCCTGGTCGAGCGGTGCAGTACATGGAAACTTGAAGTAAGTTCACAGAAAAGCCAAGACAACATCTTTGGTCGCATTGCTTGGCTTTTCTGGAGTCCACATTTCCACCTCTCCATCTACAACCAATTCATCCCTCTGACTAAAGTATTTAGAATCAATTCCTGACAGTAAATTAGCATGGAATTCACACTCCCTTCCATGGAACAAAAGCGTGAAACTGACTAAAACTACTGTAGCTACAAGCACGTCACACCTGGGATCTACATCCCTCTACCATTATCCTCATCTATAAACCGCTCGTCCGCCCCATCCTAACCTACACCAGCATTGAATGGATCTCTTACTTATCTACATTCTGGAAGTTCCTCGAAATCCCAGAAAGACATGAATACCACCTTGTCTTCTGCATCTTCCTACCTTCCCCAACTAACATCTTATACTACTCATCAACTTCCTACACCTTCTTCTCTTCCTAAAGCACCTTTAGAACCAATAAATTAATCGCAAAACCCAGTACCAAAACAGAATTTTCCACCCATTAACAACCCTGCTACACCACTACATCTACAGTCCACCTTCCATGCAACTTCGCGCCTCATCTAATTTCTCCCACCAGAGTTTCAATCAACTCTAGCTCGTCAATAACAATATTTGTCCTGAGATATATCTCTCACTCCAACCGAAATCACAGTACTCCACCTAGCACTATCCTTCCATTTTCTCCTTCCCCTTCATCCACCTTGTTGGCTCCTAGTCGCTACTTGCAGTTCTACAGGGCCCTGTAGTCATACTCATCATTGCGCCTTCATCATGATGCTTTTCTCATGTATCATCTAGTATCACCATAACACCATGGCATCATATACATTCATTAGTGATTATAAACTATCTATAACATAAAATAGTCAAATAAGGTTTAAAAACCATCACTATTTTCTATCTATGTGTATTTTACAAAAACCTCATTTATCATCATCTGTTTTATGTAAAAATTGTAAATATCGTCCACCATTGAGTTTTCTTTTAAAAAAATCACCTATTATTGCCGCCTTTTTATATGTTTTAACGGTCTTTCAAATCTAGTTTATGTAACCTTTGGCTGAAGATCGAATTTTATGTGCTGGCAGCCGGCCCCTTTGTGGAGAATTGAAATAACAACAAAGAAAAAAAAATACTGCAGCTCCATTCATTTCAAAGATATATTTTGGCTTTTCGACAAAATCGGCAGATGTGTCTTTTGTCAAGGTATCCTTGTGACTGCAGTAGCCATTCTAGCAGACAAATTAAAACCAGCTATTTGTATGTTCAGCTAGTTCATTCATTGCAAATTTGGAAACTATTGCTGTTGTGGTCTGGCACTATGTTACCACTGGATGTACTCAGCTTCTCACATTAGAAATGGCTGGACCATGGAGGAGGAATTGAGCATTGTTCATTTAAAACACTTTCTATTTATTAGCCACAAAAGTATTATTATTACAAATTCAAATTGAGCACCAAATAATTATTATCAGTCAACGTCATCATAACGAGGGAATCACAATTTCATTAGAAAGAATGTAAAATGGAACCATGAAAACTTACAAAATAGATAACAGAATTTTAGTGCTCTTTCAAGACTCATCTAAGTTTTGTACAAATGTCCTAAGGAACAGGTTTGAAGTGCTTTAGATAAGAAAAAACCACACATATGAACACACACACATGCACACACACATACACACACACACACACACACACACACACACACACACACACACACACACACACACAAATAGTAATCTTTACAAATGATAAAAGATAGAAATACCAAACACAACTAGCAGAATACAGACAATAGCATGTCCTAAGACCAGTCAAGGCTCCCAGCTGATGTGTCAACCATAACAGGCATACACAAGATCCGCTCTGGCTGCACAGGCACACGCTAAGGGGGGACCACGTTACGATTGACTTCTACCCTAAACCAAAACCCTTTAAAACAAGTTAGGAAATGCGTATTATAGCCGGCCTTTTTACCATAATTAAAAAAACGGTGTCTCAAGAGAGGTTGCAAATTTCAACAAATCCAGAAGTGAAATACCAAAAGGTGGCTCAAACAGCCACACATGCTTCAAAAACTTTACACCAGCTACACTAACCTGAACATGATAACATACAAAGATGAACACAATAAAACAGAAACGCCTTGCAACAGAAGCCAATAGCGAAAACAAATTACATCCAAGAACTAGGTTAAACACAACATTGCTAGATCGACATGAACCTTCCAAAGTCGCACTTAATAAGCAATATGGGCATGTTTCGAAATAAAGAAGAAATGATACACCACAGCAGGGCAAACGGGCATGCTGCCTAATAATATTCCAAGAACTGTGCTAAACGCTCCACTGCTGTATCCGAGGAAAACCACCAAAACATGAGGATAATTACAGCGCTCACCCAGTCTAAATAACTTCAGGAGCAGCAAGGCTTAATTCTCCAGATAAACCAGCACCGTTAGCGAGATCTAGAAAACAGAAGTCGCACAGGATGCAAGTCTTCTCATTGTGGTGCTTCCCCAGTGCGGGAACGTCCTCCTTGGCATGTTTAAACTGTTTCTCCTTACTTATCCAGCGAGCTCCAAACAGAGTCCTCCCATACTAAGCGCCGCATAGCTAAAACACACCTCCAGTAACCTCTTTCAACGACAACTATCAGAAATATCTCCCCAGACGCGCCCCAGACTGCTCTGTCTATGCAAACCAAATAGAGCCTCATCTTGGAGCACCACAAACATACTAGTGAGTCGGGAACGAGTTATCAACCTTGCCGCATGGCTTAGCTGTATTCTCTTTCTTTGAAGCTCTCAGAAATGTGAAGGTGAATAATAAAATTTTTGATAAAGACAGAGCACAAAACAGAATGATAGTATTCATAATTCCACTTCTTCATCCGCTGCTGGGGATTGTATGAACCATGAACATATTATTTGTAACATTGTCCTGTATCATACATCTCCCGAAGCCTTTAAACACCACTAACTCATTATTTACCATTTAATATCAATAAATCGTACCTTCTCCAATGATCCTGTGTGCCAATGTTTTGGAACAGCATTTATTTATATGATATAAGTTATACTGTGGTTAAAACATAAAATACGCCAAATACACTCCTGGAAATGAAAAAAAGAACACATTGACACTGGTGTATCAGACCCACCATACTTGCTGTGGACACTGCGAGAGGGCTGTACAAGCAATGATCACACGCACGGCACAGCGGACACACCAGGAACCGCGGTGTTGGCCGTCGAATGGCGCTAGCTGTGCAGCATTTGTGCACCGCCGCCGTCAGTGTCAGCCAGTTTGCCGTGGCATACGGAGCTTCATCGCAGTCTTTAACACTGGTAGTATGCCGCGACAGCGTGGACGTGAACCGTATGTGCAGTTGACGGACTTTGAGCGAGGGCGTATAGTGGGCATGCGGGAGGCCGGGTGGACGTACCGCCGAATTGCTCAACACGTGGGGCGTGAGATCTCCACAGTACATCGATGTTGTCGCCAGTGGTCGGCGGAAGGTGCACGTGCCCGTCGACCTGGGACCGGACCGCAGCGACGCACGGATGCACGCCAAGACCGTAGGATCCTATCGCAGTGCCGTAGGGGACCGTACCGCCACTTCCCAGCAAATTAGGGACACTGTTGCTCCTGGGGTATCGGCGAGGACCATTCGCAACCGTCTCCATGAAGCTGGGCTACGGTCCCGCACACCGTTAGGCCGTCTTCCGCTCACGCCCCAACATCGTGCAGCCCGCCTCCAGTGGTGTCGCGACAGGCGTGAATGGAGGGACGATTGGAGACGAGTCGTCTTCAGCGATGAGAGTCGCTTCTGCCTTGGTGCCAATGATGGTCGTATGCGTGTTTGGCGCCGTGCAGGTGAGCGCCACAATCAGGACTGCATATGACCGAGGCACACAGGGCCAACACCCGGCATCATGGTGTGGGGAGCGATCTCCTACACTGGCCGTACACCTCTGGTGATCGTCGAGGGGACACTGAATAGTGCACGGTACATCCAAACTGTCATCGAACCCATCCTTCTACCATTCCTAGACCGGCAAGGGAACTTGCTGTTCTAACAGGACAATGCACGTCTGCATGTATCCCGTGCCACCCAACGTGCTCTAGAAGGTGTAAGTCAACTACCCTGGCCAGCAAGATCTCCGGATCTGTCCCCCATTGAGCATGTTTGGGACTGGATGAAGCGTCGTCTCAAGCGGTCTGCACGCCCAGCACGAACGCTGGTCCAACTGAGGTGCCAGGTGGAAATGGCATGGCAAGCCGTTCCACAGGACTACATCCAGCATCTCTACGATCGTCTCTATGGGAGAATAGCAGCCTGCATTGCTGCGAAAGGTGAATATACACTGTACTAGTGCCGACATTGTGCATGCCCTGTTGCCTGTGTCTATATGCCTGTGGTTCTGTCAGTGTGATCATGTGATGTATCTGTCCCCAGGAATGTGTCAATAAAGTTTCCCCTTCCTGGGACAATGAATTCTCGGTGTTCTTATTTCAATTTCCAGGAGTGTATTTGATACTCAGCTAATGTCCTGGGGACTCTATAACGATGCCAGGGTTCTGTTCTGGTGTTATCTACTTCTCGGATGTGAAATATGAGGTATCAGAGTTTGTCTAATTTCTCATTAATTTTTGTGGACTTGAGCTTGATAATTTCTACGGTAGGTGCTCTTCATGCAGCGTATGTGAGTATGTATCGTGAAGCCCAAAATATCCACAGAAGGACTCTATTTTGTAATACCTGGATGTGCTGTATTTCGGTCTGCTAGTGAGGCCCTATGATGTACTTACCATAAAAGCGATTTGATAGTACAGTTGCCTTGCAGAATCTAAGTTTTATTCAGATGTTGATCTCCCTACTGCGGAATAGTGGCATCAGTTTCCTCACCATACCCGAGGCTTTAAGTTTTATGTGTCTCACGTATCTATGAAAAAAAAGGCACAAATCCAGTGTGACTTCCAGGTGCTTGACAGTTGAGCTGCATGGTACGTCTTGCCCCAGGGTAAAAGGTTTCTGTCTCGTCGTGGAAGTTTTCTGCTAAAGTTTATTGCTGTTGTGTTGACTAAGTACTTACGCCACTCTGTGGTGTTCAGTTGTCTTCTGATGATGGCGTTATGATGACGGCCAGCCGTAAAGTATATGTGTCATCAGCGAATTGCCCCAGCTGAACGTTTCCAGTTGTTGGCATATCATTGATGCAGATTTTAAACAAGAGTGGTGAAAAGGCCGAGCCTTGTAGAATTCCGCCCTGTATGAGTTTGACCTCTGATCTGGCGTACTAGCATTTTATGTTGCACAGAAGGCTTTCCATAAGTTTAATATAGTAGTCTGGGATCGTTGTTTCATCTCTCATCTTCCGTAACAAGTTCTCAAATCTTATCACAGGCCCGTTCCACGTCTAGAAAAACAGCAGCAGTCAATGTTGTCGTATTGCAATTCTTCATGCCATGCTCAGTAATTGTCAATACTTGGAGCTCTGCCGAAATCTTCCGCTGGAACTCATATTGCACTGGTCATATCTTTTCATATTTAGTGAACATGTCTTGAAGTGTGTGTGTAATGAACCTTTTGAAAGATTTTCCAAGACTTCTCAGTAAACTGATTGGTCTGTGATTGTGAGGTTGAGTTAAGTGGTTCCTTGGTTCTGGAATAGTAATGATGTGCATGACAGCTATTTTTCCGGAAACAGCATTTGAGCAAGCACCTGTTGTAAATTCTAGTCAATAGGATGAGTGGTTTTCTCAGTAGTCTCTTGTGCTGTTCATTTGTTATGGCATCCATCCCAGGTTCTTTCTTGTTCTTAGGATTCTTTAACCTCTTCCTGACTTCTTTGAGTGTTGTTAGACAAGGAGCATTCCTGGTCCCATGTATGACTGTTCGTTGCGCTGATTGATTAGTTGTTATTTCGTACTCTCTTCCCCAGATGTCCAGGTCTTCCTGGATTATTCGATTTTGAGTTACAAAAATCTTAACAAAGGCTTGCGCTTTCTCGGACATGTCATTTAGAAGTCCGTTTCCAGTCTCCGGTGGGTATTTCGGCTTCTTTCTCCTCCTCAGTTTCTAATCAGTTGCCACTCATCTCTGGTTTGCAGCAGATATTTCGACATCTTGTCTTCCCATTTCTCAATTTCCCATTCCAACATTCGCTTCCGTAATCCACGCTGCAATCTGTTTAAATTTCGTCTCTCGCCAGTGTCTCGACATTGTTACCACCTCCTCCTGGTTCTTTGTTCTGGTATTTGTGTTTCTGTATTAATAGAGGTAAAGCCTGTTGTCGCCATCTGTTGCGTATATTCGTAGTACTGGCCTCATTGGTCGCCCTTAAATATCGCTATGTCCAATAAATCAGGGCGATGATTAGTTTGTATTATAATACGTATACGTTCAAGGCGTCCACTTATGATGGCACCTATGTGTTCCTCTATGTTCAACAGCTGTTCCCGCTTCGGATTGGATCTGGTTGAGTGTTACAGAAGGTGCTTTGCGTTGAGGTCGTCACAAAGAAATACTTTATGAAACTGGAAATATCATCTGCAGGTCGTGAGGTACTAGCTGGGCATTTGGTCTTAAATGAGCAGCTACCAGTGTTACTTGTCTTCTTGCTGTCCAGGTCGTTACTGCTGTTGCCTAAAGGTGCTGTAACGGTCGCAACCTTTCTTTTCAAAATGAGTGATGTTGTTGTGGAATGATACTACAGTCCTCTTCTATTTTGTCTGTTTGCTTTATAACTTGTCATATTTCTTAGTCAGAAAGTTTCAGACATGCAGAGATATGTTTCTGTTAATAACAGAGCCCCAATATTATTAGTGGAGATGAAGTCCTGTAGTTCTGTTTTCTTATTTCGATCTTCATTTATATTCCAGGTGCAGATTTTTAAATTCTTCGTCCATTTTCATTCCATGGTGTGTGATATTTTTGGTCAATGATGTTCACTAGTTCTTTGACAAAGATCATCATCCTAGTAATGGTGTCAGTTCCTTCCCTCAGCTTCCTCCCCATGTTGATCAATTTTTGGAACAAGCAGCCATTTCTTTAGAATTGTTAACAGTTTGGTAATCTCTCTGATAGGGTTTCACCAACTTCCAGGTTTTCTGTCTTGTTGTTTGAGTTTTTTGCCATCTCATTTTCCCATTTGTTCAGTACAGTTGAATACAATTTTCCTCCTGGAGCATTCTTCTTGATGCATCATGGCGTATGGTTTCATTGCTTATTGATGTACTAGCTTGTGTCGTTCCAGTTAGTTCTTTCGTCATTGTTAGTGTCAATATTTTCTCTGCAGGCAAATCAGAATTATTTTTGTTTAACATTGCCTCGTGGGCTCGGATCGCTTCCTTGACTTTCTTGCGTCCTTTCCAATCTGCTGGATGACCATCTTCTTTGTGGTCTGCGCATTTGTCTGGTTTGTCCTTCGGGTGAGTACAAGTTTCACTGTTGTGGGGTCCTCCACATCTAAATGCACCTTGCTGGAAACCAGCAGTCGTTTCTTGTGTGTGTCCATCTTTGGCAGTATTTACACTGAGGTGGATCTGTCGTGGAATATAATTTTCTGTCGTGACTTTTACACAACTTACGTATTTGACATCATAGATGGCATCTAGTGTTTTTTTTTGACAGAATAGCTATAAATAGAGCAGGTAGAACCATTTGTCCAGTTTTAGGATATTTCTTGTGATACTAGTGTAATTGTCAGACCATGAAATTTTTGTTTTGAACTTTCTGTAGGACTTCTTCTCCTGTATCTGGTGACAAGTATTTAATGACTACATTTATTTCCCTTTTCTCTGGTTTCTAATGGGTGCAGAATGGTATTTTGTTGACTTGGCGAAAGTAGAATCCTCTTGCATATTCTATCATGCTGTCAAAACAATATGACGTGTTGTATCCTTTGAACATCACTCTGAGTCTCCTTTGTACCATATTTTTGACAGCCTTTGTCAGTTTTATATGATCTGCTTCGTAGTGGATGACAAGTGGTGGTAAACATTGTACTTCTCAATATCGTCTTGTGGCTCTGTGACCTGTTGTGCAAGTGGCTCATTTGAGGTTGTCGCCAAGGCGTCGTAGTTGTTAGTTGTCTTGATGTTCATCTTCCTTTTTTTTTTTTGTTCATGTGCTCTTTGTGAAATCTCCTGACATATGGATCTCTGAAGCGTGTCTTTGATGAATTGTTCTTCATAATTTTCTTCTTCTGTGGTGCCTTGGTTGGTGCCTATTTGTACTTCCATTTTTTCCTTTGTGTGTGAAACGTCGCTAGGTTCTCCTTCACTGCATTCCTCTAAACTATTTTCTTCCTGTAAAAGGTCTTGTCAGTTTCTTCTGATTTCTTTTAATGTCATTTTTCTTCATTGTCTTCTGCTTCATTTCTTGATTTTTTTCCTTCCTTTAGGTAGATCTCTGTTGTCTTTGGCCTGGGTGATGTTGTGATTGGTTTTTTCCATTGTTGCTTTTGGCGGTGGTGGTATTGGGAGGTAGTTACTGCATGCCTGCCTATTGGCTGGTCCCACTGTATAGGACCCTGAACCTGAATTTTCCATCCCTAATTTCCAGATAATCTGGAACTATCCCTTGCCTGTCATGCACTGACGCTCTATTATACGTTGTAACAATAAAATCACAACATTTACTCTTCTCACTATCTCGTAAAGGCTCTGAGCTGTATGTGCAACTGGGATTCCAACCTGAGTGATGTCTTCATAGGGCTAATCTGGAACTATCCCTTGCCTGTCATGCACTGACGCTCTATTATACGTTGTAACAATAAACTCACAACATTTACTTTTCTAACTATCTCGTAAAGGCTCTGAGCTGTATGCACAACTGGGATTCCAACCTGAGTGATGTCTTCATAGGGCTAATGTACCTTCATTTATATATACCTTACGACAGGGCTTGTGGCATACTTTGGCTGAAGCACCTGGCTGAGGCCATATTGGATTCTGTCAATCTTATACACTCCTGGAAATTGAAATAAGAACACCGTGAATTCATTGTCCCAGCAAGGGGAAACTTTATTGACACATTCCTGGGGTCAGATACATCACAAGATCACACTGACAGAACCACAGGCACATAGACACAGGCAACAGAGCATGCACAATGTCGGCAATAGTACAGTGTATATCCACCTTTCGCAACAATGCAGGCTGCTATTCTCCCATGGAGACGATCGTAGAGATGCTGGATGTAGTCCTGTGGACCGTGCACTATTCAGTGTCCCCTCGACGATCACCAGAGGTGTACGGTCAGAGTAGGAGATCGCTCCCCACACCATGATGCCGGGTGTTGGCCCTGTGTGCCTCGGTCATATGCAGTCCTGATTGTGGCGCTCACCTGCACGGCGCCAAACACGCATACGACCATCATTGGCACCAAGGCAGAAGCGACTCTCATCGCTGAAGACGACACGTCTCCATTCGTCCCTCCATTCACGCCTGTCGCTACACCACTGGAGGCGGGCTGCACGATGTTGGGGCGTGAGCGGAAGACGGCCTAACGGTGTGCGGGACCGTAGCCCAGCTTCATGGAGACGGTTGCGAATGGTCCTCGCAGGTACCCCAGGAGCAACAGTGGCCCTAATTTGCTGGGAAGTGACGGTGCGCTCCCCTACGGCACTGCGTAGGATCCGTGCGTCGCTGCGGTCCGGTGCCAGGTCGACGGGCACGTGCACCTTCCGCCGACCACTGGCGACAACATCGATGTACTGTGGAGACCTCACTCCCCACGTGTTGAGCAATTCGGCGGTACGTCCACCCTGCCTCCCGCATGCCCACTACACGCCCTCGCTCAAAGTCCGTCAACTGCACATACGGTTCACGTCCACGCTGTCGCGGCATGCTAGCAGTGTTAAAGACTGCGATGGAGCACCGTATGCCACGGCAAACTGGCTGACACTGACGGCGGCGGTGCACAAATGCTGCGCAGCTAGCGCCATTCGACGGCCAACACCGCGGTTCCTGGTGTGTCCGCTGTGCCGTGCATGTGATCATTGCTTGTACAGCTCTCTCGCAGTGTCCGGAGCAAGTATGGTGGGTCTGACACACCGGTGTCAATGTGTTCTTTTTTCCATTTCCAGGAGTGTATATTAGAAATAAGATACTAAAAGCAAAGAAACAGACCCTCAGAGGAGAGACTTATGGACCTGTGAGCCTTACATGTCTTCCTAAAGTGCAATAAATAAAATGGTTAAAACTAAACCTTACTCAGTCATCAAGAAGCGGAGATCACTGAAGAAGGGATGCGACATTCATTATATTTTATTTTAAAACACCTATCAAGAATTGCAAATCAAAATGTGCTCCAGAAAGTGACATCATAGAAACGATTACTATTATGTCACTGGTCAAAACCGACAGTTTGTACCACGAATTTCTCTTGACTTGCAAATATTTATTTATTTTAAATAATTTTATTGGAATTTTGTAGCAAACAATATGGTTTATACTCTGAACATGCAAAGAAACTGGTATACATGCATACTGTCTAGTAGGGACCCCGTGAGCATGCAGAAGTGCCACAACACGACGTGGCATGGACTCTACTAATGTCTGAAATAGTGCTGGAGGGAACTGACACCATTAATCCTTCAGGGCTGTCCTTAAATCCGTAATAGTGCGAGGAGGTGGAGATTTCTTCTGAACAGCACATTGTAAGACATTCCAGATGTGCTCAATAATGTTCATATCCTGGGAGTTGGGTTGCCAGTGGAAGTGTTTCAACTCAGAAGAGTGTTCATGGAGCCACTCTGTAGCAATTCTGGATGTGCGGGCTATCGCATTATGCTGCTGGAATTCCCAAGTCCGTCGGAATGCACAGTGGACATGAATAGATGTAGGTGATCAGACAGAATGCTTCCATAAGTGTCACCTGTCAGAGTCGTATCTAGACATATAAGGGGTCCCATATCACTCCAACTACACGCTTCACACCATAACAGAGCCTCCACCAGCTTGAATAGGCCTTCGCTGATATGCAGGGTCCATGGCTTCATGAGGTTGTCTCCAGACCTGTGTATGTCCATCCACTCGATATAATTTGAAGCGAGACTCATCCGACCAGGCAAAATGTTTCCAGTCATCAACAGTCCAATGTCGGTGTTGATGGGCCCAGACGAGGCCTATAGCTTTGTGCTGTGCAGTCATCAAGGGTACACAGCTTGAATGGTTCATAAGCTGACACTTGTTGATGGGCCAGCATTGAAAATTGTAGCAATTTGCGGAAGGGTTACACTTCTGACACTTTAAACTATTCTCTTCAGTCGTCGTTGGCCCCATTCTTGCAAGATCTGTTTCTTTCCGCAGCGATGTCGATTTGATGATTTACCGGAATTCTGATAGTCACGGTACACGGTACACTGATGGTCGTAAGGGAAAATCCCTACTTCATCGCTATCTCGGAGATGCTGTGTCCCGTCACTCGTGCGCCGACTATAAAACCATGTGCAAACTTGTTTAAATCTTGACACCCTACCATTGTAGCTGCTGTAACTGATCTAACAACTGCGCAAGACACCAGTTGTCTTATATGCGCGTTGACGACCGCAGCGCCGCATTTAGCATGTTTACATGTCTCAGTATTTGAGTACGCATGCCGACACCAGTTTCTTTGGCGCTTCAGTGTACTAGTAACTTCAGTTAAATCTCAAGTACACATTTACAACATATAAACATAAAATCAAAAAATGAAAATTAGAAATTCAGTATTTTATATGCCAGAACTTAACATCCATCTCTTGTAGGTAACATATGGTCAACATCTCCATTGTCTCCTTGATGTTCAGTGCATGTTAAAGAGTCTTTCTCCGTTGTCTTCTGGATGTTCAGTGCATGTAAGAGATTCTATCATTTCAATCGTGTAGAGGCGTGCAGGAAACATCCATGCCCCAACCTTATTCTAATAATTAATGTTATGTAAGTCCCTGGGAGATTTTTCCGACTGAATAACGGTTTTTTTGTATATTTCAGTGGACTGAAGCGATGTTTACCACTGTTGTTCCCACTGACTGTATGCCTCCTTTTTTTTAAAAAAAAAAAAAAAAAAAACATGAACAGTATATGAAAGCTACGAAAATATCGGGTCTCCTTCTTTGATGCTTCGTTTTGCAAGAGCATCTACTACTTCATTTAGCTGAATACTTGAGTTCCCCTTTACATAGGAATTTATTTTCATTGTTGGTATCGTTATTATTTCCAGCACATAGTACATACAACTGTTATCAGTTTTTCACTTTCACTGCTCAAATTTCACCGACGCACTTATAGGATCAGCAAGGAATATTGTTTTGCTATCCTTCTCATTTCCAAACTTGATTGCTTCTTTAATAGCGGTTACTTCTCCAGTGTAAATACACTTAATGGTGGTAGGAAAATTTTTTAGGTGGCTGTAGCATAGGGCAGTAATAAGCCCAGCCAATTCCCTCATAAGTTTTGGATCTGTCAGTTTATACGTGTAAATAATGTGACCATTCACTTTCCAGGTAATTTATTTCTTCCGTATTAGCTCTAAGCTGTTACCTATTCTGTCTGGTGGATAAAAAAACCTTAGGCTGGCAGACTGTTTCTTCTTATTCTTTACTGAACGCTGGTAATATTCGCTCTTGGTTGTAGGCCATTACAGAACATATTAATCCATGCCATAGAATAAGGAATATGTCTGATAGGGCTCCCCATCACACACGGTTGGTTGGATGGTTGGCTGGTTGGTTGGTTTTGGGGAAGCAGACATCAAGGTCATCGGTCCCATCAGATTAGGAAAGGATGGGGAAGGCAGTCAGCTGTGACCTTTCAAAGGAACCATCCCAGTATTTGTCTGGATCAATTTAGGGAAATCATGGAAAACATAAATCATGGTCAGACACAGGTCAGAACTATTGTACTCCCAAATGCGAGTTACCACACATGTCTAACAATGCCCAACACATTCTGAGCTTTTTCTGCTTTAATAGCAGTGTTATTAATATGTTCTGTCCAGGTTAGTCAGCTACCCAAACAAAGCTGCAGTAACTTTGCTGATGATCGTATATTAAATCTAAAAGGTCACAGGCTTATCACATCCATTTGTTACATTTGGTGTTTTCGTGTGAAGAAAACTTCAGAAGGTTCTGACTGTAACAAATTGAGAACATAGCTGAGCAACCATGCAGATAGTAGGTCAGCGACATTATTCAACCATGATCAATACAATTCCAGGCTGAGTGGTGCTGTATATGTGCAGACATCATCTGCATATTTAGCACATAAATAGTGGAGCCACATATGTTTTACAAACCTGCTACATAGAGGGCATATGAGAGGGTACTTAGATTAGCAACCTGCAGAAAGATTTTCCAAACTGCAAAGGGTCCATATAAACTGTTTTCTTGCATTCTAATGTAAACAGCTCTACAGTGTAAACAATTTTTGAGAAAGCAAAGATAAATATACAGGACACCGAAGTGGTCTAACATCTACAAGAGTAAGAAGACATTAAAGGAATCATACACTCATGATATATCTCAGAATAAAGCAGTAAGATAACCTTTCTGTTCAAATTTTTCTTCAATGTTCCTCATGTGGATACTTAAATAGTCCATAGTCCTCCTTCTGAAAGCTGTACTGTGACACTGGTAAACTTTTATTATGTTCTAACGACTAATCGAAATGTAAATTGAGAAGTAATTCAAAATCCTTTGTTAAGCACAAAGACAGTACACTTGGACGATATCTACATCTGCACCTACATCTACTGCACATCTACACAGATACTCCCCAAGCATGATGGAGGGTATCCTGTATAACTACATGTCATTTCCTTTCTTGCTCCACTCTCATGTAGTAAAGGAAAAATGAATGTCTATGCCACTGCATGAGCCATAATCTTAGCTACCTGGTCCTTAAGCACAAGACATGTTGGAGGCAATAAAACTGTTCAGCAGTCAGTTTCAGGCGCTGGTTTTCTGAATTTTCTCAATAGTGTTTCTCGAAAAGAATGCAGCCTTCCGTCCAGGGATTCCCATTAGAGTTCCTCACGTATTTCCATAACACTTACGTTTTGTTTGAACCTACTGGTAACAACCTCTGAATTGCGACATGGTATGGATCTCAAAAACTCTCGAGCAGTCCTCAACAATAGGTCGCACAAGCGTCCTATATGCGGTCTCCTTTACAGGCTGTTAGTGGCTCTGAAATTAGAGTCCAGACACTAGTGAATGAGATGTGAACAGAAACTGAGAAAAGCAAAGCAAATGCTGAAATGCTCCACTCTGTTTTCTAATGTTCCTTTACTAAGGAAAACCCAGGTGAATTAGCCCAATTTAATCACCATACCACTGGAAAGATGAATGTAATAAATATTAGTGTCAGAAGTGTTGAGAAACAGTTGAAATTGTTAAAGCTGAACCAGGCTCCACATCTCGATGGAATCATTGTGATTGTGCACTGAATTTCCAGCTCAGTTAGCCCCATTTGTAACTATAATGTATTGTAGATCACTTGAACAATAAACTGTGCTCAGTTATTGGAAAAAGGCACAGGTCACACCCCTCCACAAGAATGTTAGTAGAAGTGATCCACAAAACTACTGTCGAATATCTTTGACATCTAACTGTTGTAGAATCTTTGAAAATATTCTGAGCTCAAACATAATGAGGTATTTTAAACAGAGTGACCTTGCTGTTGATGACCTTGAAGACAATATTAATGCTAAAATCAGGCTTTTCACAGGTGATGCAGTTATCTATAATGAAGTACTACGTGAGAGAAACTGTACAAATATTCAGTTAGATTTTGATAAGATTTTAATATGGTTCAGAAGTCAGCAAAATTTTGCACTTCAAAAAACGAAAAAAAGGTAGTAACCTACGATTGTAATATTTGTGAACCACTATTGGAATCAGCCAACTCATACTAATACCTGGGTATAACGCTTTAAAGGGATATGAAATGGAATAAACCCATAGGTTCAGTCATGGGTTATGTAGTTGCTAGACTTCAGTTTATTGGTAGAATAGTGGGGAAGTGCAATCAGAATATAAAGGAGATTGCTTATAAACCATTCATACAACCAGTTCTAGAATATTGCTGACGTTCATGGGACTTTTACCAGATAGGACTATCAGGGGATATTGAGAATAGTGAGTGAATGGTCACATGTTTGTTTAATCTCTGTCACAGAGATATTGAAAGAACTACCTAGAAAACTCTTGAAGACAGGTGTAAACTATGCTGAGTAGGTCTATTAAGAAAGTTTCAAGATTTAAATTATTACTGTTGGGATACACTCCAGCCCCCTAGATATCACTCACTTAGGGACTGTGAGGATAACATTAAAATAATTACTGTATGTACAGAGCCATTCAATCAGTTGTTCATCCCATGCTCCATATGTGAATGGAACAGAAAGAAATCCTAATAACTGTTACAATCGGATGTATCCTCTGCCATGCACATCATTGTGATCTGTGGAGCACAGATGTAGATATAGATGTAGGTGAACCACTCTTACTTAAATAAATCAAAGTCGACCACACATCTTCCCTTACATAGTTCTCACATGCTCGTCCCATTTCATATTGCTTTGGAACATTATGCCCAGAGGTTCAAACCAGTAGACTGTGTCAATCAGGACACCAGTAAAACTGTATCCGAACAGTACACCTTTGTTCTTCCTACTCATCCACATTAACTTACATTTTTCGACATTAAAAAGTAGCTGCCATTCATGATAAAACTAGAAATTTTGTCTAAATCGTCTTGAATCATCCTGCAGACACTCAATGTTGACACATTACTGTACACTAAAGTAATCAGCAAACAACCACAAAATGCTGCCCACTCTGTCCTCTAAATTGTTGATGTACATAGAGAACAATGAGGTCCCATCACAGTTCTCTGAGGAACTCCTAACTATAGCCTTCTCTCTGATGAAAATTCGCCATCGAGGACAACAAACTGCGTTCTATTATGTAAGAAGTTTTTGGGCCATTCACATATCTATGAATTTTTTCCATATGCCGTCCCTATGTTAACAGCCTGTAATGGGTCAGTAGTATATTTAAGAGAGTTCCTGCACAAACAGCACATGTTTTAAGAAATCTCAGACTTAAAACCTAAATTTTAATTTCGTTGTTTCCCCCATTTAAAATTTTTTCTATATTCATGAACGAAATTTTCATTTAATTAAAAAATAAAAAACTAATACATTTTTCTTCATAAATAAGTTCTCTGACATTGCGTTTATCTATATCTGTAAACGAGATTTTCATTTATTTAAAGATCTAACAAATTTTTGCCTCCACAAATAAGCTCTCCAAAATATTGTTTATCCATATCCATAAGCCAAATTTTCATTTATTTAAACAATAAGAATGTGAAAAAACTTTCTCTTTATAAGCAAGCTCTGTCTAACCTTGTCAATCTATACATCAGGTAAAACTTTAATTAAAAACTCAAACTACGTTTCAATCATAAAAGTATTAATTTTAGGAAATCTAACTCTTCATGAGTCAGGTACCTCAGATGTTAGAGCACTTGTCCATGAATGTCCTGACTAAAAGTCAAAGTCTGAAACAGTTTTAATCTGCCAGAAAGTTTGATATCTGCGTACACTCGGCTGGGACTGAAAATCTCATTCTGAAAACAAAATGTACTCCAAAACTGAGCTAATTCTAAACCTAGAAAATTATTTTAAAAGAATATGTGGATTACATTATGCTGGATTAGAAATTATTGTAAGGCTATTCAAATATAACTAGAAAAGATCAAGAGGAAATTATAGATTAATTGAATATGAAGAAATGAATAAGAGACAACTAAGATATAAAAATATAAAATAATTTCAATCTATTTGTAATATGAGAAATGTAAAAAATCTAAAGTAAATATTGACAATTCATCGATCTTATTCTAAATCCTGTTGACAATATTAATAATAGTCTGCCCCTGATAGCTGAGTGGTCAGACGATGGCATGACATACCAAACAGGTCAGGTTCGATTCCCGCCTGTGTTGGAGGTTTTCTCCGCTCAGGGACTGTATGTAATGTTGTTTTTATCATCCTCATTTCATGCAAGTGATCGAAGTGGTATCAACTAGAAATACTTGCACCAGGCGAACTGTCTATCTGATGGGAGGCACTAGCCACATGGCATTAATATTTTTAAATATAATAATAATAACGATAACAAATGGGAGAAAAACTTCATCAAAACTGTAAACCGAAATATTTTAAAAATCATTATCAATTTTATAAACAACACTCAATTGATCTTATCAATAGATCTGGGGATAACATTAATAATATGGATAGCGATAAAAGCTTCTAGTTGATAAATATCAAGAAATTAAACAAAAACAATCTGAAAAGTTTTTCAGATTAAAATTGTCTAGTTAATGACGATTTTTAAATCACCTACATGCCTTAATAAAGAACCTTCTTTTTTAAATCGAGAATAATCACTTTTGAAGTTAATAATGTTGATAATATTATTGAACCATGAGAATTTTTTAATGCAATTAAAGAAGAAGTAATCACTAAATTTACGAATATTTTAATACAAGGAGGATCAGTTAAAGCTAATATGAAAATTTACTGTATTATAAAAGACAAGACAAAATACTAGATTATTTTAATAACAAGGAATGAAAGTCTTATGAAGTACAACTAATTTATAAAATTATTATTAAAATCAACAATTAAACTATTGACTGAAATAAGAGAAATGCAAAGGAAAATATCTGGTTGGTATTTAATTTAGGCAAGTAAGTAAGAATTAAGTGTTAACAGGCAATCCAACTTTTGGTTTTTCTAAGTTGAATTACTAAAAGAAACTAAAGATAAACAAGCTGACACTAATGTAAAAAACACTCATCAAAAACATTTTCCTTATTCAATAAAATTAGTTTGATATGCAGGAGATAATGACGGAGAAAGAGTTAGCAAATATAAAATGATGGAATAGACTTAAATGAAATTTTTGAAAACAATGAATTTAATTTTCTTGTTCATTTAACAGATATTGCAAAATTTAAAAAGAAGTCAAATATTTCAAATAATGTTTACTCTTCTGAAGAATAATTTATTCTAAATTATCATTATCATACAAAAAATAATTAAGATTAACATGTTATCTTCTTTCAATTCGAGTTTAAAATAATTGACATCATTGTTGGGTAAAAAATTTATCTAGATTAATTAGTTTACAAACAAGTGAATACAATGAAAAAAATTATCCTTGTGATAGATGTTTCAGGAGCTATTACATGCTTTTTCAGCATATTTCAGCTATGAAATCTTCATGGGTTATGAGCCAAGTGGTGAACTTCGACGAAAGATGAAGAACACAATCGATAGAAACATTGCGACTAGAAGACGGCGCTACTCATCTGTAACCTGTGAAGATTTCATTGATGATATGAGATTTTCATTCATAAGAAAAATCAAACTATAAGGAAAACGATTGCAAAGAAAACAAGGAACTAAAAATAATATATCAGGTGAAAGAGGTGAAATTCAAAATAATAATAATTCATTACAAGGTCCATTTTATTTTTGCACATTTTGATTGTCTTTTAGAAGATGTTAACACTTGTGTACCAAATCCTGAAAAAGCATAATTAATAAATATTAATAACATTTACAAATTTCATTGGGTTATTATATGAAATGGGACTATGATGATTTTAAAAATTCTGTTAGGTATCCTGGTAAAAGGGCACCAAAATGCTAAAACATGAATCCAGAGAAATTGATAATATATATGTTCTAAATAAATCAATGACAATGAGAACTGAAGATAAAATAAATTTCAGAAATTCAAGAAGTTATTTTATTTGTGAAAAATTAAGATATTGTATCGTGTAACAGGACAATATCAAGGAAGCCCTCAACAAAACTGTAACCTTCATTATATGTACATTAAATAAAATCAATTTTACATCCATAATTTAATAAATTATAATGTTACTTTCATTGTTCAGAATTAACAATAGATCTATAAGATATTAACGATGTTCGACATAATGAAGAAAGTTATTTTTCTTTTAGTACAGAGGTCGAAGATTTTTTGATACATTTGAATTTAAGGTTTCAAGTAATGATAAATAGTCTTCAACAGAACAATATGATTTATTAATTAAAAAAGTTGTTTATCCTTACAAATACATGTATTTTGAAGGAAAGGTAAAAGCAATAAATTATCTAAAAAAGAATGATTTTAGGGAAGACGTAATAAATAAAATATTTCTGACGAAGATCATAATTGTGCGATAAACAATTTATAAAAACTTGATGTAAAACTTTTTGGTAGATATAGAACATTATATAAAATTTTTGACATTTCAACTTTAGCAGGTGATTTCGAAAATTTTAGATATATATTAATTAAATCTTATAACCTCGATCTATATCAGTATTTACAGAACAGTTTTTATCATGGGAGTCTATGTTAAAAATAACAAATGTTAAATTAGGTTTATTAAACAATTATGATTTGAAAAAGGAAACAGAGGATGAAATCCTCAATGTTTTAAAAAGATGTGCTTCATCAAACAATTCGTATATGAAACAATTCTACTGCAATTATATTGCGACAATATCTCAATTTTTAACATTTAGTGGTTTCATTTGGTAAATTTCAAAGTCTATGAATTCTGAAAAAAACACTTAAAACCAATTAGTAATATATATTGTTATATTTTACAAGTCGATTTAAAATATTCAAAAAATTACACAATTTACCTAAAGATCTACTATTAGCACCAGAAGGAGGAAGTAAATTAGTAACTACATTAAAAAATAAGGAAATATATGTTCTAAGTAATAGAAATTTCAGCAATGTTTAAAAGTACGAAATTCATAGAACTTATAATTTAAAGAATCAGAGTGGTTTAAATTCTTTTTATTTTGTTACCAAAATGGTATCGAAAAAAAAAGATTTTGAAAAAGATTTATATAAACTGCTGAAGAATTCAGAATTTAGTAAGACATTAGAAGGTATTATAAACAGACAAAAAACCGATTGAGAAAAATATACGAAAATTACACAGTACCAAATTGTGAACATTCAGAAATTCCAGTAGCATTTAATGAGAAACAACTCATAGTATATCTGGAATGATTATTCTAGATACTTCAGAAATAAAAATGTATGGGGTTAAGTGTAACATTATGAAAGAAAAATATGGTGAGAATAGTGACTGATGTTATATGGAAACAGATTCTTGTATGATTGACATAAGAACTGAAGTTTTTATAAAGATATGAAGGATGTGGTAAACGATCTTTTAAAATAATATTTATTCGTTAAATGACAAAGTAAACAAGTATCCTTTCGAAACAATAGAAGAGGAAAACGACTGAAAAACTGCATCAGAGTTTGTTAGTTTAATATCGAAAACATATTTTTATAAACTTGTTGATAATGAAGGAAAAATGTGAATGAGTTAAAGCATCTCATAGAAAATCGGAAATTACCTTTGATGAATACAAAATTTATTTAGATTACAAAGTAAACAGTATAGAATAATGAATGCAATTATCTCATTTGAACAACAATTGTTTATAGTTGAATATAATAAAATTGTTTAAATCCTGTTGATTATAAACATATTTAATTTAAGTTAGACTTAATACATTAACGTTTGGATATTATAAATTAAACGCAAAAATTAATAGATGTTAACAACGATTTCTTACATGAATTAACAATTTGATAGAAGAAACTAATAATGAATTAAAAAATTAATGAGTTTTTATTATTTTTTCATTTCATGGTAAATTTTGATATGTTTGGAGATATTCTTTACAAACAAACATTCCACAAAAGCAATAAACATATTTATAATACCTTCCTTTATGTTTGGATCACATAACTAATGAGGAAGTATTGAATAGAATTGGGCAGAAGAGGAGCTTCTGGCACAACTTGACTAGAAGAAGGGATCGATTGGTTGGACACGTTCTAAGGCTTCGAGTGATCACCAATTTAGTATTGAGGGGCAGCATGGAGGGTAAAAATTCTAGAGAGAGAGCAAGAGATGAGTACACTAAGCAGATTCAGAAGGATCTAGGTTGCCGTAGGTAGTGGGAGATAAAGAAGCTTGCACAGGACAGAGTAGCATGGAGAGCTGCATCAAACCAGTCTAAGGACTGAAGACCACAAAAACAACATGTTTGAATTAAAGTTGCAGCTATGAATACATTTAGAAGAATTTTTCATTTTTATTTTACAATTTACACATGTAAATGTTTTTATTGAAGTTAGTAGCAAGTTCTTTTATATATTAATATTTATTTTCACATTCTTTATATTTCTTTTTTTCAATCACTACATCCCACTTATTGATGGGTGGTCCTATTTGTATATTTTGTTTCATCATCAATGGCTTTTTCTTGTGCGGAATGGACAATTCATGTTACATCCACTTTATATTTGTAAACAAATTATTAGAAAAGCTAAACCTTTCCAATTAGAAAGTACTGAGGAGAAATTTAAAACCAGCTATTTTCATTGCAAAAACAGACATAATGTCTTATGGGATAACAGCAATCAGTGATTTTATAATGTAGCATGCGAAAATTGCTGGATTTGGACGGGTTACTCCTGTAACTGAAATATCAGATCTGAAGATGGTTCTGAATGAACCGAAACCGGTCATATGAATAAAAAAAATTAGCAATAAAGACGGTTCTTAAGTAAAATTACAGCTATTTTCACATTCCATTTTATAACGAAAACCGTAATTATAACTTTAAAAAAATAAGATTTCACGAAAGAAATCATATGTAAATGAAGTCTGTTTTAGATCTTATATATATCAACAAAAAGCTTTTAATAATTCTCTATGGAAATAACTATCCATGGTAAATGTAAAACAAGTTGATGATATATTAGGTTATAAATATTCTGGAGATGGTATAAAAAACATGTCAAAGAAAAATATTGTAAAACATATAAAAACCAATAAAATGTTGGTATGTAAAAATATACATCTTCATACAAAATTTATTAGGATCTGCACTTATATTCTTCGGCTTATAAATTCACAAATGTTATTTGCAAAAAATTTAATGATTGGTCTCATCAAGAAGTTTTACCACCAATTCGAAAACATGGTGAATATAAATCAAAGCTAAATGTAAAACAGCTCTATGAAGATTTAAAGGACCTAATAAAATTATTTAAAAATATTGTCTGAAATATATCTTCGCCCTGTAGTAATATTACAGAAAAGATGTGAACAATTAATAGTTTATTAGAAAATGTTGTTCTTTGAACAACCGATGTAATTTAAGACATACTTTTGTTGCTTTAAGATTATGTGTTAATAATTTTAAATATGGTTGTTATTTTTTTCAACATAAATAAAAATGTTCAAACACAAAGAAAGAGTATAACAAATAGACATCCAACTTGTGATGTCCTTTTAAGAATTAATTATGTCCAAAAAATTTGTAAAGATTGAATACTATTTCTCATGACCGAGCGAGGTGGCACAGTGGTTAGACACTGGACTCACATTCGGGAGGACGACGGTTCAATTCCGCGTCCGGCCATCCTGATTTAGGTTTTCCGTGATTTCCCTAAATCACTCCAGGCAAATGCTGGGATGGTTCCCTTGAAAGGGCACGGCCGACTTCCTTCCCTAATCCGATGAGACCGATGACCTAGCTGTCTGGTCTCCTTCCCCAAACAACCCCCAACTATTTCTCATGGAAATTATTTCAATATTTTGGATAATTATTTACAAGAACTATTCTATCCTTCTGAATCTGCTTAGTGTATTCATCTCTTGGTCTCCCTCTACGATGTTTTACTCTCCACGCTGCCCTCCAATACTAAATTGGTGATCTCTTGATGCCTCAGATCATGTCCAACCAACCGATCCCTTCTTCTGGTCAAGTTGTGCCACAAACTTCTCTTCTCCCCAATCCTATTCAATACTTCCTTATTAGTTTTGTGATCTACTCGTCTAATCTTCAGCATTCTTCTGTAGCACCACATTTCAAAAGCTTCTATTCTCTTCTTGTCTAAATTATTTATCGTCCATGTTTCACTTCCATACATGGCTACACTCCATACAAATACTAATCTTTTTTTCGCCAATTTTTTACTTAGTTTTAGTATTATTAAATTTGTTACATATACATACTTTCATAGTTTTTCCTTTTTACTTTCATTTATATTGTTGAATGTTGTTTGCTGTTATTTTCATCAATTAATTTCTGAACTACTTCAATGTCTTTATAATTCCCTAGAAGAGGAAAATTTTCAATCATTTTTCTTTTTAATGTCCTATTCCATTGTTCAACAATGAATCCTTTTAATTTGTTAATAATTGAATAACATTTAAAAATATTCTTTTAAATAAATTTTGAAATTCTCTGTTGTAAATGCCTTTACCATTATCTATTTTTATTTAACTTGGTTTTCCCCCTTGAATGTTTTTTCAAAAGAATTCAATTAGAATATCCTTGTAGTACAAATGTTTTTCTCATTTTTTCGTTTGATGTCCTATTCCATATTCCAACAATATGTGCTTTTAATTCCCTAACAGTTGAATAATATTTAACATTTAATTTCTCGATAAATTTTGAATTTTTTTATTGTAAAATCCTTTACAATTACCTCTTTGTAATTTTATTAGATTTCTTGCCTAGAATATTTTTTCAAAAGAATCTATTATGTTTTTGTCAGCTATATCTTTTTTTAATATCACAAGAAAATTTTGAAAAGGTGTCTGTAACAGTTCATAAATATTTTCATTCTTTATTTTTGAAATCCTTCAACTCACCAGATCCTTTTCCATCTGGGTCACCCTTCCATAAAGCATCAATTGGAAAAAATAGTAAATTTTCTTTTAAAAATGTTATGTGTTGGTTCATGTCAATCAGAAATAATGTGTTCACACATACTTAATAAATCATCTTAAAAAATTTTTCAATAAATTTGTTTTTTCAAATTTCTCAATTCAATGTATTCTCTCAGTTTTTTGTTTTTGATACTTAGTCAATAGTCTATGAGGATTATTTGAGTCAGTAAACTTTTTACACTTCATGCAGTAGATGCGATTACGATTCAGTCTTAGCATATAATAAAAAAATATTAAACGAATTTGACAACCATAATTAATCTTACGTCAACTGAATTAATTTGAAATGAATCTTTTGATCCTTGATTAGAAAATTTGAACTGTGTAATATTTTTATTGATTGGATATCAGGAGTTATTTTGTAAAGATTGTCAAAAATACCTATTGAAAGATCAAAGTCATTAATTGTTAACTATTTGTTTATACTTTTACCCACAACTTTATTAAGAATAAAACTATATTCGTTGCTCTATTTGTTCGCCACCAGTAATACAATATAATAAAATGTTTGTTTATCATATAATTTAAGATGTCTAAGTCGTATGAGTATGGAGTTAAAATACTTTATTAAAAGTAATATGGTAGGTTAGTTTTATTGAAATAGTTATTCTACTGTGTTAAAATAATTCTTCACTCAGCATTAGTAAGAAAAATATTTTTCTTCCTATAAAAGCTTTTTATTAGTTGAATAACTTACATATGGTAGATTCTTATGTTTAAAATCAATATAATTTTTAAAGTAAAAAATTTTGGCTAGTTATTTAAAATTGATTGTTTAGACCAGTCATTCTTGGATTTATGAAGATATAAACTTTGGTTGCCAAATTATTTTTCTAATTTTTCTAGTGACGATTATATATCTTTATCTATCGATGATTGATAATTTTTAACTTTGGTCTCTAACAACTCTGAAGAAATTTTTTTCTGGAAATTTGATATACAATATTTCTTATGTTTGGTTGAAAATATTAGATTTTTTGAAAATCTTCTGATTTTGAAGTTAATTGTTCTATTTCTAATAATCGATAATCTTTTATTTTTTTCTAAATCGTTGCAGAAATTTGCAACTATTTCAGTTCCAAAAATATCCTATTAATACGTTTGATTTATAACTGGTAGTTGCTAGTTTTAAAGCACATAGACACAAATGACTACAAATAAATTCGTTAAAATGTCGTATGGTTTTGGTGTTGTAATACACTTGTTTCCTAAACAATGTGTTTTATGTTATTTCCTCTAGATGTAACAAAAACAAATTCATACAATATTGGGTCCCAACATAATAAGCTGTATCTATGTTTACTATTGCACATTCTACATTTTTTGTCTTAGCAGCTATTTCAGAAGTTATAAAAAACCCCTGAAATTATTTAATTTTTAATAATTTAACTATCTTTTCTATGTCAAAAATAGATAAGGGATTTTTATTTTTTGTGCTTATCACTTTCTAGTTTTGATACTTTTTTAAACCTTATCCTCTATTTACCAATTCCTTGAATATTTCTTTCTTGTTATTCCAATTCTTTATCAGCTTTTGTTTTGTTTATATCTGCATTTTCAATAAATGCAGCTACTGCAGTAGCACCAAAATAAATGTAGGTCTGACAACAATAATGGCCAAAATCCAGCATTCTGTTCTGTTTCTTCTTTGTTCAATTAATATTCAATCATTTTTTCACAACAAGAACACCACTTAAGTAAACATAGATCCAACATTTCTTTTTTTTTCTTTGAATCAGTTAAAAACGGTTGAGTAGTTTTTATTGGTTCATTATTTTATTTGAGTTTTGTTCTGTATGGTTTCATTTCACATTTTGGAAGTTGACTGTAATCAATTAAAAAAATTATTCGTTTCTATATACTAATAACAATTAAAGAATTTTTATAATCCTCAATCGTTTTTATATACATCATTTCCCAATTCCTCATTTTTTCTTCATGCATTATTCCTCTAACAGCCGTTCTTGCTAATTTTTCTCCAATTCAAGAGACTGAACCATATATTCATTCCATTGCAGCTACCTGAAGTTTTTTATCAGCTTCATGCTTTTTCAAATTTTTTATAATCTCTATAAAAGATCTAGTCTTTATGTACTTTATTCTTTTTCTCCACATGCTAATTTTTCAATTACTTTTGTCCAATTGCCACACCAACTCTAGCCAGATAAATGCATTTGAAGTGGTAAATTATTAATTTCATCATTAACTAAGACTTTCTGTTATTCACTTTCCCCAATTATATGAGTTCTTTTATACAAAATTTTAAAAATATTGTAATTTGTTTTGGATTGTTAAATACAAAACTATTAAATTTATTAGTAAACCTTTTTGTTGTTATAAATCTTTCGTTATATTAATTTTTATTTCCAGCTAATTCTCCACAGTGGATAACTGTTAATGTGCAGATGTATTCAACTTGTTTTTTTTTTAATGTTTTTATTAATTCTTCTTCAACATTATTAAATGAATCATGAAGATTTCACTGTGAAGAACTAGGAAAATATCTTTCCACAATTTTTTTAAATGTTATTATATTTATTTGATTACATTTTGATTATTATCAGAATATACAGATACAGAATCGATTAAAATTGTAACGTAATTTCTAAGAGTAAATTGTATACCTAAATCATCCAAAGTAATCTGTTTTTAAAGTTAAAAATTCTTTTTCTATAAGTATCTTCGTATTTTTCACATATTTTTAATTTAGTACCATTTAATTTAACTGGATGGTTACCAATATATTACCAATAGAGTACCATCAAGCTTTAATCCAGAAACAGTCACTTCACAATGATTGATAAATTTTAAGTTTCTTTTTTAATGCCTTTGATTTCGATTTTCTTCTGTCTTCGGTTTCTTCTTAATATTTATTCAGTGAGTCATTTAATTCTTAATTACTTAATGTAATCACGTGTATCACAATAATATTAATTGTTTGGATGTCATAAAATGCACCTAAATAAGGTTGATTATAAGGAACTATTTGTTTTTCAAGATCTCTATTTTTTCCGTACCTTTCAAAACATTTTTATCTAAACCTTAGGTTTCTTCTTTAACTTGTTCATATGTATTAGTAACTGGTTGATCTCGTTGATTAAATTTTTCGTATTCTGCTCTTGTTCTTTTCCAATTTTAAACTTTTCTTCTAAATGTTCTTTTACATTTCTATTTTGTTGAGCTCTTTCAACTTGTAGGTCATGCTTTGAAAACATCTATTCAGGATAAAAATGCAATATTAATTTTTTTCACCTTATGTTCATCTTTTAAATGTGCTAGGTTCTTATATTAAACATTTTAATTTCATCATACTCTACTATATAATTCTGTAAAATAGTCGTATTTGAAATTACATTCCTACAAATTCATGTAAAATATGATTTAAATTTGTAACATTGTCTGAAAATTTTAAATAATTAGGATTATCTCTAACTTTTGCGGTAATTTTTAATAATTTTTATTGAGTAAAGCAATTAAACATTTATGTCTCCTTCTAGTAAAATGTTTTCTGGGAAAACTAGTTTTTCAGAAATAAAACTATCAAGAATTACAATTGAATTATTGTCACCTTCAAGCAATGCAATAATTGCATCATTAATTCAATAAATAGGGATTTTTCGAGTCTTTTCATAAATCCTTTTTTATTTGTGTTTTAGTATAAACCAACAAATGATTAATATTTTCCCTATGACTGAACACTGAGTATAGTTTGCTAAAAATTGACATGCTTATATTTCATTTTTCTCAAGGATTCTTATTTGTGGTTCCTGATCTGTCATTTATTTTACATAATTTTAATTAATATAAATGAACAAATTAAAAATTGAACAATAATTCATTTGTTCTGAAAAAATTAATTGTTCATAAATGAATACTAATAGAAATGTTTCACTAGTTGGTGTTTAGTCAACTTTTTTAACTTCAAATATTAGGACAAAATATAATAAATTAACACTAATGAAAAATATATAAAATTAATTACGTGTAAAGGAGACCGTTTGAACCAAATTATAGGATTTTATAATCAACTTATGGTGGCTAATGAGAAAGCAATTTTTAAAAGTATTCCTAAACTAATTTCATTTAAATAGATAAATATCAAGTTTAATCTAGTTGATACAATGTTTCTCTAAACATAATGTTTATTTTCACAGAAAACTGATATTATTTCTTGTTTCAAACCAAATCTTGAATTTTGAAGATCAAAGATTTATGAATTATTCTATAAATATAGCATTTTTTATACTATTCAAAATTCATCGATTACTAACACTGGGAAAAATGATAATTGATTGACTTGAGTTGTGCTTGTGTAAAAGTAATTTTAATAATAAATTTCTTCTGTATCAGTCATGAAAGAATTCAAGAGTAATTAATTTTCTTCATATCCTGGTAATGAGAAAATAGACAATAATTTGAATCTTCCTAACAAAGAAACAAACATTAATATTAATATTGGTGATGAATTGATTCATCCTAAATGTGCATAATTATATATGACTTCCGATGTTAATAATACAGATGGAACAAATTTTTCAGTTTATGATGGCAAATTAAATATTAAACTAATTGATTATTAAGTGTTAAACTTGTTTGACATTATTATAATTAAAGAAAGCAAACAACATTTTTTCTAGAAAAGAACATCCATTTATTTCTCCATCACCTCTCATTTAATTATTTTCCTTTCTATCAAATGAATTAATGATGGAAAGATTTATTCTTGACAATGACCAATTAAAACCATTTAAAATGAAGTACTTTGCCCATCCGAATTATTTGGTATGTTTTTAAGGCTTTTAAAGAATTAATTTGGGAAGAGATTTAACAGTAATTTTCTCTTGGCATGCATAAAAATATAATGAAAACTGTATTTTCTGATGGATAATTAATAATTATTGTAATATGCTTCTAAAAGAAAGTAAAATTGTTAAAAGAAATAGGGAAATTCGTGTTGCTGTTTTAAATACGAACAAGAATATTCAATTGAACTACAACAATAAAGACAGAAAAATCCAAAAATTGCCATTTCTTTCTTGGAACTACAATTAACTGAATTAGCTGGATTAAATGGAAAAAGAAATTTAGAACTAGATATCACAGATTATAATAACTGTGCTGAATTTGATACGTCTTGCTTTCTTTTCATTGTTCTCCAAACCAATCGAAAATATAATCAGGTAAATGATTCTTCTTTATTCGATCATGTTAATTTACAGAATATGTATATAAAAATAGGCAGAAGTGACGTTTTCCACTATAATTATAGATTCTTGAGACCCACCAAATAGTCTGTTACATGTTAACTATGCTTTTAGTGATTTTAAAAGATTAAACTTTTATATAGCAAAATTAATGTAAATACATTCAGTTTTATTCCAAATTTTCCTATCTATGTTCTCACTATGACAAAATGAATGAATGTCATAGCTAATCAGAAAACAACTATGAAATTATTTACATATTTAACTAAAATATACTTAATGACACAATCGCATATATAATTATGAATGGAAAATGACTGACAATATCGAATTTTAACTGAAAATTTTTAATAGTATAAGTGAATAACAAATTTAAGTATTTTTATAAAGATATAGAATATAAAAATTGAAAAAAATGGTTTGATGCATCTCTCCATGCTGCTCTATCCTGTGCAAGCTTCTTCGTCTCCCAGTACTTACTGCAAGCTACATCCTTCTGAATCTGCTTAGTGTATTCATCTCTGAGTCTCCCTCTACGATTTTTACCCTCCACGCTGCCCTGCAATACTAAATTGGTGATCCCTCAATGTCTCAGAACATGTTCTACCAACCAATCCCTTCTTCTTGTCAAGTTGTGCCACAAACTCCTCTTCCCCCCAATTCTAATCAATACCTCCTCATTATTTATGTGATCTACCCATCTAATCTTCAGCATTCTTCTGTAGAACCACATTTCAAAAGCTTCTATTCTCTTCTTGTCCAAACTATTTATCGTCCATGTTTCACTTCCATACATTCCTACGCTCCATACAAATACTTTCAGAAACGACTTCCAGACAATTAAATCTATACTCGATATTAACAAATTTCTCTTCTTCAGAAAGGCATTCCTTGCGACTGCCAGTCGACATTTTATATCCTCTATACTTCGACCATCATCAGTTATTTTGCTCCCCAAATAGAAAAACTCCTTTACTTCTCATTTCTCCTAATCTAATTCCCTAAGCATCACTCGACTTAATTCGACTACTTCCATTATCCTCGTTTTGCTTTTGTTGATGTTCATCTTATATCCTCCTTCTTCTTCATGGATTTTAATTCCTACTCCGAATTTTTCTTTTGTTTCCTTTACTGCTTGCTCAATATACAGATTGAATAACATCAGGAAGAGGCTAAAACCCTGTCTCAACCCCTTGCCAACCACTCCTTCCCTTTCATGTCCGTCGACTCTTATAACTGCCATCTGGTTTCTGTACAAATTGTAAATAGCCTTCCGCTCCCTGTATTTCACCCCTGCCACCTTTAGAATTTGAAAGAGAGTATTCCAGTCAACATTGTCAAAAGCTTTCTCTAATTCTACAAATGCTAGAAACGTAGTTTTGCTTTTCCTTAATCTTACTTCTAAGACATACTGTAGGGTCACTATTGCCTCATGTGTTCCAATATTTCTACAGAATCCAAACTGATCTTCCCCAAGGTTGGCTTCTACTAGTTTTTCCATTCGTCTGTAAAGAATTCGCGGTAGTATCTTGCAGCTGTGGCTTATTCAACTGCTTGTTCGGTAATTTTCACATCTGTGAACACCTGCTTTCTTTGGGATTGGAATTATAATATTCTTCTTGAAGTCTGAGGGTATTTCGCCTGTCTCATACATCTTGCTCACCAGATGGTAGAGTTTTGTCAGAACTGCTTCTCCCAAGGCCTTCAGTAGTTCTAATGAAATTTTGTCTACACCCGGGGCCTTGTTTCGACTCAGATCTTTCAGTGCCCTGTCAAACTCTTCACACAGTATTGTATCTCCCATTTCGTCTTCATCTACATTCTCTTCCGTTTCCAGAATATTGTCCTCAAGTACGTCGCCCTTGTATGGACCCTCTATATACTCCTTCTAACTTTCTGCTTTCCCTTCTTTGCTTAGAACTAGGTTTCCATCTGAGCTCTTGATATTCATACAAGTGGTTCTCTTATCTCCAAAGGTCTCTTTAATTTTCCTGTATGCAGTATCTATCTTACCCCTAGTGAGATAACCCTTTACATCCTTACATTTGTCCTCTAGCCATCCCTGCTTAGCCATTTTGCACTTCCTGTCGATCTCATTTTTGAGACGTTTGTATTCCTTTTTGACTGCCTCATTTACTGCATTTTTATATTTTCTCCTTTCATCAATTAAATACAATATTTCTTCTGTTACCCAAGGATTTCTACTAGCCCTCGTCTTTTTACCTACTTGATCCTCAGCTGCCTTCACTATTTCATCCCTCAGAGCTACCCATTCTTCTTCTATTGTATTCCCCCCCTCTCCCCATTTCTGTCAATTGTTCCCTTATGCTCTTCCTTAAACTATGTACAACCTCTGGTTTTATCAGTTTATCCAGGTCCCATCTCCTTAAATTCCCACCTTTTTGCAGTTTCTTCAGTTTTAATCTATAGCTCGTAATCAATAGATTGTGGTCAGAGTCCACATCTGCCCCTGGAAATGTCTTACACGTTTATCAAACAGTATTTTGAGAGCCTAGATTTTTTGTATATAAATAAAAGCAAACCAACATGAACATGAATACTAGCATTGAAAATCTAGTAATTGATCTTTACAGTTATAGGAATGGTTGTGCAGAAGTGATCCTAAGATTAGCAGTGCAAAAGGAAAATAAATCTAACACTGTTTCATAGGATGAATTTTTGATAATTAAATATGGTGAAAAAGCTTTATTACTTCTAGATGATAAATACACTCCTGGAAATTGAAATAAGAACACCCTGAATTCATTGTCCCAGGAAGGGGAAACTTTATTGACACATTCCTGGGGTAAGATACATCACATGATCACACTGACAGAACCGCAGGCACATAGACACAGGCAACAGAGCATGCACAATGTCGGCACTAGTACAGTGTATATCCACCTTTCGCAGCAATGCAGGCTGCTATTCTCCCATGGAGACGATCGTAGAGATGCTGGATGTAGTCCTGTGGAACGGCTTGCCATGCCATTTCCACCTGGCGCCTCAGTTGGACCAGCGTTAGAGCTGGACGTGCAGATCGCGTGAGACGACGCTTCATCCAGTCCCAAACATGCTCAATGGGGGACAGATCCGGAGATCTTGCTGGCCAGGGTAGTTGACCTACACCTTCTAGAGCACGTTGGGTGGCACGGGATACATGCGGACGTGCATTGTCCTGTTGGAACAGCAAGTTCTCTTGCCAGTCTAGGAATGGTAGAACAATGGGTTCGATGACGGTTTGGATGTACCGTGCACTATTCAGTGTCCCCTCGACGATCACCAGAGGTGTACGGCCAGTGTAGGAGATCGCTCCCCACACCATGATGCCGGGTGTTGGCCCTGTGTGCCTCGGTCGTATGCAGTCCTCATTGTGGCGCTCACCTCCACCGCGCCAAACACGCATACGACCATCATTGGCACCAAGGCAGAAGCGACTCTCATCGCTGAAGACGACACGTCTCCATTCGTCCCTCCATTCACGCCTGTCGCGACACCACTGGAGGCGGGCTGCACGATGTTGGGGCGTGAGCGGAAGACGGCCTAACGGTGTGCGGAACCGTAGCCCAGCTTCATGGAGACGGTTGCGAATGGTCCTCGCCGATACCCCAGGAGCAACAGTGTCCCTAATTTGCTGGGAAGTGGCGGTGCGGTCCCCTACGGCACTGCGTAGGATCCTACGGTCTTGGCGAGCATCCGTGCGTCGCTGCGGTCCGGTCCCAGGTCGACGGGCACGTGCTCTTTCTGCCGACCACTGGCGACAACATCGATGTACTGTGGAGACCTCACGCCCCACGTGTTGAGCAATTCGGCGGTACGTCCACCTGGCCTCCCGCATGCCCACTATACGCCCTCGCTCAAAATCCGTCAGCTGCACATACGGTTCACGTCCACGCTGTCGCGGCATGCTAGCAGTGTTAAAGACTGCGATGGAGGTCCATATGCCACGGCTAACTGGCTGACACTGACGGCGGCGGTGCACAAATGCTGCGCAGCTAGCGCCATTCGACGGCCAACACCGCGGTTCCTGGTGTGT
The DNA here is from genome assembly GCF_023897955.1 of Schistocerca gregaria. Classification (NCBI taxonomy): domain Eukaryota; kingdom Metazoa; phylum Arthropoda; class Insecta; order Orthoptera; family Acrididae; genus Schistocerca; species Schistocerca gregaria. Next base: position 182,561,093 of record NC_064920.1, on the reverse strand, counting down.
CCGCTGTGCCGTGCGTGTGATCATTGCTTGTACAGCCCTCTCGCAGTGTCCGGAGCAAGTATGGTGGGTCTGACACACCGGTGTCAATGTGTTCTTTTTTCCATTTCCAGGAGTGTATAAAGTTACACTTCCATACCGCGATACTAAAATTGTTTCACAGGGCGATGATAAATTTGAGAAAATTGTTGAATTAAATATTTTTATCGAGTTAAAATCAAAATAAAGTTCAGTAGTTGATGTTATTGAATCTGAACAAATATTTAAATTTTTAATATTAATATTAAATTTTAATTGAATAAATTTATTGCTTTAATGAAACGATTATATCGTTTGCAGTTGTAGATAAATTTTTTAAATGGGGAAAGAACTGAAACCAAAATCTTGGTTTTAAATCTGAGAATTCTTAGAAAATTTGTTCTTTGGTCAGAACTCTCATAAATTTACTACCCGGGTCAAACGACCTCTAGCTATTCCGCAATATGGCATCTGCCTGTTGTCCTTCATCCAAATGAATCTGCTGGTGATGGAGCTTCACTTGCCTTTAGTATAGGTACAATAATTTGTATGGTGTATTCTAGAGCAACTTCGCTTTCTGTCCATGTTGCGTTGTAATGATCTCTAACTGTAAGGACTTCATACATTCAATATTTATTGTCAATTCTAGTTTGTCAAAACTTCAATATGTTTAAGGACCTCACAATATCAATAACCTTCACAAAAACTGTCGGTTGACAATTTACAAGGTTAAGAATTTCAATAGCCAAAAGAATGTGTGTGCTGCAGTTATATCAGCTACAACTTGAAACCAACTTAAAACAACGGAAAAGACCAAATGAGTTCGAGAACGGTTGAAAAAAAAAAATAAAGGAGCGTCTAGTCGCTTGTGAATTTACTGATGGAACTCAGAACAATGGACTTGAAAGGCCTCATGAATTATTTTTCAATGAGTCCTCCATTTTATATCAAGTTATTGGAGTTAAAATGAGATGAAATAGAGAAGCAAAATACCTTAGTGAGGGGAGCAATCGCAGTCGATTAGGGATTGGGCCTGACTTACAGATTTCTGGCGTCAGGCTGGTCACGCTATTGATCGAAGTTCACTTCTGTAGTATCAGCTACTGCACTTAGTAAAATTCTGTGGAAACCTGTGAAGTATTTATGTCTGCCTGACAAGGAACTTTTTAGGCAGTTAACGTAAAACACTTATTTTACACTTGGTGATAGTGCGGTGAAATGGATGTGTATTTCGCAGAACTCATACTAGCCATTGCAGATGTATGACGTATTTTTCGAAATGGGAGCGTTTCTCGAAATTGACATGTATTATACTCTAGTACCAATCTGTACTATATTTTCGAATTAATGGTGAAGTAGTGTCATAGGGAATACTCTGTTAGCCATCCTGTTTTGTATATACCAAGATTACTCTCACATGGGTCTATTAAAATTGTTTTATCTTAAACGACACACTAAAACTTGAATTTGAGTTTTGGTATACAAAACATTGTATTGAAAAATAAACAGTCCACACTACCGCCGAGTGTCTGGTTCCTGATACTCTGTCAATATCTGGATGGAGAATATTGGGAAACCGTTAAAACTTTACCTCACACTTTCAGTATATATTAACAATACTGCGAATATTTTGAGGTACATCAATACTATTCGTCTATACAGGGTGATAATAATTAATGTTAAACTTTAAAAACACTGTAGAAATAACACCACTGGTTAATATGATGTCAAATTGCAGCGGAATGTGATTGGAGAGTGGGGCAAACGTATGGCAGAAGGAAAGAAAGTGTGAAAATTGATCAATAGATGGTGCTATATTTCTCAGAATATGTAAATGAAAACACCTGTCGTGTGCACGACCCATTGAATTTGGTATAAACACGCTGGATACTTGGCTTTTCCTCTTTTTGCATATGTGACTTCCACTATGTGTGTATCAATGCAGGAACTCGCAGCTTGCAAAGCTGTATTTAAAGAATGATTACAGAGCACACATCGGCCTACAGAAGTTCTGGACACTGAAGGGTTTGAAAAAAGGCTTTAGATTAATGACTGCCGTGGGTCTGGAGAAAATGATTCGTTGGTGTGCAACATGGTAGAGGTAGGAAACGAACTGATTCGATGTCAGTGGAAGGAGTGGCCACAGCAATGCAGAAGGAGACGAGTGGAGTTGAGCAAACGTGTAGTGCACGGAGAATTGCCCGAACATTGGACATACCTGTGAGCATGATGCCTAAAATCCTATGGAACAGCCTTTTTTATTGTCCATTCAAAATTACCCATACGCACAAGTTGCTTCCTGTTGACCTGCCAGCAAGAGAGACCTTTGCTTTAGAATTTCTCACTCACATGGAAGTGGACAATTATTGGCCATGGAAGATTTTTTGAACAAAGCCCACTTCCATGTGACATGATACATCAACACACAGAATTGTTGAATATGGGCAACGGAAAATCCACACACAAATCAACCAGTACCACTTCTTTTTGAAAAGGTCACTATGTGGTGTGGATTTACGGCATCATCTATCATAGGGCCATATATTTTTGAAGTGATGGGTGCTTCCAGTCCTGTTACCTGTACAGTCACTGGTAAGCGCTATGAGTGTCTTTTGTTCAACTACATTATTCCAGTTCTCTAACAGCGTGGATGTGTGGATGGGATCATTTTCATGCAAGATAGCGCACCTCTGCATATTACAAATCCAGTTAAGCAGCTGCTGAAACGCCATTTCGGAAATGCTAGAATTATCATCTGCATTTCCCTACACCCTGACCGTCCTGATCACCTGATCTTAATCCGTGTGACTCCTGGCTGTGGGGCTATCAGAAAGATGATGTGTTCAGTGTTTCGATTCCAAACTTAACTGCATTGAAGGCACGCATTGCGCAACACATTCTGAATGTGATTCTTGTAACACTTCAGTCAGTTGTGGAACATGCTGTTTCTCGATTTCAACTTGTTGCAGAAAATGCTGGACAGCCGTAGTCACATGGAAATTAATAATCCAATTTTATTTTGATTGACGCTTTTTATGCGGTTTTTGGCCTCAGGAGAATTAAAAACCCGTGTGATTGATGCTTTTTATGGAGTTTATGTTCTCAGGACAATTAAAAACCGATGGGAGTGATGCCTTTCATGCGATTTTTGGCCTCAGGATAATTTAAAACCGGTTTTTCCCATCCGATGTGATATGACTTTGCCATCGATGATGGGCTTAATACCTAACAATATCACACCTGTACACCCATGCACAGTGAATAGTACAGTTTGTATAACGTCAAGCCTACACCTTAAGCACTGTTGTGTGATTCATTAGTTATTTGTTGTCAAACACTATTAAGTTATGATGCTTAAAGCGCCATCTATTGCCACATTTTGTAACTATTTTCTTCTGCAATAAGTTTTGTCCCTTCTCTGATAATATTCCGTTGCAATTTGACGTCTTTCTGACCAGTGGTGTTATTTCTACAGCTGTTTGAAAGTTTAATTATAATCGCCCTGTATTTCTTGTATGGACAATACATCAATACGCGCCCTCAGACGGTCAATATATTGGCGGTTTGACAATATTATTAAACGTGGAAGTCACCTGTATACACCCCTCACGCCTGTATTCGGATTGTGTCAACTTTGGCTAAGCGCGACATCTGTGATTTGGTGTGTTATCATTGGTCGATGCGAAAGATGGGATGTATGATGTCAATTTAAATGTTAGAATTTACTGTTTTTAATTTGAACTTCGTTGGAAATGTTCTGTTTGTACGTTTAAATACATTTGTATCAAAAACTGTTTATTCAGACTGCTGTTGCCATGTAAAGCTTGATGGGAGTCACCACGAAGCCCAATGGTCTATTGCGAATTTTGATAGGTACTTCACTAAGCATCTTCGGCTGTGTGACTTTTTGTTGCTGTACTGCAGATTAACAGGCTTGTATTGAGTTGTAATTTCTCCCCTATTTGTAAAACCGGAGTGATCTTTTGCATAAAAAATAGAGCACTTGGCAATTAACCAGACTGTCATAAATGCAGAAACATATCGCGCACTATATAGGATGTGAAAGTTAAAGAATTTTGATTTTAGTCACTCGTAAGCTTGTATATGCGAAAGTTTATCGAAACATAAAATATTTGCTGCCAGCTCTAATTCGTTTAGTTCTACTGAAATGTTAGCAGTTTAATACTGCTTTGAAAAAAGATTTCAGATAAATTAGTTTATGGAAATTCACTAACAACTTATTAGTTAATAACGTTGCTGACGGATTTAAGTGGGGCAGGACATGGAGTGTGTTTACTAATATTCGCAGTTAATGGAATCTAAAACTCTGTTGCGTAAGCTCCTTGTGTCGAGTTTTAGATGCACGCAATGAGGATACATTCTTCCATTATTGCTAGCCAGTCTCTTCTGTGCACCCTAGACAACTGTCTACTTTAGGATTTCATCTTTTATGTTAATAAATGCTTTTTAGCCACGTTTTTGGTGTTTCAGTTTCCTCCAACAGGGAAATATTTATTTGTTCAGGAACCTCAAATTCAGATAGGAAATAGACAAGAGAGAGTAAGGTGATGGGCTCAAGAATCCATGTTGAAAACCTTTTTAAACTACCTGTTCGCATCATTAGCCTTTCCACAGTACAATGCTGTTACAATTTTACCCGTGCAGTAAGGTGGTGCAAAGAAATTTTTTTTACTGTGTTAGCAAATTTTACTCTCCTGGACAATATTGATTCATTTATTTATTCATTCATTCATTCATCCATCCAGAGATAATCTGGAGTGTTCTAGGATTTGTCATTGTAGTACAATGAAAATAAAATGCTCAAAGTATACACATACATAGAATAAACAAGTATGTTTTTATGAGCATAGGACAGGTGGTTGGCCATGGCCTTGGTGTAGGAGCACCCTGGCATTTAGGAAGACCTTAATTAGAGTGACCTCACAGAATCTTCACCCTCCCATCCATTCAGTTGGTCGCCGTAGAATTGTGTTCCTTGATTTATACACAATTTGAGCCAGATACCTTCTAAAACATAGTTTTGTATTGCATCACTGCACACGCTAAGGACTCCTGCAACTGACTCTTGGACCACAAACGTGGTACTATTGTCCTCGCACTCCCTCCATTGTGTTCAGGAAACTGACTCCAGGTCTATAAGCATACAACTAAGCCCCATGCTTATCTTCATTTCCTCCCCCCATTCCACGTGAAAAGCTGAGTTAGTATTCCCCCATTGGGAGTTAGATTTTGAGCTTGGGAGAATGACAAGATATTACTGTAATGGACTATAGTTTTCAATTGGCACATGATTTTTTTCTAAAAGCATTACATTGGCATCCCGTATGCCAAAGTAATTGTGTAATGTGCATTACATATTGAGAAAGTTTTAGCTGCATTTTTGAACAGATCTGTTGTTGTAATTTTTTTCCTCTCCTTGGTCAATTTGTTATACAGTTTTATTCCATGATAAAAAATGCTGTTTTGACTTTTTCCCTTGGTAAATGTAAGTCAGAACTAGCTGTATCTCCACAATTATCTATAAATCTATTAGTGGAATATTTTGTAGGCCTATTGTCTTTCTGATCTCCATGCCAGGTTGGTAGATGTACTGACTTGGTGCAGTAAGTAAAGGGTACCAGTTCTTTAAGGAGACCACACCCTGCCCATCTAACCTATGTTAATGTAGGCAAGTATTTGACCCATTTCTGAAAGATACTATGTGATGCAGGACCTTACTATTATAACTGTAGGTTACATGATGCTAATAGAATCAAATGTACTAAAATCCATGTGATCCATTTTATAGTTTTTAAGAAATACTTTTTTAAAATTTATTAGCAGAAGTATTAAGTTTTTTCTGCAGAAAATATTCCTTATTTGGGAATATTAATGAATGTAGTACCAGAGGTGGCTTTTTATGTTATGCAGAGCCTCTGAAAATGTCTTTCATTTATCTTTGATAGTTTCTGATGTAATAGGACGTATGTACTGAAAATTTTAGTTTGCAGAAAATTGACTTTAAAGAAAAAACTTTTGGAATTTGTTACTTACAGTTAATTAAAACTGCCCTGCTGCATATGATGTCCCTTCTTTGGCCCCTAGCAGGTCTTCCTGCTTCTTTTTCACCTCCATCGGTGTTTGTCTTGCTTTCTTGGCCATATTAGATGCAGACCTGTCTGCATCAGCTACCCTCATTTTATCGCAGTGTTGCAGCCCAGTGATTAATTCCCAGCTTTTTCAGTTCCCAACATTTTCCTATATTACCACAATTGAAGGTAATAACAGCATCATGAAGTCCTAGTTGCATTGTATGTATGCCTACAAATACAGTTTTAGGATGGCGGTTCCAAATTATGCTGTTGAAACATTCATTTGGGTTCTATGTCTGCCCATGCAGACATTTTCTTAGAAAATCAGGATGAGCCAAGTCTCTGAAAATATGTTTAATTGTTGCAATAATAGCAGCAGGAAGAGAATTCTGGTGAGAATAAGATTCTCCAGTTGCCTGAGCTGTATTGTATTTGCACCATGAATTCTCTCCTGATGGACACAATCCATGACATGGCTTATCATCAGTTGAGGACTTAAGGAAGAATATGGCCCACACATCTCTCTTCATTGCCTCCAGATTTTCTTTATTTCTCCTAATCGCCTGCCCATAGTACACTGCAAGTTTTCTATTTAAGTTTTAGTTAACTGACCCTGTCTCGTCAACAATTTTCCATCTTCTAATTTTTTTTCCTCTCATATCAACAGTTAGTTTTCTCAGCCTTGTTCCTAAACGTTTTTGATCATGGCCTATACATTCTGTTTTGCTAATAACGTCATCTCCATATGGCTTAGAGTTCACCACATTGTTGTATGCCTTACTGTCACCATCGCCCAAATATTTGGTGTACCGTACGCCTCTTGTTTCTACAGAGCGATGAAATATTTCTTGTACTCCATGGACTTCCATACCACCAACTGTTCCTCTAAAATTAGCCACACAGTTGTGTTCTTTATGTTCATTGACTTTATAACATTTGCAATATTTAGACATTATCTCCACATCTAACACTTTACTGGTGTGTACACTCGTGGCTGTCACTACTCCATTCAGAGAAGTATGTCCTCTTTTCTGCCAACTTCCATCAAGTGCAACTGCAATGTCCGAACATCCATCATTTTCTTCCACTGATTCCCTAGCAACCAGTTTCATGCTTTCCTGACTGACCTCACGTACAGCTTTCTCTAATATTGCAGTCAGTTTTTCAGATTTATTTGGTGGTTGATGTAAGTTCATCACTGAACAAAATGTTCTCCCTGCAGCCATGCCTTTGCCAATGGATCGTTAGGCATAAAGTAATCTAGTATAGATTTCATAAGGGCCACTTGCATCTGGTTTTGAAGAACTCATAAATGAAATCACAGCTGAGCATTTAGTTCAAATTAAATCCAAAGCAATTGCTAGGCCCTTTCTCCCACTGGCACTCTCACAAATTTTCACACTCTGCTCATAATATTCTCGCATTTATAATAATGTTATTGCACCCCTTGTCACTTACAGTAAATTCTTCGTAACTCTCTTGAAATGGTGAGAGCTTTTTTGTGATGCACTTTTTAAAGAATTACAATTAGAAACATCATTGCCAGGTGACATAACCTCTTGTACAGAAAGCTGTCTAAACTTGCTTCCTCTAAATTGTTGTTTCTTGAAAATGCCTTTATGTTTCGTCATCTTCAATAAACACAACGTTACACACCTAAACAAGCACTGCAAACATAAGTATAACAACTACTTGCAATCACACTTGAACAAAACTAACTGCGTGTTTGAAAGTATGTTGTTTACAAACAGCAGAAACAAAATAATACCGACTGTTGCATTCCAAGGATAGCCAACACACCCGGAAGTGTGTGTGTATAAACAGCTAATGTGCATTGCAGGGGATGTAAAGATCTAAAATATGTGCAGAAAAGTGGGTGTAGCACATATACGTGGTAGGAATATGCTCTTTAAATGCAAGGGAAAAAAAAACCCTCAGCAAAATCCTTTTCAGAGTACTTAAATAAAAGCTGAATCTATCGAAATATGACGAAAACCGAAAAACGATTTTTTAAATTTATTTGTTATTTTTTTCCCGACCTGAACCACGGTGTGGTCCCCGTAAGTAGTTATGTAAATGAATCCAATGACTACTTCTAGTTATCTTGTGCCTTTGATCCCCAGAAAACAAAGCATCATCTTTCTAGCTAAATGTAATAAAACTAGATATAAGGAATTTATTGCGGGTTATAAGTAATGGAAGCAGTGCATAGTTTATTTGCATAATTTGTAAACTGAGTATTGTAAAGCACTCTTCTCAGGTGGTACTGTTACTTCATGATGTTGTGACCCTATACAGTTAAGGAACCACGGCCAAGAAATGCTGAACTTGCATGCAAATTCAAATTGCAAATGTACCCTAGACATGTTGGCTCTATGGATTGAATGGTGACAATCCATCGAGGGGAATGCTGTTCAAATTGTGTTGTGTACCACACACACACACACACACACACACACACACACACACACACACACACACCACTGTGCCATCTGGGACAGAGCAATACAGGGACTGCACGAACTATCTTGGCATGCCTCATGGCGAATCCACATTCCCATTGAGTGCCATCTATCTGCATTCCCTGTTCATTTCCTCCATGCTCACCATCAGATTTCCACAGGAGGCCAGACAAATTTGTGCATCCATATGCAAGAAGGTAGTTCCATTCCCCAGCTGGACTAATGAAATTATTTGAATGCGTGGAATCTGTCCTTTGCAGTGATAACACACCTGCCTAGTAAGCAGCAAATCTTGGGTTTGGATCCTGGTCCGGTTCCACATAATGTCCCAATGCAGCTGATAGCAGTGATTCTCTCTTTGCCTTTCCTTTCTTCCCCTCTCCACCTCCAATTTACATATCGTGCATAACAGCTTTGGATTCTGTGTGGTGTCTGTTCTTTTGGACATGTCCAAAAGAACAGATACCCCCCATTCATATAATTTGAAAAGCCTAACTGTATAGTCAGTCCACCTTCTTCAATCTGAATGCACAAACACATTCTACCTCCCGTGGGAATCTCAGAGGGCAAACATGAAGGAAATGGACAGGGACAGCAGATAGCTGGTGCTCGATGGAAACGTGGATCTCCCGTGAAGTGTGCTGAGATAGTCTGTGCAGTTGCAATAACGCTGTGTCCTGGATGGTGCAGTGGTTAATGCACCTGCCTGGTAAGCAGAAAATCTTGGGTTCAAATCACAATCTGGTCCATATATTCACCTGTCACCCATGATTCCGCATAATGTCCTGATGCAGCTGACAGCAGTGGTCCAATCCCCTCCCCTTCATTCCCTTTCCTTTCTTCTTTTCCTCCCCTCTCCACCTTCAATTACTAATTGTCTTGTCTATAAAAGTACATAGAACAGATGATATTGGAGTCTACTTATGATGAAAATGTGTGGGATAAAATAGCAACAGCTCTTTGAAAATGCACAAATTGAAATGGTATCAGTGACGATGATGCAGCTGTAGCAACAATGATAACTAAAGTACAAAGGGTAACTATTAGTTTACAAGTATTTATTTATTTAGTGATGTAAATAAAATAGAAAGAAACTTCCACATGGGAAAAATATATTAAAGACAAAGATTCCAAGACTTACTAAGCGGGAAAGCGCCGGTAGACAGGCACAATAAAATAACACACACAAAATTTCGAGCTTTCGCAGCCGGCAGCTGCTTCGTCAGGAAAGAGGAAAGGAAAAGGAAAGATGAAAGAGTGTGTGTGTGTGTGTGTGTGTGTGTGTGTGTGTGTGTGTGTGTGTGTGTGTGCGCGCGCGCGCGTGCGCGTGTGCGCGTGTGGACGCGCGCGCGAGAGTATATACCTATCCTTTTTTCCCCCTAAGGTAAGTCTTTCCGCTCCCGGGATTGGAATGACTCCTTACCCTCTCCCTTAAAACCCACATCCTTTCATCTTTCCTTTTCCTTCCCTCTTTCCTGACGAAGCAGCCGCCGGTTGCGAAAGCTCGAAATTTTGTGTGTGTGTGTTTGTGTGTTATTTTATTGTGCCTGTCTACCGGCGCTTTCCCACTTGGTAAGTCTTGGAATCTTTGTTTTTAATATATTTATTTAGTGAACTAGATATAAGGTGGTAGTAGCATATCTCAATGAGGAACTTGAAACTTAGCTCTGGGCTGTAGCGTCCAGAAGAGCTATGGCTCAAGTAAAAAAGGATAGTGACCATTCATGCCGTAGATATGTACATGGTAGAAAAGTTTATGATGGGAGGGACCTGCCATGGTATACAGTCGCTGTAAAGTAAAAGATTACAAAGGAAGAACGCCTATTGCATATTAGGTATAAAAACATATTGCTATCGATAGTGAGATGATATATGAAACATGTTTGGCTATCAAGAAGTCACCGAATTGTGCCTTCAAAAACTATGATGGTAGAATATTATCGGCAGATTGCTCACAAAATCCGGTGAAATTCTGGTCGTGGGTGAAAGCTATTAGTGACACTGAAGTTAGTAACCAGACACTAATGATCGAAAAAGAAAAACGAGGATTTATCCTTGCACTACTGAAAAGATGGGTGAGTAGATTTTAGTGTGAATGGCATTGAGAAAGCTGAAATTATTAAACTTGAAAAAAAGTTGCAGGACTTGATGAAATACTGAATTTGGAGCTGCGTTAGACCCTCTTGTAACAATAATAAGCTGTAGGTCCCTTGAACAAAAAACTGTGCCCAGTTGTTGGGACAATGCACTTTTGTTTTACCTATCTATAAGAAACATGGCAGAAGTGATCCAAAAAGCTACTGTCCAGTATCCATCCATTTCTTGTAGAATTTTAGAACATATTCTTAGTTCAAATGTAAGGAAGTATCTCCAACAAAATGACCTCTTTCCTCATGTGACATCCTGGAAGCTGGTAGATACATTCAGTATTTCTTGATTTCTGAAAAGCATTAGAATTGGAACCACAACCGTCACTTGTGTTTGTTATTGGAAGTACAGCCATGTTGGGTGTCAGGTGAAAATTATAACTGACTTGAGGATTTCTTGTTAGGGAGGAAACGTCAAATTATTGTGGATGGAGAGTTATCAACAGATGTAGAAGTACCTTCGTGTGTGACCCAGGGAAGTGTGTTGGAACCCTTTCTGTTCATGCTATATATTAATGCCATTGCAGATAATAATAGTAACCTCAGATTATGCGGTTATCTATAATGAAATATTGTCTGAAGAAAAGATGCACAAGTAATTTGATAAGATTTCCAAGTGGTGCAAAGACTGACAGCTTGTTTTAAATATTCAGATATGTAAAATTGTGCATTTCACAAAATAAAAAAAAGAAATATAGTATCTTATGCAATTTGTCCCAGTTCTGTTAGGATGCTTCTGTGAAATCTCAAACTGCAATTTCCCCCTGCGGGCTCAAGGGTTAGAATAGGCCTGAGGTATTCCTGCCTGTCATAAAAGCTGACTAAAAGGAGTCTCACACCTTTCGGCCTTTATGTGATGGTCCCCTGTGGGGCTTGACCTCCATTTTTCAAAATTTTTCCGAAGAGCAAACCAATTGGACAACAGCGCCTTACATGGTGCATCATGTCCATTGTGCATTGAGATCTTTAGCCCACTTTCTCGTCGTGGCATTGCGGTCCTGCTCATCCTCCATCTGTTGAATGAGGACACCTTTTTGGATGTATTTTCCTCCAGCCACTATGCAGTGTTGTTTTCTGTGCCAAGAAGGACCATTGGAATTCTTTGCACCTCATATCCAGCATGGTAGCCAGTCCATTGTGGTGGGCCGCAATGTACCCTGTTGGTTGTAGCCCCATGACAACACAGGGATCGCTCTGCTGATGCCTGCACCGTTAACTCCCCACGTATGCCATGGAGTAGATGCCCATCTCCCTGGGGCATCAGGACTCCCAGCAATGGCCATCCTGCCAGGTGGCCTTTGGTGTGGCTGGGTGGCACCTGTGGGGAGGGCCCCTGGTCGGAGAGGGTGGCATCACGGCAGATGAAAAGTGATGAAGCATAGTACATCATCTCTTGCCGGTGGTCAAACACCAGCAGTCTCTAAGCATTCACGGGATCAATTCAATGCACAGAAATACGACCCCAAATCGTTCCCCTCCCTGGCCACACCATGGGAGTAATGTTAGGCTAAGGATGGAAGCAGCTCTTATTCGTCCCGGTACCTCGTATGTTCGAGAGCTGATGGGAAATCTTTCATGATGATGAAGCCTCAGTTTTTTGTTGGGCATTTAGAGGACAAATTTTGGAAGGTGGAGGGCTTGTCCAAAATGAAGTCTGGGTCAGTCTTGATCAAAACAGCATCCTCTGCCCAGTCACAGGTGTTACTCACTTGTGACAAGCTGTGGAATGTTTCTGTTACCATCATGTCCTATAAGAGCTTAAATATGGTCCAGGGTATCATATTTCACAGGGGCCTTCTTTTGCAGTCTGACGATGAGTTGTTCGCCAATCTAGAACGGCGAGGTGTACATTTCGCTTGGCATGTCCACTGGGGTCTGAGGGATAATCAGGTTGCCATCGGTGCCTTCATCTTGGCCTTTGAGGGTGATACATTGCCCGAGAAGGTCAAGGTGATGGTCTACTGCTATGATGTAAAACCCTATATCCCTCCTTCCATGCGGTGCTTTAAATGCTGGAAGTTTGGCCCTATGTATTCCCCCTGTACTTCCAATGTCACATGTTGAGATTGTGGACGCCCATCACATCCCAATACTCCATGTTCCCCGCCTCCCATCTGTGTCAACTGCGAAGAGTACCATTTGCCTTGCTCACCAGATTGCAGGATTCTCCAGAAAGAAAGGAAAATCGTGGAGTAGAAGACCCTGGACCGATTGAACTACACTGAGGCTAAGAGGAAATTTGAACGCCTACACCCTGTGTGTATGACATCGTCTTACACCGCCACTACAACAGTTGTAGCCCCATCACCTCTGCCAACCCAAGGACCCCTTGGAGCCAGAAGACTACACCTGCCCCCTTTATGGTGGGGACGTCTGTCCCCCCTTCTAAGTTGGAGAAGCGTAAAATTTCTTTGGCTGCTGTTGCTAGGAAGGGGTCCCTTGGGTCACTCCCTTCCCAGGTTTCTGTTAGTGGGAAAGATGACACACGCCAGTGGCTGAAGAGCCCAAAAGCAGCAGGTCGTAGAGCTTCACGCTCATCCTCAGTCCTGGAGACAATCAGTGAAGTCCTCACAGCCAGGGAAACCCAAGGAACAGTGAGAATAATCCAAAAGGAAGATCCCCAAGACCAAGGGAATTGCAGTGGCACTCACAACACCTCTACCTCCAAGCTTGCGTCTGCTGATGAGGTGGAGATTGTGGCGTCCACTGAGGACCTAGATCTCGCTGGACCCTCAGACAAAACGCATGTAGACCGCTCAGGCAAAAAGTCGGTGGCAGCAGCTGACCCTGAGGCATAAACTACCTCATTGAATGTTCCATGCCTTCCCAGTCTCACGATGGCGTCATCCTCCAGTGGAATTGCTGTGGTTTTTTCCACCGCTTGGCTGAGCTACGGCAACTACTAAGCTTTACACCTGCTTTCTGCATATCCCTCCATGAAACCTGGTTCCCGACAATGCGGACCCCTGCCCTCCATGGCTATAAGGGATACTACAGGAACCGTAGTGACTGTAATCGAGTGTCAGGTGGAGTGTGCGTTTATGTTCTAAACTCATTCTGTAGTGAACCTGTGCCCCTTCAAACCCCTCTTGAAGCTGTGGCTGTCAGAATAAGGACGACACAGGAAAAACTGTCTGCAATGTATGTCTTCCTCCAGATGTTGCAGTGTCCCTGAAAGTATTAAATGCACTGATTGATCATCTCCCTAAACCTTTCCTACTTTTGGGAGATTTTAATGCCCATAACCTCTTGTGGGGTGGCACCTTGCTTTACTGGCTGAGGCAGAGATCTCGTAACTTTACTGTCTCAGTTCGACCTCTGCCTCTTAAATACTGGGGCTGCCACACATTTCAATGTGGCTAATGGTAGTTACTCGGCCATTGATTTATCAATTTGCAGCCCAGGACTTCTCCCATCGATCTACTGGAGAGCACATAACGACCCAAGGTGGACTGGGAAACTTTCACCTCTGCTGTCACCATTGAAACTCCCCCACACGGGAACATCAATGTGATGGTTGAGCAGGTGACTACAACAATTGTTTCTGTGGCAGAAAACACGATCCCTCGCTCTTTAGGGTGCCCCCGGCGAAAGACAATCCCTTGGTGGTTGCTGGAAGTCACCAAAGCAATTAAGGAGTGTCGGCAAACTCTACAGTGGCATAAGTGGCACTGTTCCCTGGAGCACCTCATAGCATTTAAACAGCTCCGTGCTCACATTCGCCAACTTATCAAATGATGGAAGCAAGAGTGTTGTGAGAGACATGTCTTGACAATTGGGTGCCATACATCGCCTTTCCAAGTCTGGGCAAAGATCTAACGTGTTTTTGGGTACCAGACCCGAACAGATGTTTCGGTGTTAACATAAAAGGATCGACGCAATTGCGGTTGCTGAGCACTTTTCTGAGCACTGTGCTCGAGCCTCTGCGTCAGAGAATTACTCCCCAGCCTTTTGAACTCTCAAATGGCAGCTGGAAAGGAAAGTCCTCTCGTTCACTACACGCCACAGTGAATCCTATAACGCCCCAGTTACAGAGTGGGAGCTCCTCGGTGCCCTTGCACATTGCCCTGACACAGCTCCTGGGTCAGATCAGATCCACAGCCAGATGATGAAACATCTCTCATCTGACTGCAAGCGACATCTCCTCATCATCTTCAACCGGATCTGGTGTGATGGCATCTTTCCATCGCAGTTGTGGGAGAGCACCATAATTGCGGTGCTCAAACCTGATAAAAACCTGCTTGATGTGGACAACTATCGGCCCATCAGCCTCGCCAACGTTCTTTGTAAGCTGCTGGAACGTATGGTGTGTTGGCGTTTGGGTTGGGTCCTGGAGTCGCAGGGCCTACTGGCTCCATGTCAGGGCGGCTACTGCCAGGGGCACTCTACCACTGATAATCTTGTGTCCAGAGAGTCTGCCTTCTGAACAGCCTTTTCCAGATGCCAACACCTGGTTGCCATCTTTTTTGATTTACGAAAGGCGTATGACACCACCTGGTGACGACATATCCTTGCCACATTATACGAGTGGGGTCTCCGAAGCCCACCCCCGATTTTTATCCAGAATTTCCTGTCGCTTCGTACTAACCGTGTCCAAGTTCGCGGTTCATCTCCCGCATCGGCGGCACAGGTCAGGGCTTTCAATTGCAGTTCATGTCCAATCCCTTCTTTCTGAACTGGAGTCCTTGCCTGTACCAACTATACTTGAGGTCCATTCATGTAAACCTCCATGGTGTACACTTAGGCCATGGCTTTGCCTGGACCTTTCACATGGCCCTAAGGGCTCAATTAACCCCACTGCTCTCCGCTGCTATTTCCTCTCGATTCTTGACATGTACCAAGGCCACGAAGTGGTTTACACCAACAGCGACAGCTCGATGGCTGATGCTCACATCGGCTTCGTGTATGTCTTGGAGGACATGTTGAACAGCATTCCCTTCCTGATGGCTGCAGTCTTTTTACTGCCGAGCTGGAGGCTATATCTCGTGCTCTTTGAGCACTCCGTTCATGCCCTGGGGAGTCGTTTCTTCTGTGTACTGACTCCTTGAGCAGCCTACAAGCTATCGACCAGTGCTACTCTCATCATCCTATGGTAGCGACTACCCAGGGTCCATCTATGCCCTGGAACGGTCTGGACATTCAGTGGTGTTTGTCAGTACCCCAGGTCATGTCGGAATCCCAGGCAACACACTTGCAGACAGGCTGGCCAAACAGGCTACATGGAAACCGCTTATGGAGATCGTTTTCTCTATAACTGACCTGAATTCAGTATTACACCACAATGTTTTGCGGCTTTGGTAGATGGAACGGCGTAACCTCAGCATGCACAACAAACTGTGTGCCATTAAGGAAACTACAAATGTGTAGCAGTCCTCCATATGAGCCTCTCGCAGGGACTCTGTGGTTCTCTGCCGGCTCTGCATTGGCCATGCGTGGGTGACGCACGGCTACCTCCTGTGCTGTGATGACCCACCTCAGTGTCGGTGTGGCTCCTGGCTGACAGTGGCCCATATCTTGGTGAGTTGTCCTTCTTTGGCTGCCCTACGATGGACTCTTCAGGTACCAGACTTGTTGCTATTAATTTTAGCTGACAATGTCTCATCGGCTAATTTAGTTTTACGTTTTATATGTGATGGTGGGATTTATCATTCTATACAAGTTTTAGCACATGTCCTCTGTCTCTTTGTGTTCTCCACTCTAATGCTTTTAGGATGGATGTTTTCATGTGTCACAGAGTGGCTGGCTTTTCCTTTTTTATTCTTGTTGTCAGCCAGCCATAGGCATCTGCTCTCTTGTTTTTACCCCTTCTTCCTGGCATTTGGGAGGACGATGGTTCAATCCCGCATCCGGCTATCCTGATTTAGGTTTTCCTTGATTTCCCTAAATCGCTGCAGGCAAATGCCAGGATGGTTCCTCCTTTAAAAGGGCACGGCCGACTTCCCTCCCCGTTCTTTCCTAATCCGATGAGACTGATGACCTCGCTGTCTGATCTCCTCCCCCAAAGCAACCAACCAACCTTCTTCCTGTTTCTTGCTTCTCTCTGTGGTTTCCTGTTCCTGTTTTGGCATTAGTAGTGTTGGTTGTCCTTCTTCTGGTTCTTCCTTTCTCCTGTTATTGTGTTGTACGTCTCCTTTCTTTTTTTCTTTCTCATTGTGTAATTATTTTACTGGGAACAAGGGGCCAATGACCTTGCAGTTTGCCCTCCCTCCCCTCCCCCACTTTTAAACCAACCAACCAAACTTCAATGCTATCTTGTATTGAGTTGTACCGTTATGTTGTTTGAAGTTTCAGAAACAGCTGTGTAGACAGTCAAAGCACTAGCTTTGCAGCAGCAGTCATCCTGGCCTTGAATGTAACAGTATATGCCAGGCACTTGTCATAAAATGGCGGTGGTCCAGTTAGGCAGCATAAAGTTTTTTTTTAGTCCTCCATTGTTTATGGTGAAAATTCGAGAAATTCAATATGAATACTGAGAGGCAGGTTCGTGGTTGCTCCACCATGATAAAACCCCAGCCTACAAACCAAATATTGTGAATGAGTTTTTGGATCGCAAATGAACCACAGTACTGGATTACCCAGTGTATTTGCCGAATTTGGCTGTAGCCAACTTCTGATTGTTACACAAATTGAAGTTGGCTATGGAAGGATGCCATTATGACACAATTAAAAACATCCAAGAAAATTTTACTCGAGTACTAAATGCAACTCAAAAAAGGATTACTGTTTCCGTCTCAAAATACTTTTAAAATGATTTCAGCTGTGTTTTGATTCAGGGGAGACTATCTTGAATAAATTCAGTGATTTTGTGAATATAGTCCTTGACTTATTTTTCATAGCCACACTCCTGATGGAACTTGGACACAGTGTGTATTGTTGCAGTATCAGTGAATCACAGTTGAAATTGGTCAGCTCATGAAAATACATGTTGTAACAATTTGTGGGGATTTTAAATGCAAGACTCATGTAGGCTCAGTCATAGGTACAGCAGGTTCATTGGTAGAACACTAGGAAAATGTAATCCCTCTACAAAGGAGATTGCTTACAAAACATTTGGAGGACTCATTTCAGATTATAGCTCAACTGTTCAGAACCTCTACCAGACAAGACTAACAAGAGATATTAATCTATACAAAGTTTAGTTCAGTTTAGTTTAGTACTTGTTCCATAGATCATGAATACGACACTTCGTAATGATGTGGAACGTGTCAGGTTAAAGAGGTGTCTATACAAGATATCACAATACACAATATTTTACATGACTATTTTTTTGTTGGGGGCTGGGGAAATTACCCACTTACTATATCCAAAAAGTCATCTAATGAGCAGAAGGAGTTGCCATTAAGAAATTCTTTTAATTTCCTTTTAAATGCTATATGGCTATCTGTCAGACTTTTGATGCTATTAGGTAAGTGACCAAAGACTTTTGTGGCAGCATAATTTACCCCGTTCTGTGCCAAAGTTAGATTTAACCTTGAGTGGTGAAGATCATCCTTTCTCTTAGTGTTGTAGCCCTGTACACTGCTATTACTTTTGAATTCATTCCGATTGTTAATAACAAATTTGATAAGTGAATATATATATTGTGAGACTACAGTGAAGATCTCTAGATCTTTAAATAAGTGTCTGTAGGATGATCTTGGATGAGCTCCAGCAGTTATTCTGATTACACACATTTGTGCAATGAACACTTTTTTACTCAATGATGAGTTACCCCAGAATATGATGCCATATGAAAGCAGAGAATGAAAATAGGCATGGTAAGCTAATTTACTGAGATGTATAACACCAAAATTACCAAGATGGGCAGTCCAAGTGCTCGCAGGTTTGTTTAATCTGTGGGAGAGTATAACAGAGATACTGAAAACACTGTATTGGCAAACAATTAAAGAAATACAGATTGTCCCATGGAAGTCCCCTTGCAAAGATTCAACAACCAACTTTATTTGCCGAATCCAGGAATATACACACACTCTGTATGACTGGCCCCCAGAGCTGCCAAGAAGGCAACAGTAGAATGATGACAGAGGTTTTTATGGAATCATTCTTCCAGCTCTCCATAGATAGGAAGCCATAACAACTGGTACAACAGAAAGTGCCCTCTGCCATGCACATCACTGTGATATATTGAGGAGTTATGTAGATACTAAAGCAAGAGCTCTAAAGATTCTGAACACCTTACAGTGTCTTAATGGCAGTTACTGGAGAGCAAACAGATATCCACTGTTGGTATGTTGCAGAGCCATTGTTCAATCACCGGCCAGGGTGGCCAAGCGGTTCTAGGCACTATAGTCTGAAACTGCACAACCGCTAGGGTTGCAGTTTCGAATCCTGCGTCGGGCATGGATGTGTGTCATGTCCTTAGGTTAGTTCGGTTTAAGTAGTTCTAAGTTCTAGTCCCCAAGTTCTAAGTCCCAAAGTGCTCAGAGACATTAGAACCATTGTTCAATCACAGCTGGAATATGGCTGTACTTTATATTATTCTGCTTGACCAACCTACATAAAGACCTTGGATTCAATGTTCCATGATCTCATTGACATGGTTACAGATGCCGTCAATACAAGCCCCTTACCCAGCTTTTGTGCTGAGGCTGGGGAACTGCCATTAATAGTCCAGTGGAAGTTCTTCACAGTGTAACATGCATATAAAGTCAGTACAGTGTCTCCAGCCTCTAATCTCATGGTTCACCAATTAAAAGTACCCAGGTAGTTAAATCACAGTGGAGCAAGGTAAAAAGCTTGGTGTTGTGTAGCTGAAATTTTTAACCCAGTGTTGGAGCACTGATGATTAGTAATGAATTCAAGGCTGTTTGAAATTTGACAAAGTACAAGAAATCTTCTACACTGGCTCTTACTTTAAACAAGCCTTTTATGGGTTTTTAGATCACTGATATTGTGTCATTTATTCTGATGGGTACAAGCAGGGTTATGTTGTCAATTGATCAGTAGTTTCTCCAGACAGTGTACATAGGATTTGACATCCAGATGAATTTATAGTCTTTGACTCTGAGCTTTAAGTAGCTATAAATCTGCTGAGGTGCCATTGGCAGAATAATTTTCTTGTCATCTGCCCTGATTCCCCAGTCCTTACAGGCAATTCAGTAAACGTATCTAGCTGACTAACTAGTACAGAATATACAAACAACCTATGACCTTCATGTTTTAAAACAGTAGGGAAAGGAAGTATCATTCTGTTGTGTGCCAAGTATATATGGGAATGAAAATAATATACCACCATATGCTGTCTGTTTGGGTGATAATGCATTGTTATTCTAGAGAGGAGTTGTGTGTCAGCTGGACAACTAATGGCTAGAGTTATAAAACAACACGCTAATGCTGGTGAAGCCACTGTTTCTGTCATGGTAAACATACCTCCAGCCACTCTGATGGAAAGATGCAGCTATAACACAACTGAATATACTGCACTGTCCAGTGACACACTGGTGTCTGACAGACAGCCTGCCAATATGTGATGCTTGTGGCATATCATTGTTGGTGCACCACTTTCTACTTGCTGCATTTTATATTCTAACAAGAGGGAGAAATTTTTTCTCGATAATGATTAATCCATTATTTTAAATAATAATGAAACGGGGTGTGAAAAAGGTTTGTGGGTTTTATATGTTGTTGGGACTCTACCAGAAAGGTCCTTCTTTTCTTGATTAGTAATAAACTAGCCATAATTATGTGAATCACAGTTTACTTCTGAGAAAGTGTACATTTGTAATTAGTGTGAGTATGTACATGAAAAAATTGCTGACAGATCCCAAGCTAATTCATGTCTGGTGCACCTTCTGTTACTGTTGGATCTAGAGATAACTCATGTATTCTGCATGCTGTCTGTAGATGTGATCTGGTGCAATATATTTTAACTACTTCTTACACCAGCAGTCAGTGTATTAAGCTTCAATGCCTTCATGTATTTTTTGCTTATTTAGCATTTTGATTCTGTTTTGAGATTACAGATAGTTAATATTCCGGCCTTGGCATTCCTCCTGCTTTTAGAGATGGCCCTATTCAAAAACAGAAGGAAATGAATAAATCTGAAACACTTTTGGAGGTATTTGATGATGATTGTTAAGATGTTCCTAGTGAGAATGAAGTGCCGGATGAATGATTTTAGAGTTCTGAGGACAATTCCAGTGACAATGACATTATTAGGCCTGTAAGGAACCATAAGGTGACTGTTTTCAAGTAATTCTGACAGTAATGATGAATGTGATTAAGTTTGTGTGAGTGATTCATTTTGTCATAATATTATCCCAAGTCTTGAGTGCCATCTCAAATGTGGGAAATGAGATTCAGATTTATGTGTAAGCATTTATAACATTGATATATAGTACTGTTAACAAACTTCTTCTTCTTCATTTACTTTTACTCCCTCCTGCCTGCATTAAAAGTAAGTGATAGTAAATGTGTGTAAAGTAGGTAACAGCACATCTTGCTGAGACTTCTTCTAATACCTCAGATTTCTTAAATTTACGTCACAATACACAAAGGTGTTGAAAATATACCTGATCAGCTAATTTATTAGAAAATGTAGACTCAAGGATTGAATATTCATGTCATCTGCATAAAAAGCCAATACTCAATGCAACAGGCTCATATTCTTATGGGACATACGTAACAGCTGTTCCATGATAAACATGAGCATAATCATGTTGGTGAGTTAACCAAAGGTCACCTACAGGAGGCATCAAGCTAATACTCTGTAACCATCTCTAACCTTGATGATGGCCTCAATTGAGCCAGGCAATGTGTGTATAAGTTGTTGTTTAGATGCTGTAGAGCTATCAAATTATGAGTATGGTAATTGTTTGTTTCACCTACTGTTCTGACCAGCCCAAGATTTTTATGCGCAATTAGGGTCAGAAGATTTATCAGGCCACTGGAGGTGCGATAAGATGTCTGAAAGTTTTTCGACTTACGAATGTATGTGTGCAGCCCTCTGAACACAGCTGTTGTCATCTTGAAAGAAGGGAGTGTCCACAGTATACTCATTATCAAGATTAATAAGAAAAGACATTTGATCACAAATAATGTTGAAATAAATGTCCTGGTTCGTGTTCATGATAACCTGAATGACTGGCCTCGAGTCATGGTATGAAAACACCCCCAAACATCACAGAACCATCTGTATCATGATCTTCGTTGGACATTCAGTGTAGTTGTCACCTTATATCATTTGTAAAGAAGCAAAATCATCTCTCGTAGGACCACAATTCATGTTTCCAATCAGCTGCTGTCCACTTTGTGTATTTTTTGGCCAACTGTAGCAATTGTATGTGCCGCTGTGAGCAGTGGTCATTTGTTAGGTATCAGATTCCCAGTGTACACTGCTTTGTCCACTTTGTGTATTTTTTGGCCAACTGTAGCAGTTGTATGTGCCGCTGTGAGCAGTGGTCATTTGTTAGGTACCAGATTCCCAGTGTACACTGCATGCAATTCCCTTCGCAAGGATCACTCGAAAAATGTTTAAGCTGTGCCTGCATTCACTGACAGCAGCAATTGCTGACATTTTTGAGACCAGTTGTTATTAACAAGTCATGACACTGTTTCCGGTCATGTTGGTTGGGACCTTTTTATGAGCACTGATCTTGCAGTGTGTTACATGACTCAGAGTGACTCACCATTTCTTGTAGTAATGTTGGACGGTCCACACTGATAAATTGGGGAACTTTATGTATGTTGTGGTGATGGGCAGATACAAACTTGATAACTCCTAACTAAACAGTCCATGGATGTACTAACAGTTCATAATGTCAAATGAGAACAACATTTTGGTGATCAGGCGTGTCGCCATAGTCAGCTGTGCTGAAGAACTGAGCTCCTGGGCTTAGCTGAGAGTGTTGCCTGCTGGTGAAGGCAATGCTGCTGCTGTTCTTTCTGATAAGACCTACCATGAGAAGATACAGAGCCTGCAAGACAATGATTCCTACAGGAAGATCAACATTGACCCCACCAAGAAGACAGACAAAAGGGTGCTTCTCAAGGACTTAGACTCACCAGAGAGGATCATCAAGAAATTATTACTATAAGGACCTGTACTACCAAGATCTTAAGGACTCCTTAAGGCCAATGAAAATACGATGCCCTTAAACCCCATTGTCAGCAACATTAGGGCTTCCACATATTTACTGCCAATACACCTGACAGAAATATTAATCCTCTAGGATTCACAACAATTAATATTAATTGTAGGTTGTTTTTAGCAGAGTATTATAGGACAAATGTACAATTTTTAACTTGTTTTCATGTTTGAGTCCTTTTTTACAATGCTTTACATATATGTAGCATTGGGATTCGAGGTAATGGTATTGAAATGGGTAAGATAAATGTATAATCACAGTTTTGCGTTCTGAATCGATTTATTACAAAAGCTCATACTACAATGTAACAATAAACATATTTACATACATTTCTTTTTGTAGTGAAATTATGTGCAGCAGTTTCCGTTTTTGTTGAAGCACAGAAAAACTTTGCATTTTTGGCATTGAACAAAAGTATTCTGTTTCTTGGAAATTTTGAATGTTCCTCTTGTGTTATTTCACCGAGGAAAGTGTTAATTTTGTCCTTTTGGCATTCTAGCACTGGAGTTATTGTAGTAGCAGGTTTCTTGGATTTTTTTGGAGATATCTTCAGTACTTGGACATCTCCTCTTGTCCAGCAGATATCAATGCACTTCCAAGATTAGCTTGAAACTGTCTGAGAGAAACATGTTTTCAAGATGGGGCCTTGCAGCCTTTTT
The DNA here is from genome assembly GCF_023897955.1 of Schistocerca gregaria. NCBI lineage: Eukaryota > Metazoa > Arthropoda > Insecta > Orthoptera > Acrididae > Schistocerca > Schistocerca gregaria. Next base: position 182,537,632 of record NC_064920.1, on the reverse strand, counting down.
TATATTTCAGCCAGCTATTGACAACAGCTATTGTTATTGCATGCCAGAAGATATACAAACACTGTCTTCTGGATTTTGAGATTTTTGTGTAGAGATGTCAACATGTCACAAAGACTTACTCCTCCCATATAACAATTGTACATTTGAATATGGGACAAGACTATGTTCTTTCTTAGTCCTATTCCATCTTTTTGCCATGTCCTTTGGCTCTACACCTGTTAGCGAAGATAACAGTGTAACACATTTGTTGTCATATCATTTCACAATGACGAACTTGCCTGTTGTGTCAACTTGTGAAGCTATACTGTCACGTCCTTGTGCTGTTGTCTGCTTCTAGTTGGGAGGAATACATTGCTTGGATCTTCCAGCTCTTATAGTGCCAGTATAATAAATACCCCTCTTCAGTAGGCTTTCAGCAACATGACATGGTGTGGAGAAATTGTCTGCATAAGCCCTAAAACGTGATTGTCTTCCAATGGTGCAGTTAGCTTCATCACAACATTGTAACCAAGAGGTACATGTACCAAGCAGGTACATGCTTTGTTGCCTTAGAAGCTGCACCTTGGTAAACACCAAAATTGTACAAATATCCTGAGGAACCAGCTCTAGCCCACATTTTGAATCCCCATCTTGTTGGCTTGTTTTGTATATATTGTCAAAGACTACTGCGTCCATTGTCAACACATTGATTCTGCTCAGGCAGTTTTCGCAGGCAAACTTGTGAGAACAAAGTAAGCCAAGGTCGAATTTTCCATAGCTTATCTTCTTTCTGTGTTAATTCAGTAACAAAAAGATTATCCTGGATATGCAATAGAGGTACTAGTTTCTGAAAGCAGCTTCGAGCCATTATATCAGAAACCAGATTATGCACCATATGCTTTTCCCAGTAACATCACACACTAGGCATTTGTGCTAAGAGCATTTGCAAATAAATACCTAAAAGCTGCTCCAGCTCAGCTAGGGTAATGTCAGTAGCTTTACCCCATTTCTGAATACTATAAATATTGGTTTGTTGAACACAGAGTTACAGTATTTCACGTGTCACGAGAGATCTGAAGTACTGCTAAGGGGTGAGCACTTTTTCAGGTTAGTCTTCTGGAAGCTGCATGAATGAATGAATTTTTGGAGTAAAGTCACCACCAATCCACAACAACTCTGTATCTTCTAGAACTTCCTCAGGATTTACTGAATCAAAAATAGCCAAATCTTACAACAGCTCCGGAGTAGAAGTTTCTCTGCCATCATGATATGTGCTACTATTAGTCGGAATTTCAAAATCATCCTCATCATGAAGTTCAGAAAAATCACTTTCATTGGGATTAGTTAGAACCTCAAGAATGTCATCAATTGTCAACTGGAAGTAAAAGAAAATGCCTAAATGTCACAATACTAATAAAATAGAAAGAAACTTCCACATGGGAAAAATATATTAAAAACAAAGATTCCAAGACTTACCAAGCGGGAAAGCGCCGGCAGACAGGCACATGAACAAAACACACAAACACACACACAGAATTGCTAGCTTTCGCAACCGATGGTTGCTTCTTCAGGAAGGAGAGGGAAAGACGAAAGGATGTGGGTTTTAAGGGAAAGGGTAAGGAGTCATTCCAATCCCGGGAGCGGAAAGACTCCCCTTGGGGGAAAAAAAGGACAGATGTACACTCGCACACACACACACACACACACACACACACACACACACACACACACACACATATCCATCCGCACATACACAGACACAAGCAGACATATTTAAAGGCAAAGAGTAAGGGCAGAGATGTCAGTCGAGGCGGAGTATGCTTATAGTGAGTTTATAGCAGTTTAATAGTAATTAAATAATAATGCAATTTGTTACATTGTTTCGCTTTTTGATGTACACTCCTTATCCCTGAACACTCTTCTTTGTTTGAATCTATGGAACACAGTCAGTGAATGAATGAATGATTATAAATCATGGTGTTTGGGAGGAGTCTTTTGATGTTATGCTCCCATTAAATGAAGCTCATTGACTTTGTTGTTCACCATTGCCTGTAGCTTTACTTCTGTACTGTTTTCATAAATGCTGTGTCCACCCCCAGTAGCTGAGTGGTCAGCGTGACAATGTCAGTCCTAAGGGCCTGAGTTCGATTCTCGGCTGGGTCTGAGATTATCTCCTCTCAGGGGCTAGGTGTTGTGTTGTCCTAATCATCATCTTTTCATCCCCAAGACTCTGAAGTGGCATCAGATCGAAAGACTTGCATCAGGCAAACGGTCTACCCAACGGGAGACCATAGTCACGCGACATTTATTTTTATAAATGCTGTTTTTGTATACAGTGTCTATATGACTGTACTAAAGCAAATGCTTATATTCAGAAACACACTGTTGTTCTAAACTTGTGCTGTCAGAAAAGGAAATATTTGAAATGTGTCTGAATTGCTTCCTATTTGTGTTATAAAAATATATAAGCTTCTGATTATATAATTTTTGTTATGTAACAGTTGACTTTTTTGCAGATGCTGCATTGTAACACACAGTTGCTTTTAACAAGAGGGGTTAGGAAATGGAGAGTGAATATGGAGGTACCTGTGATCAGACAGAACTGAAAACCTTGCTTAATGAATTGGAAGTGTCTTATAAAGTGAGTACTTACTAACATTATCATTCAGTATCATTCATGGTTATTTTATTGGAAGTACTAATAATACTGCTGTATCAGTTGTATTGTGGTAAATCTAATAATCTTTGGGAAATATTGTGACTCGTTGGGAAAGCAAATTTCTACAGTGTTAAGTTGATGGTGGAATGGCACCATTTTAACAAAGAGCATATAGATTAGGTCATAAGAGATTTACCAAATTATTAAAATCACTTCACTGCATAACTACCACAGTGGCACTGGTGCAGCAATCATAATACATCCTTAGAACAGAAAAACAGTCTGTTTCACAAGATTGTTTTATTTAATCTTAACATGCCACGCATTTAACCTGTTCTGCTCACTGAATATGCCTCTTCACCTATGTTAGGTATACCTTTCATGCTTCAGTAACTTTCTTTTTCCTGCTGTCATTACCTTTTTTCATGTTGCTTCTAGGTGATGCAATGTAGTGTCAGCAGGGCTATTTGGCTATTACCTCCAAGTTCTTTGATGCTCTTAATCATGTTTGACACTTCAGTTACAAGTAGGAAGAATTTTATAGGTGATGTAATGAAGTATCGACATTGGCTATCTGGCTGTTACCTCCCAGTTCCATACTCTTAATTACATTTGATGCCCCTGTTATGATTAGCAAGAAGTTTTTATTGGAAAGCTCAGTTATGATGCAATATTCTATGAGTTGAAATTTATATCCCTCACCACCCACTGAAACACAAATGTGGCCCTGTGCTCCTAGTCCTGTCAGTGTATGTCTTCCTCTAGTTATTTTTAATTTACTCACTTATTATTGCCTTTGATAGCAATTTATACTTACACTGGTTTATAATTTCCCCATATTGTCTGATGATGCCTAGAACAGGTGAAATGCATCACATGTGAAGATTAAATAAACTTAACTTGTGCAACCAAGACTGTTTTTCTGTTATTTACCAAATTACATATAATATATACCTAAAAATACAGCGTCTACTCACACACCATAAATACTTTCCTTTCAGTCCAAAATGCAATGTGGCACGAGATAACATTTACTGTTTCAAATATTATTCCTTTTAGTGGAAGTCTTCAGCCAGTAATCACATTCATATTTATTTATCAACTGTTGGCCATGTACGTGATACGTGTTTTGTCAGGTATAAACATAATAAGTAGATACACTGATCAGGCAAAACATTATGACCACCTGCTTAACAGTGTGTTTGTCCATATTTGAAAGGGAATACATCACTGTGACATTGCAGTCAAGGAAGATATCAAGAATGAAGGGTTGCAGGTGTTTTGCAGCTGTCAGCATGTCTTCGAGTACCACTGCAGGTCCCATGCAAGTGCAGGCAGGAGAATGTCTCCCATAGTTTGCATACATGGGGCACTGCACATTTCGAGTTGCTGTTCAGCTCAATGACGATGTTTGTGGACATGATCATCAACCTAGTCTTGCATAAATGTGATCCACCCAAAGAGCCGACATGTTTCCATTGATCAGTGGTTAAATTCTGATGGTCTTCTGCCCACTGCAATCACAATTTACGATGTTGTTGGGTCAACATGTGGACATGTAGGTGTGGTCTGCTGTGGAGCTCCATGTCCAACAAAATATGATGAATGGTGTTCTCCGAGACACTTGTGTGTACCCCAGCATTGTAATCTTTCAGCAGGGATGCCACAGATCACCATCTATGCTACTTTACAGACACACCTCCAAAACCCATGTTCTCTGAAGAGTCGTGAATGTCCAGCCTTTTAACACCTAGTGGTAGTTTCACCATCCTTCTACCTCTTTTTGTAAATACTCATGATGTGAACATTTGACCAGTTTCGCCATTTTTGAGATACTTGTCCACGGGCTCTACTTAATATAAGGGGTTGTTCAAAAAGAGATGAGCTGGAGGCACAATTACAGAAACCACTACCTGTATGTTAGAAGTATTGACCCTGGCTGTTGAGACACTTCTCCCACTGTGATACAAGGCAGTGAATGACTGTCTCATAAAATTCCTGGGGCTAAGAAGTTAACCAGTTCGGCAAGTATGGCTGGACATCGTCATCTGAGGTGAATTGTTTGCCCCTCAGAGACTTTTTAAGGGGACCAAAAGGTGCCCCCCTTCTGATTCACTTCCTGCAGCACAGGACAACAGCGAATGCCTGGCATTACTTCCAAACCTTGACCACCCTTTGCCATGCGATCAAATCAAAATGACCAGGAAATGTCACCCGTTGGGTCATTCTGCTCCACGACAATGCAAAGCCTCATACGGCCAACACAGTTGTGGCACTCGTGCAGAAATTCAAATGGGAGCCTCTCAGCCACCCTCCATACAGTCCGAACCTCTCTCTCTGTGATTACACCATGTTTGGTCCACTTAAAAAGGCTCTGACGAGAAAACGATCCACCTTGGATGATGACGTACAGCTGTACATGCAGAACTGGTTAACATCGCAGCCCCAGGAATTTTATGAGACAGTCATTCACCGCCCATTTTACATTTCATTTAAATAATCTTTATGTGGATAGTAACTTTTTTTGAGGGGATACTTTAACAATTTTTTGAAGCTGTCCAATTCTGATGCTTCTTTTAATATCTTTATGTGATTTATTATATAGTTTTAAGCTCTGATATTGAATATCATTTTGTGTTTTCTTTTTAGATGCAGGCATTCACTGTTTCTTGTGTTTGTGTATAGAGCTGTCTGTGGCACATTGATTTATGGTTGTTACTGATATGCATTAGTATTTGAAAATATAATCACAGGGGACAGTCAAGATTCCAAACTCTTCAAATCATTCCAGGCAGTGAGCCTGTTTGTTCTTTTTCATTATTATTCTGCGACCAAGCTTTTGTCATTAGAAAAAAGCTTTCAAAGTTTTGTCTGTTTGTGCCCCAGAAAATTATACCTTACCTAGCAGTTAAGTGAACATATGCATAATAAGTTACTTAGAGACTATTACAAATGCACACTGATACTGGTAGTGTTAAAGCATAGCATACAGATGGAATTCTTTATGTTATTCTTATTGTATGTTCTCTCCACTTCAGTTGGCTATCTGTAGCCATCCCTAAAATTTTTGTGTTATTTACACAGCTTACTAGGTCACCAGTTTGATTTTATTTACCATTGTTGTTATTTTTGTTTGTATATAAATTTATTCTGTTTGTCTTCTGTATGGTAAGTGTGGTGTTATTCGATGTCCACCTTTTATCGTGTCATCAGCTTTGCACAGCAGTAATTCTGGAATCTTAACTGTGATTTCTATGTTGCTGTCACCAACAAATGGAAATTTGTCTCCTTTCATGACTCTTTCTGGGTATACATTAATACAGACCAAAAATAAAACTGAGGACGATATACACCCCTGTGGAACTCCATTGATGAGATGTTTGGCATATGATTAATGTTTCCTACTTTGTGGCCGAGTATTTTGTGATCTGCTGTGTCGAATGCCTTGGACAAATTAAAGAAAAAAAAATACTGCTACACAATTGCTTCTATCCAAGGCCTCCATTATGACTCTTAGTAAATTGTGCTGTTGATGATTCTGTGCTACAGCCCCATCTGAATCTTGATTGTGATTTCATTAGCAAATTATATTTATTAAGAAAGTCTGTCTTTTATGGCTGTTTCAATTATCTTTCAAAATGAAAATAATAGTGATGCTGGTCTGTAGTTTTCTATTTTCAGAGTCACCCATTTTGGTACCAATAAAAATCTAGCTTGCTTTAAACTCTCAGGAAAGATGTCTGAACTGAAGAATTTGTTTTTAATGTGTGTTATGGACCTCTTTAGGCTAACTGTGCATTCCTTGAGCACACACACTGAAACTTCATGTAGTCTGAATATTTTTTATTTTTTAATCTGCACACTACCTTTCTGACATTCTGCTCTTTTGTGGGTAACAATACCATTGAGTCAGTCATGTAGCTTCTGGCATATGATATGTATGATTATGAAAAGTTTTGCTGTAGGTTAAGGGGGTAGGACATAAAATGGGCTGACTTGGAGCAGGAGAGGCATAAATTTTAATTTCCAGTGTCTATACTTTTACAAATAAGTTCATAAAACTTTGTCAGCATGACCAGGAAGGATTCAGGATTCACACTCATTGCAGTGGAAGTTCGAAAACATAACAAAATAATTTTCTTTTTTACGTGTGAAATTTCATTATTTTTTTCACTTGCTAATGGCTGCATTTGTTGCTATAGGTACACTTTTCTTCACAAGTTACAGAGATTCTTCGATGAATTTTGCACAGCATACATAACATTCTTACAGGGGTATGGCACTCTAGAATTTATTTAATTTATGAAAAAATGAACGAGCTGTTATATTTTAAACTTCATGTTTAGGAAAAACAGAAATATTATAGTTAATTACCTCAATTTTTACCACAGTTTTTTAATAGATTTGGAAAATTCTAGAATTTCATATACCTTGAAGTATGGTATTTATGCTGTGCAAAATTCATCATAGAATCTCTCTTACTTATGAAGAAAAGTGAACCTATAGCAACAAATGCTGCCATTAGTAAGTGAAAAAAATGCTGAAATTTCATGTTTTAAAAAAATTACTTCATTATGTTTTCGAACTTTCACTGCTATGAGTGTGAATTCTGAATCTTTCCTGGTCATACTGACAAAGTTTTATGAATTTATTTGTAAAAGTATAGACAGTGCAAATTAAAATGTCCTGTGGTGCCTCTCCTGCTCCAAGTCGGCCCATTTGACATCATACTCCCCTTAAGGTAATGCTGATGGAAATATACTTGTATGAAATTGGCCAGTTTGCTTGGGTTATGGATTAGAACTCCTCTGTCTCCTACTTGGGGTTTATTTCTCTCCAACTTCTCCTTTCCAGTTACCTTTTTAAGGGTTCAAGAGCAGTTTATAATACCTGTAGTGAACCACTTATTATTTTGATACCTCCAACATAATATAATACTTTTGGGAATGTTGCCTCAAATTTCAGTTTAAACACTGATGAAAACTTACAGTACTTAGCCACCACATTTCCTTCAGCATACGGTTTTTCCCCTATCTGGTGATACAGTTGCTTTAAGTCATACTTTTTGGCTTGGAAAAAACTTTTCTGTAATCGGCTTCCTGTAAGATTTTTATGTATGTATATTAAGATAAATAACTTGGCAGAGATGGTCAGAAAGCCCTAGACCTTTTTCAGTTAGCTCATACTGAGGTTTATAATTTTCAGTTATGTGATCTGATGTAATAGTTTGAGAATCTTATAAGACATTTTTTACACAGGAAGAAGACAATGAAAGAAATGCACTGCCAAAATTTTAGCTGCAAAGAGGCACTGCCATGTATTTTGTAAAAAAAATTAAAAAAAAAAAAAGGTTGAAGTTACACATTTTTGCTGCGTGAAGAACAGCTTATTATAGCGGTTTGTACAGCCCTGCCCACCAATGCGCGACTCGGCAAATCACTCGCGCAACACCACGTAGCAGAATTATCCGGAGTTCACAGACATGAATTTTAAGCACCTAAAGCCTGGTTTACAATGGAGCGGATGGAAACGAACATGTGTAAATGAGCATCTGCAGAAAATTCACTACCATTCGCGTGTATATTGGTAGGATCATTTATACTAAAGGGAACGGAAGAGAACACTAGGTAGCAAACATTGCCTATGAACTCTGTATTATTAGTTTCTAGTTTTTGGGGCTAATATTCAGCATACAGCATACAACTGTCTTGTTAGAGAGACAATGCGAAACTTTGCTATTCAGTGAGGATTATTTGGCTTGGTGAGCGCACTGTTCTTGACGGAGTTTGCAAAATGGTGCAGGGAAGGTAGAATTTAAGTGTCTGTTTGTATCGAAGCTTGACATGTGTGGAGGTTATGCACTTTACATGGAATTGAATCTCCACCTCTCCTTACCACTGGTCCAAAATTTTCCTTGTATGTTGCCTTCCATATTTCCCTGGCTTCTCATTACCATTGAGGGGAAATTTATAAACAGAACACTGATCACCAGCATCAAACATTATCTTAAGAGATGACACAGCTAGCTTTTCCATTCTTTGTGTAAGGTCTAAAGGCTTTTATTTCCCCCCTAAAACAAAAATCATCTAGTTGCAAAGTGCGTTTCGTGATCCGAGAGTGCAGGGCCAAATCCCGTTTAGACCACAACTTTTCACTATGATTCTTAACTGAACATTCACTTCTCACGTATGTTGAAATGACCATGAAAGACATGTGGTTCGGATTCCACGTTAAACTGCAGGTCTCCATTTTCCAGTTAGGTAACTAGGGAAGGGTAGGGACACGTAAGTAGCTGCAATGGCACCCAGTTGAAAGATCTGCAAAATGCCCACCGTATACCAGACAGAATTCATTTTGATCGTGCTTGTTAGCTTGTTTGCTCTGGCGAAAACCTGGATTAAACTATACAAACATCTTTTTGAATAACTTCATATTGACAGTTCAGTTCTGAGACGTGTAATGCTGATAAAAGTGGCTAGCAGAGAAAATAAAATCATGACAATGTTTGATGTCACAGGCGACTTCCATCAATGAGGCCTTTTAATTTGTTGAAATGAAATGTGTCAGGTGGTACTAGTTTTATAACAATTCCTTTAGGTCATTCCTTATAATTATGTTTGGATGTTGTACATTTGACTATCAGTGAAACAATTCTTTGTTTATTTCTTGTAGTCATCACAAAAATGCGAAGTATGTATTGAATGACAAAAACAAACATTTTTCTTGCACTGGGCACACTGGACAAAGGAAAATTGATGCAGTCAGGCATTTTGTAGTAACCACTAGTTTTATTTAGACAGGCCTGGGATTGGTAGGAATACATTTCGTATGAAATGTTGAAAATTATTCTTTCCCATTTTTCCAGATTTTCATAAGTTGATTACAAGATCTTTTGCAACTAAACAGTCCATTTTTTGTTTTCGGTCCTAATTTACCTTACAGTTCTTGAACACAGATATACAGTTGTGGAAACAGTACACCACTCATACTTATCACTGGAATTATTGTTCATGAATGTGGCAGTGCATCAATTGATTGGGCAATTGACTCTGCTTTTTTTTCATCCTGAAATGATAAACTGGTGTGCGCACAGTTGTTTAATGAAATCTGATTGATCAGCATTATAAACAGCAGTTGTGGGGATAACAGCATGTTTCGTCTTTACATCAGTTACGAATTTCTCTGTAGCGTTGTCTTATCACTGGCAGCTGCTCGACATGTTTTCATGTCAAAAACTTGGTAATTTTGTGACTTACTATTTTGTATGATTTCTTGAACCTGCATAGCTAGGTCGACGAAGCCTGGAAATTAACAATGTTCATGTCAGATGCAATTAGAAGGGCCCAGTGTCATAGATCTCCATCAGTAATGGTGCATAGCCTGTCACAAGCAGTTCTAAATCTTTGGAACAGTTTTTCATTCAGATGGTTTTGGGTTTCCATTTGGCACATATTTCTTACTTCATGTAATTCATTCTTCCATTTGTATAGTTCACACTCCAATTTTACGAAATGAAAATGCGTTTGCACAGTGCGTAACTTCAAGCATTTTTTTCCCTCTTTCATTTAACCAATATTTCACTGTCTTTTCTTTGTTGCTGAAAACTATTGCAGTACGTGTTTTTTTAGGCTTAGAAGGTATTCTTCTTCTTCAGAACTGTTACTGGCACAAGTGATGTCGTCTGAACCACAATTCATGGAATCATCACAGTTATTTCCTATTTCTTCTAACATATTCATAATTTCAATCAAGTGTTGATATCATTTGAATGAAAGTCAAGGAAACCAACTAACAAACACTTATGTACGCCCTCAGGAGAAGTAGGTGATTTTGGCTGGAAACCCCATTCTTCATATTTCATCATTCCTAAACATTCCTAAATTTAGAATGTTAATTGGATTCTACATTACTGTGAAACTGGAAGAAAAAAAAAGTACTATTAGTAGGCATGCCTTATGAAAGCACAATAAATATTAATTCAGCTTCATCTGTATTGTCAGTAATTACCAATACTGCAAAAAGCAACTGATAATTTGTAATAGATGTACTTGAGTGGCTAATTCCTGAGAATAGTAACTGTGTACTGTAATGTCAGAGAAACTATCAGTGAATGGTAATCTGAAATGTCCTTTACAAATTACAATAGGATTGTGTCATGTTCTCTGTTTACAAATGTACGGCTGACCTCAGCTGTGTGTGTGCATAGTTGCGCATGAGCAGTTGTTACAGTGCCAGTAGGGGTGTACATTGCTACTGCTACCTGTTGCGCTGTGAATTTGGCAATTTTTAATTTTTTTTTTAAAAAAGAAGCTGTGACTTTTTTTTAATATAATTTTCCCATGTCGAATGTTTCTTTCTTATATATATATATATATATATATATATATATATATATATATATATTAAAAATAAAGATTCCAAGACTTACCAAGCGGGAAAGCGCCGGCAGACAGGCACATGAACAAAACACACAAACACACACACAGAATTACAAGCTTTCGCAACTGGCAGTTGCTTCGTCAGGAAGGAAGGAAGGAGAGGGAAAAATGAAAGGGTGTGGGTTTTAAGGGAGAGGGTAAGGAGTCATTCCAATCCCGGGAGCGGAAAGACTTCCCTTAGGGGAAAAAAAGGACAGGTGTACACTCGCACACACACACACACACACACACACATATCCATCCGCACATACACCTGTAAATAAAACAGAAAGAAACTTCCACATGGGAAAAATATATTAAAAATAAAGATTCCAAGACTTACCAAGCGGGAAAGCGCCGGCAGACAGGCACATGAACAAAACACACAAACACACACACAGAATTACAAGCTTTCGCAACTGGCAGTTGCTTCGTCAGGAAGGAAGGAAGGAGAGGGAAAAATGAAAGGGTGTGGGTTTTAAGGGAGAGGGTAAGGAGTCATTCCAATCCCGGGAGCGGAAAGACTTCCCTTAGGGGAATATATATATATATATATATATATATATATATATATTAAAAACAAAGATTCCAAGACTTACCAGTGCGGATGGATATGTGTGTGTGTGTGCGAGTATACACCTGTCCTTTTTTTCCCCTAAGGGAAGTCTTTCCGCTCCCGGGATTGGAATGACTCCTTACCCTCTCCCTTAAAACCCACATCCTTTCATTTTTCCCTCTCCTTCCCTCTTTCCTGACGAAGCAACTGCCAGTTGCGAAAGCTCGTAATTCTGTGTGTGTGTTTGTGTGTTTTGTTCATGTGCCTGTCTGCCGGCGCTTTCCCGCTTGGTAAGTCTTGGAATCTTTGTTTTTAATATATATATATATATATATTTTCAGTGCCTCTTAGCAGTTACAATTTTGACAGTGCATTTCTTTTGTTGTCTTCTTCCTGTGTAAAAATTTTCAGTGTTGGTTTCGACATGTCTTAGTGGACTGTTACCTTGTTAATCGAGGCTATATTGAACTTGTTCATGTTGGGAATCAGTAAAACTAAGCAGAAGATGATCATAACAATAACATGAAGACCTAAAGGATTGAACTGCATATCACGAGGCATTGTCAAACACCATTTCCTTTCTAATTTATTGAGGTCTGCAGAGTGTGATGGGCTCTATCAGTAGTGATGACTGTCTGCTTCTTAAACTTCATCAGCATGAGCACTGTTGAGTTAAGCAATGCTCGGTAGTGAGGGTCATAATAAATACACAGATGCTGACAGTAACAGTACTCAACAGGTAAAAATTAACCTTCCCCTTTTATTGTGGGTATTAATTGTCCTATTCTTAGTCTCACTATGAATTAAAAAAAAAAAAAATAATTTGTATACCTCTCTTCACTGTAAGAAAATGTGACAGAGGTTTTTTTATACTGTATAACAAAGAAAATATTAGAAGAAAGATGAAGGCATTTGCTTCTAAATCCAGTTCCAGCCATCAGTCTATCTAAGGGCATACACTCTCAAGAAACGATAATACACATGCTTTAATAAATTAATTCTGTTATCATGCCATGATATCAATAAATTAATGTACAATAAACTCTCAACTATCTGTGAACAGATTATTTGCTTAGTGTATTATGTGCGGCCTATTTCTCCCACTTTTTACTGCTACTGAAAATTTCCCAATAACTTGAGAGTGGTCACTGGTAAGTGATAATCTCACATTAAAACACAGGCATAGTAAACAGTGTGCTGCTCAAACACTGCAAGAGCTGTACTGTATTTTGTTTCAAAGTACTGTAAGGTAATGTGAAAAATGAATGAAAACTTCTTTTTATTTAAAAATAATGTTTTTCATAATGCTTAGGCATCATCTGATTGCCTAAAGTGAAAAAGGAGGCTGATTAAATAACTATCCTATAAACAATATAAGGAATGGTTATAAGTTACACCAAAGATTTAATTAAAACTGCAAACACCACTCATGGAAAACTGTCAAATGAAGTTCATTGCAATGGCTGCTAAAGCTCCATGTCAGCCACATATGCACACAACCGTATGTATGAAAATCCAGTCATCAGAATAACTGAAAGGAGCTGTGGGAGCGTTGACAGAAAATTTTAGAAATCAACCCACAGCCATGGTGGAAACAAGGTCTGAAAAATTAATAAAGGAAACCAGTAAAGAAATACAAATACCTTTGACCTGTTGTAGCAAGAAATAGAGCAAAGAGCAGTGTCACAGGGTCTGGACGCCAAACAGCTGAGCAGTGTAACCAGCAGTGGCACTAGAATTACTAATTGAAGGATGGCCACATATAACTGCACTAATACAATGAAAGGACAATAGATGCTGTTAGTAACTTAAGTTACGGAAAAGGCTAATGTGGGGCTAATAAACCTTTACTTAACTATAAGGAATAACTTGAATTAAAATTAAGGTTAAAATGAAATGGAAATTAAAATTATTGAACAGGAAATATGGGCCATGCAAATCATGTACAACACTATGTTGCTTAGTGTACATACTAGGTAATAGTATTGTGGTAAATGACAGTAATATTAAAAGTTAGCCAGCAAGTATGACATGGATGAAACATACAAAAGCAGTATTCATGAACAATGAAATAAATAAACCAATAAAATTGCAATAAAACTTACACAGATCTTTAAAGTGTAAAAAAATTGTGTGTCTGTGTGAGGTGCAGAATGCTATGACACTGCACTATTAAATGCATGCTCAAATACCACAATTACAGTGAATGTTCATATAAGGCAATAAAAACCTACACATTTAAGTTCCCATATGTTAGTCAGGGGGTTAAAGCACATTATACACCATACAAAAGATGAAAAAGGGAAGGTCAAGAACCGATGGTACACACTGAATAGGTGTTGGGTTAGAAAACAAGAACACGATGCTAAAACAAGTTGTTGGAAGAATAGTGCTAAGCCGGTGAGGAGACCTTATGGCAGGTATCATTAAATCTTAAAATGTGTGATTCTTGCTAACCAACTGATCATTAAGAAGAGTGCCACTATGTTCATATCAATGTATAACAAATTTCCATCTCTTCTAACAAATTCAGCTTTTTTCCCTTTTTGGCAGAATGGAGGACTTTTAAATTGCTTAGCATCAGTGACTGATGGCCACCAGATTTTACGTGCCCTTTTCTGTTCTGTAAATACTCTACTTGTTTGTCCTATATATGAAGCATCATATTCACTGCAATTGATCTTATACATGCCTGAGCCAGCAAATTTATCTCTGTATAGCTCTTCATTGTGGATATAATGGTTCCGTAGATCATTGGCCAAACCAAAAATAATGTCTGCACCCTGTTTTTTTAAATAGTTTGGCTAGCTCTTATGAAAGATTTCCTATGAAGAGGATTATCACAAAATTAGGATTAATAGGTGGTGATGCGAGTGGGACCATGTGGCAATCTTCCCTTCGTAATTCTTGCAGGGAGTCTATGGCTTCGCAATGGCCACACTTGGCTGACGTATGGCCACTCCTCCAACTTGGGGATCCACCCAAGTGTGGGTGTGTAGCTTACTCATGGTGGCCCACGTTGTACGAGGGTGAGTCAAATGAAAATCTCAAATATTTTTTTAAATATTATTTATTGTGCAGAAGTGGTACAAAGCTGTATCACTTTTCAACATAATCTCCCCGTCACTTCGTGCAAGTCCTCCAGTGCTTACAAAGTGCATAAATTCCTTTAGAAGAAAATTCTTTTGGTAGTCTGCGCAACCACTCGTGCACCGCATGGCGTACCTCTTCATCAGAATGCAACTTCTTTCCTGCCATTGAGTCTTTGAGTGGTCCAAACATATGGAAATCACTTTCAGCAAGGTCTAGTGAGTATGGTGAATGAGGAACACTCTCAAAATGGAGGTCTGTGATTGTTTCAGTTGTTGTACGGGCAGTGTGGGGCTTTGCATTGTCGTGCTGCAAAAGGACACCTGCTGACAACAACCCACGTCGCTTTGATTTGATTGCAGGCCGCAGAAGACTTTTTAAGAGATCTGTGTATCATGCACTGGTGACAGTGGTCCCTCTAGGCATGTAATACTCCAAAATGACACCTTTTTCAGCCCAAAAGAGTCAGCATAACCTCCCCTGCTGATTGTTCTGTTCTAAACTTCTTTGTTTTTGGTGATGAGTAATGGCATCATTCCTTGCTCGCTCTCTTTGTTTACGGTTGGTGGAGGTGAACCCAGGTTTCATCCCCAGTAACAATTCTTTCAAGGAAGCCATCACCTTCTTGTTCAAAGCACCGAAGAAGTTCTTCTCAAGCATCAACATGTCGTTCTCTCATTTCAGGAATCCACTGCTGTGGTACCCATCTTGCAGACACTTTGTGAAACTGGAGTACATCATACACAATGTGGTGTGCTGATCTATGACTAATCTGTAAACATGCTGCAATGTCATTTAGTGTCACTCGGCGGTTTTCGTTGATGAATTTCAATATGTTTCACGTCTTCACTACGCAAAAACCGAGTAACAGAATACTGTTCTTCCCAGGTGCAAGTCGCAAGTGGGACGGCCATATTCATGTTGATACTGTGACGGTATGTGTGCATTTGCACTATGCTGCCACATACAGGCCATTCCGCACGCTGTTTGTAGCACACTTACCAACTTACAGGATAACGGCGCGAAATTTTGATTTGGTATTACAAATTTAAGATTATCATTTGGTCACCCTCGTATTAGACTGCTCGAATTTGGCCACCTTATGGTGAATCTCCTCCCGCCATGAACCATGGACCTTGCCTTTTGTGGCAAGGCTTGCGTGCCTCAGCGATACAGATAGCCATACCGTAGCTGCAACTACAATGGAGGGGTATCTGTTGAGAGGTCAGACAAATGTGTGGTTCCTGAAGAGGGGCAGCAGCCTTTTCAATGGTTGCAGGGGCAACAGTCTGGATGATTGACTGATCTGGCCTTGTATCAGTAACCAAAACGGTCTTCCTGTGCTGGTACTGCGAACAGCTGAAAGCATGGGGAAACTACAACCGTAGTTTTTCCCGAGGGCATGCAGCTTAACTGTATGGTTAAACGATGATGGTCTCCTCTTGGGTAAAATATTTTGGAGTTAAAATAGTCCCCCATTCGGATCCCTGGGCGGGGACTACTCAAGAGGATGTCGTTATCAAGAGAAAGAAAACTGGCATTCTACGGATCGGAGCATGGAATATCAGATCCCTTAATTGGGCAGGTAGGTCAGAAAATTTAAGAAAGGAAATGGATAGGTTAAAGTTAGATATAGTGGGAATTAGTGAAGTTCAGTGACAGGAGAAACAAGACTTCTGGTCACGTGATTACAGGTTGTTGTTGTTGTTGTTGTTGTTGTTGTTGTGGTCTTCAGTCCTGAGACTGGTTTGATGCAGCTCTCCATGCTACTCTATCCTGTGCAAGCTTCTTCATTTCCCAGTACTTACTGCAACCTACATCCTTCTGAATCTGCTTAGTGTATTCATCTCTTGGTCTCCCTCTACGATTTTTACCCTCCACGCTACCCTCCAATACTAAATTGGTGATCCCTTGATGCCTCGGAACAAGTCCTACCAACCGATCCCTTCTTCTGGTCAAGTTGTGCCACAAACTTCTCTTCTCCCCAATCCTATTCAATAATTCATCATTAGTTATGTGATCAACCCATCTAATCTTCAGCATTCTTCTGTAGCACCACATTTCGAAACCTTCTATTCTCTTCTTGTCCAAACTATTTATTGTCCATGTTTCACTTTCATACATGACTACACTCCATACAAATACTTTCAGAAATGACTTCCTGACACTTAAATCTATACTCGATGTTAACAAATTTCTCTTTTTCGGAAACGCTTAGTAGGTAAATATGTTTTGGGGCTAAGAAATTAAAGAGGAAGCCGCCTGCTAGAATTTTCCACAGAGCACAACTTAATCATAGCTAACACTTGGTTTAAGAACCATAAAAGAAGGTTGTATACATGGAAGAGGCCTGGAGAAAGGTATCAGATAGACTATATATAATGGTAAGACAGAGATTTAGGAACCAGGTTTTAAATTGTGAGACATTTCCAGGGGCAGATGTGGACTCTGACCACAATCTGTTGGTTATGAACGGTAGATTAAAACTGAAGAAACCACAAAAAAACGGTGGGACTTTAAGGAGATGGGACCTGGATAAACTGAAAGAACCAGAGGTTGTACAGAGTTTCAGGGAGAGCATAAGACAACAATTGACAGGAATGGCTGAAAGAAATACAGTAGAAGAAGAATGGATAGCTTTGAGGGATAAAATAGTGAAGGCAGCAGGTGATCAAGTAGGTAAAAAGACGAGGAAACAGAAGGAATATTGAATTTAATTGATGAAAGGAGAAAATATAAAAATGCAGTAAATGAAGCAGGCAAAAAGGAATACAAACGTCTCAAAAATGAGATCGACAGGAAGTGCAAAATGGCTAAGCAGGGGTGGCTAGAGGACAAATGTAAGGATGTAGAGGCTTATCTCACTAGGGGTAAGATAGATACTGCCTACAAGAAAATTAAAGAGACCTTTGGAGATAAGAGAACCACTTGTATGAACATCAAGAGCTCAGATAGAAACCCAGTTCTAAGCAAAGAAGGGAAAGCAGAAAGGTGAAGGAGTATATAGAGTGTCTATACAAGAGCGATGTACTTGAGGACAATATTATGGAAATGGAAAAGCATGTAGATGAAGATGAAATGGGAGATACGATACTGCATGAAGAGTTTGACAGAGCACTGGAAGACCTAAGTTGAAACAAGGCCCTGGGAGTAGACAACAATTCATTAGAACTAGTGATAGCCTTGCGAGAACCAGCCCTGACAAAATTCTACCATCTGGTGAGCAAGATGTATGAGACGGGTAAAATACTCTCAGACTTCAAGAAGACTATAATAGTTCCAATCCCAAAGAAAGCAGGTGTTGACAGATGAGAAAATTATTGAACTATCAGTTTAATAAGTCACATTTGGAAAATACTAACATGAATTATTTACAGACAAATAGAAAAACTGGTAGAAGGTGACCTCGGGGAAGATAAGTTTGGATTCCTTAGAAATGTTGGAACACGTGTGGCAATACTGACCCTACGACTTATCTTAGAAGATTGATTAAGGAAAGGCGAATCTACGTTTCTAGCATTTGTTTTGACAATGTTGACATGAATACTTTCTTTCAAAATCTGAAGGTGCCAGGGGTAAAATACAGGGAACGAAAGGCTATTTGCAAATTGTACAGAAACCAGATGGCAGTTATAAGAGTTGAGGGACATGAAGGGGAAGCAACGGTTGGGAAGGGAGTGAGACAGGGTTGTAGCGTATCCCCGATGTTATGCAATCTGTATATTGAGCAAGCAGTAAAGGAAACTAAAGAAAAAGTTGTAGTAGGAATTAAAATCCATGGAGAAGAAATAAAAACGTTGAGGTTCACCAATGACATTGTAATTCTGTCAGAAACAGCAAAGGAACTGGAAGAGCAGTTGAACTGAATGGACAGTGCTTTGAAAGGAGGATATAATATGAACATCAACAAAAGCAAAATGAGGAAAATGGAATGTAGTCGAATTAAATTGGGTGATGCTGAGGGAATTAGATTAGGAAATGAGACACAAAGTAGTAAATGAGTTTTGCTGTTTCGGGAGCAAAATAACTGATGATGGTCGAAGTAGAGAGGATATAAAATGTAGACTGGCAATGGCAAGGAAAGCGTTTCTGAAGAAGAGAAATTTGTTAACATCGAGTATAGATTTAAATGCAGGAAGTAACTTCTGAAAAGTATTTGTGTGGAGTGTTAGCATGTATGGAAGTGAAACATTGACGGTAAATAGAAGAGAGAAGAAGCTTTTGAAATGTGGATCTACAGAAGAATGCTGAAGATTATATGGGTAGACCACTTAACTAATGAGGAGGTATTGAATAGAATTGGGGAGAATAGAAATTTGTGGTACAACTTGACTAGAAGAAGGTATCGGTTGGTAGGACATATTCAGAGGCATCAAGGTATCCCCAGTTTATTATTGGAGGGCAGCGTGGAGGGTAAAAATCATAGAGGGAGAACAAGAGATGAATACACTTAACAGATTCAGAAGGATGTAGGTTGCAGTAAGTACTGGGAAATGAAGAAGCTTGTACAGGATAGAGTATCATGGAGAGCTGCATCAAACCAGTCTCTGGACTGAAAACCACAACAACAACAATGACAATGTGGTGAAACTGTAAACTTTCTGACACACAACTCCTGGTGCCAGTGGACAATGCCAAAGTAGCTGATTTGGTTTTACATTTTACCCGTGAAATTGTTTCTTACTCCTCAGTGTGATGTAGTGCATATTAGCCTCGTCAGCCAGTTGAGGGAGTTTTTTTTTAGGGGGTGGGTGTGCCCCATTGCCTGCTCTGACATGTGGGGTCCATGGCTGCCCTTGCTTGATGGTCTGATCTGGCTCATGCCCTTCCTACTTTTCTAATTCTTAGTATTCTTTTACATCTGTTGTTGGCTGACAGAGTCATAGTCATTGTTCTCTTTCCTGTGATTTTGTGTTGCATATGTAGCTAGTTTTCTTGTGGTGATAGAGGGTGTAGCAGCATTGGTCAGATGTAGAGGGTGTCTCTCTGGTCGCATAATGTATCCCGGCGGTCTCCTGTTGTTTTCTGGGTGGGTCAACTCTCCCACCTTCACCCTCCCCCCTGCGGGTTTGGGGGTTAGAATAGACCCGCGGTATTCCTGCCTGTTGTAAGAGGCGAATAAAAGGAGCCCCTCCCCCTCAAGGGGGTAGTTAGCACCTGCGTCCGGAGACGGACGGATTCACGACCTATATTTGCGTTCATTTTGGTTTTTCACTTCTTCTGGTTTCTTCCTTCCTTTGGTTGGTTCCTTTTTTTGTTCTTCTCCATCTCACTGTCTTACTTACTCTTCTCCTTGCCTTCTTCTGCTTGCCTTCTTATTCTTGCCTCCTTCTCTGGTCTCCGCTTCGGCATTTGAGACATTCTGTCCTTTCTTTTCCTCTCTCCTTTCTTTTTCCTCTTCTTCCTTCCTCCCTGTGCGTGCCTGAAGGCCGACCCACACGTTCACACGCGTAGCCGGTGACGGGGTAACGCGTGATTCCCCGCCCTGGGTAGACAAGTAAGGCACGCACGTACCCCCTGCTAAAGGCCAGGCCCAAGGAGGGGTGATTGCCTGAGCTGACACCTTCCGACCATGCCGATTGGTCCCTCCGTCGGTTTCTCGGGAGGTGTGACCTGAGGTGTGAAGAATCACCTAAGGCGGGAGTGCCTTCTGAGAGCGTCCCCACAAGGAAGGAGCGCACCATCGGAGATGCTGGCAATCATGGGGGATTCCTCTGCAACGGATTTCTCTTCTTCTTCTCTCTCGACTTCTGCCCACAAACGGAAACTTGACCAGCCACCAGTGACAAAAGTACTACCGCCTGCCCCACAGTTCCTCGTAGTTTCTCGATCTGAGAATGGAAAGGATTTTTTCCTCTGTCAACCCTTTCGTTATCCAGGAGGGCGTAGATGCCATAGCCGGATCTGTCAAGTCTTGTACCAGGTTTCGTAATGGTACCTTGGTATTAGAAACTGAGAGCGCCTTTCAGGCACAAAAACTGTTTCGGGTCACACTCCTGTACACGTTCCCTGTCCGGGTGGAGGCTCACCGCACTTTGAATTCGTCTCGTGGTGTGGTATATACTAGATCACTCGACGGATTGACTGACGAGGAGATTCAGTCTTCCTTCACTGAGCAGGGCGTGACGGCTGTCCATAGGGTCATGAAAAAGGTCAACAATGACCTTGTACCGAGCCGGACACTTTTTTTGACCTTTGATAGTGTTCATCTGCCATCGCACATCAAAGCGGGCTACGAGGTTATTTCTGTTCTCCCCTATGTCCCGACACCTACGTGCTGCTACCAGTGTCAGCGTTTTAATCACACTCGCCAGTCTTGTTCCAATGCGGCTACATGTGTGACTTGTGGCAGGGATGCCCATGAGGGTGACTGTCCAGCTCCGTCTCCTCATTGTGTGAACTGTCACGGCGACCATGCAACATCCTCCCGCGACTGTCCCATCTACAAGGAAGAACGCTGTATCCAAGAAATTCGGGTCAAAGAGAAAGTCTCCACCTCGGCTGCTCGCAAGCTATTCGCTAGTAGGAAGCCCACGTTGCTCCCAGCGGGGAAGTACAGTACTGTCCTCGCCTCTCCTCGGACTACCAGGGAGGTGGCGAAGCAGGCATGTGATCTGACCTTCAGCACTACGGTCGTCCATTCGGCCAGTGCTAAGATTGCCTGGTTGACGTCTCCTCTTCCTCCTGTCGCCCCTCCGACACAAGCACCCTTATCAGCTTCTGCCAGGACGAAGACCCAGAAGTCAGAATCACGGGCCTTCAAGAAGGAACTGTCTCGTGCAGCCCTTCTACGTACCTCGAACCCTCAGCCATCGACCAATCCTTCCACAAAACGACCTTCCAAGAAGGCTCATAGGAAGCACAGTTCTCCTTCCCCGCCACGGCGCATTTCTCCTCCTGTGCCACCCAGCAATTGCCGCCCCAGGCCGTCATCCGTTTTGCCTGGCTGCACTGCTGGTAGCCGAACATCTGGCCGTTCACCAGCGGAGGAAGCTCCCCCTCCCGGCCATCTTCACAAGATGGCCGATGAACCTATAGAACAAATGGACGATGACTGTGCGCCTCCTGCTAGCGACGGCAGTGCTCGCTCGAAGCTGGGCCCTCAGCGGCCTTCGAGATGACCCCTTCTTGCATCTTCTTCTTCTCACGATGGCACTTATTCACTGGAATATTCGCAGCATTCGCTCCAACCGAGAGGACTTGACATTGCTGCTCCGCTTGCACCATCTGCTCGTCGTAGCCCTCCAGGAAACGAAGCTACGCCAATGCGATCAAATTGCCTTGGCACACTACATCTCTGTGCATTTTGACTTACCCCTGCGGCAGTTATTCCGGCTCATGGAGGGGTTATGTTGCTGGTCCGGGATGATATCTACAATGATCCCATCACATTGCACACCGGCCTGCAGGCAGTTGCCGTCCGCATTACTCTCCCCACTTTTACATTTTCCATCTGTACCGTTTACACTCCATCGTCGTCTGCCGTTACCAGGGCAGACATGCTGCAAATTATTGCTCAGCTCCCAGCACCATTTTTGTTAACTGGAGACTTCAATGCTCACCATCCTCTTTGGGGCTCTCCATCATCCTGTCCGAGGGGCTCCCTGTTAGCAGACGTTTTCAACCAGCTCAATCTCGTCTGCCTCAATACTGGCACCCCTACTTTCCTTTCAGACACCTCTCACACATATTCCCATTTAGACCTCTCTGTATGTACTACTCAACTTGCACGCCGGTTTGAGTGGTATGCGCTTTCTGATACGTATTCGAGCGACCACTTCCCGTGTGTTATCCATCTCCTGCATCATACCCCCTCTCCGTGCTCAACTAGTTGGAACATCTCCAAAGCAGATTGGGGGCTCTTCTCATCCAGGGCGACCTTTCAGGATCAAACCTTCACAAGCTGCGATAGTCAGGCCGCACACCTCACGGAAGTCATTCTCACTTCTGCTGAATATTCCATCCCTCACACTACTTCTTCTCTACACCGTGTACCGGTCCCCTGGTGGACCGCAGCATGTAGAGACGCCTTACGTGCTCGTCGACGTGCTTTACGCACCTTTAAACACCACCCTACAGTGGCAAATTGTATCAATTATAAACGATTACGTGCGCAGTGTCGTCGTATTTTTAAAGAAAGCCAGCTGGGCTGCTTTCACAAGCACCTTCAATAGTTTTACTCCTCCTCCTGTTGTCTGAGGTAGCCTGCGCCGGCTATCTGACACTAAGGTCCACTCACCAGTTTCTGGCTTGACGGTCGCGATTGACGTCCTTGTGGCCCCTGAGGATGTCTCCAATGCCTTCGGCCGCTTTTTCGCAGAGGTTTCGAGCTCCACTCATTACCCCCCTGCCTTCCTTCCCCGAAAACAGGCAGAGGAGGCTCGGCCACCTAATTTCCACTCCTCGAATTGTGAAAACTACAATGCCCCATTCTCCATGCCGGAACTCGAAAATGCACTTGCCCGGTCACGGTCCTCCGCTCCGGGGCCTGATTCTATTCATATTCAGATGCTGAAGAACCTTTCTCCTGCGGGTAAAGGTTTCCTTCTTCGTACTTACAATCACATCTGGATTGAGGGACATGTTCCCGCACATGCTGGCGCGAGTCTATTGTTGTACCGATTCCTAAACCGGGGAAGGACAAGCACTTGCCTTCCAGTTATCGACCCATCTCGCTTACCAGCTGTGTCTGTAAGGTGATGGAGCGAATGGTTAACTCTCGTTTGGTTTGGCTGCTCGAATCTCGACGCCTACTTACCAATGTACAATGTGGATTTCGTAGGCGCCGCTCTGCTGTTGACCATCTGGTTACCTTGTCAACCTTCATTATGAATAACTTCTTGCGGAAGCGCCCGACCGTGGCTGTGTTCTTTGATTTGGAGAAGGCTTACGACACCTGTTGGAGGGCGGGCATTCTCCGCACCATGCATACATGGGCCTTTCGCGGTCGCCTCCCTCTTTTTATTCGTTCCTTTTTAATGGATCGACAGTTCTGGGTACGTGTGGGTTCTGTCCTGTCAGACACCTTTCGCCAGGAGAATGGGGTGCCACAGGGCTCCATTTTGAGCGTCGCTCTCTTCGCCATAGCGATCAATCCAATAATGGATTGCCTCCCAGATGATGTATCAGGCTCCCTTTTCGTGGACAATTTTACCATCTATTGCAGCGCGCAGCGTACATGTTTCCTGGAGTGCTGTCTTCAGCGTTCTCTTGACCGTTTTTACTCCTGGAGTGTCGCCAATGGCTTCCGTTTTTCTGCTGAGAAAACGGTCTGTATCAACTTGTGGCGCTACAGAGAGTTTCTCCCACCGTCCTTACGACTCGGCCCTGTTGCTCTCCCATTCGTGGAGACAACAAAATTTTTAGGTCTTACATTTGACAGGAAACTTAGTTGGTCTCCACATGTGTCAAATTTGGCTGCCCGTTGCAACCGTTCTCTAAATGTCCTCCGTGTTCTCAGTGGCACGTCGTGGGGAGCGGATCGAACAGTCGTACTTCGCCTATATCGGTCGATCGTCCGCTCCCAGCTGGATTATGGGTGTTTTGTATACTCCTCTGCACAGCCGTCCATCTTACGCCGCCTCAACTCCATACGACATCGAGGTTTACGGCTCGCGATCGGAGCATTTTATACTAGTCCCGTCGAGAGTCTTCATGCTGAAGCCGGTGAATTGCCACTCACCCACCGGTGCGATATACTGCTTTGTCATTACGCCTGTCGGCTACTGTCAATGCCCGACCACCCATCGTATCGTTCCTTTTTTGACGACTCTCTCGACCGTCAATACTGGTTGTATGTCTCTGCCCTGCTACCCCCTGGAGTTCGCTTTCGTCGCCTCCTTCAACACCTTGATTTTTCACTCCCTGCAACCTTTAGAGTGGACGAGAGCCACACGCCACCTTGGCTCCAGGCTCAGGTTCGCGTTCACCTTGACCTCCGCTCGCTCCCAAAGGAGGTTACCCCCGGTTCAGTATACCACTCCCGTTTTGTCGAACTTCGTTCGAAGCTCATTAATATGACCTTCATTTATACAGATGGCTCTAAGACCAATGACGGGTCAGGTGTTCTTTTATTGTCGGGGCACAAAGTTTCAAATACCGGCTACATGGCCATTGTTCGGTCTTCACAGCTGAGCTCTTTGCCCTCTACCAGGCTGTTCTTTACGTCTGCCGCCACCGACATTCTGCTTATGTCATCTGCTCCGATTCTCTGAGCGCCATCCAGAGCCTCAGTGATCCGTATCCGGTTCACCCTTTCGTGCACCGGATCCAATGCTCTCTTCAGCAGCTGGTGGACGACGGGTCTCCAGTTAGCTTTATGTGGGTTCCTGGCCATGTCTGTATCCCTGGGAACGAAGCTGCAGATGCCGCGGCCAAGGCTGCGGTCCTCCAGCCTCGGACGGCTTCTTGTTGTGTCCCTTCATCATATTGTAGCACAGTCATTTGTCGGCGCATTTTATCGCTGTGGCATGCCGATTGGGGTGCACTTAGGGACAACAAGCTTCGGGCCTTGAAACCTCTTCCCGCAGCTTGGACGTCCTCCTCACGTCCTTCTCGGCGGGAGGAGGTTGTTTTGGCCCGGCTACGAATTGGACACTGCCAGTTCAGCCATCGCCATCTGCTGATGGCAGCGCCGGCGCCGTTCTGTCCATGTGGTCAATTGCTGA
This sequence comes from Schistocerca gregaria, assembly GCF_023897955.1. Taxonomy (NCBI): domain Eukaryota; kingdom Metazoa; phylum Arthropoda; class Insecta; order Orthoptera; family Acrididae; genus Schistocerca; species Schistocerca gregaria. The sequence continues at coordinate 182,512,264 of NC_064920.1, read as the reverse complement.
CGGTCCGCCACGTTTTAACGTCCTGTCTGGATTTTACTACGCTGCGTGTTGATCTTGGCCTGCCATGTACTCTGGATGCCATTTTAGCGGATGACCCAGGAGCTGCTGCTCGCATTCTTTGTTTTATCAACTTGACACACCTGTCTAAGAACGTTTGATTATGCTGTAGTTTTTTAATCCTATGCCTGTTAATACGTCTTTTATAGTGTTGTCCCTTTTAGTTGCTGTTTTAACCTTGTGCCTCGCTGTACATTCCTAAATTAGTCAGGGCGCTAATGACCATTGTAGTTGTGCACCCTAAAACCACAAAAAACAAAAAACCTTCACCCTTTTACCCCTCTCTTTCTTCCACTTGCTTTTATCTCTTGGCTTGCATGATTCTCATGCACAAGAGAGTCCATTGGGATTTGTCTGTTGTGTACTTTATCTGTGGGGACTATTCCCATCTTGACACACAAACGGTTAAGGGACTGATGACCTCATAGTTTGGTCCTTTAACTCTATCAATCCATCCATACATTGCCCAACTGGAAAAGAACAGGGCATGCTACCAATAACTGGTAAATACAACATAACACTTGGTTAAATGGAAACAATGTGCCCTACAAAAGCCAGAGACAATTATTCTAACACATTTCCTACCTTACGTTTGGGAGCACTAAGGACAAGGTAGTGGAAGGGGCTCCCAGCCAAAACATGGCAAGTTAGAAAAATATCCATAAAATGAGATTTTTTTCTGTTGTGATGTAGGGCATATCTTAATATATTGCGTGGGAGCCAACATTCTGTAGGAATTAGGTATCCTATTACATGAGTAGATTAGTACATTTACTTCTGTATGCATCCTCTTTGGTTTGAAGCTGGCACAGTACTTACAGTAGAATATCTTTGGCTTTCCTCTCAGACCCATGCCTCCATCTTTGCTACCCTCCTTGTTTACCTTTCCCTTGGGTTGTGAGTAACTGAATCCACTTTCCCTTCTTCCCCTTTTTTTGCCCTCTCTCCTCCCTGACAAAGGAACAAAGCTCCGGAAGCTAGGATACGTAAATTTTCTGTTCTGTTTTGTGTATCTATCGGCTGTACTGAGCTTAGGTAAGTACTGGCCAGCCCCTCTATGTCTTTGTTAGTATTTAGTACATAAATAATAAGACATAAGGACTTTATGAGAGAAGATGGTGGAATTAAAGTGGAAAAACTGCAATCAAACAGTAGGTTGTGAAGTGAAAGTTCATTAAGAGAAGTTAAAATTGATTTTCCAGCAGGAAATACTACGGTGTCTGTGTTTTGAGAGAAACAGGGTTTCAACATTATTGACTAGTTGAAAAAGAGAACATCCACCATTAACTCTCATGTTGTTGTTGTTGTTGTGGTCTTCAGTCATGAGACTGGTTTGATGCAGCTCTCATTACATGACATTATTAGACTGTTTACGCAGTGAGTTGAATATTTTGTGCAGGATATTAATCATTTTGGTGTCTCACACAACTGTCAGACCCCGACTGAGGTGGTAATTGATGTAATGTGTCGATAGGTCATCCTCACAAAAAACAAACCAGATTAAAAAGTGAAGCACACTATGATTTTTTTTTAACCTAAATGTGACATTTTGTTTTTAAGGTGAGTAGTTGTCGTTGTCTGTCCTATCAATCGGTTTTCGTGTTCCGTACAGGGCTTTCCACTACAGCTATAGCATTTTCTGTATTGGTATTTGTGCCTATATATTCTTATATCTTCTACTGTTTTAATCTTTCATAAATATTGAACTATCACTTATTTTCACCAGATGCAGGAAAAAGAAGCTAAGTACCATGTGATCAAACTTCAAGAAGAGAGCTTAAAAGTGAAACAAATCCTCTCAAAGATATCATTGGTTGTCAGATCTGCTGAACAGAAAGGAAATATTGATGATTATCAAGCACTTTATAAAAAGGCTATCGAGGTATGAAAGTATTATCTGCCTCTTTCATGCATTCTGTTCTATTATTATGAATAATTTCTTGGGTTGTTAAGACATGAGTTGTTATATTTATTTCATTTTTTAGGAACGAGATGAATATAAACTGAAAGCTCACAATCAGTCATGTGCTATAATGAAATTAGAAAGAGAGCTGTGTAAAATAAAAAACGGTATCTTGGACAACAAAAACGTTGGTTCAAATAGTGCATCATATTTGGATAAGGAAATTGATTTTTTGCATACAGAAAATGCCTCTCTCAGAAATGAACTCAAATGCCTTAAAAACCTTCTAAGTGATCAAGAGCGTTTGAAGAAAGAACTGTCTGACAGCAACTTGGAGAATATTTCTCTTAAAGAACAGATTGTGAATAAACAAACAGAGTTAATGGAAATGCAGTATCAGTTTGACAGTAAACTGAAAAAAGTACAGACAGAATGTGAACAACATACATTAAATCTACAAAAGAAACTTTCAGAGTGTCAAGAACAACTAACAGAGGCCAAGATTTCAAAGGAGTTGACAGAGAGTAATCTGAAGGAGAAATATGAATGTGCTTTGAATAAAGTGAAAGAAATGCAGCAGAAGCTTGAGAAAATGGTTGACGATAACGTAAGTACATCTTGAATGCTGTGCAATGAAACTTGATTCATTTCCAAGTACAGTAGGTGTATCAGAGTGAAGTTCATATAACAGCTTGCTGTGTATGTTGTATTTGCATTCATCATCAATGGGCTTAGGTATATTTCTGATGCTTGAAAATCAAGGTTGATGCTTGTTACATTTTCTATGGCCCGACGAAACTACAATTTTTCAGTCATAACTGTGGGTTCTTTGATTGTTCTGGGAGATGGTTGGTTGGAACTACAACGTATGAAATATTAATTCACCTTATTACATGAATGATAAAAAGATTTACTTAACTTTGTACAATCTTATACTTACAACTGTTACTGAATACTAAAATATCACTTGATGCACACTTTTACTATACTTTTCTCTCCAAATGCAAAGATCTCAGTGTTCAAAAGTACAGTTCCAGCAAGACATGATTAGAATATGAGCCCTAACTAATCAATGTTATTGTCTTGATTGGAGATCACGAACTTTGGCTTGAGCCTTCCTCTCCTCAGCTGTGTATTGGCATCCATGCAGTGGCATTGCGGTGCTAAGAGAGAAGGCATGGCTTTGCCAGTGCCTCCCATTCATTGTTGTGGAGTGCAGCAAGACATTATTAACTTCTGTGATATTGATGTGAAGTGCCAACTGTCATGGCACTTCGATCTTTGGACAATACCACAATTTTAATCTTATGTGAAGCCGCTAGCTGATAGGTGAATATTCAACTACTTTGTAGTAGTGAAATTTTGAACAGTGTTACAAATGAGAAACAGAAACCAGAGATACCTGTTACCCAACATTTCACCCTCTGTGAATTCAGGATTTTCCATTATAACTGCATAATATAATCTCTAAATTTATTTTCATGCAGGAGTTTTCACTCCATTTTGCTTACACCATATATGAAATATTCTGGGTTAACAGCCAGATTGTCATGGAAATATGCATGATATTATGCCCCCCCCCCCCCCACTCCCCGACTGAACAGTTAATTTTTTTTAAATATATATAAACCAAAAACATGCTTGTCAGAACATACTCCTCATAATTTTCATAGGAGGAAAGCATAGAGCTGCATATGTAATACATGTTAGCAAGAATTTGATGGTACACAAGCAATCTTAAAATTGAGATGTGGGGTGGGGACAGTGGCAGTTGTAGAAAATATTATTTCATTTTGGTGCTTACCTTCAATGTTAATAGAAGAAAACTGATTTTAATTAATAACTGTCATGAGGAAAAAAATGAAACAATTTTTAAGTTAAAATTGGCATATTCATGTAGTAGAATAAGTTGCAAAATGACGACAAAAGAATAAATTAACTAAAATACTTCATAGAATATTTTATGGCATGAATTGAATATTTCATTCCATTTTTCTGCTATGCCCAAGTTGAGATGACCAAATGAAAACCATTTTGAGAAAATAAAAAATAGATGACTTCTACATACCAAAAGAAGGGATGGAGGAGGAGGTGGTTACAGTTGTATTTCATAACTGCACAACAGTCTGGTGCATATTTAATGTTTCACCAGTTTTATTAATTGTTAAGAACTGTGTCTAGTACCTTACACACTGAATTTATGAAAATTATGCTTCTTGGAGAGTAATGTGTGATGCCTGGTTGGCTAGTTTGTTGTATACATTCTACGTTTAATGAAGTACATAAAATGATTCACATTACTGTTGCATTATAAAATGCTGTCAAACTGATTTGTATATTAGTGGCACTAGTAGATTTTAAGCTGTAAATTGATTCAATGAATGTTAATAACTTATGAAATAAAGCCTGAGAATTAAAATAATTACTCTGTAAATGAGTACAATATTGCTTAGTCCAATTGTAATCAAGTAACTTGTAGAAATACCACAGCTTAACAATTTTGTTGGACATGAAATGGAATTCTCACATAGGCTCAGTCATGTATAAATCACATGGCAGACTGGTTCAGTGGTGGAATAGTAGGGAAATGAAATTAGTCTACAAAGGAGGTGCTTACTAAACATCTGGGTGACCTATTCCACATTATTGCTCAAGTATGTGAGACCCATACCAAATATGGCTAACAGAGGATTTTGAATGTATACAAAAAAGGCCAGCATGACTGGTCAAAAGTAGGTTGAGTGCATGGGTGAGCCTCATGGAGACGATGAAAAAACTGATCTGGCAAACATTTGAAGATAGAAACAAAGTATTTCATTAAATCCTACTTAGAAAGTTTCAAAAATGAACTGTAAGTGATGAATCGAGAAATATACACTTAAAAAAAAAAGAGCAAGGTACTAAAGGTTGGAAATTGGTAAATGTGACAGACATGTGCAGCAAACAAATGATTACAATTTCAGAAAAATTGGGTGATCTATTCAAGAGAGAGCTTCACAAACTATGCAAGTCAGTGATGAGTTAGTCCACCTCTAGCTCTTATGCAACGTCCTTCTATGAAAAGAAATGGGACTCCGTGCCATCACTCTTGGTTGCTGGGCCATATGGCAAGTGACTGTTAGATTGGCATCCCATTGCTGCTTGAGGCATCTCCAGAACATCCTCTTTGGCCATCAGTGCTCAGTTCCAAGTAGGACTCATCAATGACGACAGTTCTACTCCCGTCTGTGAGATTGCAGACCGAATGTGCCAGACACCACTGCAAATGGGCTTGTTGGTGTAGAGAGGTCAATGGTAATTGGCAAGAGTTGCACTGTGACCTCAGATCTTCTCTGTGAGTGCCTATTAATGGTCCTTGTGGCCACTGAAGGACCAGTTGCACATCAAATTGATAAGGAATCTGGGGCTCTAAGTGCCAGTTTGATGATTGCTTGGTCCTCACGTTCTGCTGTCTCTTTAAGTTGACCTCTTCTTGATGCCATGTTCTGCCATGGTTCATCTGTTCCTGCCAACATCAAAAAGTGGCATTGCTCCATTAAAATGTTGAGCTATTTGCGATTGCCTCAACTGGCTTCTTTAAATCCAACTACTCATCCCCTCTCAAATGCTGACATGTGCATATTATTCAACTGTCTGTCTGTGAGGCATAGTTATTGTCCAACTCAGTACAGGGAATGAAATTCAAAACTAGTTTATGCCCTGGTATCAACATGCCCCTGTTTACTATCATTGCCAGTTGTGCAGTGATTGCACTGCAGTGTCAGTTATCCATCGACTGTGGAAGTTTACAATTTTGCATTTTCCATCGAAATCTGTGAGAGTATCAATTTGTGAATTTTAGAGTGTATTACAACCCTTATATATGATTTCTGTGGGGATACAAAGACAATGTTAGACTAATTACAATGCATTCAGAGGCATTTCAGCAATCATTCTTCCAATGCTCTATATGAGAATGGAATGCAAAGAAGCTGTAATAACTGGTACTATTGGTATGAATTCACAGAGGTTTCCAGAGTATGGATATAGGTCTATGCTGACAGACTGAGTGTGCCAGCATCAGATATGTGACTAGATTTCCACCAGGTAGTATGGATGCATGGTATTATATGTAACATCATTATCATGGAGGTTATAGTGGTTATTTTCGGGTTTTCTTTTGGTATTGTAATATCTTCACCTGGTATGTCCAGAGATTGAAAATTATTTGGTTATTTTATAGGGAAATATGTTGCCCAGTAGGTGTGCTTGGGGAGAATATTGATGTGGCTTTAGATGAGACAGAGGAACAGCTGATAGAATAATTGTGAGTTGACAAATAATGGAAAAACATAGTAGAGACAAGAAATCTCATAGGAGGCAGGTGACCATGGTTATATTATAATGTAATATTGTACTGGAGCTGAATAGTTCACTTCAAGAAAGCCATACAGCCAGTGAAAAATGACTCTTTTTACCCATACTGCTCAATTGACGAGTTGTGGACTTATTTCCCTCATCAGATATCCAAGAGCACAGAGGACCCAGGATACAAGTGCTAGTAGATGAATAAGTAACTTAAGTTGACAGACTACTCTGACTTTCAGTAGTCTGTCAACTTATATCCTTTCATTTTTCCCTCTCCTTCCCTCTTTCCTGACGAAGCAACTGCCAGTTGCGAAAGCTCGTAATTCTGTGTGTGTGTTTTGTTCATGTGCCTGTCTGCCGGCGCTTTCCCGCTTGGTAAGTCTTGGAATCTCTGTTTTTAATATATATATATATATATATACTTGTATATCAGATCAAACATCAGAAAACCCAGGATGGAATGTAACAATATTATGAAAAGGAAAGTTGCTACTTGCCATATCGCAGAGATGCTGAGTTGCAGATAGGCACAACAAAAGACAGTCTTTTTGTCATGCCTATCTGCGACTCAGAATATCTGCTATATAGTGAGTAGCAACTTGTATATCCGAAACACATCAATTGAGCAGTTTGGGTGATAATTATTTTTCATTGACTATATGGCTTCTCTGAATTGACCTTTCCAGTACAGTGCTACATTATAAAAAAAGAAAAGTTCTATGAACACAGTATAAATATGCGCTTCCTATATATCGATTTCAAACAAGCCTTCGATAGCATAATTTGGCAAGAACTATACAGAGTGCTGACAGAAATTGGTATCTGAGCCAAACTAATAAATCTAATAAAAACCTCAATGGCAGAGACAAGAGAAAAAGTACAAATATTTAACAGAAGTAGTATAAGCTTTGTCTTCTATTAAGGAGCCAAGCATGGGACAGTCTCTCTGCTGTGTTATTCAATATAGCCCTTCACAGTGTAGTACATAACATGAATAAAAGAGGCATTATACTTATGAAAACCAGCCAGATATGTGCTGAGGGTGGTGACAACAGTAGGAAGAAATGCTAACACACTTGAAGAAACATACATGGCAATGAAATAAGGGGCATTAAAAATCAGCCTTACAGTAAATGGAAAAAGGGGGAAAAAAGATAATGCCACAATCTGAGGCCAGAACAACTCCTACAGATGGAAATATAAATGGAAAATTTTTCAAAGGAGTCTCATCTTTGGCAACCTTGCATCAAATAACAGCAGTGTAAGCACTATAGGGGAAAGGCAACAAGCAGGAATTGCATTGTATTGTGGTAAGTTCCTATGGGATCAAACTGCTGTGGTCATTGATCCCAAGGCTTACACACTACTTAATCTAACTTATGCTAAGGACAACACACACATCCATGCCCGAGGGAGGACTCGAATCTCCGATGGCACGAGCTGAGGCAAGGTGCCCAAGACCAAGTGGCTACCCTGCACAGCAAGAAGCAGAAAACAGAGCTTACTTTGCAGATTTACAGCTGTTCAAAAGTAGCCTTGTTACAAGAAGAACAAAACTCCTAATATATAACTCCCTAGTTAGCCCAATTTTTACATGTGGGTTTGAGGTATGGATGCTGATAGAAGATGGCAAAAGCTCTTTAATAACCTTTGGGCAAAAAGTAATACATAAAATGTATGGCTGAATAATGGAAGAAAAAGGCTGAGGAGCACACTGTAACATCGAGCTACAAGCACTAATATGAGTAGGCGGTATAGTAAAATTTGTCAAATCATAATGAATAGAATGGGTAGGACAGTTGGAGAGAATGGCAGAGGGTAGAATACAGAAGAAAAGGATGAAAGGTAATAGTCATGCTGCTAGATGGAAAGGGAGACCTAGAAGAAAGTGAACTGATGATGTAATAGAACTCATCAGCATGGAGGTCTGTGGTTGCAAAAGAGCTGCAAAAAACAAGAACCATGTAGGAAAGTAATTGAAGCAGCCAAGACTCACTTTGGGCTGTAATGCTACAGAAGAAGTAATGTGGAAAACATACACTGTAAAAAGAAGAAGAAGACGTACCCAGGAAGGAATTATTGAAATGGACAGGAATCGGTAGATGTGATGTGCATGTACAGACAAACAAATGTCTGCTATTTCAGTAAAGTTAAAAGTTGCACGATTTATTCAGGAGAAAGAGCTTCACAAACTGAACAAGTCAGTGATGTGTTGGATCACCCCTGTCCCTTATGCAGGCAGTTATTTGGCTCAGCAATAATTGATAGAGTTGTTGGATGTCATGCTGAAGGATATTGTGTCAAGTTCTGTCCAACTGGCATGTTACACCATCAAAATCCTGAGCTGGTTGGAGTGCCCTGCCCATAATGCTCTAATCTTGCTGGCCAGGGTAGGATCTGGCGAGCACGAAGACAAAAAGTAGAAATTCTTTCTGTGTGCGAGCATGCTTGCTGAAATATAACCTCAGGATGGCTTGTCATGAAGAGTAACAAAATGGGGTGTAGAATATTGTCCACATACCATTGTCTGTAAGGGTGCAGTGGATGACAACCACAGAAGTCCTAGTTTGAAAAGAAATGGCATCCCAGACCACCACTCCTGGTTGCTGGTTGTATGTTGGGTGACAGACATGTTGGTATCCTGCTTCTGTTCGGGGTTTCTCCAGACATAATCACTGGTCTTCGGGCCTCAGTTTGAAGTGGGAATCATCACTGAAGACAATTCTACTCCAGTCAATGAGATTAGTGGCCAAAGATTTGGAGACACCCCAGACAGTGGTTGAATACCAACCTGACTGTCAGCCACCATACAGCCTGACAACCAGGAGTGATGGTCTGAATTGCCATTTCTTTTCATAGCAGGACCTCTATAGTTGTCTTTCACGGCACCTTTACAGCACGATGGTACGTCACTAATATTCTGTGCCCTGTTTTGTTGTCCTACATGGCAAACCATCCTGGGCTTACATATCAGCAAGATAATGCCCACTTGCACACAGTGAGAGTTTCTACTGCTTGTCTTTGAGGTTGCCAATCTCTACCTTGGCGAGCAAGGGCACTGGGTGCCTCCCTGATTGAGAATGTGTGAAGATATCCTCCAGTAGGACATCCTACGACTGTCAATCCATGCCAAGCCGAAAAACTGCTTGCCTAAAGCCCAGAATTGCTCAATTTGTGAAACTCTTTCTCTTGGATAAATTATCCAATTTTTCCAAAATTGTAATCATTTGCTTGTTTGTACATGTTCATCACATGTAGAGATTTTCGTCCCTTTCTGATAATTCATTTATGGTGCATTGTGTTTGTCTTAGTGTGTCTATATCATGACACAACTCTAATCTCTCTGCATCAAGAACCAGTGTTGATCATGTGACGAACCAAATTTGAATCCAAAGTGGAATTTGGGCTAAGGCATCAGACTTGCATTTAGAAACAGCAAGGCCCAAATCCTTTGTAGTTAACCAGATGGAGGTTTTCAGTGGTTTGTGTGGATAAATTTAAGTGAATGACAGGAAGGTAACTTCAAAAATAACATAGCCTATACTCTTCTCCATTCCTCCCCTAGTGGCCACTTTTATATTGTGACATTAAACGCTAATTTTTTTGCCTTCCATTATCGACAGAATGTTAAGTCCTAGCCTTCCTTTCTTTTCCATACTGAGATGTCATGTTACTCCTCAATATGAATATGGGACATAATCACTGGAAATCCTTTCTAAACTGATGTGAGTACTTGTGAGTTTTCTTATTAACTACGGTACTTGTATAACACGAATCATTAGATTTTTTAAAAGCATGTACAGGCATTGGCAGTAACATGGTCCTCTGTTTCAGGGAAATGAAGGTAGATGTATAGTGGGCTCTCCACCAGACAAGTCTGAAAGTAAGTGTGTAAACAATACTGTTGTCAGTTAATAGTTTTGTGCATGTTTTATGACTCAACTATTAAGAAGACTCATTAATTTTTGACATATTACCTGGTTGGGAGTTTAACAGAGAAAAAAATTTGCTTTACGAGGAGAAATGTAAAAATTGGAAAAAAAAACTGCATCATTTATTTGTCTGTGATTTATGTAGATTCAGTCAAGATGGCAAATGAATTTGCTGAATCAAATGGTTGTGAACAAACCAAGATCACCACTGTTATCACTACTACCAGAAGTAGCAGTAGTACCATTACTACTACTGAAAAAGTTTTGAAGACCTCTTATTCATCAGAAGATTCCCCAGAGGTAAGAATAATTAGTTTATAATACTTATGCCTGAAATTTTTGTTGATGTTATTACTGAAGGTACACTTCTTTTGTGTGGGCTACTTTTAAAGACACACTGCAGGGGGATTTTGCTTCCCTCAAAAAACATGTAGAGAAGGAAAGCAATTGGAATTCTATGTAATAAATGTAATTGACAGTAAGACATAAGTAGAAGATTTTTACTAATTTTTTGCATGAATTAACATCATTCTTCAGTTATAAAAGCAATTTGGTAACATCTTTAAATTCATAGGCATATTGATGAGCTGGCTAACATTTACCTTCAGCCCAGTGTGGGTGATAGACATTCACAAGTAGAGGCACGTCAAACCTTTGGAGTCACAAATTTCTTCTTCAGGATAGAAAAGATGAGCAAGGTTGGAGAAAAAGGAGAGAAGAGGTGGGTAGATAGCATAGTTCAATCAGAACTTGAGGAATCCATCGTGTCTTGTCTAAGAAGGAAAGGAGATAAAGATGAAGGTAACTGTGCCAGAGTAGGAAGTCAAAGGCAGAACATTACAATTTTGTTATTTATTTACAATGGTTTTCAACAACTTAATTATACAGCTACTTACAGTAATAACATGAAACACACAAATGAGTTTTTGTGCAAAACAGTTATTTTTAAACAAAACAAAACATCACATGCAGTAACAACTGTAAATAAACATTAGGCATTACATTTTTAGAAACCTGTGATGTGCAAATAACAGAGTTACAGTGTTTAGGAAACTACATAAAAATGGGTTTTGCAATAGTAAAGGGATGATTATGCTCATGGAAGATCAATGTATCTTTACTGCTTAAATGAAAACCTTTCACGAAAAAAAATAATAAAATTATTAGTGTTTGTTAGATATGGTTTTGCTTTTTATTATGAATGTGATGCTTTTTCCACCTTGGTGTGGAGCCTGCCAAAGTTAATACCAATAAATGAAGATACATTCAGTTTTTTTGAGGTAGGGAAGTAATGTGGCTTGTTCTTAACACAAAAGATGTGGCCCCTATCTCCAAATGAACTACTGCCAAGTCTATTTTAAGCATATTAGAATCAACCCAGAATGTGCAATAATTGAATTCCATTCTAATATATACCAAATTTAAGTGTGGTTTATCTGTTTGTGCCCGTTTAAATCCACAACCCACCCTTTTTTCGTTAAAGGACACTTTATGCCCTTTGCATACAATTTTACTAGCTGAGAAAAAAATTTACAGTTAAATGATGTGACTGATGCCAGATAAGCCGGCCGTTGTGGCCGAGCAGTTCTAGGCACTACAATCTGGAACCGCGCGACTGCTACGGTCGCAGGTTCGAATCCTGCCTTGGCCATGGTTGTGTGTGATGTCCTTAGGTTAGTTAGGTTTAAGTAGTTTTAAGTTCTAGGGGACTGATGACCTCAGAAGTTAAGTCCCACAGTGCTCAGAGCCATTTGAACCATTTTGATGCCAGATACTTAAACTTCTACTGCTGCATCACCAACTAGCTGAGCACCCAATGGTGCCCACTATGTATTTATTTCCCTCCTCTAGTAGTCCGTCTCCTCCTCATCCACCTTTCTGTCCACCTGTTCGTACCCCACTGCCTATGCGCTCCTTCCATCCCCCCCCCCCCCCTCGCCGCCCATCTCCTCCTCCACCCTTCTAGCTCCACGTTATCACCTTGACCCCAGTAGGAGGCTGGTGGGTCTTACCACAGCAGTACTTCATTTCAGATTGTAACTAACATGTGTACCAAATTTACTTGAAATCATTCCTGGTGTTTAGGATGAGCTTTTCACCCTTGGGTTTGCCCACGTACACACGTCAAATATATGTATCTCTGGTAAATTTCAGCCTGCAGTTTCATTTTCACACAGCTCAACGTATTTCCTGCATAATGTATCGTACAGAAATATATGTATACTTATAGGTACATTCAGCAGCATATGTGGATACTGTCTGTGAAATGTGTAGTGAATAGAGTTAGTACTAAAGTAGTTAGAAATTAAAATGTCATGCATGATTTGGCAGTTTTTCACACATCTCAGCATTTGATGTCATATCTTCTGAACTGTGTGTTGTACAATGATATATTTTGGTTGTTACATTCAGGGGCATATGCGAATACTGTCTCTGAATTGTGTTGCAAATACAGTTAGTAGTAAAAGAAGTAATAAATTAAAACATCGTGCTTCATGCAGCAGTTCCACTGCATGAACAGTGATTAAGTAGTAAGTGCACTGCATGAACAATGATTATGTAGTAAGTGCTAAACTTCTTTTTCATTTTATTGTATTGTGTCGGCGAGAAAAAGTTTTGCAAAGATTTGAAATTATGTGTGATATTTATTGCAAGTCACTAAGTGCTCTTATTTTCAAATTCTGAACGAATGAAGTATAAGATGTGTCATGTGCTACACTACTTTTTCATTCTCACCCTCACCTCTTGGATAGGCAGGTGTTTCTTACACTCACAGCAGTTCTTTCCAGACACTTTGATGATGTAATTCAAGGCACAAGAATCTAAATACCAGATCTCAATTTCATGAAACTGTTTAGAAGCTGCAAGGAAGACATTTTTGGTCTGGCTGTTTCCTAGTTACATTTGCTTTATCATTATTTTTTGATGAACATTGTCCTTTTTCAGCCTTTCTAGAAGACTATTTAGCAATACTATTTGGCCTATTCCTCTTTCAGCATTTAATAATGAGTTTTATTTGATGCTGTTTACGTAAATATAATGCTGATTGTTCATTTGCATTGACATGTCAAGTTTGACACCTTGTAGTAGCTTTATTTCAATAGAATCTCCGGTGATGTGTGTGCTGTTATTTTCATACATGGGAATAATTTGTCTGGTCCATGAAGAATATAAGGGGCCTTTGTCTCTCTTCTTCCAAGAAGCATCCGCTTCCATTTGATACAAAAGAGAGATGGCTGTAACATCCCACAGTTTGTCTTGCACTAAAAAGTGTTCATAGAAAAATTTCCGTGTTGAATAATTTTCACATCTGATCAGCATTACAACTGTCTGAAGTCCAGATGAGGATTTATCACTCATTTTTAGGACTGAATGTATAAAATAAATGGCAGTCTGTGCACGGAAATGATCACTCTGCTTAATCAATAAAAAATCGGCACACATGGAACTTACTTACGAACTGACTCTAGATGTCTGCGTGCAGCATCTATTGTTAACATTTATAAAATGTTGCTTTCATAACTGAGCACATAATGTTTTTGTGACACATTTTTAGTATAACTGACATGAATGGCTTGTAGAAGTATTTTTTATTAACTGAGAAAAGCACTATTTGCCCAACAGTGACTACACGTATATGAAAACACAACCACCACAGACTAAAGTGAAAACAAGGAGGAAACTGTTGATACTAATTTAGATATTTCAACAGATTTTGCCAGTGGTGAACTGAAACGAAGGAAAGAGAAAGGAAAGTGAAGAAATGAAACATATGAGGAGTGAGAAGCTCGTTGGGATAAGCAAAGTATGAGAAAAAAGCGATTGAGAGAAAACTTAACAGATGAAATTAGAGAAGAAGATTGAATGAGACACTCAGCAAGCAGACATAGAGAAACTCTGGATGGAACAAGATTATGTAATGAACTAAGTAGATTTACAATGATTAAAGCTTGTGAAACACAATGATTGCAAGTGTGTAAGTAAAACATTAGTGTACAAAAAGTGCAAGCAGAAGAATTAGATATTTCAGTTTCTCAGGTGGAGCATTCTTTTATGATCCCACTAAAAGAACAACAAAACAATTACAATGTCATTGGCAAAACGGATAAAGTATTTCACTTACGCGGTGTCAATAAATTCAGTATAGAAGCACCAGATACCTGTTGCATGAGTGGAATAGACCAAGCTAACAATTTTTCAGTTAATTTTTAAAGTTACACTACCAGGAAAAAATGCAACTCACTCAAGGACAACGCCATTTTATTGACAAGTGATTCATTGTTATAGGAGTATAACATAACAAATTCAGACCAAATGAAACACAGGTCACCGATACACAGTGTATCTCCCTCTGATGGCAACATAGCCATGTATTCTCACACACAAATGTTAATACAGGTGCCAGATGTCATCCTGTGATAGATTGTCCTATGAATCTTTAACTTTTTGTTGCAGTTTGGCAATGGTTCTTGTAAATGCTAAAGGACAATTAAGTTGTCACTTCTTCATGTCCTGTGTGTGTTCAGTTGCTAAGAGATCTACTGATCGTGTTGGTTGGGGCAATTGTTGTACACTATGAATAACATAATGTCCCAGCAGCTGTGTGCTGATGCATTACCCTGCTGAAAAACATATCACCTTTGTGATGAAGAAATGCCAGTAGTATGGGGTAACAACCTGTGTGATGTTGTGGTCACTGGTTACTTAACCCTGCAGAAACACCAAATGATACCACAAGCTCTGTCTGATGCTTCTCCCCCCTCTACCCTCACTCCCCATCGCCACCCCACTCCCCTCCGCCACCACACTCCCCACCGAGTGAACATGTGGCATCCCCGCTGCTGCTGGATTATCCACAGAATCCACTTGTCCTTGCATTGAGAGCTCTGCACCCACATGGATTCCTGGCCAGGTGCATGGAGGAGCATGCTGGTTGACAGCCATGGAGGAATTCTACTGGACTCTTCTCCCTTATCAGTGTCGACTGCAGGAACTTAGAAAAATTGTTAGCAGCTCATTTGTAGGAGAATCGGCCACATATGTTATCATCTATGTTTTAAAAGTTTGCATCAATCTTTTGGCCCCACCATTTGATTAGGGCTGCAAAGACAGAGACAGAATGTTATGAATTCCACGTCTGTGGCTGAACAAATTTGGGAGCAACATTATGGTCCATTGTCCAACACCAGCATGAGAAGAACTCCTTCAGTAGCAAAAATTCTGGTGAGTGTGGTGATTGTTCTCTCTGCACTTATGGATCAGCAGCGGACCGTCAGTGGACCACATAAGGAAAGTTGGCAGAACCTGCTATCATGGATGTGAGGACATCAGCCAGCATGGGATCATTTAGTGGACAACTCCTTGCTGTTATTCTCACTGATGCCAGTTGTCGACATGATGTTTGACCTGCGACATGGCGCTAGGGAAGCAGCTTATTTCACGAGACACCACTGTTACCTTGGTGCAAGAGCCGCAAGATAGTTCACTGGGGAGGTTGTGAGGACTACCTGGGGATATTGTTGATCCATGGTTAGTAGGGATCACTTCATCCACCAGTATTAGATGTTGGTGGAGGTGGAAGTAATGCTGCAACAATTTTGAGCATTTACTGGGAATGTGGTCTGACCATCCCTGTTGTACGTACTGCCGCACCTTTGCAAGATTGTGTACTTGGCCATGGCTGTAGCCACACAGGTCTCTGTGATTGGAAAAGTGCCCATGACCTGTTGAGTTTTTTGCCCAACTGGAAGCACAAGATCACATTTTGGTCGAACTCCACGTCAGGGCCCAATGGAAGAGTGCCTGTGTATTGCCTATTAAGTGGTACTGCAGAAGTGAATTTTGTAATTTTACCTGCAGACAAAGAGTGCCTAGTGGTGGAATCCTGTTGTGTAGGTTTGCTGCCAGACTGAAGAGGGAGATTATGGCTTATGACCTGTAATGAGATGATACTTTATTTCATGTAGGAATATATGGATTTTCTTCAGTGCAAAGATGATCGCGAGGACTCTCTCTCTCTCTCTCTCTCTCTCTCTCTCTCTCTCTCTCTCTCTCTCTCTTGAATAACACTTCTGCACAGCATTTAGTGTCTTCAACACAAATGCGATTGAATGTTCAGAGCCATGTGGGTCTCTGTGCCAAGATGGTCCCTGTGTTCTGTTGAGAGGCTTCTGCTGCCACGACTGTTTGCTTGATTGAAATATTTCTCAATATTGCTGACTGGAGGGCCTGCTTCAGGTTCTTGAATGCCTGTTCACATGCCTCCAACCTTACTAAAGGCATATTATTCTTCTGTAGGATGTTGAGTGAGTGTGCAGTTAATCCCATGCCCGGGACAAATTTTCTGTAATACATTATTTTTCTCAGGGAGTGGAGCTCCCTTAAATTTGTGGGTCAAGGAAGGGCAACAACAGCTTCAACGTCTGTCTGTGTGTATGTGGGTGGAGGGCTTATTACCTTAGCAAGAGATGATGTGTCCTAAATAATCCACCAACTGTTGAAAAAAAAGAGATTTTTTGAGATTTCGTTTAAGGCCTGCCAAATGGAGGTTGTGGAACTGCCACTGCTGGTTTCATAAGTATTCTTGCATTGTGGCTCCCATTGTCACAATGCCATCTAGGTATTTTATGTGGCCTAGAACAACCTGCAGCTGTTGCTTGAGGAACCTTTGAAAGACTGCTGGAGGATTGGTCACCTCTGAAACTAAGTGTTTAAAACTACTAGTACATTCTGTGGTTTCTCATCAAGAGGTAGTTGTAAATAAGCTTTGTTGAGATTGACATTCAAAAATACTGACCACCTGTGAATCTGTAGAAATGCTCGTCTGGTTTTGGGATGTGATACTTAACGATATCTGACTGGGAACTAACCTTAATCTCCGTGCAGGCACAGTTTCCGTGACAGTTTTTTCACAATAACCAAAGGTGTTACTCATTCACTTGCAGACAAGGGTTCAGTGACCTCCATGGCATCAAACTATGTGCAAAGCACGTAAGTTATCCAGGAAAGAAGCAAGGGCATGCCAATTTTTTTAATGTAATATGCACCATAAAGTCCTTCACTTTTCCTAGACACTATGGACCGAGTCATGGATGACAAATCTGAAAGCAGAGAAAACATTGAGACTGAATAGATCCTCTATCCCTGCTGTGAACCACAAGAAAGGTAGTGTGTTGCGTGACATTTTCGTATGTTGACGCACTTGGGGTGTTGCCCATTAAGTGCAATGTGTTATTTTCTATATGCTGCCAAGTGGTGAGCTGTGAATTAAAGGGGAGGTGCTCCCAGTTGGAGATGTTAGAGAGAGCAAAAGGGACACGGTGACACCAATGTCAACCTGTAGCTAAACTTGTTTATTGTACAAAACAATGAATAATTTCGTAGGTGACACCACAGTAGTGTGAGACTCCGATGAAATCATATTAGTGTCCGTTATGTCGTAGTGAGACGTGGTATTTTACAAAGGATAAATAGGACTCGGTAGCAACACAGTTAGGCAGAGCACTTGAAACCTGTCTCAAGTGGAATTGTTGATTAACTTCTCACAAATTTCGTCTGTCTGTATTATTCCAACTAAACAAAGAGGATTATTGGTACACATGTTGAGGGATTTATTGTGTACAGATTCATTTGTCATGGTTACTTGAGCTATAGGGAAAGGAGTATTTGACCTGAAATGTCTGAGGATTGTAAAAATGGAGTGGTTGTTTGCTTTCATGTGAACCCTAATTTGGATGGCAGTGTTAGTCAAATGGAGGCCGACATTAAGGAAAACTGTGGAGTTTGGAAAAGAGTAAGATAACTTTCAATAAAGAAATCAGTTAGTTTCTGGAAGGAAGTGGAATTTTTCATCTTAACCATAAGCCTAGGGCACAAACTATTGTTGAACCTCCCATGTGTCTTTGTGTTCTGGCAGGACACAGAAATTTTGAAAGGTGCCACCATAAGCATCACATCATTTATTGGACAGAGTCAATTTCCACCGAAGCCCTTACATCACAGATAACAGTTGCTTTTATGCATATCAATGAGTGAGTGCTATCGATTTCTGATTGTTCATCCAGTGCCTTTTATAATAACTACATAATAAATTTAGCTTCTTTTGTGGGTAATATTTGAAAGCATTTTGAAGTATCAACACTTGGAAATAATGGCATTACCAAAGTATATATTCTCTGTTAGATACAAAGTATTTGCTAGATGTTGTATCTTCATTAATAAGTCAAGTCCTAGTTAGGTGACCTATCAAAATGTTGCCGTACAATGGAACCATAATGGGTTAATTGCTGTCCACCAGATTTATTTACATCTCTGACCTTCAAAGATGAAGACCATACGTGTAAGCATGATGTTGATTAACGTGACAATCAGTGGAGTTTGTGGGATACTTCTAGCTTGTCATTGCAAGAAATAATAATTAAAGAAATAGTGTTAGACATAGATATCCTACATAGGAGGGATGCCGGTGTAAAGAGAGGTTGCATTAGTGACGACAAGGTAGGTTTTAGCTATAAGGGAGTTAGGAATATAGTCAAGGTGTGCAGCAAAATTGATTGTTAGTGACTTTAAAACATGCCTCAGTGAAATGGCCGGAATAGTGGTCTCTGTGTCACAGTACGTACTACTCTGCTTTGGTTTCCTACTATATCTCTCTCTCTCTCTCTGATGGATTCTCATTTATCTTTGTGTCCTTTCTTTCTGTGTCTACATTGTCATACATATTCTGCAAACCATTGTGAAATGTGTTGCATAGAGTACCTTTTCAAGCTACCCGCTAGTTTTTCATGTGCAGCAAGCACGAAGTCATTTTCTTGATAACTACTATAATTTATATATAGCCATTGTGAAAAATGACCACAATAAAAAACAGTAATTAGTTTCATCTTGGCTTTGTGGTCGCTATGAGAGTGAAGTGTAGGGAATTGAAGAATGTCTCTTGATTCTTTGCTTAACATTGGCTCCTCCAACTTTGGAATAATGGACTTCTGTCTTCAACCATCTACCAGGTCAGGATTTTTCAGCATTTCTGTGATGCTCTCTTGTAAGTTGAGTAAATTCGTGACCTTTCATGCTGCTTGCACATTCACTTGAGGATGAAATAGTATTGGAAATCAGTGTGGTTTGTAGTTTTGTAATTAATATTTGGTACCCAGTTTTAGAAAAAAGAAACCATATTTGTAATTAATGTATTGTACCCAGGTTTAGAAAAAAGAAACCGTATTGGTGTATTGCTTATTGGGATGTCTAGTGAAGATTACCAGGGGGCAGAAGAAGATAACTCCAATAACCCCAGACCCACATCAGAGAAGAAGGGAAATATCAAGGTCAAAAGACTAAGCCATTTGGTGATTGCTCTAGTTCATGGCTGTGAACAGAAGAGAGAGAGATGTTTTTAGACCATGGTTCAGAGGGCCATCTGTCTCGCAAGTCAGGTGATCCTGCAGCATGATTTGATTGGCAAGGCAGCTTTGCTAACAACAGTTTGGTCTATTCTGACATGAACAAGTTGATTGTTGTTGCATCAACGAAAGGTGATGGATGAAGAAGGTGGCCTTTTTGTAAAATTTAAATAATGAAAATTATTCACATCTGGGACACCTAGTACATATCTTTTCCTCTCCCTGAAAGAATTCACCATTGGTAAATTTGACAATCTAAGTGTAACCTTAAATCTAGCGAGTAACAAAATAACACAGTTATTACAGCTCTGTCTGGTGACTAGCTGGGTGCACAGGGCTATGACAGCCATGGCAGTACGAAGGTAGCCAAAGCTGGCTTCTGAGACATTTTTAAGGAGTACAAGTTACTGAGACACTTATAAGTCAAGGATTAGAACGTAACATATAAATAATCAGTACATGTTACAGGTTAGTTTTTTTAAAATATATATAACGATTAAGGAGGAATTGAATGATTGATTTCTAGCATAACTAGGAGAAGTAATGGATCTAGCATGATTTTCAATAGGGGCCACGTGATGTTGAAAGGCTTCTTCGTCAGATTGTAGTTTGTTTTTTAAAAAGATGTGAGCACACAGTGCCCTAGCTCTTTCAGGGATTGGGTAACCACCAGGGAGACACCGACTGGTTGTCAAACCGACAGTAAAGCAGATTGAAATCAGGGAACAGAATTTTGAAACACAAGAGTTATTTTAATTGTAACCAGGGAGGACTGAAGCATTTTAGGTAAAATTTGTTATGAGTTTGCTAGCACCACCGACTATGTCTTGTAAGTAATGTTGTAATTATTTAAGTGATCAAAGAAAAGTTTTAAAACTGAAAATATATTAATGTGTGGAAGGCACTAAGTTACCTTCTGAATTGAATCTGAGGATCAACCAGAATGATCCATGAAAGTAAACAGATTTGACTGACAGAAGTGTAATGTGACAACTACAAAATGTGAGGCTTCTCACTGCATTAATGCATCTCATAAATCAATAACAACATTTAGAATAAACACCTGAACGTTGATTCCTTTGACTCAGTTTTTTATGGTCATAACAGCTATGTAACTAAATTCTGTTAAACTGAATAAAACGATTGTAGAAATAACGCATCACAACAGAAGATCAAATGAATATAAGCACAATAATAAAACACCATTGTTTGAAACAAGTCACAAAGTAAGAAGATTATAAGACAAATACAGAATAATAGTGTAATTAAAGAAAACAGTCCTAGGTGGGATTACAAAATTATAGTTCACGACAGTAGAAAAACAAAAGTTAAGGTCAACTTTTGTATTTCATCTCAGTACAGTCCACTGGAATTAGGCGAAGGCATTCAATCATCTGGAGTGGCTGTATGCATTCTACTACATAACTTGCAAGTGAAACAGCAATATAGTCATCCTCAGTATCAGAATAGCAAGTAGGGTGAAAGTTACTGCGGGAAAAGCTAGGGTACAGAGAAATTTCTGCATAATGGCCTGAGACGAGTGAATCAGGCCTGACCGACTGCCATGTTGTCCTGTGCTGATGCTTTCAGCAGATGTGGTACCGGGAGGTGTGTGGTCAGCACACCACTCCTCCAGTCATTCTCGGTTTTCTTGATTATGAAACCACTAGCAGTTGGTCAAGTGGCCCTGTCGGATGATCTTATGAGGCTGAGTGCACCTTGTACTCCAACCAAGGAAAAAGCCTTATCAGTACCAGTAATCATGATGAGTGCCCAGCTGCAGATTTGGACACTACAGAAACACTGTTAAGTAAAATATCGTGGTAGTGGAATCCTCTAACATGAATGGCAGCTAGATCTAGTGTGGTTTGTTGTTGCTGCTGCCGCTGCCACTGCTGCTGCTGCTGCTGCTGCTACTGCTACTGCTACTACACCATCAACTAATCCAAGGACTTGACCAATTCAGTGTTTTTAGTCTCCAGAAGAATTGTTAAGATTGGATGTGTACTGCCTAAACTTAAATTCTGGAATGACTAGCAGGAATGGTTCAATAGTGGAATTCAGAGTTTCTTTCAGTTGTGTGTAGAACCAAAATTCAGGTTTCAGGATGTCACAGTTGGATGCTTTGAATAGAAATCTGATATTATTCAGTATTTGCATGAAGTGAAACTCCAATCGTAACTCACAAGTGAAACCACAGTTATATATGGGACATTCTATAACCTACAGCTTCTTATGCGGTAGCACAAAGGCTGTGTTAATTTATCAGTCAGGGATGTGGAAGTTGTTTAGTTTCTGCTAACAACAGAATAATTTCAAAAAGAGGGGTGTTGTTGTATAAAATTAAATCAATACAAATATAGTTTGACCTACAGTGGCAATTCTGTGACTACAGCAGACAAAGCTCTATTGAGTATGCTGTTCAGCACAGTGACTAATTGGAAGGACCATAGTTGGGTAATACCTTTATGATCACTCTCATTAGCCATCGTGCCAAGTATCAACTTAGTTTGTGAGGCCGATAGTTGCAAGTGAATAGGTAAAGTTAAACCCTGTATCATTCCAATTCACAAATCAGACAAGGAGGTACCCACAAGTGAAGAATAAGTTTGAGATAATTTTGAGTCAACTTCACAGTCACACAGTTATGAAACTGTGGCATAAAACTAGAAGCAAGGGGTATATCTTTTGAAGAGGCAGGTATAGTTGCATTAAGATATTTATAAGAGTATAAAGTAAGGATTCAGGAGGAATTAAAATCAAACTGACCTTATTTTGTAATCCAGTTTATATACCCAAAATAATACACCACATCCACTTGGGCATGATCGGAGTTTATTGTGCAAAACAGGGTTTTCTAGTATCATATCATACTTGCAACATCCTAAAGTCACAGCAAATTACTTAGTTGGCTTTTCATAGCATCCATATTTTGATTAATTAAATCACGAAGGAGTTTGTAATGAGATAGCAACTGAGAAGTGACCAGTGAACTTTGTTGCATATGAGAACAAACTGTCTTCAGTATGTTAAAAGGAGGAAATGAAGTCTACACAAGACATTGAAGTGTATCACACATGTGTAAGCAACGGTGATGATTTGCCTCGCCAGTGTCTTCTCGGAGGCAAGTTGTGTCTTGCAGTGCCGGCTTGCACTTATTCAGTTTCTGTTGAACAATAGGTGATTCCATCCGAAGAAAAGTGTGATCATATTTCAAAAAAAAAAAGAAAAAGCAAACATCACAGCAGCCTTTTCCATTGTACAGAGTTGCACCCTTGTAGCACAAGTTTTCATATTTCATAAACTTTGAACATAATTTTCCCATACCAGCCAGTGATGAAAACTATGCAGTGACAATGTATCAGCATAGTGAAACAATGCAAACATATGACAAAACCATTCAGTAGTAGAGGCACATAATAAAATATGGAGGAATAAGTAAAAGAGCAAAAAGAGGCTAAAAGGGCATAATGGTTCATTTGGTTGTAATGTGAGTGTGTTACACACAAATGTAAAAGCAGTGGTGTGTTAGTAGCACAGAGGGCTGCTAGGCATGTTACTAATTGCACACAGTGGAGAAAAGGCATCATAGTCCAGTCAATGAAGCAAAATTGGGGAGAAAAGTTCGTATAATTGCAAATTTTTGCACAGTTGTAGGAGAAATATACTAAAAGTTCTGACTGTGGGGCATGTGCACATGTGTTTGTGGATGAGTGGGAGGGGGTAGGGGGGGGGGGGGGGACTGAAGAGTGAGCGTGGTATTCCAAACACTCCATAATCCATTACTTCACTAAAAGGCGCTACAGGGTATTTCACACAGTTATACTGACCCTTCTGCATCTTGCTTCTTGAATCACTGGTAATGAAACATGCAGGTACATCTAGGTGATGTTTATTTTCCAAGAAGTGCATTAGCGCTATACATGGAACACATATATGGTTACAAATAACAGTAATGTAAGACAAGCATACGTACAAAGTCTTGTAAATCTCTGCACACTTTCGTACACTGCTAGAGAGGAAATTAATTCATAGTCATTCTGTATGGCAGTAATGTTCTTCGGGGAAAGTCATCTTCCCCCACCATGACCAGTGTTTGCTTTTTAGTTTACAGGTGGACTATACCCCACCAGCATTTTCTGTCCATTTCTCTTATGTGTGTGTAGAAAAAAATAGCTTCACAGAGCTCGTATTTATGTCGTGTGGAGCTATTTTCGCTTTATCAAGTGCATACTGTGTCTCAGCAGTTCATGCGGTGAACTTTGGAAGGGCTGATTTAATTTTGTGAAACACATTATAGTTGCTTCTTGTGAAGTGGTGTAGTTGAGAGAGTGGGACTCATCTACTGGGTCTTCAGTTTTCAGGCCTATGAAGGAGGGAAGTACAGACCACAATCCAGTGAATAGCTACGTTCACACATCATAGAGGCAGAATGTAAATTGTAACAGGAATTCATTGGTTGCTGTGTAAATGTTTTACTGGGCTTGGCTTTTGTGTCAAATGATTCTTTCTGAATTTAGCTGGATCCACTACAGGAATGGTGTATTGCCACCCTTTGCACTTGGTTAAGTGGGAAAAATGAGCTATAATCTTCTGATCTGGGAGCTGCAATTCAACACAGATAGGCAATGTGAAGTGCGATATCTGGAATGGTCCATCCAAATTTGTTAGCTCTACCTGTTTCCATAACCATTTGCCATAACATTACATGATCCACCTGATTTAGCAGCATCCTAGTGTTTTTTTTGAATATGGAACTGTTGTCTCTGTGTCACAGCTGCAATGCTCTGCTGAAATCTTTCATATAAACTGTAATCTTTTAGCCAGATACTTCACTTTGCTTGAATTTATTTTGGGCAGCATCTTCTTGATCTTGATAAGGGAACTCTTTTGTGACCATAAACATCCTCATAGTCTCAACCCTGTTGTTTCATGTACTGTGGCATTGTCTGATGAAATCACAAATAGCAATAGACAATCCTAACCTGAGTTTGAGCTATTCATGTAATAAGACATTTTAACTACAGTTTTATAAAAACAGTGATACCTGACGTTTCTTGTAAGGGGGTATTAGGCAACGATCTGCCATGAACGGTACAGGCCTGTGAGACAGCTATCTGGCTGTAGAACAGGTGGAAGTAAGAGAATCAGTAAGCACATTAACATGCTCATAACCAGAAAGCCGATCTGAATGCCCATGAATCTGTGCATGCACATTGTTGTTGTTGTTGTTGTTGTTGTTGTTGTCTTCAGTCCTGAGACTGGTTTGATGCAGCTCTCCATGCTACCCTATCCTGTGCAAGCCTCTTCATCTCCCAGTACCTAGTGCAACCTACATCCTTCTGAATCTGCTTAGTGTATTCATCTCTTGGTCTCCCTCTATGATTTTTACCGTCCACGCTGCCCTCCAATACTAAATTGGTGATCCCCTGATGCCTCGGAACATGTCTTACCAACCGATCCCTTCTTCTGGTCAAGTTGTGCCACAAACTTCTCTTCTCCCCAATCCTATTCAATACTTCCTCAGTAGTTATGTGATCTACCCAACTAATCTTCAGCATTCTTCTGTAGCACCACATTTCGAAAGCTTCTATTCACTTCTTGTCCAAACTATTTATTGTCCTTGTTTCACTTCCATACATGGCTACACTCCATACAAATACTTTCAGAAATGACTTCCTGACACTTAAATCTATACTCGATGTTAACAAATTTCTCTTCTTCAGAAACGCTTTCCTTGCCATTGCCAGTCTACATTTTATATCCTCTCTACTTCGACCATCATCAGTTATTTTGCTCCCCAAATAGCAAAACTCCTTTACTACTTTGTGTCTCATTTCCTAATCTAATTCCCTCGGCATCACCCGACTTAATTCGACTGCATTCCATTATTCTCGTTTTGCTTTTGTTGATGTTCATCTTATACCCTCCTTTCAAGACACTCTCCATTCCGGGCAGCTGCTCTTCCAAGTCCTTTGCTGTCTCTGACAGAATTACAATGCCATTGGCGAACCTCAAGGTTTTTATTTCTTCTCCATGCATTTTAATACCTATCCTAATTTTCTTTTTGTTTCCTTTACTGCTTGCTCAATATACAGATTGAATAACATCGGGGAGAGGCTACAACCCTGTCTCACTCCTTTCCCAACCACTGCTTCCTTTTCATGTCTGTCGACTCTTATAACTGCCATCTGGTTTCTGTACAAATTGTAAATAGCCTTTCGCTCCCTGTATTTTACCCCTGCCACCTTTAGAATTTGAAAGAGAGTATTCCAGTCAACATTGTCAAAAGCTTTCTGTAAGTCTACAAATGCTAGAATCGTAGGTTTGCCTTTCTTTAATCTTTCTTCTAAGATAAGTCGTAAGGTCAGTATTGCCTCACGTGTTCCAGTATTTCTACAGAATCCAAACTGATCTTCCCCGAGGTCAGCTTGTACTAGTTTTTCCATTCGTCTGTAAAGAATTCATGTTAGTATTTTACAGCTGTGGCTTATTAAACTGGTTGTTCGGTAATTTTCACATCTGTCAACACCTGCTTTCTTTGGGATTGTAATTATTATATTCTTCTCGAAGTCTGAGGGTATTTCACGTGTTTCATACATCTTGCTCACCAGATGGTAGAGTTTTGTCAGGACTGGCTCTCCCAAGGCCGTCAATAGTTCCAATGGAATGTTGTCTACTCCAGGGGCCTTGTTTCGACTCAGGTCTTTCAGTGCTCTGTCAAACTCTTCACACAGTATTGTATCTCCCATTTCATCTTCATCTACATTCTCCTCCATTTCCATAATATTATCCTGAAGTACATCGCCCTTGTATAGACCCTCTATATACTCCTTCACCTTTCTGCTTTCCCTTCTTTGCTTAGAACTGGGTTTCTATCTGAGCTCTTGATGTTCATACAAGTGGTTCTCTTATCTCCAAAGGTCTCTTTAATTTTCTTGTAGGCAGTATCTATCTTACCCCTAGTGAGATAAGCCTCTACATCCTTACATTTGTCCTCTAGCCACCCCTGCTTAGCCATTTTGCACTTTCTGTCGATCTCATTTTTGAGACGTTTGTATTCCTTTTTGCCTGCTTCATTTACTGCATTTTTATATTTTCTCCTTTCATCAATTAAATTCAATATTTCTTCTGTTACCCATGGATTTCTACTAGCCCTCTTCTTTTTACCTATTTGATCCTGTGCTGCCTTCACTACTTCATCCCTCAAAGCTACCCATTCTTCTTCTACTGTATTTCTTTTCCCCATTTCTGTCAATTGTTCCCTTATGCTCTCCCTGATAC
Organism: Schistocerca gregaria; assembly: GCF_023897955.1. Lineage (NCBI taxonomy): Eukaryota > Metazoa > Arthropoda > Insecta > Orthoptera > Acrididae > Schistocerca > Schistocerca gregaria. The sequence continues at coordinate 182,485,343 of NC_064920.1, read as the reverse complement.
TCTGTACAACCTCTGGTTCTTTCAGTTTATCCAGGTCCCATCTCCTTAAGTTCCCACCTTTTTGCAGTTTCTTCAGTTTTAATCTACATTTCATAACCAATAGATTGTGGTCAGAGTCCACATCTGCCCCTGGAAATGTCTTACAATTTAAAACGTGGTTCCTAAATCTCTGTCTTGTTGTTGTGTTGTTGTCTTCAGTCCTGAGACTGGTTTGATGCAGCTCTCCATGCTACTCTATCCTGTGCAGGCTGCTTCATCTCCCAGTACCTACTGCAACGTACATCCTTCTGAATCTGCTTAGTGTACTCATCTCTCGGTCTCCCTCTACGATTTTTACCTTCCACGCTGCCCTCCAATGCTAAATTTGTGATCCCTTGATGCCTCAAAACATGTCCTACCAACCGATCCCTTCTTCTAGTCAAGTTGTGCCACAAACTTCTCTTCTCCCCAACCCTATTCAATACCTCCTCATTAGTTACGTGATCTATCCACCTTATCTTCAGTATTCTTCTGTAGCACCACATTTCGAAAGCTTCTATTCTCTTCTTGTCCAAACTAGTTATCGTCCATGTTTCACTTCCATACATGGCTACGCTCCAAACAAATACTTTCAGAAACGACTTCCTGATACATAAATCTATATTCGATGTTAACAAATTTCTCTTCTTCAGAAATGCTTTCCTTGCCATTGCCAGTCTACATTTTATATCCTCTCTACTTCGACCATCATCAGTTATTTTACTTCCTAAATAGCAAAACTCCTTTACTACTTTAAGTGTCTCATTTCCTAATCTAATTCCCTCAGCATCACCCGATTTAATTTGACTACATTCCATTATCCTCGTTTTGCTTTTGTTAATGTTCATCTTATATCCTCCTTTCAAGACACTGTCCATTCCGTTCAACTGCTCTTCCAAGTCCTTTGCCGTCTCTGACAGAATTACAATGTCATCGGCGAACCTCAAAGTTTTTACTTCGTCTCCATGAATTTTAATACCTACTCCAAATTTTTTCTTTTGTTTCCTTTACTGCTTGCTCAATATACAGATTGAATAACATCGGGGAGAGGCTACAACCCTGTCTTACCATTATATAATCTATCTGAAACCTGTCAGTATCTCCAGGCTTCTTCCATGTATACAACCTTCTTTTATGATTCTTGAACCAAGTGTTAGCTATGATTAAGTTGTGCTCTGTGCAAAATTCTACCAGGCGGCTTCCTCTTTAATTTCTTTGCCCCAGTCCATATGCACTTATTATATTTCCTTCTCTCCCTTTTCCTACACTCGAATTCCAGTCACCCATCACTATTAAATTTTCATCTCCCTTCACTATCTGAATAATTTCTTTTATTTCATCATACATTTCTTCAATTTCTTCGTCATCTGCAGAGCTAGTTGGCATATAAACTTGTACTACTGTGGTAGGTGTGGGCTTCGTATCTATCTTGGCCACAATAATGCGTTCACTATGCTGTTTGTAGTAGCTCACCCGCATTCCTATTTTCCTATTCATTATTAAACCTACTCCTTCATTACCCCTATTTGATTTTATGTTTATATCCCTGTAGTCACCTGACCAGAAGTCTTGTTCCTCCTGCCACAGAACTTCACTAATTCCCACTATATCTAACTTTAACCTATCCATTTCCCTTTTTAAATTTTCTAACCTACCTGCCCGATTAAGGGATCTGACATTCCACGCTCCGATCCGTAGAATGCCAGTTTTCTTTTTCCTGATAACGGCATCCTCTTGAGTAGTCCCCGCCCGGAGATCTGAATGGGGGACTATTTTACCTCCGGAATATTTTATCCGAGAGGACGCCATAATCATTTAATCATACAGTAAAGCTGCATGCCCTCGGGAAAAATTATGCCCATAGTTTCCCCTTGCTTTCAGCCGTTCGCAGTACCAGCACAGCAAGGCCGTTTTGGTTGTTGTTACAAGGCCAGATCAGTCAATTATCCAGACTGTTGCCCTTGCAACTACTGAAAAGGCTGCTGCCCCTCTTCAGGAACCACACATTTGTTTGGCCTCTCAACAGATACCCCTCCGTTGTGGTTGTACCTATGGTACGGCTATCTGTATCTCTGAGGCACGCAAGCCTCCCCACCAACGACAAGGTCCATGGTTCATGGGGGAAGGGAGGGGGGGGGGGGCATGCACATTAGAGGGCAGTAACTCACACATATGCAGAAGGGGGTACTCAGAGCATGATTCTTACTTGTTCTTGTTGAAATCAAGCAAAAGAAATATTTTTTCCCAACAAACTGTGTATTATATAATCTGTTTCTGAAAAGCATTGTTTGTACTGCATTATTTGTATTTTAGAAATGGAATGGACCAAACAAGCGTTAAGCATCCTAATTCAGCCATATAGTGAGGAAAGGTGTCTGTGTTACCATCACAACCCCTGTCTCAGAACTCATTTATTACTGAATAAATATGCATATAACTTGAAATGTGTGGTTTTCAGCTTGTGTATGTAGTGTTGTAATTGACAGAAGGTTACATTTGATTTGATTACATCTGTTTCTTCACTTCAGCAAGCCAGGAGGGAGAAACTGGCAATAGGCAGCAAGAGAATCCTATCACAAAATGAAAAAAACACATGGTTAAATTCTTACTTTCTGCTAAGTAAAACTGCCTCCTACATTATTTTGTTACTGATTTGTGGATCTTTGGGCCTCAGGTCCTTTGTTAATATGGATTATTTCCACTGCCTTTATCCATTCTTCCCAGCCAGGGTTGAACTCAACAATGTCTGGCTTTTCACCATTGTCCTTGTTAGTGTGCTCTAATCTAAGAGTTACAGGCACTGGAAGGCAAAAGCACTGAAAACAAATGCGTCCTCCTTGTGCAAACTTTGTATAAATGTAAATTTAAATAATAAATATATTCTTGTGCTATCAAGTGCCATAATATAAACTGAATAGTTCAGCCCATAATTCAGAACAGTAATAAGATAATTCTGTGACAGTTACATAAGAGAAGAACAGTTACGTAATAAATAATAACAAAAATAAAAACAGTTAATTTATAAGTAGGAACCTTCAGCTCTCAGAAATTTTTATTACAGTCCTCTTCAAGATTCACACAGTATTGACGTCTAGTGCACCTGCATGGATTCACATGAGGACTATCCCACATGCATCATGTAATTGGGCAATGTGAACCAGTTTGTCATTCTACCTTAGGTGCATGGGTAACATGGGCTGTAGAGTGAAATGGTGTAGTTGTCCACTTTTTTAAGTAGCCGACATACCTGTACCATAAGTTTGATCATTAAAGCTTGTCTCTCGGTGTGTTGTTATGCCTCTGGACTCCAAAATGGTAGTAATAAATGAGCGATGGATGCTTTCTCAACTGTCTCTGCGATCATATTTTCAATAGATATCATAATAAGATAGCAAGAGAAATGGTCACTTATGGGTAAAACTTGTCTATTTTGAGCTGTTATGGGAAACTGTCTCACAATATCAAGTGCAACAAGTTCAGAAGGTTCTACTGCCCCAGGTAGAGTTTTGAAGAGGTATATTTGGTCTTCACCCTTGCACTCTCTTAGAGGGAGACAATTTTGAATGAGTTCTTCTATATTTTTCTTTTTTTTTGTGGCCACCAATAATAATGGCCTGCAGTGTGAACTAGTGTGGTGCTTTTCCCATTATGACATGCCTGTATGCAATCATGACATTATCGCAGTGTGCACTACATTTTCATATATAAAATGTTATCTCTTGCTATTAAAGCTGCTGTGGTTGCCAGTTTCTTATGATCATTATAGAGTTCCTGTGCTTTTTTAATTCCTCTGTAAGCATGTTGTCTTCTTGCACGATCTCAATTTTCCTACTCAGGATATTCTTATTTAACGTGCCAGACTTGTGACATATTCATAGTGTTTTAAGGCCCATCTAACATCTCTAAATCCTCGCACAAATGAAAAAATGCGTGACATCGAAATAAGTGTCCAAGGAATATAAAAGCAACTGGAATCACTCAACAGAGGAAAGTCCACTGGACCTGACGGGATACCAGTTCGATTCTACACAGTGTACATGAAAGAACTTGCCCTCTTCTAACAGCCTTGTACCGCAAGTCTCTAGAGGAACGAAGGTTCCAAATGATTGGAAAAGAGCACAGGTAGTCCCAGTCTTCAAAAAGGGTCGTCGAGCAGATGCGCAAAACTATAGACCTATATCTCTAACGTCAATCTGTTGTAGAATTTTAGAACATGTTTTTTTGCTCGAGTATCATTTCGTTTTTGGAAACCCAGAATCTACTCTGTAGGAATCAACATGGATTCCGGAAACAGCGATTGTGTGAGACCCAACTCACTTTATTTGTTCATGAGACCCAGAAAATATTAGATACAGGCTCCCAGGTAGATGCTGTTTTCCTTGACTTCCGGAAGGCGTTCGATACAGTTCTGCACTGTTGCCTGATAAACAAAGTAAGAGCCTACGGAATATCAGACCAGCTGTGTGGCTGGATTGAAGAGTTTTTAGCAAACAGAACACAGCATGTTGTTATCAATGGAGAGACGTCTACAGACGTTAAAGTAACCTCTGGCGTGCCACAGGGGAGTGTTATGGGACCATTGCTTTTCACAATATACATAAATGACCTAGTAGATAGTGTCAGAAGTTCCATGTGGTTTTTAGCGGATGATGCTGTAGTATACAGAGAAGTTGCAGCATTAGAAAATTGTAGCGAAATGCAGGAAGATCTGCAGCGGATAGGCACTTGGTGCAGGGAGTGGCGACTGACCCTTAACATAGACAAATGTAATGTATTGCGAATGCATAGAAAGAAGGATCCTTTATTGTATGATTATATGATAGCGGAACAAACACTGGTAGCAGTTACTTCTGTAAAATATCTGGGAGTATGCTTGCGGAACGATTTGAAGTGGAATGATCATATAAAATTAATTTTTGGTAAGGTGGGTACCAGGTTGAGATTCATTGGGAGAGTCCTTAGAAAATGTAGACCATCAACAAAGGAGGTGGCTTACAAAACACTCGTTCGACCTACACTTGAGTATTGCTCATCAGTGTGGGATCCGTACCAGGTCGGGTTGACGGAGGAGATAGAGAAGATCCAAAGAAGAGCGGCACGTTTTGTCACAGGGTTATTTGGTAACCGTGATAGCGTTACAGAGATGTTTAGCAAACTCAAGTGGCAGACTCTGCAAGAGAGGTGCTCTGCATCGCGATGTAGTTTGCTCGCCAGGTTTCGAGAGGGTGCGTTTCTGGATGAGGTATCGAATATATTGCTTCCCCTTACTTATACCTCCCGAGGAGATCACGAATGTAAAATTAGAGAGATTCGAGCGCGCACGGAGGCTCTGACAGTCGTTCTTCCTACGAACCATACGCGACTAGAACGGAAAAGGGAGGTGATGACAGTGGCACGTAAAGTGCCTTCCGTCACACATCGTTGGATGGCTTGCGGAGTATAAATGTAAATGTAAATGTAACAAGTCTGGCACTAGAATCTTTTATACTCAAAAGCCATAGTAAAGCTACATGATCTGTAATTATTGTGAACTGATGATCATGTAGGTAACACCGAAAGTAATGAATGCCAAAAACCATGGCCAGAAGTTCATTTTTTGTTGTGCTGCATTTGGCACAGTCGATTCTGTTGGCATGATTTGTAGCCAGTTGGTTTTTCTTCATTGTGTTGTATTTCACTCAAAATGCAGATGACAGCAATATTGTCAGCATCAAATGATAGGATAAAAGGTAGCACAAAATCCAGATAAGCCAGACTGATGACCATAGATGTTAAGTCCCACAGTGCTCAGAGCCCAGATAAGCTAAGACAAATGAACTTAAAGAAGCATGGTAACCCACGGAATTTTAATGTCTCTGCCTCCAACATTATCTATGCCGACTGGCAAAAATGTTCCTTAGTCTGAAACATTAATTCGAGATGCCTCTCATATGCTGTTTACTGTCTAAAACTTCATTTCTTGTTTATGGATCTATTAAGAAAATATATCATCGTAAAAAAAAAGGCTTTCTTCACCTCTATCCAAATGATTTCCCCTGTACCAACCAATATTTTCTCAGCTTTATTTAACTTCAGTACTGTGTATATGATTTGGTGAGTTGGGAGTAGATTTAGCAAACAAATCACAAAAACACCTAATGCCAAGTACTTCATTTCAGCGATTTCAGTAGTCATTAGACATTGAGAGAGAGTAGATTGGGGTGCTCCATGGAACTCACGTACTTCACACATGGTCAGGTGATTGGGTGTAACTTATGTCATATGTCTGTGTGCGACATTTCCACACTCCTAAACATCCCTAGGTCCACTGTTTCCGATGTGATAGTGAAATGGAAACAAGAAGGGACACGTACAGCACAAAAAAAGCATACTGGCCGACCTCATCTGTTGACTGACAGAGACTGCCGACAGTTGAAGAGAGTCATAATGTGTAATAGGCAGACATCTAACCAGACCATCACACAGGAAATCCAAACTGCATCAGGATCCACTGCAGCACTACAACAGTTAAATGGGAGGTGAGAAAACTTGGATTTCCTGGTCGAGCAGCCATACATCTTGCCGGTACATCCCAAACGGCACCTCGCTTGGTGTAAGGAGCATAAACATGGGATGACTGAAAAGTGGAAAAATGTTGTATGGAGTGGCGAATCACAGTACACAACGTGGTGATCTGATGGCAGGGTGTGGGTACGGTGAATGTCCGGTAAACATCATTTGCCAGCATGGGTAGTGCAACAGTAAAATTTGGAGGTGGTGGTGTTGTGATGTGGTCGTGCTTTTCATGGAGGGGGCTTGCACCCCTGTCGTTTTGCATGGCACTATCACAGCACAGGCCTACATTACTGTTTTAAGCACCTTCTTTCTTTCTACTGTTGAAGAGCTATTCAGGGATAGCAATTGTATCTTTCAACATGATCAAGCACCTGTTCATAATGCACGGCCTGTGGCGGTGTGGTTACACGACAGTAACATCCCTGTAATGGACTGGCCTCCACAGAGTCTGGACCTGAATCCTATACAGCACCTTTGGGGTGTTTTGGAATGCCAACTTCGTGCCAGGCCTCACCGACCAACATCAATATTATACTGTGGGGGATATTCAACTGGACTTTCATGGGACACGTGTTAATAGTTGAAGGGACCATAACAGTTGCGGACTGTGTGAACATTATTGTGTACTGCCCAGATCACTTCATGCTAAATGTCTTCCTTGATTTTGATAGCAACTTCCAGCTGGATAACTGTCCCTGTCATAATGCCAGAGATGTGCCACATTGATTTGAACAGCTTGATAGTGATCTCACATTGATGTTTGTCTACCAAACTAGCCTGATCTGCTCCCAGTGGAACACATCTGGGAAGTTTTTGGGTGCCAACTCTGCACCCATAAACCTCCAGTTTGTAATCTATAGAAATCACATGACCTGTGCATAAACATCTGGTGCCACATACCTCCATAAACCTATCAAGCAAGGGCTTTTTTTAATCTTTGCCCCATAGAATCACAAAGATGGACCAGCACTATTAAGCAGGTGGTCATAATGTTTTGGCTTATCAGAGTGCATCAGTCATCTTTGCAGTGGTGTGAGAATTAAATTGGCACAGTACTCCTCTATCTTCCATTGTAAGGGAACATTTGAAAATGGTCACCATTTCCGATTCTGTTTTTTGCTGTAGGTTTGAGTTCTCCCTCAAGCATGGTTGTGTGTGTTGTTCTTAGCATAAGTTAGTTTAAGTACTGTGTAAGTGTAGGGACCGTTGACCTCACCAATTTGGTCCCTTAGGTTTTCCACACATTTGAACATTTTGAATCTGTCTTTGCTTTGCTGCTCTCAATTATGGTTCATGTCATTCTTGAGCATCTGAGCACTAACTTTTGTGCCACTTACAGCCTTTAAATACGACCAGGATTTGAGTTTTGTGAGAGATGTTTTGATAAGATTCTGCTAAAATAGTCATTGAAGGTTCATTTGCTTTTCTGAGAGCCAAATACTCTAGATTCAGGTTCTCCCTGTATACAGATCTCTGATTCATGTTTTACCTACTATACAGTAACATTTAAACAATGGAAACTCCAGGTAGGAATATCAACAATGTAGGGGAAGATAAATTGCTACTGACTGTAACGATAACACACTAAGTTGCAGACAGGCACAATTAAGACACTTACACATAAGCTTTCTGCCACAGCCTTCGTCGGGAAAAGAGAAACGCACTCCATTTATTCACAAAATCACACCTCACGCACACATGATTGCCAACTCCAGCAAGTCAGGCCACAGTGCTACAGTAAGTGTTGATCTGTCTTTTTCTACATTGTACACAGTAATAATTGTTAAAGTTCCTTTACAGCAACTGTATATTATGGAGCCTGGACTGTTCTACTAGGTTCATGTCTATCCAGAAAATGGTCATCTTTTCTTTTAAATTTGAGCCAGTGTTGCTTCTAATTGGCCCTGGCCAGGGTTAGTTTTAAAGTTTGTCTTTCAGATGTGACATGATGTGCATATTTATACTTCTTTTGGTTGCCATTTGTGCTTTAGTAATCATTGTTGCTACAACTGTCTGACGGTCACTGATACAATTTGCAATGTGGGCATCCTCAAAGAGGTCAAGTCTCTTTGTTTCCATCAGATTAAATATAATTCAATCATATATGGCCCCCTGGCTAATGGCTAGTTTTCAGAGAAGGCATTTGCAGTTATTTCGACTGTTGCATGATTGAAATCTCCTCCAGTTAGTGTGTTCAGGGTATCTCCAACCTTATCACTTTTAACTGGAGTTGGGTGGTAATTGGTGGAAGTGCCCAGTTTTTAACCTGGGCTCACATTTGATACTGAGTCTTGCCAAAACAATTTTACATGCAGCTCCAATTTCTATCTTTGCCAGTTTGTTTCATGTCTACTGAAACACTTATGTAATCACCATTCCCAATTGACCTTGCATTTCTCAGTACACATGCATAAGCCCAAAAATCTCACTGCTGATTGTTCCAGATTTTAGCTGGTTTTCTGTACCTGGAATATAAACTCCACTGCTTTTTACAAATTCAAATTGTGGAAAATTTATTTTGAATGTTTTGTTAGTTGTTCAATATGATTTTAATCAGATTGTGTGTGTGTGTGTGTGTGTGTGTGTGTGTGTGTGTGTGTGTATGTAGGGTTAGGGGTGGGGATGGGGGTGGGGGTGGGAGTGGGAAGAGGAGGGTCATTCCTGTGGGTCTTGCACTACAGCTATCATTTTCTGGATTCAGCAGAATCACATATGCCAAAAAAAAACCTTGTGTGAACTCCACAGACATTCAGCTAAATATCTGATGTGTAGTGCATGCATGACTCATAGAGGGTCCTTACAGTTCTCAGCCCTATGGTGCACTAACATTATGCCACTTAAAACCTTCACGTACAACTAGAATTTGAGTTTTGTGAGAGGTATTCCAATAAGATACTGTTGTGATAGTCATTGACAACTTCATGCTTTTGCCTTTTGAGAGCCAGATGCACTACATTTGGCTTCTCCCTATGTAAAGCCCTATGTTTCATTTTACATCTATCATGCAGTAATCTTTGTGATGTTCAGAGTTTCTTTACAGTATCTATACACCATAGAGGGTCCTAGTCCTCATGAACTTTTCTGCTAGGTTCATATCTATCCAGGATGCCAAAGTCTATATTGTCACAGAGCCTTCAAAGAGCCTGGTTTAAGTCTTCTACTTTGTTCAGATTGAGGGGGGGGGGATGATCATTCTCTAAGGACAATTTGCAGATTGTGAACTTTATTGTAACTCCTTGAGTAAGGCTGGAATTCTCCAACTTTTGTACCAGGTGCTGGACTGAACTTACTATGGTCTCAGAGACCAGGTGACAACTATCACTTAACAAATGATATGGGCCTGCTGTCTGTCTTAACAGGGGTTCTGAGTGAGCACACCCCCTTCATTATCATCTCTCTACCCCTACAGTTTTTCCTTTTTTTCGACTTTCTGCGTGTCCGTGTCCGTGTGTGTGTCCGTGTCCGTGTGTGTGTCCGTGTGTGTGTGTAGATATAAAGAGGGAAACATTGCATGTGGGAAAAATATACATAAAAACAAAGATGCTGTGACTTACCAAACGAGAAGGCATTGGTATGTTCATAGACACAATAAAAAACACACACACACACACAGATTTCAAGCTTTCGCAACCCAAGGTTGCTTCATCAGGAAAGAGGGAAGGAGAGGGTGTGGTTATATATATTTGGCTATAATAGGAGCTGACCTCTTAAAGGAAAGTCCAGTTCATTTGTCTCTTTGCAAATTTAAGAATTTTGTGACTACAATTTTCCTTTGAAATTATTATCATCATGTAGAGTGCCAATAAGCAATATATATATGGTGGTTCAAAAGTTGGTATGTTTATTCAAACTCTAGAAACGTTTTTTGCCTGTAATTTTATAGTCAGTTTACTATTGTTATACTTTTTTGCAGTTCTCCAAATCCTTTTACACTCATCACTCACTTATTTAAAAACACATCATTGCTACTTTTTTACTTACACATTTTCTTGTTGTATTTACAGAGGAATGGTTCAGACAAAAATAATAAAATAAAATTGAAAAAAGGAGTAGCAGTGTGCCTTTTGGATGATGAAGAGTAAGTAAAAAAAAAAATTAAAAAAACATTCATTACTGCCAAATTTGCGTTTACAATAAGTACAGTTTCTTCAGTAGTTCTTTCTGTGGTATGCACACACACCCCTCAATCCTTGAATTTATGTACTTTTATTAATGATTGCTATACCAATTTTTAAAGTTACTCGAGAAAACAATTGCTTAGTCAGTTTACATTTATCGACCAAGAATTAAGAAAAGTTATGTGATGTACTCATTTTATGGCTTTTTTGTTTGTAGTTAAATGAAGTTCAAACTTCTAAAGTCTCATCACCAGATGAACAGATGGCTAACACCATTTGTTAATGTTCATAATAAAACTGCAATAGCACGTTCTCTTCCTAAAGACCTTTCTCCAAATACCAGTTCCCAATCTCCACCTTTTTGCTCCAAAGCCTGTTCATTTCAAGTCTTCTACTCTAGAATCTACAACAGCTCTCACATTTCTCATGATAAAGTTTTAAAATATTTTAATTCAAATTTAATGAAATAAGAAGAGATCTTACAAGTAAATAGCTGAATGAGACTTCCAGTTAATTATGAAAACTAATTCATTAATTTATTTAATAGTAGTGATAGAAGCAGGAAAGAACTTCCAGTATTACAAGGAAGCTTTAGGTAAGTATAAACTTTAATAAGAGGGAGATTTCACTGCTAGATGGCAGACAGGTGAGATAATGTGACAAGACTTAAAAGTATTGTGTAAGGATTTTGCTAAGAAGGATTGGTAGTGAGGGGCTGGTTTGTAGCTCATAACTAATTATACTGTGGAGGATCTGGACTTACATGAAGATAAATTTGTGTGATAATTTTTAGGATGACTAGACCTTTTTTTAGGGTAGAATCAGTTGTTTGGTATTCCTGCTTGATGGAAGTTAGTGAATGGAGTAGTGCAGATCAGAAGGCTTGGTCAACATGGGGGAATTAGAGGCAAAGTGAATAAGATGGTAACATACCTTCTCAGATATCATTTGTATATCAGAACTTCATATACTTGGAAATAAATTATTAAGATTTCCTCTGGAGCAATATTTCAGACCAGATTCATCATGAGGAACACTTTGCAACTCACAATAGTGGCAATTTATGTCAAATTTAATGTTTCATTCAAAAGTATTGCTACATTAAACCACTATATATATATCAAATGTTTGGGGGATGTACATTGCTTCTTGAATTTTCAGGGAAAGACTTATGATAGTGGCATCTACTGCTGATTTCCCTGTTCATTTTAAAACTTCAGACACTTCACTGTGCCAATGTCAGTCCTTAAGACATAAAGCACATTTTGCATGCAGATTTCAATATTGTTTTGACTGATTTTCCAAGAGAATGACATTGCTGAATCTCATTGAGTCATGGAATCTGGTACAGTCAGTTTACTTTTCAAATAAAGTACAGGGAAAGTGCAGCACAAGTAGTAGTAGATAATATCTCCATTGTAAATTCTTTAGATTATTAGTAATATTGTGTTGGACTGTAGCCCCCAAACACTAGAAACCGTGAGCAAATCAAAGAAGAATCATATCCAAGGCAATTAACAAAATATTGTGATATGAGTCCACTTGCAATGCAGATATTTAAATCTGATATCAAAGGGCACATTTGACTAGAAGTCTACCCTACTGACAACTTGGAGGCCAAGCTGTATAAACTACCTATTTACCTGGCATTACCTTGGTACTTGTGTGTCACAGTCTTGTGTAGACAGGAAAAGCCATCTCTAGTAGAAAATCAACGTAATGTTATTGTATGTTTTAAAATGTATAATATATAGCATACAAATTATAAAATAAAATCTCATGAGAGGTGTCTGTGGACTAAGAAGTGCTATTCTCACTAGCTAGACGTTCCATATCCTGTGATGTATTCACAACATGGATCACCGGAACACGAAATAAATAAATAAATCAATCAATCAATAAATAGATGCCCAGAAATGAACTAAACGTATGAAAATGCCATACACATATCCTCCCTCTGCCCTTCTCCCCGTCTTTCCATTTCTTCCAATGCCCTCAAGACAGCCATTCACTTCTGAAAATTTCCAGGAAGTTCTGTTGAGTTCTTTTTGATTGAACTTGAACAGAAATGCCACTGGAAGATTGTGGTCATTTCTGATGACCACAAAAACTAAGGATTATGCACTAATTCTAGTTGTTTCCAGTTCTTTTTACATGTAGTCCGTTTCCACTACACCAGAACCCAAAAGTTAATGTAATTTAATGACTTTTAAAAAAGAAGCAGTAGCAGGAGAACACAAAGTTCTCATCTCATCCAGTAAGTCTCTTATGACCCGGGGTTTTGGGTGACTTATGTGAACTCTACCCATTTCCATTTCCTTCACATCACCAATCCTTTTCCATCACCCATCTTCCATCTCCTCCAACTGTTCTCTAGAAGGAGCCACTGCCTCTGAAAGTGTGCAAATTTCAATATCTTTAAGTGTGTGTTCTCCTGCCACTGCTTGGTGAGTTGAATGTTTTTAACCATCCAATTACATTATGTTTTCGTTGATACAGAACTCAGAAGGTGTCTCAAAAGCTTCCCCCATCTGCCCCTGGTATGTTAGTCACTACATGACCAGCAAGTTATCCTGAAATGGCTCAAAATGTTCCTGAAGTAGGCTTATTTTCAAATACTATCTTTTTCTCATCTGCTTCCCCACTTCACTCACACATGTGCTGCCCCACTTCACTTTTACGTGCGCGCATTGGGGGTGGGGGGTGGGGGGGAAAGATAGGCATGTGCATTTGTTTGGTTTTTGTTAGCTCACCCTCATCTTAACTCCAAATAATACGAGTGGTGCAACAAAAGCTGAAACATGACCGCACAATACATGCTGTAAAAGAACGTTGATAGTAAAAATTGTTAATTACATCATCTACATTATTCCAAGACTGAATTTCTACATTATTTTAGTGATATTAACACTCTGTCTCTTTCTTAAATTCTCTCTTAACTGTAACATTCATGTCTGTCAGAAATTGTTTCTAATTTCCTTTTAGATGGTATTCATTGTAGGTAGCAACTTATCATTATCATTAATTATTCATTTAATCATCATTAGTAAATTACCCCACATCCTTGTAATCATCATTAACGGTTTACTGCAAGTATTAACTATTCACCATTGTCGCTAGATCAGCACACATGCAATTATCACATTATATTTCATCTTGTCAGTGATCAGCCTTTCAGTTATTCTCACAAATTACATCCACCACTTCGCCTCTTCCAACTTATTTAATACATCAAAGTATGAATGAAATAACAATAATCTCAGAAGGAAAGTTGCTACTCACTGTATAGCGGAGATGCTGAGTCACAGGTCGGCACAACAAAGATTTTCACACTTAAGGTTTTTGGCCAATGGCCTTTGTCAACAATACAAACTCTCTCTCACACACACACACACACACTCACACTCACACTCTCTCTTGCAGTCTCAGGCAACTGAAACAACGCAACCGATGTGTGGCTGTCACTGGTGGCAGTACTCATAGCATCTGATACCAACCTCAGAATTATGAATAGACACGCCTGGTGTGTTGTCTGTGACAAATGACACAACAAAACTAACAGCAGATAAAGCAAATGTCAGATCGAAATTCGTTGGAAGAATGCTCAGGAAATGTACTCCACCCACAAAGGAGGTAGGCTACAAAACCTACTTTGAACCAGTACTTGAATATTGTTCATCAACCTAATATCTGTACCAGATAGGATTGACAGAGGAAATAGAGAAGATCCAAAGAAGAGCAGCACATTTCATTAAAAGTTCATTTCGTAAGCACAAAAGTATCGCGGAGATGCTCAGCCGACTCCAGTGCCAAACACAACAAGAAATGCATTCTGCATCACTGTGTGGCTTACTGTTAAAAGTTCTGAGAGGGTATGTTCCTAGAAGAGCTAACCAATATATTGGTTCCGTGAAGCATTTGTGAGCGAGCGGCAAACAGGAAGTGACTGTGGTACATAAATTACCCTAAGACACACACCACAATGTAGCCTGTAAAATAAATCTCATTAACAATTAAAATTGAAATATGTAAATTTTCTTGGGAAATTAATAATAGTTATAATTCCCTTTGATATTAGGACTAGATTCCTAAAGCTTTATCATCAGAAGGAAAAGCATTTCAAGTAGTACTGAATAATAGGAAATGAAACAATGCAAAATCCATGATGAAATGTAACAATAATAGGAAAAGAAAAGTTGCTACTCACCATATAGCAGAGATGCTGAGTCACAGATAGGCACAACAGAAAGACAGTGACAAATAAAGCATTCAGCCAGTAGGGCCTTTGTCAAGAATAGATACACACATACACACTCTCTCTTTCTCTCTCTCTGTATCTCTGCATTTCACACTCACAACTCCAGTCTCAGGCAAGGGATAACTGTTTACACCTTGAATAACTGAGTATGTCATTTTATGACTTGAACTAAATTTCTGTTTAAGTATTTCCTATAGTAAATTATGGGTTATGTTAAAATTGTAAGTTGAAAATTTAGCCATGACGATAAATACAATTATAACTACACAGTAAAAAGTTGTTTATAGTGTTGAGTTAGAATTATGTATCTTGTTAACCAATAGGGAAACCTCGATTTGTCACATTAAAAGGTATGTGTCAGCATGTGTTCCTTCTGTCCCATAACTACAGTAAAACTTGTGGGGGACGGACAAAGTTATGGAGAGAGGCAGCCTCAACTATACACCAGTGTCTCTCAGCAAAATCAAGTACATCCTCAAAAAGCATCAAGTAACAGTTGTCTTCTGCTTGCCCAATAAAACACAGGACTTACTAGGGTGTGTTAGAGATGACATTGGTTTATGAGAGGCAAGGGTACAGCCGGTTATTTGCCTTTATGGAATAACATATGGTGGGTAAACAGTGCACACCAGCAAAGATTGCTGCCGGGAATACTGGGCTAAATATCCTGCCATGTTGCCAGTCACAGAGCACTGTTCATCAGAGACACACATGAGGAAAACTAATGCACCATGGTTTTAGCACAAATATCAAAATACCGGGATACCATCATTTCGGAGGTCATCCAAATTGGACCAAATACAGTCCTATTCTGTGGGACTGAAGCTATACCCTGAGCAAGGCTATGGAACCTGCGCTGAGTCTAATACGATGAGCTGGTACTTAAGGTGGGTGTAGTTACTACATCCATGGCGCCACAGCTTGGGCGCCCAGTCGCTGATGCACACCCTCGGGCACAGGCCACGTATAGTGCAACCAATGGGAGATGTAGGGGGAGAGGACATAAGTTGGCTGTGTAGCCTCAGGAAGACAGTGCCTCTGACTCTGCTGATGTGTCTGCGTGCCAAAATATTTTCCCTGCCAGACATAGTGAACCAGTATAACAGCTGTGGACTATTTGATCAGATTTCAAGACTCTTAACTTATATTGCCCAGATATTGTATTGCTATGCTGTTCGTCTAAATTTGGTTTAAAATTTAAAGGAAAAATATAATATTCTGTATACAGCCGTATACAGAAGGTTCAGATCAAACAATGAAATTCTGGAATGGAATAACAATAACATGAAATCGCTTCTCACCACATAGATGAGGCCTGAGCAACAGAAATGGCACATTGAAACACAGTGTTCATCTTGTGTGCTTGTCTGCTGCTAAGTACCTCTTCTTTGAATGGGGCAGCATTTTATACTGAAGGTTTGGGCTCATGTTTCAGTGTAGCATTGTTTCTAGTTCCGCAGTGTTTTAAAACCATATTGGTAGGGCAATAATAATTGTAATATTGAGTAAAAGTTTTGTATTTGTTGTCAGACCCTTTCACCTGATAAACAGTTTCTCTTTTCTCCTTTGCTATCTTATTTTTATAGCTGGTAGTTAATTGTATTCATAGTTTGTTTCCGTTAGACAATTGTTGTTATTTTTGGCATAGCTGAATTCAGGTACTATCTGACGAGTAGTTTGATTAATTAAAATGAAACGTTATATTTGAGATTTCTGTTGATTGTCGCATGATCTATTCCAGTGAGGTTTGCATCAGTTTCTCTGGTGCTGTAACGACCAGGGGGATGGCGATGGCTACTGGTTGGTGGGAGTCATCTGAGAGGTTGTCAGTAGGTTCTCGAGCTGAACCTGGGACATTGTGGGCTGTTTTGTTTGCTTGGAAGACAGAACTGATATTGTGGGTAATTGCAGAGAAACAAAATGTGAACACAAACTGTCCTTTATTAATCCATTAAACTTGAATAGGCATTTGAGCGCGCTCTCGCTCTGATTGGCTCGTAATATCCCCACGAGTAGTGATAACTAAGGTAGATACAATGTGTGGTGTACACACACTGTCCAGGGGGTATTGCTGGTAGATCTGGAGCTAAGTCAACAGTAGTGGCCAAGCACTGGACTTGGCCTTGTTACAACACAGGGCAATGCAGTGACTTCTTTTAACTCTGCAATAAGTTGTGGTATTGCAGTGATATGTTGTGGCATTGCTTAAAGTCAGACTGTGAGCAGAAAGGGGCAGCTGGCAGATAACAGTGATGTAGAGGCAGAGCTGAGTGGTTTTGTTTGTGCCTTGACCATGAGGTGGCAGCTTGTACATCAGTGAGCAGTCTCATTGAAGTGGTATTGGAATGTTGGCTGTCATAGTTAGGATGGTGCTCCAAAGCCATGGCAGTAGAATTCGTGGAAACAACTGATACCCAGCAGGCACTGTGCATAGCCCTGCCAGGTCAATCATGACCCACTCTGCTTTGTGGGAGTTCAGATGCAGCTGTCTGGTGACAAATATAACTGCTGCATTCTGTCATTCTGTTGAAACCTCTGGCTGACACAGAAACTTCGCAAAAGTCCGTGTTCCAGTCTCGGCTAATTCTGGGTGGCAGTATGTTGAAACATGGAAGTGACCAGCCTCTTGCTGAGGGTGCAGAATTGGCAAGTAAATGACTCAACTGAAGCAGTCAGTGTCTGGAATTAATTGTTGTGGATACATCTCTAGTCCCTATCTGTGTCGTATGCTGCTACAGTTTCTCCCTCCTTAGGAAAATCCAATCCCTTTACTTCAACTTGAGAGTGTAGCTGTAACAGAGAAATCGTAGACACATGCTTTACATACACCTACCTCAATTCACAGAAGCACATCTTGCATAACTTCTATCTTTGCATGTGCTTCTTCCCTTTCTCTGTTTCACTAAAAGCACTGTCTCACAAGCACTGTGGCTGAGTCATAGGTAGCCATAGTGTCATCTCACATTGTGGAAAGAGGATGGGCAATATAAGAAAGACATTGTAACAGTGTGATCTCACTAGTCTTCCCACTTACTATTTGTACACTAAAATTCCCATCTCCCAAACTCTCATATTGCATATATCATATACTTATATTAATCTAAATCAAATTCTCATGTAAATAATTAATCGAAAATCTCATATAAAGTTGTGAAACAAATACTAACAAAGAGATAGAGGGGCTGGCCAGTACTTACCTCAGCTCAGTACAGCTGATAGATACACAAAAAACAAAAAACAACCGAAAATTTACATTCCTATCTTTCGGAATAAATGTTCTTTCACCAGGGAGGAGAGAGGGGAAAGAAAGGGAAGAAGGGAAAGTGGATTTAGTCACTCACAACCCAGGTTATGAAGCAACAGGGAAAGGAAAACGGGTAGGGTAGCAAGGATGGAGGCATGGTTGTCAGAGGGAAGCCAAAGATATTCTACTGTAAGTACTGTGCCAGCTTCAAACCAAAGATGATGCATACAGAAGTAAAGAGGTATATAGTATAAAGATGTAGGATGAAAAGATGCATGAATGGCTAAAGAGGAAAGGGAAAGAGGAGAAGACTGAAGAGTAAATGGGAGTTAGGTTGTTTAACGTAGGTTCAGTCCAGGGGGATGGCGGAATGAAAGGATGTGTTGGAGTGCAAGTTCCCATCTCCGCAGTTCCGAGGGACTGGTGTTGGGTGGGAGAAGCCAAATGGCACATACGGTGTAGCATGTTCCTAGGTCCCTAGAATTATGCTGGAGGGCTTGCTCCACTACTGGGTATTGGACATCTCCTAGGCGGACAGTTCGTCTGTGTCCATTCATGCGCTCAGCCAGTTTAGTTGTTGTCATACCAATGTAAAAGGCTGTGCAGTGCAGGCATGTCAGCTGATAAATGACATGTGTAGTTTCACACGTGGCCCTGCCTTGAATTGTGTATGTTTTACCAGTAGCAGGGCTGGAGTAGGTGGTTGTGGGGGGATGCATGGGGCAGGTTTTGCAGCGGGGTCGGTTACAGGGGTAGGAACCGCTGGGTAGAGAAGGTAGTCTGGGAATATTGTAGGGTTTAAAAAGGATGTTACAGAGGTTAGGGGGGCGACGAAAGGCAACTCTGGGTGGTGTGGGGAGAATTTTGTCAAGGGGTGATCTCATTTCAGGGGTTGACTTGAGAAAGTCATATCCCTGGTGGAGTAATTTATTGATGTATTCGAGGCCAGGATAATATTGGGTGACAAGGGGGATGCTTCTGTGTGGTCTGAGGGTAGGAACATTGTTGTTGGACGGGGAGGAATGTATGTATGTATGTATACATTTCTCCCCATACAGTCTTCTCCTCTTTCCCTTTCCTCTTTAGCCATTCATGCATCTTTTCATCCTACATCTTTATACTATACACCTCTTTACTTCTGTATGCATCCTCTTTGGTTTGAAACTGACACAGTACTTACTTTGGCTTCCCTCTGACAACCATGCCTCCATCTCTTGCTACCCTACCTGTTTTCCTTTCCCTGTTGCTTCATAACATGGGTTGTGAGTAACTAAATCCACTTTCCCTTCTTCCCTTTCTTTCCCCTCTCTCGTCCCTGATGAAGGAACATTTATTCTGAAAGCTAGGAACGTAAATTTTCGGTTGTTTTTTGTGTGTCTATTGGCTGCACTGAGCTGAGGTAAGTACTGGCCAGCCCCTCTATCTCTTTGTTAGTATTTGTTTCAAATTCTCATATGTAATGTTACGACATGTCTTGCACTTTCACAAACAGTATTACATGCTTTTCAGTTATAACATCAAAAACTCTTTGACCTGTGAACTGGTTTACATTAATCTAACTGCACGCTATCCTGTTGCCTAACAAATGATGAAAACTGTTAACAAAAGAAACGAATCAGCGGCAGCATTACATTCTCAGTCGTACTAATTGGAGAAAACACAGTCCATTCTATCTTCCTAATACAAGCAGCAGTTTCACAATACATCAATACTCTCTCATAATACTTCATAATATTCCTCACAGTACTTTAGGATGAGCCTCTTTATTTATATTCACAACTACACCTGATTCAGAGATTCTACAAGCAGTCAAATGACCCCACTATAGTGAGCTCTCTGCTATCGTTCCTGGGTCACAGCTGCCTTTTAGCTACCCTCCTGTGCTCCTGATACACTATGAAAAACGTCATAAAACTTCCTCCAGTACTGGATGTGTTCTCCCATAGCAACAGATTTCTACAGACATCATTGAAAAATTTATTGCTATTATGTACAATGTATCCAAGCAGACTTAGAGTGATTTAATTGATGTCACATCTAACAAACATCTTGCATCTGTGTGGTGTCTCAGCATATTATTGCTTTGGCTCAGTGTTGCATAATGTAAAGACACAAAATCTGAACCATCTGAATGTGTTGTGACTCTACTTGGTTTGTGCCGACCTACCAGTGGTTACATCTACCTTATTGCTTAACATGCTATGCTTTAATTATTTGCATATGCCATGTAATAGAAGTCTAATCTAAAATCCTCTAACCTGTTACATAAACTTTACTATTTACAGCACTCACTTTACTTTACAAAATTCTTTTTAACACAAAAAAATTACAGCTATTTCCTAAGCTATCTCAGCACCCAAGATTTCCCATGCCAAAGTCAGGCGTTTGTGTAACCTAGTAAAGTAAATAACGCTGTGTCTATGTTACCAGAGTTCATGGTTTGGCTCTCAGGCCTTTACCAAATACAGTTAAGTCTTAACAGAACAGGCTACAAGGATGCAGAGGATGCAAAGATACAAAAGTATGGATTCCACAAGTGCAAAATTACACATCTGTGCCACTACTCACATATATTGCTGTCTCAGCTGGATGACTGTTTGAAGTGTTCTGTCATCAGAATGAAACATACATTCTTCTTTGTCCTCAAAACATCCGACTCCTGACACCAGAATGTCCAGGAGGAAAAGACCATTGCCAGTTGGTGGGAGCCATCTTGGAGGTTTTCAGGAGGTGCTCTTCTCCCACCTGGGGTGTTGTCAATTTGTTTGGTGGCAGAGGAAACAGAAGTTGTGGTGTCATCTGAAGAACAAGGCAAAGTTGGTATTTCTCAACAGAATCACAAGTAAACATATTCACTGCCAGATGCAGCAATGAATGAGTGACATAGGCATAGATAGTCTGTAAAGAGTCCCTTATGCCACTGCTACAGAACACTTACTTATGGCAGAGCAGAGTGCCACTCACATCAATCTGCAGTCATTGCCGAAGATGACGATTGTCTCACTCCAGCCATCAGTGTGAGAGCTGTATTAGATAAAAGTGCAGCAATGTTTATAATCAGTACTTCTAAGGAATAGACTATTATATTGTTCTACATCAACTGATATGTTAGTGTTCAGTGACAGTAACAAATACATGTGACATTCCTGTGGCTATTAACTTTTTCAGAGCTGAGTATTTCAACTCACAAAAAATTAATCTAATATTTTATAAGTGTTATAGTATAAACTGAGCCTTTTCCATAAGTAAATATAAGAACCCACCACTGTGGTGACGAGTGTTATTTTGCCCGGTGCAACAGTAGTGATGTTGTGGGCAGCTGCAGAGAAACAAATGGTTAACATAAACAGTTATTGTTAGTTATTAATCCATTAGATTGTCATCTAAGAACACCTTTGTCTCTGACGCAGTTTAGTGTTGACTTGTAATATTCCAACTCATAGCAGTGGGCGATGTAAACTCGGCATGTGGTGTACATGCGCAGCCTAGGTGGTGGTCTGCTGAGCAATTGTTGCTGGCATGCCAGACAGAGGCAGCCAAACACTGAACATGTTCCATTGCGGTATGGTGTAAGAAAGCGACGTCTTCCAACTTCATAGTAGTCCACAGCATCCCAGAGACAGACAGCAGTGTTGCCCAAAGTTAAACTCTGGACCGATGACTAGAGAGCAGTGGCAGGCAGATGGCAGACTAATAGTGGTCCAAACATGGAGATTGAGTGGCCATCTGTTCATGCCTTGGCCATGAGGTAGCAATAAGTACGTTGGCAAGCCATCTCATTGAGATGCTGGTGGAATGTCAGTGGAGCCATAGTTACAGAGTGTCTCTAAGGCTACATCAGTAGAACTCACGGTGATAACTGACACGTCAGCTGCCATGCAGACCCTGCCGTGCCAGTCATGGCCTGTTTGGCTTGACGGGGGTTTGAATGCAGCTGTTCTATGCTGAAACAGGCAGAAGAGATATTACTGTCATATTATTTCATGTGATTGAGCCCACTGGCTGGCACAGAAGGATCCCAAAAGAATTTTAGTGTTACAGACCTGGTCGTTGAACCATGGAAGTGGCCGGTGTCATGCAGAGGGTGCAGTGTTGGCAGATAAATGACCAAAGTGATCAAGGTCCAGAATTTGGCACTCTAGATATATACACTGATCAGACAGAACATTATGACCACTTACCTAATAGCTGGTATGTCCACCTCTGACACAGATAACAGTGGAGACGAGACATGGCATGGAAGCAGTGAGGCTCTGGTAAGTCGTTGGATGGAGCTGGCACCACATCTACACACAAAAGTCACCTAATTCTGTTTAAGTTCTGGGGGAGGGGGATGGGGGTGAAGGGGGGGGGGGGGGGAGGCAATGTACTCTGACACCAAGTTCACACACATCCCAGATGTGTTCGATCGGGTTCAGGTCTTATGAATTGGGGGGCCAGCACATCAACTGGAACTCGCCACTGTGTTCCTTGAACCATTCCATCATCCTGGCCTAATGACACGACACATTGTCTTTCTGAAAAATGCCACTGCTTTCGGGAAACATGATCATCTTGAAGGCGCGTACATGGTCTGCAACCATTGTATGATACCCCTTGGCTGTTGTGGTACCTTGCACAAGTTCCACTGGACCCATGGCTGCCAATGTGAGTGTTTCTCAGAGCATGATGCAGCTAGCTTGTCTCCGTCCCGAAGTCCAAATGTCAAGGAGCAGTTGCCCTGGAAGATGATGGATTCGCGCCCTCCAATTGGCATTATGAAGAAGATATCGTGATTAATCACACCATACTATGCTCTGCCACTGAGCCAATGTTTAATATCAATGGTCACGTGCCAATTTCAGTCATAGTTGCCAATGTCATGGTGTAACATTGGCACCTGCATGGGTCTTTGGCTGCGGAGGCCCGTTGTTAGGAGTGTTTGGTGCACTGTATGTTCAGACGTACTTGTACTCTGTCCAGCATTAATGTCTGTTGTTAGTTCCACCAGAGCTTGCATCTATCCTGTTTTACCAGCCTGTCCAGCCTATGATGTCCGATATATGGAAAGAGGGGTGGCGGTCCAACTCCAAGATGTCTTGACATAGTTTCACCTATGTTTAGCCTTGTTTTGATGACACTCACCTCAACGCTCCTCAAACACCCGACAAGTTGTGCGGTTTCCAAAGTGCTAGAGCCGAACCTGGAGGCCATCATAATCTGCCCTCAGTCAAACTCGGATAGATTGTGCATCTTCGCCATTCTACACATGGACAGATGGGGAAGGTGGATAGTCATCTTCGGTTCATTGGTAGAATTTTGGGAAGATGTGATTAATCTGTAAAGGAGGCCACTAATAAAGCAGTAGTACAACCTATTCTTAAGTACTGCTCGAGCGTTTGGGATCCCTGTCAGGTCGGATTGAGGGAGACATAGAAGCAGTTTAGAGGTGGGCTGCTAGATTTGTTAGTAGTAGGTTTGATCATCACATGAGTGTTACGGAAATGCTTCAGAAACTCGGGTGGAAGTCTCTGTAGGAAAGGTGGTTTTCTTTTCGTGAATCACTACTGAGGAAATTTAGAGAACCAGCGTTTGAGACTGACTGCAGTACAATTTTACTGCCGCCAACTTATATTTCGCAGAAAGACCACAAAGATAAGATAAGAGAGATTAGGGCTCGTACAGAGGCATATAGGCAGTCATTTTTCCCTCGTTCTGTTTTGGAGTGGAACAGGGAGAGAAGGTGCTAGTTGTGGTACGAGGTACCCTCCGCCATGCACCATATGGTGGATTGCGGAGTATGGATGTAGATGTAGATGTAAATGTAGACAGCATGCTCACTGATACTACGTGCACCATGCATGTTCCTGACTAGCTGTCATTCCTCGCCAGGTGATGCTGCTATCGCCTATATGGGTTTAAACTGATAGTAGGTTGATGGCCATAATATTCTGGCTGATCAGTGTATCTCTGGACACTGGCTGTGTTCTGTGCTGCTACAGTGCTTATTGTATTTATCAATTGTATGAGTTCAATCCATACATGAGTTTCATTTTTTTTATACCGTCAGAATTAGTCATAAAATATAGTGAGGTCAGGACCAATTTGACCATCTGTACTACTAACTCCTTCTTAAGAGTGGTGTTAAATAAATAAGAGAAGTTTTAACTGCAATATGTTTCACACAAAAAGTTGCCCACAATAGCTAGTTCCTAGTGAGTAACTTTCTACTTTATAATGTAGTGTTCCACTGGTTTTTAGTCCTCGACAGGGCAAGGCAGGCGACGGTGGAGAGGTCGAAGGGACTGGCGAAGGGGCCGGCGGCGAGGTCATGATCATAGGTAAGCTCGACGTAGGGAGCATGTAGTCACTCAACGGAGTGTGTGAAACCGGAATAGAGGGCGAGGTTGGAGGAGAGCTTGACAATTGGAGCTGCAAGTCACTTGACGGAGTGTGTAAGTCCGACGTGGAGGGAGTGGTCGCAGCGTCATGAGTCACGACAGTGAGTGTCGTGGTCGTGGCCTGAAGTGGGGTAGAAGAAGGCTCGACATAAGCAGGCTTAAGTCTGTTGAGAGAGACTGTAATAGCTGAATCTTTCATCTGGATGTCATAGGTGGGTGTTGGGTGAGCGCCGGAGAACTCGGTACAGGCCAGTATGTGGAGGTTGGAGGGGAGCACGGACAGTGTCATCTCGGAGCATGATGTACTCGCAATGGTCCAGAGATTTTGGGACATGAACCTTAGGGCAGGAATCGCTGGCGGGCGGAGGGATATTGGAGATTGATGAAGTGGCGTCTGACGTGGTCCACAAAGGGAGGTAAGTTAGACTGAGGGAGAGAAGTGGAAGGGCTGACAAGTTCGCCAGGGAGAACAATGTTCTGGCCATATACGAACTCGGCTATTGTGCCTCTGAGGTCTTCCTTATAAATCGCACGAATGCCGAGTAGCACAAGGGGGAAGGTCCTCTGCCCATAGAGTGTTGCAGCATCGAAGAGCCGCCTAGAAAGTGTGGTGCCAGCGCTCAACTAGCCCGTTACTTTGCGGGTGATATGCTGTGGTATGGATGTGCCAGATGCCGCAAACGTTACAAATCCCATTGAACAGGGCTGACTCAAATTGTCTGCCCTGGTCAGTCGTGATGATAGTTGGACATCTGAAACGCAATACCCATGACTCGACGAAAGCTCGAGCAAAAGATTCTGCCATAATATTGGGGAGGGGGACAGCCTCGACCCAGCGAGTTGTTCGGTCGATAGACGAGAGAACATAACGAAAGCCGTTAGAGTGGGAGAGAGGGCCGACAATGTCAATATGAATATGCTGGAAACGCCCAGGAGGGAATGAAAAGGCGCCGAGGGAGGATGAAGTGTGCTTGTGTGCCCATTGCTGCCAGTCCTTGTTGACATTTCTCCACACAAAGCGCTGCGCTATGAGGTGGGCAGACGCACAAACACCGGGGTGGGCTAAATTATGCAATTCGTTGAAGTCAGCTCGATGGCGCATGGTTGGGATGAGGGGGCATAACATGCCCGTATTGTCGTCGCACCAGATCTCACCAGAAATGCCAGGGAAGTTGGTGCAGACGAATTGTAGTGAAGAAGTAGAGTCTGAAATCAGGTTTTGTGTTTCCTTGTCGATGGGTTGGAGGTTCTGCAGTTCAGAGAGGTCTAACAGCGAATGGATGGCGTCAGCTCGTGAAAGGAAATCAGCAACTATAGTGTCAGCACCCTTTCTGTGTCTGACATCGGTGGTGAACTGAGATATGAAGTCCATGTATGTGAAGCGGTGATGAGGTGGGTCAGCTGGCAGGTTTGTAATGGCCGCTGCCAGGGGTTTGTGGTCCGTTAAAACTTAGAAAGGGCGTCCTTCAACACCAGTCTTAAAATGCTTAATCACTTCGTAGACCTCGAGCAACTCCCTGTCAAACATGGAATATTTCCGTTGTGCATTGGTGAGCTTGCATGAGAAGAACTGCAGAGGCAAAGTTTGGCCATCGATTGTCTGGCTAAGGACAGCGCCGATGGCAGTATCGCTCACGTCTGTGGTGATGAAAAGCTGTGCATTGGGATGAGGATGCACGATTGTGCTGGCCTCGGCAAGAAGATTTTTGAGGGCAGAGAAAGTGAGTCATGGCAGGTGTCCATTGGATGGGCCGAGATCCAGAAGTTTTGGTGGCTGCCAAGGCGTCCATCAGTGGAGCCTGAATCTCCGCAGCCAGAGGTAGATGTTGGCGATAATAATTAATCGTCCCCAGAGAGCACCGAAGCTCTTTGAATGACGAAGGTCTGGGTAGGTTTAATATTGTTTACTTTCCCAGTTGGCGGTGAAATGCTGTCCACAGAGACCCGAAAAACAAGAAATGTGACAGCGGGTTGATGTAGCTGCAATTTGTCCCGGTTGGTCTCTATGCCTGCTATCGCGAAAGTGTTAATAATAGTTTGCACATGTCAAATGTTGTTCTTGACAGAGGAGCTGAACACAAGAATGTCATCAAGATATGCAAAGCAGAATTTTAGTGTTTCCAGGTCTGGGTTGTGTTTTTCCAACCAAAGGGCATGAATCAAAACTGAAATAGCTCGATCGGGGTGGTGATTGCTGTCTTCTCAATGTCTTCAGGTGCCATGAGGATCTGATGGTAGGCCTGTTTGCAATCAATGACAGAGAACGTGGTCGCACCTGCGAGGGAACTGGTTAAGTCGGCAATGTTGGGGTATAGGGTAGGTGTCCATAACTGTTCGTGGGTTTAGCCGACGGTAGTCTTCGCACATGCGCCAGGACCCGTCTTTCTTGGGTCTCATATGTGTGGGCGTAGACCAGCTACTGGCAGAGGGTTCAGTGACGCCGGAGCTTAGTAGTTCAGAAATCTGTTTTTTAAGTTCAGAGAGGCACTCGGGACAAAGTCAACGTGGTTTACTGGAGATCGGGGGACCTGGCTTGAGGCAAAGCTTGTGAGCCATGCTGTTGATGATGACGGAAATGTTGTCGGTGACACGGAAGGCGGTTTGTTTACAATCTGTGGCGGGCGGGACAGGTGAGGCGTGGTCGTGGTGTTCGGAGCCACTTGGTGGGTCCGACAGGAGCCAAGGTGGCAAAATGTCCCAGAAGTCAACGCGACAAGATGGCCGCCGGCCCAAAGTAGTGGCACCCTGGTCGGGTGAGCTCGGTAGAGTTTGTGAGCCGTTAGAGAGTCCATTGTTCAAGGGCGCGGCCTGTGGCAGTCGCATGGTGGCGTGCAGGAGCCGAAGTTGCATAATTTGAGGTGCTGTCCACGAGGGGCAGGGTAGGAGCCATCAGTTGGCGAACACGTGACGCTCGTCGCGCATTCGCACTTGTGTCCGGCCGAGTGTCAAACACTGCCGTGTTAGGAGGGTGTGGCCCTGTGGAACTGTCAGTACACGTTATGGCAGTCTTGATAGCACAATTGCAACGGTAGCGGGAGGTACACACACGGAGGCTCAGTTGCTGGGATTGCAAGCAGATTCAGCACACTTACTGACCCTGCTTTGTCCTTTCTGTAGTGTCTGTAATTCCTTTGCTGCATCGGAGAGCTGGAGCTGTGTTTCGTGGAGCCGGAGGGAGAGCTCGAAGTTTTCCTTGCATAGGTGAGTGACGTGTTCAAGCTTGACAAGGCACTTTTGTGTGGTTTCTTGTAACATCGTCCACAGAGATGATCATGTATGAATGAGATGAGCCTGGACCGATGTGTCACAAGAGGAGTTGCTCGACGGAGCACAATGGAAGTGAGTTTTGGACGGACGATGAAACACGGTGTTTCGCACTAGGTCCAGTAAAAGTTTGTGGTGTCGCAAGAAGTCAATGCCTAGTATAGGTTTGTCAGTTTCGCACATTAAAAAAAGTCCACTCGACTTTGCAGTTTGCGGAGAGTGAGACGACGTGGGAAGTTGAACTCGAGCATTGTAGTTTAGTTGAATTCACGACTTGCAGTGAAGTATGATAAGGGCAAATGTTCGACGACACTAAGGACATAGGCAGCAGCGAAACATCAGCACCTGTGTCCACTAGGAAAAGGTATCTCAATGAAATGTCTTTAATGTAAAGTCGTCCAAAATTATCCGCTCGTTCCCAGAAAGAATGGAGCACTGGGGGATGCCTGTCATGTTGTGCGCAGGAGGTGGCACCCTGACCTGCCTGCAGTTGGGGTTTGGGAAGTAGCAGGGTGGTCTGCAGTTCTGTGCTGCCTCACCAAATCGTGTGTGGAAGTAACAGTACGGGTAGCGAGGTTGCATTTCCTGCGCAAAAGTTCGTTGCCAGTGGCGGTGGCCGAGGTTTGGTGTGGGTTCGGTTGCAGGAGGGGGTGTGACTGTGGGCGGAGCCGGTGGCATCGCAGTTGCTCGTTTACTGCTTTCTGGAGCGAGCGGAATGGTCAGCACAGTACGGCCCCAGTCGCATCCGGCCGCAGGGCGATGATCCTGAACCTGAGACTTGTCAGGTAGGCGGTGGCTGTCAAAATAGAGCAGTGATACTTCGTGTATCTTGTCAGCAATTGTCATTCTTTGCTTGACAGGTTCAGGAGACCTTCGAGCCAGAGCAAAGCAGATGAGGAGATAGTTTATCTGACCAGATGGCGAGGAGAGCTGTGTCAGAGAATAGATTGGCACTGCCCAGGACACGTAGCCGTCTCCAGAGCTGGGAAGGTTTGCCGTTGCCTAGCGTGAAGCACTTGCCGTATTGCTGCCTCAGTTGAGCGTGCAAGCTCAAGCTATAATGTACCGGGTAGATGAGTCCAGGGCGTTGGCCAGGTCAGCAATCAAGTTCTACTGGTCGTGCAGGTGGGTGATGAGGCACAGAAACCTGGTTGACTCATCGAATTTGTAATGGTTGAACAGTTCATCCACAATTTTGAACCAGGTTGTTGCTCTGTCGGAATTAAATGGCGGCAGCGACTGTAAGCGTTGTAGAATGTTCAGAAGAACAGGTTGAGTTGAGTTTGTTGGGGCACTGCCTGAATTGAGCTGTTGTTGCTGTTGTATTCCAGGAGAGTGTGCCTCCAGGGGATGTGGCAATGACATCTGTTTGGGTGGCAGCATGATGGTGACACGTTGTGGTTGAACGCGATCCATTGTGATGTGGAAGGCCGACGCGGGTGAGACACCATAATGTGTCGATTGCGGTTGCAGAAGCTCAACACGTTGCGGGTGTGTTCAGATTGACGCATTGCGGAAGTCCAGCGCAGATGAGGCTCCGAGATGTGCCGAGAACGGTAGTGGATGCTCGACTGGAGCCGGCGCAGGGGCGACAGGTGAGAAAAAGTTCAAAGTTTGAGAACACGTGTTAGTCCGCAGAAAGCTCGACATATGGTCAGAGCCGGGGCCACCTGTGTTGCAGGGAGGCTGCGGAAGTGTGGGCTGTGCAGAAGCACAGTGTGAGAAATGATGTCGAACGTGGGACAGAATGTGTGAATGTTCACTGTTCATAGTCACTCCACTCAAAATGGTGTGTGGATAATGTGAATGTCGTGGCACAAAACACTGAGGCATAGCAGTGGGACGGAGGTGGAGGTCAGGCACAGATAACAAGTTATTGTTCCTGTTGCAGGCTGAGGTATCGAAGTAGGAAGGCATGTGCTGATGCTGAACTGAGGCAGGCGTGGGCGTGGTCAGATGCTGAGGAGGTAGACCTGTGAACGAAGCAGTTCCGGGCACGTTGCAGGTATCCGCGTGGTACTGCATGGATTGCGGCATGGCAAATTGTTGTCCTGGTGGTAGTAGGTTGTCCGACAAAGCATTTGCAGAAATTTGCATTGGTCCCGCACTGCACGGAGATCCATAAGAGGTAACTGCACAGTCGATGAGGGAGGGCACATGTGGTGGGAACAAAGGCATTTGATAGCCGGAGTCGTGCGCACTCCAAACCTCACTTATTGTTGCAGGCTCAAAAATGTCCGGCGAAATCGGTGTAATCATTGAGTGAGAGGCATTGTGTTGCAGTCCCTGCGGGTGTACTTCGCCCACAACACGATGCATGTCGATCACAAAATCTGGCGTTAGGCGGTGGGCCGAAGTCATTGTTCAAATGCTGTGTCGATGTAATACGCGTGAAAATAACCGACGTGGAGGTTGCGGACACAATAAAATGGTGAAAACGGAAGACGTTACAAGTTGGGGTCACCAGTTAGGATGATTACCAGGTTGGTTGCACCAATAATCACACCCATTTAGCAATAGTTCATTTATTAACCTTAACACATATAAGGATCACAAAGAACTGAACTGAACATGCGGAACAGCCAAAGATAATGCTTAGAGTCCAAAGATGAATGCATAGCTATGTTGGTGTCGATTTCATCGGCACCGCAAGCTCATTCTTTTGATCCCATGTGCAGTTTGTTGTCCAACTACCACCACACGTAACTGCATGTTATAGCACCTCGAGGTAGAATTCTACTGATGCCGCAAGAAAACAGACCAGGGCCAGGGCAGCCGAACTTCACAGCCTTAGCCGTAAGTGTTAATTCGTTACTGATGCCCATGATGACTCTTATGCAGTTTCTATTGTGTGTGACACGATTATTTGTTTAGCTCTGGACACAGGTAGTGGGTGGTCAAATTGAAGTATGGGGTGATGTGGCAATAGTGTTAAAAGATGTGTGCACCAGGATCACAGATAGTTTGCACAAGTGGTGGTGATGGTGGTAAACATGTGGGCCCTGCACACCGAGTAGACCAAGGCCATCCAAAGCAGCTGTGACCACCACAGTGCCAGCATCAGCATTCTATGTTTCCATCTTTTCCTTTCTGTTTTGCCCAGCATGAACATTTGGTGTGCCCTAAGTGCTGGGCTACTTTTAATGCTTGCCAGAAGAAACACTACTTTGCCTTAATGTGCTGTTTGCCAAAGGTTGCTCAGGATATGGACATATACTGTGAGACTCCAAAGCTTGTGACTTCTTGCAAGTTCTTTATCGAGGTAAGTGATTTTTGCCAAGTGCTCCAGCTACAGATCAACACAGGTGCTGCAGTCACATTATTGAATTCTCAGAGCTGAGTGAGTTTAGGCTCAAAACCATCATTGACACCAGTCACACAGATGTTGGTCAGTCCCTATTGGGACAATTTATAGCCTCTGGCTGTTACAAGTCAGTGGTTCATTCCATTACATTTTTGGTGGTTGCTGATACTACTTTTGAGAACTTGTTCGGGATGGACACATTTTAGGCATTTGGATTTTCTATCACCGATGCGATTTCCTATCACTGACACAGGTCACCTTGTGTCTCATCAGGTACCATATTCTCAATTGGAAACATTGTGTGACGAGTTTTCAGACTTGTTTTTGGAAGGCGTAGGATGTGCTACGAATTTGTGATCGTATTTCTTTGATATCCATGGCTCGGCCTTGTTTTTGTCATGCACATCCTATTCCTGTCACACTTAAAAATCAAGTGAAAGCAGAATTGGACAGACTTGAGTCTCTATGGGTAGTCCAGTTTGTTATGACTAGTGAATGTTTGTCTCTGCTGCTCGTACTTTGGAAGGTGTTGGGGAAACTTGGTCTCTGTGACGACTTCAGTACTATTGTCAGTGTGCAGTCGAGCATGGATACGTATCCTCTGCCACACCAAGAAGAACTGTTTTCAAAAATATTTGGGTGCCCAGTACGTTTCCAAAATTGATATGTTTGAAGCATACCTGCAAGTTTCTGTGGATGAACAATGTCGGCAAGTGGTTTTGAATCCTCCTTTTGGTCTCTATCAATATTTGTGCCTTCCTTTTTAGTTCCCTGTCCCAGTTGCATTAATTATATGGGTGATATTGTTACCACAGGCTCCTTCATGGCCAATCACTTGAAAAATTTGTGAACTTTGTCTTCTGTCTTACACTCTGTACACCTATGGAGTAACCTCACGAAATTTCAGTTTTTTCAACATTCTATTGTTTATTTGGGGTTTGAGGTATCGCAGGATGGGGTTCACCCTCTTCCACAACATGTTTCCACTGCTATGTCTGTGCCCCACACCTCATTCATGAAGAAACTTCAGGCCTTCCTAGGGAAGAGAGCCTACTTAGATAAATTTCTGCTAGTGGTACCCACATTGACTGACTGGTTGCATGCCTTATTGTGCAAGAATGTACCTTTTTGCTGAAACCCATATTGCAAATGTGCTTTTTAAATGTTCAAACCCAAACTACCCTCAGCCCCTTGTTTAGCTATGTTCTCTCTGGACCAGCACATTGTTTCGGTGACTGACGCCTCACAGTATGGCCTAAACATGGTGCTAGTGTGCCAATATGCTGACAGCTCTGAACGACATGTGCTTTCGCCTCTAAATCTCTCACTCTAGCCCAGAAATTTACTCTCAGATGGAAAGAGAGGCTCTTGCCATATTCCATGATTTCTGAAAGCTTCAAATATTTTTGTATGGCTCAAAGTTTCCCCTTATTACTGATCTCGCACTTCCTTTCATGACAAGGCAGCATACTGCTTACAGTGCTGTTCTTGTCTTGCTACTATTACAGAATCCATTTTTGACCTACATCTAAACATGCCATTGTGAATGCCTTGTCTTGTCTCCCTGTGTGTCATGATCCTGACTTTGCTTCCATCTTGAAGTTGAAACTCAGGCCACAGTCAAGGGCTTCCCAATTACCATCTGGCATAAAGTGGCTGATGTTGCTCCTGAGCCAGTTCTCCACCAGGTGATTCGGTTTGTTCCATGAGGTTGGCCAGATAAACCACAGGTTCAGGTTTCAGACCCCCTGCACAACTATTTTTCCTTATGGTATCATCTATTTGTTTTTGACAATGTTTTGCTGTTGTCCTCTCCTAGAGTAGTTATTCCTGCTGCATTTCAGTACAAGGTTCTGTCCCTTCTCCACCAGGGCCATTTGGGAATTTCACACACTAAGCTCTTGGTTAGGAGACATGTTTTTTGGCCACGGATTGATGGCAAAATTGTCCATTTTGTTACAGCTTTAGAACAGTGTGCCTGACGACAGGCAGCTCCCAGGGCATCCCTGTACCATGTCCCGCTCCCCCCAGCCATAAGAATGCATTCATGTAGACTTTTACAGGTCCCTTCTTGAATTCCTATTGGCTCTTGGTTGCGGATGCATTTTTCTAGGTTCCTTGTGTGTGTGTGTGTGTGTGTGTGTGTGTGTGTGTGTGTGTGTGTGTTTTGTGAACATTTTCTGAGGTCACAATTCGTACACTTTTGAGGGCTTTTTCTATTGAGGGGTTGCACGGTACTTTAGTTTGTGATAATTGGCCCCAGTTTATTTCCCACACCTTTCAGTTGTTTTGTTCCCCTCTTGGCATTTGGCATTTTACGGCTCAACCATTCCACCTCCCAATCAAACAGTGAGGCAGAATGACTAGTGCGGCATTCAAGTCCGGAATGAAAAAGTTTGTTGTGGATTCTTCACTGGATGATGCCCTTCTCTGTTTTCTGAGCATCTATCGCTTCACACCCATGGGAGAGCAGGGCCTGACTGAGTTGCTTCACAGCCAGCAGCCACGCATGCTCCTTCACCTTGTGTGGCCTGTGCTGCACTGTTGCAGTTCATCTGGCCACTTCGCACTGGGATCGTTGGTGTAGGTTGATGGTGGCCCAAGTGGATACTGGCCACTATTGTCTGCTGTTGGGGATGTAATCATCATGATGTCCGTACGGCTGAGTGTTGGTGATGCGCCACTTTGATTAGTAGCATACCCTCTCACTGCTGGAAGCTTCAGGTTTGCAGGTGTGGCCCTTGTCACAGCAGCCCTGCTGCGGAGACACCCCCATTCCATTGGTTGCCTCATCCATGTTTTGCACCCTGTGGTTTCTGTTTCCCAGCACCAGGCTCCAAGTCTGTCTCTGATCATAGGTGCATTGCCACTGCGTGCTGTTCCAGTCAGGTCACGTTCAATGGCCGCTTCCTCAATGTCGCCTCAGCCAGTCACCTGTGGGTCCAGCTCTGTCTCCTCTGCTCTGGGACTTGCCTGCTGATGACGATGCCAGAGATGGCGATGGCACTCTCCTCTCCGGTGCTGTCGTTGGATGCTGCAAGGTCCCACCGAGTTTGGGCATACCTATGTCCTCGCACATTCTGGCTCTATGCTCCGCTGTGTGCCCAGGACATCCTCCCACTCTGTGCACGGTGTTTGGAGTCACTGCATGTGTGTGCTTGAATGAGTCACTAACTGTACCAGCATGGGTCAGCCACTGGAGGCTGCCTGCGGGAGGCATGAGCATGGCTTGGTCTCTGCCACGCTGTCTGCTGGAAACTCACACATATATATGTGTGGACCACCACAGACTGACCTGCACTGTGTTCTACTACCAACAACAATTGTTCTGTGTCTTATACATGTGGGTTCATGAGAGCCTTGTTTCCATTACTGTTATGAATAAAGCCATATTTATATTGCTTGGATCGGTGTCATATTAATTGGTAACTACGTAGGTGGGTAACTTATTGGGGTTGTAGAAGTGCAGTCATGTGTGTAATGTAAGCAAGCAAATATTATAGTGTGAGGTTGCACTGTCTAGTGACACTCAATGTCCAGAGCGCATTTATCAGCAGCAAGTGGCAAGACAGTCCATATGGTGATCCAGAACGGAAGTCAATTACTGTGTTGTGGATGAAAGATTGGCATTTGATTGACAATATTTAGAATTCGAGAACTCAACTTTACCCTTTTAAGATTGTGGTCTGTGCTTGGCGATTATGAGTTAATCATATGACACAGCAATACTTCCAACTTAAGGATGAGAATAAAATGACCTAATAGTGGACCTAAAAATGAAAAGCACTGGTGTCCAAGAAGAAATTTAGCTTTCTAAATAAGCAAAGAACATAAGGATGATAACAAGAAATTAACAATGATCATTTTTGTTGAAGCAGAGGTTAACTGAGATGCCAAAATATTATGCTGAATCCTTCACTAGTACACTCCCCAGTTGTTTGTGCTCTTGTGAAAAGCAGCAAAATGGGGGAGGGGCAGTGGAGCATAATACTACTGAATCTCAAGAAAGCAACAGCTGCATCTGTTCTTCATAATGTTTCTGCAGTAACTGTAAATGCAGCTGGTGCCATGGCTGCTGTCTTGAGAACAGTTATTCCTGAAGAGCCAAGTGCTAATGATGCTTCACATACTGTTACATTACAAGGATGCTCTGAAATGTTCTCACCATTGTCCATAAATTAGAGCACTATTGCATGACTAAGGATGATAGAATGGTCAAATTGCTTAGTGTGAAAGTGCTAGTCATTCCCTCCAGTTTTTGGCTGTAGGCAGGTGTCTGAATAAGGTACACTGATGAATTCTTGGAAAAGGAAAGGGGAAGGGGAGTAGAGTATCATGAAGTGATAAACTTTCTATATGAAAGTAGGGTTGATGCCAACTAAATATCATTCAAGGTTTATAAATGTGTATGATAACACTTCAGTTTCCACCATGAATAAATGGACTTCTGAATTTAAGCAAGGCTATAATAGTGCCTAAGATGATCCATGTGTAGAATGTCCTGGAAGTGTAACCTCACCAGAAATCATCAAAAAAGTGCACAATATGATTTTGGAAGATCTGTGTATGAAGGTATGTGAAATTGCCAAGATTGTAGGTATTTCAGATCACCATGTCGGCTATATTTTGCATGAAAAATTAGACATGATACCCTTTGGGATGTTGCAACTGCCCATGGTGGATCAGAAACAAATTCATACAGTTCCTAATAGTGTTTAGTTGAATCAGTATGTGGTAATGGATGAAACATGGATTCACCACTACACACTGAAATGGAAACAACAATCTAAACAGACAGCTCCAAAGAAGGTGAAGGTGATGTCATCAGTGGGAAAGTTCATGGTACCGGTGTTTTAGGAAGAAAATGAAAATATGGAAATTGACCATTTCCAAAAACTAAAACATTAGCTGGAGAATATTATTTTAAAC
Source organism: Schistocerca gregaria (assembly GCF_023897955.1). NCBI lineage: Eukaryota > Metazoa > Arthropoda > Insecta > Orthoptera > Acrididae > Schistocerca > Schistocerca gregaria. The sequence goes on along the minus strand of NC_064920.1, from coordinate 182,449,273 downwards.
TTCCAGCGGATTTGGATGTGAAAATTAGAGAAAATAGACATGGTTTGTTGCAGATTGGGGGGGGGGGGGGGGGGAGAATCATTTTGTGTCAAGACACTGCACCTGCCCACAAAAGTGTCTTGGAAATGGCAACGTTGAAGGATCTGCACTGTGAAGTATTGGAAGCTCTGCCCTATTCCCCAGTTTTGACTTCCGCAGACTTTTGTAATCTCAATCTTCCTTGCTGGTAAGTGTTTTTTCTTCGGCCAAGAACTGATTGTAGATCTAGATGAGTATTTTGTGGCAATTTCATACCACTTGTGCTTTAGAATGGAATAATGTCACTGAAGTACTGGCGGTTGAGGTGTTTTAAGATAAAGAAGAAAGGGCATATGGTTAACATGTCAACATGTCTGTCCCCACCTTTAATGCATCCCTCCACCCAGATTATTTCACATTTCGGTTATGTTGTAACCTCTTTCAGTATTTTTGAGTTCTTTGCAAAAGTAAATATGGTGTTATCGTTGGCATCTGCCTATCCATAAGATGTATATTTTTATCAGAATTTAGTATTTTGTCACTGTTCGGTTCCAATTTCAGTGAGCTTTTTGTTCCTAGTATTATGTTGGCATTATTACCTATAATAAGCAAAAAGTAATTCAGATACCTTTACATGGATGTTCCTGCAGTTTGCTAATATTAAATTAATTTTTTTTTCCTTCTGATCAACAAGAATGTAAGCGGCTTCAAATCAGAGGACCACAATTGATTCCAGATAAAATGCAGCAAATAGTGAGGCTTACATTACATGTAAAGAACACAGCAAGCACCAGTTCAGCGAACCCTATAATGGAACTGAGGATGGTCTGATTGCAGGAGGTAGACACCATTACTGTAGTACGACCTTTATACCCAGTACGCTTAGTAGCCTTTGGCAAAGCCTACAAATCTCAGACAAGACTTTGTAACAAATTTACTGAATATACATTGGCCTTCTTTTCTGCTTTACCCACTTTTTCCCTAAAGGCTTCCATCACCCATCTAAAGCTGGGCCTCCCAATGACCAAAATACCCTCTGTGTTTGTCTGATCTTGGCAGAAAAGTTGGCAATGAGGCAGTCTCTGGCTGAGATTGTTATCAACACTAGGGAGCACTTCATATCTGTTGCTAAGGCACAAGGGGATGACCATATTCCCAGCACCCACATGCAACTTCCACACAGATACATGCGAATGCACAATTGTCCAAACCAATCAGATGATGTGCATCAGATGATGCAATGAGATCCTGTTTTCCAGGGATTGACAACAGCACCAGAGATGTTGCAGCTTTCACCACTGGTACCACAACATCACTGCTGCTAAGAGAAGTAGTCTGAAGTCTGACAACACTGGGTAATATAGCTCCAGATTTTCTCAGTGTGTGGCCAATGCATAAGATTGAGACTTGCAGTCATCACTGTGATCTTAGGTTATTGCTGTGTAAGTTGTAAATGTCAATAAAGAAATTAAATTTTTGTCTGTTCTACCCTGCAAAGTATTCTGTTGCACTTCCTCCAAAGTTTTTAAAATTTTGATCCTAAAAATTTGGGACACCCTACATATGATGTTAGACAGATACCTTTGTTCCCATTGATCTGATGCAGAGCATGTCTTGAGTATTTTGACTTAACCACTATTTGTGATTTGGTTGAGAAATGACAAGCCTAGAACTATGAATAAACTGGTAGTATAGAGTATTAGTTCTAATAGTTATTGATGAACATTACCTTTTAAAAAATCAAAAATTAAGTTCCTGGTTTGTTAGTTTTCTCCTGCTGTATAGTTATAAACAGTCCAGTTTTTCACCTCCTGTGTAGTTATACACAGGCCAGTCACATTAATGTGACCAATGCCTATGTTACACATCAGTATGCAATAACTGCTCACAGATGGCAGGTGGCAGGTATATAAAGCATGCCGGGGGCAGAGAAAACAGTGCAGTCTTCGTTGTAATGTGGAAACGGTGATTATCTGATATCCAAAAGGGCATGATCATTGGCTTTTGGGCTAAGTGTGGAAGTATTTCCAAAATGGCTGTGTGTGTAAACTTTTCTGTGCTGCCATGGTTAAAGTGTACCATGCATGGCAAAATGGAGCTATCTAAAACCAGTGCCAAGGCAACTGTGGTGTAACGGGCCGTAGATGACAGGCGTGAACGATGGCTGCGGAGATGCTTACAGGTGAATAGACATGCAACTGTTAAGCAACTGACCACCCAGATGAACCAAGGGCCACCAAACATGTTTTTTCAAAGACCGCTCAGTGGACCTTGCTTTTGTATGGGGCTTCTATGGCAAGCACCTGGTTCATGCATCCATGCTGATTGCTGTTTATTGTTGATGAAGGCTGGAATTTACAGACCAATACTGCAATTGGATGCTTGCTTGCTGAAAGATGATAGGTGGCCTTTTCAGATGAATCATGTTTTATGCTGCATCGGACAGATGGACGTTGGTGTGCACAGGGAACACATTCCAACAGTCACTGGAAGGGTCCAGGCCGGAGGAGGGTATGTTATGATCTTGGGTATGTTTCTGTGACATTCCCTGTGTGATCTCATCATTCCGGAAGGCACAATGATTCAGTATAAGTATGCTTCTATCTTTGGTGATATCTCCGCCTCTACATGTAGTTTATAAAATAGAAAGAATCTTCCACATGGGAAAAATATATTAAAAACAAAGATTCTAAGACTTACCAAGCGGGAAAGTGCCGGTAGACAGGCACAATAAAATAACGTGTTTGTGTGTTATTTTATTGTGCCTGTCTACCAGCGCTTTCCCGCTTGGTAAGTCTTGGAATCTTTGTTTTTAATATATCTACATGTAGGACATGCAACATGTCACAAAGCTTGCAGTGTATCTGCATGGTTTGAATAGCACCAGGATGAGTTTACTGTACTCCCCTGGCCATAAATTCTCTAGTTTTAAACAAAATTGAGAATTTGTGGGACAACCTTGATCAGGCTGTTTGCACTGTGGATCTCAACCAAGAAACATAGTGCAGCTAGCCATGGCACTGAAGTTGGAATGGCTCCACATCCCTGTTGGTACCTCCAGAACTTCACTGACGCTCTTCCTACGTGTCTTGCAGTGGTCCGCACTGGAAATGCTGGCAGATTTTCATTTTTCATTGTTAAAAGCAGAACCAAACTGTAAATGTTCTCTCTGTAGTTATTTGTTTATTTATTCATTTTGAATACCTGCTTGTAAAGTAAGCAACAGGAAATACGGTGTTACTTTCATTTTCTCAATTTACGGAAAACTGATTTTTTTTTTCTGTTATTCTAATGAAATGGAAATTTTATGCACTTAACTACAGTTTGAATGAGGAGCTGGAAGCTACAGATTATTTAGAACTTACCTGTGTATTGGCTGAAGTGAAACATTGGTGTTATATTTATGTATTTTTGGAGGTCTAGTCTTTCCTATGGTTTCATTTCTGCTGCGAGTATTGGTGTGGCCGGGCTTTTTCTTCAACATTCATTTTTATTTACAAACTGAAAGGTAGAACATTAAATACTCTCTGTGAAACATACTACTACTGATTGAGATGATCCCACAACCTTTTTGCATTAAATGTGCCAAGCAGCAATGTAAGAATTCATTAAACATGCTACTCTTACTACATGCTGACTGAGCGTGGACTAAAAACTGACCTGTACTATGTACATATTTCAACAGTACTAACACCACACAAAAACTGCCCCAACTGAATAGCTGTCATAGTATTGTTCTTCAAATTTACAATTTTTCGTAGTTTTGCTTTTTACAAATATTTTTTAAAATTTAATCACAACTTTGAATTTGTTCGTTATGCCCTCATATGTTTTTATACAATGTTGACTTGATTTCCTCTTGCAACATGAACACATGTGTGCACACAATTCATAAATTTTATATGACTGATACAGAAAATCATAATTAACAGACATGTGTCATAAATTACGCCAGGAGCACAATGAAATACTAGTTTCTAAATCTTTTCTTGCTCCTTTTTTTCCCACCTCCCAAACACACAACTATCTGACGCTGTGCCTTTTGGCATTCTAGTCCCTGCACACAGCCCAGACAGTGTTGATTTCTCTCCCCGTCCATATACTACTATCCCTTCCCCTTCCCTGCCTCCCTCCAGACTGCTTCTTGCATTCCACATGATAGTGGCATTCTGGCCTAAGGTGCTTGAATTGGCGGTCGTGTGTGCATGAGGTGAACTTGCATGTGTGAATGGTGTGTGTTTCTCTTTTGCTGATTAAGGCTGTGGCTGAAAGCTTTATGTAAGTGTCTTTTGATTTTTTTTTTGGTTGTGCCTGTCTGCAACTTAACATGTCTTCTTTATGGTAAGTAGCAATCTATCTTTACCTAAATTGTTGATATTCCTAGTTTATGTCCTCTAATTCAAAGTCATTGAAACATTTTATTGAATATTATCAGTTTTGAAATTCATAATTTTCCTTGATTAGAGCCTGATAAGATGAAAGCTGGACTACAAATTAAGTAAATATAAGTAACGATATTTTTTACATGAAATCTGCCAAGCAGCAATTTAGGAATTCATTAAAAAGTTGCCTCAAATTGCATTACTGTTAGCATTTTCATTAAGTGTGTTGAAAATAAGTTAATTTACAGACCACATGTATCACTGGGAATGGATACAATATTTGTCACTATCTCATTTTATCTAGTTATTGTATAACACATTAATTTGGTTGTTTACATTCTTTTCCAGGCAGCCGGTGGTTAAAGAAGAGGAGAGGTCAGGTAAGCTTTCATTAATTAACTCCATTTGTTGTGGTTTCCAGGCATCTTGCAATCTGGTCTTGGTTATTTGCCTTCTTTATAGCTGTAGTTCCCCCATTTACCCCTCTCCTACTGAATGGAAACAATCCACAGATTGAGTTTGTACCATTCATTGCAATATCCATTTTTCCAGTGGTCCTAATTTAATGAGATATCCAGCAGAACATCTATGGAGTTTGGAAAGTAGCTGAGAGTTGTTGACTGAATGAGAGCTGTGAAGGTGGATCATTAACAATTCCTAAATAGTTCGGTCTACAAGAGCATTGCTAGTGAAAGGCAGGAATCTTATTTCAAGTTCCATTCTATCACACAGTTTTAACATTTTAGTGCATTCTTTATTGGTTCTGCAGTAGCGTTGTACTTCATAATTTACAAAATCACATTCTGCCATGTATTACATAATTTTATTTTACAGTGAAAATAGGTTTGTATATTATACAATCATGGATGAATGAAGTGCAGCTCAAAATTAAGTATTAATTTCATGCAAAAATGAATATTTTGGCGTAATTTTGCCTTGCAAACACTGTTTGCTAAACCAAATGTGTTGTGTTGACTTTGCTTTTTGTTTCAGTAATCTACTATAAAAGATGGATAAATGTGCCACAACAGCACAATTATCTGTCTTTCATAGTAGATTACTGAGACAAAAAGCAAAGTCAACCAACACATTTGGTTTAACAAACAGTGTTTGCAACGCAAAAGTGCGCCAAAATACATCTCCATAAAATATTGTAGAACAAAAGCAAACTGGTGCTTTTCATTTATTATAATGTTGTTCTACCAAGAACCGACAGAAGATTCTGTTAACATAAAAAAAGGCAATTGGCAATAGTCATTGCTTTGTATCTCTGTAATGATGTTAAATGGTCTGTTGGAAATATAACACTCATATTCATATCAGTATATTGTCTGCCTTCAAACAAAAGTGTGTCAAAGCCTACTGGTTGCAAAATTAGTGAATGTTTATATTTCTAATTGTAAGTTGCTATAATGTTGCTGAAATTAGCTGTCAGGTGTGGTAGACTTGTGGGTCTACTGCAATAAGTAAAGGAAAGGTGAAGCTGTGGTTCATGTTTTTAAGGGAGGCCAAATGTTTGAAATGAGGAGAGAAATACAAGTATAGTATCCAAACTAATATTCTAGAGCTTCCAGGTGTTTCTATTATGGCTCTGTTGAGAATTGTGGTTGAACACTAAGCTGTATGAAACTTTGTACATCTTGGGTGGTGAAAGTACACATGAAGATTAAGAGTGCAAGTGCAGTTATGTTTCTTGAGTGGCTTAATGAGGGAGATGAGTTTCTTTCCCATACTGTGGTGAAGCAATGTCTCTCTTACTGCAAAAAAATCCTGGTAGTAACTGTCATTTCAATTCCAATCAATTACCAACTATTTGCTAACTAGAACATGTGGGGGCTGTTTAAGGTTCAACCGTTCTAAAGTTTTCTATAAAATTGTATTATTTTGGGGGATCAATTATTTGCTGTTCATTTTGCAGCTCTGGACAGTTACTTATCACCAACATCTGACTAGGGTCTCAGGCTTGATGTCTTCTACATTACCCTAAGAATTAGTCGCCGAATAGCAGATGTGTTGAGTTGTTGCTTCTGCTATTCTGTGAGTAGTCTCCATTGTGCCAAAAGTATTTACATTCTGCCTGAACTTTCCCTACTAAATTTGTCCTAATAATAAAATAGATTGTATCTTAAATTTGGTTTCCTGTCTACTTTAATGAATTTTAAATGCATTAGTAATTCTCATTGGATTTGGCAATATACTGCCCAAGGGTTGTGCTTTTTGTGGACATATTTTCAACATACAACTTTCTTTTCAAAAGAAAAGCTTTATGAAATGCCAATGGAGGATTCTAATAGGTGTAACCACCTCAGATTTAATCCAAAAGGAAAACTTGCGATTCGCATCACTTCCCTTCCCTTCATACAGGAATGTTGCATGGGCCTAGAGGCTTTATTGAGGGAAACTTGCCATAAATGTTTGTGATGTCCACAGTACTTTCGTAATTTGCTCTTACCTATTAATCCCATTTTGTCCCCACTAATATTGTTAAGAATTATACAAATATAGTAATAGGTGAGGGGTTTTATAAGGTGAAATGGGTGGGTCAAACAGAGGTGAGGACAGGAGGAGGAGTCTATTGAAAGGAGACTGACTGGTGGGAGGGAGAGGTATTGAGTGAGTGGCATAAGAAGTGGCGCTAATGAGCCCACCTTGGCATCTACAGTCATGGTCTAGTGACTAGCTTTGCTGCCTGTGGTTCGCGGTATCTTGAGTTCAATTCTTGGCTAAGTTCTCTGCCCGTAAACTGGGTGTTTGTGTTGTCCTCATCATTTCATCATCATTTATAAATTATAAAGTGCAGCAATCAGTTGTTCTTTTTTAGATTCTAGGGCATATTGAACAATGGCTTTGAGTTTTTTCCATTTGTTCTCCACATCTTTGTTCTCATCACCGAATATTTGATGCTGAGTGCTGAGATATTCTGAAATTTTTATCCTGTCACCCTTACTGAGCAAATCTACCTTCCTACCTTTCTTAACATTCCTTGTAGGACCCGTCATCATAGATGCTGTCACAGCCATATGATCACTGATATCTTCCTCTATGTAACTGAGTCGATAAGTTCAGGTCTGTTTGTTTCCAGGAGGTCTAAGATGGTACCCTCACAAGCTGGTTCTCTAACTATCTGCTGAAGGTTATTTTCGGACAAGACATCCAGAACAATGCCACACAAATCACTATCTGTGGTACCAGTTTTGATTCCATACCACCCGCAATCTGTACTTGGCAAGTTTAAGTCACCCCCTATTAAAACAGCACGATCGGGCAAATTACTAATGATATTCTGCAAATTCTGTTGCAAGTGCTCTACAACTACAGATTCTGAGCCAGGTGATCTATATAAGCATCTGATCGCCATATTTGACCATTATTTGATACTCAATTCACACAGATTAATTCACATTCTGAATCCGTGATAACCTTGCTAGATTTTATCGAATTTTTTACTGCAATAAACATGCCGCCTCCATTGGCGTCTTTACAATAAACATTCCTATCCGAACTTAGGATTTTGTTGTCGTTGCTGTATGGTTTCAACTAGCTTTCTGTTCCCTGTGCTTTATAATCTTCAGTAAGTAATACTAATTCTGGGACCTTTCCTTGGGTGCTCCTGCTGTTTTCTATAAGCATATTAAACTTTTCTATCTCTGATCTGTGAGGACCAAGATTCTCTAAGGTCACTGTGACTGATTTAACAGGCAATTTGTCTTTGATCCCATGGGAGGGGTTCTCTAATCTAAAAAAGCCCCATGTGCATGCCGCACGTATTCTGTTACCCTAGTAGCCACTTTGTGTGTGTAGTGCACACCTGACCTATAAAGGGGAACCATACAATTCTGCATCCAATAGCGGAGGTCGAGAAATTCACATCAGATACTGTTGCAGAGTCACCTGAGCCTTTGGTTTAGACCTTCCACTCTGCTCCAAACCAGAGGACTACAATCAACCTTGGGTTCAATGCTATAAACAGACAGCTTAGCCTGCACCTCGCATGCATTGCTAATAGCCTTCACCAAATCAGCCAGCTGCCGAAAGAAGCCGAGGATGGCCTCAGGACCCTAGTGCCAGGTGTCATTTGTGTCAACATGTGCCACTACGTGCAGTCGGTTGCACCCAGTGGGCTCGATAGCCGTCAACAGGGCCTCCTCCACATCATGGATGAGATCTCGCAGCAAACATGCCTAATGCACACTGAAATTCTTTCCTGCCTCACTTGCTATCTCCCTGAGGGGCTCCATCACCCGTGTAACATTGGAGCTCTCAATGACAAGCATACCCACCCTCAGCACTTGTCTGGACTGGGCAGGGAAATTGACTGCTGGCCCAACAGGAGAGGCATCTCATGCTGGCTCAGACTTGTCAACAACACTGGGTAGCATCTCATACCTGTTGCTAAGACATAGGGAGCCAGCCACACAACTTGCTCCCTCTTTCGCCTTCTGCCCAGTGACACACGAACCCACTACTGTCTGCCACCCACTCTGGAGTGAGGACAGACCGCTCAGATGTTGCGTATCAGTAGCTGCAGCAATGTCCGGGTCACCAGGCAATTCCAATGGCACCAAAGGTGTCGCAGGTCTTGTCACTGGTGCCCTGACATCACCGCAACTTTCAGCATTAGCCAGAAGCTTGTCAAGGGTAGTCAATGCAGCTACCAGCTGTTAACGGGCAGTAGCCAACTCCCCTTGTCTGCTCACAGCAAGCATGGTCCCCAGCCATATCATACTCTGTATAAATAGATATAAGGTCTCAAATGGCGTTACTGAGTTTGAAATGTGTACAAAATATACCAAAGGAGAATAAAGTAACACTAAAAGTTGCTGTGCAGATTTCTCACTGTACTCTGAGACTGCAAGCTATTAAACAGGAATAAATTTTATGACCACAAACTCCAGCATCTCAGGCCAGACTGAAGTTATCACGTGTGATGCAAGCAGTAACCTGTAGGGGGTGAGGAAGGGGGAAGGATAGTAGTGTATGAGTGGGTGAGAGACAAATGCTATCTTGTGGAGTGCGCAGGGACTAAAATGCCAACAGGCACAGTGTCAGGAGGTTATGGGGCAGGGAGGTGGAGTAAAAAGAAGCAAAGAAGGGAAAGATTGGTGGATGAATTGGCAGAGGGCACCAAATAAAAAGGAAGGGAGATGAGAATGGGGAGGAGATGATAGGACAGAGGGGGTGGAAGTCGTTGGGTGGAGGGTGCAGTGACAGTACATTACTCCACAACTCTCGTATGGATACGACACCGTCTCTCTTTTTACCATATACATTCCATCATCCACACCAATGGCAAGAGCTGATTTCCTTCATGTCCTTGGCCAGCTTCCACCCCCTATTTGCTGGTTGGGGACTTCCAACGCCCACCACCTACTTTGGGGATCTCCGCGTCCTTGTCCGAGAGGCTTCCTATTGATTGACCTCTTCCACCAAGATTATCTTGTTTGTCTCAGTACTGCGGAATCTACTATTTTGTCAACCTACTCTCATTTGGACCTTTTGGTCCATACTGTTCAGCTAGCTCGGCTCTTTACATGGTTTGCTCTTGCTGATACACAATTGAGTGATCATTTTTCATGTGTCCTTCGATTACAACCATGACTGCCATCTATTCACCCAAGATACTGGAAGTTTTTCCAAGCTGATTGGGCACTTTCCTCCTCTCTAGCAACATTTGCTGACCATCAATTTCCTAGCATCTGTGATCAGGTCACTCGTGTTATGGAAGTTATTTTACAGTCATAGAATGTTCAATACTGTGTAGCTCCCCTTTGTCCCAGCAGCCCCCAGTTCCTTGGTGGTACAAGGCGTGCCATGACGCAATATGTGAGAGGAGACGTGCTCTCCACGTTTTCCACCATCGTCCTACGTTGGCCAACTGTATCCGCTATAAGCAGTTACGTATGTGATGCCATCACATCATCCGTGATGGCGAGAAGGCCAGCTGGGACTTCTTTACAAGTTCCTTTAACACCTTCACTCTCTCATCTGTAGTATGGAGACGAATTGGACAGTTATCTGGCACGTCTAGTTTCTCCCCTGGTCTCTGGACTGAGATACCTTAGTGGACCCAGTCACAATTTCTAAGTCATTGGGTCAACACTTTGCTGAGATTTCAAGCTCTTAACATTACCCACCAGCCTTTCTCCTGAAGAAACAAGCAGCTGAAGTGCAACCTCTTGGTTTCTCCTCGCAAAATCGTGAAAGCTATAATACTGTTTTTTCTATGTGAGAACTCCAACACACACTCTCATCCTCTCACTCTTCTGCCCCAGGACTTTTTCTCTGCATTTATCATGCCGTAGCCTTTATCTCCTTCACCTTTATAATCGAATTTGGACTGACAGTACCTTTCCCAGAAGATGGCAGGAGCTATTGTCATTCCTGTTCTGAAACCTGGAAAGGACAAACATCTCCCCTCTAGCTATTGCTCCATCTTCCTCACGAGTCGTGTTTGTAAGGTTTTGGAGCGTACGGTAAATTGCTGTTTAGGCTGGTGGCTGGAGTCCCGAAACCTTTTAACACCCACCCAATGCGGTTTCTGAACGCATTGTTTCACAGTTGACCATCTTGTTGCTCTCTCCACTTATATCATGAACAATTTTCTTAGGAAACACCAAACGGTAGCTGTATTTTTGGTCAAGAGGGGGATGCGATACCTGTTGGAGGACAGGCATCCTCCCCACACTGTTCTCTTGGGCTTTTGAGGTCAGCTACCCCTTTTCATCCATGAATTTATGACAGAGCGCACATTTAAGGTGCAATTGAACACTACTCTCTTCTGTACCTTCTACCAAGAATACGAGTTGCCCCAGGGCTCCATGCTAAGTGTTGCACTGTTTGCCATTGCCATAAATCCCATTATGGATTGTCTCCTTCGCGATGTCTCAGGCTTCCTCTTTGTCTACGATTTTGCAATCCACTACAGCTCTCAATGGACCAGCCTTATTGAAGGATTTCTTCAAGGATGTCTCAATTGTCTGCACTCATGGAACATGAAAACTGGCTTTCGATTTTCTCCCAGTAAGACCGTCTGTGCAAATTTTTGGTGACATGTGGAGTTTTATCCTCCTTCCCTATATCTAGTCCCTATTGACCTTCCATTTGTGGACATTTCCAAATTCTTGAGACTATGTTTGACAGAAAATTGTGCTGGTCTTCCCATGTTTCATATCTTTCGGCGATCTCTCAATACTCTCTGTGTTCTGGTGGTACCTCCTGGGAAACGGACTGACTGGTCCTCCTCTGCCTATATCGCACCTTAGTGTGCTTGAAATTGGACTATGGAAGCATAGTTTACTCCTCTTCACGGCCGTCTATTCTTCAGCGTCTAGACTCTATCCACCACAGTGGATTGTGTTTAGTGTCTGGCACTTTTTACACTGGCCCGTGGAGAGCCTTTACGCTGAGACTGCTGAACCTCTGCTGTCTAATCAGCGAGCTGTCCTTCTGAGCCATTACGCTAGTCATCTGTCTTCCATGCCTGCTCATCCAACCCATGCCCTTTTTTTCAATGCCTTGTCCGATTTAGGGCATGCAGGCCGCCCTTCCTCTCGTCTAACACTGGGAGTCCACTTCCGTCAGCTGCTGCATTCCCTTTCCTTCCTGTTTCCTGAAACTTTCTTGACAAATGGGGGTATGGTGCCACCTTGGCTTTACACCCGGATCTGACTTCTCTGTGACCTTTGCCAGCTTCCCAAGGATAGTACCTCCCCCTATAGTTTATTTCTGGCATTTGCTGCTCTATGCTATGTGGCGGATGCTTTTTTACACTGATGCCTCAAAGATCACCTTTGGTGTTGGGAGTGCCTATATTGTTGGCGACACCCCTATTCGATTTCAGCTTTCCGACCAGTGTTTGGTTTTTGCTTTGGAGCTTTATGCTGTTCTCCAGACTTTCCAATACATCCGTTGCCATAAACGGATAGAGTATATTATATACTCAGATTCACTCGGCTCTATTCTTGACCTCCAAGTTCATTATCCTGTCCATCCTCTGGTCCACTGGATTCAGGACTGCTTCTACATGCTCCACTTGGGGGGCGTCTCTGTTCCATTCCTCTGGATCCCAGGGCGTGTTGGTATCTGCAGAAATGAGGCAGCCGATATAGTGGTAAAGGCTGCAGTCTGTCTTCCTTGGCCCACTGTTTGCACGGTTTCCTTTGCCAATCTACAGTGCATTTTATGTCGTCATATTGCTCTTTTATGTCACGTACATTGGTATGCACTACCTGATAATAAATTATGAGACATAAAACCTCTTCCCTGTGCTTGGACCTCTTCCTCCCGGACCTGTTGTTGGGAGGAGGTAATTTTAACTAGATTCTGGATTGGCAATGTCTTCTTAGCCATCAAAATATTTTAAGTGATGATACTCCCCCACTTTGTCCCCATTGCTCTCAACCTTGGACAATGAGACACTTTTTACCTAAGTGCCCCTATCTTAATCTGCTATGTGCCCGTTTATAGCTGTCACCTGACATATCTTCCCTTTTAGCAGATGACACGCCCTCAGCTGATCACATCCTTGAGTTTATCAGTGTCAGTGAGATGACATCGGTCATTTGAAGCTCTTTTTGGGGATAACAGACCCCTCTCAATAGCTGTTTTCTAAGATTTCCCTCCGTTTTTAGTTTCCCTCCTCCTTGAGTTTTGCTCCCATTGCAACTGATTTAAATTTCGGTTTTTTATCCTTCACTAAGCCACAGAATGGGCGCTTATGACTGTAGCAGTTATGACCATAACAGTTTTGTGCCCTAAAACCATAACAAAAAAAACAAAAAAACAAAAAAAAAAGAACATTACCATAGGTTGAGACCAGGGTGATAATGGGAGCAGAGAATGTGTTAAAACACCCTGCAGTGCCTACCTGGCTGAAGGCCTCCACCAATTATGACCCATCTATCTATAAACTCTGCCAGAGTGATCCTATCCCATCCCCTCCAATCCCTGCTTAAAGCCTTAGGCCCTTGCCAGAAAATCTCCCCTGAATCTATTTCCCTCTTCACCCCTATGTCACTCCGCACACTCACTTTCTACATGCTCCCCAAAATCCACAAATCTAACAGTCCTAGACATACCATTGTGGCTGGTTGTTGTGCCCCCACTGAAAGAATTTTGGCCCTCATTGACCAACACCTCCAACCAGTTGCCCTTAATCTAGCCTCCCATGGCAAGGACACCAACCACATCCTTCACCAATTCCCCACCATCCCCATCCCTTTACCTCCTGGATCCCTACTTATCACTGTTGACATCACCTCCCTATACGCCAAAGTCGCTCATGCTCATGGCCTTACCGATACTGAACATACCTTTCACAATGTCCTTCAGACTCCAAACCCACTACCTCATTCCTCATACACCTTACTAACTTTATCCTAACCCACAACTATTTCTCCTTTTAAGGGAAGGTATAGAAATAAATCTGCAGCACAGTTATGGGCAACCAAATTGTGACCCCCCACCCCCACCCCCTCCTATGCAAACCTTTTTATGGGACCAAATCCCTAGTCTGATTCAGGTTCATCGACCATATCTTCATGGTCTGGACTCATGGCCTAGACGTCCTATCTTCATTCCTTCACAATATCAACACCTTCTGTTCCATCTGCATCATGTAGTCCTCCTCCGTCTCAGATGTTGACCACCTACTCTTTGATGGCTCCATCCCCACCTCCGTCCACATTAAACCCACCAACCGCTAACAGCACTGCATTTCAACATCTGCCATCTCTTTCACACAAAAAAATCCCTCCCATACAGCCTGCAGTGACAAACCCTCCCTTGCTCTATATGCTGAGAGTCTCACCAAGGCCTTCACAGATAGGCAGTATCCCCCAGATCTAGTCTGTAAACAGATCTCCCATGCCATTTCCCCCTCCCCCCCCAATCCTCCCACCACCCCCAAGAACCAGCCACAAAGGAATGTCCCCTCCATCACCCAGTACCATCCCAGACTGGAACAAAAGAACCACATCTTCTGCCGGGGTCTTCATTGCCTATCATTGTGCCCTGAAATGAGGGGCATCCTACCAGAGATCCTTCCTGAACCTCGTGAACTGATGTTCTTTTCCCCATCCAACCTTCACAACATCCTAGTCCATCCCTATGTCACTCCCAATCCCAACCCCTTTCCCCAAGAATCATATCCCTGTGGAAGACCTAGGTGCAAGACTGCCCAATCCTCCCACCCAGCACTTCCTATTCCAGTACTGTCACAGATGTATCCTACCCCATCCGGAACTGCCCCACTTGTGAAAGCAGCCATGTGATTTACCAGCTCTGCTGCAATCATTGGTATGGCTACCAGTCAACTGTCCACCACCTTGAAGCTGCCACCACCAAACTGTTGCCAAGAGCAAAGTAGACCACTTGTTGGCACAATATACAGCTGAACATAACACACTTGATTTTGATGGCTGTTCACTACCCAAGCCATGTGGTTCTGTCCCTTCACCATCAGCTTTTCTTAACTGTGCAGATGGGAGATATCCTTACATCACATTCTCCGCTTCCATTATTATACCAGCCGGAACCTATGGTAAGATACTGCCTCCACCCAACAGTTTCCACCCCTTCTGTCCTATCATCTCCTCCCTATTCTCATTTCCCACACTGTTTATTCACTGCCCTCTACCAACGCACCCACCCATCTTTCCCCGCCCCTCTCCATTTTCGCTCCTTTTCCCCCCACCTCCCTGCCCCACAACCACCTGATGCTGCACCTGTTGGCATTCTAGTCCCTGCACACCCCACCAGATAGCATCTGTCTTTCTCCCTACCCATACACAACCCCCCCCCCCACCCCCCTCTCTTCAGACTGTTGCTTGTGTCCCATGTGACAGTTGTATGGTTCATGTGTTAAACAAAAAACTTGGACTGTAGATATAAACTGTTAGTGGTGATGTATGTGGAATGTTAGCTGCTGAAAATGTATGATATATTTTAAACAGAAACACAAGAATGGTTGTAAAATTTGATAACAGAAATACACTTTCAATGCATGCCAGTGAAAAAAATTTGGTGCTGATGTTACATTTCAGGCTGAAAGATATTTTACAAGGTAGCCATCTCATAATTAGTCATGGGGCTAATTAATATTTAGCAGCAAATGCAGAACTGATTTCTTGTTAAGCACCATCAAAGCAAGGATACTCTACAAGAAATATCAATGGTTAAATGTTGCTGTGTATGCTAAAAGTACTTATGCTTATGGGAGTGATGCTTAGGTGGCTGAAGAATATCTCTCGATTCTTCATTGGTTCTTGAAACTTTGCTGGTAGTCTTGGTAGTCTTTGGTGGTATAAGTGGCATCTTATCATCAAGAATATGCCAGAATATTTCCATGACACTCTCAAGTGAGTCAAACATTCTGTGTCTGTTTGTGCCACCTTTCATTGTATACCTTCAGCATCCCCTTTTATTCCTATCTGGTATTTGTCTCACACACTTCAGAAATATTCTGAAATGCAGAGTTCCAAGTGATTTGTAAATAGTCTCTTTTATAGACTGACTGCGTTTTGCAAGTACACTGACAATAAATTGAAGTATTTCACTTATCTTACCTATGACATGGTCTGTTCTATTTCATATCCTTACCAATTATTACACCATGGCATTTGTATGGGTTGATCAGATCCAAATGTGAATTATTGAGTTATGTTAGGATTTTTTTTAAGTTTTTTGATGGATATTTACGTGAGATCCTGCTGTTGAAATCACTGGTGGGTGCAGGCACAACCCTATTGAAGATCAAATGCTTTTCATTCTGCACCTCTCTATCAATAGTTCTATGCTTTTATTAACATCTATTGCGCAGAAGTTGCTATTTCTTTAGAAATTTCTTTGCACTGACTGTATACTGTAGAGGGTCACTCCTGTCAATACAGATCTATACAGTTCATGGTTCACTATTCTTGTAAACTTAGCTACAGTTCTTCTACATGTTACTGCGCAGAGACAAATGAGTTCAGTCACTCTTTGAGATGTGACATAACTGCTTCTAAATCCAGCGTACTGAACTTGGGAAACTTTCTTCTTTTTGAAGCTGTTGTTTGTACTTTAGTAATCCTCTTTCTATAACAGCCTCATGGTTTCAACGTGGATGTCCTCAAAGAGGTCATGTCTAATTTTTACTGTAAGTCCTAATACAGTGTGGGAACAATAAAACTGACCCAGAAAATATTTACAATAAGACTGGTGTGTGCATGAACCTTGGTAACCCTCCGTTACACGCACCGCGGACTGTGAGTCTGCAGTTTTATCTTTCCATCAACAATCGCTTATAAATTCAAGATTTCCATTAGTGGCTTTTTCTACCTTCCCCTCCTTCCGTAATGAATTACTAGCAACAATTGCAGTTAGTCATTATTGCCAGAAGCAGCAGTCTCGTGAGGTGCGGAGTGTCAGTCTGCGTGTGTGCATTCGTTTGGCGCAGTTCTATCATCAGTTCTTTTATGATGTATTGCAGGTAAGGAGGTTTCTTCCTTTACAGTTATGTTTAGAAACTTCTTATTTATTATCCAAATTGTCATACAATTAAGAGCTGTTTCATTGACCAACACCGATTAGTTGGAGTTGGGTTGTTTGGGGAAGGAGACCAGACAGCGAGGTCATTGGTGTCATCGGATGAGGGAAGGATGGGGAAGGAAATCGGCCATGCCCTTTCAAAGGAACCATCCTGGCATTTGCCTGGAGCAATTTAGGGAAATCACGGAAAACCTAAATCAGGATGGCCGGACGCGGGATTGAACCGTCGTCCTCCCAAATCAGAGTCCAGTGTCTAAGCACTGCACCATCTTGCTCGGTACCAATTAGCGAAATAAGTTATACACTTTTTCTTCTCAGAAGAACGGTGGATGATGATCAGGTTTTGCAGTGGTTGGACGAAGAGTTGGTAATGAAGAATGCAGTGATCTGGAGTCAATATTTGAAAGTGATCACTATTCAGATAGTGAACAGTCGCTGGACGAAAGTGATTTTATCGAAAAATTTGACTTGTATTTGGGGAAAGATGGTATGCAATGGAGCCATTGACCTCTAATCCAAAACAGAAGAGTAAGAAGACCTCAACATAATATTGTCAAGCATTTACAGGGAGTTATAGACGAAGCAAAAAATGCCAGTCATCCAATTGATTGTTTATGTTCACAGATGACATTTTAGAAGAAATTGTTCGCTCCACTAATATTTAAATTGCTACCATCTGTTTTAAATATTCCAAAGAAAGAGATGCTGCAGACGCTAACATTACAGAAATCAAAGATTGTTTAGGACTCCTTTTCTTGGCGGGTGTGCTACGAACATCACAGACAAATTTACTAGATCTCTGGGCTGCAGATGGTACTGGAGTGGAGTACTTCAGACTTTCAATGGGCTTAAACCGTTTTCGTTTCTTGCTGACACATCTGAGATTTGATGATTTCAGAAACAGACAAATTAGCTGCTGTCTGATTCTTGATAGATCAGTTCAATGAAAACTGCAAGAAACATTATAGTTTATCAGAACTGGTTACAGTAGATGAAATGCTGGATGCATTCAGGGGCAGATGTGGATTTATACAATACATTCCATCAAAACCAGCAAAATATGGTATAAAAATGTTTGCACTTACAGATGCAAGGATGTTCTATACCAGCCATTTAGAAATATACTGTGGAAAGCAAGTGGATGGACCTTATCTCTGTGATAACACACCTCATGCTATTGTCAAAAGAATGGTGAAATGCATATCCAAATCTGGCAGAAATGTAACATGTGATAACTGGTTCACATCAATCCCACTTGCGGCTGACTTGGAAAATGACAAGCTGACAATGGTTGGAACAATTCGAAAAAATAAACGTGAAATTCCTCCATTTATAACAGTAGCAAAAGGTCGTCCTGTGGATGAGGACAGTATTGACAGTAATTCAGAAAATTGCAAGCCAGAAATAACAACATTTTACAATGAGACTAAATCTGGTGTGGACAAAGTTGATGAGATGAAATGTACATACTCTGTGACAAGAATTACCAGAAGATGGCCATTTATAATTTTTTCCTTTCTTCTAAATATTGCTGGAATCAATTTACAAGAGCAATTCGGATTCAACATTTCCCAGAAAAGATTACCTAAAAGTTCGTGCCAAAAAACAGACCAACAAGATTTTCCTGCAATGTGTGCAATAAATTTGTATGCCTGGAACATGTTGGTGCATATCTGTGCAGTGAGTGCAGTGAAAATGGCAACCACCACAAGTGGTTTACTCGAATTGACAGTGAGGCTGTAAACTATAGTTTTCTGAAAAAGTTTCTGAACTAATTTACTTAAGATAAGTATTGGTTAATATTCATATAGAAAGCAGTGAAAAAATAGAATGAACATAAATTTCAGCGAGTACAATAAATGTTCTTATTGGTTTATGGGTAAATTATTAGCTAAAATATTTTATGTACACTACTAATGCTGAAATACATCGTGTTTATGAATTCATTGTTTTATTTATGTTATCCAGACTCGAATCTATTATTATATTTGCCAACTGTAATGTCAGAATTGTTCATGAAAATAGTATAAAACGCAATGCGGACTCTCAGTCCGCATGCGTGTAGCGGTGGTAAAAAAATCGCACGTGTAGCAGAGGGTTAAGGAACATCACAGGTGATGCTGGAAATAGCTACTATTGATGTCGATGCAGCACTGCACTCAGTTTATTGAACTGAGAGAAATGCATAACAGTTGTGTCTGAGGCATAGCAGCAATAACTTTTTCATTGTTCTGATGTAACTTTTCCAGTGTGTGAGAATTATTGGAGTACATCTGATCCTTCCTTCTGCTCCACAGGTAAAAATCACAGGGGGAGAGATCACACAGTCAAGGTTGCCAGGAGAAAGGACAGCTTCGGCTGATTGTCTTACCATTGAACACCTCATGCTCTGGCGACAAGGTTTTGTTAGTGGTGTATTCTGTTGCTCGATCTTGTTGAAAATATCCATACAGTTGTTTGTTCTCTGCAAACTGATCCACGTACTGATCAAATAGTTTCTGATCATACCAGTTTGCATTAAAAGATGGGCACAAGACACTGTGTACCAAAGACTAATATTGAGACTAAGCAGTGGCTCTTCAAATCACTGACAAGGGTTTTCTGATTCATAATGGCTTATATCTGTGATTTTACATACCCTGTCAGGCTGAATCAAACTTCTTTGAAAATATGAAAAGCTGCAGATCCAAAAGTCTTGATTCCACTTCACTGACAAAGGGAGGCCCCGATGTTGGGATCGCAGATTTACTTCAAACTTTGTACACCTTTAATAGGCCATTAAAACAGCACAGTGTGCACTATTTTGTCAATTATGAGAAAATTGCAAGAGAGGTTTTATGCTTCAACTACGTAATTCATATATCTGTGCATAGGTGCCTCAGGTTAGAGTTCATGGTGGTCAAGTGGGTAGCGTTTAACCTCCATAAAACGCTTGTGTATGTAACAATGGTTCGACTACCAGTCAAACTTAATTTTAATCTGTATTTTTTTCATCAGTGGTCATATTATTTAATTTGTATGATGTTTGAGAAGTAATATGAATAAAGTAACTTGTGTATTTGCATGAATTTTTAATGAATTTAGTGTTATTTGATTACTTACTATCTTTAATTTAAATTTAATTATTGGACCAAACATGCTTATATCTATCTACAAGTAAATGAATAAATGCATATAGTTATCCTGAACATGTATGCCTGTCATGATTTGAGAGATTCCTTATACATGCAATCTGGTAAGGTACCCAGAATCACTTTCCACCTCACACAAAGGCAGGACCAGTTTGCAGTTAACCTGCAAAGAGGTGAGACATTGCTAATGTTGCAAGAACAAATAGTGTAGGTGTTACAGAATTTACACTTGTACTACAAAACGAATGTTTAAGCGGGAGTCAAACTGTCACCTCGTACACATTCATCTTCCAAAGCTCAAATGCTAATAACTTTTTTTTCAGTTTGTTGTTGGTAACTGTTCATTGCATTTTTTCAGGGTAGTCATCCCATGACGCTTGAAGTTCATCATTGATTCATGCATTCAGTTATTTTATTACACAGGGCAGGTAATCCTCTGACCAAACACGCTGAGCTACCATGACAGCATTTCACTTGACCATCACGAACAGTCATTATGTACAGGGATCACACTGCTGGTGCCTAAGTTGCAACTTCCCAATCTGGGACTCTGGGCAACGGCTAATATGCCAGGCAACCTTCGCTGTGGTGGGGTGGCACCCATGGGAAAGCCTCCGACTGATGTGAGTGGTGTATCAGGAAATTATCTGCAATGAAATGGATCAAACACAGCCTTAGCAGTGACTGTGCCAACATGACTCTCAGCAGACAGAAAGCAAGATTTTAATGCAGAGGCTTACAACCGCTTTAACATTACTGTCTTTGTCCATGCCATGGGATGAAAGTCCATCAAGGAGAAGTGGAGGTACATTTCTTCCAGATATTGGTATGCTCCAGAATCGAGAGAGAATCTTTCACAACATTGTAGCTAATGTTTTTCATTGAAAATATTGAGGATTGTTTCAAACAAGTTGCTGCAATGAAGCATATGTGTAATGGATCATTATGGATCTAAACACTGAATGCTAACCAGTCAGTGACACTTCACACCTTTCACAAGCTTGGGGATTTACCAGTTACCATCTCTACTTATAACAAACTCAGCAGGATTCAAGGGGTCATCTTTCATCAGGACCTAATGCTTCAAATGGATGAAGATCGGTGTGGAGTCCATTTTGATCATCAATCCAGAAAAGATTTAAAGATAATAGGGTGATCAGTGGAGTATTCATCCTAACCTCTCATGGAAATGTTTTCCCTGAGAAAATGAAGGTCATGGTTTATAGTTGTGATGTCAAACTGAAGTCTCAAAGGGACAAGAAGGATAAATTGGAAGTTAAACTAAACTCTACAGCTCTGCTCAATCCACCATCCCCACTCCCCCATGGTCAAGCCCATGAAGACTGATGAAGAACGGCACATTCAGGTGGTGCAGCAAAGTAATTCATATTCCTATTTCCCCTTCACTGCTTTCTCAGATCCCATTCTGATGTTCCTTTAATGGAACTGTAATGGCTACCATTGTCAAATGGCTGAACTCTGTCAACTAATGGTACTCACTATGTCGTTGGCATGGCGCTTCGGAAGATATGGTTCTTTAAATCCCAATTCCCTACTATTAAAAATTACAAATTGCATTGACATCGGAAGGGCATCTGGAGAAGTCTGCACCCTCATTCAGTCTGACACTTTCAATGAACAGGTGCCACTCACTGCTGCGTTGGAAGCCTTGCCTGTTTATGTCTTCCTGTCAGTCAGGGTAACAGTATGTAATATCTATCTACCCCGAGACAGATCTATACTATATTACGAGCTGGTGGAGCTAGTGGGACTGTTGCCTCACCCCTCTCCTGCTTGGGGACTTCAGTGCTCATCATCCTCTGTGGAGTAGCCAAACCACACCTAGCAGAAGCCACGCAATTGAGCAGTTACTTTCAGAACTGAAAGCCTGCCTCCGTAACAATGGAACTATAACACATTTCAGTATGATCCATACAACATACTCCACCATAGATATTACAACTGCAGTCTGAGCACCTTGCCCTTAATGCAATAGTCGATCCATAGCAACCTCTGTCACAGCGACCACTTTCCTATCACTCTCTTTTTCTAAATACATAGACTAGTGGAATATGCACCTCGACAGTCACTTCAGAAAGCCAACTGGTAAGCTTCCACCTCCAAAGCAACTTCTGAAACCAGTCAAGAGAAGATTGTCTTAGAGGAGTGGTACAAGAGGCTGTTGACATGATTATACACACTGTGGAAGCTTCAGGCTCTTCCATATGGACACTGGTGAGATGTCAGTCTCAAGAAATAGGTGCAGCTGTCAGAGCATTGCAGGGTAGTTAAAAACATAATCACTGTCCTTCTACTGAGCATTTAATAGCATTGAAGGCATGGCTTTTAATAAAGAAGAGAAATCAGAAATGTTTGGAACAGTATGGTATCATCTGTGGGAGCCCACACACTATCGTCTCAAGTATTGACTAAAGTCCACTGCATTTGTGGCCACCCATCATCCACAGTAGTTCCAGCCATCTCACCTCAATGCCAATATCTATACTGATCGTGCAGTCATTGCTGAATGCTTTATGCCTTACTTCACCAAAGTGTCCACATGCAGTAACTGCCATGCTAATTTCCTGATTCAGAAATGCCCACTGGAGCGAAACTCATTAGCCTTCCTTACAGAAGACTTTGAATTGTACAGTGTTCTATTTAATGAATGGGAGTTCCACAGCACTTTAACAGTGTTGAGAGACGGCCCCTGGCCCTTATAAAAATCCATAACCAAATGCTTAAACACTTTAGCAGTAGCAGCATAAAACAAACTCTTCGGTTATCAATTGTATTTGGCAGGAAGAGTGTTTCCCTCTCAATGGCAGGAAGTGGAGTTTGCCTGCCAATGGTTGGAGGGTGTTGTTATTTCTTTCCTGGAACTGGGTAAAGACTATCAAATTTTGACTAATTATCGACCATTTTCTCTAACAAATGGGCTGTGCAAATTATTTGAAAGAATGGTTTCCCAATGTCTGCGTTGGTGCCCAGAAGCTAGGGAACATATATCACAATTTCAAAGTGGCTTTCGGGAGTTCTGCTCCATTATAGACCAGCTGATTCATCTGGAATCGGCAGCATGTTATGCTTTCGCACATTGCCACCATCTGTTCACCATATTCTTTGACCTACAGAAGATGTACAATACGATGTGGTGCCATCATCTTGTCTACACTGTGTGAGGGGCTTCTGGGGCTGTTCACCCATTTCTCTCCAGAATTTCCTACCCCTTGAATGATTCAAGGCCTGTATAGGTTCAATCATCAGCGACCAATACTTGCAGGAAAGTGGAGCTGTGCACAGATCAATTCTGAGCATAACCCTCTTCGATATTGCAGGTAGTTGTGTCATGACTGATGTGGGACCCATAGCCTCATTATCACTTTAGGTGAACAACTTTTGTCTGTCTTACAGCTCTCCATCATTGCAAACCACAATGTGTCAACTTCAGAGGGCCATATAGCGTCATGGATATCAATTTTCACTTGTGAAAACTTGGGTCATGCACTTGTGTTGTCGTCTCAGGACTGTGCAATTGGACCAGAACTTTGTCAGTAACCAGTTGCTTGAAATCGCTAAAATTTTCAGGTCTTTTGTTTCACAATAAGATAACTAACACAGTTACCATATGTGCACCATCTCAAGGCAAATTGCATTAGGGAGAATATCCTCAGATACCTTAGTAGCACCTGCTGAGGCACAGACTACAAGATCATTTTCTGTGATTTTATAAAGCTTTGATTTAATCCCAATTGGACTATGGACATGTTTGCCTACAGATCAGCTGTGCTGTCAGTACTGAACTTGTTAGATCTGGTTCACCACAGTGGTGTGCTGTTAGCATCTGGAGCCTTTTTATGAGCCCTGTAGATAGTCCTCCTGAAAGTAGTTGGTGCCCCACCACTGAAGGTCAGATACCAGCAACTCTTGGTGAACTGTGTGGGCATAATGTTCAGGTGTCTACCTATCTGTGTTAACTCTGTTTCACAAACAGTAGTTCAGACTGTTTACAAATTGCTCAAAAATGGGTAGACCAACTGAGATACAATGGGGAACTCTGTTCAAGGGCCACCAACTGGGGTCAGATACCAGCAACTTTTGGTGAACTGTGTGGGCATAATGTTCAGATGTCTACCTACCTGTGTTAACTCTTTTTCACTAACAGTAGTTCAGACTGTTTACAAATTGCTCAAAAATGGGTAGACCAGCTGAGATACAATGGGGAACTCTGTTCAAAGACCACCAACTGCCCCTTTCTTATCTGTCTTTGTAAAGTTCTGTCTTGGCATTCCCTGTGATATCTATAACTAATCCTGTGATTCAAATGTACCTCTTTGCATCCCAAAGAAAAATGCAGATTTAACCATTCTCAGATGCCTATTGCTTTTGCTTCTCGGTGACTACCCAAATTTGACATACATCCACATGGATGGATTGAAAACTCCTCATCCAGCCATCCTGATTTAGGTTTTCCATGATTTCCTCAAATGGCTTAAGGCAAATGCTGGGATGATTCCTTTGAAAGGAAACCTGAGCTTGTGTCCAATATCTAATTGCCAACCTGTGGGTGGGATGTTAAATACTAATTTTTCTTCCTACCTTCCTTTCTTTCTTTCTTTCTTTCTTTCTTTCTTTGCACATGCTAAGGAGCATGAGAAGTATTGTCTGCCAATTATATACAGTGTATACACTGCAGAGTTAGTCCCCATATTACATGCTCTGCAATAAATCAAAACTCTTGCCCCATAGGATTTCCTGGTTTGTTTGCAGCTCCATGAGCTGCTTACGAGGTACATCTTAGTGCTAGCCGAAAAAGCTTTTGGTTGCTAACATCTAAGACCTCCACAACTCCAGAATGACAGTAACATTCATCTGGACACCAAACAATGTGGGTATACTAGGAAGTGAATTTGCTGACAAATTAACTGAAGAATCATCCAGAGGCGTCAAACTTGAACTTGGAGTTCCAGACACAGACTTAAGATTGCAACCGCAACATCAAATACTGAAAACATGAGATATTGAGTAGCAGGCTACCCTCACCATCACAAGTTAAGAGCAGTCAAGGGGTCTACACGGTACACATGGTGTACTTTTCTTCTGGCTTCTTGGAAAGGTGCCATTACAATGTGCTGTGTGCATATCAGCCACACCAGACTTACTTATGAGTTCTTTTTGTGTCAAGAGGACTCTCCTCAATGCAGCTGTGGTAGTCATCTTACAGTTGTCCATATTCTCATTGAGTGTGCACTGCTGCCTCATCTTAGATGATTGATTAGTCAACCTATCTATGTCGCTCCTTCAGATACTTGGGATGGGCAAGCAGCCACCAAGGTCAAACATTTCCAGTGGGAAAACGGATTTTATAGCAAACTTTACTACATCTCCATGTTCAGGGTCAGGGACAGTCTGGTGCATGTGTACGTGTGTGAGAAAGAGGTGGGAAGGGGAGGAGGGGGGGAGAGTGTCTCTCACTGCGGTGTACGCCTGAGTGGTGTCACTGCACTGTTGTGCATTTTTGTACCTTTACAGTTAGTTGACTACTGTGGCATATTCTCCATTTCCCATTAGCCTATCCTTTCTATATACATTTAGATTTACACCAGAAATGCCACATTTCTCAATTTCTCTTTTTAACCAGCTGACTGTACTTAGTATTACAAGCTACTGCTTTTTAAGATTGCTTTAAACTCGGGAATTTGTTGCAAATCATTTGGTAGTTGATTTTAGTCATTCCATCTATGTTGACCATTTCTGTAAGTCTTGCACTAATGCTAGGTCTCTTAGAGCTGTCATTATCTGGATTGGATTGAGAGCCACCTAATCAAAATATCCTTCATGTGCACTCCACACATAGGCAACTACCTAGGTAGCAGCCTCCGATGTACCTTTTTATGGGGCCCCTACCATTTTCATCCCTTTGGCCACGAGACCAAGAAACCACAACTAGCTTGTTACAAAACCTTTGAAGTCAGTGGTTCAAACTTCGTACTTAGTTTAGAACCAGAGGGCGTCAGTCAGTTCTGGAGACAATACTGTGGATTGAGAGCGTCATTGAAATTGTGAGCAAAGCTGTTTTCAGTACTCTCTGCCAGTTGGCGAACTGATCAAAGTATGATCCTGAATCCCAGATGACGAGCATCACTTGCTCAGGCGTGTGCCAGTCTGCAGTTGGATGGACCTGAGGCACACACAGAGTGCACAAGGTGACTTTTTTAATCCATTGTTGCCAAATTTTCCTGATTGAAATTTGCCATATGTTTGAACTGGGGATAGATGTAATATCCTAACTGATCACTGCCCCACCCCCCTCCCTCCCTGTCCCCTTCCTCTTCCACCTATACCAGGCCCCTAGACCTACCACTGACGTGCCACTCATAGTGTAGTGGACAATTGGTGACAGATCCTGTATTTCCTGTAGAGGAGGGTGCCTCTACAAGAGGGGACAGTTCAAGAGGTAACTTTGGTAACAATATTATTTTAGTTTCATGATCTCTGTTACACTTTGAGGATTGTAAAGTTGCTTAAAATCCAAAGCCACAACATCCATGAAAGTGTCCTGTGTAAATAATGGATAGAATTGACAGGTTCCTTAAAAATAAATTTGTTTCTTAGACTTTTGATAAGGTTATGCTCAAATAGATTCATGTATCAATGTCGAAAACAGAGCTGGTATACACATATTTCGACAGTAATAATTTGTACAAAACAATATTACAATGCAGTTGCTGAATTGATAAAAGCAAGGTTTACACTGTGATCATAAATTTTCAAAACACTGACATAGAAGAAGCAGGTTAATTAGTGGAGAAAGTGTTAAACTAAATGTTGTGGTTGGCAGGAGAGCCAACCGTGTTCCTAAAGGAGGCCGAAATGCATGCGTTTTAGCTCTCGCAGGCTGGTGTGAGGTCTGGAACATGACAAGGGAATTAGAATTGAGAAAAACGGACGTAGCTGGTGAAATACTTAACTTTAATCCATTAATGATGAACGTCGCTCTGGACATTACATGATTAACAATATCAATAGAAACTGATCATGGCGCCTTGCTAGGTCGTAGCAAATAATGTAGCTGAAGGCTATGCTAACTATCGTCTCGGCAAATGAGAGCGTAATTTGTCAGTGAACCACCGCTAGCAAAGTCGGCTGTACAACTGGGACGAGTGCTAGGAAGTCTCTCTAGACCTGCCGTGTGGCGGCGCTCGGTCTGCAATCACTGATAGTGGCGACACGCGGGTCCAACGTATACTACCGGACCGTGGCCGATTTAAAGACTACCACCTAGCAAGTGTGGCGTCTGGCAGTGACACCACATTCCTCCCCCACAAATCAGCGTACGGTTATGGTATAAGGCTGCCGCCCGCCGTGGGGAGGACCCCATGTTGACGTATGCGACGAGGTGGGGTGCCTAACAACATACGAGGCTGTACCATCCGCACCCTGCCATTCGGACCGCGGGGAGCTAGGAAACGCCTGAAAACCTGCTCCAGGGTGCAGGCCAACATGCAGTGTATGCGCCCGTAGAGAGACAGGAGGGGCCGAAGGGTCGACCTCCATCGGGGCGGGGCACCCGACGGGCGAAGACGACATATGGTCCGGAGCGGGCAAGAGTTCCATGTCGGAGGACAACTAGTCACTGAAAGCGATTGGCGTCGCGTGACCCAGGGAGGCACCTGGCGGTTGTAGCGACGCGTCCACTACGGGCGTCGCCGGTGGGAGAACAGGCATCGGCGGCAGCGGTGGTGCGTTGCCATGGGGCAAAATGGAAGGCAGCGTTGGTAACACCTGGGGCTGAGGCGAGTCAGTAGATGGGTCCCCAGGGCGTTGACCGGACAGCACCATCGCTGAAAGCAGTAGGCGAGCGGCAGATCCCGTGCGACGACAGAGACGCAGCTGATTGAGTCACCGACGCACCTCACCAGAGGCCCCCAAATCCAGATACATAGCACGGCCGAGGCAGTGAAGTATGTGCCCTTCGAGCCAACGCCGTGAACCTCGATAGTGGCGATAGTAGACAACGTCGCCTGGAGCAAAAGCAGGTGTCTGCCGCTGCACAGAAACATGATGCGGCGGATGTATCAAAGACATCAAGGTTCGATGATGACCGTGGAGCAACTCAGCCGGCGAGCGACCATCTCAGGGCTGAGAGCGATACGAGGATAAAAAGAGCAATAACGCGTCCTCCCGAGAATGCGACTCTTTCAACTTCGACATCTGTGACTTGAAAGTCCTGACCAATCGTTCAGCGGCACCGTTTGACTGTGGCGAAAACTGTGCGGACGTCAGATGGTGAATACCATTGGCCTTGCAGAATGACTGAAATTCTGCAGACATGAATTGTGGGCCATTGTCGGAAACAATAGTCTGTGGAAGACCTTCAATGCAAAAGATAGCAGATAACGCTTGGATGGTGGCAGATGATATCGTGGAAGACATCCGGACAACAAAAGGAAAATTACTGATTGAATCTACCACAACCAACCATCGAGCATTCCAGGATGGCCCAGCAAAATCGATGTGTAAGTGTTGCCAAGGGGAAGTGGCTTTTGGCCATGCAAAGAATTTCTGCGGTGGTGCCGATTGTTGTTCGGCACACACCATACAAGAAGAGCACATATTCGTAATCGCGGCATCTATTCCGAACCAAGTACACTGCTGACGAGCAAGTTGTTTTGTTCTTAGTATACCCCAATATCCTTGGTGGAGAATCTATAAGACAGAAGACTGTAACGAACGTGGTACCACGACAAGGACTGATCATTATCAGAACGCAACAGCAAAACACCACGTCGTACAAAAAGTCTCTCCTTGTGAGCAAAAAATCGGCGAACCAACGGGTCCCCAATCTGTGACTTTGACAAGGGCCATTGCATAGCAACAAAATGCAGAACGGGAGCAAGGACAGGGTTGGCAGCTGTGGCTGTAGCTACACGACGAAAATCAATCGGAAATGATTCGACCACGTCATCGGTTTCCGCATCAAGGAACATGCAAGCAACTTCGGAGGAATCGAATGCCCTATCCGCAGCAACAGGCAAGCGGGACAACGCATCGGCGTTTCCGTGCTTAGCAGTGGACCGATACAAGATATCGTAGCGGTACTGCGAGAGGAAAAGAGACCAGCGAATGAGTTTCTGCACTGTACGTGGAGGTACAGGCTTGGTCGGATGAAAAAGCGATGTCAAAGGTTTGTGGTTTGTGATTATGGTAAAGTGACGACCATACAAGAAATCATGAAACTTTGTAACACCAAATACAAGAGCCAATGCTTCTTTCTTGATCTATGAATAATTTCTTTGCACAGACGAGAGCAATTTGGACGCAAAGGCAATAGGGCGATCGTGCGATCCATCTTTGTGCGCAAGCACAGCACCGATCCCGAAATCCGATGCATCCACCATCAACAAGAGCAGCTTCTGGGGATCGAACGGCGTAAGGCAAGTATTGGAAA
Organism: Schistocerca gregaria; assembly: GCF_023897955.1. NCBI lineage: Eukaryota > Metazoa > Arthropoda > Insecta > Orthoptera > Acrididae > Schistocerca > Schistocerca gregaria. The sequence continues at coordinate 182,419,763 of NC_064920.1, read as the reverse complement.
GCAACGCCGATTTCAACTGGCAAAAGGGGTGTTCGCATTCCGTTGTCCAGACGAACAGAACACCCTTACGGCATAAGCGATGAAGCGGAGCTGAAATGGAAGAGGCATGCGGCACATATTTATTGTAATACGCAATTTTTCCCAGCACACTCTGTAGTTGCTTCAAATTCCGTGGCGAAGGCAGGTCTTGTATGGCACGAAGGTGCATTGGACTGGGATGTATGCCTTGGGCATTGATTACATGTCCCAAGTATGGTAAGTCCCGAGCAAAAAACACACATTTGTCCTTCCGCAAGCGAAGACCATTTTGTCGCAAGACCTGAAATAATGTTCTGAGATTGGCCAAATGTTCTTCTTCCGTCTTTCTGGAGATCACAATATCGTCCAGATAATTTGCTGCAGTAGGGACAGACGTACAAACAGTTCGGAGATACTGCTGAAGCAATGCCGGGGCGGATGCACACCCGAATGGCAGTCATTTGAATTGATACAACCCAAGATGCGTGTTAACCACCAAAATGCGCTGGGATTCTTCGTCCACCGGTATTTGCAAGTACGCATCTGCCAGGTCCAACTTCGAAAAATATTTACCCGGGCACAGTTTTCTGGGCGGGGTAAAGGAAAAGTTGCAATCACTAGTTGTGGATTCACTGTTGCCTTGAAGTCCACACAGTGTCTCAACTTTCTGGAAGGTTTTGGCAAAATTACTAAGGGTGATGCCCAGAGAGAAGCCTTCACACGTTCAATTACACCTTGTGATTCCAATTTGTGTAATGTTTTTGCGACCTCATCACGCAATTCGTGGGGAAAATTGCACGCTCTGAAAAATTTCGGTTGCGCGTTTACTTTCAGTTCCAAATGTGCTTTATAGTTCTTAGTGCAACCAAGTCCCGGTGCAAAAATGTCTGCAAATTCTTCACATAGACAAGAAACACTATCTGAAGGCACAGTCTGGTTCACTGATAGGACCTGATTTACTATAGACAAGTTAAACAACTGAAATAAATCAAAAACAGACAAGTTCACTGCAGAAGAAGAACGAAGGACATAAAATGACACAAGTTTTGTTTGTCCTTTGTATGTTGCAAGAAGGCTGCACTGTCCTAACACAGGGAGCTCTTGACCCGAACATTTGCGGCACGCAATGGAGGTGTTCCCAGCAGTTCGTAAGTGTCTTGATTGATCAGTGAAACTTCAGCTCCGGTATCGAGCTGGAATGGTATCACTTTGCCGTTAATGTCCAAGTCTACAAAAAGTCTACAAACGACAGGCGCGTCTCGAGCAACGTGAACTGACACTGGTACATAATCACTAGCGACTTGACGGGAGTTCCAGCAATGTCGACGCACACTATTTTTGGGACGAACACAGGCACTGTTAGAGAGAGTGGCACTGCGCGGAGTGGAATGAACTACATGAATTTCCATGGGCGAAGTTTCGTGAGCCTGAGTATCCTTGGTTCGATTCCGATTCCGGCGTGAAGCAAAGGGCCTGGAACCGTTTGAGCTTCCGATCTGAGCTTTGTCTGGCAAACACTCTGAACATGTCCTTTTTTATTACAATAAAAGCAAATAGCTTGGCATGACGGGCAGTTCTCACGCGAATGTTTAGTAGCACACTGCGGGCATGATTTGATCACTGCATTTGCTTGCCGGCACGGTACACGTGGCTGAGAGCCTGGCGGCCAGGCGCGACAGCTATTTACTGCTCCGTGCAGCTCGCTTGGCGGGCCGGTTAACGTCACACACTGCTGGCGAAGTTTCAAATGATTCCTGAGCAAAGTCAAGTGTGTCCTGCCGATCCAATATGTCCATCACTTGTTGAAGGGAGGGATTGACTAGTTTCAGAATCTGTTCCCTTAACATCAGAAACGTTCTGTGCAATTGCATCACATACCATAGTATCTGAATAAGGGAGTCCACATTGACACTCAAAAGCACAATCCCTAGTAAGGCCCTGCAAGGTTGCAACCCACTCCCGATTAGTCTGACCTGCCGTACGGTTTGTACGAAAGAAGTTATACCGTTTGGCAACTACATTGACTGATTCTATGAAATAAGCATCTAATGCAGACAAAATTTCTTCGTAGGACAGAGTTGCAACGTCGCGTCATGGAAATAATTTGACTATCACACGGTACGTGGTCACACCTACGGAAGAAAGGAGAAAAGGCTGCCGCTTGTTACCTTGAATTCTGTAGGTGGTGAGATGGAATTCAAATTGGTATGACCACTCCGTCCAGCTTTCCAATGTAGCATCAAAAGGTCGAAAAATTGGTGCAACAGTGTGTTGTGGCTGCGTTAGCTGTGGAGCAGCTGCTGCCGCATCATTTTGCATCGCACGTTGACCCTGGACGAGCTGTCCAAGGGCATCCAGAAAGGCCCGCGTCTGCTGATTCTGTAAGCGATAAAATTCGGACAGTATATCTGGAGATTGTGGCGAAGCCATTACACAAGTAAATCAGGGCAGTTTAGATAAAAACACTTTTACTCTCGTCGCCAATGTTGTGGTTGGCAGGAGAGCCAACCGTGTTCCTAAAGGAGGCCGAAATGCACGCGTTTTAGCTCACGCAGGCTGGCGTGAGGTCTGGAACATGACAAGGGAATTAGAATTGAGAAAAACGAGTGGAATACTTAACTTTAATCCATTAATGACGAATGTCGCTCTGGACATTACATGATTTACAATATCAATAGAAACTGACCATGGCACCTTGCTAGGTCGTAGCAAATAACGTAGCTGAAGGCTATGCTAACTATCGTCTTGGCAAATGAGAGCGTAATTTTTCAGTGAACCATCGCTAGCAAAGTCAGCTGTACAACTGGGGCGAGTGCTAGGAAGTCTCTCTAGACCTGCCATGTGGCGGCGCTCGGTCTGCAAGCACTGATAGTGGCGACATACGGGTCCGACGTGTACTACCGGACCGTGGCCAATTTAAAGGCTACCACCTAGCAAGTGTGGTGTCTGGCGCGCTGTAATAAAGGGAGAAACAACTTTCTGAAAAAATATTGCTACCAAGAGTTACAGAATACACTACTGTAACTTATAATTTTTCCCATGTGGAAGTTTCTTTCTATTTTATTTACATTATAATTTACTATGGAATACATTATGCGCAACAGTCATAAATTGCCAGAATTTATCAAAATACACCATGCCTCATGTAAATACACAATGAAATTAGGGAACATTTGTTTTTGAATGAGGATGCTGTTGGCAAATATTTCTACAGGTAAAAGAACAGGCTCAGTTCCAGTAAACAATATATTTCAAATTTTGTGCAATACACACAGCAGCTCAAAAACACCCAGTATATCACATTATACATAAGCCATGAGAGAATCAAAGAAAGATTATGAGAAAACAACGTGAACAGTAAACTATTATAATCTATTACTTCAAATTTGAGCTATCTGCTGCACATGGTCTCATACTAAGAAAAATCCAAGAATCACCTTTATATGCAAATAAACACATGAAAAGCATGGACTTTTTACATAGCTCAATTAATGACAGCCCCCACACTAGTGTGCCAGTAATGACCATTGCAGTGTCAGTTTGTCAGACTCAAAATAATTAAAATCATGTATACCAACAAAGCAAATCTCCTGCTTCAGACAAATAACAATGCAGCTACTAAGTCTTGAGATGAACTACCATCTCTGTTTGCCTTCTATACATAATTACTCAGTATTGTATTAATACTTGTCAATTTCTTGCAGATGACTGTGAGGATGAGGATTTGTCAGAAGAGGAAGTTGATGAAATGTAAGTTCTGTGTTTCAAGCTTTTTTATCTTATATCTCATTAGTTAATAAGTTCAAGAAACCTGTGTTTTAAACTGTCCTTGCTATAGCTCAATATTGTTTGTTGTTACAGCAGCAGTAGCATTTTGCTTATCATATTTGTGTCACTATCTGTAATAGTTGTAAGAACGTGCGGATTTCTTGGCTAGAAATGAAAGTTTCCTATTTTTTACAAAGACGTGAAGATCACCTTCAAAAACTAAGTAACTGATATTCTGGACACCATCTGATCAATACTTAGAACACAGAATTTGAAAATAACTTAAGTTCATTTTTAGCCAAACTCATAGGAGTCAGTGTATGATTAAAAACAACTGTCACTTCTGTAATCCTTCTGGCCTCTATCTCCACTGACCCACTGTTTGAACACCCTCTGCCCAATAACTTCCCCATCCTCCGCACTGTCACTCTCCCCCTCCCGGTCCCTCTCAGTCCATGTAGTCTTCGCGCGCCATACCTCACTGGCTCCTCCCACCCCTCCCTCATTTCTAACCTGATCTCCTGACATGTGTGCCTGTCGGTGGCTCGATGTTCCTGTTGTATGATGGGTGTTCTCCCTTACATGTAAATCATTTAATTAGAAACAGTTATGTATCATTTATGCTACCAATCATTTTAGGTTGTAATAACATTAATGTTCAGTGTTACCATAACCTGGTGTTATTGTAATCAAAATGATTAGTAACATAATTAATAAATAACAAGTGCAGAAAATGAACGACTCATATAGTTTCTCAGAAATTTTTTTTCCAATCTCTTTTTGTTTCTTTTATTGTCTGGATGCAGTGATTTGTGGAAGCTTTAATAAAGTGCGGCATGAGGGGTCAAAACACATCATTATAGCATGGCTGCAAAGTTTTGCTATGAGCTGTGGGCACTAAATATGTCAAAATGATTTACTAGGGTATGTGGTATAGCCACCAGTTGCAGATCACTTGCAAATAAGAATATACACATGATAAAAAAAAGACAAAAATGCTAGTACTTGAAACCACACATTTTTACTGATGGTAAATACTTTCCTCTCGTTGATTAATCATGTTTCTCTTTATTTAGAAAGACAGAAATGTTAGCAACTGAGTATGTTGTCAAGAGATGCAGCTATTCCAATGAACTATAGAAATAAATGCAGCTCTTTCACATTTAATCTCTTCATTAAGGAGGTTAATGGTAAGAAGAAGCATTTCTTTTCGTACTTTTTTTTAAAGAAAAAGAGAATAGGTTGTCAATTTTTTCTGTGCACACAGCATCTCCTTTTCTCACAGCACAGAGCCAGTAAGTGTGTAGCAGATGGTAGCTGTCCTACTTCTCCCATCCTATTATGACAGGAGTATGGGAAAAGACAAAAGAGCACACATTGTTTCAACTGTAATCTACAATGAATCTATTTCTGTTGTAAATGCATGTTTTTAAGTGAGTGCAGATCCTCTGTTTATCATTAATCATTTTAAGCTGTTTGATAGAATTTATCTGTGTACTATTTGCCAGGTTAATTGATGCCCAATCAACATTGGAAATAACTGCCATCGTTCTTTTGTAACAAGTTATTCTTTTAGTTCCTTGGTATTTATTTAAAAATAAGTATGCTTAATATGTAAGTGTGAAACCATTCTCTCATGCAATACCACTCAATACCACTTTAAGTGAAATTGAATCTACACATGTACTGCAGTACAATATTTGTACTAAATAACAATGTTACTTCTATGATTTGTTACAATTACTGACAGTATCTTAACAAAAATAAAAATGAGCCACCAGCTGCACAAGAAAACATGGTTTCAGCAGTTTAAACTGTCATCTTCAGAAGTGAAATAGGCTCATATGCACAACATCAAAATAAGAGTGGGATGGCAGTGTCCTACAAAGTATTGAAAGAAAATACATGTATAAAAACAGATGTGCAAAGATTGAACTGAAGTAGTAAAGCAGATCTGAATGTAAAGGAGTTAGGTTTGAGAATCACAACATACCTACTATGCTGCAGTATTAATAAAATAGTGACGTCTTTAAAATATGATATGTGCAATGAGTAGCAAAACAATGAACTGCCAAATCATGGATTGTGTGTAGTGTGTGCAAAGGAAACCAACCAAATAATGGTGATATGAGCAACATTGAACAAGCATATATACAAAGTGGGAGCACTGGTGTGCATATAAACTGTAATGAAGTCTAAAAAACAGTTGAAGTTCAAGTATATGTTAAAGCTTATAAAACCATATAAAATGATTAACAAAAGCATTTAAAATGCCTTATCATTTCAATACATTGTTGATTAAGTGTTGCGTATTCACAAGTGTATAACAATATGTTATATAAGCGTAGAGTGGACACGTAGCAGTTGCATAACCAGTGTTGAAAATGTAGCTGTGCTTCATCTCAGTTACACAATGAATTGTTATCTTTGCTTCTTGCTGTGTTTGCTTTCACAGAGCAGTGCACAGATTAAAAATGGCGCCTTGGAAAGTGACAGTAATGTACTGATTGAGCAACTCAGCTGCTCAATGTTGGCTAACATCTTACAACTATAATATTATATCTTCAACAGCTTTTATATCTTTTGCTACTTAGATTGCGAAACAACAAACTAAAATACATTGGAAAAGATTATATGTTTTTCTTAGTGCAGCATGTTTTCCCCAAATACAGTACAATTTCAGCTTATAGACAATTGGCATAAGATGCTTGATGGCCTCTGTGAACCAAAATTCTTAAGATGCTCATAGTTTGTAAAGGATGGTGGTAACTTGATGCTTGCTAGTTAAATCCAAATAGATCGGTCATGTGGTACATGGAAGACCCTAGAGATCCATCCTCCATCTATTGAACTCATGGTTCCAAAACCAGTAGAAAACTGTTCTTTTTCTTGTGATTTTTGTCTTGTGGCCATTAGGCCATGGTCCAAGGCATATATGATGTACCTAACATTTTGTCTTCCAGTGCTGAAGACATCATCAGAGGCTACAGAGACTCAGAAAACAGTACAGGCTTAAAGAAGCTCAGCAAATCAAACTGTTTTATGTATCTGTGCAATGGTCAGACTGAGATGCCCTCAGACTGCTGAGATCACTGAGTCACACCAGCATATGTTGTGGAGCTTGCAGTGGAGAAGATTTGGTACTGTTATTTACCGCTAAGGCTCACCAGCTCCTTCTCTTGGCCTTGAAGGCCCAGTGGATTTTCACTGGCTGCCATGTCAATCTTTGCCTGCAGATGCAGTATCGAGGGACATGTGGTCAGCATGCCACTCTGCCAGGTGTTTTGCCAACTTTCCATACCTCAGAGCTGCTGTTTCTCATTCAAGTAGCTCCTCAGTTGGTATCACTAGGCTGAGTACACTTCTTACTAGACGTCTCAACCAGGAAAAATCCTGGGCAGCTCGCAGCTTATCTAATTTCAGTCCTTCTTTTCTAGTAAAGTTGTTTCTGTGCTTTTAAATTTCTATGGCCTCTCTGTACACCCGAGCATAATTATGATTCCAGCAGCTTGATAAAACCAAATTGTCAGAGAAATAAATTTGGTGGTTTCTTGATACCAGTGCATGATCCGCTTCTGCTGATAGATCTATGTTTCACAAACTCTTCTCTTTCTTAAGTTGGATGTTACTGCTTCTTTTTGCAGTTTCTATGTACACTTAACCATATGTGCAAGAGGTTTAATTTACTCCTGCTGTGACAGGCAGTGAGCATATGATTTGTGCATTGCTCAAATTTTTCTGCACCCGCAGTGTGTCAGTGTCCGTCTTTTTGGCACTCTGCTTCTGCAACTTGTAACTGTTTTTACAAGTGAGAAGAATACTTTCCCAGTAGTTGGCTCTTTTTCACTAGCAGCTCCATATATTTTAGGGTGCAGTGCCATATTTATCCGAGTAGCCATTTCTTCTGTAAGCAGTCCTACATGTGGGGCTTACTGTGCTTCCAAGATTTTTTTACCCCAAGCAATTAATGTTTTGATCACTCTTCTTTTTTTGCAAGGGAAAGTGACTGGTATGCCCGTGAATATATCTTCCCATGTGGGGTTCCTGTAGACTTTGTATCCTGAAGTTCCTATGTGTTTTCTAAGTAGTTGTATATCCAAAAATGAAATTTGAATTTCTTTCTCCTTTTTTTCCACCAAAGTGAAGAGCATATTAGAAATAATATCACCAGAAAATTTAGAAATTATGATGGTTCTTGTTCTTTCTGAGAAAATGCAGTGAAATTGGCTCCAGTCTGCTGAAACCAACATGAGAGTTTCTCCTTTGCCATCTAAAGGACTACTTTTTCAAATTTTGACCATATACAAATTCTCTGCAATTATGCTGAGTGGGTTTCCCATAGCCACTCTGTCAGATTGTCCATAGCATTTGTTGCCCTGTTCAAAGTAAATTAATGTGAGATAATGTTTAAAGAGATCTGCCATACCTTTAGCAGAAATCCTTTCCAACTGTGACATTCTTATTAAGAGGAACCAAGTAAACAATGATAAAACATCAACACTGACCCATAATGTCTCCTGGACGCAACATGAAAGATTTTAATTGTTTGATAAAATGACTAAAATCTTTAATATAAGTATCAGTATTTCTATAAATAGCTGTAGGGCAGTGGCAAAGCATTTGGTTATCCCATAGTTTGGACAGTCAATAGGGCTGACAGTAGGTCTCAGTGGAATGCCAGGTTTGTCAATCTCAGTGGTAATTTTTCATTTGGTAAAACCTTCTTGTGATTTGGAGAAATAAGAGGCAACTTCTTTATTATGCTAAGAACAGAAGTTACACCTTCTCCTTTAAGGTGTTTGTATCTTTCTGCTTATAATATTTTCTGAATTTTACTGTAGTATTGCCCTTACCTGATGGAACAATTTGAATGCCCTTGTTGTCAGTCCGGAGACTGGTTTGATGCAGCTCTCCATGCTACTCTATCCTGTGCAAGCTTCTTCATCTCCCAGTACCTACTGCATTCTACATCCTTCTGAATCTGTGTAGTGTATTCATCTCTTGGTCTCCCTCTACGATTTTTACTCTCCGCGCTGCCCTCCAGTGCTAAATTTGTGATCCCTTGATGCCTCAGAACATTTCCTACCAACCTATCCCTTCTTCTAGTCAAGTTGTGCCACAAACACCTCTTCTCCCCAATTCTATTAAACACCTCCTCATTAATTATGTGATCTGCCCCTAGCAAAATGTAAATGTCAAGAGAATATTCATTTAACGTTTAGTAAGATACTACTAAGTGGTTTGCTTCTAAGCAGTATTCTGAATTATTCCACGTGTAATTAAACTACAGGTTGTTTAAATTAAAAAAAAATATCAATCTTCAATATTAGCAACAGTGCCTTCTACTGGCATTCTAGAAGGTGCAATTACATAATTTCATCCTTTGGCAGTACGAGTCATATCTGCAGACTATTGAATTTTTCCTTCTGTCTATTAACTGACACCACAGAATCTACTTCTATGGTTTGTAACATTAAACTATCCAATTTATCACAAATATTATGACAGAACTTATTACTGAAGAAAGTTGCAGCTCCATTAGCTTAGAGTTCACAGAATCACATGTGATAGATGCACTCTCAGAGGAGCACTAACTCTTTGTGATCGTAGATATCATGCACAGTTGCTGAAGTGAAGTTTCTCTTCCCCTTAGAAAATCCGGTGTTGTTGAGGTGTCTCTGCATCACAGCAGCAAGGTGACGGAGCTAAATAAAAAAGATTTCTTGTGAAACTAGGGAACCATGAAACTCATTTCTCCAATATCTTTTACCAAGATCCAATCATTACTATGCGAGAATTTATAGCAAGAAATTCGAAAGGACAAAAAACGTTTAACAGAAAAGAAGATGGGCTGAAATTAGACAAGTGCTAAATAATGCAAACAATGCCAACTCTTCCCCCTTACAAGCTCCACAACATGGGATGGTGTGACTCAGCACTCTCAGGCAGTGGCCTGATAATGTCACGATCCCATCATTGAGGGGATATGTATAAAAAGTTGATTTACTGAGCTTTCTCAGTCTTTATAACTCTGATTATGGCTTCAACATTGGCGCACAAAATTTTTTGTGTGCACTTTTCCAATTCCACAGTTAACTTTCATTCTCAATGAAGAAGTTGAGATGCATCAAGCACTCTATCAATTTACTATCATGGTACAATAGGGGCACTATGAATATATTGTCAGAGTATCCTGATTATCTATTAGGTTTTAAGACTGCATAATTGAGCAGTTTATTTTCAAAATCTTGCAATGCTAAATTAGCCATCAGTTACAAAAAGAAACTACTAATCATTAAATCATCTCTCTCTTCAAAATTCTGGTTTGTAAATAAATAATAAATGGAGCTTTGCCCATATTTATGATACTATTCCCAACTCAGGTTTGCAGTTAATGAATGATAAAGATTGAGCATTAGATACTTCAGTGAATAGCAAAATTAACAAACCAGGGCTGTGAAATGCATTGTTTTTCTCTATACAGGATGAACATTAATAAAACCAACACACTGCAGGGACAGATTCCTAACTGGAAATGCAGGAAAAAAGGTCCTATGAACTTGTGTCCAAAAGTGGGCGGCATGTGTGCAATGACAACATCCATGTCACAACAAATGTTCAAAGTGCCCTCCATGGTATGCAGTGAACAGGTTCACACATCACATCATGGATTGCTTTACTCTTTCATAAGTTCCAGTCTCTTTATGAATAGCGTCACAGGCATCATGAAGATGCTATTGAACGCTCTACACATCAGTAACTAGTTTAGCATAAACAACATTTTCAGATGTCCCCAGAGGCTAAAATTCAGGGAGTTTAAGTCCACTGATGTAGCAGGCCTTGCTACAGGGCCTCCACATCCTATCCAATGTCCAGGGTAGATGATGTTGAGGTGCCGGTGAACTGTAATGCGGAGGTGGTATGAAGCTCCATCATACGGAAGCCACATAACCTACTGTATTGTCAAAGTCACATTCTCAAGAATCCCAGACAGAGGTTTCTGGAGGAAGTCCAGTTACGTTTTTCCGTTGAGGCATTGTGGAATAATAACTGGTGCAAGAATGTTGTCACCAAGAATCCCTTCCCACACACTGATGCTGAACCAATGCTGATGAGACACCTCAACTATTCCCCTGGGATTGTCTGTCATCCACAGGTAATGATTATGCAGGTTGATGATGCAAGTTCTGGCAAAAGTTGCTTCGTCGATAAAGAGAACTGATGACAGAAATCCCATAATTGTGATGATCTGGAGCCAAAACCAATGACAAAATCCTTCCCATAGATATCCACTTCTGATAATTATTGCACTTGTTACAGGTGATTGAGATAGTAGCGGTTATCATGCAGGTTACACATAATTGTACTTTGAGTTACACCTTTTTAGTGGGCCACTTTCCTGGAACTATATGAGGGTTCATCTCAAAATCCTGTAGAATCAGGCCCTCCAAGTCTGGTGTAAGCACATTCTGCTGCTTCCCTGCACATTTGTCTTTCTGAGAGGACCTGTGATCACACACGTGCCCAAAAAGGGCTTGAAATGTTGTGTAATGTGTTTGGTGTCTGTGAGGGTACTTGTTTTGGTGTAGCCTTGGTGACTCTTGACCATTTCCATCTGCTTGTCCAAACACAAACACCATCTTGGCTTGTGAATTTTAAAATTTTCCCGGCGAATTGACTGTTCAAACAAATTTCGGACTTGCAGCCAGTCATCATTCAATACTTCACACGATATTTCACCTGGGCACCTGCCAGTCAACTTCAGGTGAGCCGTCGCAGACTGGCGAAAACGTCCTCCGTTCTGCAATATATAGCGTACTGTAACTATTGTGCGCATGTGTTGAAAACTTGATAGATGAACCACACTGCTCGCCGGCAGCGCCCTCCCTGGTGGAATAGCAGAACTCAGTCGCCTTCTGCGTTCCTGTTTGTCACGGCCGTCGACGCACTCTGTCGTCTTCGATTGGAGCAAATGATGGAAATGATGGGATTCCACACACCGTCCAGCTGGTAGCCGCTGTCATGGTTTAACAGATTTTCCGCCAGTCGTATTTCTACGGATTCTTTAATAATGGAGTCCCAGAAAGACGTTGCTGTGGACAAAATCATTGTTTTCTCATACTCCATTGAATGTCCAGTAGAAATACAATGTTCAGCAATAGCACACTTGCTTGGCTGCAAAAGGCGGATGTAACGTTGATGTTCAGTGCAGCGTTCTTTCACGGTGCGTGTGGTTTGATCTATGTAAGACATACCACTTTGGCACGGTATCTTGTAAATTCCGGCCTTTCATAGTAACAGATTGTCCTTAACTGATCCCACAAGGTCCGCAATCTTTGGTGGTGGGTGGAAAACCATTTCTACCTGAAATTTTCGGAGGATTCTTGCTATTTTGGTGGCCAACCTTTTTATGGAGGATTTTGAGGAGAGAGCGCTTGAATCAGCTGCCCTGAAACCAACAGTTTTTTGGAGGTATGTGGATGACACTTTCATAGTGTGGCCCCATGGAGAAGATAAATTAATGGAGTTTCTACATCACCTCAACTCCATTCATAGCAACATCCGGTTCACCATGGAAATAGAGAAAGATGGTTGTTTGCCTTTCTTGGATGTCCTGTTTCGAAGGAAGAATGATGGTTCTCTAGGGCACTCAGTTTACCGGAAACCCACTCATACTGATTTGTACTTGCAAGCATAGAGTTGCCATCACCCATCACAAACTATGAGTTTGCTTAAAACACTTGTTCATAGAGCTCATACTTTCTCAGATCTAGATAGCTTACCTCAAGAACTCACCCACCTAAAGACAGTATTCAGCGAAAATGGGTATTCCATCTGGCAGATTAACAGGGCACTAACAGTTAAAACTAAGAAGAAGAGGAGAACGTGCCGGAACAATCTTAAGCTTTTCTTCCTTTTGTTGGCAACACTTCATTTAAAATAGCAAGAATGCTCCGAAAATTTCAGGTAAATGCTTAATTTCCATGTTAGAGCTCATTTTAGTTTCGTCAGTATGTACTGTACTTCCTCGATTCACTGCCATGATTTCGTATGGGATACTCTACCTGTGCTGCTAGAACATGTGCCTTTACAAGTACGACACAACATGTGGTTCATGCACGATGGAGCTCCTGCACATTTCATTCGAAGTGTTCTTATGCATCTCAGCAACAGATTCGGTGACTGATGGATTGGTAGAGGCGGACCAATTCCATGGCCTCCACGCTCTCTTGACCTAAACCCTCTTGGCTTTCATTTATGCAGGCATTTGAAAGCTCTTGTCTACGCAACCCCGGTACCAAATGTAGAGACTCTTTGTGCTCTTATTGTGGACGGCTGTGATACAATACGCCATTCTCCAGGGCTACATCAGCATCAGGGATTCCATGCGACGGAGGGTGGATCCATTTATCCTCACTAACGGAGGAAATTTTGAACATTTCCTGTAACAAAGTGTTTGAAGTCGTGCTGGTACGTTCTGTTGCTGTGTGTTTCCATTCCATGATTAATGTGATTTGTAGAGAAGTAATAAAATGAGCTCTAACATGAAAAGTAAGCGTTTCCTTACACATGTCCACATAATATATTTTCTTTCTTTGTGTGTGAGGAATGTTTCCTGAAAGTTTGGCCGTACCTTTTTGTAACACCCTGTATATGTTAACATATATGATACGTCATTGCTATTTTGCAACATCGTATACTGTAGCTATAAAGGATTCTGTTTGTTTTTGTTTCTTTCCTCTGTGAGAGAACTGTAGTAAGTCCCTCGATAATTGGATGTGTCATTTGACAATTAAAGTGAAAATAGGACAGTGAAAGGTACACTGAAGTTAAAGATCACATGATTGTAAGAGTAGAAGAAACAGCTCCAGGGAGAATGAAATATAAAAGTCTGAAGCAGTTAACTCAGAACCAGGCAATTGCCAATCTGTGTAATCTGCAGAGATGGCAAATTCTCCTGAGGGTTTGAATTTCTGTAATTTATCAGTATTATATAAACATTTCTCTTGATCCATTCTGGGATTTGGAAGAAACAAGGCCTTAGGATGCGAAAGAAAAAAAAATGCTTGTATTTTTCTTTATATTTAAATTATAATAATGCAATGTAATCTCAGAGATCACAGTGCCCACATGCTCTACTCACAAGTCTAGTGATTGTCTTTAATTTGCTTAATCTTACAGCTAATTCATAACAACTGAAAGTGCTGCTTTTTTATTCGTGATGTAGTTCAAATACTCTCCTTTAGGTGTGACCAAGCATTAAATAAATAAGTAATAAGGTAATAAAGCAACAGATGTAACTAAATATAATTATACACTCATATCAAATAAATAAAGTTCAAATTGTGTTGTAGCAAACTATGTGAGAGACATTGCATCACTAATGGTCGATGATATCCCTGATTATTAACAAACAAAGTGCATCTGTGTAGTGTAGCTCACTGGACCTACCATAGAATCAATTTCTAACAAACACTGCTGTTTCAACCGACAGTTGGTGATTTGACAACTTATGTAACAACTACTGTATTCACAGCTTAATACTCCATTCCTACATTTGTTCATACTCGTTTGCTTATTACAGGCAAACTTAAACCCAGTATATACTGTAGTATCTCCATGTATGGTCCAACTTTCTTGACACACATTACATTCAAAGCTTAAATCTTTGCATGATTACCCATTACAGACAACAATTTTTTTCAAAATGAGGTTTATGGACATTGTATTATATTCACATGGACAGTGAAATTTTTCTTGGTGTTCTACTGTATTTTCCGAAAAACTAGGTGTAGTGCTGATACATTCTACTTTTTCCTTTACTTTTTGTTTGACATGTTCAGTTTCCTCCAAACTAGTCAAAGTGTTTGGGGTATGATTTACTTCACCAAATACATTATTTTTTCAAACACCTCCATTTTGTCTCTTTGAAATGTATAATTAATATCTTAGGTTCATTGTGTTCCTCAATAAACTGTTCATTCATTTCGTTTCTTACTGGATTATACTGTTTATGTAGTTCAGTCTGTAACTTCTCAGGCAAATTTAATAAGGTCTATTCTATATTAGAGATTTTATCCACTTTCGTAGCTACCTAAGTTCCTTGTGTTTTTAAATCTGTAACACTATTTGACAACTCTTCTTTATTGGCTTCCATACTGTCAGATAACTCTTGTGCAGTGGCTTCCCCATGAGTTTGGAGGAGTTTAACACTAGTTGACAGTTCATCTAATTTCTTTAATTTCTCTGCTTGCTCTTTCATAAGAGCCAGTAATTCTTCTTTTTGTGTGTGGTGAATGGCATACAGTAATAACAATATATATACTCAAGAACACTGAAACCTCTTACTCTTTTTTTTTTTTTTTTTTTTTTTACGGTAACTCACAAGATTAGTGAAACATATTTTGCAATACTTTGCTTTACAACTCACCTAATCGAGCGTGCAGCAAGCTGCACTGCACTGCTGATGTGATTTGCATGGACCCAGTGACATGGAGATGAGCTGCTGCATATTCGTTGTGGAGCCATCTGACTGGCTGCTGCACTGTGAAGTGCAGCTGCACCATTGTACTGGTCAGGTGCCACAGGGGCGCCCTTGGAGATCCATGCTACAACTGTAGCCTCAAAGTCACAACACAAAATTCTTCCATGTTGCCTATGAGATTCTTCTGCACAAACGAGCCAAAAGTTGCTTAAGCAGAGTAGTGTCTATTGCTGTTGAACTTCTTAGTTATTCGATTTAATTTAGGGCAATACCGCAGCATGTGCCCACTTATATTTTCTCAGTTTTGACTTTGGTTGCTCTGGGCAGCTTTGTATCTTCTTCTTTTATTTTCATTAAAATCCATGACAAATCTTTATTGTAACCAATGCTCTCTTTCTTTTAGTACATCTAATTTTCATCCTGCATCAGGGTGCCAAAATGAAGTGTAATGTTGTGACAATTTTTGTGGTTACACCTATGTACAATCTGTTTCCCGTGTAAGTTTTACCTTGTAAATAACTTCTGTTGCAAAGCGCGGTTGCTGGAAAAGAGTGCTGATCTATGCAAGCTACTAAATGACAAATGCATTTCACTGTCAATTCTTCTGTATTTACTACAAAATCTTAAAATTGATTACAATTTGTGGTGAACAGATGTTTTATAATGAATAGTTCTCAGAAAGTCATAGTATGCATTTAATGCCAGTAGATAGACTACTAAATCAGAAGTGATAGTTCTTAAATCTCATCTCCAACTTTTCTGCCATTTTCATTTATGCCAACGTCCTTTTCTCTGAGACTTCCAAGCCATGTTGCCAAAGCATGAGTGAGTGTCACAGCAGGAGCAGATACCCAATTGCTGCCAGAGCTTGTTGATGTTCAGAACAGGTGGATTTCACTCCAAATCTGTACATAGAATAATAATATACATGAACATCTTCTGTTGGCCTATGAGTATAAATGTGGAACATGTTGTTCCCAATAATCCCCTATTACACCACACCATTCTGGCGAAAGGTGACTTTAAGATGGGCTAACTCAGCTGACAGACTTCGAGTCATAGTAGGCATTGGCCCTATGAGCCAAGGTACAAAGTATGCCTTCACAATGAGGTGGATAATGACAACTATCAGCCTGAAGATACAAATTAGTGTGAGCTGGCTTCCATAAATAGCATGTCGCAGTGTACCATGAACCGTCGTCCTGACCAACACATAAAGGATGGGAAGGTAGCAGTCGTTCTCCAACACCATAGTGAAGCAAATATTCAATTACAGGGCAGATCCCTCAGTCTTTCATTAACCAATTTGCAATAATAGGTAACAAAGGCCTCACATTGCAGACTCCCTCTGTCTGCTCATTGAGTAAACCATAAGTGGAAGTCAACGTGTTGAAAAAGGTTATTTAATTCAACACCAAACCTAGCCCCAATTAACTGTAATTAATTTGACTGAGGAACATGAATGAAGAGAGAAATCACATCAGAATTTATTAAAATATCGGACTCATTCGAACTCAGTCCCTCTGATCAATGTAAGAAATCCATAAAGCTCCTAATGTGATGTACTCACCAACCCTTGTGGACTCAACAGATAGCAAGGTGTTTTGCTACATGGCATATCAGAGTACATACATTACTCACAATTGATGTTCAGAAAGCCATATAATCTAAGAGGATGTGACAAGGAACACTTTTTCTAGAGGTTGTTAGCCTTCCCTCAACACTTTTTCTCAGGTCAGTGACACACTAGATAACACAGAAAACTCTAAACCTTTTGAACATAATCCTAATTCCAGAATGAGATTTTCACTCTGCAGTGCAGTGGAGTGGAGTGTGCGCTGATATGAAACTTCTTGGCAGATTAAAACTGTGTGTTTGGCCGAGACTCGAACTTGGGACATTTGCCTTTCGCGGGCAAGTGCTCTACCATCTGAGCTACCAAAGCACAACTCACACCCGGTACTCACAGCTTTACTTCTGCCAGTAATTCGTCTCCTACCTTCCAAACTTTACAGAAGCTCTCCTGTGAACCTGCAGAACTAGCACTCCTGAAAGAAAGGATACTGAGGAGACATGGCTTAGCCACAGCCTGGGGAGCTTCTGAAAAGTTTGGAAGGTAGGAGACAAGATACTGGCAGAACTAAAGCTGTGAGTACCGGGCGTGAGTCGTGCTTTGGTAGCTCAGATGGTAGAGCACTTGCCCACGAAATGCAAATGTTCCAAGTTCGAGTCTCGGCCAGGCACACAGTTTTAATCAGCCAGGAAGTTTCATAATCCTAATTGTCCAATACAGCAATAACATTGCCCTTGTCCACAGATAAGGTAACAAAATCAGGATTCATCCTTAGTGAATGCAAAGCAGCTCCCCGAGCTGTTGTAATACACTTTGACGAGAATGCTCTAGTCAACAAACTGCATGGCTCTGTCACAAACAGTGTCTGAAGATATTTTAAAAACAGTGCGTTCAATAGAACTTACAAAATTAAGAACTGGTAAATTCTTAGGTGTCTGCACAGAGTTTGATCATTTCCCTAGCACAGATAAGGCTGTGTCATCCAAAGATTTCTCTCTTGGATTAATCACAGAGCACCAAAATGTAATATAACACTCCAACCCACAGAAACATTGAAACTCAGCCAAATGCCGAGCAATTAGAGAAGAAATTCCCAGTCAAACTGTAACCAAAAACCAATGTCCAGCCAATCCCAATTAATTTATTAATTTGTTGGATTTTGTTTGCTGAATTCATCTAGTCTTTTCATGCACCTGTAACTTCTTTTTCTGCTGGACCAGTTGCCATCCATTATCGTAGGTATTTAAATCTCTCTTCCTTTTGAGTTTTTTCTCCTTGTATTATTTTCCATTCCTTTATTATTTTCTATATCAATTAATTAATTGTAATCTGACACTTTCTCCCTGCACATTTGCTACTCAAGGTTTTTCTGCCGAGAGTAAAAATCTGTTTCAAGTAAGCTGTGAAATACTGAAATCGTGCAATTAAAAAAATGAATCTCTTACAACACTTCTGTGAGAAGTTACTTGACAAATACAGGGTCCCAATCGTTATTAGTGCTATTTCTCTCCCCATGTGGCAAATCTAACTTGAAGCAAAGAAAGAATAAAAGCCTTGTAACCAGCTGTTTTCTCAACTTGCTGTACCACCAGTATGAGAAGAGTATACTGGAGTTGCCATACAAACACAGGCAATAGATATTGGTGCACACCCATTTACATGTAAATTTACATGCAATAACTTCAAAGTTGATAAGCCTACAGCTACTTTCATATACACTATGTGATCAAAAGTATCCAGACATCTGGCTGAAAATGACTTAGAAGGTCGTGGCGCCCTCCATCGGTAATGCTGGGATTCAGTATGGTGTTGGCCCATCCTTAGCCTTGATGACAGCTTCCACTCTTGCAGCCATATGTTCAATCAGGTGCTGGAAGGTTTCTTGGGGAATGGCAGTCCATTCTTCATGGTGTGCTGCACTGAGGAGAGGTATCAATGTCAGCCGGTGAGGCCTGGCACGAAGTCAGCGTTCCAGAACATTCCAAAGCTGTTCTATAGCATTCAGGACAGGACACTGTGCAGGCCAGTCCATTACAGGGGTGTTATTGTCATGTAACCACATTGTGTTCCATGACTTGTGACTCCACACAGCATTTTTCCACTGTTCAATCATCCAATGTTTATGCTCCTTACACCAAGTGAGGTATTGTTTGGCATTTACAGGCATGATGTGTGGCTTATGAGCAGCCACTTGACCATGAAATCAAAGTTTTCTCACCTCCCACCTAACTGTCATAGTATTTGCAGTGGATCCTGATGCAGTTTTAGGAGTGTGGGAATCTCGTGTACAGATTTATGAGGTCTGTCTAAAAAGTATCCGATCTTTGATTTTCCCATGCGAAATGGAAGAAAGCATGTCACTACTGTACACAGTAAAGGAAGAGACCTTTATGTGCATGCTCTAATGGTTTCGGCGACAAGAAGAGAAGCGGTGGAAAACTGGATTGCAAATTTCACACTTCTCTTACTACAGTTGAATAACTTGAAACATTTAGCTGATCTTCTTCTCTGAATATGCGGCTGTGTCAATCACCACAACTTATTCTCTCCGAAGAAATAATGCTGGTTACAGGAACTAACAAATACTCTCTCTGTCTCTAGAAATAACTCGGTATCCTCATACCTGCAGTTAAGTTCAGGTATATTTTCATCTCCACAAATTCTTGCAGCTCAACTACAAGGATACCTGTTAGATACTATTACATTGTGGTGCGTTTCATAACCACCAGAAATTCAAAAACAGGTTTTGCTTCTCGCAAGTCTTACACCATGATTAAGACAAAGTCTCTAGTCAAAACACGTTTCATTGTTCATAACAATTACAATCATTATGCCATCAAAAAATAATGTGTGCTCACTCCTTGTACATCACACAGCTTCTATGCCGCGAGCGGCAAACACTTGACAGCATCGCTCATCCGACGCAGCTCCTGTCCTCCAAGGTCCATCGTCCATCCTGCACACACACACGTGTTGTGCAGTAAATAGGCTCTCTCTAACACTTATCTTTAAAATATCGCGTGTTTGAGGCGAAGGTTGAGTGGTTCTAGAATTTACCTGTAAATTCTTGAAGAACTACATATCCCCCTCCTCAGATCGAACACGCAGTATTTTATACATAACCATTATGTACATTAATATTGCAGTAGTAACAATCCACCCTTCAAAAGTAATCATGTACTACATAAAATTTTATGCACAATTTCCTCTTTTTTTCTTCATAAATCCTTGTACTCTATAGGCTTTCTACTGATCCTTTGATCTACTTTGTTTTTAGAACATAAGCCCCTATTTATGATTTAATTCTGCATTTCTTTTACTTATAAATGGTGAGGACTTTCTTTTCAGGTCCAATCATAAATTCCAGATGTTATGGACATTTAAATATTTCATCATCTATTATTATTTTTTGTACTATTTTTCCTCAGTAGCGACTAGTATCATTATTCACAGTAGTTTGTATTCTGGAGGAACTCTGGGCAAATTAAAGTGTTCTTTCCAACACTCTTGTTGTTGTTGTTGTTGTTGTCTCCCGTCCTGAGACTGGTTCGATGCAGCTCTCCATGCTACCCTATTCTGTGCAAGCTTCTTCATCTCCCAGTACTTACTGCAACCTACATCCTTCTGAATCTGTTTAGTGTATTCATCTCTTGGTCTCCCTCTATGATTTTTACCCTTCACGCTGCCCTTCAATGCTAAATTTGTGATCCCTTGATGCCTCAGAACATGTCCTACCAACCGGTCCCTTCTTCTTGTCAAGTTGTGACACAAACTCCTCTTCTCCCCAATTCCTTATTAGTTATGTGATCTACCCATCTAATCTTTAGCGTTCTTCTGTAGCACCACATTTTGAAAGCTCCTATTCTCTTCTTGCCCAAACTATTTATTGTCCATGTTTCACTTCCATACATGGCTACACTCCATACAAATACTTTCAGAAACGACTTCCTGACACTTAGATCTATACTCGATGTTAACAAATTTCTCTTCTTCAGAAATGATTTCCTTGCCATTGCCAGTCTACATTTTATATCTGCTCTACTTCGACCATCATCAGTTATTTTGCTCCCCAAATAGCGAAACTCCTTTACTACTTTAAGTGTCTCATTTCCTAATTCCCGTAGCATCACCCAACTTAATTCGACTACATTCCATTATCCTCATTTTGATTTTGTTGATGTTCATCTTATATCCTCCTTTCAACACACAGTCCATTCCATTCAGCTGCTCTTCCAAGTCCTGTGCTGTCTCTGACAGAATTACAATGTCATCGGCGAACCTCCATGGATTTTAATACGTACTCTGAATTTTTCTTTTGTTTCCTTTACTGCTTGCGCAATATACAGATTGAATAATATTGGGAAGAGGCTGAAACCCTGTCTCACTCCCTCCTCAACCACTGCTTCCTTTTCATGCCCCTCGACTCTTTATAACTGACATCTGGTTTTTGTACAAATTGTAAATAGCCTTTTGCTCCCTGTATTTTACCCCTGCCACCTTTAGAATTTGAAAAAGAGTATTCCAGTCAACATTGTCAAAAGCTTTCTCTAAGTCTACAAATGCTGGAAACGTAGGTTTGTCTTTTGTTAATCTATTTTCTAAGATAAATCGTAAGGTCAGTATTGCCTCATGTGTTCCAACATTTCTAAGAAATCCAAACTGATCTTCCCTGAGGTCGGCTTCTACCAGTTTTTCCATTCGTCTGTAAAGAATTTGTTTTAGTATTTTGCAGCTGTGACTTATTAAACTGATAGTTCATTAATTTTCACGTCTGTCAACACCTGCTTTCTTTGAGATTGGAATTATTACATTCTTCTTGAAGTCTGAGTGCCCCTGTCCACACAGTATAGATCAGCCTTTCTTAGGTCTGTCTCTCTGTCTTTTATATTCAGTAAATGCTGGTTGTGCTCCCCTTGTCCTGTATGAGTAGGCCTCGTGAATCCTTTCCCTAGTATACATCTTTATGTACACTATAATTAAATGTTTTCTGGTAAAGTAACAAATCTATTTTACACCTCTACTCCACTTCTTGATACTTCATTTAGTCCCTGGAGTCCTCCCCTACTTTTCAACTTATACCTACTTGGTATATACTATGTCTCTATACACCATTCAATACATAATATGTTTACTTAGGTTATAAGAGCCCCACTATTCTACAAATCGTCAGAATATTTGTTGGATTGACATTACTTAATAATTACCCCAACTTATTTCTCTCTGGCTTATGTTCATTTTTCTTGCTCATGCCTCCTTCTTATGTATACTCGGAAATCATTGCATTGTCATAGTTCTTATATGTATATATATTTTCCCCTATATACGTGCAATGCAGAGCCTTCACAATAAACAACAATGTGTGTACGAGCAATGCAGAACCGTCACAATAAATGACAATGTGTGCATTCTGGGGTAAACATTCCTTCCCCCTAAAACGCTTGGTTCTCCCCTTTACATGTGTAAGATAATTGTTTGTGTAATCATATGTTTGTGTGTATGCGTGTGTTTGTGTAGCCTGATTCTTCAGCCTACTTATATAAAATAAGTTGTAGGTTTTTGGAAACCACGGAAAATAAGGAGGACTTCAGGAATAGAAATATATGAATATGGAAAGAGGGAAAGATAGACTGGCACTTAGATGAGAAGTAAGAAAGGAAAAAGTAGAAATGGTTGCTTAGATCGAACAAGAGAAAGAAGGTAACCCCAAAGACAGGAAACCCTTCCCACCTCCCTATCCCAGGATTCCTACTTCGCCGTTACTTGAGTGAGAAGCCGGAGGAGGTAAGGTGTTAAATTGTCTCCTACAGAACTGACATTGTCACCCTCACCCTCGAGGTCCCCGAAGAAAATCTTAGCAACCCCTATGGAACAGCAAATGGTGAAGAATCAGTCACACGTATTTGTGAGGGTCGTTTGAAAGGTGTGGTGTGTGTTCTGTGTTAGCCATGTTTGTATTTACACTACCCACCCAAAAACTAATACAAACCCTCCCATCTACCTCGCATTTCACACAGGGTATAAAATATTCTCTACTAAATAAACAGGTATACACTAGAATCAAATAGTTATTTAGTTAATCACTTTACACTATTTTTTATACATACATAAAATACTGTGTTCGGATTATGTCGTCTAGAAATCACTCGGTTCAAACAGTGTCATCGTATTATACCTTTCACACAAATAATATTTTATTCATTTCATTTCACGTGTAGAAATCACTGTTCATCTATGATTCTCTTAAGTTCACTACCTTACCATCATATCTGGTTTTC
The DNA here is from genome assembly GCF_023897955.1 of Schistocerca gregaria. Taxonomy (NCBI): domain Eukaryota; kingdom Metazoa; phylum Arthropoda; class Insecta; order Orthoptera; family Acrididae; genus Schistocerca; species Schistocerca gregaria. Next base: position 182,396,644 of record NC_064920.1, on the reverse strand, counting down.
TATGTACTAAAATTATAGGATAGTTAAAGAATTTAAGAATAGATTACAGAATAGATTAAGATTTGAAGGGAATTTGGTGCAGGAAAAAAAAGCACAGAAGAAACACCAAAAACAACTAGGGATCCAAAGATCATCACTCCGCCCGTTAACGTCCCTGGGATATATACAAATTTGTCTTTTACATTGTATTTTCCTTTTTCTGATCCTGTTATAGGATCTACTGAAAGTAAGGCTTTGGGATGTATTACCGCTTGTACTTGGTAAGTTCCTTAATACTTTTGGCAAAATTTGTGTCTCATCTTCCTCAGGGCAGAGCTCTGAAGATGCTGTTTTATGAGAACTAGGTAATCGACCTTGTGCTGAGGTTCGATGCCTTTCCCCATTATGTTTACTCACTCATTGTTGTGCTTTGACAACTAGATTTTTAGAAACTATTTCCGGTTTCATTTGGTAATCATCAGTTGGTTGTTCAGGCCAGATGAAATATTTAAGAAGAGGTTCTCCTACAAGGGGTCTGCCTATTACTTCTAAAGGTGTTAATCCTGTTCTCTGCCCTCAAAGAATTAACAGACAAAACCAACCTATAGAGATCTTAACCACCCTCCCCCACACACCACAAAAAAAAAAAATCCTGAAACCTAAAATGTCTCTCTCCCTCCCTTTCTCTCTCCCTCTCTTTCTCTCTCTGTCTCCCCTTTTACACACACACACACACACACACACACACACACACTAAAAAAAAAAAAAAAAAAAAAAAAAAAAACTGTCACCTCTGAAAGGTTCAAAACAACCGCCAGGAACACCTTCAACTGTTCCACTGTCAGCCATCTTGTTTTTACACCTCCAGCTGTTCCACTGCCAGCCATGTTTTGTTTTCATAGCTGATAAACAGTGAAACAGTGAGTGACAGTGACAGTGGCAGTGGCAACTCAATATTCAGTGTTTGACAGTGATGAAGACGAAAAAAGAGTAAGTGAAACACCATGTAAATAGACACACACACACACACACACACACACACACACACACACACACAGAATTAAACAATTTAAGGCATAATAATAACATAGTTCTTCAAATCGTAATTTTGGCTTAAACAATTTATCTACTTTAAGGTATAAGTGGTTGCAGATGACAAACTGTCGGTCACTATAGAAACACAAGACGTCAGAAAAACCACACCATTTGGTAAAAAGTTATGGATTTTCATAATTTATGTGTTTCTTCAAATATCTATAATTACATTCTTTAAAAACTAATAGCTACATGTATACAAAACAACAAAGAACGTTCTTTATCTTTAACAGATGGAAAATAAAAGCCCACTGAGGATGCTGCAACTGCAGTGAAACATGTTTGGGTTATAAAACAAAACTGTGTTTTGCTAAAGGCGGACCCTATCCAAAAACATATATATTGTTAAAGCAAACACGGGAAAAAAAAGAGCTTCAATACCAAGATGATTATTGTTGATAAATGTGGTAGTTCATTTAAAATAAGTTCAAAGTCATTGATCTTCGTTGCCAATAAAGTATGTTTTTCATGGTAGAAGGTGCGGCGTAATTTCCCAATCTCTTTCAGTACTCATTCACACGAATTTGACAATGGGCTATAGTTGGATATTAATACTTGACGAACACACACATTTTTGTCCTCATGGAGTGTTGGTCGAAGTACGTTAAGTTGCATCTTATTAAGAAAACAAATACAGCACCATGATATACTGTCTACAACAATACTTTCTCGTGTTAGGAAATCCAAAATGATTTCTATCCAATAATGAGCCACAGTTTGTCAGTAATGAATTTAAAGACTTTCTAGAATGGGAGGATGTTCGTCAAGTATTAATATCCAACTATATACTTTCAATAAATATATAGAGACAGAACAAGACAACCCATTACAATCTATGAATTATTGTCCAAATTTGAGAAAGCACAGTATTTTAGCGCGATGGTCCTGACTGCTGGATATTTGCAAATACGGTTACATCCTGAATCAAAGAAATATACAGCATTTTTATTTGATGGGAAATCGTATCATTTTAAGGTATTACCATTCGGGCTCAATATCGCAGTATCTGTGTTTATACTTTTTACTGGACAAGGCATTAGGAAGGGAATCATTAAAGAATTTAATAATATATGTAGAGGACATAATGTTAATCTCATCTACCTGACAAGAGCGTTGCCTGACCTTGTGTAAAACTCTGAAAAGGTTTAAAGAAAAAGGTATTACAGTAAAATTGTCTAAATCGCACTTTGCGAGGCAAGAACTTAAGTTTTTAGGGCATATCGTATGAGTGCAAGGAATTAGACCAGATCGGGAAAATATAAAAGCCATTTAGGAGTGTCCACCCCTAGGAACATAAAACGATTGAAGGGATTTATTGGAATGGCTGGGTACTACAGACGATATTTACGAAGTCAAGAGCTGAATGACTTAAGACTTTTATGTTTATTAAAGAGGGGAATACCATGGGTTTGGGACCAAGAGGCCAATGATGCATTTAAAAATGTAAAAAGAGTGGTCGAATGACACACTTTACACTATCTGGTTATGAGTGAGCCATTTAAAATTTCATAGTGACTATGGTATAGCAGCAGAACATTTCCAAGGAGAAGGTTCCAAGACTTATCAAGCGGGAAAGCGCCGGTAGACAGGCATAATAAAATAGCACACACACACACACACACACACACACACACACACACACACACACACACACACACACACACACAAAATTTCTAGCTTTCGCAACCAACAGTTGCTTCTTCAGGAAAAAGGAGAGGAGAGGGAAAGACGAAAGGATGTGGGTTTTAAGGGAGAAGGTAAGGAGTCATTCCAAACCCGGGAGCGGAGAGTCTTACCTTAGGGGGAAAAAAGGAGGAAAAAAGGACAGGTGAACACTCGCACGCACACACACACACACACACACACACACACACACACACACACACACATCCATCCGTACATACACAGTCACAAGCAGACATTTTTACAAATGTCTGCTTGTGTCTGTGCATGTACGGACGGACACGTGTGTGTGCGTGCGAGTGTACACCTTTCCTTTTTTCCTTCTTCCCCCCCCCCCCCCCCCCAAGGCAAGCCCCGCCCCCCTGCCCCCTCCCCCAAAACCCACATCCCCCCGTCCCCCACGAAGAAGCAACCGTTGGTTGTGGAAGCTAGAATCCCGTGTGCATGTTCATGTTTGTTTGTGTGTCCATCGACCCGCCAGTGCCCCTGTTTGGTAAGTCCGATCATCTTCGTTTTTAGGTATATTTTTCCCACGTGGAATGTTTCCCTCTATTATATATTTGCGGGAAAGTGCCAGTAGACAGGCACAATAAAATAACACACACACACACACACACACACACACACACACACACACACACACAAAATTTCGAGCTTTCGCAACCGGCGGCTGCTTCATCAGGAAAGAGGGAAGGAAAAGGAAAGATGAAAGGATGTGAGTTTTAAGGGAGAGGGTAAGGAGTCATTCCAATCCCGGGAGGTAAGTCTTTCTGCTCCCGGGATTGGAATGATTCCTTACACTCTCCCTTAAAACCCACATCCTTTCATCTTTCCTTTTCCTTCCCTCTTTCCTGATGAAGCAGCCGCCGGTTGCGAAAGCTCGAAATTTTGTGTGTGTGTGTGTGTGTGTGTGTGTGTGTGTGTGTGTGTGTGTGTGTGTGTGTGTGTGTGATTTTGTTGTGCCTGTCTACCGGCATTTTCCCGCTTGGTAAGACTTAAAATCTTTGTTTTTAATATATATAAAAAATAGAAAGAAACTTCCACATGGGAAAAATATCTTAAAAACAAAGATTCCAAGACTTACCAAGCGGGAAAGCGCCGGTAGATAGGCACAATGAATAAAACACACAAACACACACACAGAATTTGAGCTTTCGCAACCGGCGGCTGCTTCGTCAGGAAAGAGGGAAGGAAAAGGAAAGACGAAAGGATGTGGGTTTTAAGGAAGAGGGTAAGGAGTCATTCCAATCCCGGGAGCGGACAGACTTACTTTAGGGGGAAGAAAGGACAGGTTTCCACTTTTATGTTCCTAGGGGGTGGACACTCCTTAATGGCTTTTATATTTTCCCGATCTGGTCTAATTCCTTGCACTCGTACGATATGCCCTAAAAACTTAAGTTCTTGCCTCGCAAAGTGCGATTTAGACAATTTTACTGTAATACCTTTTTCTTTAAACCTTTTCAGAGTTTTACACAAGGTCAGACAACGCTCTTGTCAGGTAGATGAGATTAACATTATGTCCTCTACATATATTATTAAATTCTTTAATGATTCCCTTTCTAATGCCTTGTCAAGTGAAAAGTATAAATACAGATTCTGCTATATTTAGCTCGAATGGTAATACCTTAAAATGATACGATTTACCATCAAATAGAAACACTGTATATTTCTTTGATTCAGGATGTAACCGTCTTTGCAAATATCCAGCAGTCAGGTCCATTGTGCTAAAATACTGTGTTTTCTCAAATTTGGACAATAATTCATCGATTGTAATGGGTTGTCTTGTTCTGTCTCTACATGTTTATTCAAAGTACCCGCGTATAGCACTAACCGGACAACTGCCATAGCCCTTTTTTCTACTACTAAGGGGTTATTCATGATTCTAGAGCTACGTTCTGTTATGTTATTGTCAATTGTCAGTTTCCTCCTTAACTGGTTTTTTTGAGACTTGCTGGTGTTGGGTATGGCTTACAGAAAAATGGAGTATTATCTTTGATTTTAAATTTACATATATAGTCACTAATAGTACCCAGACTATCGCAAAATACCATTTCATATTCAAATAGTTCGCTTACTTTGTTTTGTATCTCAGCTCAATGTGATAAACGACTTAAGTTATTGATTTTTGGTGCCAGTTGTGCTGTTGCTGATAATCTCAGACATCAATTGTCTGTTGTTCGTTTATCAATGTAGAGGTCTGTCACAAATGGTATCCAGTATCTACTATCTCCTTTTTCAAAACATAGAACATTTTCCTGAAAGTTTAAAATTACTTTATATTCCAACAGCCAATCTAATCCAAATAAGATATCCCTGTTAATATTTTCTACTACTAAAAGTGTCTGATGAAATGGGATATCCCCAATGTTGCAGTTTACTTGGGTTTTGTATTTGACCATCTTACTTTTCATTCCAGTTATACCAACTATGTACGCTTCAGTTACTGGCAAAAGCAGTAAGTGTTGTTTAGCCTGTAATGTGTTAAAGAACGCTCTAGAAATCAGTGACACCTCACTCCCGTAGTCTATAAATATGTTATCTTCAACATTCTCCACTTTTCCTACTATTATTGGTTGTGGATTATCGATAGTCCAGCTTGGTTCTTCTAACAACAACCATTCTTTTGTTGGTATTTTATGCATGAAATTAACATACCTATTATAAACCAGGCCTCCTAATGTATTTCTAAGACCTGAGACCTGGCCCTGGATCCAGATTGCACTAAGTTTTCCTCATTATTGGTGATCACTGGTTGGTTACCAAATTGAGGTATTACGTTACCATTTTGTACTCTGTTACTGGTTGGTACAAATTCTTGTGAAGTAACTGGGCCTAAATTTGAAGGTGGATGCTTCTTTTGATAATCTTCATTATCATTATTCCGGTTACACTGGTGTACTCTAGCTAAATTGGCCTCATGTCTCTTAAAATTGCTATTGCTTTTATTACTACCTCTTCTGAAATTCTGATTTTCACTTTGATGCAAGTTCTCATTGCGGTCTTTAAGGCATCTAGTGCATCTACAAAGGATAATAATTCTTCTACAGTTTTCCACCTGCTACATAATATATCCTTTCTTGCGTAAATAGGTAAATGTCTTATTAAAAATTCGCACCAACCCTTCAAAATTAGCCACATATATTTTTAAATTATTATTATTATTATTATTATTATTATTATTATTATTATTATTATTATTACCTCTTCTATAATTCTGATTTTCACTTTGGTGTAGGTTCTCATTGCGGTCTTTGTTTAAGGCATCAAGAGCATCTACCAAGGATAATTATTCTTCTACAGTTATCTTTCCTAGTGTAGATGGTTAATCGTCTTATTAAAATTCGAACTAACCCCTCTTCCTCCATGAGCTTGTCTAATTACTTAGCACATGTCAAATGCTAGTTGGAATACTTTCGCATAGTATATCATAATCTGTTGTAATACTTTGGGTCCCACAAGTCGGATATTACTTTTTCCTGGGCGCTTGCTGATCAATACTTCTCCTTAAACTTCTTCTGGAAGTCTACCCAAGATGAAAAGTTTTTGATGTTTACTGTACCCCACTCTGTGGCCTCTCCTAATAGGTACCCCACCACAAGTTCAATCTTTTTTGAATCTTCCCAAGTCTTGATTGAACCTTTCCAAAAAATGAGAATGATGTACTTCCTCATCTGGCTTAATGTTAGGGAACTGTCTGGATAACCCTGAATTTGCTCCCCATTGTATATTTATTGGTCCTGTGAACCATACACTGTACAGGGGTACATAAGGTAAATCTGTCATTACTTCACATGGTTAACACCATGTTAGGAGAAGTTGCCTTCTTGTCTACCTTATCCCGAATAAGTTTGAATTTTTTCCATAAATTATCTATGCTTCTCATAGTATCAGTAAGTTCTCAAGCTAAATTTGAAAAATCGTTGTTGGAGGTTACCATCTCGGCAACTTTTTGGTAGATTATTTCCTGCTGTGCAGGAATAGCCGAGCGGTCTAAGGTGCTGCAGTCATGGACTCTGCAGCTGGCCCCGCCGGAGGTTCGAATCCTCCCTCGGGCATGGGTGTGTGTGTGTTTGTCCTTAGGATAATTTAGGTTAAGTAGTGTGTAAGCTTAGGGACTGATGACCTTAGCAGTTAAGTCCCATAAGATTTCACACATATTTGAACATTTTTTGATTATTTCCTCTACCTGTTCCTCCAGATTAATTATATTTACTATGTCTGAAGTGGCTAGTTTATCCTTAACATTTCGTTCCACGTCATCTACTTGAATGATCATGCGTTCAATTTGTGATTGGATCATAGGTTGTAATTTATCCTGTTTTTCCAAACACTCTCTTAAGATGTGCAACCTCTGCTCCACAGCATCGAATGTGACATTGCATATGCTTTTTGCTAATTTCAGTTTCTGCATTATTACATTTATCTTCAATATCAAATTCTATTTTCTTAGCTAAATTCTGAAATTGCTCATTTTGTCTGTGGTCAAAGTCAGTAAACAGTTGATTACATGAGTATTCAAAGAACTAGTTAGTTCACTCTTTAAATCTAACTTCAGATTTTCACCTTATTATTTGTTGTTGTTGTTGTTGTGGTCTTCAGTCCTGAGACTGGTTTGATGCAGCTCTCCATGCTACTCTATCCTGTGCAAGCTTCTTCATCTCCCAGTACCTACTGCAACCTACATCCTTCTGAATCTGCTTAGTGTACTCATCTCTCGGTCTCCCTCTACGATTTTTACCCTCCACACTGCCCTCCAATGCTAAATTTGTGATCCCTTGATGCCTCAAAACATGTCCTACCAACCGATCCCTTCTTCTAGTCAAGTTGTGCCACAAACTTCTCTTCTCCCCAATCCTATTCAATACCTCCTCATTAGTTACGTGATCTATCCACCTTATCTTCAGTATTCTTCTGTAGCACCACATTTCGAAAGCTTCTATTCTCTTCTTGTCCAAACTAGTTATCGTCCATGTTTCACTTCCATACATGGCTACACTCCAAACAAATATTTTCAGAAATGACTTCCTGACACTTAAATCTATATTCGATGTTAACAAATTTCTCTTCTTCAGAAACGTTTTCCTTGCCATTGCCAGTCTACATTTTATATCCTCTCTACTTCGACCATCATCAGTTATTTTACTTCCTAAATAGCAAAACTCCTTTACTACTTTAAGTGTCTCATTTCCTAATCTAATTCCCTCAGCATCACCCGATTTAATTGGACTACATTCCATTATCCTCGTTTTGCTTTTGTTGATGTTCATCTTATATCCTCCTTTCAAGACACTGTCCATTCCGTTCAACTGCTCTTCCAAGTCCTTTGCCGTCTCTGACAGAATTACAATGTCATCGGCGAACCTCAAAGTTTTTACTTCGTCTCCATGAATTTTAATACCTACTCCAAATTTTTCTTTTGTTTCCTTTACTGCTTGCTCAATATACAGATTGAATAACATCGGGGAGAGGCTACAACCCTGTCTCACTCCTTTCCCAACCACTGCTTCCCTTTCATGCCCCTCGACTCTTATGACTGCCATCTGGTTTCTGTACAAATTGTAAATAGCCTTTCGCTCCCTGTATTTTACCCCTGCCACCTTTAGAATTTGAAAAAGAGTATTCCAGTCAACATTGTCAAAAGCTTTCTCTAAGTCTACAAATGCTAGAAACGTAGGTTTCCCTTTTCTTAATCTTTCTTCTAAGATAAGTCGTAAGGTCAGTATTGCCTCACGTGTTCCAACATTTCGACGGAATCCAAACTGATCCTCCCCGAGGTCCGCATCTACCAGTTTTTCCATTCGTCTGTAAAGAATTCGCGTTAGTATTTTGCAGCTGTGACTTATTAAACTTATTGTTCGGTAATTTTCACATCTGTCAGCACCTGCTTTCTTTGGGATTGGAATTATTATATTCTTCGTGAAGTCTGAGGGTATTTCGCCTGTCTCATACATCTTGCTCACCAGCTCGTAGAGTTTTGTCATGACTGGCTCTCCCAAGGCCGTCAGTAGTTCTAATGGAATGTTGTCTACTCCGGGGGCCTTGTTTCGACTCAGGTCTTTCAGTGCTCTGTCAAACTCTTCACGCAGTATCGTATCACCCATTTCGTCTTCATCTACATCCTCTTCCATTTCCATAATATTGTCCTCAAGTACATCACCCTTGTATAAACCTTCTATATACTCCTTCCACCTTTCTGCCTTCCCTTCTTTGCTTAGAACTGGGTTGCCATCTGAGCTCTTGATATTCATACACGTGGTTCTCTTCTCTCCAAAGGTCTCTTTAATTTTCCTGTAGGCAGTATCTATCTTACCCCTAGTGAGATAAGCCTCTACATCCTTACATTTGTCCTCTAGCCATCCCTGTTTAGCCATTTTGCACTTCCTGTCGATCTCATTTTTGAGACGTTTGTATTCCTTTTTGCCTGCTTCATTTACTGCATTTTTATATTTTCTCCTTTCATCAATTAAATTCAATATTTCTTCTGTTACCCAAGGATTTCTAGCAGCCCTCGTCTTTTTACCTACTTGATCCTCTGCTGCCTTCACTACTTCATCCCTCAGAGCTACCCATTCTTCTTCTACTGTATTTCTTTCCCCTATTCCTGTCAATTGTTCCCTTATGGTCTCCCTGAAACTCTGTACAACCTCTGGTTCTTTCAGTTTATCCAGGTCCCATCTCCTTAATTTCCCACATTTTTGCAGTTTCTTCAGTTTTAATCTACCCTTATTATTTAGAGTGTCAAATTCAGTCTTTAATAAAGATATTTTTGTTGCTTGACTGTTCAAGTTTTCACTCTGATTACTTAAAACTTCACTCTGAGCATCTAATTTAATATTTAATTGGGTATTCACCAAATCTAATTTAAGACTTTAAGCATTTAAAACTCCACTCAGTGCTTCTAAATTTTTACTTGAAGTATTAATTTGGGCATATGACTCTGTTCTTTGGTTATCTAATTTAAAAGTGATTTAATTAAATTTGCTATTGCAGATCAGTGTGACATTTCCCTTGTCACTTTAATAGCTGCGGGTGGTTCTGCTAGTTGCTGTTCTTGATCCATATTCTTTCTACTTTTAGATCAAGTTATCATAAAAAAAACCTCACTTCTAAATATACTAACTATAGTCTTTGAATGGTATCTGTAACTTTCTATTCAATCAATCATTGTCTCTTGCTCACCCGGCGTAGAGTTTTAGGCTGTGTTGGTGAACAGGTGTGGAATCAGCACCGGTGAACAGCTTGGGCACCGGCGGTGTCGAATGTTGGTTTCAGCACCGACGTTGGCTGCGATGTGTGTGAGAGCTGTTTACTCTCCACAACAAATCTTCTTAGTTGAGGTATTCTGAGCGTAACTCCTCTAAAGGTTGAGGTCTTCTCTCTGTTCTTTTGACATTAGTACTTTCTTACGGCTTTTACTGTGTTGCATTTGCAACTTTCTTCCACTTAGTTTCTTGGACTCAATCCAATTACTTGAAACAATTCTCGTATCTTGTTATGCCTGGTTGCTATGGCAACTCAAATTATCTTCTTCCCTTTTCCATCTTAAAATTCCCGTTTTCTTCGGGTCCTGTCACTTAGGTCGCCACGTTCTAACAGTTTCAGTGACGAGAAGTGATGCGAAACTGGATGGCGAACTTCACACTTCTCTTACTACAGCTGACTTACTTGAAATGTTCAGCTGATCTTCTTCTCTGAGAATGTGGCTGTGTCAATCTCCACAACTTCTTCTCTAAAGAAATAATGCTGGCTAGAGGGACTAACAAATTCTCTCTCTCTCTCTCTCTCTCTCTCTCTCTCTCTCTCTCTCTCTCTCTCTCTCTGTCTCTCTCTCTCTCTCTCTCTAGAAATAACTTGGTACCCTCATACTTTGTCACTGTTTGTCCTTCCAGTGCATATTCGTGATGCACAATCCCATGGACATCAAAGAAGGCAGTCAGCATCACCTTGATTTTGCTTCGCACCTGCCACACTTTCTTCGGCCTTGAAGACTCGGAATGCTTCCAGTGCAATGAATGACTTTTTGTTTCTGGGTCGTACCCGTACAACCATGACTCATCTCCAGTTATCACAGAGTTCAGAAACCCAGGTATATTTTCAACTCCACAGGTTTCACATGATGATGATGATGAAGATGATGATGATGATCACGATGCAGTCCCATACTCAGAGGAGCGTAGGGGACGATGCGGGAAACCCGCACCGCTGTACTAGGCAATGTCCTAGTGGAGGTGGTTTCCCATTGCCTTCCTCCGACGGTGATGGGGATGAATGATGATGATGAAGACGACACAAAAACACCCAGTCATCATGAGGCAGGAAAAATCCCTGACCCCTCCAGGAATCGAACCCGGGACCCCGTGCGCGGGAAGTGAGAACACTACTGCAAGACCATGAGCTGCGGACAGGTTTCACATAAACATACAAATTCTTGCAAGTCAATTACAATGATGCCTGTTAGATACTATTAAATATAATTACATTGTGGTGGGTTTCATAACCACCAGAAATTCAAAAACAAGTCTTGCTTCTTGCAAGTCTAACACCAAGATTAAGAAAATGTTTCTAGACAAAACATGTTTCATTGTGCATAAAAAATACAATCGTTACCCACCGTCAAAGAATAACACGTGCTTGCTCCTTATACGTCACATGCGGCTTCTATGATGTGAGCGGCAAACACCTCTCGGCTTCGCTCGTCTGACGTAGTTCCTGTCCTCCCAGGACCAACGTCCATCCTGCACACACAGACATGTGTTGCACAGTAAATAGGCTCTCTCTCATACTTATCTTTAAAATATTGTGTGTTCGAGGTGGCAGAAGGTCGAGTGGATCCAGAATTTACGTGTAAATTCTCGATGCACTACAATGCGTGAATTTTGTCCCCGCCTTCCGGTGCATCAGTCGCTGCCTGTCAAATTTTGTGAAAAGCTTTGTGATTCTCAAAGCTGAAACAATTCGTAAGATTCAGCTGGTGTTTGGAGAAGATGCGAAGGGTGTAACACAAATAAAGGAGAGGTTCAACCGATTCAGAAATGGACGCACATCATGGAGTGCAGCTGTTGTTGAGAGGGTGCAAAATTTGGTGATGGCAGGTCATTGTTTGACTGTGCGGGAGATTGCCCAAGAGGTTGGAGTAGAGTAAAGACTCTGTACATGCAATATTGCATGATGATTTTAACATGCACTGAGTGGCTGCGAAATTCGTGCCCCAGTTGTTGTCGCTACACAGGACCTTCTATGCACCACCAACACTGATCCTGGGTTTCTGAACTCTGTGATAACTGGAGAAGAGTCATGGTTGTATGGATACGACCCAGAAACAAAGTCATTTATTGCACTGGAAGCATCCCGAGTCTCCAAGGCCAAACAAAGTGTGGCAGGTGTGAAGCAAAATCAAGGTGATGCTGACTGCCTTCTTTGATGTCCATGGGATTGTGCATCACAAATATGCACTGGAAGGACAAACAGTGACAAAGGAGTAATATCAAGATGTTCTCCAGCAACTCCATGATGCAGTTCGGTGCAAAAGACCAGACATGTGGACGGCGAAAAACTGGCAACTGCATCATGACAACACTCCCGCACATTCATCCCACTTGATCCAAAATTTCTTGGCCAAACATGGAATTACAGCCGATTGCCAACCTCCCTACTCTCCAGACAATGCTCCTTGTGACTTCTGGTTGTTTCCAAAATTGAAGATGCCATAGAAAGCATCCCATTTTGAGAGTACAAAAGAGATAATATGGAACACGACAACAGAGCTGAACACCATTCCAAAAGAAGACATCCAGTGGTGTTTCCAGCAGTGGAAGGGTCGGTGAGCTAAGTGTGTGCAAGCACTAGGGGCCTACTTTGAAGCGGATTAGGTTCCCAACCCTGTCAGGTATTCAAAATATTTTTTTCTGGCCAAAGGTTGTAAAGTTTTTAGACAGGCCTCGTATTGCACAAATCAGACCCAATCACCTGACCACGTTCGAAGTCTTTGAGTTCTGCAGAGCCCCTCATTCTGCTCTCACACGATGTCTAATGACTACTGAGCTCACTGATATGGAGTACCTGGGAGTAGGTGGCAGCACAGTAGACCTAATATGAAAAACTTATGTTTTTGGAGATGTCCGGATACTTTTTATAACATAGTGTATGTGTTTCAGTAGAAGGCATTAATATATTGCACAGACAAACTCGTCACAAAACCAGTTGCTCAAGTAGTTCAGCCATTTACAATTAGCCTACAAGCCAAAATCCATACCCAAAAAAGGTAAAATCCAAAGAAGCCCAGCACAAAACCAACAGATAGCAGGTAAATATTAGTGGGTATTCTCTGAAACGAAACTAGAAATATATACTATCGAAGTGGGAAGTTATCTTACTTCTCCACTGACTGCCCAACTTGTCACCAAAACAGAGAAACAGGACAAAAGAAAACACCTTATGATTACTGCAGTTGAATGTAAACTGCTTAAAACTATAAGTGGATGAAATAAACCTTTCAACACAAAAGCCCTCTTGTCTATAAATAGAAGAGTCATATTATAACCCTATGTTTAAAGGCTACAGTATACACAAGAAACTTGGTGAGTATGCTAAGGATAACTGGCAGTATTCATCGATAATACATGCAATCTCATATTCGTTACACTTGCCACACCTCTATATAAGCAGTTGCTGTCCAGGTTTACACGCCATTTGTGTGTGTGTGTGTGTGTGTGTGTGTGTGTGTGTGTGTGTGTGTGTGTGTTCGTTCATGTTCATGTTCTCCTGTACCTCTCACTTCTTGACTCTGTAGATAATTAGGCACTTGAGGTTCTAATCCCTCCCTCCTTGTCGCTGCATCCTCCTCATTACATGCATTGGGACATTAATAATATTGTGAAAAGGATAGAGTGCTACTCAGCGTAGAGAGGAGATTTTAAGTTGCAGAAAGGCACTGTGAAAAGGCTACTATCCATCTTAGCTTTCAGCCAAGAGGCTTTCTTCTAAACTAGAAAACGCACACACAAAAGAAAATGCATGACCACTGCCTCTGGCCACCGTGGCCAGAGACAGTGATCGTGTGTGTGTGTGTGTGTGTGTGTGTGTGTGTGTGTGTGTGTTTGTTTTCCTTTCTTTTCTGAAGGCTTTGGCTGAAAGCTTAGAGTGTAACACCCTTTCCATTGTGCCTGTCTGCAGCTCAACATGTCGTATTTACAGGAGTAGCAATCTATTCTTTTCATATTTTCTGTGCGTTTTTTATTTTAGAAGGAGACCTCTTGGCCAAAAGCTAAAATGTATAGCTGTCTTTTTCTTGTGCTGATATGCAACTCATTGTGTCCTCCATAAGGCAAATAGCACCCTATCTGTCCCATAATTTATTGTTGTTCTATCTTGGACTTCCCCCCGTAGGGACTTAACATTTACTTTGGTGGGAATCAGTTAATACCAATGCTCCTCTTTTCAAATGATGTCTGCCATGTCAAGTGAAAGAAAGTGACACACTTCATACCACTGACAGATCATCTCCATTGATAAACCCAACATTTCGCTGTTTATTACTGTCTGATACTGTCCGTTGAGAAGTGGCAGAGAATTTGCTCTCCTAGTGTCAATTTTCTCATGTGGATCCACTACCAGTTTATCGGTGCTTCAGCACATGCCGCCAAGTCACCTAAATTGTTATTCAGAGGTACCACCTGGATGCTTTAGTACTAGCTGTATTTGAATACAGATCCACTATCCAGGACATGGTAGAACTTCTCACTGTTGTCATCCACAGGGCTGATGTCTGTTAATTCTGGTAGATGGCTAACCCCTGGTGGAGTGATGTGGGTGCCATTTACCTTTCAGAGCAGGTAGGTGGTACTGAGAAAGCTCTCTCACAATCCACTTGCTGATGACAACCTTACAGCCTTTTTCTGTATTTAGGCAGGTTCCATCAGACTGGACAAAGCAGTAATCACACCAATCTTTAATCATGGAAACAAAAAAGATTGTAACAACTACAGAGGATCTCTTTAATCAGCGTTGTGGGTAAAATCTTCTCAGGTATTGTTGAAAGGAAAGTGCGAGTATTAGTTGAGCACCAATTGGATGAAAATAAGTGTGGGTTTAGGCCTCTTAGAGGTTGTCAGGACCAGATCTCTAGCTTACAGCAAATAATGGAGAAGTGTTATGAGTGGAACAGGGAATTGTATCTATGCTTTATAGATCTGGAAAAGGCATATGACCGGGTTCCTAGGAGGAAGTTATTGTCTGTTCTATGAGATTATGGAATAGGAGGCAAACTTTTGCAAGCAATTAAAGGTCTTTACATAGATAGTCAGGCAGCAGTGAGAGTTGACGGTAAATTGAGTTCATGGTTCAGAGTAGTTTCAGGGGTAAGACAAGGCTGCAACCTGTCTCCACTGTTGTTCATATTATTTATGGATCATATGTTGAAAACAATAGACTGGCTGGGTGAGATTAAGATATGTGAACAAGAAAAAGCAGTCTTGCATATGCGGATGACTTAGTTGTGATGGCAGATTCAATTGAAAGTTTGCAAAGTAATATTTCAGAGCTAGATCAGAAATGTAAAGACTATGGTATGAAGATCAGCATCTCCAAAACGAAAGTAATGTCGGTGGGAAAGAAATATAAACAGATTGAGTGCCAAATAGGAGGAACAAAGTTAGAACAGGTGGACAGTTTCAAGTACTTAGGATGCATATTCTCACAGGATGCCAACATAGTGAAAGAACTGGAGGCGAGGTGTAGCAAAGCTAATGCAATGAGCGTTCAGCTACAATCTACTCTCTTCTGCAAGAAGGAAGTCAGTACCAAGACTAAGTTATCTGTGCACCGTTCAATATTTTGACCAACTTTGTTGTATGGGAGTGAAAGCTGGGTGGATTCAGGTTACCTTATCAACAACGTTGAGGTTACAGATATGAAAGTAGCTAGGATGATTGCAGGTACTAGTAGATGGGAACAATGGCAGGAGGGTGTTCACAGTGAGGAAATCAAAGAAAAACTGGGAATGAACTCTATAGATGCAGCAGTCAGGGCGAACAGGCTTAGATGGAGGGGTCATGTTACATGCATGGGAGAAGCAAGGTTACCCAAGAGACTCATGGGTTCAGCAGTAGAGGGTAGGAGGAGTCAGGGCAGACCAAGGAGAAGGTACCTGGATTCGGTTAAGAGTGATTTTGAAGTAATAGGTTTAACAGCAGAAGAGGCACCAATGTTAGCACTGAATAGGGGATCATGGAGGAATTTTATAAGGGGGGCTATGCTCCAGACTGAACACTGAAAGGCATAATCAGTCTTAAATGATGATGATGATGATGATGATGATGAGGCAGAATCCCAAAATAAATGGGAATTAACTGAGAGGATAAGGTTGGTCCTCAGCTCCAATAACACCAAAGACTACGAGGGGCATCACTTTTGTATGAAGGAGTTGAAGCCTTTTGATACATGTGGCTTGTAATACAACAGCAGTGCCAGACAAAGTGTACAAAGACATGTTGTGAATTTGGAATACTGACCTCAAAAACTAGCTCCTCATGTGTTTTAATAAAATCTAGTCTGAGAGAGAATCGTGAACCCCTGCCTGAAACCTGATGAAGATCACAATAGCCCAAGTAGTTACCTGTTGTGTAGTGAAGATAGAAGAGCAATAAATCAACAATACTGTTTGAGACTTCCATGACTTAACAACTGCTTGAATGTTTCATGGGTGTTGCATTGGTTGGTGTTGTGTAAATTGTGCAATATTGCCACAAGGAAGTTACTTGTAATTTTCAGATGCTACTGATACATTGTTGTGGTTCGCAGTTATTGTGCTGGCTCATCAGAAATGAACAGATGCCAAGGGGGAGGGGGGGGGGGTCTGTAATGTATTTCTAGAGGACATCAACATCCAGAGTGTCCTGCTGGAGAAACAGGCTGCAGTGTCCACAAGCAGTCACAGGAAACACCCTACCACAAGCTGTGAAACCCAGTGTATGCTTGCAGACAAGGCTTTTAGCACCCAGTTTAACTGTCCTAGCTTTGAGTCCACATCTGTGTTAATGTGTCACATTGTAAGTCTGTGTCTGACAAGCTGCAGTGCCACTGATGCTGTTTCTCATGTTTTGCTGAGTTGATGTGTGTATCTAATAACTTAACAGAAATACAGAATATTTAAACTGCTTCTTTAATGACGGAGCCCAAGTACATGGAGGTGGATGAGAGGATCTTCGCTTCTCCATAATTCATCCTTTGTTCAGGAACTACACTGATAGAGGGCATTTTACATCTTTTCAAACAAATGCTTACCTCAACTTACTATTTACTTAGAGACCAGTATTTTCAACAAACTGGTTGTGTTACTGTGGATAGCCATCCTCCTCCCATAGTAGCCACTCTCTGTGCAAGACTTCAACCAGCCAAACATCTGCTTCACCATGAAAATGGAGTGTTCTGGTGTAAAAGTCAGGTGCTGGCATGATGGTCAGGAATAGTCGAGAAGAGAGGGCTGTGAAGAAGACGTCAGCCAATTTAACTCTGACTGATCCAGGACGACACCGAGACAGCAGCGGCCTCTAGGCAAAGAGAACATAAGGGCTGTGCCGTGTGGTTGCAGCCCAGTTGAAGACTAGCTGTTTTACGAGCTCTACAGCAGCAACTTAGGGACTTTATTGTTTTACTTGTATTAGGAGTTGTGTATACTGAAGAGATGTTCTTATTTTGTCTGTTGCATATTGCTTGTTACCCACCATTGTAAATTGTCAAAGTTAAGTATTGTCATTTATCTTGCTGTAGTAAAAATTCATTAATATGATTTGCTTGAGTTGTTGTCTTGCAACGTGAGACAGCAGCTTTCCTAGGCACTGTATATCAGACGAGTGGGCAGGACAGCATGAAGAAAAATGGAAACCTCCTGTTTCTGGACATCGTGGTTTGTAGAAATGAAGAGAGCTCCTTGGGCACAGTTCAAGAGTGCAGCAGTGTATTACAGGCCCTTGTTCGTAGGCTTAGAGCTGACTGATTCAGAGACCTTACCACTAGAGATTAACCATTCCTGTTTGATGCTTGTCTAGAATGGGCACTTTGACAAGCAATGAATTTTGGCAGCATGCACTAAACCTCAAGAGCAGCGCAGAAGAAATGGAGGACTCCATGCGGATGGTGTTCTGCCTTATGGTGGTGGTGTACCCTTTAAAATTGGCAGGCTGTTTAAGAAATACTTATTAATTAAGTGTGTTTTCTGTCCTGCAGCACAAGTGCAAATGATACTGGGTTCTGTTAAAGATGGCCTAGATCTAAGGAGACCAGGAATATATAAAATGATGTGCCAGTGTGAGAAATCATAGATCAGCCAGACATGTTGCACTGTGGAAGACACCTACGGTGAACATAGACATCAGATCAGATTGGGTTAGTCAGAAAAATCTGCTGTTGGTGAACAGTGTCTTGATATGGGACACAGCTTGAACTACGGAGAGACCAAGATCCTCTTGTCCACTTGCACTTACTGGGACCCTATCATTAAAGTAGCAATCCATATATGTATAGATAAGGACTTATTTAACAGAAACACAGGGTTTCAACTCAGCAGAGCATAGGAACAAGCATTGGCAGCATTAAGACATCCATCGGCCACATACAGATGAGTACAAGTTAACACAGATGGTGAATCGAGGTCAAATCAGTTGAGCCAGGTTCCAACACCTTTCCCTTGTGCATATTCCCACTTCCACATCTTGGGTCCAGGCTTTTTGCACACTGTGCACGCAGGTATGGCCCATTTCTCCAGCAGGAGGCTCTGGGACTTGATGGCACTACAGTGATGGTACATCTCTAGATCCTGTTGCCTATGCTTTTCTAACGTGCCTATGTGTAAATTGGTGACCAGCAACAGCAGTACGTCAGTAGCACCTGAAGATAAGTCTTGTGGAAATATTGTGCAGTTTATATAACACAACTGGACTCGTATTCGGGAGGAGGACGGTTCAATCCCGTCTCCGGCCATCCTGATTTAGGTTTTCCGTGATTTCCCTAAATTGCTTCAGGCAAATGCCGGGATGGTTCCTTTGAAAGGACACGGCCGATTTCCTTCCTCATCCTTCCCTCACTCGAGCTTGCGCTCCGTTTCTAATGACCTCGTTGTCGATGGGACGTTAAACACTAATCTCATCCTCCTTATATAACACCACCCTAGCCAATGCCTCTGAACCACTCAAGTCATCAACAAGTTCTTAGTTTGGTCTCTAAGAAGCAGAAAAAGGCTCAGTGTTCTTCAAAGCAATTTTGATATGTTCCATTTAAGACAAGATCAGACCAAAAATTTTTTTGGAAAAAAAAGTCTCACTTTCTTTTTCCTTTTTGCCCTATATAAATATATTGGTGCATAAGTTTTGTAATAATTCAGTATAGTGTATTTTTTAAATTTTACTTCACATAACACGATGTCTGCATTGATCTTTGATCCCTTCAGATATATATTCAAATCTCAGAAATTATGTGATATAGAAGGCTGCGCTTTAGCTAATATTCTCTTTGGGCCTGTTTATCACAGATTGGTTTCATTGGTTATGAAATATTCCTTGCTCATATGTCTTCATGGAAAGTGTTAGAGAGGCATTTAACTATACTGTGAGTCTTTCTAGGCATAAAAACTTATATGTTAGGTGTGTGTGATGCAGTGATATCCTTCATGGATAGAATTCCTTAAGAATAAAAGTCCTGGATCAGCTGGAAATAAATATAGAACAGAATACAGTAAGAATATTGACAATTACAGATTGATATAAACATAAAAATTGTGGAAATTATTAGTATAGTGGACCTGATTATTTATTTATTTATTTATTTATTTACTTATTTAGTGTATGGCTCATAACATCACAGTAAAAATCACCTGATTATATGGATGTATGATTAATGTTTAGAAACTATATAATTGATGCTGTGTTGTAGAAATCACCATTCTTCTTTAAAAAAAAAAGTGTGTGTGTGTGTGTGTGTGTGTGTGTGTGTGTGTGTGTGCGCGCACGTGCGATATTCCAGATTGGAATATCACAATATATGGAAAAGGATAGATAGCTACTCACCTTAAAGATGAGTTGCAGACATGCACAACGAAAAGACTGTTCTGTTACCTGTCAGCCAAAGCCGGCAGAAAAGGAAACACACACACACACACATTCACACAAGCAAGCACTCATTACTCTCTCTAACAGCTTAGACTGGACTGCAACTGTCATGTGGAACAAAAGCACCAGTCTGGAGGGGGCAGGGAAAGGGAAAGTATAGCAGGTGTGCTGAGAATGAAGAGTGCTGTCTGGGGAAGCATGTACGGACTAAATGGAGGCATGACAAGACTGCCACCAAGTATAGTGTTGAAAGGCTGTAAAGGAGTTGGAGGGCGGGGGTGACAAGTAATGGAAAAGAAGAGCACTACAAAGCAGCATGATGACAAATAAGAATTTATTGCATGTTGTGTTTATCGTTCTTATGTGTCCTCTTGATTTGAAGTGTAAGAAGATTCACAGCACAGATTAGAAACTACATAAGTTTGTGCAGTGCCATAACAACCAACCATACAGAGATTTTTTTTGGTATATAAACTCTTAGATAACTCACATTGCTCCTTTCGTGATTGCCAATGCCTAAAATACATACAATAAACATTGTTTTTTACCTGTTCAACACTTTCAGCATCCCCCCCCCCCCCCCCAAAAAAAAAAATATAGTGGTGGTTTTTCAATAAATTTAATTTGCAGGTGTAGGCAGGGCACAACAAACTTTCAGCAACAAATTGAAAAGTGAGAATGTAGGGAAATCAGTAAAGAGAAAGAAAGTGTTTTGTTCGGTAGTTTCCATGGAAGAGGTGTTGGCCAACTTTTTCAGGATGAACTAGGATCAGAATACCAGGTCACCAATTTTTTTATACCTAGTGCTGGTCTGGAGCATGAGACAGAGGATTTAGGACTACTTTGCAAATATTTCACTAAGGAAGACACTGTGGTTATAGTGGGTGGGGCAGGTAATAGTAGTGACAGAGATACTGGGTACATTATAGACTGTCACCTAGCAAAGATTGCATTAGCATCGAAGCATACTAGTGTTGAGTTTGTATCTGTTCTTGGGCGCCATGACTGACCTCATTTGAACTCTTCTGATGAGAGAGTTAATTTGGAGTTGGAACGGCTGCTTATGTTGAGTGCAGGGTCACACATTGGTGTGGTTCCTATTGATTCTCTTAGTAGGTGGGATTATACGAGGCATGACCTTCACCTCAACAGGAAAGGGTATGGTAAACTGGCTGGGAAAATAGCAGGAAAGTTGTAGGGGGCACTGTCATGAGTGATAAAATACCAGTGGTTATTAGAGATGGGCAAAACTATTCTTTTCAGAAATCGGATCAGAACTGTTCACTCCCTGAAATGAACTAGCTCTTTTTCATGACTCACCACTCATTCACAGTAGAAAATAAATGGAAGGCACATTGCCCTTTAAACTTGGTTTATTCCAGTACTATACCTGTATTTTGATCTTATTTGATCCTATTTTTAAGTAACACAGATAATGAGTAAGAATTGTATATTGTTTGTTGAAATTTCCACGATACGCCAAAGTTTTTGATTATTTATTTATTTTGCACTATCGTGGTTTTTTGGGTGATCAGAAAATGTTGTAACTTTACATTTACATTAACAATATATTTGGCTATAATGTACTAAAATTTCATTAACCTCGTACAAATACATCGCAAGCCATATATTTTTAAACTGAATGTTTCCTTCCGAAGACGTCTAAATTAGCAAAATCCATACCAGAATATATATATATATATTAAAAACAAAGATCCCAAGACTTACCAAGCGGGAAAGCGCCGGCAGACAGGCACATGAACCATGAACAAAACACACAAACACACACACAGAATTACGAGCTTTCGCAACTGGCAGTTGCTTCGTCAGGAAAGAGGGAAGGAGAGGGAAAAATGAAAGGATGTGGGTTTTAAGGGAGAGGGTAAGGAGTCATTCCAATCCCGGGAGCGGAAAGACTTCCCTTAGGGGAAAAAAAGGACAGGTGTACACTCGCGCACACACACACACACACACACACACACACACACACACACACACACACACACACACACACATATCCATCCGCACATACACAGATACAAGCAGACATATTTAAAGGCAAAGAGTAAGGGCAGAGATGTCAGTCGAGGCGGAAGTACAGAGGCAAAGAAGTTGTTGAAAGACAGGTGAGGTATGAGCGGCGGCAACTTGAAATTAGCGGAGGTTGAGGCCTGGCGGATATCGAGAAGAGAGGATATACTGAAGGGCGAGTTCCCATCTCCGGAGTTCGGATAGGTTGGTGTTGGTGGGAAGTATCCAGATAACTCGGACGGTGTAACACTGTGCCAAGATGTGCTGGCCGTGCATCAAGGCATGTTTAGCCACAGGGTGATCCTCATTACCAACAAACACTGTCTGCCTGTGTCCATTCATGCGAATGGACAGTTTGTTGCTGGTCATTCCCACATAGAAAGCGTCACAGTGCAGGCAGGTCAGTTGGTAAATCACGTGGGTGCTTTCACATGTGGCTCTCCCTTTGATCGTGTACACCTTCCGGGTTACAGGACTGGAGTAGGTGGTGGTGGGAGGGTGCATAGGACAGGTTTTACACCGGGGGCGGTTGCAAGGGTAGGAGCCAGAGGGTAGGGAAGGTGGTTTGGGGATTTCATAAGGATGAACCAAGAGGTTACGAAGGTTAGGTGGACGGCGGAAAGACACTCTTGGTGGAGTGGGGAGGATTTCATGAAGGATGGATCTCATTTCGGGGCAGGATTTTAGGAAGTCATATCCCTGCTGGAGAGCCACATTCAAGGTCTGATCCAGTCCCGGGAAGTATTCTGTCACAAGTGGGGCACTTTTGGGGTTCTTCTGTGAGAGGTTCTGGGTTTGAGGGGATGAGGAAGTGGCTCTGGTTATCTGCTTCTGTACCAGGTTGGGAGGGTAGTTGCGGGATGCGAAAGCTGTTTTCAGGTTGTTGGTGTAATGGTCGAGGGATTCAGGACTGGAGCAGATTCGTTTGCCACGAAGGCCTAGGCTGTAGGGAAGGGACCGTTTGATATGGAATGGGTGGCAGCTGTCATAATGGAGGTACTGTTGCTTGTTGGTGGGTTTGATGTGGACGGATGTGTGCAGCTGGCCATTGGACAGATGGAGGTCAACGTCTAGGAAAGTGGCATGGGATTTGGAGTAGGACCAGGTGAATCTGATGGAACCAAAGGAGTTGAGGTTGGAGAGGAAATTCTGGAGTTGTTCTTCACTGTGAGTCCAGATCATGAAGATGTCATCAATAAATCTGTACCAAACTTTGGGTTGGCAGGCTTGGGTAACCAAGAAGGCTTCCTCTAAGCGACCCATAAATAGGTTGGCATACGAGGGGGCCATCCTGGTACCCATGGCTGTTCCCTTTAATTGTTGGTATGTCTGGCCTTCAAAAGTGAAGAAGTTGTGGGTCAGGATGAAGCTGGCTAAGGTGACGAGGAAAGAGGTTTTAGGTAGGGTGGCAGGTGATCGGCGTGAAAGGAAGTGCTCCATTGCAGCGGGGCCCTGGACGTGCGGGATATTCGTGTATAGGGAAGTGGCATCAATGGTTACAAGGATGGTTTCCGGGGGTAACAGACTGGGTACGGATTCCAGGCGTTCGAGAAAGTGGTTGGTGTCTTTGATGAAGGATGGGAGACTGCATGTAATGGGTTGAAGGTGTTGATCTACGTAGGCAGAGATACGTTCTGTGGGGGCTTGGTAACCAGCTACAATGGGGCGGCCAGGATGTTTGGGTTTGTGAATTTTAGGAAGTAGGTAGAAGGTAGGAGTGCGAGGTGTCGGTGGGGTGAGGAGTTTGATGGAGTCAGGTGAAAGGTTTTGTAGGGGGCCTAAGGTTCTGAGGATTCCTTGAAGCTCCGCCTGGACATCAGGAATGGGATTACCTCGGCAAACTTTGTATGTAGAGTTGTCTGAAAGCTGACGCAGTCCCTCAGCCACATACTCCCGACGATCAAGTACCACGGTCGTGGAACCCTTGTCAGCCGGAAGAATGATGATGGATCGGTCAGCTTTCAGATCACAGACAGCCTGGGCTTCAGCTGTGGTGATGTTGGGAGTAGGATTAAGGATTTTTAAGAAAGATTGAGAGGCAAGGCTGGAAGTGAGAAATTCCTGGAAGGTTTGGAGAGGGTGATTTTGAGGAAGAGGAGGTGGGTCCCGCTGTGATGGAGGACGGAACTGTTGCAGGCAGGGTTCAATTTGGATAGTGTCTTGGGGAGTTGGATCATTAGGAGTGGGATCAGGATTGTTTTTCTTCATGGCAAAGTGATATTTCCAGCAGAGACTACGAGTGTAGGACAGTAAATCCTTGACAAGGGCAGTTTGGTTGAACCTGGGAGTGGGGCTGAAGGTGAGGCATTTGGATAGGACAGAGGTTTCGGATTGGGAGAGGGGTTTGGAGGAAAGGTTAACTACTGAATTGGGGTGTTGTGGTTCCAGATTGTGTTGACTGGAATTTTGAGGTGTTGGGAGGGGGGGGGGGGGGGGGAGTGGAGCTGGAAGTGGGAGATTGAGTAGATGGGAGAGAGTGGGTCTGTGTGCAATGAGAGGAGGTTGAGGTTTGTTGGAAAGGTTGTGGAGGGTGAGTGGGTTGCCTTTCCGGAGGTGGAAAACCAGGAGATTGGATAGTCTTTTGAGGTGGAGGGTGGCATGTTGTTCTAATTTGCGGTTGGCCTGTAGGAGGATGCTATGTACAGCCGGTGTGGATGTGGGAGAGGAAAGATTGAGGACTTTGATTTGGGATAGGAGTTGACGGGTGTGTTCATTGGCCGAGTCGATGTATAGGTGAAGGATTAGGCGGGTGAGGGCTATGGATTGTGCTGTTTGGAACTGGTATAAGGACTGATGGAAAGAAGGATTGCAGCCAGAGATGGGAACTTTAAGTGTGAGGCCTTTGGGAGTAATGCCAAATGTCAGACAAGCCTGAGTAAATAAAATATGGGAGTGTAATCTGGCTAGGGTGAAGGCATGTTTGCGGAGGGAATGTAAATAAAATTTAATGGGGTCGTTGTAGGGATGTTGTGAGGTTGACATGGTATTAGTAGGTGGAAAGGGTAATATGAGGTTAAAGTGAAAGTAAAGAGAGATTTATATAGGGAGAGATAAAGGTGTGAAAAAAAGTCGATAAAGTGTTGGTTTGAGATGAGCTATGTTGATCATGTGCAAAGGTTGGGTAGTTATGTTGTCTCCAGATCACGTTAAAGGGTGGGGAAATTCAAGAAAATTTCGAAAAAAATTTTATCGAAAAAAGTTTCGAAAAAATAATTTGCGAAAAAATAAAATTCGAAAAAAAAATTTCGAATAAAATCTCGAAGAATATGTGTGTAAATGTATTCAAAGGACTGGTTATGTACTGGCAGGTTATGATAATGAGGCTAACAATTGTTTGATGAAGAAGTAATAACGTGTAAACCTGTGGGAAGCTGCTAAAAAATGATCGGTTTTGTGGGAAAAACAGGAATGGAAATAAAACGAAAGTTGTTGGAAAAAAACTGAGATGGTTGTGTAATGGGTGAAAGGAACTGAAGCTGTGAAATAGTATTCACGAGTTTACACGAAATGTTTGTAAACTTGGAACACTGGATTTTATAGCAGCGGTTATGTTAAAAGTGTTGAAAATTTTAGGTTATGATTTGGAAGTAAATTACGTATTATTGAGTATAATTAGGCAGGATAAAATGTATGGTAGATTACGGAAAAATGGAAGATGAATACAAAGTGAAACTTCTTGTAAAATATATATATATATATATATATATATATATATATATATATATATATATATATATATATATACACACACACACACACACACACACACACCAAGCGGGAAAGCGCCGGCAGACAGGCACATGAACAAAACACACAAACACACACACAGAATTACTAGCTTTCGCAACCGATGGTTGCTTCTTCAGGAAGGAGAGGAAAAGATGAAGGGATGTGGGTTTTAAGGGAGAGGGTAAGGAGTCATTCCAATCCCGGGAGCGGAAAGACTTCCCTTAGGGGAAAAAAAGGACAGGTGTACACTCGCGCACACACACACATATATGGATATCTCTAGTGGTTATAGGGTTCAGAAAATACCCTTTTGTAGGATAGGGAGGACAGAAAGAAACCAAATTTTAAGAGAGGTTAGGTCTGAGACAAAGTTTCAGTTTGAGTAAGAAACCAAAAAACATAATTCTAGCTTATTACATCAGCATAAACAGCTATTGGTTAAGAATTTTCAACAGTCAGCAGATACTTCAACTCTACCCAATTTTAACTCAGTCAATGTGAAATGTCAGCTATCTTTATCTTGAGGACTGAGAAATAAAATTAATGAATTAATTATCTGCATAGATGAATTACTCTTCAAACCCATCTGACATAATCTGCCTCTCTGAACATCATGTGACCACTGTTATAGAACTTTTAAGTTTTACAGGGTTTAGGTTAGCATTCCTTTTTGTAGAGCAGAAATGTAGAAAGGAGGAGCTTACACATTCATCAGGAACTGTCATAAATTTAAGAACATAGACATTCATAAATTTTGCATGTGCAACAGAAGTAGAATTTCACAAAAAATCCTTCTTAATAATAAGTGTATATCGAGCACCTGCAGGTAAATTTAATCTGTTCATAAACCACCTTGTAACTGTACTGGCCGTCTGGCCATCCTGATTTAGGTTTTCCGTGATTTCCCTAAATCGCTCAAGGCAAATGCCGGGATGGTTCCTTTGAAAGGGCATGGCCAACTTCCCTCCCCATCCTTCCCTAATCCGATGAGACCAATGACCTCGCTATCTGGTCTCCTTCCCCAAACAAACAAACAAACAACCAACCAACTGCACTGTCTCATTTAACAAGCAAAAACGAAGACATAGTTGTTGCTGGTGATTTCAATGTAGATTTCCTTAAAGACTCTCCTAATAAGAACTTATTTGAGTCTGTAACACCATCATTCAACTTAGTACCCACTGTAAAGTTCCCCACTAGGGTACCCAATAGCTCACAAACAGCCATTAGTAATATCTTTATAGAAAAGTCCAATGAACAAAATTATATTACAGAACCAATAGTCAATGGCCTCTCAGACCATATCATGCAGTTCCTTCTGTTAAATGTTAATACTGAACAGGATATAAAACCTGTTAAATCTTAGCTCAAGAGGGTAATCAATAAGCCAAAAATTGATTATTTTGGGACACACCTCAGAGACATTCAGTGGGCTGATGTTTACAGTGCTCATGGCATGAATGAAAAATATAACACTTTTGCTAATAGAGTGCTTACCTTATTTGAACACTGTTTTCCCCAAAAACTAACCAAGGTTAGAGCAAAGTCTACAAAGAAGCCATGGATTACTCAAGAAATAGGGGTATCTTGTAAAACAAAAATAAAACTGTATCTGTCAATCCAAAACAGTTCTGATGTTGATACATTACAAGAAATACTGCAAAATATTGAAGACTGTAATACGGACATCAAAGAAAATATATTACAAGGAAAAGATAGTCATATCAGCTAACAAAATAAAGGCAATAGGGGCTATAGTGAACGAGGAGACTGGTAGAACCAGACATGAAGAGGGACAAATAGCATGAAGAGTAAATGATAAATTGGTGACAGATGTGTATAGTGTTGCAGAACTTTTCAAAAAAACATTTTATAACTGTTACTGAAAAGATGGGGTTGTCAGGTTCTGTAGATGCTGCCATGGAATACCTCACACAAGACATTTCAAGTAACTTCCATAATATGAATTTGACCCTCATTACCCCAGCAGAAGTAATGTCCATCATAAAATCTTTAAAATCAAAAACATCTAGTGGCTATGATGAAATATCAACAAAGTTAATTAAAGAATTTGATTCTAGGTTAAGTAACATATTAAGCTCTCTGTGTAACCAGTTGTTTATCAGTGGAATATTTCCTGAATGGTTGAAATATGCCGAAGCTAAGCCACTGTTTAAGAAGGGAGATAAAGAAATAGCGTCAAATTTCCCTTTCGCCAGCATTCACAAAAATTAGAAAACTAATGTACAATTGCCTTTATAACCATCCCTCTAAAGCGTCCTGATATTGAGAAGGCCATCTACACAGTGAAAATGTACTTAATTCATTAGACAAAAAATTGCAGGCAACTGGTATATTTTGTGATCTGTCACAGGAATTTGACTGTGCAAATCACAATATCCTTTTAAGTAAATTATAATATTATGGTGTGACAGGAAATGCTGCAAAATGGTTCATATCTTACATCTCTGGCAGGAAACAAAGGGTGTTATTAGGAAAGAGACATGTATTAACCTATCAAGCATCATCTAGCTGGGAACTAATTACATGTGTGGTCCCCACAAGGTTCTGTTTTAGGCCCCTTACTTTTTCTTGTGTGTATCAGTGATCTTTCATTTGTAACATTACCACATGCCAAGTTCGTTTTGTGTGCGATGATACAAACATAGTAATAAATAGCAAATCAAGTGTAGTCTTAGAAAGATAGGCTAATAAAATATTTGTGGACATTAATCACTGGTTCATAGCCAATTCTTTGTCACTAAACTTTGAGAAAACACACTACGTGCAGTTCAGAACCTGTAAGGGAACATAAAAATGAAAAAGACTGGCATACTATGCTTGCTTTCATTCCATAATGTCATATGGGATTATTTTTTGGGGTAATTCATCAAGTCAAGCTAAAGTTTTCTGGGCACAAAAATGTGCATTAAGAGTTATATGTGGTATGAACTCGAGAACATCTTGTGTAGGGAACTAAGGATACTAACTACTGCTTCCCAATATATTTATTCCTTAATGAAATTTGTCATTAAAAATATATCACTTTTTCAAACCAACAGCTCAATTAATGGAATAAATACTAGAAATAAGAATAATCTTCACAAACAGTTGCGCATTATTCAGGAACACACATTTTCAATAACTTGCCAACAGCCATAAAAAGCTTATCAACCAATGAAATTCAGTTTAAGAGAAGCCTAAAGGATTTATTGGTGGCAAACTCCTTCTACTCCATTGATGAATTTCTCAGTAGAACCAACTGATTTGTGTGTGTGTGTGTGTGTGTGTGTGTGTGTGTGTGTGTGCGTGCGCGTAAGTACAATCACCATTTCACTGCTGTAATGTGTTCATTGTAAATAAGTATTTTAGTAGTTCTATTGCATGTTTATTACCTTATAAATAAAAAAAACTTTATTTTAAATTCAGTGCATTAGTGTTTGTAAAATGATTCTTTCACATAGTGTTCATTAAAAAAAAAATGACGATCATTCCACTTGGGACCTGTGGAATGGTACATTAGCTTATTTTCTTGAGTTGTAAAAAATTGTCATGTATTATTGTTTTTCTGACATGTTCTACATCCTGGAGTACCTCCTCACTACGGATCAATTGGATTGAAAGTAAATCTAATCTAATCTAAACCATTAGTTTCACAATTTTAATCAATCACACAGTAATCAATAGTCAATATTTTTCTAAAAAAAATGGATAATAGTAACGGTTTCATAATAGCATTTCTAAATTTCTCAGCCTGTGATCATTGCAGAGCTTTGGTCATTATGTCTGCTAATTGTTGTTCTGTACTATCATAATGTATCCCAAACAACCCTTCTCTATACTGTTCACAAACAGTGAAATTTCACATCTATGTGTTTGCTTCATCTAATTAATGACCTGATGTGATCATGTGTATAGCCCTTTGATTATCTGCATGAAGGTATTGAATTTTTTTTTTTTTTTGTGCATTCTGCTTCTGAAACATATTCTGCTTCAGATGTTGGTGTAGCTGTTGCACTTTGCTTCTTGGAACACCAATTAATGGGGGGCACAGTTATAAAGAACAATGTGTGCTGGTGTACTCTTCTGGTAAATCCTGTGCATAATCAGCATCACAAAAGACATTTTGATGAATAGTGTCACATTCATCTTCTTTCTTCGCATGGAAAAGGCCATAATTCTTGGAATCTTTTAGTATCTCGGAGTTCTTTTTACATTTTGGTAACCCTGTTTCTTAAGGTCTTCTGTGAAGCAAATCTCGTAATTAACTGTAAATCCAAGATCTAGTCCAGTTTTACGTGACAAACACACAAGACTTCCTATGGCTTCACAATATAGAAATTTAATGTGTTCATCTTTTTGGTTTTCTTCACTTGTCTTTCCCTCTGTAACTAATGGAGTCTTTGTGGCCTTAGTCAGTCATATTGAATTTTTTTTAGTTCTTTCTTCACATAGTGTTCTTGGTGTAGAAATATTCATTATTTGTACCCCTATGTGCATATCTGGATTTTCTACCACAACTATTTCAAAATTTTTTTTAAGTTCCTTGAGCATATTTTCAGTTTTCTCCAAGTCTTTTCGCATTATGATTCCATCATCAACATGTATAACCATGTATATTTCTTCTGTTACACCTTTAAATATGGACTGATCTGACTTCAGTGAATTAATCCTTCTGTTTTTAGGAAATCTGTCAGTCTTATTCCATCTGGATGAGCTTGTTTTAAGTTCATACAGAGATTTCTTCAAAACACAAATTTTTCCAGCTACTTTTTATCCTTTATAAAAATCTCTTCATCAAGTTTCCCATACAAAAATGCTGTTTTTTATCAAAAACTCTTATATGGAAATTTTTCTCTGCTGCCAGAGCAAACAACAGTCTGAATTGACATTTATCTACTACTAGGTTGAATAATTCCTTGAAATCTGTATCTTGTTCTTTTTGACAACCTCTGACAACTAGTCTAGCCATATGTCGACCATCATTTGCTCATTAATATCTCTCCCTTTTCCCTCCTGTGTATTGACCAACTTCCCTGTTTCATTCTGTTCAATAGATTTTTTTTCTTCTGCTATAGCTGTTAACCAATTTTCTTTGTCTGGATCATTAACACATTCTTCATATGTAAGCGGTGATGTTTCAGGACAACCAAGAGTACAGGATGATGGCATCACCATAAAAGTGAATGGAAACTTGACATACAACAAGCCAGAAGTCGAAAACATTTTAAATAATCATTTCTTAAATGTTGTAGAGAAAATGGGATCTGAATGTTCATTAGAAGAAGCAAGGCAGTTAATGGAAGAGGCCTTACCCACACCATTTGGTACAATTGAAATTCCACCCACCTCTCCATCTGAAATTAGGAAGATAATAAACTCTCTCAATAATAAAATCTCACATGGGATTGATGGCATTTCCAGCAGGATAATAAAAGCTTGTTCCCAAGAAATAAATGGGATTCTTAGCCACATATGTAATAGCTCTCTGAAGCAGGGTATTTTCCCAGATAGACTGAAGTATGCCATTGTTATACCACTGCATAAAAAAGGGGATACATCTGATGTCAACAACTACCGCCCAATCTCTGTTCTGACTGCCTTATCCAAAATTCTTGAAAAAGTTATGTATTGAAGAGTAGCTTCACACCTTTCTAAAAATAAAGTTTTAATAAAATGTCAGTTTGGTTTCCAGAAGGGTTTTTCAACGGAAAATGCTATATATACTTTCTCTAATGAAATATTAAATGCTCTGAGTAACCGGAAGTCACCCGTTGGGTTTTTTTGTGATCTATCAAAGGCTTTTGATTGTGTAAATCGTGGACTACTTCTAGATAAGCTCAAGTACTGTGGTATGAAGGGGACAGTGCTCAAATGGTTTAAATCGTACCTAACGGGAAGAGTGCAGAAAGTTAAAATAAAGAGTTCACATAATATGCAAAAAACTGGTGATTCCTCAAACTGGGGAACAATCAAGAATGGGGTGCCGCAAGGTTCGGTCTTGGGTCCTCTGCTGTTCTTAATATATATTAATGACTTGCCATTCTATATTCATGAAGATGCAAAGCTGGTACTTTTTTGCCAATGATACAAGTATAGCTGTCACACCCGACAGACAAGAATTAACTGGTAAAATTGTAAACGATGTTTTTCAGAAAATCATTAAGTGGTTCTCTGCAAATGGGATCTCATTAAACTCCGTAACATCCTTGTTAAACCCTACAATATTCCCAGACTACCTTCTCTACCCAGCGGTTCCTACCCCTGTAACCGACCCCGCTGCAAAACCTGCCCCATGCATCCCCCCACAACCACCTACTCCAGCCCCGCTACTGGTAAAACATACACAATTCAAGGCAGGGCCACGTGTGAAACTACACATGTCATTTATCAGCTGACATGCCTGCACTGCACAGCCTTTTACATTGGTATGACAACAACTAAACTGGCTGAGCGCATGAACGGACACAGACGAACTGTCCGCCTAGGAGATGTCCAATACCCAGTAGCGGAGCATGCCCTCCAGCATAATTCTAGGGACCTAGGAACCTGCTACACCGTATGTGCCATTTGGCTTCTCCCACCCAACACCAGTCCCTCTGAACTGCGGAGATGGGAAGTTGCACTCCAGCACATCCTTTCATCCCGCCATACCCCTGGACTGAACCTACGTTAAACAACCTCACTCCCATTTACTTTTCAGTCTTCTCCTCTTTCCCTTTTCTCTATAGCCATTCATGCATCTTTTCATCCTACATCTTTATACTATACACCTCTTTACTTCTGTATGCATCCTCTTTGGTTTGAAGCTGGCACAGTACCTACAGTAGAATATCTTTGGCTTCCCTCTGACAACCATGCCTCCATCCTTGCTACCTTACCTGTTTTCCTTTGCCTGTTGCTTCATAACCTGGGTTGTGAGTGACTAAATCCACTTTCCCTTCTTCCCTTTCTTTCCCCTCTCTCCTCCCTGATGAAGGAACATTTATTCCGAAAGCTAGGAACTTAAATTTTCGGTTGTTTTCTATGTTTCTATCGGCTGTAATGAGCTGAGGTAAGTACTGGCCAGCCCCTCTATCTCTTTGTTAGTAATTGTTTCACATCTTTATATGAGATTTTCCATTAATTAGTTACATATGACTTTACCTTTTTCTCAGTTGTTCGCACTATGTAATGTTTCTCCTTGGCACCCTGTTGTCACCATTTCTTCTTTTTCCATAGTTTTGCAGTTTTATCATGTTTCAGTTCCATCCACAATATCGTACAGTTCCTGTGTATTAAATAATATTCTAACTTCAGCATCCCACAAGCTGAATATTCTACTGTCTTTCAGCACTTGTACACCATGAGGTTTTTCGTTTTCTTGAAACATAAGTGTATTTATTTATTTTTTAGAGCTATGGCCCCATAATCTGTTGTTTTTTTTTATTATTTTGTGTTCATCTTATTGGAAGTATAATGAGACTCGAAACACAGATTAGAAACTGCATAAGTATAATGACTAACTCTTCGATAACTCCGAATTGCTTTTTTGAATAGCAGTGCTTAAACACACACACGCACACACACCATTGTCTATTTTTTTTTTTTTTAAAAACGGGACTCTGTATTTACAGTTGTAAGTAACTATATTCGTAGGATATAATAAAATAAATATGAAATTACAAGGAGGAGGTAAACAGCAGCTGTCTTTCTAATTTAATATGTTAAATTTAGCTGGCACAAACACAAATAGCAGTATGCAGTGTAGTGATAGTTTGTTGTTAATATAGTGTCAAGTTTGTAGTACAAGCTTGTCTTTTGTTTATTTATACTTTAACTTACCCCTTGAAGGTTCTACCTCTTAGAAAGATCTACAGAACACATGAATGAATGGAAAGGAGGGTAATGTCCTTGTTCCATAGTAAACATTTCTTTGTTCTTAACAGTATTTAGCAAACTAAAAATGAAGTAATTAATAGTTATTTATGATAGCATCTGCTTCATAGCAATTTTATGCGTATACTATGGAATCATGAATAGAATCTATGGCTTGTATGAATAGTGGCTTACTACACTATTGTTTACATGCAGATGAAGTAGCATTTGTGAACTGGTAGAACGCACAATATAAGGAGCTAAAGCTATTGTTCATTCAATGCCTTAAAATTTTTTACATTATTATTATTATTATTATTATTATTATTGGTGGTGGTGGTGGTGGTGGTGGTGTGTGTGTGTTCAATATTTATTTGATTAATCTTCTTTCTGCAATTCTGTACATTTGTTCTAGCCCTTTTACACTCTTTGTTTTATAAATTCATTAACCGCATACATTCCCGGCTCAACTTCCACATACTGATTGCATCTCTGATCCCTCAGACTGACACTTTCTTGTGTATCTCGTAAGTTTCATTTCATTGACTTGCATATGCATTTTTTCGTGCTTTCATGGTGTCTATAACTTTGATCCCTATGTTAAAATGGATATAGCCATTACATAACAAATTTTGTTTTTGATTCTTTCCACACTTTGTTGTCTAGTGTTCTGTGTGTTGTACCACATATCATCTGATGTTTATTCAGTTTGTTCTGCATTCTTAAGTCACGCCTAATAAGTTACCATGCTTGATCTAAAACATACCGCTTAGTCCAGTTATGAAATATACAGGGCTTTTCCTTTAAAACCCATTACTCAGGTTATAATGTTTGTTTCTTGCTGCAGATAACTTGTATTAAGTGCTTTAGGTAGCCTTATTTTTCTAAAATAATGCGTAAAGTACGTCAACTATATTTCCATATTAAACTCTTTCATTTTTTTCCCTATGATTTGTTGTATTACAGTAATATAGTTAGTACAAGATCTTCCCTGTGTAAGCCCATTTGCTCGTCTAATAGTAGTAATTGTGCTGTGTTTCTAAGACAGTAGTTGATTCATATGGCATAAAGGTTGGAACATTTATTATGAATAATTATTGCATGGTAGTTTTCTGTGGTATTACCTTTGTTTTCGAGGAAGTGCTTATTACTTTCAAGGTGTGTAGTTCCAGAATTGGTCCTCCATATTTTAGTAACTTTGTGTTAATTCCGTCTACTCCTGCACTTTCTTGTGAAAGTATTTGGGCTCCATGTACCCTCAATGGTTATCTCACCCACTTGGTAAATTTCATTGTACCATTGGAGGCATTGCTTGTATGTGTTGGCTCATTATCTTCATTCTGTAGTATCTGATAGTAGCTAATCCAAGTTGCTTTCGTAGTTAGATGAGTTTGTACAATTATTCAATGTTTTCATGTTCCAGGAAATGGTCAAAGTACTAAGTGGAATCTTTGCCCCAATACCTCTATCTGACCTTCTTTTTTTGCAATGTGATGTGAATTTCTGTTGTTTGCTCCATATACCATTACCTCATCTGAAGTACACCTCTCAAGTTTGATAGATATGTCAACTAAAAGCAGCTGATTTTAATTTTTACAGATGCATCCTGTTATGAAACCAACATAGAAGCAGTGTGCCAGAAGAAAATTTATGTATTCTGAGGATGGTTCGACTGAAAGTGCTATGCTTATGGATAGAAATGTTAGCGCAAGTGCATCTTGCAGCAATGGATAACATTTTTCCCTGTATGCATGCATATGGTATTAAGAATAGCTTCAAAAATGAGGCTGAGATGCAGACCATTACAGAATATTGTCACATGTCAGATAAGAGACAGAAGACACATACTGATAAATGCATGATAAAGATTGAGGTAGATAATGATCAAGTTTAGACACTGTAGAAAAGAAAGGGAGTAGAGAGAGAGAGAGGGAGAGATAATGCAGAAATAATATAAATTTGCTTATGCTGCATCAAGAATTAATTTTAAAAAACAAGTCTTAATAATCCTAAATATGTATCAATGCAGAAGTTAGTACTGGTGTGTTTGTTAAATACCTGCCCCAGTGGACATCTTTTGTGTCACTAATGGCACATTAAAAAAGTCAGATGAGTTACAAACTTGATATTTGAGAGTCATAAGAGAAGACTAAAACAGTTGTTGTAATCTAATTTTTAAACTAGTCATGTCCATGTAGACATATTTGTCTTATTTTTGATGACAGGCACTTACGTTCAAAACAACGCTTCTGTTTGTGAAGGTTCTGTTTGTTTCATTCCTTTCTTGTAATTCAAAATGACAAGCTTCTCTCAAATGTTATGAAATGGAAATTCCATGATGAAGATAGGCCAACTTAAAAAACACACAAACTTGGTAGTTTTTTCTAGTTAAAAACAAAGCTTTCTTCAAACCAAAGTTTGGTTTGAATACTGTTGGCCCCTACTAGGCATGGTTCTATTGGATATGGTATTTGAACTCTGAATCATGTGCAACTTGGCCTTTGTCATATTAACAGATCACTGACAGAGGTGAAAGAAAAAAGACTTGACAGAATAGGTCTGAGGACTGAATCATGGATTTTTGGACATACTTCTAGTTTTGTACATCGAAGAACAGAAGTCTCCCATCTGCAGCTCTGGTAACACTGACCATTGGGTGGTTGCCAGGGCAAATGGGTTAGGCAGATGGCTCTTCGCGGCAGTCTCAAAATGTAGGTTAGAGAGGTAAAGGACAGAACAGTGTTGGTAAAGGAGAGAATTTATTTGGAAATAGTAAGAGGAAAGGTTGATGGCAAGGGAGTGTTGCATAGGATGGATAGATATAGGTGTATGGGAACAAAATGAGTTTTAGGTCAGAGGGATGTGGAAACATATGATGTGCTGTGAGGGGAAGTTGTCTCCTGAAGAGCTTGAGGTAGCAACTGATGAAGGAGGAGGGGGAGATTCTTATGATTGTGTTATTTAAGCAGCTGTTACCACTCAGGTTTTGTAGCTTGCAACTGTGCAGCAACTAGGTTGTTTATGTGGGAAAGAAATGGTAGTATGAAGTAGGTGTTTTGCTAAACACAGGTTAGAGGCCTCACTAGTCCTGAGCTGTGACTGATGCTAGTGATGCTAGGAGCACAGACCAGGTAACTGGTGTCTTTAAGTGCAAGGTTGTCAGGTGATGTGTTAGAATACCGCTCCTTCCTCAGGGCTGATAGATTGGTGAAAGTTACAAGAGCTAGTCATGAAGTTTTAATTATTACCTCAAAAATAAAGTTATGAAATTATTTTTTTTACTATTTTTGGATATATATGTGGAGTCTCTGTACACACTGAAATCCGCACTGTACTGTAGAATGCTGCTAGAGTAGTCAAAATGGAATGATACAGCATGTCTCCATCATTCATTTGGTTTTGACCTCTCTAGTGGTGTGGGGCATTCTCAGTGTACCAGGGCTGCAGTTATGTATCAGAAAACAGACAAAACATTAATTACTTATTTTATTCTTTCAAAATAATTAATAAAATTTTGAGTAACCATCATAATAGAGAAGAGCAGGTCTCTTAGATCCCAGGAGGAGATGGACACATAAGTAGTTAGAACAAGCCTAGACCAAAGAAAGAAAGATTACTGAAGACATAAAATGATCACCACGTATCAAAATAGGCAAAAATTGCAGGCAACGCTCAGACAGAACAACAGGTGATGTCAGAAGGGCGGTTAATTGTATCAAGAGGAAAATTCAGTCAAGAAAACTATTGTATTATGAGACAGAATTACTGGCCAATACCCATACATTCAGGCAGATGGGGGGGATATACACTTCTACACACAGAAAAATTAAAGTACATGACACTGTAACTCTGTCTTAGGTTTCAGAATTGTCACTTTCTTCCTCAGGTAGGAAAGAAGGTTGGAAGTAATGTTAAAAGGGCAAGACAGGTCACTATGACTCAAAGATGATGGAGACGCACTATAATGAGGATGAGGGTCATAACTATAGACAGGTCCCTCTTGTCCTTTGGACTGAGTGATGTGTCTTCCTTTCTTTTAACTTTCCCCAAACTATCCTTGCTTCTCCTCTAGGAAGGAGCTAGTAGTTCTGAAACTAGGCTAGTGTCATCTATTTATACTTTTGTGTGTGTGTACCAGCAGTACTAAAAATGAAACTTGTCACAGAGAGGAGAAGAGCATTCGTTTGTGGGATTTCAACAAAAGGCCAATAACACTGTGTTTATAAACATACTTGAAACGCCACTGTATGAAAGGGACTTGGTAATTCTGTTTCCACAGTTTGTTAGTGGATTGACACTTTGGTTTTATGAGTATTCATCAACAGTTAATTATCTCCTCCCCCTGCACCTCCCCCCCCCCCCCCCCCCCTCTACAAGAAAAGTAAAGACTTACTGTTATGTGGAATTCTTAATGATAGTACAGAAAAATCACTTGAATCATGAGTATTTATTAACTGGCATTTATTTCATGGTGCTATGTCATAGCCAGATCAGCTGTTAGCTGTGCCACAAGTAAGGCTCTGTCAGCTAGGAGCCAGATGCCGACATGAACAGAAAATGTTTTTGCCGGAAACAGTTTAATACACTGCCAGTATTGCCTAAAAACAGATTATGCATGTACGTGGCATGATTCAGTAAGTGCAAGTGAAATGATGCTTTACTGTGCCTTGTTAGCAGTGTTGTGTGACACTATTGTTAGCAGTGGTATTTTACTTTTGTACAGTGGAGGGAGCCTTGATTGAAATTGGAGATACTGGGTTTCTAGCAGTGAAAATAGATGGCAGCAGCACATAAAGTCACACGTTCAGAATGATTTTAAGAAACTGAATTTAGTTGCTTTGATGGCTAAAGTTAAGTGATTGCACATTTAGTTCTTGCTTGTAAAAGGAACACATTTTGTAAAATACCCAGTTTTGTTGAGTGTCTATAAGAATTGGGAACGTCTGTTCTATCTGCAAATAATAAGTTCAGTTGTGCATATAGTAATTAGAATATGGTGCAACCAGTGGAAAAATGCTCCTTTTAGAGCACAAAAAATGTGAATATGCTACACTTTTAATTAACACTTGCTTTCCTTGGCTTTACTTTCATACACTGATTTTGTTCCTTATATTTGTTATTGTTACTGCTACTATTTTTCATCACTGTTTTTTTATTTCAATTTTATTTAAATAGCTTTGTTGACCACATAGCAACATTGCTGAGTTTTTAACTGTTAACTATACATTCTATTATGTGAACTTTTTGATAGTATTGATGTAAGCATTCAATCTGAATGTTAATATATATTTTGCCAGTGAAACTTCAGCTGCTTTACCAATTGTTTATCTATTAAAATACATTACTATTCTTTGTGTTAACTTGACATAAGTCTGTTATTATATTTTTTACAAATCTGATAATAAAGGAGTCAA
Source organism: Schistocerca gregaria (assembly GCF_023897955.1). Taxonomy (NCBI): domain Eukaryota; kingdom Metazoa; phylum Arthropoda; class Insecta; order Orthoptera; family Acrididae; genus Schistocerca; species Schistocerca gregaria. The sequence continues at coordinate 182,357,757 of NC_064920.1, read as the reverse complement.
AATTACAATCTTCAGAGAGAAAGTGAACAAGGAATGACTCAAAGTGGTCCAATGTGGCCAATCAAGTTAATAAAAAAAATAAAAAGTTCCCACAAAATTCAAATGCATTGATGGGAAAAAATCACAATACCAAAAGATAATATAGGGTAATGAAATTTCAGGAATACATTTTTATAAGTAACATATTTAAGTGATAAATATTGCAAGATCACAAGTTAATGTAAGTGAGAGACAAGCCATTACAAATGTGGAATGCTAGTACATTAATAAACAGTATAACCACCAGAATGCTGAGTGAAAACATGGATGCATCATGTTGTACAGGTGCAGGATGTCAGCTTGTGGGTTGGAGTTCCATCCTGTTACATTTGGTCTGTCAACATAGGAACAGTTGATGCTGTGTGTGGATGGTGTTGGAGTTGTCGTCTGATGATGTTCCATATGTGTTCGATTGGAGACAGGTCTGGTAGTTGAGCAGGACAAGGTGACATGTCGACACTCTGTAGAGCATGTTGGGTTACTACAGTGGTATGTGGGCAAGCATTATTCTTCTGGATAATAAGCCCTGTAATTCTGTTCATGAATGGTAGTACAACAGATCGAATCACCAGATTTACATAGCCTACCAATGTGCATCAGGGTGCATGGCATAACAACAGGAGTGCTCCTGCTGTCATACAAAAATGCACGCTAGATAATAACTCCAGCTATAGTCCAGTGTGTCTTGCACACAGACAGATCGGTTGCAGACCCTCAGTTGGCCTCCTACTAACCAACACTCAGCCTCGACTGGCACAGAAGCAGAACTAGGTTTTATCAGAAAATGCAACAGACCTCCATCCTGCCCTCCATTGAGTTCTCACTTTACGACACTGAAGTTGCAAATGGTGGTGGTTTGGGATCAGTGGGCTACAGGGAGTCTGGCTTGGAGCTGCCCTTGAATTAACCACTTTGTAACAGTTCGTTGTCACTGTGGTGCCATCTACTGTTCAAATTGCTGTTGCAGATGAAGTAAAATGTGCCCCAGAGCCATACACTGAACCAGATGGTCTTCCCTCTCAATAGTGCCACATGGACATCTGGACTGTGGTCTTCTTGCCACTGTACATTCTCATGACGACCACTTCCAGCCGTCATGTACAGTGGCTGTATTCCTGTCTAGTATTTCTCCAGTATCACAGAAGGAACATCCTGCTTCTTCATAATCAGTGAGGTGTTGATAATGGTATCTTTGTCACCTTAAAGGCATTCTTGACTAATGTCAACTTACCCGGTCCAATCTCAAACTTTGGTTCAAGTTGCACAACCCCACCTTGGTGTTGCATTTTTTTTTTTTTTTTTTTTTTTTTGTGTCAGTGTATAAGTGAAAAAAAATCTAACCTGAATCATAATTTTAGCATACATTTAACATATCCATAGCAAAGTGTGTAGTAACAGCTTGATGTTTCATTATATTTATGACAGATAAAGACAGACAAGATCAGAGTTGCAGTTGATTACTTTCTTAGTTCAGGATTTTACTCCACGAACACTATTTCATAACTCTATTGTCTCTACAGTGATTTCTCTGTCTGAGCAGAATATGATTATTTATTGAATTGATCATTTACAAAACAAATGACACATTGTCAGTGAATCCACAAAAAACGTAGAGATTAGAAACTAAAAAGAAAAGTCATTGGCAGATTGTGACTTAGATGAAGGCTTCCTAACAGACTATCTTTCATTGTTCCAATTGCTAATTGAATAGTAAAGGAAGAAAATGAAAGTGGTGCCAGACTGCCCTTGGCCGAACACCATACTTACAGAGTATAGATGTAGATTCAGGATTACCAATTTCATCTGACTAGCCCTTTCAAGGCCCTAAGGTCAGCTGCAGAACACATGGACATGTGCAAGACCACTACAGAGCCACTTCTTCATAATATAAGCAAACTCACAGAATAGGTAGTTGTCCAGATTCCAGTGAAGCACAGCCACTTAGGTTTAACTAGTGCCTTGTTCAGAAACAAGTGATTCCAATCTACAACTTCCTTTCAGCAAAGAATCCTAGTAATATAATAATTTTCACACTTTTATTCTTCTTTTTAGGCCAAGTTAAATTGTTAGTTATTTATGGTTGTTTCCATTATAACTTCATGAAGTTGTTCATGACTGTCATCAATAATCCCTGAAGGTGACAACTGTTCCATTTATTTAAATGTGATTAATATCTGAAGACTTAAACTGCCTGACATTTGAGACTGCTGTGAAGACTTAAAGGAAACACCTTAGATTGATTGTGTTCCATGACTCAATGAAAATTTGGTGTTCCCCTACCAGCCTTCCCTGTATTATATATCACTGCAAGTTTGTTAGTGAGTAGGATTATTAATACTTCCTGAGAGACTGTCCACCTCTGTATCAGTCTCTCTATCAGATGACATAGAAGCACCTTATAAGAAAAGTGATCAGTGTAGGGGCTATTCTGACAAGGGCAAGAAACCAACTGACTAATGTGAAATTTTGTTTGTTTGGACCCTATGGTGTTAAACAGGACAACAGTATTTTGCAGCTTAGAATATGAAGCCAACATTGGTATTTACAGCAGTGAAGAATCAGCGCTGCAACCTGAAATTTTGTAGAAGTATGGGTTCTGCTCTGTTGCTACATTTGACTTGAGAGCTTCATTTATGATTTCTGAACAATATTTATTCAAGAGTTCCAAGTTCTAGAACAGTTACAACCAGGAAAACACCAAAGTGGCATATGACTACTTTGTCTAAATTTCCAATTTACACCTATATCTACATACATACTCCGCAATCCACGGTGCGTGGCGGAGGGTACCCCGTACCACAACTAGCATCTTCTCTCCCTGTTCCACTCCCAAACAGAACGAGGGAAAAATGACTGCATATATGCCTCTGTACGAGCCCTAATCTCTCTTATCTTTGTGGTCTTTCCGTGAAATGTAAGTTGGCGGCAGCAAAATTGTACTGCAGTCAGCCTCAATGCTGGTTCTTTAAATTTCCTCAGTAGCGATTCACGAAAAGAACGCCTCCTTTCCTCTAGAGACTCCCACCCGAGTTCCTGAAGCATTTCTGTAACACTCGCGTGATGATCAAACCTACTAGTAACAAATCTAGCAGCCCGCTTCTAAATGGCTTCTATGTCCTCCCTCAATCAGACCTGATAGGGATCCCAAATGCTCGAGCAGTACTCAGGAATAGGTCGTATTAGTGTTTTATAAGCAGTCTCCTTTACAGATGAACCACATCTTCCCAAAATTCTACCAATGAACCGAAGATGACTATCCACCTTCCCCACAACTGCCATTACATGCTTGTCCCACATCATATCGCTCTGCAATGATACGCCCAAATATTTAATCGACATGACTGTGTCAAGCGCTACACTACTAATGGAGTATTCAAACATTACAGGATTCTTTTTCCTATTCATCTGCATTAACTTACATTTATCTATATTTAGAGTTAGCTGCCATTCTTTACACCAATCACAAATCCTGTCCAAGTCATCTTGTATCCTCCTACAGTCACTCAATGACGACACCTTCCCGTACACCACAGCATCATCAGCAAACAGCCGCACATTGCTATCCACCCTATCCAAAAGATCATTTATAAAACAACAGTGGACCTACCACAATTCCCTGGGGCACTCCAGATGATACCCTCACCTCCAATGAACACGCACCATCGAGGACAATGTACTGGGTTCTATTACTTAAGAAGTCTTCAAGCCACTCACATACTTGGTAACCAATCCCATATGCTTGTACCTTAGTTAGGAGTCTGCAGTGGGGCACCGAGTCAAACACTTTCCGGAAGTCGAGGAATATGGCATCAGTCTGATAACCTTCATCCATGGTTCACAAGATATCATGTGAAAAAAGGGCGAGTTGCGTTTCGCAGGAGCGATGCTTTCTAAAGCCGTGCTGATGCATGGACAGCAACTTATATTCGAACTGAGAATCCTGCAACAAACCAATGTTAAGGATATTGGTCTGTAATTTTGACGATCCGTCCTACCCTTCTTATATACAGGTGTCACCCTGCACTTTTTCCCAGTCGCTTGGGACTTTACGTTGGGCAAGAGATTCATGATAAATGGAAGCTAAGTAAGGAGCCTTTACAGTAGAGTACTCTCTGTAAAACCGATTTGGAATCCCATCAGGACCTGGCGATTTATTTATTTTCAACCCATTCAGCTTCTTCACAACCCCAGGCATGTCTATCACTATATCCTCCATACGGGAATCTGTACAAGACTCAAACAGCGGTATGTTTTTACGATCCTCCTGGGTGAAATATTTCTTAAATGCTAAATTTAAAATTTCAGCTTTCATTTCGCTGTCTTCCGTTGCCAAGCCAGACTGATCAGTGAGAGACTGGATGGAAGCCTTCAACCCGCTTACCGATTTTACGTAAGACCAGAATTTCCTAGGGTTTTCAGCAAGATCTTTTGCTAAGGTATGACGGTGGTAGTGGTTGAATGCTTCGCGCATTGCTCTTTCTACAGCAGCACAAATCTCTACTAACTTTTGCCTGTCCTCGTTCTCCCGATCTTTCTTGTACCGCGAGTGCAACTGCCTTTGCTTGCTGAGCATTCTCCGAATTGCGATTCTCCGAATTGCGCTGTTAAACCACGGTGGGTCTTTTCTGTCCGTAACCCACTTTTTCAGCACATACTTGTCCAATGCATGATTTACAATGTGTTTAAAATTTACCCATAATTCTTCCGTGTCCATCGTACCGGAAGTAAATGAAGTCAATTCATTTACTGAGTGGGATGCTAACAACTGCTTCTCTGCTTTTTCTAGTAAGAATACTCTCCTAGCCTTCTTGACCGACTTTATAACTTTTGTAACCATAGTCGTAATGACAACAATATCACTAATCCCTGTCTCAACACTGACACCATTGATTTGGTCTGGTCTGTTCGTGGCAACCAGATCTAAAATATTTCCATTACGCGTTGGCTGTCTATTTAGCTGCTCAAGACAGTTTTCAGATAATGTTTTCAAAAGTAATTTATGCGATGGCTTGTCTGTACCACCTGCAATGAATTCATAGACATCCCAGTCTATACTAGGTAGGTTGAAGTCCCCTCGACTAATATAGCATGATCCAGGTACTTCTAATATAGCATGATCCAGGTACTTCTGCGACACAGAATGTAGACTCCCTTTGAATGATTCTAGAACTGTCACAGTGGAACCTGGTGGTCGGTAATAACACCCTACAATTAACTTTATTTCCCGTAGCTCAGTTAAACGTGTCCAGATAACTTCACAATCACACTCTACTTCAACCTCAGTAGACACAATATTTTTGTCAACTGCAATGAAGACACCACCTCCTATGGTGTCTAATCTGTCTTTCCAATACATGTTCCAGCCCTCACTAAATATTTATTTCAGAACTTCTTATCTCAGGGTTCAGCCAGGTCTCAGTCCTGAGAATAATTTGCACGCCACACACTTCCTGGAGGGCAGTAAATTCAGGAACTTTATTCTGAACACTCTGAAAATTTACTGCTAATATCTTGATAGCTGAATTATCTTTACACTGAGTGTGTCCTGATTTCCCTGCCTGCACGTCAACTGGTGAGTGTTCATCAGGACACCTCTCACGACTGCCTAGCCTAAAAAACACCCATGTGCATGCCACAAGTACTCCGCTACCCGAGTAACCGCTTCCTTTGTGTAGTGCACCCCTGACATATCTAGGGGTGTCCTACAATTCCCCACCCAATAGCGCAAGTCTAGAAATCTGCAGCCAAGACCATCACAGAGTCGACGAAGCCTCTGGTCGAGACCCTCCACTCGGCTCCAAACCAAAGGACGCCAATCCACTCTGCGAACGATGCTGCAAATAGAGAGCTCTGCTTGCACCCCGCGTGCAAGGTCAGCGGTCTTTACCTAAACCACAAGCCACCTCTACGAACTCAGGATCGCCTCAGAACCCAAGCGACCGGCATCATTGGTGCCGACGTGAGCAACTACTTGCAGACGACTGCACCCCGTACGCTCGATAGCCGCAGGCAAGGCCGCCTCCACATCTCGGATGAGGCCACCCGGCAGACAAACCAAGTGCATGTTGGATTTCTTTCCAGCCCTGTATGCTATTTCCCTAAGGGGCTTCATCACCCGCCAAACATTGGAGCTCCTAATAACCAGCAAGCCTTTGCCCCTGTGTGCGTGCTCGGGCCCTGCTGAAGGAGCGGCCACCTGCCCACTGACAGGATGAACGGGCGAGGCCAGCTTCCACATTAGCCCCCCTCCTCGAGCGAATGCGTTATAGTCCTCCACTCACCCTGAGGTGAGGGCGGCCCCAATGCGCCGGGTACACTAGAAGGTGCCTCGGCAACTGAGTCAGCGGACACAGCAAGCGACACCTGGGGTGTCTCAAGCAACGCGCCAGACCCTCCGCCGTTGCTGCACCTCGAGGCATCAGCCTGAAGACGGCTGACTGTGATCAACAGCACGCTCAGCTGCTCACGAACCACAGCCAGTTCCTCCTGCACCTGCACAAAGTACGCACACACCTTATCCATCCTACTGCTAATATCTACTGACTCCGTGAATTTATACTCTATGGCTATCAATAAGCAATATTATTCCTCTCAAATACGAAAATATGCAAGGATTTTATGTAATTAAATATGCAAATGCACAAATACTCGGAAAGAAATGAGGAATCAAACTACAAAACAAAAATGGAAGCTAAATATGTGACTCGCTACTGCACTGATACTACACCAGTGGCTGCTCAAGGCTCACTGATAGTTCATTACACAGTTGTGACTAATCTTGAAACAAGTTGTTGGGATTAACATGATTTGAGCTAATTGACCTTTGTTTGGCATGAACAAAACTAAGTCTGGAGGTTTCACAGAACAAAATTCTTTATTTTGGTAACAATGTCTGTTGAACAGATTGGACAAGCAAGTAGTCTCTAAGTTGAATACAATTCTGAACTTTTAATTCACAGGTGAAATATTCTGTATGTGCATATAACACAGGAAGAGGCAAAACAGTAAAATGGTCATTGACTCTGTATCCCTGAGAGACTGGCACTCACCGAAGAAAAAAGAAAAAAAAATGGAATAAACAAAATCATATAAAAATTCAAATGTCAAAGCATAAACAATACAAAAGAACACAAAACATATTATGAAACACTGTGCCCCTGGTGGTTGGCATGGAAGCTGTTTGACAGCTGCAACTCATTTGTTAAAACACACACACACACACACACACACTCTCTCTCTCTCTCTCTCTCTACACTGCACTACTGAACACAATACCATTGCTGGTTGGCACGAACTTCCAAACATGCCAAATCAGCCCCATTGCTGGAAGCAGAGTGTCATCAAGGAACCGGACCGGGAAGTGTTTATGGCGGTATGCCACGTAACGTGAAAAAATAATATTGAAGAATTTCGCAAATTCAACAAAACTGACGTTATAACGAAATAAATATTATCACAGAAAAACTGAAAAGATTATGTAATCAACTAATATGATCTGTGATTGTTATTGTAATCTCTGTTCCTTTTGATAAAGGATCGGAAACCCTTCCCTATCATTTCTTGGTAGTGTAAAAAGCCATTTTGTGCCGAGGCATGAAAACATGTAAGTTTCATGTAATATTTAGACTAAATATAATCAAAAATTACTTAAAAGTATTGCTGATGTTTTACTCTAACAACTCTTATATTCATGAAGTGATATATATTAATGATTTGTGCTAATTTTATAGAGGAACACTGGTGCAGTGGTCAATGCCGTAGTTCTAGATGATAATGGCCTAGAGTCGTAATAAATATTTTAAAATTTGCTAATTGTGACAAATAATTAAAAATAAATGTAAATGTTGGAAATTTCTCTTGAGTAGCGGTTCTTCTTTTGAGGCAGTAATAGCAGTCAGTTTTTCTAATATTGAACCACGTTTATTTAACGTGAATTCAGTAAATTTTTTTGAACTCCACATAACGGAAATTGCGAGAATCTCCTCAGTGCTGCAATATCACAAAAGTAAATCTAAATTATTAATACTGCAGCGGTATATCTAGAATATTGTGTGTCGGTGGTGTCTTTTAATATAAAAACAGCGTGTTGGGCAAACTAACTGCGAGAAGTACAATAACTGAGTCCATGGCGTAAATAATTTTCCAGTTGTGAAACGGGCAGAATCATACTAACTCCAACTTTACATAACATATAAACATCAACAATACACATACGTAAAAAGAACCTCCACAGTGGCTCGAGTCAGTCGTGCGCTCTTGTCAGTCAATGCTGGCTGGTCATTGCTCTTGAGGTAGGAGTTGTGGCGTCAGTACTGAAGGCTGCTGTAGCCACAGTGCTGCGAGTGGTAGTTCTTCTTTAAGCACACTTCAGGTTTGACATGATTAATGGCAATAGTTGCAGGCTTTGCTATTTACCACAATATCTAAAATCTGCATGTTTTGTCATAGGACCCGGTATGGGTCACTGTATGCCAGTAGCAGTGGTGCCTTAATAGCTATTTCGGTTGCCCACTCCACATAACTATCGACTGAGGCATTGTGTGTATGCAGCTTTCCAAGTCACAGGGCTTGTAAGTGGTTGGCGTACTAAGTGGGGTGCCATATGCATGTGATATGGTCTCTTAATTGTTGAAAAAATTTAGACCGATATTGAGTTGGTAAATGAGCTAACCTTGATAAGTTCCCCGTGAAGATTGTCATTCACTGTAAACTAATTCCACAGCCGAGGAGTCCAAACCTTGCTAATACATTGTATGCTCAGGAATACGATCAGAAGGGCAGAAGTCCATGATAAATGACCACCCATAAGTGGCCTTCATGTATTGGTAGCACCTCTGAACCATGCTGTTACTAGTGGGGTGATAGCTAGTAGTTTTATGATATTTCTACTTGCAGAATCTTGCCAGGTGGGTGAACAGTTCCAATTCAAAGTGCCTGCCTCAGTCGATAGTTATGTAGAGTGGGCAGCCAAAATAGCTAGCCAATTAGACATGACAGCAGAGGCTAGGATTACTGTGATGTGTAGTCCACAGGTACCGCATCTGGCCAGCACGTAAATTCGTTGGTTATTGTAAGGAGATATCATTGACCATTCGATGGGGAAAGTGGTCCCACAACATCAAACTGTACACGGGTGAAATGAGAGGTTGTGTCTGGAAAGTTACTCTCTGGCACATGCACATGGCAGGGCACTTTGCAATGCTGGAATTTGAAGGCAAGTTTGCATCCACTCTTGGAAATCCTTCTCCATATTTGGCCAAACAAAGCATTGTGACATGAGGCTAAAAGTGGGTTGGGCTCCAGGGTGACTTAGATCGTGATCACTGTCTAAGGCTTATCATCGGAAAGCTGATAGGAGGAAAAGGTGATGTCTTCCTCAGGAGACATCATAATATAGTGTGGCATCATCCCCTGGAAAGGAGCAGTGCTGCATTTGCTATGCTTCTTTTGTGGCCTCAAAGACAAAACACATTGTTCTAGCCAACTGCACTGGAGTGCCGCCACAAACCTTGGAGCCAGGAAGTGGTGCATTGAATGACTCTTGCAGTTATGCTGCATGGGGTAAGTGTCAGCAGTAATTGTTTAGCATGCCCAAAAGCCGGCATAACTTCTTGACTGTCATCAGTTGTGATATGTGCAAGATTTCTTTGACCTTCTCACTTAGTGGTAGGGAGTCTGTAGATGAAGTACAGCAGTCTAGGAACATCGCCTCAGGCTGTGCAGACACATACTTATCCACATTCAACACCACGCCAAATTTCTCGCTTATATAACATTGTAGAGGCTGGTTATGTTGCTCCCTGGTGGCAGAAAATACATGTATGTCATCCAGGTATGCAAAGTAAAACAGCAATATTCATAGGACAGAGCCAATAAACCACCGCCAGGTTTGTGCAGCATTCTTTGTTAATACAAACATTAGAAATTTGTTTGCAAATAGTGTGAATGGAGTGATTATCACTTTCATAACAATGCCCTCTTCTGCCACTGGTATGCGCATATATGCCTCCCTGCAGTCCAAAACACTGAATATTGTTGCACTGAGTAGCGCACACAGCAAGTGCACGAGATATCGATGAGACATGGATTGTGTGTTGAATGTACCATAGTCACTGCATGGGCACCAGGCTCCTCTTTTCAGTGGAATAAGGTGCAGTGTGGATGACCATGGGCTACTTGGTGGCTCGATTACACCTTCCTTAAGCATCAAATTGAATTCCATTTTAGCGATGGCCAAACAATCAGGTGTCAATTTCTGTGGTACCTACCACATACTGCTAGTGTCCACAATATTCAAATGGCTGTGGCTCCACTTGTACCACAGCAGGGAAAGCAAGTCAGCAGGGAAGCTAGCAGAGGGCAACTCCGGAAGTCACGCCAACACTGCGATCGTCGTGTATAGCTAGAATTGGCGTGCGCAGATCAGCACTATGTTTTGCTTCCACGGCCCAGCTCTCCAGCCAATGAAAAAATAGTAATCCTCCATGAAGCGGAGATTTAAGCTCTCACTGGAGCAGCAGAAAGGAGCAACATTGCCTGCCCACAGCTGATGATGATCTTTAGAGCCACCACCACTCCATCTGTTGTTGCCCAGTCCATCGTTCACTGTAACTCTTCTGACCAAGCCATCGCGCTGCAGGGACTGGGCACTACCAGCTAAGCAGTTCTGGACTAGGACATCATTTTGGGGATTGTACTGAGGAAATTTAACTTGACATGACTCGTACTTGTAAAAGAACTTAGCATTCAGGATGAGTGGACTAGTAGCATTTCTGAACTTAACTTATGTTTCCACTCTGTATAGTTTAGCAAGTGACTTCATTCTTGGCAGTGGCAAGAAAACCTTTTATGCCATCTAAGAATTACAGAAGAAATGTTAACTTATTTGGTGCTTAGCTTGGTAGACTCTGCAAGTACATTTAAGTTGTTTGGTTAAATAATCAGAATTGTGTGAATAAATAATTAGATCAATCAAGCATGTGTGTCTTGTGTTACACACAAAACCAATCTCCTGGATCTACACGACATCAATGGACCATCTGTGGTTTCTATATGGTGTACTGTGTGGTGAGCCAAGTGCATTGGGCCCCTGGTGGCCTGGTCAAGGTCAGATATTGCCCTGGCAATGTGGTATACTCCTTATCACACCCATGTATCAGCTTGGTTCACAGATGTGTAGTGGTGAAAACTTGCTGCAGTCAGTCCAGTAATGTGATCAACTTGTGTGGTGTTGGCTGCATCTGGTAAAGAATGGTAATGTGCCAGAAGATCAACTCCTATTTTCAGCTCTGTAAGGTCGGCAATGGTAAAATCCCATGTAAATGGATAGCGCAGTCCAAAATTTAACTGTATTCATTGCATCCCATACATAGAGATGGATGAGTTGTTTGCAGCAGATAAATGTAATGCAGTCGATGGACTACAGTCGTTGACTAAAGTTCAAGGCACTTAAGTCTGAATCAGCATCTATTAGTCTATTAAATACTTCTGTCTGGATCACCTATCGATAACAGACCGGTGCCATGATGTTCTTGATAAGTAGGTTGTGTCTACTGCTGGCTGCCACTGGCATTTGGATGCGAACATGGTGGTGTACATTTACATGCATGTTTTCCAAACCTACGGTGGTACCATCATGCAGGATGTTCCATGTTCGACAAAGCAGCATTGGTTGATGATTGGCTTCTGAATCTCCTACTATTATGTCCTCTACCATTCCAACCACCACTCTGAGACAGCAATGCACTGATTTCCGTGTGCAGCTGTTGGTGCCACCGTCGCTCTACTGCATGGCACTGCTACAGTATTAAACTGTGCTGGTGAGAGCCTCCTGAATCTGACCCATGAGTTCTGCCACTGCCTCCAACTAGATTTCTGTATGCGATGCCACAATGACTTCGACTTACGGAGGTAATGGGCTGCTCCACAGATTGTATAGCGAGTTGTAAACGATGATAAATGTATTGACTTTGCTCCGCAGATAAGGCAAATACTGTGACAACTTATGGTCTCCGATGTCTTCGTGTGTCAATAACTGTCTGATCTGCTCTTCATGCGATGCAGCAGCTCTCTGGATTAATTTCAATTTGAGTGTTACATATCAATTTTCAAGCGGTGGTGCAGTAATCACTACTTGTATCTCTGAAGTGTAGCAATGAGGGTGAATCTTGTCAAGTCAGCCTTAACTCCTGTGTATCTGAAACTGGCTTTGACTTGAGTAAACCATAAGATTGGGTTGTTAAGCCAGAATGGAGGTAAACAGACCATTAATCGAAACACTTTTAGCATTTTGTATCTTGCATGATATTTCAATTCCATGGTTCAAAATCTTAAACATGGTTGTGAAGCAGCAGCTGTGTAACTCAGAATAGACTGAAAAATCAGCCAGCCAGTTGTAAATAAAGGTTTATCATCCCTTGACCATGGATTCGATATTTGTAAAAATACTTCTGAATAAGATATTTTTGCATATATCGAAATCACATTCAAGGGATAATAAACCTGTATGTGCAACTGGTTAGCTGGTTTTTCAGTATATTCTAAATTCCATACTAGTCACTCAACATACTTCTTCAGACCAGATCATCTCAGGGTCACCACTTGTCGGGATTAGCACAATTTGAGCTAACCGACCTTTGCTTGACATAAAAAACTGAGTCTGTAGATTTCACAGAACAAAATTCTTTAATTCAGTAACAGGTATGCTGAACAGATTGGACAAGTGATTATTCTGTAAGTTAAGTACGAATACAAATGTTTAACTTGCAGGTGAAATGTTCTGAATGTGCATATAACACAGGAAGAGGCAAAACAGAAAAATGCTTATTGACACTGTATCCTATATCCAGTGTCGCCTGAAACACAAAACATGGAACAAACAAAATCATTAAAAAATGCCAAAGAATAAACAATACAAAAGAACATAAAACATATGACAAACAGTACCCATAGTGGTTGACGCAGAAGCCGTTTGATGACTAGGTTAAAAGCAGTCTGGAATGTAATTGCAAGTCATACTGCACTATTACAGTGTTAACTGAATAGTAAATCACCACTCATAGAAGTAAAAAGTAAAATAAAGAGGGAGACTACAACAGAGCTAAGAAATAAAGCTGTAGCTTCTTACTGGTAAACTCCTGACCATTGGTATTGCAACATTGTGATACAGTATTTTACATATTGTTTGTATACAGTCTATTAGGAAGAATCCTTATAAATAAAAATTAATTGCCACATATATGAAAAAGTCATAACCTAAGAATAGCTTGACCGATTTGGTTGATTTTTGTTGTTGTTGTGTTGGTAATTGTAAATAGTAACAGTATTTTTGGTATGAAAAAGAAAATTAAAAAAAGAAATTGCATTCAGTTTGACGGTTCTGCTGTCCACGCCTTCATAGTAAAGGAAATCAGTTTGACAGTTATGCACACAATATATAAATACATATGTAATACGTAATGGGGAAGCTTTGTTATCACAAATCATGAAAAGTTCTTGACCGATTTATTTCCAGTTTTTACATGATACTCTACTGAACATTCAGGCAGAAATAGATGTAATGAGGGGGTAGGAGGCTATACACAGGGGTGGGAGGAGGAGGAGATGAACAGAGAGGGATGGAGGATGGACAGAGAGGGGAGGTAAGGAATTTACAATATATAATCTGTATATTGAGCAAGCAGTGAAGGAAACAAAAGAAAAATTCGGAGTAGGTATGAAAATCCATGGAGTAGAAATAAAAACTTTGAGGTTCGCCGATGACATTGTAATTCTGTCAGAGACAGCAAAGGACTTGGAAGATCAGTTGAAAGGAATGGACAGTGTCTTGAAAGGATGATATAAGATGAACATTAACAAAAGCAAAACGAGGATAATGGAATGTAGTCGAATTAAGTCGGGTGATGCTGAGGGAATTAGATTAGGAAATGAGACACTTAAAGGAGTAAAGGAGTTTTGCTATTTGCTGAGCAAAATAACTGATGATGGTCGAAGTAGAGAGCATATAAGATGTAGACTGGCAATGGCAAGGAAAGCGTTTCTGAAGAATAGAAATTTGTTAACATCGAGTATAGATTTAAGTGTCAGGAAGTCGTTTCTGAAAGTATTTGTATGGAGTGTAGCCATGTATGGAAGTGAAACATGGACAATAAATAGTTTGGACAAGAAGAGAATAGAAACTTTCAAAATGTGGTGCTACAGAAGAATGCTGAAGGTTAGATGGGTAGATCACATAACTAATGAGGAAGTATTGAATAGGATTGGGGAGAAGAGAAGTTTGTGGCACAACTTTACCAGAAGAAGGGATCGGTTGGTAGGACATGTTCTGAGGCTTCAAGGGATCACCAATTTAGTATTGGAGGGCAGCGTGGAGGGTAAAAATCGTAGAGGGAGACCAAGAGATGACTACACTAAGCAGATTCAGAAGGATGTAGGTTGCAGTAGGTACTGGGAGATGAAGAAGCTTGCACAGGATAGAGTAGCATGGAAAGCTGCATCAAACCAGTCTCAGGACTGAAGACCACAACAACAACAACAATAACAACAACATGCAATTCCCGTACGTGCTTAGCAATTGCAAAGCATTGCTGGGTTCGCTTATACTTTATTAAACTTGACAGTGATTTGGGAGTTGGAAAAGCTGCTGTGTTCTTTGTCAAGAGAAGGCAAACACAAGAGAGTAAGGGTCTGTTAATAGTCAGCAGTTCAGATGTACAGCATTGTACAATTAGCAGCATTGTCCCCAGAACTGTCCAATGCCCTACTGGTTCTGAGTTGAGGAGAAGGACTGAACCAGAGACTTCAAAGGTTCTGTGACAAGCTAGGCTGCAACATCCTGTTTAGTGTTTCGAGAATTTACAAGTAAATGCTGGAACCACTTGACCATCTGCCACCTCGAACACGCGATATTTTAAAGATGACTGTGTGTGTGTGTGTGTGTGTGTGTGTGTGTGTGTGTGTGTGTGTGTGTGTGTGAGAGAGAGAGAGAGAGAGAGAGAGAGAGAGAGAGAGAGCCTATTTACTGTACAACCCATGTCTGTGGGTGCAGGATTGACATTTATCATGGGAAGCCAGGAGCTGTGTCAGACGAGAGGCACCAAGTGTTTGCCGCAAGAGCCACAAATGCTGTAGGAGAGGACACAGAGTAATTAAATGCTACACTTTGTTGTATTAGTGAATGTGATTGTTAAACAACGAACATTTGACTATAGACTTTTAACTTAATTCCTATCTTAGCTCTGAACGAAGCAAGACGCAAGGGATGTCTATAAATTATTTGGTTGTTAAAACCTGGCAGTTGTGAGTGATTATGTTTAATTGTATCTAAAGGGTGTTGTAGCTGAATTACAAGAATTTGTATGTTTATGTGAAACTTGTGAAGATGAAAATATACCTGAACTGAACTGAAAGTATGGGGTTACCGAGTTATTTCTAGTGAGAGAGAGAGAATTTGTTAGGTCCTCTAACCAGCATTATTTCTTTGGAGAAGAAGTTGTGGAGATTGATGCAGCCGCATATCCAGGGAGGAGGATCGGCAAAAAGTTTCAAGTAAGTCAACTGTAGTAAGAGAAGTGTGAAGTTTGCAATCCAGCTTTAAACTGCTTCCCTTGTCGCCGAAACCATTAAAATGTGGCGACCAACGCAATCAGGACTCGAAGAAAGAGGAATTTCGGAACGAAATCAAGATAAAAGGATATTGTGAGTTGCCATAGCAACCATTAGTATCAAGACAGGGAAATGGTTCACAGAGTAGGATTCTGCCTTAACGGCAAAAAGTACTGAAAATTAATAAATACCATACAAGAAAAGACGCAACGAAAATTTCAACAGTTTAGACTAAGAAGAGTTACAATCAGAACTATTTATGGGGGGTAAGCAACCCTCACACACATTGCAGGAGCGCGGACCCCGTAACCAGCGACCGACTTCAACGACGCCAGCTGCTGTTCATCGGTACTGACTACAAATCCTGTCTCTGACACCGAAACTAACCTTTGCCGATGCCGGCGCCCATGCTTTTCAATGGTGCTAATTCCACACCTGTTCACCACCGACGCAGCCTAAAACTCTATGCCGGTGTGGCGATACCTGTAAGACACCGCTAGCCCACGCCTCTTGCGGTGTGCGTTTAACCCCATTTAAATGACGCGCCAAGCGCGCGCCCAGCGGCTGTACGATTAATTAAATAATCGGCGTGCTGATCACAGTTGATATCTCTGGTCCAGAGGGACGTGAAGAGGCTGTGGTCCAGAGAGAGAGTAGAGTCAGTCGAGTCTTGTTCAGTCTTAAGAGTCAGTCGAGCTAGAAAGTGTCTTGTGAAACGATCATTCTGTAGATAATATTAGTGTGATGATTTCTTTTATATGTGTTGTGTTGTCTTCTTCGATGAGTAAAAAAAAAAAAAAATAGGTAAAATAAATTTTTGTGATGTCCATCAATAAGTTCATTCCAGTAAAAATAGAACCACTTCCCTTCACCTTTATTCACCCTTTTTTCTTTCTTTCTTTCCTTTCAACAACAAGATAAAAACAAAAAATTACCTCTCCCCCTTTTTTTTTTTTTAATTCCGGACATCACACTGGCGACCGTTTACAGGACGCCAATCTTCGGATTTTACTGGAATGAACTTTAACAAGGGCAAATTAAAGTAAAATCATACGTGTAGTAATATTTATTGTCTTGTACATTGGCTAAAAAAACTGTAATTTTCTCTTTCATGCCCAATATGAAAACGAGAGCTAACGTTGTTTCAAGATTAACAAGATTTCTGCAAGCTTCAACGCAGCGCGGTGAGTAGTGCAAAAGCATTTGTTCTGCTATGCCATTGTCCAGCGTGCGCCTCCCGCCTATGCTAACTTTTATTCCCATTTCCCATGCCTTTCCCTAAACAAGAATCATACCCTTTGTCAATGGAATTTCTATTATTGTAACATTGAAATTCAACAGTAAGATATGCAGAAGTCATTGTTATGAGTCAATCCTGTTTGTTACGTCATGTCACCACTTTCAGATTAGCTACGCGAATACGGTTACAACCACAATAATAATTCAGACATTTTTGGAAATTCTATCAAGTAATAGTTATTACCGTCTAACTATTTAAATTTTATTTATCTTTTGTACTTTGCAAGCCATCGCCATTCTGGGTGTACTATTTGTGTATTTCACGTTTGTTAATTATTGGCAAAAATGGAACAACAGCAACAGCAAACTGATAACGGTGATGCTACTGTATCATCAGCATCCCCTCTCCTAGGCTTTTCCAGCCCAGAATCTATGGAATTTACTGCAGGTGTATCACATCAAATAATACTAAGTAACAAAAGTAATTTATCAGGTGACACACCCAATAATCCTGACCCTATGGAAAACGATAGTAGACGTGTCCAACTAGGGATTTCCCACTCCGATCCTAATTTGCACAACTCTAGTGAAAGGAACAATGATCCAAACATTGATCCGAATCAGTACGGAATTTTAATACAACTTCTTACGCGAAGTATGGATAGCATCCTTAATGAAAGATTTGATAAACTAGACACTAGATTTGATAAACAGGAGCAGAGTACAAAAGAATTAAACAGCAAAATCGATCAATTGTCTTCTGAGGTAACATCTACTCTGGAAAAACAGGCTAACCAAATCTCAGAACTTAATTCAAAAACGACACAATTGACCGAAAGTTTCAACGAATTGTCATGTCGTGTAAACACTCACGAAAATTCCTTTGTTAAATATCAAACAGTGACAAATTCCGAAATGCAGTCATGTAAAACCAAGTTGGATCAGGTCACGAACGCTCAGGCTCAGGTCAATGATCTAGTTCAGAATTTCGTGCAAAATCAAACCAACTCACAAAATAAAATTTCGATGGATATCGAAGGTATTACTTAACAAGTTAGCGTAGTATGCTTACAACAATTAGAAATGAAAGAAAAAATTTCCCATTTGGAGGAAAAAACAGAATCGCTTTCTTTAGAGTGTAACGCAAACATTGCAGAAAAATTAGTGCACGAATGTGGTATTTGCAACAAGCTCATTGAGCAAAGGGTAGAAACCGCTACAAAAGAGATTTTACACCAGGCCATGTCGCAGGTGCAAACCGAGACCAACACTTTAAAAAACCAAATTTCTCAGTTATTAACTCCCGATTCTAACGTAGTTACTGTTCCGCCTACAACCCCACTCACAACGAGTTCACCGCCTAATTTCACTGTGCAGTTTGTTCCACAGTCTAACAGCGAATCACTTGCGAGCGAAAAACATCAAACAGAGCCGCTCTCAGTGATCGCACAAAACAGTAATTCTCAACCACCCTTGTGCCATGAAGTTTCACCAGGGAACAATAGTTCAGGCCCTATAGTGCCTGCCGGTATTGTTGACGGTAACATGATTAAACATGCCTATTTTCCAACGTTCAGTTCCGATGATACCCAAGCGGTGCACCCGATTGTTTTTATTAGGTCTTTTGACGGAATGTTTCCGCACAACTGGTCAGATGCAGAAAAGATTTTTTTTGTAAGTAATCTGTTGAGGGGGCGAGCATCCAGATGGGGAGCTGAAATAAAAAGGCAAAATTTAACTTTCAAGCAATTTGAAGAGGCTTTTCTGCAGGAATTCTGGTCAGAACATGAGCAAAAACAACTTCGACGTGAAGTTCACAATCCCGAACCATACAACCCTCGTAAAGAAACTTTGCGTCAATAATTTGAAAGATACCTGGACAAAACACTTTATTGGTCAAAACCGGCCGATCTTGCCGATGTGATTAACACCTTAAAAAGTCATTTACCCCTGCATTACCGGACACAATTAATTGGTGTTCCGGAAACTAACATCAAGAAATTTCTAGATTATTTGAATGAAGTAGACCTTGTGTTTAGAGGAGATTCAGGGAACACTCCACATATTTATAATGATAATTCCAACTCTCGCCAAAACAATTGCCATAATTTCAATCAAAATAACAACAGCGGTAACATGTGGAATGCAAACCCGCTTCCTCAAAATCAGGGGCAAAAATCACAACAGCCCAACTTCACACAATATTCGCAGCAATCTTGCGATCCCCGATTCCAAAATTCCAACAATTACAACAGTTTTGGTAATGGTCAATTTTACCGAAAAAGTAATAGTAATGGCAACAGACGCAATGGTAGTTTCAACAACAATCAGTACTCCAGAGGCAACAACAACCGTAACCGAAACAACAACAATCAAAACAGACGTCAGGATGGAAGATACAACCCTGGTTATTTTGAGAGAAATTCGCCATATCAGCAGAATAATTCAAATTATCAAAATTATAGAGTCAGTTATCCACCCCCGCAGTGGGGAAACCCGAACTATACACCACACAACTACAATTATATGTTTCCGAATGCACGACACTTTGTACCAACAAACAATGCTAATAATCAGGATTGCGGTAATCAAACTCCACCGAATACCAAACATGTCCATGAACAAAGGATAAATATTATTGAGGTAAGTGATGACCAAAATGCGTCGCCTAATAACGCGGCGGAAAACATGAGCAGACCGGCGTAAGCGCCCAACCCCCGGTCGAGAACGTGAGCACGGGCGCAAATAATCTTGCAAATTGTTTTTTGAGATTC
This sequence comes from Schistocerca gregaria, assembly GCF_023897955.1. Lineage (NCBI taxonomy): Eukaryota > Metazoa > Arthropoda > Insecta > Orthoptera > Acrididae > Schistocerca > Schistocerca gregaria. Next base: position 182,338,102 of record NC_064920.1, on the reverse strand, counting down.
CAAGACGGACACACTATGGAACATGACCTTCTTGCCGAGAATAATAAGTCTAGTAATAACGACAAAGTAAAGGTAACGGTTCAGGCAACTGCTGTTTTATCGTTAGAGAAATCCATTGTAGAAGTGTTATTCGACACTGGAGCGTCAGCAAGCGTGGATCTAGATAAAGGTTCTAAACTTCCGACGTTTCCAGTGCAGAACTCCCGAATCATCGGTGCCACTGGAAACAAATCAAAAAATGTCAAATTACAAGCTCTTCTAACTTTTGTTGTTTCCAACGTGCATGTTCGTTATCATTTCCTTGTTGTGGATAATTTAACAGTTCCATGTCTTTTCGGCATCGATTTCTTAAATCAGTATCGAGCAGTGATTGACTTAGGGAATGGTATCTGTCAATTGACGGTTGAAAAGCAAAGAATTTTGATACCTTTATCTAAAACAATTAATAAAAACAATTCTTATCGGGACGTACGTCACTTGAAAGTACAATCTGTGCCCATCACTAATTTTTCTATGACAAACAATTGCAATTCTTCTTACAATGCTGATAGTACAACTCTGTGGGAAAAGTGTGCCGAAGCCTACCATCTAACTGATTTGCAAAAACAGAATCTGTTTCACCTTATTCAACAATTTTCAGTAGTCTTTCAAGATAAACCTGGTATCATACGTGGGTATGTGTACAAGATGGATGTCAAACCCCACCTAACATTTTGTCGTACACACTACAATATACCGTGGTCTAAAAAACCAGCGGTTATGCAGGAAATTAACAGAATGCTACGTTGGAAAATCATAGAAAATTCGCACTCGCCGTATTGCAACCCGTTGTTGTCAGTTTCGAAACCCGATGGAAGCGTGCGTCTTGTTCTCGATGCACGCGAAATCAACAAAATTATTACACCGGTAAATACTCGCCCTGTAAATCTGGACGAACAACTCCTGAAATTTCACAACGCCAAATTTCTGAATAATATCGACCTACGATCGTCCTACTAACAGGTTCTTCTACATCCTAAATCACGTAAATATACCGCATTTTTGTGCGAAGGACGATCATACCAATTCCGTGTTTTGCCATTCGGGTTACGAATAAGTGCAGGAATCTTTATCGAGGCGCTTGACGACGTCCTCGGGCCAGATTTACTTTCACAAATCACTCCCTATGTGGATGATTTAGCTGTGGCGACTGCCACCTGGGAAGAACATGTCGATCTTCTAAGACAAATTTTGATTAAATTCGCCGATGCAGGCGTGACAATCAATTTGGAAAAATCAAGGTTCGCCCGACAACTGAGTAAGTTCCTTGGCCACATCATCACGCCGGAAGGCATCAGGCCGGACTCTAAAAAGACTGAAGCAATTCGCAACTTTCCTGCACCCCGAACCAAAAAACAACTTAAAGTATTTTTGGGTCTTTCGTCATTTTTCAGAAAGTTCGTGACACAGCAAGCTCTTAACAGCCCACATCTTCTAAATCTTCTAAAGAAAAATTCCCTTTGGCGATGGACTACAGAATGTCAAGCCGATTTTGAAAAAATTAAACAATCATTAATCCACGCACCACTCCTCTGTCATCCGGACATGTCAAAAGACTTCTGCCTATCGACCGATGCGTCATCTTATGGACTTGGGGCCTTTTTGTTTCAACTGTCTGTTGAACATGATCGAACAATAGTAAAACCTATCAGTTTTGCCAGTCGCACCTTAACTGAATGCGAGAGATCGTATTCAGTTACGGAACGCGAGACCCTTGCAATTATTTGGTCTATGCGAAAATTTCAATATTTTCTCTGGGGAAAACATACACGCATCTATACAGACCACCAAGCTTTATCATTTTTACTGTCTTGCAAATTACTTCATTCCCGGCTCACTCGTTGGTGTTTGTCGTTACAAGAATACGATTTCGAAATTATTTACATCTCCGGCGAAACCAATATTGTTGCGGACGCTCTTTCTCGTCTTCCACACGATGCGAAAAATCTTTCAGATTTGCATGAGCAAACTTCCGACTTTCAGGTCATGTTAATGAATGACGAATCCTACAACCGCTACTATCACCGAATCTGCAGGGATTTTGCACAGTTACAAGATGCCGATCCTAGGTGGTCTACAGTAAAAACAAAATTATGTCAGAATTCAAATTCTAATCTTCAAAATTACTACAAGATCAACAACGGTGTACTGTTTCATCGTTCCCATCTCGTGTCAGAGCGTTGGTTGGTATGTTTACCGGAAGCTTATGTTGACGACTTCACCCACAAAACCTGGGGACATTATGGCATTAATAAATGTGCCGCCAAGATCCTACGCTTCTGCTATTTTCCTAACATGCGACGTAGAGTCCTGCAGGTCATTCGCAAATGTATCATTTGCCAGAAGGCAAAATATTTGAACAAACATGCATCAATTGAATTGCATCCCATTCTTCCAAAGCAACCGCTTGATTTGATTTCCGTAGGTATTGGCGGACCCTATCCACAATCCCGCGGTGGTGCTAAATACATTTTGGCTATATTGGACGTTTTTACTAAGTATGTGAAATTGTACGCCTTGCGCACAGCCACTGTTGCGGCTATCATTCGACGCTTTTCGGCCGACTACCTAGCCCGCGTCGGAAAACCTGTCGCTGTCCTAACGGACAATGCATCGTACTTTACGAGTGCAAAGTGGAAATCATTTCTGCAAGATTCCGATATTAAACATGTTCTTACTTCCCGATTTCACCCACAGGGTGAGCGAATTTTTAAAGAATTTAATCAATTTATGCGCATCCATTCTTCTACAAAACATTCCAAATGGATAGAATACCTCGCTCCGTTCGAGTACATTGTGAACAATTTGCCACATAGTTCAACCGGATTCTCACCTGCCGAGTTATTATCAGACGAACCAGAAAAAAACTCATGGTCAAGTCCCCTGCCTAAGTTGTCTTCGAACGTTATTTCTTTGCAGGAAAAGGTAAGGCAAGCTGCCATTACCCTGGCACACACTGTGGAGCTCCGGAAGAAAAAAATTGATAAACGGGTCAGACCGACACGTGTGTTCGAAATTGATGATTTGGTATTGCTCACAACCCATCCCAAATCTACGAGGCTAAAACGTTTGCTTAAGAAAGGGCAATTAGTTTACTCAGGTCCATACCGGATCGTCGATATTCCTCACTCTGGATGTTATTTATTAGCATACCCTACAACACAGAAAGTTAAAGGACTTTACGCCCACCACCACTTAAAGCAGTATGTAAAGTAAGAGAAAGAGAAAGGATGTGCTAGTTACAGCTAAAATGTTAGTGTTAATTGTTAGTCAATGCAAAGAATCATAACGCATTAAACTATAGCAAATCTACGTTAAACATTACATGCAATCCAAGAACTATTTAATCTACGTTATATTTACTATGCTACGAATAATTTGACTACTAGCCAAGGACAACGAAGTTAGCGACCAAACTTACTCCTTAAACAGGCATTTTCTAGAACAGGAAACTATGTACAAGAAAAAAGATTTTATTATGTTAATAACTGTGATGAATTTGAGAGCCACCAGAATGCTATGCTATACGCCAGCATGAGTGAATGATTGTGCTGAAATGAATGTGAAAGAATGAATGTGAATTTTAGTTTATAAGGTAGTTTTTAGGATGATGATGAGGATTTCGTTGTGTGTGAGCCAATGATGCCACCACGTAGTATTATTTGATGATTTGCGATTTATATTGAAGCTGTTCTATGAGAAGAAAGGTGAATATTAATTATATGAAGCTGTATGAATGAAAACGATACGTGTGTATGAATACTGATAGATGTTAATGAGAAATGATTCGCCGTGTAGGCAATAAAAAAGGAGAAAGAAAAACTTATTTGGTATCTGCCCTATTTAAAAAACCATTATGTCACGCTTGGCATAAAGAGTTTGTGTGCTCTCCATCGTAACAAACGTAAATTTTGTACATAGGTCATTGTGGAGGAAAAATGTTTATCAGCCACATCGAAATAAATAATCTGCTTACGTAGCGAATAAAAATTGCTGTCGTTATAGAATCTCATTCTTTACACAGGCTAATTGTGTAGTACCATGCATGCAGGCTGCCTTCGTAAGATTCGTATTCTACATTTACGAAGGTCATGTTTAATGGTTACGAACTTATGAACTCACTAACATTAACACTATTTAAAAAAATGTTTTTATCCTGTGAAGTAATTTAGGTGAAATCTAGCACTCATTACTTGATACTGTGAGGACATGGACATATGTATTTGTGTAAGTGGGATAGTAAATAAGTTATGCAATTTTATGTCGTTCTGTCTGGACCAGAGTTAAGAAAATGCGACTCTCATAAAACAATTGCTAGGATACGAAGTCTCCCGCTCTCTGCTCATGTTCTCGACCAGGAAACAAAAACTACACGACTACCGGTACGACGTACAATTCACGATTACAAGAAAACATACTTTAGTGTATGAGATTTTTCTTTCTCTTTCAGCAAAGTGGATAAGTTTTTGAAGATTTGTGTGTGAAGCAGTACGACGCAGCTGTCTTCGTGGACACAGCGATTTTCTTGTCTTTATGCAAACTAAAGCGCATTCATTTTCCTTTACCTACAGGAAATTCATATATTTATTTTACTACGTGATACTCACTAAAGTACACCTCTTATGGAAGGATCCTATAGTCATTTATTAGTACGTTTACTGACCGAAATTTTTTCAGGAATATAAACTACCGTGTCATTAAGCGCGTATTTACCTAAACATGACTGATTCAACGAGTGAATTAAACCATATACGGTACTCACATTGATTCTTGCAAAAATCTTTGACTGATTTACAGGAAGTGATTGACAATGATCATTTAATTTCCTTTTGCTTAAACAGCAATTCGGATCAACTTTAAAGGATGAAACTGAATACTACATGAATTGGCTTAAAGTCAGTGACACTTGCGCAATGGCAAAGTTTATGATGCATACGTTACGCAAACAGATACACTATTCGTCGCACACATGTGTGAAAACACTACTGTATTGATGAAGATTTTGTAAATATGAATATAACCCAATCCTTCTATCTTGATCCTACTCCCACCTCCTTGCCCACTGCTGGACGATGGATAGTGGGGTAGTGAGGTTTTTGCACTATTCTTTTGTATATTTTGTCCATTCATAATTTGCAGCACTTAGGGTCTCTCGTCGAGTTTTGAAGAATTCTTGATGGCAGATGCCATAGATTTCAATATTCTGTAAAGAAGGAGATAGTACTCCGTTAGTGCACATGCACAGCAAGAAATAGATGGCACAACCTGAATTTCGTGTACATAAATATGTCATGTCATGTCTAATTGTAAAATTTTGTAAATGTAAACAACTAGCAATCCCAATATAAATCTGAATTTTGTAAAGTTTCACAGGACACGACTAGCAAAACATGTCTAATTGTAAGTTTTTGAAGATGTAAACAACTAGTATTCTCTATATAAATATGAATTTTGGGAGAGATTCACAGGTCACGACTAGCAAAGTATTTCAATGGCTATGTAGCAACTTAGCTACGAAGAAGTTCATTTGTATTATGTATATTGAATTTCATGTCTATAGTAGGTAATCATTTTATGTATATGTACATGTCCATTTTTTCTATGTAATTTTGAACTTGCCTATTCAAAACTTAAATGTCCTCTTGTGAAGGCTACACACAAAACAGTCTTACTATGTGCACCTAATATAAAAGGAGAAAAGATGCAAAGTGTAATTTTGCTCAAAAGTGAAGTGTCTGTGAAAATGTGTTCTCAGAAGGAACAGGACGTCGAACCTCCCTTCTGAACAGTGTAAAAAAAATCAAATAGTGTTGATAAAGAGAAATCAACCAGTCAAGAGTAAAAATATGATAGAAAAGTGTTTTCCGTACAAAGTGATAAGTTTAATCTCAAATTCTACGATAAAGTGCAATGATGCGTATCACAGTGATCCCTACCTTGGAAAGTGCTTGGAAGTCTGCGTTGTACGGTCTTCGGATGCAGCTACCAGTACTGTCGCGTCCGTCGTAAGGGGTGGCGCCGCCAGACGTGTCACCGCCTATTATACCTCAACAGCGGACCCGAGTTCGAGGCTGTACGCAGTGTCGCGGTGCGTGGTGGATGGACCACTTTATCAAAATTACTGCACTCGTGCACGCACAGCCACTCTTAAACACCAACAATACTGACATGAACTTTGTTGCCATCGACAACTTAAAACCAAATTGTATGACCTTTTGTGTTCTTTTGTCGTAAGCAGATTCATTACCTATTGTCCTGATGTGCAAACTGTAAAGTAAACAAAGTTGTGGTGCTGTGACTTTTACTGTGCTTCGCACGACACACCACACTGAACTGAGGCAAAGCATAGTGCTCACTGGTCGACACAATAAGAACTGTGAATACAGGGTAGCAGCTATTGTTTTAATAACAGGACTGCCAACGGTGCAGGCATCTCTCTAAAAAAAATGAATCATCCGTTGATCAATTTCAAAGTGGCTATTTTGTAATGTGCAACAATTTATGTATATTTACTTAAACTTTGTACTTTAGGCTATAATTCTTTATATATGTATGTACTTGTCATATGTTTGAAAATGTTGTATAATGCTGGTGCAAACACTGCACAACCTTGTTCGTCAACTCAAATCTGGTACTGCCGCGAAGTTTGAAAAACTTACGTACCAGTAGAGGGGGCCGTGTGGCGATACCTGTAAGACACCGCTAGCCCACGCCTCTCGCGGTGTGCGTTTAAACCCATTTAAATGCCGCGCCAAGCGCGCGCCCAGCGGCTGTACGATTAATTAAATAATCGGCGTGCTGATCACAGTTGATATCTCTGGTCCAGAGGGACGTGAAGAGGCTGTGGTCCAGAGAGAGAGTAGAGTCAGTCGAGTCTTGTTCAGTCTTAAGAGTCAGTCGAGCTAGAAAGTGTCTTGTGAAACGATCATTCTGTAGATAATATTAGTGTGATGATTTCTTTTATATGTGTTGTGTTGTCTTCTTCGATGAGTAAAAAAAAGAAATATAGGTAAAATAAATTTTTGTGATGTCCATCAATAAGTTCATTCCAGTAAAAATAGAACCACTTCCCTTCACCTTTATTCACCCTTTTTTCTTTCTTTCTTTCCTTTCAACAAAACAAAAACAAAAAAATTACCACCCCTTTTTTTTTTTTTAATGCTGGACATCACACCGGGTGAGCAAAAGACAATTAATTGAGTGTGAAGTTAAGGACATTGTTCAAAAATAGACTGTTAGTATAGTTACTATAATCAGAGGTGAATTTTTTGAATGATAACTCGATCTAAAAGTAGAAAGAATTTGTATCAAGAATAGCAACTAGCAGAAACAGCCACAGCTATTAGAGTGACTATGGAAATGCTATACTAGTCTGAAGTAGCAAATTTAACCAAAGCTCAAAATGCCCAAATTACTACTTTAAGTAAAAATCTAGAAGCTCAGCGTTTACAGTTAAATTCTAGATTAGATACACAGAGTGCAAATTCAGCTACTTTAAGACAAGAACTAAGTCTTAAGTTAGATTCAGTAAATAGTTAAATGATAAATTAGATGAACAGAAGGCGGATTCAGATGCTATAAGAAAGGAAGTAAGTGCTACTTTAACTGAAAAACTAGAAGCACAGGGTCAGGTTTTAAATGCTACGTTCAATGCCTTAAATGATGCAGTGGAGAGTTTGCAACTAGATTTAAGGAATGAATTAAGTAACTCCCGGACTATCCATGTAAACCAACTGTTCACTGACTTTAGTCAGACACAGAATAATCAGTTTTAGGACTTAGCTAAAAAACTAGAATTTGATATTGAAGATAAATGAAACTGAACTTAGTGAAAAGTAAGGATCATTTCAAAGCATATGCAATGTTACATTTGATGCTGTAAAACATAGATCACACACCTTAAAAGAGAGTTGGGACAAACAGGATAAATTAATACTTATGGTCCAATTGCAAATTGAAGGCATGAGCATTCAAGTAGGTGACATGGAATGAAATGTTAAAGAGTAACTAGCCACTTCAGACATAGTAAATATAAGTAATCTGGACGAACAGGTAGAGGAAATAATCGACTGAAAAGTTGCCGAGGGGGTAACGCCCGACAATGTTTCTTCAAGTTTAGCTTCAGAACTTAATGATACTAAGAGAGACATAGATGATTTATGGAAAGAATTTAAATTTATCCAGGATAAGGTAGATAAGAAGGTGACTTCTCCTATCATGGTGTTAGCCAGTGAGGTAATGACCGACCTACAAAGGGGGGTAAATTCTGGACTATTGAGACAAATTCCAAAGTTTAAGCCAGACGGGGAAGTACATCCTACTCATTTTCTGAAACGGTTTAATCAAGCCTTGTCGCAAAACTGGGAAGATTCAAAAACGATTGAATTTGCGATGGGACACCTTTTAGGAGAAGCTCCAGAGTGGGGCACAGTGAACATAGAGAATTTTTCGTCTTGGGCAGACTTCCAGAAAAACTTTAAGGAGAAGTATTGGTCGGCAATGGCCCAGATGTCTGGCCTGCGAGATCACCTGATCTGAATCCATGTCACTTTTGGCTCTGGCAATATCTTTAAAAAAATGCCTTTACCAGAGATATGTTTGTCTCTATCTGACCTGAACGCCAGTACACAGGAAAATGTTGCTTATAGTCCACTGGGAGTGCTGGAAGCAACTGTTGAGCACAGCATTTTATGGATGCAGCATCTGGTCAATATCTCTGGTGCTCTTACTGAACGAACTGTGTAAGCAATGGTTAATGATAAAATCAACATTATGCCTTTCTCATTTGTTGGACCTTGCCTGCCCACATCCTGTTCCTAATCACATTACAAGAGTATGGCATAATTGTTAACAAAACAGTGTGCATCGGGAAATTTGAGGTTAAATTCCTGGGAAAGTTGGTCTCCACAGCAAGCCTGTCACTATTGACTGAGGAGCTGGTTGAAACTGTAAAACGAATGCCCCTTCTCTAACTTACAATGGGCTTCACAGATCCCTAGGCATGCTGAAATGTTGCTGACATGACTTGCATAAACTAGCATCCCTGTAAGAGCCATTCACAGCATTACTCGCCAGCCAAAGTACTACAGGAAATTGTAAAATACTGTGAACTCCAGGACCCAAAGCAGCTTCCTATGGCCTAAAGAAACGTCTGTCAAAGGCTGTGACACCCAAGGTTGAATGCCCTCTTGGCGCTTCTGGTACATGCAAACCAAGTGGTAGTGGAAGCAGCTCCACAATAAAAAGTTGATGGCAAATGGCAGCCACTCACCTTTTTCTTTAAGAACTTGACTCAACAGGAGCTAAACTTGAGTGCTATTGATCATGAGCTAATTATTGTTTGTTTAGCTATCAAGCATTGCCACCTATCTGTCAAAAGGATACTTGTTGCAATTTTTATGGACAACAAGCCGCAAGTAACTATCTGTCAGCAAGACACAGACCTCAGTCACCATGTCAATGTAGGCAGGTCGAGTATATCGCAGTTTCCAACTGATGTGCTTCACATACAAGAAAAAATAACCTGGTCACAGACTGCCTACCTCAGAAATGCAACAGTTTAAACTCCATTCATTAGACAAAGTTAGCATGAAAGCAACAAGATGATCATCTCTTGTGATGTCTTACATAGGAGCAGCAAACAACATTGCAGCTCAAATGTGTGCTAGCCCCAAATGTGCAAGACAGACTGTGATGTAACATAAAAGAAAGGAAGCAGCAGCCATAGATATAAGAAAAATATCATCGTGAGAGGAATCCAAGCAACAGCCAAGTTATTCTCTACCAAAGTCATGTAGCCAAAAGTTCAAAAAGATTGTCATGTATGGGAACATGTATGCTATTGGCAAGTTTTATGTGTGCACGTGTGTGCACTATCACATAACTTTTTGAAAATGCTGTTAATTCGTACAATGATAACTGTGCCATTATTCCTATTGTATGAAATGGTTTTGAAAATCCTGTTTTATGTTTTTTAAAAGCCACGGCTAAATTTTCTCAGGGTGCTATTGCCAGAAATATCATACGTATCCCAATGTGAAGACATCCATCTTACTCATGATGGATTAAAAATCTTTCTTTAATATTATGCAATAATCCATTAAACACAATGCTTAATTATAATTTTTTCTGTGGGCTTGATGCTCCAGGAGAGCTGCCTATGTGCAATGGCAGCGTAAGCATTTACAGAAATTTCTGTTAATAAAAAAACTGTACCTCTGGCCTAATATGAATTGGAAAATATTACAAGACGCCGTTTTCCATTTATTGAGATGATTCTTTTTAATGCTTTTAGCATGAAATGACTATTAAAAGAACTTATATCATTTTTATCATTAATGGCTTCGCTACAACAATGAGCCTACACAAAAATGGTCGGGGCAACATTTAATTATTATGTAACTAAATCAACTCACTACTGACAAAAACACATTTTATAACCAGTAGTTTCATATATATTCAAACAAATTCTAATACTGCTACAGATAATGGTATGAATTACAGACCGTGAACAGTAAGTGTCCGTCAGCTAGAACATCAGAATCGAGAAGACAATGAAACAAAAAAATGCTCATTGTTCTTATACAAATGGACAAAGATCATAATTATTTTGATTCGGAGAGTGCAGAGCATGCTTCTTTATTGTGGCATATCGATAACCTATTTATACTCTTGTTTTTTTACTGGAGGCTATGCTATAGCACTACACACACACACACACACACACACACACACACACACACACACACACACACACACACACACACACACACACCAGATATCTATATATGTCATCATAGGTTACTAGATATCTATATATATCATCATAGGTTACTACCACTCTCTGGGTTTACATTGATTGCTCATAGTCATCAATCATTTTACCAGGTGGGCAGAAGTCTTCATATTACAAAACGTATCTGCTAAGACTGGTTGCTAGCGAAGTAGGGAATACATGGTTCTCCAGGTTTGGCATACTGCAAGACATAGCTACAGATCGTGGTAGGTAATTTGAAAGCCAACTTTTCAATGGTCTTCTACCAATACAACCACCTCCGAACTACAGGCTGGCATTCTGCCATCAACAGAATGGTAGAATGGTTTCACTACGTGCTCAACTGCCCTAAAGCGCACTTCATCATTGCGGTTGAAAGCACTGACTAACAGTTAATGACAAACAATTCTCTCCCTCGCAATTGGTCTATGGTAACTGAGAGTTCCAGGAGAACTAATCATGCCAGCTCCTGCAGAGCCATTGTCCCTGAGCTGTGTACAGAATTCGCACAACAACTCAACTTCAGAAAGAGAAACATTAAGCATACCAGGCTTGTCAGACATGGAGACTGGTGGGTGTTTGTGCACAAAGACCTGGAAGAAACGTTAAACATATTGCTCAGGGATGATGTAGCGTGCCCACCGCTCATTTCTCTATACTCTCGACCCCGCGGGGTACTCATAAGAGGCAGTCACAATTTCAGATTTGAAAAAAATGAGAAACAAGAGACTGTCTTAACAGAGAGGCTCTAACCATGTACACTAATGAGGGTGCAATCCTTACTCATTCCATAACATCACACTCCAACATGGAGGCTGACGTTTCTGCATATAGTTTTGCCAAACGAGAACAGGCAGACAGATCAATTGCAAATCCTCCCATATACCAGGGGCATCCAGTTTAAATGAAGGTGGGGAGGGCTGATGTGGTAACATCACTAACCCGCTTCCCACAATGAGTGCACAAACCCATCACTGACTACACAAAAGGTAATTTTGCCGCAGTTGTTTACTCTCATTTCTGTATCTTATGGGAATACAAATAAATGTTACTTGTTAATATTAAGTAGTTCTTTTATGTGGTTAAAATATAATATAAGAGTTCCCATAGCCTGACAGAGTAATATGCAGTATTATCATTGCCTGCTTGACTTTTCGTAGTAATATTAAGTAGTTCTTTTCATTCTACTTTCCTGTAAGACAGATATTAATAAACTTTTCAGACAGGGCAGTAGCTGTAACATTCCACCAACAATATATATATATTTCCATATTTCACAGTAATCGCGATAATCTAACATCACAATTACGGCCAATTTACACTAACATCACTTCTCATCACATAAGGGTGTACTCACAATGGAACTCATCTCATGTCAGTTCACTTAGCGCAGTACCAAATGGTGAAAGTGGGGTTGTGAGATACCATCCGTGACACAAAAAGTCAGAGTATGGTGTCGGAATATAGAAACTAACAACAATAAAGTTTATAAATAGCCAAAACAAACTTCATAAATCTTATACTTGATCAATTTTGTATATGCGTGATAAATATTAAGAAGTGAAAGAACATTGCTAGCAAAAACATATAGGCCACGTACAAACACATCAAACAATATTTGTAAGGGAATACGTAGATCCTTTTACCTTATCCATTATGTTTTTCTCTTCCTGTGTAGCAAATAATGTCATAAACATTTGTATTTTTCTCATTCAATAGAGTTGGTTTTTTCACTTAATAAGAGTTTGTTTAATGAAAATTGCTTCATGGACTTATTACCTTATTTATACACGCTGTAGGCATCAGTTCTGTTCTTTTATTGTAAAACATAAACATAAATTCTGGTATCTTGCCTCGCTAACAGAAGAAAATTTGCCTTTCATCACAAAAACAAAGCAAGGTAATAAGATAAATATTAAGGAGAAACAAAAGCATGAAACAGCATAATATAATAAGAATAAATGTGGGGAAAATAGTTTAACTTCCAATGTTAGCAGACGAAGACCCATTTCTCACCCACCAACATCACTGTCAAAACTTCCTTCCTGAAAAACCTTATCAGTGTGTGTGATGATATGATGTGACATGTCATGTCGTGATGTGAAGGCAAGTGTGAATTGACCTCCTAACAGAAGTTTGCCATAATCACAATTACATCATCTTTCTAAAACAGACAGTCTTTAATAAGTATGACATGAACACTCAGCATTTCCAAAGATTTTCAATGAAATGTCTTAACTCATGCCATATTATGGTCCTGATGCCAAAAGGGAGAGGCAAATACAAGAAGAGCGAATGCTCCCCAATGGTGCAAACACTAATCTAGAAACACTGGGATACCGGTAGGATTAAGGAAACTAACAATTGCCCCGGGCTCTGAGCAAAACAGTAATGTCTTCCATCAGTCACTGGCCATCAGCTAACATTGATGCTCTGTCCGGCAGGCCGATTATCCACACACAGTAAAGGTATACGTGGCAGTGTTGATCCTATCCCCACTTTTTCAAAATGAAAGATAAAAAATAAACACTTCATGTTTATTTCCTAAAATGATAGCATGCAAATATCTTTAATGATATTTTAAAAGAAATAGACGTATTCTCAGTTCACTCAGGCGGCAAAGGCTGCAATGTACTCGAAAATTTCGTCACACTCCAATATTTGAAGCAGGTGGCAGACTTCAGTTAAGTGTCGGAATACTGGGGAACTGAAGTTACTGTATAAAGGAATTGCTTATAAAACACTTATGTCCCGTCATAGAATATGGCTCAAGTCCGTGGGACCCATACCAAATACGTCTAACAGATAATATTGAATGTATATAAGAATGACAGCACAAATGGACACAGGCATCTTTGACCTGTGGGAGAGAAAGACAGGCTGAAGAAACTGAACTGGCAGGCACTTGAAGAGAGCCGCAAATTGTCCTAGGAAAGCTTACTTCAAAATTTCAAAAACCAGCTTTCAATGGTTACTATACGAATATACTACATGAGATGTGGCGGTGATCTGCTACCTCACTGACAACACTTATTTCCCCGTTAACGCTACATAATCAACACAATAGGTTAAGATAAGAAAAATGGTGGAATGTAGCATGCGTATGTGCTTCAATCTGTTTAAGACTGGTTGCTGCAAACTTCATTATAACCTGACGTTTGGGGCAGGAGATACTTAAATTTTAATTGAGCTCTAACATCAGAATTCGCTGGGGCATGCACTGGATGGGACTAGTGTGGTGCATTGGGCAGCCAAGGGCCGGGTAACATGCAGCAGTTCACCCAGGTTGGGGGCTCAGAGTGAGGCATCAGCAAGTTTCTGGGAAATGGGGAAAGAACTAAAAGTTACACACAGTTTGCGGAGACAAACGTCCCTTAGCAACAAGCAGATGGAGTTGTCTCGAGCCCTGAAACCAGGGACAGGAAAAAGAGTCCATCCAGAAAAATAAGTTTTTAAGTAGAGAGAATGATTGTAAAATTGTTTTAAGTGTCGGTATGAAAGAGTTCACACTGAAGCAACCAGTGCAGGACAAGATATTACCTAAACAGTAAATATTAGGGACGTGACTTTCATGACATCACAGTCGACAGTAAAGTTATAAATAGGGATCCCAACCATTGTGTAGGCAGAACTCTCGTCCATATTATTCTTAAGAACATTAGTTTACTTTTATCACTGTAGCCTACCTCGACGATTACTCATTGACTTGGGTGCAACAACCAGATTCATTGCTGTATTTAGATGCAAAAGACCTTATCAACATAGGAGATCTCAGATGGCTTAGTCTATGTTATACATTTTTAAATATCTTTGTTAATGTTCCAAGGAAGTTTCTGCTGCAAGTATTCCTTGGAGCGACGTACGGTGTTGGAAGTTATTTAGCTGCACCTGTATTGACGCAGAGCGCCGGTCGCTGCGTCCGACAACAATGGAGACCTCAAACAGAAATGAAAACATAAAAGCAGAAACTTACGCTGCTTCATATTACACAAATAAATCACTGATTTACAAAGTCGAAACATTATTTAATGGGAACGCATCTCAATTCAGTACAACAATACAGTATGTTTGCTCATTCATAATAAATGCCGATAGTACAGAAATTTTAAATCGAAAAAATATTTATGAGGGTCTCCCATAATAGTACCCAAAAATTACTGTACCCTATCAGCGTCGAGTGCAGGTGGATCCAGGACCTGTACTGACGTCAGTTCTACCTCAGTGGTGCAATGAGCTTTGTAACTGTTCATTTTATGCTGACAATGTTTAAGTGCAAACAGTCACCTACGCAGTGACTTCAATTGAAATTGTGAAATTACAGTTCCGATTGTGACAATACCTGCAGATGTCGGCAGTGGTAGCGTAAATGAACAAAGCCTATGTCGCGCACTTACTCCATATCTCACCCTGCTGACGGTAGGTAGGACGATGCGTCTTATCTGATTGTAAACTCTCCTAGCGTTGTATTAAATTGTCGCTGACAACCCTCATCGCGACCGTGTGGGTAGAATTTTTGTTGTCTTGGGGAATATCGCGCAAATTGTTGCCAAGCAGGCTCACAAACATCCTGACGTTTCTTTTCCAAGACCCACGTGGCAGCAGCAGTGTTGCTATAATTTTGTATGAACTTCGATATTTAGTTAAAAACAGAAGTGTTTCTTGTTAATTAGAATTAGCGTCTATCACAAAGGCTCATTGAATTCTCTGGTCTGTGGCGATTGTAGCTTAAAGCGGAATACATAGGGCCACAACAATATACAGGGTGATTCAAAAGGAATACCACAACTTTAGGAATTTAAAACTCTGCAACGAGAAAAGTCAGAGCTAAGAACTAGCTGTCGGCGAATTAAGGGAGCTATAAAGTTTCATTTAGTTGTACATTTGTTCGCTTGAGGCGCTGTTGACTAGGCGTCAGCGTCAGTTGATGCTAAGATGGCGACCGCTCAACAGAAAGCTTTTTGTGTTATTGAGTACGGCAGAAGTGAATCGACGACAGTTGTTCAGCGTGCATTTCGAACGAAGTATGGTGTTAAACCTCCTGATAGGTGGTGTATTAAACGTTGGTATAAACAGTTTACAGAGAATGGGTGTTTGCGCTAAGGGAAAAGTTATGGACGGCCGAGAACGAGTGATGAAAATGTAGAACGCATCCAGCAAGCATTTGTTCGCAGCCCAGGAAAATCGACTCGCAGAGCTAGCAGAGAGCTGCAAATTCCACAATCAACTGTATGGAGAGCCACCACATTGGCACTTATCTGTCTGTAACTACCTGAACGTCAACTACCCGAGGCGATGGATCGGCCGCCAGGCAGCACGTGACAGAGCACTTCATCACTGGCCTCCAAGAAGCCCTGATCTTACTCCCTGCGATTTTTTTCTTATGGTGGTATGTTAAGGATATGGTGTTTCGGCCACCTCTCCCAGCCACCATTGATGATTTGAAATGAGAAATAACAGCAGCTATCCAAACTGTTACGCCTGATATGCTACAGAGAGTGTGGAACGAGTTGGAGTATCGGGTTGACATTGCTCGAGTGTCTGGATGAGGCCATATTGAACATCTCTGAACTAGTTTTTGAGTGAAAAACAACTTTTTAAATACTCTTTGTAATGATGTATAACAGAAGGTTATATTATGTTTCTTTCATTAAATACACATTTTTAAAGTTGTAGTATTCTTTTTGAATCACCCTGTATTATGATTTTCCCAAAGTAGTGTGTTATTTATTTGATGGTGTGTGAGTTTCTCCCTGAGTTGTGTCGTGTTACTGCAATGCTTAATCAAGACACACCAGCTGGAGTGCAGTGTAAGAACAACTGCATGCCAGGTAAGGACAGGTTGGTTTTGTGCATCTCTCTCTCTCTCTCTCCCTCTCTCTCTTTGTAAATAGATACAAGAATTTGCACGGGTAAATTCTCTCTGAAGTTTCCGAGGATTGCAGGCATTATTAACAATTATTAATATTAATAAATTTCATGGCGAGGGGAAAGCATGTTACAAATTGGTGCATCATGTTGCCAGGAAACTGGGCCGAATACTGTTCCATATTCAGTGAGTTTAGTAAGTTCATAGTGACCTGTCCAAGTAGTAGTTTTGGTTTACAAAGCAACACCGAGAAGAAACAGCAGGAGATTTGCTCGTCCTTTTGCAGTCAAAAGAGGAGAGTTTTAATGATCCGCGCACGTTAGTCGGTGGCAGATAGATCGCCTTTCGGTTGTAAACTTGTCGACTGGGAGTCCAGATGCAGACTGCAGCAGACGAACTGGCACTGCAGCGACTCAGAACAGAGGGGATCGTGGCCCACACATCACCAAGCGGCACAGTAAAGAAGACATCACAAGCGAAACCCACAAATTACATGGATCATTTCAGAAGTTCTGCAAACTGTCAGATAGAACTGAAGAAAATGATTTATTTTACAATATACCTTTGCAGGCCTTCAATACAATCTCTATTCTTCCTTATGACAACTTCGCAACCTTTTGGCGACTTCTGTATTCTGGATAGGTCACGTTCATTGTTGATCTGTCTGATTACTCGTGTCACTGCACTGGATTCATCAAAAGTATCAAAACCTTCTCCATGGAGTTAATTGTTCAATTTGGGAAACAAATCAAAATCTGGTGGACTCATCTCAGGAATGCATAGTGGGTGGGGTAGTATTCCGCATCCATATTTGTCAAGTGTTTCCCATCCATATTTTTCGAGCACTTCTCTCACTGGTAGGGCAGTATGCGGTCTAGCATTATCATTCAAAGTGAGTACACTAACTGTATGCATGTCAGCCCTTCATTGACGCATTTTCGGGCCCAAAACATTTTGTAGAAACAGCTTGTAGCACACACCTGTTTACAGACGTCTCCTGGGGCACTGCACTTGTAATTATGAATTCATTCATGTCGTACGCAAAGATCATCATCAGTTTGATCTTTCATTGATGACGGCGGAGTCTTTTCGGACCTTGAGAGTTGGAACTTTTCCATAACATTGAAGAAATTCTTCTGTGATTCTTTTGCGACCTGCCTTCTTCATTTAGATCATGCGGAACCCATCAGGCAACAATTTTTTCCTCTTTAAGTTTTCAGTTACGGTTCTGAAAACTGAAATGAGGGACATTCTGGCATCACAAGCAATTTCCTCACATGTTTTTCGTCGATCCTCTCTAAAAATGTCATTAGAAATACACTCCTGGAAATTGAAATAAGAACACCGTGAATTCATTGTCCCAGGAAGAGGAAACTTTATTGACACATTCCTGGGGTCAGGTACATCACATGATCACACTGACAGAACCACAGGTACATAGACACAGGCAACAAAGCATGCACAGTGTCGTCACTAGTACAGTGTATATCCACCTTTCGCAACAAAGCAGGCTGCTATTCTCCCATGGAGACGATCGTAGAGATGCTGGATGTAGTCCTGTGGAACGGCTTGCCATGCCATTTCCACTTGGGGCCTCAGTTGGACCAGCGTTCGTGCTGGACGTGCAGACCGCGTGAGACGACGCTTCATCCAGTCCCAAACATGCTCAATGGGGGACAGATCCGGAGATCTTGCTGGCCAGGTTAGTTGCCTTACACCTTCTAGAGCATGTTGGGTGGCACGGGGTACATGCGGACGTGCATTGTCCTGTTGGAACAGCAAGTTCCCTTGCCGGTCTAGGAATGGTAGAACGATGGGTTCGATGACGGTTTGGATGTACCGTGCACTATTCAGTGTCCCCTCGACGATCACCAGAGGTGTACGGCCAGTGTAGGAGATCGCTCCCCACACCATGATGCCGGGTGTTGGCCCTATGTGCCTCGGTCGTATGCAGTCCTGATTGTGGCGCTCACCTGCACTGCGCCAAACACGCATACGACCATCATTGGCACCAAGGCAGAAGCGACTCTCATCGCTGAAGACGACACGTCTCCATTCGTCCCTCCATTCACGCCTGTCGCGACACCACTGGAGGTGGGCTGCACGATGTTGGGGTGTGAGCGGAAGACGGCCTAACGGTGTGCGGGACCGTAGCCCAGCTTCACGGAGACGGTTGCGAATGGTCCTCGCCGATACCCCAGGAGCAACAGTGTCCTTTATTTGCTGGGAAGTGGCGGTGCGGTCCCCTACGGCACTGTGTAGGATCCTACGGTCTTGGCGTGCATCCGTGCGTCGCTGCGGTCCGGTCCCAGGTCGACGGGCACGTGCACCTTCCGCCGACCACTGGTGACAACATCGATGTACTGTGGAGACCTCACGCCCCACGTGTTGAGCAATTCGGCGGTACGTCCACCCGGCCTCCCGCATGCCGACTATACGCCCTCGCTCAATGTCCGTCAACTGCACATACGGTTCAGGTCCACGCTGTCGCGGCATGCTACCAGTGTTAAAGACTGCGATGCAGCTCCGTATGCCACGGCAAACTGGCTGACACTGACGGCGGCGGTGCACAAATGCTGTGCAGCTAGCGCCATTCGACGGCCAACACCGTGGTTCCTGGTGTGTCCGCTGTGCTGTGCGTGTGATCATTGCTTATACAACCCTCTCGCAGTGTCCGGAGCAAGTATGGTGGGTCTGACACACCGGTGTCAATGTGTTCTTTTTTCCATTTCCAGGAGTGTAATATGAGCGATATAGTGTGTTGTAGTTGATGGCCTTCCACTTCTTGCGTTGTCCTTGTTGTCCTTAGTGCTTACCCAGTCTTTACGGAAACGAGCAGATACCGTGATACTGCACTACGACACACTACAATATTCCCAAACCCCTCTCTCAAAGCGATATAAATTTTTGTTGGGTTCTTTCTACGTACGGATTCGATTTTGATGTAGGAACGCTGGTCACTATGCGTAATCCTATCTGACTCTGTTCCAGCTTCCATTTTACAACTAAATTACTCAAGACTCAGTTACGTGAACCAACAAACACATACACGAGCGTCACCCTCACAACTGACATGAATTTCAACTTGACCATGCCAACGTAACGACTGCACATGTGCAGTGTGCAGGACTTTTGAAATTACCCTCGTATTTTCCATCTGCTGCACACTCTTGTACAACCTCAGAACAGGGTGGCCGATAGCATTAAGGACCTAGTACATTCTATGTCTTACAGTGACGTTGAGGGTATTATTGATATGGACGAAATCAAGCAGGGACTTAGTAGTACTGAAGTTTGCAGTCCTGATATGTACTCAACTTGAGTACAGTATGGAGATGAAACTGTGATACAGTAGAATCTCCTAGTGTTGTTTCAGTTGTGTAAATCAAAAGCAAACTACTCGAGCTTAGCGATTCAGTAGTTAGCGGTCCTGACGGTACTCGCATAATGACAGAATCAGCAGTTGTCTTCAGATGTCAAAACTAAGAGGCAAAATATTTTGAGGCTATCATTCATTCATCGAGACATTAAGTAACTTGAAGTCTGAATGACAAAATGATAATTCAGCTCGGTTTTACGGGCTGAATTGGATAAGTGAAGTTCAAGTGTATGAAATTATGCTTCTACAGAAATAACTAAATTTAAATCAGAATTAAAGCACACCATTGAAAACCAATTTGCGCAATACACAGTATAAGTGGAGGAACATGTTAATTCACGGTTGCAAACAACTGTTTCATAGGTAGACTCACAACTCATTTCTCTGTACAATGCAGCGAAACACAAGCAAAAGAATCCAAGCTACAGATCATGATAAGGTTGGAAGCCAGTGAAAACGTCTTTTGCACTTCCACTGAACAAGCAGATCTAAAGCAAGTCATACAGGAGGAGTAATCATATAACAGAGAAGAATCACACCCTTGGCCCTGAGTAAAATGCGCATGAGTCTTTTCAACAGGAGCAGCTTTCATATGATCATGTTGTTGACGAGAAGTTGCTCAAAAATTGACCAAGAAATTGTGAAGTTTTGTCGAAGTGTAGTGCAGCATTCGCCTGTTATGAAAATTATGTCAGATTTTTAGAAAGGGTGGAATGATAACATGTTGGCCATACAAATGCACAGCCATGCCAGGGTGTTGGTAGGCCCGTACGTCTTTTTGTGGTCATGGAGGCAGGCAAAACTCGCGGAGAGTATGCAGTATGGAAACCACTGTTATGGGGAATAATATGTCAGTTGGTACATTCCACATGACCCATTATACTAAACAGCATCTCAGCACAGTATTGACCAAAGACAATGAGGCATGAATTACCTACATTTAGAGAACTGAAAAACTAGTTCACAAATAAACGCATTGCGGCACGAGGACAGGGCAGTTGGTTCTTATGGCATGAGGCAGCTGTGCCTGTAGCCCTGTTCTGTATCGTTTGGTCACACAGCCGATCGGTGCACACCAGTGAAATGGATGTCAGCCAGGTGACTGTATCACATGGTGACACCAAGCAAGAGCATCTCCGAGTCAGCAAAGGAGAAGACCGTTTGCCTTTGTTTGGTTTCTCTTAACCTTAGCGGTTGCCAGATGAAGACTCAGGTGTTTATTCGCTGGAGGAAGGTAAAAAGTCTTCGTAGAAGTATTCTTTTTGTCGTTTCCAGCCTGTCGGTTGTGTGACAGGTGATTTCACCACTGGAGGTGAAAATTTGATGGCTTGTTGCACAGCTGGAGAAGAAGGAGATGGGGATGCTACCATGACACTG
This sequence comes from Schistocerca gregaria, assembly GCF_023897955.1. Lineage (NCBI taxonomy): Eukaryota > Metazoa > Arthropoda > Insecta > Orthoptera > Acrididae > Schistocerca > Schistocerca gregaria. Next base: position 182,316,667 of record NC_064920.1, on the reverse strand, counting down.
GGCGGTTTTACAACAATGGTGCTGAATTTGAGGTCGCAAGTCTGCATGGCCACGTCCTTCTGGGGGCGAAGTGTAGCGAGAATGATACTGTAAGTGCCAGATGGTAAAACGCAGGGCGTCCGACTAGCCGACAACTTGAGAGCGACAGGGTGAGGCACTTTTTCCTCACCCAGAACTCCTGGATGGCACGCTCATCAATATACATGGGATATTCTCGGGATGAGGGTGCACGGTCGCCATTGCAATTCATACATTGGGCAGAAGGAGGTAAGCAATCATTCTAGTGGGCATTCCTACCAGCATATCTACCACAAGTAACACTTTTTCCTCACCCAGATCTCCTGGATGGCACGCTCATCAATATACATGGGATATTCTCGGGATGAGGGTGCACGGTCGCCATTGCAATTCATACATTGGGCAGAAGGAGGTAAGCAATCATTCTCGTGGGCATTCCTACCAGCATATCTACCACAAGTAACACATTTGGCTGGGTTTTGACAGAACATTTGAGTGTGGTTGTAATGTTGACATTGGTAGCAGCGCAACAGGTTTAGAATGTATAGTTGGATTGTGATGATTCCATACCCGGCTTTGATCTTTGATGGAAGTACTGTTCTATTGAACATGAGAAGAAGAGTGCATATAGACACGAATGGTGCATCAGTCTTTTTCATCACCTGATGGACTGCAGTGACACCCTGATCAGAGAGGTAAGTTCGGATTTCTTCTCTTATCAGACCATTGAGCAGCCTAGTGTAATTAACACCGCACAATGAATTCAGCATTCACTGGGCCTCAACACAAACAGGATAGCTGTGGAAGAGTGAAGCTGCAAGTAGTTGTTGTGTCCGAGAATCACAATTAGTCTCTAAAATATAGTGCCATTGCATAAACGAGAGCAGGATTTCCAAGGCTGGCAATTGCATCAACACCGTTCCGAATAATAAATGGATTAACTGTAGCAAAGGATTGACCTTCTTCAATATGCAGTACCATGAAGAACCGAGGTGCAGCTGGGAGAATCTTGGAATCTATAGCCTCATTCCATTTCCGTTTAGAAGACGTAGACTGAGATGATTGGCTCATTGTGAGAAAATCCCCCATTAGTGCCAGCATCTCTGATGATGTGCTCCTTCCAACTGGTGGCCCCTCCTGAGAGTGCATCTCACTCGCCTTAGGTGATTGATCAGACCTGAAGTCACACCTCCTGAACTCCTGACAGAGGGAGCAATCGGCAATTTGGGAAGGAAACAGCTCAGACAATCACCCTTCCCTGGACCTGGCCTGTACTAGGGGGTATATATGAACCCTACCTGTCTGCCCGGGGCTAGAATTACGCGTTACACAGTCACCTTTTACGTGTCAGACGCGTGGGCCCACCTTCAGGAGCGCACAGGGAGGGTTGGGTTGGGATTGGGTTGTTTTTGGGGAGGAGACCATACAGCGAGGTCATCGGTCTCATTGGATTAGGAAAGGAAGTCGGCCGCAGCCTGCAGCGATTTAGGGAAATCACGGAAAACCTAAATCAGGATGGCCGGAGACGGGATTGAACCCTCGTCCTCCCGAACGCGAGTCCAGTGTGCTAGCCACTGAGCGACCTCGCTCGGTCGCACAGGGAGGAAGGAGAAACTAAGAGGAACCTCAAACACAGCAGTGGAGGAAAGATAGGAGATGGAGAACGAAGAAAGAAAGAAACAAGCTGTGGCGAGATTGTTCTGATGTTAGGCTACTGAAAATTAAGAACACATTCCCAAAAATATATCAGACATGTTCACCAAGGGAGGGCAAAACGAATAGCAGGAGTACAGACATGCAGTGCGGAAGGGAAAAGTTGCTGCAAAGGCTGGGACCCTGTGGTAGCTAAGCACTAACTCACTAAAGAGTGGAGAGCCCACTGGGACCTTCAGGTGCAAAGGGATGTCTATTGCTATTGGATAGTCTCTCATGTACAGCTGCAGATACTTAACCAAACCGAGCGGTTCTAGGCGCTTCAGTCTGGAACCGCGTGACTGCTACGGTCACAGGTTCGAATCCTGCCTCAGGAATGGATGTGTGTGATGTCCTTAGGTTAGTTAGGTTTAAGTAGTTCTACGTTCTAGGGGACTGATGACCTCAGATGTTAAGTCCTATAGTGCTCAGAGTCATTTGAACCATTTGAACTCAACCAAATTACAGGTCGCCTTCCTGCTCAGTCTGCATCTAGCCACAAAGTTGCTCTTAGGCATTTCAAAGAAGTTAAGCTTATCCCACAGATTACGTTTCCCAATCGCATGACACGACATTGCCTTGAGCCATTTGCCCACTTTTGTCACTCTTGCCATCTTGTCCACTTCCATGATTCTCGGCTGAAACACATGCATACTAAGATTTATGAACTTACTTTCCACACAGATGCGTTTCAGTGATTCTTCTATAAAACCTAGTCACTAAATCCAAAACTAAAAATCACTCGACATTTCTGAAACAACGATTTACCTCCACTGTCAAAACACATCAAACTGAACGAATGGCCTTACCAATACCTCACCACCTCTCGGTGCAGTAGACAAAAAAATTGGCAGATGAATCAACAATTAACAGGCCTCAGTCTAAAAAGGAGACTGCTTACAAATCACTCATGTGACTGATTATAGAACACTGCTTAAGTGTGTGGGACCCATACCAAATAGGATCAACAGGGGATACTGAATGTATACAGTGGGGTGCAGCATGTATGTTAGCAGTTTTGTTTGATCTGTCGGAGAATGTGACAGAGATACTAAAGGAACAGAACTGGAAGACTGCTGAAGATAAATGTAAACCATCCCTAGAAAGTCGATTAACAAAGTTTCTAGAACCGGCTTCAATTGATGACTCTAGGAACATACTACAATCTCATATGTATCGCTCACATTGGGATCATGAGGATAATATTAGAATAATTACTGCTCATATAGAGGCATTCAGACAACTATTCTTCCTGCCCTCCATATGTGAATGGAACGAGAAGAAACCCTAATAAATGGTACAATGTGACATAACCTCTGCCATGCAGCTCACAGTGGTTTACAGAGTACAGATGTAGATGTAGATAACATACAGAATAGCAACTTTGGATGCTGACTAAAAAAATACGTCACTACCGAGACTAACATATGGAAACGAATGGTATGGACAGCTGACTTTGGCCAGGGTAGAGACATCTGACTTTGCCGAGTGGGGGCTGGTGACACAAGCGGCGAAGGACTTACGAGCTTTATGGCCTGATCTTCTTTGTACTCGTTCAATACACCAGGACAATTTCGACGAGCTTCAAGTGGATGACGCATATGGACTTGCAGGGCTGTTTATCATACAAGAAACTAACGTAGTAGGAGCAGGAGGTAATAACGAATCATATAGGTGGCAAGTATGGGGATTATGCGCTTGAAAATAGGTTTGGAAACTTGAGAAAGCAGAAAAATTAGAAAGCGTTAAAGTGTCTTTGGAGGTAAGCGATATTGTCTATGAATTCATATTCGATGGTAATTCTGAATACTTAGGATGCATCGCTTTTCGAATGACAGGTCGAGTAGTGAAAAGCACAGTGCCCATGTGAACTGTCAATTCATTACAGGATGCTTCAAGAGTTTCGGTGTTCGCCTTTAGAGAGGTTTTGACCCAAAAACTGTGTTTAAAGATTAGTTGTATAAAGAGGAACTGTTGCCAACTGTAGCTGATAGTAGCCCTATTGTAGTGGTGATAGTAGGTGAGCTGGAGTCTGAGCTATACTTAGACATTGGTTCTCAGATTTTAGCGATTTCTTAATAGTGTTTTGGAGCGTTGTTAAGCAAACCAGACATGGCAATCATCTCAGTGTCGAATTATAAGGTTTTCACAGCAACAGGAAAGTTGTCGAAAGAGGTTAGGCAAGAAGTCATTCTAACTGTGCAATTTAAGGATTTTTGATCATTCTGCAGCTCAGTGACAATATTTAGGTGATTCTTTAAATTATTTATTGTTGTAACTTGAATTTTGATATAAGCCATTTGAAACTGCAATTAAAGGAAAAGCTGCTAGTGGTGCTTTTTGCAAATCATAAGGGTAAAATAACTGAAAGTATATTCTGCTAGTAAGAATAACCCTTTGGTCAAGGGAAAAAAGCTGATTAGGGGCGAAATAGAGGAGAGAATTAAAAAAAAATACGAGAATGTTATCAAAAAGGAGGTATTGAAGGAGAGTTTGTTAATGGACAGTGGTATTTTATGATTACCTTCAGATTATGAAATATTTTGAGTGTTGACTGACTATAAGGCCTCATGAAAGGTTTGATGCGAAGACTTATCCAATGCCATTCACACAAAGGGAAGCAGTACAGAAAGAGGCCAACAGGATGTTAGAGTGGGGTATTATAGAGAGGGCTAGAAGTGAATACATAAATCCTTTATCTGTGGCCCCAAAAAATGTTCAATTGTTTTTCGGCACTAGAAAGCTAAATCAGATACTAGAGAGAGAAAGCTACAGACCAGTTTCAATTGACAAGTTGCTACAACAATTTCAAGTAGCGAAGTTCCTATCGTCTATGTACATTAGCTGTGGAGACAGGAATTTCAGGTTTCCCCAGGAATTGTGGTCGTACACTACAATTTTGTATGGCAGGTTGTCCTTTCAATTCTGTACAGTATCATTCAGTTTAAGTATATCAGTTTTGCATACAGTAGGGTGATGCCCAAGGTCCCGAACCCTGAGCTTATGGGGACTGATGACCATAGATGTTAAGTCCCATAGTGCTCAGAGCCATTTGAACTATTTGAACCTGAGCTTATGGAGCCACTGACCATTTACATCGATGATATGCTGCTATCTTTGTTCACTAGGGCAGAACACTGTGAACTACTGGAATGTGTGTTGGTAGCCAGGAAGAGGAAGGGAGAAGGGTGGGATGAAACTCAAACTTAATAAAACTGAATTGGTTGAAACTGAAATTGAACTCTTGGGTTATGTTATTAGTGTGGCTCGCGTAGTACCTGAAGAGGGAAAATTAAGAACCAGAAAGGAATTTCCAGGTCCTAAGAATTAAAAAAAATGAGGCCTGTGTTCGGTGCTTTTGGTTTTTGTTGGCATTTCATCTTCTCATTTAAGCATTTAACAATCTCTGTGTAAACCAACTGCCCAAGAAGAACCTTATTTGGGTGTGTGCTACAGAAAGCATTCCAAGAACTCAAGTCAGTTGATCAATGGCAAGATTTTATACCATAAACCCTCTCTTATGTCTTCAAAGAGATGTTTGTAAGGAATTGGTGCTGAGACCTTCGAACTGGAAGGTAGCGAAGGCCAGACTCATCATCACACTATTTCATCTCAAGTAGAATGTTTTTACACTCTGAAAGAAACTACTGTGTTGTCTACATGAACCACTAGCTAATGTGTATGATATTCAAAAGTTTGAAGGACAGTTATTAGGAAATCATACAATTGTGTTGACTGATCATAAGGCGCTTAGGTTTCAAAAGAGGTGTCACATCAGACATCCTTGATATGGAGATCAAATATGCAAAAGACAGAGATAATATTACTGCAGATACTGTATCCAGACTGACAGCTGAGGGAAAGGAGGAGGAACTAGGTCCGATTTCAGAAGGGGTGTACATCTTTTTCAAGAAGCAAATACGAGGTTCGGCAAACACCTAAAGGTGAAGGTTTATTACAAAATCCATAAAGGTACACTCTTCCACAGGCGAAAATCAGACAGGGGGGACTGGAAACTGTACTGTCTTAACCAGCATGTAAAACCATGATTGATTTTGTTCATGAAATGTATGGGCATTGTGTAGTACATAAATGAATTGCTAATAACTGCAGAAGACAGTGATTCTGAAAGCTGTGGAGGCGAGTGCAAATAAGGATCTAGCATATGATCAGTACCAGGCAGTATGGGTACTTTCTGTACTGATTTTAGGAACCCAACAGGCTATTCGAGTAAAGGCACAGAAACAGTTAATTGCAGTGGATCTCTTTGGTCCATTACCATAGCTGCACCTACATTTTTGTTACATTAGACATTTTCTCCAAACATGTGTTGTTTTATCCAATCTGCTGAGCAAATACTAAGTTGTTGGTGGAGAAAACGGAGAAAAATTGTCATACAATTACGTAAATGACGAGCCCTGCTGTCAGATAATGGTCCCTAGTTTGCTGCCAATAAATCTGAAAAAGTGCTGAAAAGAAACCAGATCAGATGCACATAAATTTCGCTGTATTTTCCACAGGACAACCTGAGCGACTTAGCGATGATAGGGTTGAAATGATTGTCAATTTTTTTGCTATAAACAAAACGCAGGAAGGGTACATTTTCTTCAATTGTTTGAAGATGATATTAATAATCTGCAGCATGATGCCACTGGTTTCACACCGTGTTAATTAATGTTTCAGAGGAAGCCCGCGAATATAATTGGTGAGGAGGTGGTTTTTTTTCTGAGATTCAGGTACTGACTCGAGATGAGACAGAAAAGTTACCCAAGGACAGGAAAAGAAGGCATGATATTATGGTCGAGCATACCATCTTCAAGCATGGTGACCTGGTGCTGGTAAAAACTAGGGAGTGGTTGTGTAAGGTGTCCCAGGAAATTTAAAAGTTTTTTCTAGTTTATCATGGACGTTTCCTAGTAGAACGTTCTCCTCATAATATTTTATATCGTTTACTATATATTTATATTGAAAAACGTGTTGGATTTCAAAAGATATATACAGTAAATATAGGACAAGTATAGGGCTGCTCTAATGTGTGGGAAATGTCACAGTTGATCACTTGATCAGACTCAATCTGTGTAGAACAGTTCTTCTTTTCTACTCTCTTGATTCTTCTAATCTTTTCTTTTGTGCATTTGGTCGAGGTGAGCATACAGATTGTTAATGTGAGAAATTAAGAGAACATGCTGTTTTAAATAGAATCGTTGATGTGTTTATGTAACAGGAAAACAAAAAAAAGGCATAGGTACTAGTGATCATAATGAAGTATATAAGTGGACTGAACGAACTAAATGATTATGGTAGAGAAAAATCTCGTTGATCCAGATGACAACAGAAACAATACAGGATCTTTCAGTTTGGATAATGTTAACTACGTCTGAGTTAGAAGGTTGTGACAGAGCTTCAAATGAAAATCAGACAAGGCAAGAAGTTGAGGTAGCTGTTCGAATGGTATTGTGTTGCAACAAATAATCTTCTCCAGAAAGAAATTATGAGTAGCAGACAATTGGGTGACTGGAAAATAGTACTACAAAAGCTAGGAAAATAGACTAAACTGCCTCAAGCCCTAGACAGATATACAATGAGGTGACAAAAGTCATGGGATATTTCCTAATCCTGTCAGAACTTATTTTGCCAGCGTAGTGCAGCAACTCTATGTGGCATGGACTCAACAAGTCGTTGGAAGCCCCCTGCAGAAATATTGGGCCGAGCTGCGTCTACTGGCGCCCATAATTGCGAATGTGTTGCTGGTGCAGGATTTTGTACATGAACTTACCTCTCTGTCATGTAATTGTGACCTTGTGACGTGGTGCATTGTTATCCATAAAACGTCGATCGTTGTATGGGAACATGAAGTCCATGAATGGCTGCAAATGGTCTCCACGTAGCCGTAAATACCACTTCCAGTCAAGAATCGCTTCAGCTGGACCAGAGGACCCAGTCCATTCCATGTAAACACAGTCCACACCATTATGGAGCCACCACCAGCTTGCACAGTGCCTTGTTGATAACTTGGGTCCACGGCTTCGTGGCGTCTGTACCACACTCGAACACTACCATCAGTTCTTACAAACTGAAATATGGACTTATCTGACAAGGCTACCATTTGCCAGTCGTCTAGGGACCAATCGATATGGTCATAAGGCCAGGAGAGGCGCTGCAGGCAGTGTTGTGCTGTTAGGAAAGGCACTTGCGTCGGTTGTGTTGTGCCATAGCCCGTTAACGCCCATTTTCGCTGTGCTGTCCTAAAGGATACATTCGTCGTGTGCCTTGTATATGCGATACTCCCGCCATCTGTGTATGTGAATATCAATATCCGATGGCTTTGGTTACCTGAGTGCGAATAGTAGTAGTGTTATGTCTTAAAAATATAAGCAAAAGTGACTATGTAGTCAAGACCACCAGACGAAAATGTATTGCATCCTAATGTCTAATCTTAAGTATACAAGCGATTTTCGTGTTTTTGTGTAATAAAAACGTTTGAGCTGGCACAAACGCCAATGTAGAATAGCAAGCGGATATTTTACATATATGGAGAGACAAAAAAAGAGATGGAAGTGAAAACAGAGAAAATGAAATATTAGTTAGGGTGAAATTTTTCATTACGATAATAAAGTCTTAAGATAGTTTTACAATGGTTTGAAGGAACAATCATGTAATACTTTTTAAATGAAAGCTCCGCCATTTGACTCTGCAGGTCGCTTATTCTACTGTGCAATTATATAACGATGTTTAGTACATTTCAACGATGACTACGTTTATAGAAGTCTCATCATACCTGACATTCTGCTACTCGAAAATAGCCAAAATCATGAGTACAAAGTCAGATAGTGCAACTTTCATTTAAAAAGTCTGTTCATGTTCATATTTGGCTAAAAGCTTAAAAAGCATAGGAAAAGGCTTCCATGGTTTTCATGATTCATACAAACAGAACTGCAGTGATATTATGGGAAAGCAGCCAGAACACACAGACTGGGCCTAGCCCAGAGCAAAGTATTTTCACGCAGATCGGCAATTGAAGATTTTCAATAAAAAAGACTGTAAGTGCCATAAAAAGGAATTTTTAAGTTTTGTGTTAAATAGGATCTACATGCTAAATCCAATAACATATAAAAGGCTCAAACTGCCATCAATGAAAATATAGTACCATATGCAATCAACAAATGGCATGCAGGTATCAGGCTCTTTGTTGTGCACAATTGCTCCTCAGTATGAGATAAAATGGCGGAGGCAGATGTTTGTAACAGTTTGAATGGAAGACCGGCGAATTAAAGAAGAAGATACTGGGGCAGCAATGAGGAAAAAGTTGAAAAATTGGGAGAATGAATATGTAAATTCAGGTAATAAATGTATTCCAGCAAAAAGTCATCCAGCACAGACGATAAGTTTCATTAGTTATCGCAAAACTACACCATAACAGGAGAGACTATTTTTGAGTTACCAAACGTATTGTTCCAGAAGATGTAAAGGACATGAAACAGCAGTCAAGGCAAATAAAGTGATTTATCGTCAGTATCATGAATGCATCTGACTTCCCATATCTCGAGAAAGCAATTTTACAGTAGAATGAACGATGTATAAGGTAAATGGCGGAACTGCCATTTAAAAAGTTTATGGTAATATAAATACAGGAAATCTAAAAATATCCTAAGTATGGTGGTTATGGCTAGACAAACATAGCCTCATATAATTAATGCCAGGAGAAGCTTAAATTGAACTGAGGACTGGAAAGATATACCTATTTTGAGAAAAGGTATACAAGTACAGGATATCAAGGAAATGCAGCTACCTGCCAGCAAATTAATTGTCCAGGAAATTAGACGAAATTCTCCTCAAAGATGTGTAAATGAGCGCATTGCCATGGCATGGCCCAACCCACCAAATTAGAATCTGCCACACATACAACCACTGCAGAGAAGCCGGGGAAACATGTAAAGCCTGCTGGGCAGTTTGGTAGCCCTAAATCATCATGTATAGTCCAGCAGGAGAAACTAAGACTTAATGTCATATACCAAAATTTCGGTAGTCTTAAAAACAAGCACAATGATCTGGATATTATTACATGTCTTGATATTATATTTTAGTCATAAATGAACACTAGTACACTAAAGAAATAATTAGCACTTGTCAATCAATCTCCATGAAATTTTGTTCTGCCTTTAGTAGGAGAAACAAGTCTGGGGTGGCACAGCAATTTCAGTGTTATTGATGAATGAGGGTAATCCCAAAAGTAAGGTCTCCTGTTTATTTCTACAATGATTTACATCAGTTTATTGCTTGAACATTTAGCTATTTTTCGACATTATCACCATTTCTGTCGAATGACTTTTTGTAGATGCTGTGGCAGTTTTTGTATGCTCATGTCATACCAGCCGACGCCATACTGTTCAGAAAGTAATGAACTGGCGTGATTGTTGCTTGGTCTCAGGTGTAAAGTGGTACGCCCAGGTTTCGTCACCCGTGACAACTGAGTGCAGAAAGTTGTCTTGTTTGGCTGCAAGGCGATGAAGAAATGCGTGGGAAGCATCAAGTCGTTGCCACATGTGGTCCTCAGTCAGCATGTATGGCACCCATCTTGTGCACACCTTCCAGTAGTTCAATGTTTCCATTAAAATTCTGTGAGCGGTGCTTCGGGAAACCTCAGCAACCAACGTGCAGAGATCATCAAGGGTGATCCACGGATTTTCACGCATTCTTTGCTCAACCTTCAACACTGTCTCCTCAGAAATTGACTGTCTCCGGCTCCTTTGTTCGTCGTGACCAGCTGCAAACTCTCTACAGCACTTATGAACAGTTTTGACCTCCATGCACGACTCACCATACACTTTCGTCAATTGGTGATGGATTTTAATCGGCGCACTGCCCTTTTCGTTCAAAAACCGAATAACTGCGCACAATTCGCATTTGGCGGTAACATAACCAATGGGAGCTCCATTCTCGACGGCTGCCAAGCCAAGACTGAGTGCCTCAGCATGGCGTGCGCATGTTTACACACAGCACGTGAAGCACTCTTCATAAGCACTCTTCATTACAATGCGACCAACTGCCACACAAACAGAGTTCTGTACTTATTAAAAAAAATAGGAGACCTTACATTTGGGATTACATTCTGTGTAGAAGTAATCACAGAATTTGCTGCAATAAATCTAAAATGGGGTAAAGAAAATATAGCAATTATCGGTGTGTATAGGCCACCTGTGGCTTGTGTGGATACATTTTTCAAAAATCTGTCTGACTTGCTGATAGATATAGACAGTACATTTTCTGGGTTAAATGGCCATGTAAATACTGTAATAACAGGGGATATAAATATAAACTTATTAACCAGTGATCCCAACACCAAAAAGCTACACTCCTACTTGATGAATTCAATCTAAAACTAGCCATGTCTGATCACCATGCAATATACGCTCCTGGAAATTGAAATAAGAACACCGTGAATTCATTGTCCCAGGAAGGGGAAACTTTATTGACACATTCCTGGGGTCAGATACATCACATGATCACACTGACAGAACCACAGGCACATAGACGCAGGCAACAGAGCATGCACAATGTCGGCACTAGTACAGTGTATATCCACCTCTCGCAGCAATGCAAGCTGCTATTCTCCCATGGAGACGATCGTAGAGATGCTGGATGTAGTCCTGTGGAACGGCTTGCCATGCCATTTCCACCTGGCGCCTCAGTTGGACCAGCGTTCGTGCTGGACGTGCAGACCGCGTGAGACGACGCTTCATCCAGTCCCAAACATGCTCAATGGGGGACAGATCCGGAGATCTTGCTGGCCAGGGTAGTTGACTTACACCTTCTAGAGCACGTTGGGTGGCACGGGATATATGCGGACGTGCATTGTCCTGTTGGAACAGCAAGTTCCCTTGCCGGTCTAGGAATGGTAGAACGATGGGTTCGATGACGGTTTGGATGTACCGTGCACTATTCAGTGTCCCCTCGACGATCACCAGAGGTGTACGGCCAGTGTAGGAGATCGCTCCCCACACCATGATGCCGGGTGTTGGCCCTGTGTGCCTCGGTCGTATGCAGTCCTGATTGTGGCGGTCACCTGCACGGCGCCAAACACGCATACGACCATCATTGGCACCAAGGCAGAAGCGATTCTCATCGCTGAAGACGACACGTCTCCATTCGTCCCTCCATTCACGCCTGTCGCGACACCACTGGAGGTGGGCTGCACGATGTTGGGGCGTGATCGGAAGACGGCCTAACCCTTGTGCGGGACCGTAGCCCAGCTTCATGGAGACGGTTGCGAATGGTCCTCGCCGATACCCCAGGAGCAACAGTGTCCCTAATTTGCTGGGAAGTGGCGGTGCGGTCCCCTACGACACTGCGTAGGATCCTACGGTCTTGGCGTGCATCCGTGAGTCGCTGCGGCCCGGTCCCAGGTCGACGGGCACGTGCACCTTCCGCCGACCACTGGCGACAACATCGATGTACTGTGGAGACCTCACGCCCCACGTGTTGAGCAATTCGGCGGTACGTCCACCTGGCCTCCCGCATGCCCACTATATGCCCTCTCTCAAAGTCCGTCAACTGCACATACGGTTCACGTCCACGCTGTCGCGGCATGCTACCAGTGTTAAAGACTGCGATGGAGCTCCGTATGCCACGGCAAACTGGCTGACACTGACGGCGGCGGTGCACAAATGCTGCGCAGCTAGCGCCATTCGACGGCCAACACCGTGGTTCCTGGTGTGTTCGCTGTGCCGTGCGTGTGATCATTGCTTGTACAGCCCTCTCGCAGTCTCTGGAGCAAGTATGGTGGGTCTGACACACCGGTGTCAGTGTGTTCTTTTTTCCATTTCCAGGAGTGTAGCTTCAATTGAATGCAAATGAGATGCCTTTTGTCACTAAAAAGAAAAAACTATATGTAAGCAAAAGAATTATGTATAGTGATAACATAAATAAAGTGAACTGCATGTTAGCACACATACCGTGGTTTGAGAATGATACGTTTCCTTATGATAGCTTTGCTGTTGTCTTCTACTATTGTTTTGATGCCACATGCCCTGTTGTATCCACAAAAGTTAAACAAACTAAAATATAAATAAAAGTATGTGGATAAATAATGATGTAATTGAAGCAAGGGAAAAATTAAAATTATTCCATAGTGCGATGTTGAATAATAGACAAAATCTCAAGCTGAAGGAGGCCTTCAAAACTTATCAAGAATACTATAAAGATTTATTAATACAGACCAGGAACAGATACATTGCACACAAGCTTCATTTAGGCTTCACACAGTATTACTAATGGTGTCTGGGGAGCGATAAACTGTTTTAGTATAGGCAGAGACAAATGCTGTATGGACTTTAATATTGACCACAAAGAGATAGAAGGAAAAGATCAACTTGAAACTGCTAATATATTCAATGAATATTTTTCTTCAGTAGGGGAAGCTGTCAATGACAAACATAATAATCTGCAGTATAATTTTAAAGGTTGTCTATCTAAGCATAGCTTATATCTAGCCCCCACAAATTGGAAAGAAATAATTAACATCATTAGCTCTCTAAAATCTTTCAGTTCTGCAACATATCATGGCCTCAGTATTAGCGTATTAAATGTGTACAGAGAAAGTGTGTTTGTACCTCTGACTGTAGGAGTAAATAATATAATACAATCAGGCACCTTCACAGACTGACTAAAAATAACTCAGGTATAACACCAGTCTTTAAAAAAGGGGACAAACTCAAAATTCAAAACTATGGACTCATCTCAACACTTCCAGTCTTTTCCAAAATAGTCGAAAAAGTCATATATAGCAGAATTATAAACGTTCTCCCTATGCACAACCTCAAATAAAAATGGATTCTTAAAATGTAAATCATCCAGCACAGCAGCTGCTCAGTTAATTGAAGAGATAATAAGTGGCATCAATAAAAAGCAACATTTTGCAGGTATATACCCTGCCGTTGAGAAAGCTTTCAACTTTGTGAATGCCAGAATCCCATTAGAAAAGCTATGGAACATTGACATTGGAGGCACTGCTCATGACCTAATAAAATCTTACATGAGTAACTAAAAACAGTTTGTACTGCTTAAAACTGGAAGTTGTGTTCACAAATCGAAAATCACTAATATAAAATATGAAGTGCCCCAAGGCTCAGTATTAGGTCCTCTTCTGTTTCTAATTTATGTAAATGACACAAGATATTGCACTCAGAGTTCCAAAATAGTTTTGTATGCAGATGATACACCCATTGTGTATAAAAAGGAATCATTTAATGAACTAGAGACCAATGTTAACATCATGACAAATGAAATTGTACAGTACTTTAATGAAAGCCACTTAGATGTAAGTAGTAGTAAAACATGTGTCATGGAGTTTAACAACAGTAGTTTTAATGATGAAATTAAACTCTGCATAGGCAGTGAATCAGTAAAAAAAGGGTTTAGTGTAAAATTCCTCCGTTTTAACAATTCAAAGAAATCTAAAGTGGGACACACATGTTGACACTATAGCATGTAAATTGTCTAAGAATATATCTTCAATTAATATAACAGCAAGTTCTGCAGAGACACTGTTGTCCTAAAGACTGCATACTTTGCTCTATTTTCCTCTCACCTGAATTATGGAATAGAAATATTGGGAGCAACAACCAAAACAAATCTAAATAAGCTATTGCTACTTTAGAAAAGGCCTATAAGAATCATCTATGGAGCAAAATATAAGGAATCATGTTGTAGGTTTTTTTCCAGAAACTGGTATACTAACTGCAGTACACATATACATTCTAAAAGGCATATTATTTGCTAAAAGACTGCAATCCAACATTTCTTCCAATTTGTATCAGTACAATACCATAAATAAAGAAGAATTTTACAACAGTAGGCACAGAACGGCACTTAACTGAAAGGTCCCACAATATGCACGTTTAAAGATAGCCAATGCATTGCCCAGTAAAGTTATGGCCCTATTCACAATGAAGCTTAAATACAGTTAAAGAAATCCCTGGTACAAAATCCATTATACACATTAGAAGAATACCATACTTTATGGAGAATAAGAAGTGCTTCAAAAAATATGTAATTAGTGTTAAGCAAACGATTTTATTTGTAATTTAATCATTTTGTTAATCAATGACATATTCAGAAGAATGTATTATTGTGCTATGTATCGTAAGCTGTTTTTACACATATGTGATGAATAATTCGGTGTTGAATAAAGTATTATTATTAGTATTATTATTAAAAATCTATGGGTAGTTTCTGAGATTGATGACAACGAGCATTGCATTGAGCAGTACAACCCTTCATTGTACCATATCTTGCAGCAGACCTTGCTACCAAATGAATCAGCACAGATGGAGATACAAGAGTCCCTTCACAGCCGCCCTTATATGCCGCAGTGTTATGTAGCAACATTGTACTTGTTAGCCAGTATTAAAAAGTTTGACTCAGAGTGAAGAGGACTAACAAGAGTAAACAGCCTAAAGAAGTGGGTACTATTAGGGAGTAGTTGATGTTGTTGTCCTGAGACTGGTTTGATGCAGCTCTCCATGTTACTCTATCCTGTGCAAGCTTCTTCATCTCCCAGTACTTACTGCAACCTACATCCTTCTCAATCTGTTGAGTATATTCATCTCTTGGTCTCCCTCTACGATTTTTACCCTCCGTGCTGCCCTCCAATGCTAAATTTGTGATCCCTTGGTGCCTCAGAACATGTCCTACCAACTGGTCCCTTCTTTTTGTCAAGTTGTGCCACAAACTCCTCTTTTCCCCAATTCTATTCAATACCTCCTGATTAGTTATGTGATCTACCCATCTAATCTTCAGCATTCTTCTGTAGCACCACATTTCAAAAGCTTCCGTTCTCTTCTTGTCCAAACTTTTTATCGTCCATGTTTAACTTCCATGCATGGCTACACTTCATACAAATACTTTCAAAAATGACTTCCTGACACTTACTATACTCGATGTTAACAAATTTCTATTCTTCAGAAACGCTTTCCTTGCCATTGCCAGTCTGCATTTTATATCCTCTCTACTTCGACCATCATCAGTTATTATTCTCTGCAAATAGCAAAACTCCTTTACTACTTTAAGTGTCTGATTTCCTAATCTACCCTCTCACATCCGTCTCTGAAAACCGACCAGTCTAGCACTCAAAGTGGATTTACGAAACCACTTGGCAACTGACTTGGAACTCTGGGGGGGGGGGGGGAGGGGGAGAAGGGGGAAGGAGGCGGGAGAGGGTGCTATAGTTCGATGCAGAGCACAACACTGCATTTAATGGCGCGATACCATGGATCATTGATCACCTTCAGGAGCTCCTTTTCCACGACAGGAATGCACGCCCTTAGAAAGCCAACAGGGTCTTGGTGTGGTACCCTCCTGAAGGATTCTCGATCCTCATGAACGAGATTCGTTCCTCAAAGGCGTCTGCAATCACCGAGTATTCTAACTAAAGTGTGGTGTCACTGACTTGGTGTCCTTCATTGAAAGGACAGGAGGGGCAATTGCCACTAGCCACAGGATCATCTCTATTACTATTACTACTACTACAGGCTGATGTCCATTCTGTTGATGACGGGGTCGGTGAGGTGCTGAGCAGTATCTACAGTGGCAGGCATATATTTCTTGGGAGACGGTTCTGACAAGGATGAGAAGGAGGATGATGGGACGTTACCGAGTCAGGCCAGTGCGAGCAACCTGGCTGTGACGATGGTTCCTGATACTGTTGTTGCTGTAGTCGCTGCTGCAAGCCTGATCCAATAACCTGAGGGGTTGTAGCTCATTGTTCGGCCCACGGTCGCCAGGACGACGGTGCTGGAGCAGCGTCGTCTGTGGCGGTCTCTCGCACTATGTGTAGCAGTGCCCTTAGAGGCGATGCGTGCCTTGCCAGACACCACTTTGTTGAAGAAGAAGGTTTAGCCACCACCGGTCTGTGCACCACACTGTGCTGCTGCTACTGCAGTGGAGCTGCCTCTGCTGTTGAAGAAAGAAAAAAAATTAAGTACAACGTTTGCTGTGAGGAAAGAAACAAGGAAAGAAAGAAAGGAAGAGTACAGACGATCATATGGTTATAAGCAGAATGAGTAATTAACTTACCTGCTGTGGCAGTTCATCAATGTCGTCCGGTATTTCTACCATCCCTTCAGGGAATTCATCCTCCTCCCAAAGGGCCAGGTCACGCTCTTTCTACCTCTCCATCTAGGGCCATTTCACTGACCCAATCAGGTATTTCATCTTCGTCAGAATCGACATGCTGCTGACCCATCTCACCTGCAACAACAATAAGACATATGTATAAATATAAATACTCGTCAGAGAAAACAGAGAAAAATAACCTATACTACCACAGGCATATACAAAAAAATAGAATTCTTTTTGCACTTACAGGACTGCTCTGCTGTCTCATTAGCAGCTGGAGACTGTTGCAAATGCTGAATTGCCTCCAGCTGCCTAAATTGGCTGTCTAGCAATTCTAGAGCTATATATATATATATATATATATATATATATATATATATATATATATATATATACTGGTACTACTACTATGTAGACATTTCACTCTTTTTCTAAAAATTTAGACGATTGTTGGCGCCAACTATCCACTGCTGCTGGAGACTGCTCCAGAGCGTGTGGTTGATGTATTTTTCCAGCCTCCAGCAATGTCTTCAAATCCTTCTGGATTTCCAGCATGTGGGCTAATATAACGAGAACAAGAAATAAACCACTGACATGGAAAAAAACAAATTATGCTACTAATACAATTTTTTATACTCCCTTTGCAGACCTAGTCGCTGGCTTTCCTCGTGAGGAGGAGATTGCTGTGGACCAGCCCCTTCTTCCTCCGCCTTTCGTTTAAGTCCTGGAGTAGCGCTGTAAAACAAGAAAAAAACTGAATTATCGACGAGAACTTTTTAACACACTGAATCTTTTTTCCCGATTTAAACACCATGACCAAACATATAAATTATTTACTTACATGGTAGTTCATATTCTCCCTCTTCTTCTTCAGCCATTCTACAATGCTTGATATTCTCACTGATGCTGGTGGTGGTGGTGGTGCTGCTGCTGCTGCACTTCATGACTGATTAATTAGAGACACAATACACTTCATGATTGATTAATTAGAGGCGCAATACAGATGAGCTGACGATGGCTGAATGAGACCGGGAGTGGAAGGGGGGGGGGGGGGTGAGACTTTATATGGACTCGCCGATTTGGTGGGAACCAATGAGGAAGACCAGCTGATGAGAAGTCCTGAGCAGTATTTTCAGTAGCCAATAGGAGTGTGGCATTCTACCCCATCTCCAGATGAATGCTGGTCTGAGCACACAGGACAAGCTGGTGCTGGTCTGCCCAGCTACGGTTTTCACGCGCTCATGGATACAGCGAGAAAACCCCCACTTCCAGTCTGCACTTCACTCCATGGCGAGCTGCACTGTAGAAGTACGCGCTGCCACTTTGCGAGCTCCCCAGTTACGACCGTGCCTCATGTAGCAAACCTACATAATTATGTAGTTAACAATATATATATATTTAGTGTATTTTACCATAATGCATTTCCATTCCACTTGCACCTTGGAGACAGTACAGTATTTTGTGTGCGGGAGTATTTGAAACAAATCATTTAAAGCAACATATGAAAATGTACTGAGACGTTAAACAATTTACCTAATTTGCTTATGCACGCAAATGTTCCATAGTAGTGGAGGAAGACTGAGAGGATTCGAAAGTATGTCACGATCGTTTTTCAGAATCTGTGTTTGAGTGTGACGATATACATCACAAACTTGAGGTAAATTACTGCGCAACGATTTTCTGGAAGTGCTTTTAGAGACATTTTCAATCGCATTTAGGAGCTCCTGAAGCAGGTCGTCCTCAAAGACAAGGATATTTCCCACAAAAGCGCTGAAGTGTCTCTCGGCTGGTTTCACAAGTGTGCCGCGATCTTTTTTAGAATCTGTGTTCAAGTGCGGTGATGGTCGTCTTATTCCTCGGAACAAAACGTGTAATTGTCTAGATATTCTTGAGTCATCTACAAAGCTATCTCTCCTTTGTGCAGTGGCACATTTAGTGCCTGTAACATTTTCAGGTTATATATGTGACAATATCCTGTAACACCAGATGTAATAACTCCCAATGCAGTTCGTGTTCAAGGACAACGGGTAATCGTGCCTCGGGGATGGGGAGGAAGAGGAAGGCCGCAAGTTTTTCTAACGTGACAGGAAGTGTTTGGCCACTCCTGTGGCTACAGCTGGCTGTGCCGTGCCTCTAAGGGCAGTGAGCGCGTGCACCGGCGTGAACATCTTGCCTCTTGCACTTCGGAATACTGACTGGACTTTTATCAAATGATCTATAGTTACAGAGCATTCATTTATTAGTATCAGTTGTGAAGCATAACTTAGCCCTGTGCTGCATATTCAATATTTCTTCACCAAATGTCACTGCTATTGACACAGTCCTCAGATGCATGGTTACAGCTAATATACTCCTCCCTCTCCAGCACATTCGTTTCATTCACTGAACACAGTGAACAGTAACATCTGTCCTCCCAGTCCAGCAGCTAGACACAGACTGAGTGCATTTCCTGCCTTTCCTCCCCAGACTGCCACCTTGTATTACATCATGGGAGGGGAGAGAGGGAGGGCCGACAGCACCCTCTGGTGATGGTGTTGTGAACTAGGTTAGTTGGACTCCGGACCTCACGGTGAATATACTGGATGGCTGCTGTCTATGACAACTCAAACTCTTTAAATAAACAGTGCATACTTACATCTGTCCTATCCGCCAATGAGGCACATACCGAGTCCTTTTCCCGCCAATTTCCAGATGGAGAAGAGAAGGGGAGGGGAGTAGACAAACATCCATGCTGTCAGGCAGCTCAGCCCAGACTGAGTCCTTTTCCCGCCAATTTTCAGATGGGGGAGGGGAGGCGAAGGGAGGGGGAGGATGGAGAGGGGAAAAATAAGTGAAAGTAGAAAAACTGACCTATTTTTCCGACAAAATTTTAAATTCCCGCCATGATGTCACAGTGACTTTGTCACATCTATAGCCACCTCCTTAGATCCGCCATCTTAAATAAATTTGGCAACAATGCAATGTGGGGTGGCAACCTTGTTGTGCCATTACTCATGTGCTTGTGTTTTTTGGAATCTGTCTGTCTTCGGGGTATATGTATGAGTGTATGGTGGCGGATAGTTATATGCAGGATGCAGGAGTGATGATTTTGAATGGTGCAAGATACGAATCGATACACTGATATGGTATGTGGTGATATAGCTCGGCTGGAGATCGGTTTCACACTGATAAATTCAATCTTTCCTCGGCAGTAACAGAGCAGCATAATTGAGGAAGTGTCTGTGGCGGTGGTTTCCATATTTCATGATCTGTAGATCACTTTTGCAGAGTTTAACTGTCAGTGCAATACGACCGCTGTATTTTTTTCGATCTGAAAATAGTTTTGCCATTGAAAGTCACGTAATTTGTGTGTCTGCAGGAAATGGTGGACAGTGCTCCCACGCCGGCAGCAGCTGCACGTTGTCAGGTAAATTCAGCAAGAACCAATTACAATGCTCCATTCACAATAAGTTCCATGACATTAGAGAATCACAAGACATCCGTTGTGCAAGGCAGACGGGTTCAAAAAGATTGGAGCAAGGTATCTGCAGAAAGTTCTGTGACGTCTGAGAGTCAGGTGATGTCTTCTTTGTTTGAGTTTCAGAGACAAGTCCAAGCAGACCAACCTCGTCTGGTTCGTTGAGGTGAGATGCTATCCCTCACCCACCATTGTGGCTGTACAGCACCTCCAGATCTTTAGCTACAGGACATCGAAAATTCACCGAAAATTCCAGCCATTTTTCTTCTCTGTAGGACAGTGCTTCGAATTATGTTTGTGTAATTGTTATGATTTTCCCATTTGTGCTTAGACACCGATGGGTGCTTCGAGAAGTGAGGAAAATAACGTCCTTAACTCCAGCAGGAAATACAAACTAATTCCACTCACCGTTTCAGAAAAGTGACGATGACACAGCAGCTGCAGGACCCAGAAATTTCTCTCTCTCTCTGTCTCTCTCTACCCCTCTGGCAGTGCCTTCAGACAATTAGCTAAAACACGAAAAGTGGTGAGCGTCCTGTTCAGAGTTGCAGAGGTATATGTTTCGACTTACAAGCGTCGTCTTTTGGAGTGTAAAGTTAGATATTGCAGCTGATATCAGTTTCGGGATCTGTTTCGCACAAAAGCGTGTGAAGCGTCTCAGGGATGGTTTCACAAGTGTGCCACAATCTTTTTAGAGTCTGTGTCCAAGTCAGGCGGTATACATCACAAAATTAAGGTAAAGTACTGTGCAGTACTCTTTTTAAGTGTGTTTAGAGACATATTCAGTATGGATTAGTAACTCCTGATGCAGCTTGTGCTCAAAGACATTTCTCATAAAAGTGAACGAGGAGTCTCAGGGGCGGTTTCACAAGTGTGTCACGATCTTTTTTTAGAGTCTGTGTTCAAGTGCTGTGGAAGTATTCCTCGGAATAAAACGTGTAATTACATCGAATTTTTAAAAAATATTCTTACATCATCTGCAAAGTTATCTCACTCTCTTTGTGCAGTAGTACATTTATTCGTTCTGACGTCTACATTGTTGCAAAAATTTATTCACGATGGCAGATCCAAGATGGCGACCATAGAAGTGGCAACATCACAGTGACGTAGTGATGGGAAGTTCTAATCTTGGTGGAATAATAGGTCAATTGGGCTACCTCCATTAACCTATTCCCACTTCCCTCCTCCCCCCATCTGGAAATTGGCAGGAAAAGGACTGTCTGTGCTGCGCTGCTGGATGGGACAGACGTAAGTCTTTATTTTGCATGCACTGTTTATTTAAGCAATTAGAGTTGTCATAGGTAGTAGCTCCATCCAGTGTGTTCACTTTGATATTCGGCGTACAACTGACCTAATTCACAACAATACCACCAGAGGGAGCTATTGGCCCTCCCGCTCACCCCTCCTGTGACGTAATCCAAGATGGCGGTCTGGCGAAAGAATGGCGGGAGAAGCACCGATCTGTGTCTCGCTGCTGGACGAGACGGGTGAGTTGTCTGTGCTGGAGAAGGAGGAGTTTAACAGGTATATTAGCTGTAATCACGCAACTGAGGACTGTGTCCATAGCCACCTGCACGAAGTTAGAAAAGCAACGATATTTGGTAAAGGCAAATGTGCTTCATCAGATAATGAAGACACAGTAGGATAGGGCTAAGTTACACTTTGCAACTCCTTCTGATAAATGCATGTGCTATAACTGTAGATCATTCGATAAAAGTCCAGGCAACCATCCGGAGTGCAAGAAGCAAGACGTTCACTTCAAAGAGTCCACATCCACTGGAAGAGGGGCCATGCACCAGGTTCATGGCACCGCCACAAGGTAGTTGCAGAGCCAGCTGTGTACATCCTGTCACACTGTACATACCTGAAGCCTTCCTCTTCTCCTTCCCCACCACAAGGATACCCTTTGTCATTGAACTCGAACTGCTTCAGGAGTTACCACATCTGGTGTTTAAGCAATGTGTGGAATACTGTCACATACATATCTGCCAGGAAGTTTCATATCAGCGCCCACTCCACTGCAGACTGAAAATCTCATTCTGGAAACATCTCCCAGGCAGTGGCTAAGCCATGTCTCCAAAGTATCCTTTCTTTCGGGAGTGCTAGATCTGCAAGATTCGCAGGAGAGCTTCTGTAAAGTTTGAAAGGTAGGAGACGAGATACTGGCAGAAGTAAAACTGTGAGGATGGGTCGTTGGTCATGCTTGGGTAGCTCAGTTGGTAGAGACTTGTCCACAAAAGGCATAGGTTCCAAGGTCGAGTCTTGGTCCAGCATACAGTTTTAATCTTCCAGGAAGTTTCATAATTTTTCTTGTTCACTTGGTACTGATGATCTCACATCTACTATCATTGGTGTTTAAGTCGCCTGTAATACTAAACTCAGAAAATCTTTTACATGAATGGGATTATAAATTATGTGTATTTCATTCCAGAATGAATATGAACACCCACCAAAGCCACCTTAAACAGGACGGCTAATGTTATTTGGAGAACCAAATATTTATCATTAGTCATAGTGCATGGTGACCCTTATAGAAGATAAAAATGTGAATGTATGTCTTAGCCAACAATCCTTGGCAATATTTTTTGCTGAATGACAAAATGAACCACCACAGAAATGCACAGAGAATTAAGATGACTTGAAACGAGAATTTAATACATTATTTGAGAGCATTTACTCACAAGACACACAACTGGAAAAATCACTTGATTTACCTACCCAGTATTAGAACTGGGCAAACTGATAACTCTGTATCTACCTCAAGATATTGACTACAAAATTTTGAGGCGTTTCCAGTGTGATTCATGGCATAGTGTTATATTTCTAATTGCATTATACATAATATTTTGATGACTGGTATGGAACAAGCAGCCATCACACACAGTGTTACTTAGATCTTCTTAAAAGATGGCTAAGCCAGAACTATGCTTAAATTATTCCAATTCACCTGGAACATCAAAACATATCATCAATTTTAAAGGATTTTTCACCTAAGAATGAATGCTCTTTCTTACACCAATTCTTCCATGTTGTGACTGTGATTCTACATCTCTACCGATACTTCACAAGACACCTAACGGTGTGAGGCAGAGGTACAAGTTTATCCTCCCCGTTCCCTGTTCCACTTGCTAATGCTGTGTGGGAAGAATGATTATCGGTAAGCCTCTGTATTACCTCTAATTTCTTGAAGTTTCTTGTCAGGGTCATTTTGCGAGAAGTGTGTGCGAGGAAGTAATATGTTGATTGACTCTTTGTGAAAAGTCATGTTTCGAAATTTCAATACTAAACCTCTCTGTGACCGCACTGCATCTCATGTACTGTTGTACACTAGAGTTTGTTGAGCGTCTCAGTAACATTCTCTCGCCTACCAAACGATCCTGTGACGAAACCTGCTGCTCTTATTTGGTCCCTCTCTAGCTCGCCTTGTCCACCACTTTTTTCGTGGATGAATTACATTTCTTTATGATTGTTCCTGTGTATAACAGTTCACAATATGCTTTTCTTAATATTTATTTTATATGGTCATCCGAGTTAATGTAGCTTTGGACAGTTATTCCTAGATATTTTACAGTAGAAGTTGTTTCGAACAATTTGTCATCAATAGTGTTGTACAGTAGAGGATTTCTTTTCCTATGCATGTGCAGTATGTTACATCTATTAATGTTCAGGGTCAGCTGCCAGAGCTTGGGCGTGTCATCAAATTCTTGTAGTTCATTCTGCAAATCGATTCTTACGGACAATATGTATCAGCTTCTGATCGAAACACGTAGCTGTGTTTACTAAAATATGAGCTACGAATGGCACTAAGTTTCGATGGTGTCCAGTATTCCCTTCATAGTGCATGCACCCATTTCTTTAAAAGTTCTGGACGCGTGTGACGAAAATTGGAAAGATTTTAGATATCTTTTTACAGTATTTGAATTTCTCAAACACTATTTCCTTTACCATATATTAAAGCATGTGCAACTTAGGTATGGAACTGAATACCACTTCCTGTTCTCCATCGATTACTGCATCCCTGTACAACACAACTCTTGACCATGTGTGTTAAAAAAAGAGCCAGAATCACTTTAAAGTATGAAGCAGAAGAACGACAAGAAGTACTAATGCCTCATTACAATATGGTGACTCTACCACGGGCGTCACGGTTTTCTAGTCAAAGATAATTTTGAATAGTATCTCCATTTAATACTGAGCTACTCATAGGCTTACTAAAGAGCTCACTGCAACATATGTTCCGTCAGTAATCAAAGATGTTGCGGGTTCCCATTGGCAATACAGATGCCAGCTAATAACCATGGAATCGATGCCTAATGGATAAATACTGTCATTTGTTAACAGATGTACATAACCATCTTCAGCTAGTGTAATACACTTATGTAATGCGCATTTTATGTAAATTAGCTGTGTGTTATGTCGTTATGTTTCATGAGATGCAATTGGTTTTTTGTTGAAATGGCTGAGTCACTGCTTTCAAAGAAGATACATACCTAAAGCATGGGTTACAAGAGATACAGCCACTCTGTACTAGTGCAAAGTACATTTATATATCAAGAGCACACCAGACTCTGCATCAAAATACGTTTCAGTGGCAAAGAGCGATAAAATTAATAACACTATTAAGGTGGTATGGCAGGTGCAATCCTTCTTTGGCCTTTTGATAAATATGGACTTTTACTATTACACTTCATCATTGTATTAATTTTATCATTAACTGTGGCTATGATTTGCTGATGATCTATCTAAAGTCATTTGCGATCTTGATAAATGCATGTATTTTACATTTGTAAAAGTTATGTGTATATTTTGTCATCCATACTGTAATATTGTATTATTATAATCTTAAACAGGTATGTGGCTATTTAAATGATAAATGTTATGTGTGTACAAACTTAATGCTATTATATGTGTACATTTATTTAGTGGCCATACAGGACATCACTTACCAAATCAGCTTCTCATTGTTGTTAATTTTATAGCACTTTGCGACTAAAACTTCTTTTGATCTTGAATTTGGTGCTCTCTTGATATTACTTATAAATTTACCTTGCACTCGTACAAAATGACTGTATGTCTGGTAATACATGCTTTAGGTCCGTATCTCCCTTGTAAGTAGTGACTTGGCCACTTAAACAAAGACCTGTTACATCTGGTTAAACGTAATAACATAACAAGCTGCTAATTTATGTATAATACGCATTACATAAATGTATTACACTACCTGCAGATGATTATGCACATCTGTTAGCAAATGGCGGTAGCTCTGGTTGCACATCGTGTCCAAGGTTACTAGTGGGTGTGTTTCTTGCCAATGGGAATCCATAACATCTTTGATTAATGTCAGAACGTATATTGACCCTTGCTCATCAAGCTGGCGTCCTACTGACCATCTTCGCGACGTTTATGTTTACCAGATGCCCCTACAGAGAGCAGCTCACATTTAAATGAACCCTGTTACATTACATTAATACTAGTTCTGTAGATCATGACTATGACATTTCATGATGATGTGGAAAGCATCAATTTAACATATCTTTTAATTACATATTTTTCTTACAGTTACTACTTTAGATCCAAAAATACGTCTGTTGAATAGAAGGAATATTCATTCAGAAATTATTTTTAAATGTTGATTGGCTATCTGTCAGATTTTAGTGTTATTTGGCAAATGACCAAAGATTTTTGTGGCAGCCTAATTCACCTCTTTCTGTGCCAAGTCAGATTGAGCCTAGAATAGTGAAGATCATCCTTTCTTCTAGTCTTGTATCTACAAATTTTCTATTATTTTTGAATTGGGATGGGTTATTGATAACAAAAATTCATATGTGAATATTTGTATTGTGAAGGTACTGTGAATATCCTGAGTTCCTTAAATAAATGTCTGCAGGGTGATCTTAGGTGAGCTCCTGTTATTATTCTGATTACATGCTTTTGTGCAATGAATACTTTTTCTCTTAATTATGAATTACCCCAGAATATGATGCCATATGAATGCAGTGAATGAAAGTAGGCATAGTAGGCTAATTTACTGACATGTTTGTCACCAAAATTTGCAAAGACCCTAATACATAAGTAGCTGAACCTAACTGTTTCATCAGATCATCAATGTGTTTCTTCCAATTCAATTTCTCATAAGTGCACACACCCAGAAGTTTTGAATATTCTGCATTAGCAACAGACCTTTGTTCAAAGTCTATATTTACCAATCAATGGTGTTATGTCATTTACTATACAGAATTATATGTACTGTGTCTTCCCAAAATTTAGTGAGAGTCCACTTGTAGAGAATCTCTTAATAATTTTCTGAGACATTATTTACAATTTCCTCAGCTAATTCTTGTTTGTTGGGTGTAGTTACTATACTTGTATCATCAGCAAAAAGAACTAGCTTTGTATCTTCATGAGTACAGAGTTTCAAGTCATTAATGTATGTTAAGAACAATAAGGGACAAAATTGAACCCTGTGGGACACCATTCTTGATACCTCCCTGGTGAGAGAAATCTGCTGATTTTTGCAGACTATCTATACTGTTAATATCAACCTTCTGTATTCTTCCAGTTAAATATGATTTAAGCCATTAGAACACTGGTCCACTCATACCACAATATGTAAGCTCATCTGGAAGAATTTCATGATTGAAACAGTTAAAAGTATTCGAGAGATCACAAAACATCCTAATGGGTGATGTTCAGATATCCAGAGCATTTAATATTTGGTCAGTGAAATCAGCATTTTCTGCTGAAAGTCCTTTCTCAAAACCGAATTAACATTTTGTTCGCACTTCGTTTGTACAAAAATGTGAAGCTACTGTTGAGTGTATTACTGATTTTGGATGAAGCTGTCAGAAGTGAGACTGGGAGGCAGTTGCTAGCATCAGATCAACCCCTTTTTATGCAATGTTTTAACAATACCATATTTCAGTATATCTGGAAAAATGCCCTGTTTCAGTAAGCTACTACATATGTGGCTGAGAATCCTATTTATCTGTTGGGAACAAGCTTTAACTACTCTGTTGGAAATGCCATCAGTTCCCTGTGAGCTTCTATTATTGAGTGAATTTCTTATTTTCCTTTCCAAATTTATTTAGGAGAGGTGGTTTGAACTCCAGTTTTATCAAATTGCATAGGTATTACATCTTCCATATACAGCCTTGCGTTTTTCAATGAATAGCTGGATCCTAATTCCTCTACAACTTTTACAAAATGATTATAAAAGTTTTTTCTACTTCTGATTTTTTGTTAGCAAACTTTTCATCGAGTCTGATAGAAATCAGTTCTCCTGTGCTCTCAGTTGCCCTGTTTCCCTGATAACAATATTCCAAACAGTTTTAATTTTACTATCAGAGACGTTAATGTCAGACATAATGGACATGATTCTGGAGTTTTTAATAAATGTTCTTAATAGAGAGCAGGAGTTTTATAATGTTCACTGTTTATGGATCATTACTTCTTCTAGCTATAAGATACATTTCCCTTTTCTGTTACAAGATTTTTCATCCTTTAGTAAGGCATATCTTTTTGGATGGTTTCTTACAATTATATCTCACTGTTTTCTTAGAAAAACTATTTTCAAATATACTCACAAAGGCATCATGAAATAGGTTAAATTTCAAATTAATATCAGGTTCCCTGCACACCTCATCCCAATCTACATGTTGCAAGCTTTCCCTAAAATTTACGATTCTTAAATTGTTAACTGAACACACTATTTTGAAGTACTGTGTAGCATTACTGTAGGTGGTTATGCCATATACTGTAACTAGCTGTGCCTCATTATCAGACAGATCATTCTTAACAAAAAACGTTTTTATTTGATTAAATTTATCTTGTTATATAATAATGACTGTTTTTTCCTGTTTTATCACTTTTATCATGTATGTTGTTCTTTATAAATTAAAAATGTCGTTCATCATTTACTCAAAGACTGAACTCCTGGTAATTATACATCTATACATGTTCTCCATACACTGCAACCAAGTCTCACAGTCATTGGCTACAAATGACGTTAGACCAAAGCTATTCCTACTATCACTAATGGTTTAACATGCTGCACCTTTTTACTATATTATTGTACATTAATGTCTATTTCGATTTAACTAATATAATATGCTTTATTCCTTTCCACCAAATATAGATCTGATAACTATCTCTGTAGCAGATAGAAACTGTTCATTCACAAACAAAAAGCATCAACTTATATGCAACCACAACTGTTTCATCCAAAGAAATTGTAGTATTAGTAGGTCGTTGTTTCCTGGAACAATGTTCCAAAAAATTTTAATTACCATTACTTCTAGCGATTTTGTTCTGTTAAGAGCTACGTGATTGAGTTCTGTCTGTAAGGAAGTCTTGAATCAATATTCGGGAACCTCATTTCTTTTTATTAAATGGAAGTGTGAAACAGTGTCAAATACTTTCCTGAAGTCAAGGATCATGGCATGGACATTAGCACATTGTCTGAGGTACTATGGATCTCATGGAGGAATAGAGCATGTTGAGTTTTGCAGGATCTTTCTTTGCGGAATCTTTGTTGGTTTTTATAGAGAAGATCTGCATTTTCCAAAAACATCTAAATTCTTGCATATAAAACATTTTCCTTAATTCTACAACAGACTGACATCAACACTACAGGTATATAATTGTTTGCAGCTGTCATGCAACCCTTCTGGAAAATGGCAATGACATCCACCTTTTACCACTCGCTAGGTACCCTTTGTGCTCCAGTGATCTATTATAAACTGCTGCTAGATGGGGAGCAAAATCTTTTCCATAATCTTAGTAGAATCTTAGAGGTATCTCATCTGGTCCTGGTGCCTTTATACTACTAATCAATTGTAGTTTCTTTTCTATTCTGAGATAGGTTACCTCAATAAATTCTGTGTGTGACATTTGTACGATGATTGAAAGGAAGGACTGCATTACGATCTTCCATGGTGAACCATTTTTGGTACACCGAATTCAGAGTTTTGGCCCTCCCTCTGTAATCTTATGTTTCTGTGTCACTGTGGTCATTGTCTGCTTCGTTAATAAAGACATGTCTGAAACTAGTTATGATCAAACAGGCAGCCAATTCCAATTTATGTTTTTAGCAGACTGATACAATCCATTCCAACACCTAGACTTGCTCTAGGATCTTAGGCCCATGTGACACCACACAGGCCCAATGGTGCTTCCAAAATAACCTATTTCTTTTTTATGGAAATTTAACTTGTAGGTAACTTTTGTAGGGAATAAAATCCAAATATATCATCATATAACATGAAACAAATGTATATTGTTAGAACAATGACTCAATATTTCGTACTTTAGGGCAGGGAATATTGGTCCAAGGTACCAAACATTATTTAATAACCTGACACATTCTCATAACATCACCAGTGGCAAATAATTATTGATATCTTATTTCACTCTTATGCCAACTAGCACAAAAGGCGGTGCTCATCAGTCACATCCTGTACTCAAATACAATGCAACAAAATAATATACAACCGATATAGGTACTTGGACTATTCATAAAATATTTAATGATACAAAGCTAGAATCAACTGTTAGTAATCTTAATCACAGTTAAAGTATTAATGTACAACGAGGTATCAACTTCTAGTGGTATTTATGTGTTTTGAGATGTTAATATTGGAAAGTACAACTGTTAATGATTTTGGAAATAACTAATGAAATACATAATCATTGAAGAATTACTGTGTCATATTTAAAATGGCTAATTTTATATCTCACGTCATTCTAAATTTATTAACATTTCTAGAAGGATTTTATGTCATTCTTTACAATTACATATAAATAATTCTTCAAATAACAGTTCTTTAATTCGTGAAAGTTAATATGATAGCTGTTGAATCAATGAGTAACTTGATATACAAGCAACTATTAACAAAACATACAATGTTTTAAGCACTGATAAAAGCAGAAAACCAACATAAGTCCTAGTGGAATCATTCAATTACAGTTCAAAATGGCAAAAATATGCGAATTTTATTAGCAATTTGATGTTAGCACGTAAAAATACTCCTTATCATTTTGTTTATTAGACTTCAATCATGCTCTCTCATAATGCCCATCATTGGCACACATGATGCACTTCAGTGCACTTGTCCATTAGTTTATTTTTGCACTTGTCAACCATCATGATGTCATTACACTCCACTGGATGTTGATGAAAAAGAGCTGTAATTTTTGTCGCCAATAATTTCAGTGCTGCAAATCTGCAGTTATGAGAACAACAATTATCAGTGCCCTCCCTCTTTTGGAAAGGACCAAACGATGCATTACAATATCTGTTAACATAACAAGAGATTATTTTTTGCATCTGTGAATGCCATCCTGTGATGCTTACAGGCACACCAGATTTTATCCAATTTATTTTGCTCCTCAGTATAGAATGGGCACTGACCCAGCTCACAGACAATGCCAGAAATGTTAACCATCTTAACTGTGTCTGAAATGGTAGTTGGCAGGTCCCAGATGCTAACCAAGTACCAATGTCATAGTCATTGTGTACAAACTGAAAAGTATTTACCAACATGCTGTTTTTTTTGGGTGGAGGTTGAGATAGCTTTAGGCTTGAATTGTGGATTCGTGCACAAAATAGCTTCCTGTTATGAGTCCACCACGATATGGTTTTGTGTGGATGAAGGTAAAGTACAGTTTGTAGACAAGGAACCAGGTTTGTGCACTTGTACTTTGAAGTGCAACAGTGGGGGTCCAAATTTAGACATTTCAGGAGTAGTGGAGAGACTACTCACTGTATTTAATATTGGTAGATATATGGCACTGAAAACTGGAAAGCAGAAACAGATTAACGAAGAAGAGAAAAATAATACAAGGTCAGGTCATTTTTCCCTGGAAAGATAGGATCAGGGAAGTTACAACAAATGTGTAACTAACATGGAACAACAAAGGAAGATGGAAAATGCAGACAAGAATGGTTATTATGAATGACAGGACTACCCTACTTTAAATCGCCTCTTTTCAGCATCAAAGAAGCAGAATCGTCTGAAGGGAGTATCTTGTCTCTTCAAAATTATCGTCACTGGCTTTTCTTTCATCTTGGACATTTACTATCATTAAAATTATGGAGTGGTCAGAAGATACTGGTATCAATGTGCCTTGGGAGCATTTCATTTGAAGACAGTTTTTAGTTTAACTCTCTATGGTTCAAATCAAATGGTTCAAATGGCTCGGCGCACTATGGGACTCAACTGCTGTGGCCATTAGTCCCCTAGAACTTAGAACTACTTAAACCTAACTAACCTAAGGACATCACACACATACATGCCCGAGGCAGGATTCGAACCTGCGACCGTAGCATTCGCACGGTTCCAGACTGCGCGCCTAGAACCGCGAGACCACGCGGCCGGCAACTCTCTATGGGTTAACATTACAAAATGTTGGACAGGCTGTACTTCCCAAGGAATGACAAAAGCACCAGTAGCTAAGGTGGCAGAATAATCTTCCAACACACTACCCACTTTATGGCTTCACTCCAGTTTGCATACCACTTTCATGACAAAATGACACTCAATCATTCCTCAAAATTGAACTAAAGTAATGGACAATACATAGTGCTATTCGATTGTTTTAGATAAAACTTCAACAATGTAATAGAAGAAAGCACATATTTTGTTTTGGACAGAGAAAAGTGTTGCTTTGCAGAAAGTATAACCTGGCATGAAGAAGGCAGAGTTAATGAAATGGGTAAAGCCTGTACAAACCAAAACATCTACAGTACCAGGCCGACAAAGGAGCATAGCACAATCACGTTTCTTCTATCTCACGCCTCTTTCAGTGTGACTGAAAATATATGAACACAGATGAAAAGTATCATGACGAGAAACAAAAGATTGCTCTTAGTATGGTTTAAATGCTGATAAGAGAAACTATTGCAATGATTGTGAGACAGGTCATGAGTTGTAAGCAGTTGCTTTGAAAACAGAATGCATGCTCTAGTATCGGTTCTGTCTCAAAGAACAGTGATGATTTTACCATTGGGATCACCCTGTTTAAGTGTCATTGTGAATATTTATAAGCTCCTCATTGACATAAATAACCTGTTTCATACAGTCACTATTACATAGCAATGCTTCACTAATATCTGCTTAATCATCATATGACATTATTACATGTGATGCCTATGATACATGCTGGAAGCAACACTCCTCTCCAATCGCTCTGAGCAACACTGTCAAGTCAAGTTACTGTAATTTGGCTTGAGTTAATTTTTGAAGAGTGATCTTCAGTTCAACATTAGACAGCTGTTGATACATTTTATATCCCCGTTCATCATAAACATCTCTTAACCAAACTAAACTCATAGTGCTTTCAGAAAAAGTACTATCATTCAATCGAAAACACTAAACATATTTCAGCTATATGACCACATCAAAAGTCACTCACACAGAACAGTAAAGAAAAGAGAATCGTAAATGAACTGTCCTATAAGTCATGATTTTATATCTCCCAGGATGCTTATGAAACTAATTAATCCCAAAGTGGTGTAGTTTTTTAGTTGTTGTCGATTTTTATAGCATTACTTACACTCCTTATTGTAAAAACTACGTTGCAAATCAATGTAAGCGGTAGTATTCGCACTCATTCGATACCATATTAAGAAGAGTTGCTTTCTGGCCGTTTGTGGCGCTGCTATCACTGGGGGGGAACAAAGACAAGACAGAGTCTCGCTACTATTATGTTAGACTGTGCTTTCGGCATAGCCAACCTATCATAATTAGTGGACGACAGTATGTTGTACTCGTGAACAACAGCAGAATATTGTATCTCGTTTATCACATATTTATCACAGAAATGATAAATGACTGTAAATTTGGTTTAAATTTGATACGCTTAATGAAGACACTCTTTACTACAAATGCATAGCAATTGCTGTACAAATGAAAAGCTATTTGATAATACTAAAAATGTTTACAATTCTGCCTTACATGTTTCGTTTCACTCATACTGACAAGGATAGTATTTTTGTCTAATTCCGATTGCATCTGGATATGTCATCTGCTTGCACATTTATTAATAGGCAAAGTGCAAATATGTATTTTAAATACTTTTAATAATATTAAAGCAACTAAAAACATATGATAAATGGAATTAAAATCACATCTAATTTAGGCAGATGGAGGTAAAATTTACAAAACACTGAATAGATTACCAATGATGTCTTTATTTTTAATTTTTCTGAAAATAAATAAATCCAGTCCCTAAACACTGCATTACAGTTTCACTTGCTGTGATAAGCAGTTTCACTTGCACTATCAGTAACATTTACATCAGTTCTGGATTGTTCTGATTCATCAGCATTTTAGTGACCTGTGTCCACTTAACAATCATTTCATCGATGGCAATTTCGATGATGCCATCGTTCATCCAGTAGTCAGTTTCTACTTGTGCTCCCTCATTGCAGTACCCTCTTCAATCTTCTGCTGTGACACTGTAAAGGCAGGTGCCTGTGTAAGTTTGCACTGGGTATGTCCCCAGTCACACTGCTTCTCTAAAACATCTTCTAACTTTTGACCAAGTCAGTTTAGTTACGTTGAGATTGCAGTTACATATGGACAAGCGGACTACTTTATGGCCTAGACTTAATGGTATTTCATTGATGGCACATGTTTTTTCTGGTGGTTTGTGCAGTTCAGTTAGGGAGAAGAGAGTTCCTTTTTGTTATGATGTCGTTGCAGCTGACTTTCCTCTTATGCAGACACTCCACCATTATTTCCCTCTTATCGCTCCTTATTGTTGACTTGACAAACTGCCTGTTGTGATATGGCGCATTGTCCAGGACAATCACCAAAATCGAAAGAAGGTTTGGCAAAACTAATTCTTGGAACCATTTCTCAAAGTTCATTGATTTCATTTGCCATGGTAGTCTCTTTGGGTGGATTTACTCCAGAACTGCAACTGGGCTTCTGTGATAAACATATTTTTGGAAATTCTAGTTGCCACATTAGTCGTTTTATGGCACTTCCCCATGTTGTGACACCAACTATTTCTTTACATTGTCAGCATTATCCAAATGTCAGCTATTATCCAATCAAGCCTCGTCTACATAAAAGATTTAGTTACCTGCATCATGCATCGCTTTCATTTCCAAAAGGAATCAAGAATGACAGTCCACAATGTCTTCATGTTCTGTTAACACTGTCGTCCTTTCATTCTGAACATTTCTCCACTCGAAACCTACTGATTTTAACAGTTTCCACAGTAGGGTGGTACCCCATCTTCAACAAATATTTCGTTGTAACAGTTTCCCTGCACTTGGTACGCCTATATCTTTTTACAAAGTGTAAAAGTTGTGCGTGGTGTCACGTGTCATATTGTTGCTGAAGTCGTCGATTTTACGCTACACTTTACCAGCAATACTCCTAATGGGAGAAAAGAACGATAAAGGCCTACTATAGGAATGTAGACAGGTTGTACATTGTATGAAGTAAAAGTACATCACATGACCCAAATGTAGTTGTACTTCTATATAAAGTGATCTGGCAGTAATTGAATGCACGGATTAAAATGATCCAGACTAGGACTGTCAAATAACATAATTACTGAAACTAACCTATTCTTCTTTACTAGAGCTCGTGGCGGATGAGTATTTACGAACTTCAGGAGTTTCTTTAGGCTGGACAAGCTATTTTAATTGTAGGCATCCTATCGCTTTCTTGACCAAACAAGTGGGTGTAGCAGTGTGTTCTGTTGTTTCCTCATCATTTTGCGGACTTTGCTGCAAATCACTTATCTCTTATTGTGAACAGGAGTGGAAGGAGTTGAAAGTGTCAACATCGATGGAGTAGTAGCATCAGATTCACCCATTCTGAAGTAATAAATTGGATCGCAAATCACAAGACACAACACGGCGAAACAAAATTGGAATAATATGATTGCAAGAAGATACTCTACGTGATCAAAAGCATCTGGACATCCCCAAAAGCATACGTTTTTCATATTATGTGCTTTGTGCTGCCAGGTACTCCATATCAAAAGTCATAAGACATCGTGAGAGAGCAGAATGGAGCGCTACACTTAACTCGCGGACTTCGAATGTGGTCAGGTGATTGGGTGTCAACTGTGTCATACATCTGTACGCTAGATTTCCACACTCCTAAACATCCCTAGGTCCACTGTTTCCGAAGTGATAGTGAAGTGGAAACATGAAGGAACACGTACAGTCCAAAAGTGTACACGCCGACCTCATCTCTTGATTGACAGAGATTGCCGACAGTTGAAGAGGGCCATAACGTGTAATAGGCTGACATCTATCCGGACCATCACACAGGAAATCCAAACTGCATCAGGATCCACTGCAAGTACTATGGAAGGCGGGAAGTGAGAAAACTTGTATTTCATGGTCGAGTGGCTGCTCAAAGCCACACATCACGCCAGTAAATGTCAAACGACGCCTCGCTTGGTGTAAGGAGCGTAAACATTGGACGATTGAACAGTGAAAAACGTTGTGTGGAGTGACGAATCACGGTACACAATGTGGCGATCCGATGGCAGGGTGTGGGTATTGCGAATGCTGGGTGAACGATGTCTACCAGTGTGTGTAGCACCAACAGTAAAATTCTGAGGCGGTAGTGTTATGGTGTGGTAGTGCCTCTAATGGAGGGGACTTGCATCCCTTGTTGTTTTGCGTGGCACTATCACAGCAAAGTCCTATAGAGATGTTTTATGCACCTTCTTGCTTCCCACTGTTGAAGAGCAATTCGCGGATGGTGACTGCATCTTTTAACACTATCGAGCACCTATTAAGAATACACAGCCTGTGGCGGAGTGGTTATATGACAATAACATCTATGTAATGGATTGGCCTGCACAGAGTCCTGACCTGAATCCTGTTTTGGAACGCCAACTTCATGCTGGGCCTCACCGACTGTCATCGATACCTCTCCTCAGTGCACCACATCATGAAGAATGGACTGTCATTCTCCGGCAGGGGTGGCCGAGCTGTTCTAGGCGCTACAGTCTGGAACCCCGCAACCTCTACAGTCGCAGGTTCGAATCCTGTCTCGGGCATGGATGTGTCTGATGTCCTTCGGTTAGTTAGGTTTAAGTTGTTCTAAGCTATAAGGGACTGATGACCTCAGAAGTTAAGTCCCATTGTGCTCAGAGCCATTTGAACCATTTGAACTGTCATTGCCCAAGAAACCTTCCAGCACCTGACTGAACGTAGAGTGGAGGCTGTCATCAAGGCTAAGTGTGGGCGAACACCATATTGAAGTCCAGTGTCACTGATGGAGGTCGCCACTAACTTGTAAGTCATTTTCAGTCAGGTGTCCGGATACTTTTGATCACCTAGCGTTAGACCTAAGGTTGGTAGCGATAGGAAATCCGCAGACGTACAAATCACAGTCTAACATAACAGTCGCGACACTCACTGCAGTAAAGATTGTTACCATTTGAGAGCTGGAGCAACAGTACCGCTCCAAGCGGAGAGAAAAGAGAACTTCAGTTATTTTTTTGCCTCCAAGAGTTTGTATATTATAAGAAGACAGAGATGTTCCTAAAAGCAATTCTAAAATAAGTGCAAGTAGGGATAAAACTCATTAATCCAGTGGCAAGTTACAATAGTTCGTGAAGAAACATTTGTGACATTGGATAGAATTGCAGCTTACCACATTGATATCAACAGAATATAAACACAAAGATTCACATATAAGAAGCACAGACATGTACCCCTACATGTAAAAGGGATCGACGCCCCATTTGTCGTTCCATAGGCTTATTGTCGCCTGTTGCCACAAGTACGATGTTTATCTTTACATTATTGTAAGTGTGACAAGCAACTGCCATTTAGTGGGAAAAATATACTGTCAAAGTAAATCCCGATCCTCAAAGCCAATAACACTGTCCGAAGTGCTATCATATGGCAACTTTGCCATTAGAGACGTTTCATCAATAACATATGAGGACCCACAGAGGTCAAGGGGTCTAAGTGACAAAAAATAGTTTCGAGAAAACGCAAGTCAAAGTGTAACGGTCTTCGTAGGAAGGGACATGAGATTTTCACCATTTCTAACATTTCAGACGAGTACTCACGTCCTTAGCCTTTTATTACCAATGATAATAAGTAAGTAGAACATCCTGTTTATAGTTGATAGGTCCAAAAAATGAACAATACGCACTTAGACCCCTTTACCTGTCACTTTCGATAGAATAAAATGTTAATGCTCAGAGTATATACTCAACATAACAGACATTTATTGTTATAACAGGATGCAGTATTGCATCAGTAGTGTACTGATTGATTTACAAAACACAAATATTCGGCTTTAACACTTATTAACATATATCACAATCATCATCTGTGTCATAGATGTTGTTACCCAATTCCATAGTGACAACATCATCATCATCATCATCATCATCATCATCATCATGATCCGCATGAGTACTAGGTGCAAATGGTTCACCAGTCTTTGTTTCATGGGATAAACGTTTAGAAAATTGGTGGTGTATTAGTATGACAAATTGCAGAAGTTCCATCAGGTCTTAATATTTTGACTATTTTAGCTTTGGTTTCACAGCAATGTATTGAAGACTGGGAAGCTGTTTACGCATTTTTTCTGTTCGTTCTCTCTTCATTGGCAGTTTCTACTAAGACAGAATACTTTCAGCTGATGTTGTTTTATAAAAAAGCGGTATTTGGGTTTGCCTTTTCAAAATGTAGTACCTGCATTCGTCGTATCTTTGGCACAGTATTCCTAAAGTTCCAGTTTAGTGGTTGAAAATCAATGCAGTCTTCATCCGTCATTTTAGTAACAACAAATTTTCGACTTCCTGAGGCAGCCAGATACATCCAGATTTCCAGTATATAAATGTCACTTTGGTTCCTCTTTCTTTTAAGTTCAATGATACCAAATTCCTGAATACATTCATTGTATGAATGTCCAGAAACGAGGAAATAGTGATCAAGAGTTTCAATTTGGGTGTTCGTAATAATATCACACCAAAATTTTACTATTAGGTGGCTTTTGTTCTGACCTCCACAGTTGTCTCTGAAGGCTGAAATGTGTGTGTGTGTGTGTGTGTGTGTGTGTGTGTGTGTGTGTGTGTGTGTGTGTGTGTGTGTGTGTGTGTGAATTCCTAAGGGATCAAACTGCTGAGGTCATCGGTCCCTAGACTTACACAATACTTAAACTAATTTATGCTAAGAACAATACACACACCCATGCCCGAGGGAGGACTTGAACCTCAAGTGGGAGGGGCCAGGCCTAGATGTGCTTCAAGAGGAAGACTCTGGATATACTTGAGCAGGCAAGATGCCATCTCCTAGCTAACCGTACTTGCCTGTCCTTCATGCCACATAAACATATGGGCAGTACCACTGGTTAAGTTGTGAATATTGAGGTTGTATGTCCACAGCAGTCGCATTTAGTAGGCTTTTGAGTTGGTCACATGTTGTGTCAGCAACATCTTTTGAAGGTCAAAGCATATTGCAGCATGGTTGTCGTCCGCTAATTCCTTTCATTTCCTTTTGGTTTATTTCCTGCTTCTACATTCCTGAAATGAAATTCCTTTTCTCAACTTCAGCTGGCTTTTTTTCATCAGATGTATCATGCTCAATTTTCATTTGCAACCTGTCACAAGTTACACAGGGTTCGGTATTAGGCTTGTGAAAGCTTAGGTTAAATTCTGTCATGAATGTATGTCTGTACTAACTTTCACTTTTAGGTTTCACTTTTTGTCATCGTGGCAAAATGGTTCTTACCTTTTATACAACATAGTCACACTTAATTCTGAATGTATATACCTTCGGTTTGGAGCATTTTCTCTACATTAATGGCTTGAGTACGATGGGAATCTTCTTATATGCTCATTGATTATTGCAAATTCTGATTGCTAGAACTTTATTTGTGGGCACTTTTCTTCCCAGTTTGTCACATTGCAAAATGCCAGATGGGTTTGATTTTTTTTTGTTGATGATAACGTTTCTTATCCTTTTGTTAGGTATGTCAAGCGATTCTACCAAAAAAATTTTGCTCTCTCTAAAACCGTCAGTTTATAAATACATGACACGTCTTTGTGCGTAACAGCTGTGTTCTTCCTTAACACAGGCTGTAAGTTTACAGCACCATTCAAGAGCGATGTCTGAAGTTCCCAGCTATGTAGTTTCCAATAATCTAAATATTACTTCTCTCTGCTCATGGGGAATATTTTCATTACATTTGTACCTACTCAGGTGATTGTATTCACGTAACTTTCCAGCCCCACACAGAGTCATATCACGATCAACATGAGCCTATCATGTGTTGCTCAAAGTCTTTCTCTTCTCAGATTTCCAGGTGTGCTCCCTTCTTACTTTTTTCCGGGCTGAGGTTCAGGGGGAAAAGCACTGGCTGGCAAGTCCTCAGTATGACCAGGTCTTCGTTCTGTTTCTTCTTTTCTGCCATCTAAAAATAATGTATACTAAATCATGGTTTTTAAATGTTGGCTAACAACGTTGTGGTGTCTTGAATTGTATTGAAATGTAAACCCAAAAATAAACACGTTAGATTTGTAGCTTCAGACGTATACAACTTACAGACATAATATTTCTGAAGAAGCCTCACTGGTTTCGTCATCGTCATCACAGTAATTCCAATCATTGTCCTTATCAGATCCGGAAGCAACTACTTTAAAAAAAAATTGATACATGATTTTATTGTTTGTTCCTACACTGGTGAGAGGTCTAAAATTTCCCTACTTTTACTACTAAATAAATAAATTGTTATCCAGATGCAGGAGAGCTGTTAGGGTAGTAAGGAATAGATTGTACTTATATATATCTTTGTATATACACAAACTGTTGGTTCTATTGAGAAATTTATCAATGTAGTAGAAGGTGTTGGCCACCAATAGATTCTTTAGGCTTCCCTTAAACTGAAATTCATTGGATTTTAAACTTTTTATGGCTGCTGGCAAGTCATTGAAAATGTGTGTTCCTGAATAATACACACCTTTTTGTACAAGAGTAAGTAACTTTAAATCCTTGTGAAGATTATTCTTATTTCAAGTATTGATTCGATGAATTGAACCATTGGCGTGAAAAAGTGTTATTTTTAATGACAATTTTCATTAAGGAATAAATATATTGGGAAGAAGTAGTTACTACCCTAGTTTCCTAAACAGGCTTCTGCATGATGTTCTTCAGTTCACATCACATGTAACTCTTTTTGCACGTTTTTGTGCCTGGAAAACTTTAGCTTGCCTTGATGAATTACCCCAAAAAATAATCCCATATGATATTATGGTATGAAAGTAAGCACAGTATGCCAGCTT
Source organism: Schistocerca gregaria (assembly GCF_023897955.1). NCBI lineage: Eukaryota > Metazoa > Arthropoda > Insecta > Orthoptera > Acrididae > Schistocerca > Schistocerca gregaria. The sequence goes on along the minus strand of NC_064920.1, from coordinate 182,276,106 downwards.
TTTCATTTTTGTATCCACTATGTCTGACACAATTCGCATTGCGAATAGAGATTTGTTAAGACGCTTCAGCAGTTCTGTGGTGTGCTCCTCTGAGTTGAATTTATTATCAAGCTCTAGTCCCAAGAATTTAACACTGTCCACTTCTTCTATCTGCTTGTCATCATATGTTAGGCACATACTCGTGGGGCACCCCTTACAAGTTCTGAACTACACGTAGTGTGTTTTTTTCAAAGTTTAGTGACAAAGAGTTTGCTAGGAACCAGTGATCAATGTTTCAAGGTTTAGTGACAAAGAATTCGCTAGGAACCAGTGATCAATGTCCACAAATATTTTATTAACCTATCTTTCTAAGACTACAATTGATTTGCTATTTATTGCAATCTTTGTATCATTGGGAAACAAAACAATCTGATAATCTGGTAATGTAATTGATGAAAGGTTATTGACATACACAAGAAAAAGTGAGGGGCCTAAGATGGATCCTTGTGGGACCCAGATGTAGTAAGTTCCCAGTTGGATGATGCCTGATAGCTTAATACGTGTCTCTTTCACAATAACAACCTTTGTTTCCTGCCAGAGACATAAGATTTGAACCATTTTGCAGCATTTCCTGTTAATACATAATATTCTAATTTATTTGACAGAATATTGTGATTTACACAGTTTAATGTCTTTGACAGATCACAAAATATACCAGTTGCCTGCAATTTTTTGTCTAACAAATTAAGTACATTTTCACTGTAAGAGTAGATAGCCTCCTCAATATCAGAACTCTTTAGAAATCCGAACTGCGACTTTGACAGTATGTTATTTGTGATAAGATGGTTATAAATCCGTTTGTACACTACCTTTTTAAAGTTTTTGAGAATGCTGGCAAAAGTGAAATTGGACGGAAATTTGATGCTATTTCTTTATCTCCCTTCTTAAAGAGTGGCTTAACTTCAGCATATTTCAACCATTCAGGAAATATTCCACTGATAAGTGACTGGTTACACAGAGAGCTTAATATGTTACTTAATTCAGATCACACTCTTAAATTAAATTTGTTGATATTTCGTCACACCCTTTAGATGTTTTTTTATTTTAAAGATGTTATGATGGACATTACTTCTGCTGGGGTAGTGAGGATCAAATTCATATTATGGAAGTTACTTGAAATGTCTGGTCTGAGGTATTCCATGGCAGCATCTACAGAAGCTGACAACCCCCTCTTTTCAGTAAAAGTTATAAAATGTTTGTTGAAAATTTCTGCAACACTATACACATCTGTCACCAATGTATAATTTACTCTTAATGCTATTTGTCCCTCTTCATGTCTGCTTCTACTGGTCGCCTCCTTCACTATACCCCATAATGGTTTTATTTTGTTATCTGATATGTCTATCTTTTCCTTGTAATATATTTGCTTTGATGTCCATATTACAGTCTTTAATATTTTTCAGTATTGTGCTACACTATGCTCCCATTTGTAAAAACCATTGTACAAATCAAAACAAACAGTACTATTCGTTTTCGCTTTCACGAGCGCGCCGAACTCAAAAGTTTAACATACTGGCCACTTGACGCCCTGCTGGCGCAGTAGGCAACAAAGTCCATGCGAAGTGTCGCGGCTGTTGTGTTAGACTGTGTACACAAGCTTTCGACTTACATCGATAGCAGTGATCTCGATAGTAAAGTGGAAAGACTACTACATGAAGCTAGGCCATGATTCGTGATGTCACAGTCGCCATATTAAACCAAGGCAAGATATAAAATTATTCTGCTACATAGAAAAAATTAAAATTACCCTTTATGTACACTATATGACGTTGTGTGTTTACTTTCTAGTCCACTGTTAGCTACTGCCTTGTACCTTATAACTATTCCCTGTAAGATCAATTTTGCAATTATTATGCTGTGTTTACATATGTACTTTCCATACTTCCACTAACGATGCTGACAAATTAATGCTTCTCAAAAATCTTACCTCTGTGCAACAGATTGTTTGCTTTCACTTTTTGCATTTTATTTTCTAAATGACGAAACTGCATAGCGATACAAAATGACCAAAACAATTACATGAAACATTTCTTATTATAGTTACCTCATCAGACATGTGGCGAACTGTCACACAATAACACATTTGATGCAAAGAGCGTTTCTGTCTACCTGATAACGACAAGATTATTAGAGTAGATTCGCCAAACCGCTGCTTATAATAAGCAATCTTTATTTATGACAGACTGTTTTGGCTTAATCATTTTCAAGAAACTGCAAATACAATTTTGCTGAGAACAGGTAAGGATGCCAATGTCAGTCATATTAAAGTAGCTATTTTGTACTCATGTCAGGATTGATGTGACGCTCATATTGCGTCGTTAGTGGACTGTTTTGTAACTGTCAAAGCTTTAATAAGGTCGTAAATGTTGTCAAGATGTTGAAATTAAATATTAATTACGACTCGACAGCAGTTCAACAGTTACACTCTTACTATGCTATTTGTTTACAAAGTCTGTGCAGATGAACAGCGATACTATTTTATACACTAGAATAGTTAAAATCACCTTTGGGTGTTGAATGTTTTAATATTTTTTGTGGGTATTTTCTCGTGTTCGTATAAATTTCTAATTCCTCAAGAATTTTCATTGCAAAACCTTTCGGTATTCTGTGCACAATCTATAGTGCATTGTATCAGCAAGGACATTTTGATTTTTCAAGTGTAGAAAGAAGCTCTACTGATTATATCGCTCTCTCTAATACGTTCTTTATATCTCATCTTGAAATTTCTTCCTGTTTGGCCAACGTAAAAGTTATTACAGCTGCCACACATGATGTTATGTATGCATGCGCTACCATATTTCGATGTCCTATTGCTGGCATAAAGTAATTTTATTTAAAGGTAGTTATTGGCTCGAAAGGCTAATTGAATATTTGTGGCTTTAAAAGGTGCATTAATTCTGTTGGGGATTCTACCAAGGTAGACTGCTGGAAAGTATATTATTTCCTGTGTCGGTGATGTTTCTTGAGTTAGGCATATCCTGTTATGTATTGTGTTCAATTTTGGTGTTTTACATTTGTAATATAATTTTGTGATTATGTCGGGGTCAAAATCATTTTTATAGACTATATAACGAAGTCTATGTAGATAATGGTATATTCTTTCTCAGTTTCCATAGTGGATTTAATTTTAGGATGCAGTTACTTGGGTTTTTGATGGATATTTTCGACATCTGCGTGGCTGCCATCTACCAGCATGAGTGCATCATCTACATACCTAAAATAGTATACAATTTGGTTGAGAGTAGGCTAATCTGAGTTAAAGAGATTATCTTCCACAAAATTTAGGAAAATATCGGCGAATGTGCCTGCTACACTATTACCCATGGCTACTCCATCATATTCGATACGAATTTTGTTGTTAAAGTCAAAGTAATTTTGTCCTAATGCTATTTCCAAAAGATTTATAATTTCAAGTGTTCCAGCCATGGGTACTTTCCTATATTGTAACAGGTTATACTTCATAATTTGCATTTGTTTCCTGTACAGGCATGTTGGTGGTAGACTAGTGACATCAAATGAAACAAATTTACCATTTGGAGGTATTTGCATGTCTTTTATATCTCTTCCCACAGTATTAGAATTTTTTATTGTGGACTTTTTGTTGAAAGTGTAAAATATGATGGGCTATTTATGCAATTAATTACTGGCCGAACCTGAACCGTCGCTTTATGTGTGTCTGGTCGGAATCGTAATGTTGGTGTGGTTGGATTCATTACCACATATGTTCTTTTCATATGTTCAGTGAGAATAGTATTATATAGCGTTTTTTTTATTTTAGCTGCAATCCTGTTAGTAGGGTTGTGTGGCATTTCTGTCTATGGGTTATGTCATAAAATTACTTTCTTTCACTACTAGGACATCGAAATATGATAACCCAGGCATACTGTTGATACGATCGAAAATGCACTACCTATTCCGCATAAAATACCAAAAGGTTTTGCAGTGAACATTCTTGAGGAATTAGAAATTTATATGTACACAAGAAGGTACCCACAGAAAATATTAAACTAACATACAGAATTTGGGCCTATTGAAGCATGGGATACAACCTGTCGGCTTTGAGCAATGATGTCATAGGTTGCTCATAGATATTAATGTCTTTACTTTCCTGCCATAGATAATAAATCGGTGGTATGCTGTGGATAAGCACCATATTGTGCATTTAAAAATTGAATGTTGTTTTAAAAGACAGAACTAGATACTGCGTAATTTTTTTCGTGTGCATTGATTTAAGTAACTGGTTGTTTACAATTCATTCGGCACCTGATTTTATTCTTAGTGAGTCTGAGATAAATTTGTCTAATAGTTTCTATTTTAGGAGAATTTTTAGTTTTTAATTTTCGTTTGTAGGTATGGATTTATCTATTCCAAAGAATTTGGATGATTTAAAGGAGGCTATGGGCGTAGACATAATGGCAGATATTCAATTTTTACAAATGTAGGGTCTTGTTGCCAATTGCGATCGATGTCGTGAGTGCGGCGGACATATGTACCTTATAAGTGTGTCAGCTCCCCATACTCACGACTTATTCGTATGGCGGTGCAGCAAAGATAGGTTGCGGCAGTCAATTAGACAAGGAACATGATTCGAGAAATCTAAGCCCACCTTGAAGGATATCAGAAAAATTACGTACTGTTGGTGTTCGAGGTATCCTGTGTGGCTGTGTGTGCGTGAATGTAATGTGAGTGAGCGTACAGTTGTAGATTAGTACTCTTCTTTTAGGAAACTTAGTGGGGAGTGGGGAATATTTAAAGTATAGGGGGTAGTTGGGGGGGGGGGGTTGTTATAGTCGAAATCGACGAGTCGTATTTTGGCAAAAGGACGTACAACAGAGGGGAACCTCCAGTAGGATTATGGGTTTGGGAGGGCTGTAGTTTCAGGTCAAAAATGTGACAATGTAGTTTTTAAAGTAGTTTCCAATCGAAAAAGGAAGTTTTAGTCACATTAAATAAGATCATGTTGCAGAGCGTTCTGTAGTGATTTCAGATGGTTTTTCTTCATATAGGGATTTGGGGAATAGTGATTATCAGCATCTTGTTGTTGATCACAATATTGAATTCAGATCTTTATCCTCTGGGGCTTGTACAAATAGCTTAGAAGGTTGTAAATCTGCTATATAATATGTTGTACTGAGGGAGAAATGACGGATTTTGACACTACAAAGTCACTTAGATGAATATTCATGGAGGCATAGTGAACCCAATACATATTGGCTATTTAAGTGTTTTCTTAAACGTGTTGGGCAAATGTATCGTCCAAAATTTGTTAGCTAATTTCAAATTAGGATGGGGGGTGGGGGTTGAATGTCTGTCTGTCTGTCTCTCTCTCTCTCTCTCTCTCTCTCTCTCTCTCTCTCTCTGTGTGTGTGTGTGTGTGTGTGTGTGTGTGTGCTTTCGTAATGTTGTGTTTCTTGTCTATGTGGCTATGTGATTTTCATTGACGTCTTTCTAAGCGAGCTTAAGTTTTCTTGTGGACGAATTTCCATGTGGTGAGTTCAGTTTTTTATTTTTTCGTTTTATAGCATTTGTCTATTTTGATGTTTTTCATTGTTGTGTTACACCGTTACGTATGTATTCGTCAACTGCAGTAAGTAATACAAATTTTGCAGCTGCTGCTCTTCTTCCCTTTCCCAGCACTAGTACCAGTACGATTTTTTCGAGTCTATACTAACACTACTAAAGTTGAAAAGACCGACACATGTAAAATTTGTATCCTGTAGTTGAGTTGACATATAAACGTCAACTGAAGTGCGGAATACTGGTACTACCTAGAGGAAAAGAGCGATATACATAACACTGATGTGATTTACCTGTATATGTCAACTGAAGAGCAGGACACAAAATTTATGTAAGGCGCTATTTTTCGTCTCCTGTAACACTAGCATCCTATTCTTGAATTGTGGTACATAGGTAAATTGAAGTACGGAATGCGCATGTAATAAATGTCGTTATTTCCCATTCACTAGCACTACTTTTATATTCTCCAGTAGACCTTTATGACTCAGATAAATAATGGGATACAAATTTCACTGCTGTTGATTTCCTTGTCGTCGCTAGCAAGACTATAACTTTTAGTCGATAACATTAGCAAAAAAAAAAAATTATTCCATACTGAATTATGGGATACAAAATTTGTGTGTGTCGTCTTCTTGCACCTTTGTGTAGTTCAAGTGAGGTGCAATGTAACGTACATCGATTTCCTCGTTTTCGTTAGCGGTATATATATAGGTCAACTGAGGTATGGGATATAAATATTATGTACATAGATCTTTGTGCGCCTATATAGCTCACCTGAACATCAGGATACTAACGAAAAGGAAGAAATCGACATATGTTAAATTAGTATCCCGTACTGCAATTAAGCTATACAACTCGACCGAAGATTGAGATACAAGTCATATATATGAGACGTGAGGTAGTCTATGCTACCGCTTCTTCTATTCCTTTTTTCCCCTGAATTTTCCACAGAAGTGCTAGGACACAAACTATCCTTAACATTAAGGTCAAAATATTACTCGACTTGATATATGTCTACCATATTTTTTTTGTCTCCTGTATTCCTTTGTTTCTGAACACTCCTCTCAGCTGTTACATCTGTGTAATAAATGGTCTCTGGCAAATTCTGACATCATTGGTCAAAGTGGACGGGTTGTATCTTGTTCCTCAGTAGACCCCAGAATTTAGACACAACTGAGGTATGGGATATAAATATTATGTACATAGATCTTTCTGCCACCTATATAGCTCACCTGAACATCAGGATACTAACCTTACAACTTATTGAACTTTTAGAACACGAAAATGGATAAATCGGAAATAACATCCAAAGATAATCGTAACAAATTTTAGTTAATAAAATAATATCGCTGTTCATCTGCACAATATTTGTAAAGATATATGTGTATCTGTGTATCTGTCAAACTGCTGTCATGTTGTAATTAACATTTAATTTCTACATCTTGACAACATTTACAATCTTATTAAAGCTGTGACAGTTACAAAACAATCCACTAACGACGCAGTATGGATGTCACATCAATCTAGACATGGGAACACGACATCTACTTTAATATGAATGACATTGGCATCGTTACCTGTTCTCATCAAAATTGTAATTGCAGATCTCGAAAATGACGATTAAGCTGAAACAGTCTATCGTAAATAAAGTTTACTTGTTGTAAGCAGCTATTTGCTGTATCTACTCTAACAATCATGTCGTTATCAGACATATATTACGATGCTGGCCCTAAAGAAGAAAAATATCTTTCTACACCTAACGAGAAAAGTTCTGTACACATCATTAGGCAACAAAACTGCTAAACCATTGAAACTTCCTGGCAGCTTAAAACTGTGTGCCGGACCGAGACTCGAACTCGGGACCTTTGCCTTTCGCGGGCAAGTGCTCTAACAACTCAGCTACCCAAGCACGACACACGCCCCATCCTCACAGCTTTACTTCTGCCAGTACATCGTCTCCTACCTTCCAAACTTAACAGAAGCTCTCCTGCTCTGCTTCTTATAGCACATGAATTCATGAGCACTGAAAGAGATCACTTTCTCAATGACATCTACATTATTCTTGTCTCTTGCAGTAACATTGTTCTTGAACAAGGTTGTCCTCAGAGCAGACTGGAACTGTAATGTGGTGGGGATTATTGTTCCAACCAAACCTAGATCTGATGCAACAAAAAAGAAACAGTTCTAGATGATCTTGTGAGAATTTGCATGTTAAAAAATAATAGCTTACAGTTGGATGCTTCAATGTAGCCTACACTTGGAGAATTTTTATCCCTGATTTGTTCAGGAATTATGTCTCATGGAGAATTGTGTAAGTGAATTTCATCCAACCTTATTTACATTTTACAGCTGTGTTAACTACAGTTACTTATCTCAGTTCCATATGAATGGCCTCTACAAAGTCATACTAATGTTGCATCACCTATCTTACCTTAGTTTTAGTAAGCAAACAGTGTGTGTTAGTGGGCCCTAATCATAAATCTCATATATTCTCTAGCAAACTTGATGATCAGCTGTGGAGACACCATGACTATTTGCTAATCTATATTATCCACTACTAGCGTATATATTTAATAATTTTTTAAACAACATCACCTTAATTTCAATTACCAGAACTGCATTTTATGATTGCAATGTCGGCATTAAGCCATTGACAAGCATTTTCAAAATGTAATGCAATGTAATGAGAAATATTTAAAGTGGTACAAACTGTATGTAATCAAGTACATACTGTACTTATAAGATTTTGACATATAGGTTTACATTAGGCAGGGGTAACAGCGTAATATACATATCACGGTACAACTAGTCAGCAATACTAGTCAATATTTCATTTTATGTAGTGTGGTTTTCAATGGATTGCGTATATCATGCCTTTAAGAGTGTGCACTTACAATACATTAGAGTAAATGTCTAAAACATTCGAGAAAAATTTTATTTTTGAGGCCTGTTTTTTAATAGAGTACTTGTTGTGGTTGTTCTCTGAAGAAGTTATAAATTTCAATATCTTATAGAGCATTCAGTAATTAATTTCAAATCATAAAATAATATTCTAACCAGTGAAAGCAAGATGACAAGATTTAAAAATTTTAGAGTTGTGGGCCCGTATTACAAACAAGTAGTATATGTATTTAATAATGTAATTTTATGTAATTTTGATTACTTATTTAAGAGTGTTGAGACTGCTTGTATTTCAATTTTTCTATACACAGTTATTACAACACATTAATAATGGGATTTGTTTTAAATTAAATAAACACAATTCTCCTAGAAACGTTAAAGGAGTGAACTAGTGGAAGGGGGATTGCAATGAAGTTGGATAAACATATTGTTTATAAGCAGTACATAAACATAGTTTCCTCCATGCTTAGAAATTACTCATAACCTATGACATGTGGTGTTCTACTTGTCCATTTATTCTAGGATGTTCATATTTGATGCCAGAGTAATAGTAGTTGAATGTTGTGTAACAGCTCTGTGTTATGTAAGTCTACACTGACTTGTTATTGTTATCACACCTTTCTGCAAGGTCAATAGAATGAGGCCCTTAGATTAGATTAGATGTGCTTTTCATTGAATGGATTCATAGTGAGGACATCCTCAAGGATATTCAACTTATCAGAAAAACAAGAATACACAATACATTTCGATAAAGAAAAAAACTTGATGTACCTTCAGTGAAATAGCCCTTACGGGCGTGGAAAATGTTAAAAAATTGGAAACATCTTTTCGTTTGAAACATAATGACAAACTTGTCACAAAACATGTATATATACGATATCCTTATGTGTATATGACAATTCTTAGGTTATTGTGGCAACACATCATCAAAGAGGAAAATCAGTTTACAATTATTTACTCTGACTATACTGGTGCACTGAAGAGATACGGCACTCAGATTTTATATAATACCTGTTATCTGACATTATTAATAATAAATAATACATCACCTGGTTCTGATTAGAAATTCGTTAGTGGAGTAGGAGCTGGGAGCTAATAAATCCTTTAGATTCCTCTTAAAGTGAAATTTGTTTATATTTAAACTTTTTATGGCTGCTTGAAAATTACTGAAAATGTGTTTTCATGTATAAAAAACACCTTTTTGGACCAAAGTAAGTGATCTTAATAAATTTTGTGAACGTTATTCTTATTTTTAGCGTTAATTCGATGAACTGAACTGTTGGAAGTAAAAATGGTGGTTTTGCGTTGCTTATTATGAATACTACTTTTAGTCTCTTCTGATGAACCACTTACCTCATATAACATCCTGACTCTCTTTATCCTATGCTCCTCTCTAGTCTGCTTCCTAATAAAAATTATTCAGGTGGGAAGGAGGCAAATTTTTTCTTCTGCTGACCTCGTTGGACACTGCTGCTGTTTCTGTTCCTTCTTTATTCATTTCTACAGGAGAGATTTAAATGAAGATCTGCTCAAATTTTTTCACTTAATTGGTTTCCACCCTTTAGTTATCGATCTATGCATAGAACGAAATGTATACTTCTTTATTTCGTTGTTGCCATTGTGACTGTTCGTGACAAAACCGATCAACAAACTGAGTGGAAAACTTACAATAAAATCTACTGATTTTTCCATAGGGAAGTGTAGACGAAATGTAAATATGCTGTTTAGTTGCAGTCGATTTATAACCCTTCTAAAAGGAAGTAGTGACGTCAGTTTGCCAGGGGTCAAAATCAGGAGTTATGACTTTTTATCGCTATTTTATACGAATTAAGTTTCGGTTGAGTAGTAGAGAGTGGATGAGAATGTCGATTGTGGATCTGAAACAATTAGCAAAGCGTTTCCTTATGAAGAGATGCAGTCACAATTCAAACAACATTGTTCGATTTCTGAGATTTAGTTGTTATCTCTTTGAGAGTGGGATGCTGTGGTGGAGGTGTCAAATAGCATGCAAGAAGAGTGTAGGTGAATAGTGAATACTAGAGTAAATGGTGTATATATTTTTTGAATAATGTAGATCACAAGTTTCATTGTTATGAATTGATTTTTATATGTCTGATGGCTACGGCGCGCTTCATCGGCAGACATTTAAATGTAATGTTTTTAGCTGACAGCGTTTGACACTGTAAATCAAATTGTTAGCTGCCGTCATCCCTGTATAAAGCTGCTCAGATGTCTGGAAGAGATGACATGTACTTCCCACCGCCTCCTCCACCTGTTATGCCTGTTTTGCTCAATAGCATCCCGCCGATAAATCCGATTAGTGCGTGTGGTTTCATTACTGTACCAGTCAGTGTAATACCATGCGGATTTCAGCATCCAGAGCAAGAGTTATTTGAGGCAACGAGACTGCTGTGGGAACGAGAAAGAAGCGAATATCCTCCAGAAGTATTATGTTACAACCACATACAGCCAATACTTCAAGATGGACCAAAGTAAGTTTTCTGGCACAAAATTTTTACCTTTCTTACTCAGAACTGAGGGTATAGTGAATGCATGACCATTGTGCTCAAAGGACTATCAGGAATTATAAATGAATTTAGACTGAATAGTAGTTGATTACGAACCAATAAAGTTGTTTGGTTTTATGATGGATTGTGAAAAGCGACACAAAAGCTGTAACTCAGATGAATCCAGCTGTTGTTGATACTTGTGTCTGCATATATAAACTGTTGCCTCGTTATATGATAGCTCAAAATAATTTTCTTGCAGAAGTCTTAGTCTGTCTGTGTTTCAACCAAATCATTAACAGCTGATGCCCTTCCCTGTTCTGTTAGTGTATCATTGTTTTTGTTGTTTGACACAGCTGTAGCATCTTCCTTTGTAATCACAGTTGGAAATTCCAGTTGCCACTTTACGGCTTTTACAGCCAGGAGAAAAATATACTGTGCCAATGTTAAAAATTTACAAAGTAGCCTATTTAAAGCATTAGGATATACAGGAAAGTCTGGAAGGCCACCAATATCAAATAGCCTATTAAGTTCCATTAAAAATCATCATTATTATTATTATAGTACGTATTTAGAAAGGTAGATGTATGGCTGTAATTTCGTCAGTTAATTTTTTTTAATAAAACTGGTTACTTGTTTACAGTGGTACTTTTCCTTAATTTTTGTTTGTCTGTAAATGCAGCTTTCACACAGTATTGTATGTGTGAACATCTTATTTTTTATGAAGAAGGCTGTGTTTGTTCCCCATAATTATTTTCACAAATTATGTGATCTCCAAGATACATAAGCAAAGCAGTGTAACAAATTGTAATTTTTAAAACAATGGTTGCACAAGTTTCTGGATGGTCTCTTTCAATTAATTATCATTTTGTGTTAAAATCATCCATTGAAATGAGAATTTCCGTAAACAAAATAAATCAACATCTTAACAAGGAGTCTTGTCTGTGCACAGTACACATTTTTTCATAAAATACCAATTGGTTCTTAATTTATTATTTGTGATATATGGTTCGTGTGGTGGCCAGGTCTGTGTAGTAACTGTGTTTCGAAATTAGCATTTAATTCAGGAGAAATGTTTGGCAGCAGTGTGGTCTTCTAAACCAGTCATCAAGATTATGGTCATACGTCTTAGTTGTGTTTGTATATATCTGGTCAATTGTTGTGGCAGAGAGAGTTGTTATCTATGTTGCTTTTTCTACTGCTTATCTGCGTTGCTTAACATTTTGTCTGTGACCAACACATCAGACAGTAAAATAAGGTTAATGTGGAATATTGGTAAGAAGGACAGGGAAAGAAGCTATAGAATATGGCACTATTTCTATGAAAGACAGTGGGAACATATTGTAAGGCAGTTGATGTGTAGCAGATATGATAATCACTATTTAGAAATAAGTGAGAAAATTGGTGCAAATAGTTCAGGAGAGATAGCAAAATAGAAAACCAGTGAAGATATACAGAGGACATTTAATGAAATAAAAATTAATTTCACTTCCCCATCTGAAACAAGAAAGATCACCAGGACACTAAAAAATAAATTTTCGCTACGGGGTGGACAACAGATCCAATAACTCACTATAAACTTGTGCCCCAATAACATCTAATGTTATTAGTCACATATGTAATGCATTTAATTCAAGGGGTTTTCCTACACAGGTTAAAATATGTCATTCTTGGGCCCCTCTACAAGAAGATTTTTCCACAGATATAAGTAACTGCCACCCAGTGTCATTCCTTATGTTGTTTACTAGAATATCTGGAAACTAATGGACACCAGGGTTATCACCTATCTGTGTAGTAATGAGATACTTTGCCAGTCAGTGCTGGATTTCAAAAGGGCCACTCTACTGAGACAGGTATTTATACACTTGATTAGCACATAGTAAAATCTATAAATGATAAAAATACAATGTTGGTTTTTAATGATCAGCGTGGAAATATGCTGACAGACAAGGAAATGGTTGTGGGCATTATCTCATTGCACAAAAAGAACAATAAAATGAGTTGTAGCAATTATAGATGGTTATCTCTTCTGACTGTACAAAACAAAGTGTTATTATTAATAATTCTTGAAAGCTGAAGCCTTTTGCTGAAGAAATTGTTGGAGTGTACCAGGCAGGTTTTCAGACAGGAAGGTCAACTGTGGATGAATTTCTCATCACGAGACAAATTTGAGAGAAGTACTTGGAATTAACCTACAGGTTTCTGGTAACATTTGTAAATTTCTCAAAGGCTTATGATGATGTAAACAGATTAAGTATGTACAATGTCTTGAAGAAGTAGGGCATACCGAAGGAGCTAATTGACTTCGTGAAGGTGTGAACAGCCGAGACAAATGCCAAGGTGAAATACTAGGGGAACCAGCCCAAGGAATTGTCATCAGAATATTTGTGAAGCAAGGTGATGCCATTTCACCATTGCTTTTTATTTTGGTCGTGGAGAAAGTAGTTGGGAAATGAAAAGATAAGGCGAAGGAATGAAGCTAAATGTAAGAACACAGCTATTGGAATATGCAGATGACATTGCAACCTTAGCGGAGTCAGAGGAGATGGCAGGAACTATAGTAGACTTGGCAAATAATGCCATTGTTGGGCTGAGCATTAGTGTGAAGAAGGCAGATACAGAGTATTCAGGGAAGCCACTAATAATCTTTCATTACACATAGGAATAGGAAGGTGGCCTGAGTAGATGGCATCTGGTTCAACAGGCGTAATTACATAAAACAAGAAGTTAATAACATACTGTCATTGAGTCTGAAACTTATTTCTGTCTGGAGCAGAGCTGTCATCAAAAATATATTACAACCAGACTTGAAACCTATAATGCAGTGATAATACTAGTGTTTTTATATTGGACAGAGACCAAAGTACTCCAGAACAAGATGAAGAAAACCTGTTGACTTGTGAACAGAAAATCTGGAGAAAAATCTTTTGTCCAACCCATGAATAGGACACTAGGAGATGTAGAAAGAACTAGGAATTGTGCAACTTGATGAAACAATTGAACATCATGCTGAAAATGGGAACAGGAGGCCAGACACTTACTAGCCCAAAGTTATGCTTTCACGAAAACATCATGGAACCCGTCCAGCAAGAAGACCAGGGAACTGATGAGAGGAAAAACAGCAGTAGGATCTTCAGTGACTGTGTTTCTATAAGAAGTGGGTTCAAAGTGTATAAGATTGCCCTCTATGGAGGAACATTTCAAGGTCAGCACTTGATCTTCAGGGTCTGTGATTGCCGATATGTAAGCATGTGTAAGTGATAAAATATCACCAGTTGAGATCATCTGTGACTTATTGAAGGTCGTTGATTGTATCACTCATGATATTCTGTTAGAAATATTAGATATGTATGAAATATGTAATTCAGCCTATCTCTGATTTTGTTGCTATTTAAGAAGAATTTAGAAAGCTTCCTAGGCTGCTCAAGAATACAAATAAGGATTCCACATCATCTGCCTCAAAAGCCAGAATTCGAATTGTTTGCAGATGATGCAAGCATTGGTGTGAAGCTGAGCAAAGAATCGGCAGAAGAAATTGTAAATAATATATTTTGTGAATGTTACTGACTGGTTTTACACAGATTGGCTATTTTTAAACTTCTGGGGAAAACATTGTCCAGTTTTATACTGTCAAAAATATCCTACCACTTATTAACCTAGTTCACCATCAAGAAATAATAAACAGGGTAGAAAGTTCTGAAGTGTACATACTTGCAAACTTAAACCTGGAAAAACCATAGAGTGACTATTTTTGCATGTAAAATATGAGCTGAGTACATACAAATGGTGCCATTAACTGAGCATTAATTTCATCCCAGTTAAATTTTTTTTGAAGAAGTTCACACAGCTTGCTTGGGTGCCAGCTCTGATTTTTTGTTCAAACCTTGTTTGATGTAATGTAACATAACTACAATAAGACAGTTGTTAGAATGGCTATACAAATGTTCGTTGGTATGGGTTAAACCAAGACCTTTTTACTTCGTGTTTCTAGTTCAAATAGGAACCAAGCACCAAGATCCTTCCCCTAAAACAATGGTTTCAGACATACTTGTTTCAGTACTTTCATGCTGTATCGATACATATGATGTAATTCATGATTCATTAGTGTGGGAAAAGAGAAGAAACAGAGCTTCATTTGATTATTGAAACAAATCGTTCAGGAAAGAGACATAACAAGGAAACTAAGAGACTGCTATGCAGGGACTTATCTGACATGGGAGATGTAAAATTAAATGAACTACTGGTATGCATATAAATGAAATGTATACAGACTACTTCAGTTTTTTGTGTTACGTGGATCAATACAGATTCTTTCTGTTCTAACATTTATTTATAGAGTAAATGGTGTTGTCATGCAGGTTTGATTTCATTTTGTTTTATCTGCTAGTGTTTTTATTCCAATTCTAGACTTTAATCTGGAAACCACTGTAAAGTATTTGATAATGGGTACTTCCTATTTCACCAGTTATTTAGACTTTTTCGGGTTCTGTTCACATATGGTATGTGGGAAGAATGATTGCTCATATGCCTCTGTGCAAGCAGCAATTAGTATAATCTTCTCTTCACACTCCCTGTGGGAATGATAAGTAGTGGGGTGCAGCATATTCTTAGATTCACCACTTAAAGTTTTTCCTAGATACTTTCTACGTAAACTTTCATGGGATACTTTACATTCGTCTTTGAGTGTCTGCCAGTTTAGATCTTTCAGCATCCCACACTTGGGCAGTAGTCTTGGATGAGGTGGCCAAGTTTTTTGTAATCACTATTCTTTCTAGATTGATTCTTAAAGGAGATGGTCAAATATTTTTATGACAGCATTATCAGCTGTCTCTATGCAAATTTAAGGTTAATTTATTAGTAGTGGAGGCTGTTTCTCTCACTCATGTTGAATTTATGAATGCTGTTTTATCAGCATGTGCCTTGTTCCTCTCAATGAACCTTATAGGTCTGTAAATGTACTGGGAATTATGAGGCAGAATTGCAGGCCAGAACAGTTTCATTCAAGATAGATGGCAGAGATTACAGTAACTTTTTATGCAATGAATACTTTCTCTCTTTGTGAAATTGACTCAGCAAATCATTTTGTATCACAACAATGAACGGAAGTGTGCAGAGTAAGCTAACTTTGTAATGCTGTCATTGCCAAAAATCGGTTACATGTACAATAAATATTGCTGGACCAAAGTGTTTGTGATAGGCCCTGTGTGATTTCCAATTCAATTTCTGAACAAATTACCTTTTACAGTATTGAATGAACTGTGTTTTTCTTATGTTAAGTGATATGCTCTTCATCTAGAGCCAGTCAATACTTGCGAATACTTTTAATATACCTCCTGTTCTTGATGCCCTATTGGGTGTGGTTATGATATATGCATCACAACAGAGAGCACTATTCCTGCTTTATCAATATAAGATGGTAGGTCATTTATATGTACAAAGAACTGGAATGGTTCCATAATTAAGCCCTTTGAAATACCAGTTGTGAATTCTGCCACTGAGAAGAAGATTCATCTCAAGAGCTGTGTAAGATATTTAACATGACAGTTTGCTCTTCCTATCGGTTATATATGAAGTGAATCACTTACAATTACACAGTGGCTCAAAATCCATAACGTTAACATTTCTATAAAAGGATGTTGTGATTTGTGCAGTAAAGTGCCGTCGACAGATCAAAAATGTGCTGGTAGGTGAAATCTTATCATTCAGATGTTTTAATACATAATCAGTGAAATGGTAGATGACATGTACAGTGGTGAGGCCCTTTTGTGGTACAAATTGTGACACCTAGAAGGTCATAGTTGCAGCTCAACCAGCTTTAAATACAATACCTTTTTCCAAACTATGGAGAAGAAAGTTAATAATCAAAGGAATTGATAGTGGTTACACAACTCATTTTTGTCATATTATATAGCAGAGGCTTTACAATAATACCTACCATTATCTGACACAATGGGCAGTCAAATGAAAATGAGACAGATGGGGGGGGGGGGGGGAAGTAAGTAAACTGTTTATTATTTCTACAATAATCAACATAACTGTTACTACATTTGTCTTTCTTAGAGACAAGATAATCAGTGCACTCATATAAAAATATTAGCGGGCCCACGTCACCAAGGTTGTTTAGACAATGCTGCAGAAGTTTCGCTGAGAAGCACTTGCACATCCTCCATACAGTCACCATCTCCCCACAAGCGGTTTCCATATTTTTGGAGCCCTGAGGAAAGATGATCGTGGTTGTCGATTTACCGCAGGCAAAGAGGTGCCTCCCTTGTTACAATCAAGGTTCCATAGGCAACCTCAAGCATTTTTCTATGAAGACATTGACCGCTTGTCTCACAGTGTGAAATTACGGCGATAACTTTTAAAATAATAAACATTTTGCCTACTTCCTTCCATCTGTAATGTTTTTATTTGATGGCCCCTTATATTTGTTTGTGTTTTACTGTTTTCAACACTTGCAGAAATTTTGCAGGACTGTGTTATGTTTTTAATGTAGCGTTGCTTCGAGCAAAAATCATTTCAATAGTAGTGGTAGTGGTGGTGATTGTTCATTGTTGTTGTTGTTGTTAGTATAACAACTTATTTAATCCTTAGATGTGGGCTTGTCGCTCTCAGTATGGCTTCGACTTTGACAAGGCAGCCGCTGTCTGTGGAGCAACTTTTCTGGAAGGCAGTTAATCGTGGCTTCAGTCACCATGGGGAGATGTTTTCTGTGGACAATATGGCAGCACTAGCAGCAGAAACATTGCAAGACAGTTGTCAGCAAGTTGAGGTACTGAACAGAGGACTTGGTCATGATGTGACATACATTTTAGGTCATCTTGCTCATGGTGCAATTCTTCTTGTCCCGTATCCTTTTCTCAATTCATTGAATTTATTTGTTAAGACATTTTATATATGTATTTAGTGTAAGTTCTGAAATATGAAATGCATCTATACTACATGTAACTTGTCTTAATTTTGTCATTAGTAATGTTGTAGGCTTCTATGATAGTCATCTGCCACATTTTGTGAAATCTTTATTGTATTTTAAAGAATCCTTACATTCTGCAGAATGCTGTTTTGGAGTTTTAAATGGTGAAGAGTAGTAATCAGTGCCTCCTTTCAAAACCAGCTGAGTTTTCCCAAAATGTGATGACAGAGAAAGCAGAGAATAAAAGTAACGGAGAAGGTGAAACTGAAATGATCATATTTAGGGTGTTATTGACCAGGAGACCCCATCTGTTAGATTGTTCGGTTGCCTGGTGCAATTCTTTCTGTTTGATGCCACTCTGGTGATGTCCACGTCATTGTGATGAAGATGGGATGAAATGATTAGGACAGCAACAACACTTAGTACCCAGATGAAGAAAATCTTCAAACAAGCTGGGAATCGATCCTGGGACCCCGAAGTCTACATGTAGTGACGCTAACCTGGTTGTGGTATGTTAGGGTATTAGGAAATAGAAGACTTATCTGTTTTCTGGGATGTATTTGATGAAAAACATATTGGTATAGGCTTATCTGACTATAATATTAATTAAATGATGATTTGCCAAGCACAAGGAAAATTAGAGTTATAATAACTGTATCAGAAGATGTGAAATCGTAAAAAATGTCCCTGCAGCATAAATTCTGTCCTTTCCTCTGATACTTCTGTTTTTTATTTCTTCATTTGTTGATCTCACAATTTCACTGTCGCTTTTTTGCTTCTTTCAACGTTTTCATCCAATCAGTATGTGGTTTCCTTTAATTTTCAATAGTCTGATTAATGTGTAATTCCTATTGCTTTTTTCTTCCACTTTATGAACTTGTTGTTCCTGTAGCATACCATCGACTTCACACACAAGAACTAAAAACATTGACGATTGACCAGTGCTGTGCTGTCAGTCGGTCACTTCGTCATAATCTAGCAATATCATTGGATGTCACTGTTTTTACCACTCTGCAATCCTGACCATTAATACCATCTTCATCAAACCAGAGCCATTACTTCTCCTTCAGGTAGTTCTTTTATTAATCTATGTGAAGCTGATTAAACCCAGCGAATAATCTTCCAGTAAGTGCCAGTCTTCAGAAATAAGTGACTTCATATTCAAGTCCCCCACTTATCAGTAATAGGCTGATATTCAAGCTACAGAGGTGGCCCCCAGACTTGGTTAACTACCTCTTATTCTGTTTGTATTCATTGGTTTTAACAGCCAAGGAATTATATGCTATAAGAGATGTGGCTATTAAATAATGGGACTATTGTGGTAAAACATTTTATTTCAAAAACATACATATGCAGTTATTGTTATCCTCAATATACACCCCACCTTTATCCTTACACCACTTCATGTGAATTTTCTGTTACTGGAAAAAGTGCTGGAATCTTCCCTTGCGAGTGTCTTGATGATACCTGTCATTTTTTCTTTCACTGCTTCAGTGGGCTGAAATCTTATTCCTTTTTATACAGATTTGACTTTGGGGGACAGATAAGTCATGTGGCATTAGATCAGGCAAATAAGGTAGATGGTCTGACATTGGGATGCTGTACTTCACCAGGAACCTCTTAACAGAAAGTGCAGTATGAGCTTGTGTGTTGTCTTAATGCAGAAACGATGCCCTGTCCTTCCACAATTCAGGTTGTTCTTATTTTCTCACGGAGCAACAACCTCATAGTTTGACGTTCAGAAACCCAGTGGACATACAGTTACATGAACACTAAAGTCTTGGGGGAAAAACCCCAATCATTCACCACCTCTTAGAATCTTGATTTGCTCATTTGAATTTCTCTCTCTCTCAGTGAAGTTTCTGGATACATTTTCAGGAAGTTTTTGTGCAATGTGAGAATTTTCGGCACCAGTTTTGCACACATTTTTCTTATTTTAAATTGGTTATGTAAAATTTACCTTATGCATTCTGTATCCGTTCTTACGGTTTCATCAATCAACCGGCGGCCTTCTTCGAAATGCTTGAACTACTCAGAAACTTACAAATGTGATAAACCGTCTTTAGCATACAGTTACTTTAGTAAAAGAAATGTTTCAGTAACCCTTTTTCAAAGTTTCGTGTGAAACTTCAAGATAATTCACTGCTCTATTGTTACATTTATCATTTTTCTGGGAAAACCAAGTAAGAGCTCTCACACAAATGGAGACCACAGCCACACTGATTTGTCTACAGATACCAGTGAGCTGCATTCGACTGAGAAAGCTATTGGTTGTAAATCTTTGGTACATGCGTACATACTCTAAGGCAGCCTCAGTCCTGTTATTTTATAGCCACACCTCATACTTTAGAGTTATATGCAGCCATTAAGCCATGTGATAACACTTATCATTGATTTTATTTGCATAGTCAGGATTATATCTTCAGAAACATATACATATACCAAACTTACAGTTTTCCCTTTGTAGTTGTCTTCAATCAAACATAGTGATAACTTTAGAACTGTTTTCATTTTTTTTTTTTCATCCTTTTCAAGTGCCATCTGTTCACATCTTCCACGAGTTATTACTTATCTTCTCTTATAGTTTTGACCCGAAAATATGTTGCCTCTAACACATTTTCTTATGTGGTTATAAGGATAAGTGAAAGCAGGAGCGAAAGCATATAGTTTCACAAGTTGAATTGAAACATTAATGTGTATAATGATTCACGTTTTGTAATCATAACTGGAGTAGAAAGTTACGAAAAGAGAGAGAGAGAGAGAGAGAGAGAGAGAGAGAGAGAGAGAGAGAGAGAGAGAGACTTGGATATGATGGTAGGGCAAATGGTAAAATAATCAGCTAGAAAAAAAGAGGTACCAGTAGTGCACAAAAAGAAATGAATTGGTCATAGGTAAACTTGGTTATGTATGTTGAAAACACAAAGTACAAGATGAAAAAGACATAAAAGACCTACTGTTCACCAGTAATACAGAATCTGCATGTGATGTTCTCATTACATGCAAATACTGCATTACTGTTGACCAGTAGGAAGTAAATACGGTTGCAAAAAATTTTAGGGACGTCATGCATAAAGGAAAGAGGGATGGGAGCTGCCATTTTTTTTATTGTGATAAACAGAAATAAGCAGGGTTTATTTGAATAAAGCTCTAAACGTACATTTAACTATATAAGATCAATTAAAACAGTTTGCCAGACTGGCCCTGAAATCTGTATGCTTGCTTTTGTGTGTAGTGCACTACCAATTACTGTAATAGTTATGTAGTTATATGCTCAATAGGTCATCTGAATGATTTTTTAAAATCACAATGATGTGGAATGAGCCAGTTTGCAGGATATGTATGCGTGCTTAGTGTTAAAATTAGTGAACATATTTTTTAGTCCTACATGTGCAACTACACTTAACCCCCAACCTCCCTCCCCCCTCCCAGCTCTCGGCTACCACTTTTTTTTATTTACGATATTTGTTCAGGAAATAGGAGTTGTCCAGGAGAAACGATTCTAGTTTAGATTTAAAACATGCTTTGCCACTCCTGTCAAACACTTTGTTATTGGGCAAATGATAAAACATTTTGTTGCTGCATATTGATCTCCTTTCTGAGCCAATGCCAACTTTAAAAATGAGTAACAAAGGTCAATTTTTCCTCTATTATTGTAGGAATGAACATCACTATTCTTCCCAGATTGTGATGGTTGTTTACGACAAATTTTGCAAGTGAATATATGTATGTGATGGTTCAGTTGAAATGCATAACTCCTTATTGAGGTACCTACATGGTTATCATGGCTGAACACCACATAATATTCTTTCTGTTCACTTTTTCTTTCAACAATTTGTTTGTAAGTGAAGAGGTACCCCAGAAAGTTATTCGGTATGACATTGTTGAAAGGAAATATGTCAGCAGGATGGTTCATTTGTTTCCTTGACCAGCAATTATATGAACAGCAAGCATAGCTAAACTTTGTTGCTTCAGAATCTGAGTAATGTGCCTCTTCCGGTTAAAATTTTCATCAGTATATAGACTCAAAAATTTGGAACATTCCATTTATCGACCCCTGTTTACGTGCTACAAAAGTTGTTGGTATGATTATTTGTTGGACAGAATTGAATACAGTGTGTTTTCACAAAACTTAGGGAGATTCCATCTTCAGAGGACCACTTTATAATTCTTTGAAAAATAAAATTAATAATTCCTTCTGTGGCTTTCTCTCTAATCGGATTTATTATAACACTGATTCTGCTGCGAAAAAAGTATCAATTCTACTTTTTGAATGTAAAGTTGGTCATTCACATAGTCAACGAATATGACTGGACCCAAAATGGAGCCCTGTGGAACTCCTTGTGTCATTTCTCCATAAGAATGTGATCACAGTTCATAGAACAATTCAAACTTCCACTTGCTCCTGGCTTCTCCGTTTCTTTGAAACTGTTGCAGATTCTGCAAAAATGCTGTTTATCTAGAGTCTTCAGGAAGTGTGGCTTATCTACAGGTTTTCACTGAAGAGTAGTTCACAATATCATCTTTAGCATAGGTGAACAATTGACTAAGAGAATGCATAGTCAAGCATGTAGCAACCAAATGTTTGTTCTTCAGAATAAAAGACATTGTAAATTAAGAAATAAAATAAACACAGGCAGGTAGCTTCCAGGAATGGCGGCAATAAGGCTATGCTCTTATCTAAGATATTGTATGTTGCAGTTGTAAGTAGTGTTAAGAACTTGTTAATTCAGAGGTTCATTTTGAAAATGTATATTCACTGTGAAATACCGATGTCTGTAACTTTAGAGATACTGGAATATTGTTGGGTCATTGGATGCACTTCACTCTCATGAGATTGCAGATGTATTCAGATTTGCTTTAATACTTGACTGTGACTAACCGAAGATTGTAAAGAGCTGGAAGAAGCTAGTCTGACAATACACCATTTCATAGAGCATTGTCTGATCTCTTAAGCGACCATCATCACCAAAATTACAAATACTGAGATTTACTCATTTTCAGTGATGCTTCTCGCCTTTGTACCTGGACTTAACTGTACCAGTCACCTAGCCGGACCTGCATGGCATGCCCTGAAACCTGGGCCTGCTAGTGTTCAGTTGTACAACAAATTCATCTCTTCTTGAATTAATACTGGATGGTCAGTTCTCACCTAAATACATGCAGTGTTACAACTGGAAATGCTAAACCGTACACTCAGCTAGGCACTGATTATCTCTGGCATATAGCTTCCCCACCTGGTGTATGCCCTTCCTACTTTTATTCGCATCCCTCTAAAAGTGCTATTAGACTCTACCTATGGAATATCATTTTCTGTCATAATGTCCTTCCTACTCTCAAATCTTGATCCATGGGTCATATCCTTGTGGCAGACACAGGTGCAAGCCATCTTCCATTGATCTGCCCACTAGCTTCTATTACAGCCCTGTCACTTTTGTTTTCTGCCTCATCAGAAGCAGACCACCTGTCAAAGAACCCACACCTTATACAAACTTTCCTACATTACCAATGCACTTTGTGTTTGATCCAGTTTGCTCTTTTGTTTACTGAAGCAACTTGTCATTGGTCGCTTCCAGACCTCTCTCTGAGCTGAGGTGGATCTGTGGATTTGACCCTGTTTTGTTTTGCATCAGGCACCAGTAACACTAGCCACTAGATCATAGTGGTGGTCACTAGTACGTGTTCAGATAAACCAGCATTATCATTTTCACATGAACACAGTATTTTTCTCTCAACTGCTGCATGAAATAGCATTTCTGTGAAATTAGATTGGGTATTATAGAATTATGCTGTGGTCGTAAAAGTGACACAATGTAGAATCTAAAATGACAGAATATGTGGTGCACAATAAAACTGATGATGGTGAAGAGGAATTCAGGGAATTAAAAAATGAAATATATTCTGAGCACATTGTTTCTATTATGATCCCATAATGTTGTGAGTTAATGCACAGTGTTTATAGTAGTGAGCTATTTTGTGTTGTTTGTAAGTAACTGTCCATTTTCAAATGGATTAAAAATCCACCCCATTTTTTAAACTAAATGTCAAACAATAATTTTGAAAAATATTTTTTTTATTGCCTTTTAAGAAGAAGTTGTAATCCTTACCTTCTCCTAGCTATGATGCAGATGCTAACCACGCACCATGTCTTAGACGTGGACACAAAGCCCACTGGGCTGCTGTGTGTGGGGCAGTAAGACTGGACTCATCTGTTGTTTATGTAGTTGCTCGACAGGGAAAGAGTCGTCGACTGGCTTTGTGGTCATATGAAGAACTCCGCCTCAGCAACGAGAACCTCATTGAGCTTGATCCGGTTTGTTGAATTTTTAGTCTTGTGCATCATGCTACATCCATTTAAATAACAGATTAATTGCATGGTACAATATAACTGTTGCTTCAGATTGTGTAAAAAAGTTGAAATTGTGAAATGATATTATCCATAGAAATTTAGTTTTCATGTGCTGTTCTTGTATAGAGAATATAAGAGAATGAATATGAGGGTTATATTATAAGTTATTAAAAAAAGAAAAAATACAGTGAAGTCAGGAATATACTGCAACCATCTATATATAGTGCTCCTGCAGGTACCATGAATTTAAGACTGGACTAATTACAGTGTGCATAGTTGCATTTAAGCACTCATTCTTTCCATTTCCATATACATCTACTTCCACAACATGTACATATATACTCTGCAAACCACTGTTACTTGCATGATAAAGGGTACATCCCATTTTATCAGTTATTAGTTCCATTCACACATTAATCTAATCTTGTCTTCGCATTCCCTGTGGAAGTGATATGTAAATTGATTTTCATGGGATAGTTTGTGTCTATCGTTAAAAATCTCCCAGCTCATTTTTTTTTTAACATGTTTGTAACATTATCCCTTGTGTGAAATAAACCTGTGACCATTCGTCCTAGTATTCTATGTAGCTGTTCGATATCTCCTATTAGTCCTGTTTGGTCCCACACAACTGAGCAACATTAAATATGAGTCAAACAAGTGGAATGGGGAGAAATTGTACTTTGTGGTACAGTGGACAGTTCCCTGTGATATACATTTCCATCGTCTCTAGATTGGAGGTGTAGATAAAGTATGTTTTTGGTGCAAATTATTTCTCAGCCTATTTGCCTTCAAAATTTACACACTTTTGCATGCATTTAAAAATACTCTGTGAGTTTATCTACTCTGATGATGGTAAATAACAACATTGTTTTGAAAAGATTCAGCAGCTTTCTAGTATGGTTAATCCCACTATCCACAATTTTTTTTAAAATAAGGGAACAAAAGAAAACAATTATTTACTGATGTGTCATTTTTCTCTGTCAAGTAACCATTTTAATTGTTCTTGGGTATTCAGTCAAGTGTAGTCATTAATGTCATACAAATTTTCAACAAGAAGTCTTGCTGCCATCTTCAGTGAACTGCCGAGGAATGGGGAGAGTGGGGCCATTTGTACACCCTTTTTTAAGAGGAATAAGCAGTGGGCCAACTGATGGCACCTGAAAAGTTGTGTAGTATGAATGACTGTACCCGATTAGAGCCAAGAAGAATTTAAATTGCCAAGAAAGTCTTCAGTTAAATGTTTAGTTGTTTGACATGCTATGTGACAGCATTGTGTAGAAAGATACAACATCTTAGGTTATTTTTACTGAGTTTGTTGATGACCTTTGGCAAACAAATTTGCAAGTCTTAAAGATGCTGTAGTATACCAGTACCCCTACGGTGAGTCACGCGCTGATCTTCTTCAATCATCTTGCACCCAACACTCATATTTTTTGTAACAGCCACAGATTTTGGTAGAGTTACCAAGTGTGGTGGCATAGCAGTTAGCACACTCACGTTTGTGATGATGCTGGCTCCATTCCGTGTCTGACCATCCAGATTTAGGTTTTCCGTGATCTCCCTAAATGACTCCAGCTAAATGCTGGATGATTCAAAGGGCACAGCTAATTAACTTCCCCATCCTTGAAACAGTCCGAAGTTGTGCTCCATTTGTAATGACCACGATGGCGATGGGGTGTTAAACTCTAATCTTCTTTCCTTGTTTCATGAAATTAATTGTTGACAGAAGCACAGCTGTGACAAAATCCTGTATACCAATGGCAAACAGTCATTTCTATAGGTAGCTGATTATCAAAAGTTGAACGAATGAATTTGTGGCATTGTAGTTATGAAAATTGTAAAAACAAATCCAGAAGCAACTTTCCTGTGAAATTTCCACATTAAAAACTCACTATAAACAAATTACCCAGTGTTTTTAAGCTATCATCATTGAAACAATAACAAATGACAAATTTTAAAATGATAGTTGTGCCACATCTCAGTAGGACTATCTTGTGGGTATTTCTAAAAACTTAAGTGACCCTTATATTAATCTGAACAGTAACTTTTCTCAGTGGGGATGAAGTCAGTTCTTTTTCTCTATGTATTAAAGTATGATTCTTTTACTTTCAGGCCATTGCAGTTCCACATTAACTAAACATACTAATTCATGGTAATTTTGTGAGTGCACACTCTATCATTAGTTGAAATGGATGAAATGAGGATAGGAAAATGTCATTACAGCCATCACGGCTTGAGAAAATGGACTGTGATACATCCCAGGCAATACATTGTTGACAACTTCTTAGTTTATTTTGTGTCAAGGCTGCTGTGCAGAGACAGTCACATTTGATCTTGCTCATGAAATTTTGGTGGACCTGAAGTAAAAAATCGTGGAAATAAGTGTTGCTAAAATACATTCAGGAAAATTTTTGGAGTATTGCGAGAAGACGCAGTAGTCTGTGATACACAGACACAGAAGTTAATTTGTTTCATAATTGCTCAGCTGTGATGGAGCTTTATAAAGCTCAAGAGCAGCAGAAGTAGACACCCTTTTCGTAGCAAAGCAATGTGAATTAATTAATAAGGACAAATCTTCCATTCCAAACTGTATACCAATTAGGTTACTTTCATAGTGTGCTGATGTAACAATGTGTACAGCTGCTTGCTCAGCGAAAGATTTATATGTAACAACTAGGAAGTTTTAAAAGTCATATCAGCATACAAGAAAGGAAACTGAAGTAATCTGCTGAAATACAATATCATTGACATTGATTTGTATTAGGACTTTAGAACATATACTTTGTTCAAACATTATGAATTAACTTGAAGAAAACAATCTGTCAGCACGTAGTCAATACCATGCCCTAGTATGGCAACACAGTGCTCATTTAAGGAAACTAGACATGCATCTGAATGGAACAGTGAGAATTATTACAGGTACACTAAAATCCACAAGCCATCAGTAAAGTTTCACCATCTGAATTGATACCAAGAAGCAAACAATTGAGAAAGCTGCATAACTCTTACTACTCCCAAGACGTTCCAGTTCATACAGTCTTAAATGTTCCCCCTCCTGACTGCTTGATATCACGCACTCCACTGTGGCATAATGGGAGAAACAACCTGTGGCATAATGGAAGAAACAACAAGTAGTTTTACTTTAAAGAAATGTGGTGCAAGAGGTGGAATGCTTCAACAATTAAACAATAAAGAGTTAAAGATCCATCAGCCAGAGTACCAGGATTTGATCTGAAGAGGAGTGGACAAGACAGAATAGCTGGTTGAACCAGATTCAGTGCTATGCTGCACAAGTGGGGCTCCGAAACTTTGCAGCCTGCAGTTGCAGGGCCCAATAACAAACCAGTGAGCATATTGTCAAAGAATGCCCTCTGAAAATGTATCCAGTACAATTCCATGGCTTTATTAGTGCTGCTCCCTCTACTATCATTTGGCTTCATTCACTACATGTTGAACTTTGATTAAATGCATCTGTTTTGATTAACACGATTACAATTAAAAACAATTTAAATTGGAACAATGACATGGAAAATGTCGTGTGGAAATCAAACCCAAGACTGTGTTCTATTGGCAGAACTTATAGGAGCTGCAACAATGTGCTTGTCGGTCTTCTTCTGGAGTATAGGATCCTTACCATAGAGGATTGACAGAGAGCATGGAAAAAGTTTAAAGAAGGGCAGCTCATTTTGTATTATTGTGAAATAGGGGAAAGTGTGGCACAAATACAATGCATTTGTTGGGGTGGCAACCATTTTCCATTGCAGCAAGATCTTTTCACAAAAATTCAAATACTGATTTAAATTGATGAACAGTTGCATTGGAGATAGTTTCTTTATTAAGAGAGATCTCTTGTATCTGCATGATGAATGGAATAGTTAATGCAGTAAAGCAAAATGGTGTTGTAAAACTTTATTTTGACCAGCTTTATGACAGTGATGTGTAGGATGGGAAAGACGTGAGATTTAATTGCATTTGACCATGGCTAAATCAGCAATACTGGACTGTCCATGGGCAGTTGTGTCAAATATCTGCCACAAGTACTTTCTTTCTGCTGGAACTACTACCAACAGGTCAGGTGCCTTGGTGAAAAGCATGTGAATAATATTGATTGCTACTACATAGCTCTTATAGTGACTACAGTTGATTGAGTCAGACAGCCTGACAAATTATTTGCTAATTAAGTGTTATACTAGAAGAATAACAAAAATGTGGTAGCAACTAGACTACGCAGAAACATCAGATTGCTTTGGAACATGGAAGCCACTGACTGATAACATGAGCACATGCATTCATCATATATCATATGCTACAGCTTGTAGAGTTAAGCACGAGTACAGGAATCCTGCCGTAGAGAGAAAGAGAGAGAGAGAGAGAGAGAGAGAGAGAGAGAACATTGCCTAGATGGACATATCATGTTATCAGTTGAAATGTATGAATGACACAGTACGAGGAGATGGATTTCTCTTGCAAGCAGAGGAGAGCACAGATTAGTAGTTGTCTTCACTCGATATTTTTTTATATCAGATGAGAGAGTACCAAGGATATTACCTGCACTCTAATTTCTATGTGTTTCAGCTCAACAGTTCTCGACAGTAGAAATTATCTCTTACAGATAGCACCCCTGCACCAGAAACTGACGACATTTGCAGCAAAGTAATACTTTGTCAGTAGAGGATGTAGTATAACAATATTACATTATGCTAATTAAAAAGGCAGTTCCATCTTCAGTAACATTGACAGGCAAATGTGTGCGAGTTCCGTATGTCATTTTAACTTTTGTTACCATCAGTATATGAGCAATATGCACCTTGCTCATCCACACTGTGTGCAATATTTTGCAAATTGGGATGAGACTTCATCACTTTGCTCCTTGCATTCTCCTCTCAATGTGGTAAAGAAGCTGCGGGGAAAGTAGATCTGCTATCATCAGTCAGTAGTGAAAAATATAGGAATCAACTGGCAGACCAAACACACTATTTGTTTGTCTGTGACACACTGCCCTAGATAAATGGATTTAACAAGATAATGCAAAACTCAATCCTATCTTACGTGTCTGCAAACACTCAGACATGAGGATACTTGTTTGGCTCTTAGCTTCGTCTGACCTCAGTCCTGTTCAGGATACCAAGATGGCTGTATAGTGACTGATGGGTGTAAAAGCCTGATCCTTGTTTACTATTTTATGGAGTGCCTACATCAGAAATTTGCATATTCACTGAAGTGAAAGATGTATTACAAACAAGTAAGGAGATTACTTACTACTGTAACTGACACTTTATTCACGAGTGCATTCAGCATGTGATATTCCACTGGACACTTCTCACTTACCATTTTGAGCAACTGAAATTAGTTCTCAGTAAGGCAAATTAGATGCTTGTGGTCACCTGGTAATGATAAAAAATTAAGACAGTATTGGTAGACAGTTGGTTTTCATTGTGCTACATGGTTTTCTATGCAGGTGTTAACCGTTAGGTATTTCCTTTCACCTTTAAATGCTCTGTGATATTTGCTGGACCATAGTACCGTTAGACACCTGGCATCCAGATCATTGCAGACTGTCTGTGCATATTTTTGTGGTTTTTCTATCTCAGATGTCTTTTAGATACCCCAAATTTAAAATACCTTTTCAGGTTTGTTTGGGAATGATATGTCAAGATAGTACTTTATCTGTAACTGTTTCTGCTGTTGCAGTGAATTTTGTAAAATATGGTAAATGGTCATTGTTTTCATTTATGCACAACTATA
This sequence comes from Schistocerca gregaria, assembly GCF_023897955.1. Classification (NCBI taxonomy): domain Eukaryota; kingdom Metazoa; phylum Arthropoda; class Insecta; order Orthoptera; family Acrididae; genus Schistocerca; species Schistocerca gregaria. Next base: position 182,246,138 of record NC_064920.1, on the reverse strand, counting down.
TGTTCTAAAAACAAAGATGATGTAACTTACCAAATGTAACCTGTGGCATGTTGATACACGCAAACAAACACAAACGTACACACAAAATTGAAGCTTTTGCAACCAGCGATTGCTTCATCAGGAAAGAGGGAAGGAGAGGGAAAGACGAAAGGATGTGGGTTTTAAGGGAGAGGGTAAGGAGTCATTCCAATCCTGGGAGCGGAAAGACTTACCTTAGGGGGGAAAAAAGGACAGGTATACACTCGCGCGCACACGCACATATCCATCCGCACATACACAGACACAAGCAGACATTTGTAAAAGCAAAGAGTTTGGACAGCATACCCATTTGTCATGTCTGCCACTGCCAACATCTCTCTTCACTGCAGCTTGATAGTCTTTTGGGTGTGCAATATTTCTCAGAATTCTCTGGGCAGGAGAGTACATGCAGGTGCTAAAAAGGCTGTTTCTGACAACTGTCCTCTCACCTGGCAAATTGCATGTCATCCATTTAACATTGATGCCTCACGTCCTGTGGAGTTGCGAAGCTGTCACCTCCACCTCTGCATCTGATAATCCCCTTTTTTTCCAGGCTGACAATGTTTGTTTGAGTTGGCTACATCTCCCACACTCATCATAGCAGGAAGACATCTGCGAAGAGTGTTAAGAATGTTTATTCTCGTGCCATACAATAGTGACAGGGTGAAATGCGCCAGGGGCCCCTCGGCCCTGGGCCCGTGCCTACAAAAGGTGCAACCAGCGCCTTTCTTAGGTGGCTATTGTATGGGAGCGCTGTGTCACCTGGTCAGTACATCACGAGATTGTCTGCTTCAATATACACATTGTAGAATTAGATGAAGAAAACATTGATATTTCCATGAAGTTTGAACTTAACAATCTCTGGCCATATGAGAGATTCAGAAATGTTGTAAACTGGACAGTCTTACAAAGGAATACATTCAATATTTAATTCATGAAGAACATTCTGACATTAAAACTTGGAGGTTATGATGACTTAGCTGCACTTAGATGCAGTTTTCTCAACAAATATTTCACTGCTTAATAGGACTGTATGCTGCAGTGAAGTTCCTGGCACATTCAAAATTTATATCCAATGTAAACCTATTAAGTTACACTATGGCTCTCTTATGAAGTTTGCAGGTAGTTTCATTTCAGTATGCACCCTGTCACAGAGTGTAGGTAGTTTCATTTCAATGGTAGTTTCATTTCAGTGTGCACCCTGTAACAGAGTGTGAACTTTGGTATTGTTTTTATGTCTCTCTTTTCTTCTGAATATATGGAATATGGTTTATGTAGAGAATTGTTTAGTTCTTGGCCTTGAATATGCCTGCTAGAACTGCAGAGCTAGATGGAATACAGTGTTTGTGAGAATGAAGGCAAATTTAGGAGGAGTTGTGTTCAAATAGGTAATGTAAATCATATTATGCAAATTATGGGATTAATTTTCCTCCAAGCCATAGGTGGTTTGTTTTGCTATTTGTCTTTAATTAATGTGCTTTATTTCTTGTGAACTAATTGTTGGTAAGACATTTAGCTACATTGTTTTTAAGAATCTCCTTCCTAATCGGTTTAGTGTACAATGAGGAGTTGTACCAGATCACACAATCTGAAATATATGAGAATTGATGTATGGAGCAATGTTTTCACATACTTCAGTTCTCTCTGTTGCTCCAAGTTCTTCATCAGATTCATCCAGCAGACAAAATGCTCTTAAACACAATGGACAACTTTTTCTTGCTTCAAAAAGAGGCTAAGACTATGTGATTTGCTGGGTTTCAGGACATATTGTAAGCCAGGGAAGTGAGCAAAATGATATATCAACCAAGGAGACTTCCAGGGAAACACTGTTGCACAATTTGCCATTCCCTTGCAGGATAATATATCAGTGTTAGAGAGCCATGTGTGTGTCGGAGGAAGAGTGGAGGTGAGGAACAAGATGATGAGGTTAGTAAAACCAACACAGTCTTACCACAGCATACTCTTGATTGTCAGATGTACCATGATTTGTCTTTATATGCGGTACTGCTCTTCAAAACATGGCATTATACTCTGATATGTTTCTCACCAATTCATTGTACTTACAATGTAAACATTCCAAGGTAAATTATTTTAAACAAGTGCTTAGTTGTTTTGGATAAGAGAGCAATTCTAAAACTGAATTGGGGTTTACAGAATGTGATGAGATGAGATCAGATAAGTGTTAATCTTATTTAAAAGTTTTATGCCTGTCGTAACAGCCCCATAACTGCTGGAGTAAATTCTTTAATTTATTAACAAGTGGCAGGCCCACCCCTTTCTGCCTGGTAAGCCTGCAACTAAATTTATCTTCCACGTGATTTTTAATTATTTTTCTTAGTGTACTGTAGCTTGCATTTTATTAGACTTAATGTGTGTGAGCACATGTTTCCGCTTGCATTTTGCAGAATAATGTAGAAGGAAAGGAACTGGAATGCTTCGCTAGAGTCATTAACCAAAATGAAGTTAGTGCAGTCTGATGTAGTCAGGAAGGAGACAGCAGTCTTAATGTAATTTATTAACATAAAAAAATTATGTAAAAAACTGTTTATACCTAGACCACCGATTTCAGTGTATAGTTATAGAATGAAAATTAGTTTCGGTTGTTTTCTACAGCCATTCAAAATGTTTACCAACAACACTGACAGTGTTTGATCAGAAACTTCGTAATGAGCAAGCCAGGTTGTGAATGATAATCTTGCAAGATCATGGTAATAGGGAATGAAAATTGCTCATTGCATTACTAAAACTTGCATCATGCCCATGATTTGTAATTGTACAGTTGTAATTGTAGTGAGAACAATATATGCAATGGTACAAAAATTGTCTGCGGCATACAAAGGAGTGATCCAGCATGGGTCATGAAATAGTCACCTTTATAAAATTTGAAATGGCACTAGTTCATTCTGCCTAGCAAAAAATGTGTAGGCCAGGCAGGCTGCAGTCCTGGCAGTGTTCTCCATGCCTCACAGCTGCTCTCCACCGACAGTTCCTATAGTCATAAAGGAATGTAAGATCTGAAGATGATCTTATAGAAGATAGATCAAAACCGGTCATTTAAAAATAAAAATAGACAACTTAAATACGATTGTGATGGTGTGTATCGAAATAAGTTTCAATATTAATAGATTGCTGTTTTTCCTAGAACAATGTTCCAAAAGAAGTAATTTAATCAAAAGATAGTTGTAGAAAACAACCAGAACTACACAGAAAACAACCAGAACTACTCATTGTGCTGTAGTTGCATATTGAGAATTGCAGTTTAGGCATAATTTTTTTTACACAAACATTTTAGTTCATATTATTTTATTAAGTTTGGTTCTTTCATAAATTTGCAGTTTACTTTGTTTTGCTATAAAGTGGCCTGTACACATAAAAGCATTTAAAATGAGAAAGATTTTGCTGGTTTGATAAATTTACTAATACATAAATCTCACTGCAACCAAAATAATACAAACTGTTTACAAAGTTTATTTAAAAAGAAGAAACACTTTCAGATAGAAACAGAAGGCAGAGTAGAGATAAAAAGGGATATAAAACTAACAGGAAACAAAGTAAATCTTTTCCATGTTCCATAAAAGGAATTGGATTCATGATAGTTGAAAAAAGCATGCTTCCTACTTTGTTCAACCACAGAACAGACTGCCTCCCTCAAAGATTTAAGTGCTGCAGAGTTTCTGAAGTAAAGGAAGGAATATACTCTGAATTATGTTTACAAATTGTGATTTTTTGCCATAAGATCTGTACCATTGAGTCTAAATGGTTGGACAATTTGGCTGCGATGTGATTTACTGTCATTACTCAAGGTAATTTTACTATACAAATTCAGCATTTGCCTACTACATCTACATGTTCAGGATGTCCCAGGAGGAATGGTCAGTATTCAGGAATATGACAGGAACAATCATTTGAAATTAAAAAAAAAACTTCATATGGACATATGCCCCACTCCGAATGGTTTCCAAAGTAGAACACGCCACCCATATATCAGGCTTGCAACTACATAGAACAACCTGGTGTAAACGGAACAGAATCTGACGTGGAAGAACTAAGTCCTCCCTGTATAAATAGGTACTCTGCATTATGTGTGTGTGAAGGTTCAGAGCAGACCATTATTGGCCACATTGTTGAGGAGTGTCCCAAGAGATGTTTCAGTGGAGTCTGAGAGGATATGTTTGATGCTTCTCCAGCAACATTGGAATGGATAACCTCTCTTGAACATCACTCTGTAAGGTCAATTAAAACTAGAGCTTTTGCATATCTCTTTTGTAGTGTGGTGTGAAAATATTGGCATGAATTGTGTGTATACGCATACAATCAATAATAAATTCAATGCAATCTTGGGAGAATATGGTGAGCTGCTTGTCATAGTGCCTCTATACATTCTCTAATGGTGGCAGCAGCATCCATGATGTGACCAAGCAATTAATCTCACATAGTCAGCATTTGTTTGTACACCAACCTCTTAAACAAAAATGTAATCATGTAAAATCTTGCAATCTTGGTGGCCTGTTATTTGTACTACCACAATGTACAAATTCTCATAAAAAAATGTAATTCTGTCTCATCACTACTTTAAGAATTGACAAAATTCAAGTTGTGTGGCATTGTTGCCAATGACATGGACATGCTGATTGTGAAATGGGTACTAGTTTTCTGCATGTAACATTTGTCATATGCATGCTCACGAGACATTGATACATGCAGAAAGATGCCATTTGCTGATAGCAGGACTATGGTGCACCATTTCAATAACGTGTTGCTGTTCCTGTCCAGGTTGTTGAACTACACATTCAGAAGACAAGTAGGAACTTGAAAGAATACCTGTTTCATGCATTGTGCTGAGAAGTCTGGTAAACAACCTGTAATAAGGGATTCAATGTGGCTGAAAGCTCCAACGGTATTCTTCGACAGCAGCAGGAGTCCTATCATTGTAGAAGCCCCAATGCACACAGAATCTGCATGTTCTTCATTTGTGTAGCTGTGTGGCCAGCACTTGTACAAACACATTGAACTGATGCTTATCTCTGATACTCTTTCCACCCCCCACTCTACTTCACCTGCAACACCCGTTGGAAACTGCATCTTCATTGGGTTAGTTTAATGGAAGAAAGGTGTCGTCATTGAGTGACAGTTGGAGGATATAAGATGACTTTTGCAGAATTCATTGTGCTGACTGGCAGCTCTCTCTTAACTTAAGTTAATGCAGATGAGTATGGAAAACATCCCATAATGTTTGAATAAAGCATTAGTTGTGTGCTGCTTGGCACAGTCACGTTAATTAAATGTCTAGGCATAATGCTGCAAAGAAAGATGAGATGGAATGTGCATCTAAGGATGGAAGTAGGGAAGGCATATTGTCAACTTACGTTTATTAGAAGAGGAGAATGTGTGTAGAACACTAGAGCGACCTATTCTTCGGTACTGCTAGAATTTTGAGGATTCCCGGCATGTCAGACTAAAGGAAGGCATAGAAGCAATTCAGAAGTGGGCTGTTAGATTTGTTACCAGTTGGTTCGATCAACACGCGAATATTACGGATATGCTTCGTGAACTCGGATGAGAATCCCTAGAGGGAAGACGGTGATCTTTGTGTGGAGCACTACTGCAAAAATTTAAAGAACTGGCATTTGAAACAGACTGCAGAATGAGTGTAATGCTGCCAGAGTACATTTCCTTGAGGTGTAAAGTCATTTTTCCCCTCACTCTACCATATTTACCCGAATCTAAACTGCACCTGAAGGAGGAAAAATAAATGCCCGAGTATAAGCCGCATAAAAAAAGACTCGAAAGTCAGGATATGCTTCGTGAACTCGGATGAGAATCCCTAGAGGGAAGACGGTGATCTTTGTGTGGAGCACTACTGCAAAAATTTAAAGAACTGGCATTTGAAACAGACTGCAGAATGAGTGTAATGCTTCCAGAGTACATTTCCTTGAGGTGTAAAGTCATTTTTCCCCTCACTCTACCATATTTACCCGAATCTAAGCTGCACCTGAAGGAGGAAAAATAAATGCCCGAGTATAAGCCGCATAAAAAAAAGACTCGAAAGTCAGGGGGGAGAAAGTTATGGGCCACGCTTCAAAACCAAAACAAAGTTGGTTCATTCTAACACAAGATACAAATTAGATAGAATGGATCAAGATAGAACTACAATAGTTGTGTTTGAATCGTAAGTTTAGCAGGTGAACTTATTTTGTAGATTAATTTACGCTTTCAGACATTTACAACCACTTAACTTGTCTGCATAGTATTTCCAGTCGTAGAAGATTTAAAAATCAGTACTAGAAGTTTAAAAATCAGTACTAGAAGTCAGTTGTCATGCTGCATTCGTGACTATATCGCTAACATAACAATAATACAAATGTAAACATTAAATGATATGTATTTTCTTTTGTGTTTGTTGTTTTCTCACTCGAGTTTGTTAGGTGGACAGGATTTAAATGAGGTAAAAAATTACATGGCGTAACATTTACATTCTTATAGTGCAAAGTGTGTGCGATTCAACATTCATAGGCGACATCTCTTGTCATGGGGACGTAGTGTCATCCATATTGACATTTGAAGAAGAGCAATACTGAATTTCTGTTTTTTTTGTTGAAAGCTCTATTAAAATTCAATGATTGAATTTAGAATAAAGTAGTCTCGTCTTCTACTTTCTTATTTATTTTTACTAATGTAGAAGTTTTGGTGCCAGTATTTAGCCTCGCTCCTGCAAAGTGTGCATATTTAGCGCTCTTGTATTCAACAGCAAAAGTTTGTTATGGCAGCACCTAGTACCATTTTTCACAACTTTCATTTGCTGTGCACTCAATTCCGAGCTGTAACAGGTTTTTTGGCTCATGAAAAACAGAAAAAAGTGTGACCAGAAAAGTAAATTCCTTATAATAGAACAAGGTACCCACCACCATTCACAATACCCTGGCTTGTGGAGTATGTTTGCATGTGTAGATGCAGATTGATACACCCTCTTCATGTTTTGTTTTGAAAATTAGTTCATAAAGTACTGAGAATGAATAATTTCACACAGAAATTACATTTTTAAGGCATATCTAAGTCAATTCACTACAGGTGCTCAGCCTTTGTCAAGGAAAATCTTTGCACAGTACTTATGCAGATTTGTTGAGTATTGTAGGATTTTATTTTTTGTTGTGAAAGGGAGCACTAATTAATGTGACCAGTTCAACTCTGTTGGTGATTTGAGTAATGCGTAACCAACTCTTGGCATGCCCCCAAAGGAAAAAAATTCTAAAATGTTAAATCAGGTAAACACACAGCCTCGCCAACAAGTCTTGCTAGTCTCATCCACTATTCTCCAAAAACAGTAAACTGTGTTTATGAATCAACACTGAAATATCCTGATTCTCCATCACAGTGGAACCAGAAGCTACTGCACTCAGCTGATGGTCAAACAGTACCGTGAGTGTGGGACACAAACTGGTGGTAAGATGCTTCAGGTAATCGCACTGTCAAAAATGTAGCCAACCCCCACAAGAAAAGCCTTCAATAGACAGCAATCACGTATAGATTCTTGAAGTTCATGCATGACTCACTAAAGTATGTTTAAGAAATACTGTCCAATATATCATGTCAGGTAATAGCAGCTTACATTATTTGATAAGTACATGTGTAGTAGTACCAAAAAATGTTGTCAGAAGGTGAAATGTTTGCTACTGGTGGGTGGAACTCGAAAAAAGAAATTTACAGTGATAGAGATGCAACAGCAACATATTCAAGTTGAGTCTTGTGCTAAAATGGCAAGCCAAAAATTTACTGCTAGTGAAATGCGTCATCTTTAATTTCAGTACTGAATTACACAAGCATCCATAGGTGTGGTCAGGCAGCACAGTTTGGGTAATATATAGCAAAGAAATTGTGAGGCCACTTGGTTAACCATGTGCTTTAGCATGCCGCTTCCAGGCTTTACAGAGGCACACAGATGCTGGATCGAATTCGCCTAGCGGATTAATGATGAGGACTGTGCTGGCCACCCCTGGCTACACAAATTGCACCCCAGGGTGGAAGGTATATGGCCACTCCCTACTACAGACAATACCAAATTCAGAATAACATGCAGAACCCCTGAAGATATGGGATAAGGCAACAAAAAAGAAGGTAGCAAGTAAATTGTAGACATTTTGTCTGAAGATAAGAGCAAACAACTAAACATGTGGTACATAACTTCCCATTACAGTATACCCAGAAAAGTCTTTTAAGTTGGAGGATAACAACAGCTAGTTGCAGTACTCACTGCTACTCAGCCATTATTCATTTTAAAAATGTGCATTTAGCTAATGTGTGATTGATGGTATAGCAGATAATGAAATTTATCAAATTGCAGAGTCTTTACAGTTTTTGTGAAAGCAGTGGAACCTACAGAGATATATGCAAATTATTTTTCACTAAAGATTGAGTATGGCAATCACTTTACCCTACTATTAGGATATAAGACAACTGACACCTCAAAAATTTTGTATTTTTAAATGCCGTAATGCTGCAAATGTAATGACCAAAGCCAATTTGATAAAGCTTTTCAGCTTGAAATAAAGCTGGAGTAGTTAAAAAATGACCAACAACAATGCCTTTACTGTAACCTGATGGTTCTGTGTTTTGGGCTGACCATTTTAAATGTTCTTCAAATTGGTTTGCAAACAGCATTTGCGATGTCATATGAGCTTACACTTGGATATCTGCCTGTTACAGATAAGAGCAGCTGATGGCCGTGGATATGTATTGCCTCATGGTGGTGTCGCAGCAGGATTACGTGGACGTGCCATTCTCTTACATGGCCTCAATTAGTTTACTAGATTTTTGTGCACACCAGTGCCATAATCCATCCTTTTGTGCTGGGCATTGCTGCTTACTGATGGTTGTCACGGTTGATGTTACTGATACAAATAGTAGTTCTTTTAAATTATTAGTGTTCACTGAAGTTTTTCATTCACAGTTGTGTGTTGCTTAGAGTTAACTTCCTGCTTATAAGGAGAGAGATAAAGATAGGGGCAAAATGATTTCTTTAAAGAACCATACTTTTATTATTGAAGGTATTATTTGAATTTATTTCTGTTCTTATCATGGATCAGGATTTTTTTACCTCACAGGTGTTAATTTGTGGCATTTAGACAGTGGATTTATTATGTAATATTTTGGTACTGATGTCAATAATTTGGTTGCCTTGTTTCTTCGGTGGCTGCATTATTTTCGGTATATTGAAATAAGTACAGTTACACTAAGTGTAGTAGGCATTGCAGGTACATTGATTATTGCGATAGGTAATGGCATACCTTCACATGCAGCTTAATGTCATTTAATTTTTTTAGTTGCTGTATGTGCCAACTTTGTGAACACTTAAATGTAAACCAGCTTACATTGTTAAACTGAACTAGTCTGATGCTACAAGTTAATGACGACAAACAACTAAAATATTCTTTTTTATTTTGTGGTATGTAATTTTCTCATCTGTCTTAAATGTAAAAAAGTTTCTGGGTCGATTAGAAGACAATACTGCAATTTGCAGATTTTTAAGTCGTGTATTGTAATATTTCAACGTGTTGTGCAGTATGAAACTGAATAGTGTGTAATGGCATTTTTGGACTCATTGATAGACGTATAATACTCACCGAATAGCAATTAAAAGCAGCATTTCTAGCTGTGACACTATAGTGTTGCAAAAATTTCTCTTTTGGCCATTCTTGTTTTGGTTTCTGGGATCACATGCATGTGATGACTTGAGTGATATTTTGTTTGCATCCCCATTAACATTTGCAATGCTGAAATCAAGAGTTTTTGTCATTGTGAAAGGGAACTTGCAAATATATGAAAAGGAATTACGTCAAAGTTTGTATTCCTGTTGAAATACATTTTTCTCATAATGTGATTTGAAATTGTGCACCACTGAGTATCATAACCATACAGTTCTTCAGCCTGCATTTAACTTCTCTTTACTTTTTTTTATTGCCTCATTACATTTGTAAGTCAGTTCAAAGGTTTGAGGAAGGCAACGCCTTATCACCTCCAATAGGACATTGCTTCATAAAGTACTGTGGTGTTCAGACCAACCTTCAGGTTGATGACAGTTTTACTTTTTACTTACACCTGGAGCATGTCTCATTTTTCAGTTGCTCTCAGTGGTGTGGAACCATTATAGAAAAATACTCTGGTGTCAATTAAGCTCATATTCTTCCTTGTGAAATGAACATGCCACCAGCTTGAAACTGACAGTGTTAACATGCTTCTTCTTCTTCTTCTTCATTTAAAGCTAGTTTCAAATTTAAGGTAGAGTTGAATAAAATGCATTTGATTCTCATTTATGTTATTTACAGAAAATATATAAAACTTTACTGAGTTTTATTGTATTGCAGCTTTGCTTTCCATTTGTAAATTAGCATACTCTAGTCATAATATTGTACACTAAAAGTACCAGTTTGTGCCACGTTCCAAAAATGGAGTATCGGCAGTCTGATCATGTAAAATCCTTTTTCGCTATCTTTTGGATTTTTGGATTCATCATTCATAAGGAGGAGTGGGTTGTATTTGACAAAAGATTTTTACTGAAGAATTGAAATCCAGGATCATTGTCCAGATATATTGCTATACTTAGCTTGTAAGTGAACATTCAGGCCTTGCTGCACCCAAGAAATTCTGTTGCTGTGTGTCCTGGTGCAAGGTAGTAAATCCTGTTTGTTTTCTGCTTCTTCTTGAGGATCTCTTTCACCACATATGTTTAAAGGCTAGTGTGATTTACATTTCATTCTGACCCTGCTCCCCTCCTTGATATGTTAATTATTGTTTCCAAGTACTTTGAGTACAAATATACAGTTAGAGGGATGAGGTAGTACCGAGCTCTTCATTGGCTGTATCCTTTACTTTACCAGGAAGTGATCTGAAGATGTTGCTGATGAATCTGGCCTACGCACATAGAGAAATCAATTTTAATTTTAGAAGAATTGGCTTTTACAGAATATATGCACTGTATCTTCCTGATGTTACCTGTTGTGACAACTGGACGAGTAATTGTTTTCGCTGTGCGTAATTTCAGGGTGTTAGTTTTGAATTTGTGATGTGTGTGTAACCTGTATTGTTACTGTTCTTCCATGATACGTGTATTTTATAACATATCTGCCTTTCATAATTAACAGTCTGTGATACAAAAGTTTTATGAACATTGTATACATGCATTAGAAGGTATTCAAGTGGACAGTATTTGCTTTCTTTCCAAAATAACAAAGTACTGTACTGTATTGGATTGTTTATATTTGAGTTTTTGTAGAATACAATGGAAGAAAATTTGACGCACTGTAGTTAATACTTGATACTGAATGTATATTATCCTTCAAAAATGTATATAAGGAATAAATATTTTATTTTTTTGTCGGTGTCTACTACTTTGACTTCTTATTAGAGCTGAAAGACTCTTTTTGGACATTGAGTTTATGATAATAAGGTAAGAGCAGTGGTAAGCAGTGGGTAATGTTATAACTTGAAATGGCCATCACTGAATAACAAAAACTAGAAATATGTAAGACAGATGTACAGGGCGTTTCAAAGTGAATGAACTGATTGTAGCCATTTATATCTATTGATACATGCTGCACAACAAGGATAAATTCCAGAATACGGAATCTTAGTTTTTCCTGTGTTATTATGATCAGTTTGTAAATTCAATTGCAAAACAATATACATTTACAATGCATTGAGTAGTGTGGGAAGAAAATGTGTGTTGATAGAATGAGGTGGTGTAGAATTTTAGAGAAATACTGCCAAATGCCAGTTTATTCATTTATCATATTTATAACCTCAATCTGAAGGGGCATAGTGTCAAGTCAACAAAAAGTTTTTGTGTCTGATGTAGTTCAATGAGTAACTTGGTGATTACAATCCAGTTTCTGTTTTATTAGATTCTTAAATGGTTTGCCCTAGACCCCCCGCCCCGGGAAAAAAGAAGTAAATTGTCATTTGTTTTGCCAGCTTGAAGAGAGAGGTTTTCAGTGCAAAGCTAAGACTCAAGATTGACCTCTTGCTTTTTATTTGGGAAACCTTTGAGCAGAGCTCACAAAAGTCTATTCACCTATCCCTTATGACTGTCTGGTGAGTGATGAGGTGACGTTTGGTCTGCAAATCCTACCAGCTACTGTTAGTGCAAGCTCTTCATGTTGAGGAAGGAAGGAAATGTGTTGCCATCATCAATGCAATCTTAGAAACTTGGAAGAGAAGAATAAGACATGAATTATACTACAGGTGATTCTTGATGGTGAAGCAAATTGCATGTTGGCGGTTAAGTTGGACGCTGTTACTGTTTGCAGTCTCCATCTTCCACCGGATGGTGATGTCCCGCAGCATGTCTTGGTTGCGCTGATAGCCCAATTGCCGCCACCTTTTCTGTTACTGGGTGACTTCAATGCCCATAACCCTCTGTGGGGTGGATCAGTGGCAACAGGCCGAGGCAGCATTGTTGAGCAAGTATTGTCACAACTTGATGTTTCTCTTTTAAATTCTGGTGCCTTCACACATTTCAGTGTGGCGTATGGCATGTACTTGGCCATTGACCTTTCGATCTGCAGCCCTAGCCTATTACCATCTGTCCAATGGAGTGTGCATGATACCTTTGTGTGGTAGTGACCACTTTCCGATCTTTCTGTCACTGCCACAGCATCACTCTTCTGGGCGCCCATGCAGATGGGCTATGAATAAGGCTGACTGGGACTTGTTCACCTCCATTGCCACTATTGAGCCTCTTATCAATGATGCCATTGATGCGGTGGTTTACTCAGTCACCACCAGCATTGTTACTGCCGGAGAATCTGCCATTCCCTGTTCTTCTGGGTCCCCTCGGCGGAGGACTGTGCCTTGGGGGTCGCCCGAGATCACCGAGGCGATTACAGGTCGCAGGCAGGCACTCCAGCGTCACGAGCAGCATCCCTCATTGGTACACCTCATTGCCTTTAAACAGCTCCATGCACAAGTCCGCCGCCTCATTCGCCAATGCTGGCGAAGGTATGTATTGGCCTCCGTACCTTTCCGTCGTAGATTTGGGTCAAGATTAGGCGTACCTGCACTTTCACTGAATGGAGCAGTCTGAACTGACTCTGACACAATTGCAAACCACTTAGCGGAGCATTTTACCCAGAGTTCTGCTTCTGCGAATTACCCACTGGCCTTCTGCTCCCTGAAAGAGCGGCTGGAACGTCGGAGCCTTTCATTTCACACGCACCACCCTGAATCGTACAATGCTCCATTCAGTTGGTGGCAATTCCTAAGTGCCCTAATTGCTTTCCCTGATATGGCTCCCGGGCCAGATCGCACCCACTGATGCAAAAGTATAGGCATAAGTCGTAAGCGTGCAAGGAAACTGAGACAGATGTTCCCCACCACTGCAGTGAGCCCATTAATTGCAATTAAAAAGAGGCACACACTTAAGAAAGGTCCTTGCGGTACCCCATTCTCCTGAACTCGGGAGGATGCAGATGTTCAAACACCTCTCGGTGGACTGCCAGCGACGCCTCCCAAACCTTTTCAACCATATCTGGGTTGAGGGTGAGTTCCTGTCACAATGGCAGGAAAGCTTCGTAATCCCCGTGTTGAAACCCAGCAAGGACCCACTGGAGGTGGGCAGCTACCGCCCCATTAGCCTCACCAATGTTCTTTGCAAGTTGCTTGAACACATGGTGAGCCAGAGGTTGAGTTGGCTACTAGAGTCTCAGGGCCTTCTGGCTCCGTCTCAGGGTAGGTTCCGTAAGGGCCACTCTGCTGCCGATAATCTGGTGTGCCTGGAGTCTGCCATCTGTACGGCCTTTGCCCGCCATCAGCATCTGGTCACCATCTTTTTTGACATGCGGAAGGCATACGATATGACATGGCGACATCATATCCTCTCTACGCTTCATGGTTGGGGTCTTCGGGGTCTGCTCCTGATTTTCATACAAAATTGTCCGTCGCTTCGTTCCTATCGCGTGCAAGTTGCGGCCTCCGATAGTTCCTCCTGAATTCAGGAGAATGGGGTACCACAAGGATCTGTCTTAAGTGTCTGCCTCTTTTTAATTGCAATTATTGGGCTTGCTGTGGCGGTGAGAACGTCTGTCTCAGCTTTCTTGTATGCTGACGACTTATGCCTATACTTTAGCTCCACTGTCCTTGCAGCTGCTGAACGGCAGCTGCAGGGCGCTATCCACAAGGCACAGTCTTGGGCTGTAGTGCATGGCTTCCAGTTTTCGGCTGCCAAGACCTGCGTTATGCATTTCTGCCAGCGACGCGCTGTTCACCCTGAGCCACAGCTTTATTTTGATGGCGAACCTCTTGCTGTGGTGGAGACGCATTGGTTTTTGGGATTGGTTTTCGACACCCGGTTGACTTGGCTCCCTCATATTCGGCAGCTTAAACAGACGTGCTGGTAGCACCTTAACACTCTTCGTTGCTTGAGTCACATCAGCTGGTGTGCCGATCGGTCTACCCTTGTACGGCTGTACCAGGCATTAATTCAGTCCTGTCTAGATTATGGGAGCCTGGCTTATGGTTCGGTATCCCCTTCTACATTGCAGTTGCTAGATCCCATCCTTCACAGTGGGGTCCATCTTGCCAGTGGAGCTTTCCGGGCAAGCCCTGTCAACAGCATACTTGTGGAGGCAGGTGTCACTCCATTGCGATTCCAGCACCAATGATTACTGGCCGCTTACGTTACACATGTTTGTAGCTTGCCTGGGCATCCCAATTACCATCTCCTGTTCTCTCAGTCGGTCGTCCATCTTCCGGAACAGCGGCTCTGGACAGGGCGTACAATTACAGTTCACGTCAGAGCTCTTCTCTCTGGGTTTGAGGTTATCCCTCTTCCACTTCTTTTCTGGGCCCCTCTGCGTGTACCCCTGTGGTGCGTGCCCCGCCCATGCCTTTGGCTCAATTTGGCACAGGGCCCGAAGGACTCGGTCCCTCCTGAGGTGCTCCGCTGCCGCTTTCTTTCAATCCTTGCCGCATTTCGAGGCTCTGATGTTGTCTGTACTGATGATTTGATGTTGCTGGTCGTGTCAGTTATGCTCTTACTCCAGGGGATCATTATGAACAATACTCATTCCTGGCTGGCTGCACTATTTTCACTACCGAGCTGGTCACCATCTCTCACGCCCTAGAGTATATCCGCTCCTGCTCGGGTGAGACCTTCGTTATCTGTAGTGGCTCCCTGAGTGATTTATGAGCTATTGATCGGTGTTTCCCTCGCTCTCGTGTGGTGATGGCTATCCAGGAGTACCTCCATACTCTTGCCAGTTGCGGCCGCTCTGTGGTCTTTGTGTGGACCCTGGGTCATCGGCATCCTGGGAAATGGACGTGTTGACATGCTAGCCAAACAAGCTGTCAGTGCACCAGCCTTGGAGATTGGCCTGTCGAAGAATGACCTCAGGTCAGTTTTGCGACAGTAGGTACTTCACACCTGGGGTGAAGAGTGGCGCACACTTCCTTCACCCAACAAACTTCGGGCCATCGATGAGGCTACCGGTGCGTAGCACTCCTCCTTGCGGGTCTCTCACAAGGACTCTGTTGTCCTCTGCCGGCTGTGCATTGGCCACACCTGAATGACACACAGCTATTTATTGCGCTCCGAGGACCCAGCTTTATGTAGCTGTGGGTCAGCTTTGATGGTGGCCCACATCTTGTTGGACTGCCCGCTTTTAACTCCGCTCAGGCAGGCATTTGCGCTGCCCGATACATTCCTGCACTTTTATCAGATGACGTTGCGATGGCAGATTTAGTTTTGAGTTTTATTCGTGCAGGGGATTTTTATCGCTTGATGTAAGTGTTTGTCCTGTTTTTGTGTTGAGTCTGGCCTTTGACCTACGATTTTAGACTGGGGTTTTTAGTGCATTCCTTGGTGGTTGGCTTTTCCATTTTTGTTTCTATGGTTGGCCAACCACTGTCACACTCAGTGCAATTTTAATTCCTTTTTTCTGGTCTCTGTGTCTTTCTTGTCCTCTGTCATTTCTTGTCATCTCCATTGTTTGTTTTTATTCTTTGTAGGTGGTTCAAGTTCGTGGAAAAAGTGACCGATGGCCCTAGTAGTCTGGTCCCTTCAATCCCACAAACCAACTAACCAGCTTAACGTATGCACATGGGGACTTCAGATACTTATCACAAAATGCTGCAGATGTGACTTTTTCCACAACTTCCCATGCTCCAATTGGATGGAGCTTTATACTGGCACCACTACGTTCATCAGTTCACTGATGTCACACTGCCTCCGTACTAAATGGGATGTGTGACACATCCTGACATCCTTGGTCTCAAAAAGTTCTCTAGACATGACAACATAAAAATCTCTTTTGAGGGTGGTAGAGGAGTTTATGGAAAAGAATTTTTTTTTAATTTCACTTTGGCTGTTAACAGAAATGAGCTCAAAAAAACAGCAACAACCTCTGACATAACATGCTGTGTCACCGAGCGAAGTGGTGTAGTGGTCAGCACACTGGACTTGCATTCCAGAGGACGACAGTTCAAACCTGTGTCTGGACATTCTGATTTAGGTTTTCCATGATTTTCCTAAATTGCTTCAGGCAAGTGCTGGGATGGTTTCTTTGAAAGGACACGACCAACTTTCTTCCCCAACCTTCCCTAATCTTGGGACCCCAATCAACATGGTGTGTGTATATTTGCTCATTACAGAGAGATTCTTATCTCACATCTAACACCTGCTACAAAGATGGTAGCTACTCTTATGTTCCAAAAACAATGGATATTTTTAACGGCAATTTGAATGATGTTTCCTCTTGTTTCACAAATTGTACTGCTGTTCCAAAGTGCTCTATTTTTTGATAACATCTGACAACTGCTGCTCAGAACTGGATAAAGTACTTGGTACATACGCAGTGACCTAGATTATCTGCTAGGTTGTGGTATAACATACACAACATAACTGTTTATTTCTACTTTTTGTTTTTAAAATGAATATTTTTACAGATGTGTCAACATACTGAAAATTGCCTGTCTTTTCAAGAAAGTCCTTCTTCTGAGCCAATAAACATTCTCACATTATCACTGTTGCCTCCCAGTGCAGTGGCTGCCTATTAGGAATAGGAATGTCCTTCACTCTACAGTCTTGAGAAAAATAGACAAATTCTTGAGACTTTCATATAACATCCCAAGAGAAAGTGAACAGTTTTGATCTACTTTAGCTTGCACAACATACCGCTTTCTAGGAACACAGTTGGGTTATTTCAGATTACCGCATTTCTTTTGTTCCACAGTTGTGCGTGCGTGCGTGCGTGCACACACACACACACACACACACACACACACACACACACACACACACACACACCTACCTCATCTACTGCACATACTTATCCCTTATTCAGAAGTGTCCATGACAGAAGCCACAATATCACTCACACTTACTTACATCTGCCTCACGTAAAATATTTTGAAGTTTTGCCCCTGGTAGGTACTTATCTAATGCTGATTCACCATAAATTACTTGTACGTATTGAAAATCATCAGCTTCCCCTCTCCTGTGCATTACTATATTGCGTATTTTAGTGCAGATTCATTAATCTAGTGTGTCAACTGCTTATGTGCCCATTGCTAAGCAGACTTCTCCAACAACATGAACCACCAAATTATCTTCTCTCGCTTCATTATGATGTTGATGGTGCGTGAGACCTCTTCAGACTTCTCAGTGCATCCAATTTCTGTATCATTTGGTTTCATTTCTGTGTCTAGTTCAGACATGCAACTCTCCACAGTGAACATACATGCTCTTTCCCTTGCATGTGGTATTTTTTCCTGTTGTCTTTGTTCCCGTTTTATCACTATTTTATTCATACATTTTCAGACCTGAGATGCGACATATTAGTTTTCTGATTTCCTATTTTGGCTTCGAGGTCTGTAATTCATGGAACCATAAGGCTCAGATGTTGTTCATGATCCAGTCTGTCTCTTCATCACTGCTTTGATTTGAATACTTCCATTCATGTGGCTTCAGTTTGTGTTTGGTCCAGTTTATTGATAAAATTAAGAAGTTCATTAATTGACACTGCAGATATTTGTGGAGCTGTCTTTTGAAAGTTTTAATGTCAATTCCCACTCACAAATGTAACTCGATGTGTGTATGTGCTATAAATTTTTAAAAGCATTGTGGATAATACTCATGCGTGCATAAATATGTAACTTTGTGATTCCTCCAGAATTTCCTCTCCAACCTCAACTCCTTTGGTTCCATCAGATTCACCTGGTCCTACTCCAAATCCCATGCCACTTTCCACGACGTTGACCTCCATCTGTCCAATGGCCAGCTTCACACATCCGTCCACATCAAACCCACCAACAAGCAACAGTACCCATTCCATATCCAACGGTCCCTTCTGTTCAGCTTAGGTCTTCGTGGCAAACGAATCTGCTCCAGTCCTGAATCCCTGAACCATTACACCAACAACCTGAAAACAGCTTTCACATCCCGCAACTACCCTCCTGACATGGTACAGAAGCAAATAACCAGAGCCACTTCCTCAAACCCAGAACCTCCCACGGAAGAACCCCAAAAGTGCCCCTCTAGTGACAGGATACTTTCCAGGATTGGAATGACTCCTTACCCTCTCCCTTAAAACCCACATCCTTTCGTCTTTCTCTCTCCTTCCCTCTTTCATGATGAAGCTTGAAATTCGTGTGTGTGTTTGTGTGTTTTTTATTGTGTCTATCTACCAGCATCTTCTCGTTCGGTAAGTCACAGCATCTTTGTTTTTTTAATATAACTTTGTAATTTTGTTGCATGTGGCTCTCCAGCAGGGATACAACTTCCTCAAATCCTGCCCTGAAATGAGATCCATCCTTCATAAAATCTCCCCACTGCACCAAGAGTGTCTTTCCGCCGTCCACCTAACCTTTGTAACCTCTTGGTTCATCCATATGAAATCCCCACCCCACCTTCCCTACCCTCTGGCTTCTATCCTTGTAACCGCCCCCCAGTCTAAAACCTGTCCCATGCACCCTCCCACCACCACCTACTCCAATACTGTAACGTGGAAGGTGTACACGATCAAAGACAGAGCCACATGTGAAAGCACCCACGTGATTTACCAACTGACCTGCCTACACTGTGAGGCCTTCTATGTGGGAATGACCAGCAACAAACAGTCCATTCGCATGAACAGACACAGGCAGACAGTGTCTGTTGGTAATGAGGATCACCCTGTGGCTAAACATGTCTTGGTGCACGGCCAGCACATCTTGGCACAGTGTTACACCGTCCGGTTTATCTGGATACTTCCCACTGACACCAACCTATCAGAACTCCAGAGATAGGAACTTGCCCTTCAATATATCCTCTCTTCCTGTTACCCACCAGGCCTCAACCTCCGCAAATTTCAAGTTGCCGCCCTCAACAACATCTTTACCTCTGTACTTCTGCCTCGACTGACATCTCTGCCCAAACTCCTTGCCTTTACATATGTCTGCTTGTGTCTGTATATGTGCGGATGGACATGTGTGTGTGTGTGCGAGTGTATACCTGTCCCTGTTTCCCCCCTAAGGTAGTTATTTGTGCTCCCGGGATTGGAATGACTCCTTACCCTCTCCCTTAAAACCTACATCCTTTCGTCTTTCTCTCTCCTTCCCTCTTTCATGATGAAGCTTGAAATTCGTGTGTGTGTTTGTGTGTTTTTTATTGTGTCTATCTACCAGCACCTTCTCGTTCGGTAAGTCACAGCATCTTTGTTTTTTTAATATAGCTTTGTAATTTTGTTTATACAACCATCTACTAAGTGGAAATATTTTTTTTTTTCATTGTCATAACCATTCTGATATATCTCACATTATTGTGTGCCTATTGCTCGTTGTGGTGCTTTATTTCTGTTTTCAGCGATTTTTCATACCGCAGTGTTATATGCCATTATGGATTTGCAAGCTTGCCAGAAGTTTTCAGTAGTCATTTTGTCTCATTCCAACACTTCAAGAAATTGAAGTGCAGCCATTCACCTTCCTCAAAATAGTAGCCGGCATACTGCCTGGATCATCGTCAGTGGCTGATAGCCAAGCCCACATGACTACTGCCTTAACATTGAGCAGTGGACATTACTGCCTTACAGCCCTGAGGCCACCAAACTACTGAGGCACACTACATCTGTCAGAGGCTCTAGCAAAAGAGTAGTGCAGATCCACTGTTCACAAGAGATGGTGTCACAAACATTCATAATGAACATGTGTAGGATGATGAAAAGCCCCATGCAATTGTAGGGGGAGTGTTTCTCAATCAATATTGGGGCATGTTTATTTTGCTGTAGATAATTTGGTCATGTATTTTACTACAAAGGTTAAATGGGGCTTGTTATCAGGACTTCTTCATTAATATATTTCCTACTTTGATGCCGACTCGGCCAGGTCAGCAAACAACCATAATACCTCAGAATTTTGATTTTAGGGAACACTTGAAGGAATTGGTGTATGCCACTCCAGTCAGTGATGAATTTACGAATGATGAATTGCCTGACATGCACCTTGTGTGTGGATTCATTGAATGCAATGGACAAGCTGCACAATGACGCTATGCTGAGATGTTCGCTGAGCAACAACAATCATATCACATTACTTTAGCACCTGAATGTTGTGTTACTCTATGTTATGAATTGTATGTTTTGGTGATTGTATATGGTAGGCTTGTTTCTGCTGTGAAGGTATTTTCATAGGTTGGTGTAACAAACCGAATAAATCGTATTTGCATTATTACCTTGTAGCCAGGCACCAGAGAGTGGTTCTTTATACATCAGTACTCAGAAAATATCACTGAACAAGCTGAAATTTTGTTTAAGTTTGCCTACAGCGTGAGCTTCGCCTACAGTGACCAATGTATCATTCAGAATATATGATCTAAGCTTCTGAAGACTTCAGTAAATTCAAAAGTAAATTGAGGAATGTAGGGTTGGCTGAAAACCACAGCATTTTTTCTGTTAAGCATATAGTTTTGTAGATTAATGTTTACAGGCAATACGCATTGTTGAAAGTCTCAAAAGCATTTGACTAGACCTATTACTGTTTGTGCCTATGTTAATGAGCCGCCATTTTATTTGAATAAAGAGACAGAATTAGTTATTTTTATGGGTTGCACAAATAATAAATCAGTCAAACCAGCAACAGTGGTGAAGATAGTAAAGGATGCTATTTTACTTATTAATTGGTTTTATACAAATTGGTTCACTGTAAACTTTGAAAAACAAACGACACATCCAGTTCAGTAGCACCAGTAATACCTCACTTTTGAGTAATACAGTGTTCCATCTAGACACAATAAAAGGATAAAAAGTGTGAACCTTTTTGGTCTGCATATTAAACATTATTGTAGGTTACTAAGACAAGTATGTTCAATAAGTTTACCATAATTTGCTGAATTTGAGAATAGTGAAATTAGTAAGTTTTGTTATACAAAATGTGTGTAGCTACATGAATATTCATGTGAGGCTCTTTCTATAACTTAGCTAATATTTGAATTCAAGTAGACTTCAGATCCTGGTCCTTTCCTAAATCTTCCTAAATCTTGCTGATGTTGGTGCCATCACCAAACCTCTTAAGTCACATGTAAGTTGTGTAGGTGACACCTCCCTTTTGTGATAAGGGCTCCAGTGAGTTACAATCATTAACAGGTAATGTGAATGAAGTAGCTGTTTATATTAGCGTCAGTAAAACATTATCACTAACAATGTTCAGACTGGCTGCAACACATTAAACTGAAGCAACTATGTTATTTTGCCCACAGTTTAGACACATTAACTGTTATTGCTAGAAAGTAAATAATGACTTATATGATGCTGGTTTCACAAGTCTGATAAATTTCCACAGAATAAAAGAACAGTTTTGTTGTGTCTTTGTGGTTGGTAAGCTTGATTATTCCAAGAATTGTACAACTAATTTCAGCAATGTACAGTGTACAGCTCATTGTTGACAGCTGTCTGAATTGGTCAGTGTGTCAACTGCAATTGGGAGTGGAGAAAACAGAGTTTTGTGCTGTTATTAAACATTTTTCATCTGTAGGGTTGGACTGCTGCACAGATTGAAACAGGGTTGGATGAAGTTCGTGTGGGCTCTGTATCGTCACTGAAGACAATTTATTTTTGGGTTAATGACTTTAAACATGGGCAGACAACCACTGAATATGAAGTGCACTCCAGCTGTCCAGTTGAGCTCACCACAAAGGAAACCATTGAGACAATCATTGGAATGGTGATGCAAGACTGTCAAAATAACTTTGAGAGGCTGCTGAGACTGTAGGCATTCCAACTGAGTGAGTGCATTAATATCCCACAAGGAGAATTGCCTACAAAGAGGATGTGTGCAAAGTGGGTGCCGTGACTGCTCGTAGTTGACCAAAAGTACATTCAACGCAACACTTCAGCACAATGTGTGTCAATATTTAATCCCCATCTGCAAGATTGTTTGCACTGATTTGTGACTGTTGAAACGATACCAGAGTCAAAATGGCAGTCAAAACAATGGATGAAGGCTGGTGAAAGAAAATGATTTTGTCAGCTACACTTGAATTTGGGCGGACCACGGTTCAAGCTCACATCTGGCCATCCTGATTTAGGTTTTTTGCGATTTCCCTAAATCGCTTCAGGTAAATGTTCCATTGAAAAGGGCACTACTGATTTCCTACCCAAATTTGATGGAACCGATGACATTGCTGTTTGGTCCTCCTCCCCCAAATCAACCAATCAAGCTGTTAGCTGGTAAGGTGATGGCCATTGTTTTTTGGGATTTCCAAGGAATAATCCTAATAGATTACTTGGAGGGAAAAAAGGAGAAAAAAAAGGGCAGAACCATAAGTGAACTGTACCATGGTTCATTGATGATCGTTTGAAACTTACGTTGGCTGAAAAAAGACCATGATTGGTGCAAAGAAGTGCTCTTTCACTTGGATAATGTACTATCACCCACACCAGCCATAACAATGGTGGAAGTACATGTATTGGCCTTTGAATTGGTTCCTCACCCTCCAGACTTAGCCTCAAGTGGCATCTTCCTATTCCCTAATTGAAACCTTGAATTACTGGAAAGAAATTTTCATCAAATTATGAAGTAATAGTTGCAGTCAATGAGTATTTTGCAGAGTATGACAGAACCTATTCATCTGATGAGATGAAAAAGCCGGAAGGTTGCTGGACCGAGTGTGTATTCCTCATAGGAGATTATTTGAGGAAGTAAGAGGACTTGTTTATGAAAGAAACATTTTCTTGCTTTTTTTTCCAGACTTCAAACCACCTGCATATATGATTGTAAATTGTTTTTTTAATACTCAAATTGAAGGACTGATCTACATAATTTCAGAAAAAGTAAGGATTCAGGCAGAGAGCAAGAGTAAAGCTAACAAAGTGAAGCATGGACGTTTAGATACGGTACAAGAGCTGTCAGTCTGCAATATATATGATGCAAATCTATGGAAATGCAACTGTGCATTTGTTAATTAACTCCTTAAACACTTTTGAAAATTTTTCAAGGGTGGTACTGTGATTTCATCAACTCTTAATTTTATTTCATCTTAATAGTTGATTGCTGTATGAATGCTGGTGGACTTTCACCACCAGGCCAATGATTACACAGCTCGAGCATATTAAAACAAATGAAACATTGGAAATATTATGAAATATGTCTGTGTGCTAGAACAAATTATTTGTTGCTTTCAAAATAGTGTATGGGGTTTCCATAAATATTTACCCTCATACCAAAGCAATGTAAATCTTTATTGGATACAGTGAATGACATCTCTTGTACCAAATATGCCTCAACTCATTAAGTTTTGAACCTCCTGTACACATTTAATACAGGTAATACACAACATTAAATCACTTCAGCATGTGCACCCCATGGTAATATGCAAAATATCAAGTTGGTATACAATCTCTTGCCACACATTCTGCAACATGCTTGATGTGATTGTGCCAATGGCTTCTCTGATGTGTTGTTGCAATGTCACAATATGAGGAACTGCTGTTTTGTACACAGTAGCTTTCACATACCCACAGAGACAAAAATATTAGAACGTAATGTAATGTAATGTAAGGTAAGGTAAGGTAAGGTAAGGTAAGGTAAGGTAAGGTGATCTCGGGGGCCATGAAATTAGGCTCTCTCTGCAAGCCCACCTGTTGGGGAAGGTTTTGTCAAGAAAATAGCAGACGTCTAGAGCCCAGTGATGGGGAGCACATTCTTGCTGAAAGGTGATAATGCCCTGCATATCTTGCAGCTGGGGAAAAGCATAATTCACCAACATGTCCAGACAAACATATCTATTTACAATGCTTTTGAGGGAAAAAATGGGCCAATCACACATTAATCCACACCATATATTAAATTTTGGCTGTCCTGAATGTATTCTCATACAACATGAGGATTTTCTGATGCCCAGATCGGGACATTATGGGAGTTACCTGAGCCATAGACATGAAATGTAGCTTAATCCGGAAAGCACACATGCTTTAAGGAATCATTGTCCTCATCCAAACATTTCAACATGTCCATTGCAAATCGTTTTAGGTGATAATCTGGTTGTAATGCCTAAACAATTTGGACCTTGTACACATACAGTTGAAGACGTTTGCAAATCACTTTATACACTTTACTCTTCGGCACTTGAAGCTCCCACAAGTCTGATCAATTTCTGTGATACTCTCATAAATGTGGTTTGAACTGCCTGCACAATCTTCTCCGAAACAGATGGTATGCCAGTGCTTGTCCATTTCTGAACTAACCCCGTTGCGAAAAAAAGTTTCCATCCATGTTCTGATCAACTTGATATCAGGCGCCTCTTTCCGTAATGGGATGCAAACTTCCATTGCACAATAATGATGATTTGCTGTCTGCTAGTCATGCATCACATTGTGCTTTCTCCTGGGGAAAGGTGTTTTTATGACATAGCTCACACGATGCACCTTCTGGCAAAAGTGTTGAATGAGACATAGCTGTACAGGAACTTCATGGGTTCCCTGGTAGACCTGTAACAATAACAAATGTAATGATCATAAATGTAATTAATATTTAATCTTGAAATCAGGGTAAACATTTATGGGCACCGTGTATTTCAGTTGTAATTTATCATGTTGATGGCAGTGAGGCTGCTGGTGGCCACAGCAGAGCCTCATGCCTTACATTGTGTGCCTGCCATGGGCCACAGCAGAGCCTGACGCTGACACCAGTTTGGGAAGGGTGTGTGATTTTATGTCAATGATTACAAAATCAAGTCAAATTTACAAAGAATTTGGCATTATGACCCCATTTTGTTATGCACTCTCTCTAACCTTGACGCATGCATTGATTTGGTTTGGAAGGGTGTCGTAACCCTGTCGTAATGTCTCATGTTGCTAGCCCACATCTGTTGTAACTGGTCCTCAATATCTTGGGTATGTTCACTATGTTGGCACTATCGTCAGACATGTTCCCATGCATGTTCTATTGGAAACAGGTGTGAAGATCTTGCTGGCCACAGGAGTACCTCATCATCACACTGTCGCATGAGAGGTAACACATGAGGTTGCAGGATGTCCATGAGGTATCTGTTGTGCTGCCAGAGTTCCTTCAATCACTGCCTGACATGACCTGAAGTCATACAAGATGGCTCCCCAAAAGTATGCCAGTCCTTTCATTCACACATAGTCCAACCTCAGACCAATGCCACAACCAAATTCCCCAGAAATGTGGAGATTGCATGATTCAACCAGCCAGACAAATGGCAGTGAGACCCCTTCAAAATTTTGTCAGGAGCAGAATGCATTGCCTTACGCTAGTAAGCAGTGTCTACATATCCTCCTTGGTGATCGAGATGATCTGACACTATTTGTGCTCCTTACATACCCTCCGAAGACAAGTAACAACTTGAATGTGCTTAGGTGGCAGTTTACCTGTCACAAAGAATTGAAACTCCAATCATTTATATATCTGCTGATGGTGTGTACATACACTAAGTTACATTGACATCCGGCCGTGTCTTTAGGTGCTTCACTTTGTCAGGCAGTGTATGCACATATAAAAAAATAAATATCAACAGTGTTTTTTTTTCTGTGACATCACGGCTACAGGAGAGGAACAATTCAGCATGTTGATTGCCGTGTGGCCACCGGTGGCCTCAGCAGAACCACTCGCCCAAAGTCATGTGCCTGGCCTGGCAGTCAGACGTGTCTGTATACAAAAAGAATGTGATTGAGTCAGTCACTAACTCACTCATCATCGCCCACCCCAAACATCCAAGGATACAAACTTGACATTTGGGGGGGGGGGGGGGGGGTCCATACTGGGGTATCTGGTCCCGGTGGCAGTTTCAGGGGCCGCCAAATCCATATTGTTGAAGAAGAAAAAAATTATTTCACAAAGCGCCTGGCATCCAGCGCACTTTGGTCTATCGATTATTCATATTATTTTAAGAAGCATCTCTGCTGGTTTCTGAATGTGTTTGCACATATTCTAAGTTGATTTGTGAACGGATCATAAGATGATTTTTGTATGTGTGCATAGTTTACATGATGTGTCTGCCAGTGGGACCCCCGTTGAAAAAAAAGAAAAAAACTGCCATAATGCCGCACCATACACTAACCCACCAAGGTCACTGATGTTCCACTTGCCGTAGCCATCGTGGATTTTCCGTTGCCCAATAGTGCATATTATGCCGGTTTATGTCACTGCTGTTGGTGAATGATGCTTCGTCGTTAAATAGAACGCATGCAAAAAATCTGCCATCGTCCCGTAATTTCTCTTGTGCCCAGTGGCAGAACTGTACGTGACGTTCAAAGTCATCGCCATGCAGTTCCTGGTGCATAGAAATATGGTACGGGTGCAATCGATGTTGATGTGGCATTCTCAATACTGACGTTTTTGAGATTCTCGATTCTCGCGCAATTTGTCTGCTACTGATGTGCGGATTAGCCGCGACAGCAGATAAAACACCTACTTGGGCATCATCATTTGTTGCAGGTCGTGGCTGACGCTTCGCATGTGGTTGAACACTTCCTGTTTCCTTAAATAACGTAATTATCCGGCGAACGGTCCAGACACTTGGATGATGTCGTCCAGGATACAGAGCAGTGTGCATAGCACACGCCCGTTGGGCATTTTTCATCACAGTAGCCATAGATCAACACGATATCGACCTTTTCCGCAATTGGTAAACGGTCCATTTTAACACGCGTAATGTATCACGAAGTAAATACCGTCCGCACTGGCGGAATGATACGTGATACCACGTACTTACACGTTTGTGACTATTACAGCGACATCTATCACAAAGCGAAAAAAGTGGTCCAACTAAAACATTCAAATTTCTTTATGTACTACACGAGTGTGTAATAAAAAATCGGGGTTCCTATTTTTTAAAAACGCAGTTTATTTGCGTTTGACCTATGGCAGCGCCATCTAGTGTGCCAACCATAGCGCCATCGGGTTTCCCCCGTCAAGCTAGAACGAATTTCGTTTTTTTTTCGTTTGACGCTTATTTCGTGAGATATTTGGTCCAGTCACGATCAATGGACCACCCTGTATAAAACGAAATGCCGGTAAGCCCTTATAATATTGCAGCAATTGTAACACACGCCAAGTAAGCAGGACTGTTTTGGCAGAAATTGTCATTTTTATGTACCCCATTACATAAATAACACAACAGAATATAATTCACGACTTACCAATACCAAATGCGAATTAGGCCTGCGACATGAAAAACTTTTATATTGGGAAATATTTTCACATTCCATTCATGCGCTTCAGCTTCTCAGGCATGAGACTCAAAAATAGTAGTACGAAATTTTATATACATTTGTAATCGTCATATTCTTCCATATAATTTGTGTGATGTCCCCGTTTCTCCTCCTTCATGTATGCTGATTTCCTCCGTAATGTTCTACCAATGTTAGTACAGGTTTCACTGCATGACAGAATGGCGATGTACTTCCAACATGATGGATGTCGGGCACATAGCTCACGTGCGGTTGAAGCGGTATTGAACAGCATAATTCATGACAGGTGGATTGATCGTCGAAGTCTCATATCATGGCCCGCACGTTCACCAGATCTGACGTCCACGGATTTCTTTCTGTGGGGAAAGCTGATATTTGCTATGGTGATCGACCAACAACGCCTGACAACATGCGTCAGCGCATTGTCAGTGCATGTGCGAACATTACGGAAGGCGAACTACTCGCTGTTTAGAGGAATGTCGTTACACGTATTGCCAAATGCATTGAGGTTGACGGACATCATTTTGAGGACTTATTGCATTAATGTGGTATTTACAGGTAATCACGCTGTAACAGCATGTGTGCTCAGAAACGATAAGTCTACAAAGGTACATGTATCACATTGGGACAACCGAAATAATATGTTCAAACGTACCTACGTTCTGTATTTTAATTTAAGAAACATACCTGTTACCAACTGTTCGTCTGAAACTGTGAGTCATATGTTTGTCACTACAACAGCGCCATCTGTCACAAAGCGGAAAAAGTGGTCCAACTAAAACATTCATATCTCTTAACGTACTAAACGAATATGTAATAAAAAATGGGGGTTCCTATTTTAAAAAACGCTGTTGATATCCGTTTGACCCATGGCAGCGCCATCTAGCGGTCCAACCATAGCGTCATCTGGTTTCCTCCTTCAAGCTAGACAAGTTTCGTTCCTTGTAGTTTTTTCGTTTGACGCTTATTTCGTGAGATATTTGGTTCGGTCACGATTAATGGACCACTCTGTATAGCAGACGGTGACGAAATAAACGTATTGAAATAAAAAAAACCACTCTAGTCTTAGGTACCATTCGTATTAACAGTTTTTTCAATATTAGACAACGAAATTTTGATTTTTCATGGAGCAAAACGTTTTACCAACTTGTGAGGTAATAGATTCTTTGACAGAAAGGATAGCTCGCTGTGTAAAGCTGAACCAAGATTAGAGTGGGAAAAATGCTAAGACCTAAGGATTGAAGTAATATTTACTGTCTTCCTTGTCTCTTGTGTTTACTGGTTCTTTGTTTCGTATATATAATTTTATGGCACACAAAAGAGAACGTTATTATCTAATAGGCAATAAAGAGCACACATTTTCCGAAGAGTTTTTACTCTCCCGATTGCAAATAATCCCACCCAGTATTAGTTGTCAGTTTTTTATTATTTTATTTTATTTTTCTTATTTAGAGGGGTAGGATGTCAAACCGGCCGACTTGAAGCACTGTCCTGAATAGAGGTTTGATGGTTCGATTACAAAGGATACGATTTTGAATTACACACTTCATAATACAGTGACTTGTGATAGAAGAATGGTATGTGAAGAGGCATGGCACTGCACTTTGGCACACTTACGGCCAAATAATGTGCCTTACATTTGCTCGAACATACATGTTTTATATACCAAACCCTTCAGAAAAATGTGCACTACAAAATGAACAGTTTTTTGAAAAACCGTTTTATTTTTATTTTTAACGTCCTATCTCAAACGTTTCGCTGGGGAGGGGAGATCGTAGATCCGGGACTGGGTTTAAGACGAGCATTTGTAGCTATGAAACCACTTGTCCCATTTTTTTTTTTTTATTCTTTAGTTCGCTGTGTGAAATTAAACCAAAGCCGTTGGAACACTTTAATTATGCAGTGACTAACAGGCATGCAAAAGGTCATTAACTCTTTTATAGTGCGTAGATTTACACGTGAGAAATGGACGTAAAAAGATCCAAATTCGATTAAAGAAGAACGGTCTATGCGAGCCAAACAGCGACCGTAAGTTGGTCAGTCTTTAAGTGTGTAGCAGGTAACGTGTTAATGTAAAAGGTGTACTTTTGTTTATGGGCACGCTTATTGTGAACCAAAGAACGAAGATGTTGACTGATTGTAGGAAAATCAACAGTGAGAAACATTATTATTAAAAAAAAGTCAGATACATTTGAAGGTGCTAAGTTGTGACTGACATTTCTCGTTACATCAGAGAATTAGTTTCTTCCTTTATCTGCCAATAAAAACCTGAATAGTTAAAAATGGCAATGTTCACCATGTCTGTGACAATGGATGAGCCACATGTGACTCCTAGGTTGTGCCAAATGGCAAGCGGAGCTCAGACTTCAAAGTCTGGATTCGCGTTTGACAAACAGGCTTTCCTGCACTCCTCTTCGTCTGAACAGCGCAAGGGTATCGACCGCCCACTGTGTCATCTACAGCTCAAAGGTGTCGTCGAATGCGGTTATGGAAGGTGTGGGTTTAGCCAACGCCACCTAGGAACAAGGCCTCACATCGTGAGTCTAAGGAGCCTGTGACGTCTCGGATAGGGGTCTGAGAAGCTAGGTACCGACACACGTGATTCTTTGCGTTTCCATATTGTACTTTGTGCTGTTCGTGAGTAGTTATTTGATCTATACTCAGTTACGATGCCCCGAAGGTGTTGTATGCCGAATAGCAGGGGTAATTACGATAATGGACCTAAAGTCAGTGTATTTTATTTTCCATCTGACGAGAATTTAAGACGAAAATGGTTATCGGCTGTTCACAGACGAGACTGGACACCGAGTAAGCACTCTGTTGTAAGTATCAGTGTATTTGTTTGGTTAGTGTGTCGTAGTTACTTGAAATGTAGTCCAGCTGAACAAAATACAGTAAACAGAACAATGTATTTATAATCTCATACCTCATTAATTTTTGTTATATGTTTTAAAGACAACTGTATGCTTGTTTTTAGACATGTGAACTGCATTTCAACAAGTACGATATTTTAAGCAGTGCCAGCATGTATGACCCGAAAACTGGTATACTCTTGACAGCACCGTTGGATCGTCGACGTTTGAGAAAAGGTGATTTACGAAACACGCTCTTAGTAAAGTACAGTGGCATAAGAACTATCTTTATTTCACTTAGGTGCTGTAAGATCGGTTTCATATTTCGTTATTAATTTTTCAGATGCCATCCCATCGAAGTTACCTGGATGCCCATCTTACTTGTCGAGTCATCAAACTGCAGTAGGTGGCGTTGGTTTAGCACATAACTCTCCTGGTAAATGCCGACAGTCCTGCGTACATCTCTCAGCACAAGTACTGGGATTGCTTCAGCAACCAATGTGTCGTGAAGTGGTGGAACATTGTGTCACAGGGAATTGGGGTCTTGTATTAACTGCCTAGACTGCGAGGATGCGATGGCCTCCGTAAACAAAGCGTCAGCGTGAACGTGTTCTACACGCTGAGCTGTTGAGAAGAAACAGTCTTTAGAGGGGAACGTGCCTTACCACAGTTGTACAAGGTTTAACCACGCAAGTGGTGCTTTGCAACGGTGGACTCTATATTTCCCTAACTGCCTGTTGGATGTCCATGAAACATCTAAAAGCAGTGCCAGTGGTGCAGGCGAACTGTTGGAAAAAAGTAAATCAATCTTTTACACTCATCTCCTCTGTCGCCATCTCCATCACAGCTATTACGTTCCAAGTTGAAATGCTTGCAGCTCTAGATACAATGTTCTGCCAGAACGGAGTTTGAGTAATAGTATGTATTGGCATCATGTGAATCCGCTTCTTCTTCAGTGGTATCACTGCTCCATCCACACCCACGGTTCTCAGTTACACTGAAGGAAAAAAAGCGCGACACCAAAAAATAATTAATGCAGAGTAATGACATTTTGGGAATACACTTGTCTAGGTAACATATTTTAATGATTAACATTGCAAGATCGCAGGGTAATGTAAACTTTAGATAAGCCATTTCAAATGTAAAATGCCGGTACATTCAGAACTGGTGTAACCGCCAGAATGTTGAATGCAAGCATGCAAAGGGTGTGTGGAATAACCACGAGAGTGGTCCTGCTGTCATATGAAATTTTACTCCAGACCATAGCTCCAGGTGTAGGTCCATTGTGTTTTTGAACACAGACCGGTTGGTTGCAGGCCCTCAACTGACCTCCTCGTAACGAACACACGGCCATCACTGGCACCGAGGTAGGACAAGCTTCCATCAGAAAACACAACAGACTTCCACCCTTCCCTCCAATGAGATCTCGCAAACGGCGGCGGTTTAAGTTCACTGGAGTGCACGCTACAGGGCGACTGACTCGGAGCTGCCCTTGAAGTAACTGATTTGTAACAGTTCGTTGAGTCACTGTGTTGCCAACTGCTGCCCAGATTGCTGCTGCAGAAGTAGTAAGAAGCACCAGAGCCATACGATGGAAACGATAGCCTTCCCTCTTGGTAGAGGCACGTGGTCATTCGGAATCTGGTGTTCTTGCCACAGTACATTCTCGCGATCACCGCTGCCAGCAATCATGTATGGTGGCTACATTCCTACCAAGTCTTTCTGCAGTATCATAGAAGGAACATCTAGCTTCTCTAACCTCTGTTATACGACCTCGATCAAACTTAGTGAGGTACTGATAATGGCGCCTTTTTCGCCTTAAAGGCATTCTTGACTAACACCAACTCACCACCTCCAGTCTCAAAGGTAGCTATGGCCGTTAAAGCGGGCATTTAAACCAAACCTGAATTTTGTCTTCATAGTGACGCCGCTAGCGCCCCTCTTATGCGACTGGCACGAAATTTGAACAGAAATTATTTTTCAGATGTATAATTGTGTGTATTTTTGGTGGTAACGATTTCCATTTCTTCTTATCAAATGTCGTTCTTTTCCTTTCTATTTTACTTGTTTGATTTTTTACTTCATTCTTCTGTTAGTCTGTCTTTACAGGGCGTGCTGATTTGAACAAAAGTGCTGACAAAATTTCATTTCTTTACTGTCGTGGGCCCATCCGATTTCGACAGTAGCTGTCAGTAAAGCCGTGTGGTGGGTTGCGCTTGAATGTCTCACTCGGCAGACCACTTGCCAGTCGAAAGCAAAGGTCCCAGGCTGTAGCTCTGGTGAGGCCTCAGGAAGGACCAAATCAGTGCACACTCCACTGATTCAAACTTCCGCATTAACAGCACCGCTAGCCACGGTTTTGGACACAAGAAAAATTACAGCAAAGCGAACTGTAGTGTTGTAACAATCAATGGCGTTTCATTTGCTGGCAGTCAAACTTTTTTGTTCAAGAGACAGCATTGACAGTATGGAGTGGCATCTCGGTTGGGATATGTACCGATCTAATTGTTGATACTAGCTATAGTAAGGGCTGGCGGCCAGGTACTGATCGTTAAAAGTTGGTCCCATTCAGAATAGGTCTTGTCGACTATTCTCTGTTTCAGAATCAGAGATCCCAAAGCAGGGTAAATACGAGTTGTGTGAGAAAAGAAATGAGGTTGACAACGCTGCGAGCGATCTGGCAACGCCGTGTAGTTCAGCTTATGCAGACCTGTGAGTTCATCACTTCCGGATGCTCAGTCTAACTTCCAGCTCTGTACACCTATCATATCACTTTTGAGAGTGCCATCTGTGAAGTTGTGTTTTTGTTGTGCGTTACGAAATCGAGACAGCGGAATTTAGAGCAACGCTATGCCATAAAGTTTTGTATTAAACTTGAGAAATACGTGAGCGTGACCTTTGAAAAGTCGAAACAGGCATAGGGGGATCATTCCTTATCGAGAGCATAGGTTTTCCACTGGCACAAATCATTTTTGGAAGGCCGAGAATTCGTTGAAGATGAACCTTGCCGAGGGAGACCTTCAACTTCAAAAACGGACGATAATGTCGAACGAGTGTATGCTCTTATGAGATCAGACCAACGTTTTACAATGAGGACGGTGAGTGCCCTGTTCAATTTAAACACTCTCACTGTACATCACAGTTTGATCGAAGATTTGCACATGTGAAGGTTTGTGCCAAATTGGTGCTGAAATACCTCACAACTGAGCAAAAGGACAATCGTGGGTGTTGATCTTCTTGAGAGGATTTCCAATGAGAACAGATGGTTCAATCATGTGGTCACATGTGATGAACCCTAGATTTTTAAGAACATTCCTGAGACAAGGCCGCAAAGTGAGAAGTGGCACTCTAAGACATCTCTTTGAGTGAAGAAATCTCGAAACAGCAAATCGAAGAGCAAAATAATGCTGGTTTGCTTTTATGTCGGTAGAGATATCGTGGATAAAGAATTTGTTCCTCCAGGACAAACTGTCAGCCAATTGTTTTACGGAGATGTCCTTGAAAGGCTTAGGGAAAGGGTGATTCGAGTGAGACTGGACGTTGTAGACAAGTGCATACTACGTCATGATAATGCTGTATTTCACAGGGCCACTTCCATCACGGAGTTTTTGATCTCAAAAGGCTTTTATTTTGTTCACAGTCCCCTATTAACCTGTCTGCGTTCTTGTAAGTTCTTTCTTTTCCATAAATTGAAAAATTTCTTAAAACGACATAATTTTGCGACTCTGGAGAAATTCGAAAAGAATGTGACCCACCAGTTGAAGCCTTTCAGAGCCCCTACCAAGACTGGGAAGAACGACTCCGCCGGTATATAGCTGCCGAATACTCATTGTTGCTACGAGTGCCTAAAATCCAAATGTAGGCAGGTGCTGAACTAAGATAATGGTATTGACAGGTATTCACCCTCGTTGAGAAATAATGGTCTCATATAGATTGGCAACAACTGTTCTTTCGAATGAGCATGTTATTTAAATGTAATGCAAAATAGTGTGTTAGATTCATGATGTCTCCATTGTGCTTCAAATTGTTTTGTGAGCAGAGTGTGATCTGTTGCTGAAGTTTACAATATAGTGCGACAAAGATGCCATTTAAATGTTGATTTCTGTTTTGTTTGTGTGGTGCAAGACTCAGTCACCTTAAGCCTTTTTTTGTATCATCAGTCATCTGACTGGTTTGATGCAGCCCACCACGAATTCCTCTCCTCTGCCAATCTCTCCATCTCAGAGTAGTTCTATCGACCTATTTCCTCAAATATTTACAGGATTTATTCTAATTTTTGTCTTCCTCTACAGTTTTTTACCGTCTACAGTTCCCTCTAAGAACATTGACGTTACTCTGAGATGTCTTAACAGATGTCCTACCATACTTTCCCTTCTTCTTGTCAAAATGCTTCATTTCTCCTGCGTTCCAGTTTTCCCACAGTCCATGTTTCAGTACCATACAAAGCTGTGTTCCAAACATACATTCTCAGAAATTTCTTCCTCAAATTATAGCCTATGTTTGATACCAGTAGACTTCTCTAGGCCAGGAATGTCCTTTCTGCCAGTGCTAGTCTGTTTTTAATGTCCTCCTTATTCCTTCCATCATAGGTTATTTTGCTCTCTAGGTAACAGTATTCCTTAACTTCATCTTCTTCGTGATCACCAATCCTGATGTTAAGTTTCTTGCTATTCTCATTATTTGTGTCTTTATTCAATTTACTCTCAATCCATATTCTGTGCTCATTAGAATGTTCATTCCATTCAGCAGATACTGTAATTCTTTTTCACTTTCACTGAGGATAGCAATTTCATTAGAGAATCTTATCATTGATATCATTTCATCTTGAATTTTGATTCCACTCTTGCACTTTCTTTTTATTTCCATCATTGCTTCTTCGATCTATACATTGAACATTAGGGGCAAAAGACTACATACCTGTCTTACACCCTTTTTAATCTAAGCACTTTGTTCTTAGTTTTCCTCACTTCTTGTTCTCTCTTGGCTTCTGAACATATTGTATGTCAACCATCTTTCCCTGCATCTAACCCCTGTTTTTCTTATAATTTCGAACATCTTGCGCCATTTGACATTGTCGAATGCTTTTTCCAGATCAACGTATCCTATGAATGTGTCTTTATTTTTCTTTAGTCTTGCTTCCATTATCAGCCGCAACGTCAGAACTGCCTCTCTGGTGCCTTTACCTTTCCTAAAGCCAAACTCATCGTCATCTAACACATCCTCAGTTTTCTTTTCCATTCTTCTGTATATTATTCTTGTCAGAAACTTGAATGCATGAGCTGTTAGGCTGATTGTGCGATAATTCTTACTCTTGTTGGCTCTTGCAATCGTGGAAATTGAGAGGATGGTGTTTTTCTGTAAGATCGACTAGAGGAACAAAGTGGGTTCTGGCACAAATCATTTATTCAGAATGGTGGCTGAGTTTTCCCAAAGCCCATGATATCATGCCCACCCTTCACCCATGGAAATGGCGGGAATATTTTTTGGTGGGAAATAGCTCAGTTGGGATACCTCCACTAACCTAACTTTCGTTACCCCTCCAACCACTCCTGTGACGTCACCCACCCCTTTGACTCTCTCCCCCACTTCTGAATTGGTCTGTGCTGAGCTGTGGGAGAGGGAGGACATAAGGTATCCAGTTATTTCCTTTGGCTGGAAATGGGTTCTTGGTTCTTGGTGGATTGTCCTCCACATTCCATCCCCTACCCCTGCCCTCACTCCCACTTTCTGTCACCCTCCATCCCCACTTTTTCTGATCACACATGTGTATGTTCAGCCTCGAACTTTGACAATGGATTGCCATAGACCACAATACTCCCACAAGAGGGTGCTCAAAACCATCCTACAGCCACCCCTCACTTTCTGCCAAGGTGCTGTGCTCATGGTGAGTTCAGGTGGTCGGTCCATTTCTTTACAACACTACACTATTACAGACTTGTTGAGCCTATGGATGGTGCTATTCATAGTGTTGGAAAGACTGAACATATGGTTGCCTTGCATTCAAATTTCGTAGAAGCACATTGTGAACTACCTCTATTTTGTGAACTATGTGAATACTGTGCATGTTAATACTGTTTATCTGAGTGTATCAACATGGTGCTGACAGAAGCTAGTGGATTGGCAATAAGTTTGAAAGAAATGCATGCTGAATTCTAGGCTTAAAAAAAGCTGTGTTTTCTAAATTCTGTACATGTGTGAAGAAAGAACCAATTAATTACTGCATGATTACTAAATAAAAGTGTGTCAAACTGTATATGGGTTTTTAAAATTTATTTCATGTCTCTCACAATACCACAGGTACTAAAGCTGGTAATTTCACTGCAACATCTATTACCTCACAACAGCAGGAAATTGTTTCGATCATGTTGTCACCAGTCATTGTCAAAGTGAATGATGAGTTAGAGATTTATACAGGGTGTTACAAAAAGATATGGCCAAACTTTCAGGAAATATTCGTCACACACAAATAAAGAAAAGATGTTATGTTGACATGTGTCCGGAAACGCTTAATTTCCATGTTAGAGCTCATTTTAGTTTCGTCCACCTACGCTCAATGGAGCATTTTTTCTGTAAACGCCCTTTGCACACCAAAACCCAGTGTAGTCAGTACCATGGCAGGGTGGGTGAAGCGTCCTCAACACAAAGACTTTGTTGTGATGTTGTGGAAGAAGACCAGAAGAAGAAGAAGAAGAAGAAGGAGGAGGAGGAGAATGGGATACCCCTTCATGATGATATACAAGCTAGGTCCATACAGCTGTGGCAAGAGTAATGTACTCATGACATTGCAACCACCTCCAGACGGAGTCTGCTTTGAACATGTCTGTATTTTTTCAAGTATCAGCTCCTGCAGGAGACTCAAGGGCGTATAGGGTGTAACATATAGGACCATTCAGTCGAAACGGTCAAATCCTTCCACCAGATAAAGTAAAGCCAAACACAGCGTTCATATTTGAGAATAGGGTGTAACATATACGACCATTCAGTCGAAACGGCCAAATCCTTCCACCAGATAAAGTAAAGCCAAACACAGCGTTCATATTTGACAATGTTGCTGTGGAAAACGACGATAAAATTCAACAATATTTCTGTTTTGATCGTCATGTGGGTGCTAACATATTTTATCTGAGCCAGATATATTCCAGAATTCTGTAATGGTTGGTTCAGGATAATGCAAATCTCGTTATAGGTTTCAAATAACACAGTTTGAATTTAAAGCATTTTTACCACTTGCATGTACTAACAGACATGTCATTTGATGACTTTGTAAAGATATGCACTGATTGCAGGAATCACACACAGCATAGGTTTCTCGTTACTGATAAAACAAGAAAACTGAATAAATCTTACAGGATTTTCTTTATATATAACCATGAAAAATGTGACAGACACGTTACTACGTATCACACCACGGACAAGTTCGCATGTATATCGAACACTCAGCTCAAGAGAGTAGGTACATATAGACAAAGAATGTGTCTATACATAGATAGAAAATTTCAACCTCTCGGATTTAAAGTAAAGGACCTGGAGACGTATATCCAGACCCTTCTGAGGATGATCAACAACAGAAGCTAAGTTTAAGAAAGTAGTGACGTGCACCCAGATCATTCTGAGAAAGAAAGTAGAGAAAATAGCTGCATGGAGTGTATACAACACCCAATCTCTGAAAGAGTCTGCTTAGTGTATAACAAGATGTTGACTAAGCACACAGTCATAGAGGCATGAGAGGCCATGCGAGAGAAGTTGTGGTTGCTCAGGGAACTCTTGGTGAAACCACACAACGATGATGATGATGATGATGATAATGATGCTATTGTTGGTTTCATTACCCACCACTATGATGATCAGATAGACAAAATGTTCAGTCTCAATGGTGTAAATGTGTGCATGTTGGGCACGCAACCCATAAGTTGAAAGGAAAAACAATGCACACAGGCGATAGAGAATTTCAGATAACACCAGGTCTACTGAACATCTTTCTAAAATCATTAAAAACAGTAAAATTTTCACCAAAAGATCTGGAGATGTTTGGTGAGATACTACAACTGAACAGTGTACACAGGTAAGCAGGAAACCAATGCAGTGTGAAATATAGAGATGATATAAAATTAATATCATTACGCAGTCAGTGTAGGAGTGGCGAAGGTATTGACATTCTGCATAAAAGAATCAGCAATCGGCCTTTTCAGTACGTTGATCCCAAGGAGCTAAGACATCGACTACAACTGCTCATGCCATCAGCTTCTGCAGGCAGTACTGTTTATTCGAACAAGGTTGTCTAAATAATTTCAGACCTTCGCGAGAGAGGTGTAATTAAATAATAACAGCAGTTCGAGAACTGCACAAACCAGCATGCAAAACTTAGCCTTGCAGGCATGTTACGATTAAAAGTTTGGATGACTTTTGGCAAGCTTATCTTGCAGATGTGAGGCAATTTTCACATGAGAATAATGGTTTCCAAGTATGTCTTAATAGTCATTGGTACCTACTCTAAATTTGCTTGAAAACTGTCTGTTAAAACAAAACCGGGAAGGGGGGGGGGGATATTGCGGATGTTTAGAGCGACTGCTGCAGACAGGAATCAATCCATGCCTGGATAACCTCCAAACTGATCATGGTGGTTAGTTTCGCAACAGATATTTCAAAACTGAGGTGAAGTGGTATGGGAGACAGCATTACTTGACTTTCATCCATCTGAAGGCGAGTATTGTGGGACGCCTGAACAGAACAGAGAAAGCCAAAATGTGGATGTGGTTTAATCTCTGTAGTTCATACAAGTGAACAGATATCCTTCCGCAGATAATCACACAGGATATCGAACCAAGCACCACAGAATAAAAATGAGACCAATCGATGTTCATGATTACAGTGCTAGATCCGTGTAAACAGAACTTTAATGGGATAATTTGATCTCAAAATACAAGACAGCATTTGGGAAGTCACACCTCCTGATCTGGCCGACTGTGATATTCACAGTCTCTAAAGCACAGAGGACAAATCGCAGAACGTATATCTTAAAGGATAGCACTGGTACCGAAGTTTCAACGTACTTTTAGACAGAAGAACTCTGTGTTTCTCATAGAGTAGGTCATAATACGTCGAGGGAATAAAGCACTGGTTAAATGGGTTGATTTTCCTCTGGCAATTTGGTATATAATGGAGTGCATAGAGCACAACTGGCACAGTAGTGTAACATGCGGCATAAGAGACCCATTTTAGGAGGTTGTAGTATTTTCGATAAAATTTCAGATGAATTGCATATTCCTTTGTATAACTACTGTGAACCTGGTACAAAGCTTCAAAACCAGTTGGCTTGAGGTGATAAAGGGATTAACATGCTCGAGGAGGCATGTTTGGAACAAGACATCTCCTATGCAGAACGCAAAGATCTCCCCAGATATCTCATTGCAGATGAAATTTTAGTTGATAAAGCTAAAGAAAACTGCATGAGAAAGGATATTGGTATTCGAAAGCACACTTCAGCATTTGTAGTTGACAAAAACATGCGTGGTAAAAGTAAGTGTGGTGTGGGTTTCAACCAAGTTATGAACACTGCGCTCTATGCACTGAAGATGAAGAAGGAGAAAACGATGAAGAAGAAGAGTTGTCCCAAAAACTGCATCCTGACAGCGATGTATACAGCTCAAAGTGCTATGAAGCATAAGAGACCAGTTAAAGCATACAGGGTTCTACCAATACCCAAGACACCACGTGGGATTATCTGTTCCCTCAGTTCAGCCCTCACAGGTCTCGTAGCAATGTGTTCGGTGCTGTGGCTATTTCCTGAATAGTCAAGAATGCACACACCTCTTAGAAGCACCTGGAAGAGGCATGAAGACATAATCACATGACGGAAGCAGCAGCCTTTGGGAAACGACTATACCGAAAACCTTACAAGGAAGGAATATGTCTCTTCATAAATAAAAAAAGCCTATTAGCCATCCTACCAGAGAGGCCTCTTACAAATACAGATCTGCTTCAGTTTGTTATGAAGTCAAATTTCAGCATTCATAGATTCCACAGAGTGTTTGTGTGGGATATGTTACCAAAGAGTATTGGAAATCTGAGAATTTGGAATTGTGAATTTAGATGTTACTGGAGGACTGGGAAACCACTGGGTGGCATATGTTAAGAAAAATACGAATAACGTCTACCATCTGGACTCATTTGGAGACCTGCAGCCACCAGAAGAGTTACAACGATACTTCACTGGCAGAAGTCAAGTGTTCTACAATTTTCATCGCTACCAAAACTTTTACTACTTACTTGCGTGACGATCTATCGATCATGTTCCCCCTAACGTTTGCAGAGAAAGATATTTAAGGAAGTGCATTAAACTCCACTCATCAGTTGCAGTTCAGATGCAATGTCATATACTCTGACTTTAAAAGAACGATCGCCAGTATTAGACACTGATTACTTTCCACCGATTGATTTAATCAATCAGGAGTGGAGTTTTTCACTGATTGGACTGGAGGCACATGATAACATTCCAAATATATTGAGGGCTAACAATAAACTTCATCTGGAAAAGGATAATGGAAAAGAAATTGTGGACACACAACCTGGTGCATACGATATTGACGATTTGAACGAAATTTTAAAACAAAGTTGTAAGGGATAGTGCTATGTGCAAACACCAATACTCTTAAATGTGAAATAAAGACAACAGGTGCAATGATTGCCTTTAACCAGAAACGTTCAGTAGGTTCACTATTGGGTTGCATAAAAGGACACGTTTTGAAGAAGGACCCTAATAAATTGTATAGATCCGACTAGTTAGTTGATATACTTGCTGTCAGCACGATCAGCGTCGAGTGTAACATTGCAACAAACTCATATCTCGACAACAGTTTGGTTCATATGATTTGTGGATTCTTCGAAACAGTTGGAAAAGGCTGTAAGATCGTAGAAACACCTACCAGTGCTATTTACTTCCCAGTCACAACTGATACATTGGGCTATCTGGAGCTGCGTATTGTGGAGGGGTTGACTGACCAGTCCTCTTGGCAAGAACAAGGAACACCGGAAATGGTGTTGACCTTGAACTTGTGGCAGCCAGCAGCGGTAGCAGCAGCAGCATTCATTGGACTAGCGCTCACCTTTTAAGAAAAATCAACAATAGACGTCAGATATAAAAGCAAAGTGCTTAACCCATAGCATGCTACTTCACAACAGTACAGCAAGGTGGTAACGTGTGCAAAGTATGAGTTCCTTAAATCAGTATTCTGAAACCTCACAATGACATTGTTTTATTTAACTAGCACCGCAGAATATGATGAGCACATTATATGCCAGGAATATTTCTTGCATAAACCTTGTGATTCAACAAAATTTAACGAGAACAACGAAATTAGGATTGACATCCAGCACCAGGACGCTTTAACTCTCCTATCCAAGAGTTTCATTTTTCTGGAAGCATCATTTCCAAAAAGGAATGCTACCACTACAGTGGCATCGAAGCTTACACATAATGCCTTAGTGTTCCTGTTTCAAGAGATAGGGCATGAACTAATTGGGGTTGAGACTGACCATACATGTCACATAGATATAACATCAGCTCTTATAAATGTACCTGTATGTTTCTACATCCCCCTCAGATATGAACAATTTAGAAAAGTTTTCTTCACAAAGCAGAAGGTAGATCTGTTGAAGACTGCACGAGATTTACTCCATCTATACC
Organism: Schistocerca gregaria; assembly: GCF_023897955.1. Classification (NCBI taxonomy): domain Eukaryota; kingdom Metazoa; phylum Arthropoda; class Insecta; order Orthoptera; family Acrididae; genus Schistocerca; species Schistocerca gregaria. Next base: position 182,203,917 of record NC_064920.1, on the reverse strand, counting down.
TCTAAAAATGCTTTGGGGCTACGTCGAAGATATGCAACTGATTATTATAAACGTTAAAGAGGAACTTATCCTGGTATGATGTCCAGTGGATAACAACTCGTACATTCAAGGAGGTGATGAGGAGAACGAGATCACCATCAATAAAATAATATGGAAAATGCCACACATTAGTGTATCTGACTAGTAGCTGTTGAAGCTTTTAAAAGTCCTAACTGCAGGCATATTTCTACCATTAAATGTCTGTTTGTGGGGGCTTTTTGACACCACGTGCTTCCAATTGTAAGCAGACATAAGTGGGCTATTAAAATCGTGTTCAAATGGAGGCACCAAGATTCGTCATACTTGGTTTCAGATCAACAAAAGAGGAAATACAACAAATAATCCCACCATATTTGATAATTGTCTACCTGAACTCGGAATTCTAGCCATATCATAGTTTATACCTACAATGGGATGAAAATACGTACAGTCTGGCGTTTGACATCTATGGAAGTTTCTGTGCTTAGTATGAAGAGGAAGGATGTCTACTGTGTCCACGGGAATTCAAGGACCTGACACTGATCACCGAAATGGACCAGTGGCGATGTGTCCAACGTTCAAACTGAATTTATTCGGATCTGATCGCATACCCTGGTAAATATTTTCAAATATTTTACGCCTGCACTTAGTATATGCACCTGCCAATATTACAATACATCTTCTAACTTTGCAACCAATATCAGCTCGGAATTCCGTGCTTCTTACGAGCATGCGCAGTAAGCCCATTTCCTTCAAGTGGCGGACTAGGTGTTCTACAGCGTGGATACGGTTTTTAAAAGCTGACGTTTGATTTGTTTCTACTTCTTGCCAGCAGGCGGATACACGCCTTGGAATGACAAATCATTCAGCAGTTCCCTAACAGATAGCACTACCTCGCATCGTCTGGCACGCAAGCAGCAAGCTGGGCAGAATGATAAACCGTTAACTCTTAATTCAAATGTTTACTTAAAACACAGAGAACAAGAAGGCATTCATAATTCATACAAAATAAATGTGAATGCATCACTGGATGTTATAAGATGACAGGACTATGCATTTTCATTGTTCCTCAGATTGAAATTTAGTAGTCTTACTTATTTCAAACGTTGATAGTGTAGTCCCGTAACATGTCTGTAGATTTTCATATCAACTATTCTAGACACGCCTATGGTGAAACCTGAAACATCAATTATGTAATTAAAACATAGTAAGTAGTGAACTATATTTCGGTGTGTCTTGTCACGTGTGTCATTGACAATTTGTCTAGTCATTGTGTTGTCGAGAGGAAAACTGTAAGTTATCTAATATTGAAATCATTATATTGTAACGCATGGTATTGCTGACTATCTCCAACTGCCATGGACACTTTTATTTCATCAAAAGACCCACTGAATTTTTGAACAGAAAACCCTGCTTTCTTCGGTCGTTTTTCTTTGGAAGATAAACTTCTGGCGAAAGAACAAAAGCTGACGCCAAGTCTGTCTATTAAAGAATCTTATGGAAAATTTGTAAGACGTTTTCAAACACAATGGTACAATTCAAAACCGTGGTTAAGTGGCAGCGTTGTAATGAACAAGTTTTTTTGTTATTACTGTGTTCCATTTGGAGTGTGTAATGACGCTTTTGAATAGCGTAAATGGGGAATTGGCGAGGAGAGTCTTCAAAATTTCCTTTCGAAAGCTAAAAAGCATGAATGTTCCATTTCACATATCGGGGCAGCTGTTAAATACAATCAGCTAGGCACAGTAAGAACTGACCACGCTCTTTCGGGAAACATAACGAGAAGGTTGATCGAAACAGAAGTATTATGAAAAGACTTATTTCGACTATCTGCGTTTTAGCAAGGAGAGTGTTAGATTTTCGAGGTCATGACGAATCTGAGTTGTCAGAAAATAAATGAAATTATTTAGAACTTCTAGAGTTCTTGGTAGTAGAAGACCCACACAAGAAAGATAATTTGGTATCTGAAGGAGTATTTAAAGGCACTTCTTCTGATACACAGAATGAATTTATAGCTTGTATTATGAAGGTTGTTAAAGAACAAATTTCAAGAGAAATTAAAATTAGTCCTTTTGTATCAGTACAAGCGGACGAAACAACTAAACAGATGTCGCAACTAAAAGTCAAATGAGTGTAATTTTTCGTTTCGTAAATAACGAATCACGAGAAATACCAGAGAGATTCGTATGCTTTTGTGATGTATCCAAAGACCAGAGTGAACAAGGTATAGCAACTGTTTTGTTGCAAGTGCTAAGCAGTTGGAATAGTGATCAAAATAAATTTGTATCGTCGGCTGCAGTGCAATGACAGGGGAAAATTATGGTACCCATTCTATTGTGAAACAAGTGTGTGCTCATACTCTCTTTATCCACATCAGTTGAACTCGGTCCTCCTCTATGCTTGTAATAAAATTATGCACATAAAAAATTTTGTGGCGAATTTATCAGGATTTCAGGGAATTTTTAGCTGTTCCAGTAAAACAAGTGAAATACTGAGGGAAAGGAGATTTAAGCTACCAAGTCCTTGTGGAACAAGGTGGAATTTTCTTCATACGCTGTTCAAACCATTGTTCTTCACTATACAGACCTGAGAGCAGTATTTAATGATGTGATGAACATAGAAGGGTGGGGTAATAATTCTTTACATCAAGCAATTGGGCTAAACAGTATGCTAAATTATTACACTTTTCTTTTTCAACTACAACTGTACAATACGGTTTTCCAGCATACAGGTATCTTGTTTGACATCTTGCAAAGTAAAACTGTGAACATAAGACGCTGTAAGCTCGAAACTGAAAATTGCATTAAGGCTGTTAAAAGTTTAAAATATGAGGAAATTATTCTAAAAATGCACAGTGAAAGCTAAGAGACTTATAAATTGATAGGAGTATCTGAAATTAATTTTAACGGAACAGAAGCCAGTGTTCAGAATGTGAGAAGGCTAGTATTCGAAATAATTGACACAATATGTACAGGAATATGGTAATCTTATTAGGTGCAGACTGAAACTTGACTATAGACTGCTACAGACAAATGTAGGACTCGTACAGATTGGTACAGACTAATGCAGACTGGTACAGACAAATGTATACTGACTAATCGGAGGTCTGCACACCCGTTATAATACCTCGCGTGTTCATGTGTCACTGCGCGAGTGTGATCCGCGAGCAGAAAAAGTTCAACGCTAGCAGCAATCTCATTGGCTGCGTTACATATTAATACGCGGATTGGTCCGTCTCTATGGGAGCGCTATCACGTAGTGCGGAGACGGACGAGCGCTGCGCCTGTGCTGTTGTGCTTAGCGGGGCGCGCTCTAGTGGGAAAGTTGTGTATGCGCTGACTACGCGGAACTACGTACACAACAATATGTTTCTTAATATGTAGGTGTTTAATATTTTTATATATTTATAACAATTTCTGTATTACTTTTAATCCTACTAGAAACATTTAATTAAGTTACTTTTGCAGTATTTCTATTTTTCAAGTTTTTGTTTTAAGATTTTTGTTTTTTAGAAATTCGTAATTCTCAGTCTACCCTCCAAAAAATGCCACACTTCGCACTGTAACAGACTGCCCAAAACACAGCGAGATAAATAAGTCTGGACCTATAGACGCAAGAAATAAATTTAAAGCTTGAGCGAATTTCCCAATCCTACTGCAGCATATACTCTAGTTCTACATGACCTTGTGATTAACTATTGTCCACTCACTGGTGTTATGCAACAAGCAGTATAAATGAACAAGTGTCGTGTTATACCAAGAGTATTTCACAATGGCATCTCAAGGTGTGAGCATCATTGCAGACACTCAAGTTTCCTTGACAATGAGTGCAGTAAGTTCTTATTTTAAGATATTACTTTCGTAGCATACGCAGAGGATACTGGTATAATAACACTCTTAGCAAACATTGCATCGATGAGACCTTCAAGGACGTGAGGTATCCTAAAACACGGAGGAGTGCTAAGTGATTAACAGTTTTTCATCATGAAGTTCTCTGGGACGATCGTGGTATACCCTGTTGGGATATGGTGGCATCACTTCAGTTATTTGACCTTACAAATACCATCATCTATGTCAAAGGCGAGGAGAAGTTCAAATGGATGTGTCGCATCTTCAAGTTTGCTGCTTTGCAAGAGCTGGAATTCTATGGGTGTTCTGCCCCCCATTGTCTCAAAAAGATGCGTAAGAAAAATGGTGCTGTGTCTGGTTGTGAAAATGTAAAATTAATTTTGAGTTGGATGAGAGACAAATGAACTTTTTATCTCATATTCTGTGTACCTTTTTTGCACTATACAGTTTTGCCCATATACCACATCTGTGGTTTTCCTCGAGCACAGGTGATACAATTTTAGACATGTATGCTATATGTCTTTGGAAGTGGACAGGGTCACATGCCACCTGCTCCCATAACGAAATATGTTCTGCATGATAGACATATTCCTACATAACTGTTAAATATATTTTGATATTCTGCACATTAAACCTGGCAACAGCACTCGTGTTCTGAAAAAGTAATGTCATTTGTGTGTCTCACACGCCCATTATATACACAGTGCAATGGGGGTAGTTTTTCTGTAAAAATTCAACAACAAAGGCATACAGTAACGAACTTTTTCGTCTATTCAGTTGTCATGGATACAATTTGATTCATGAAATACAATATGGTTCCTTTAGACACACACAGACACACATGCATATCAATGTTCAGTGATAAATTTTAGTTCTTTTTACACATCGATTCTTGAGATATAATTGACAGATCGAATTTGATTCTTTGTAATAGATATGTATATAAAAGTTCAGTGATGCAGTTTGGTTCTGACTACAATTTCGTCCTTTTTGCAAAACATTAACGATTTGATTCTTTGTGATTCTGTTAGAAACAGATACTTCTATATTTTACAATGCGACTGAACAGTCAAGCAGATGTACTTGTTTATAACTATAACCCACAGTCAACCAATTTAGTATTTCATACTGGACTGGGTGTAAGATCGAACAGTCAAAGTAGAGGTACTTTTACCTCATGCAAGTACTATTACTAATAATAACTACAGTCTACAGTCCAAAAAATTTTAAGCAACATGACATATGGACTGTGTATCCAAGGACAATATTACAATAATAGCACTGGATGTATCCAAAATATCTACAAGTTTCGTTGGACTGGAAAAAGAATATCGAAATGGCTAGTAGCAGGTGAAACTTAAAAACTAGAATATTTACATGTTTACCTGGTACACATATTTCTTTAGATGTTGTGCTTTCAGACAGTTTACAGAATTAAAAAAAAACCACAGTAGTTCAATTTTCTTGCAGATATCTTCTGCAGATTATTAAATTTTTTTCTACAGATTTTTTTAAATTAGTATTTGATTTTTTCACTGTAGACACACACATCAAATTATATAAAAGGCACACATGGTGTACAACCAAAATGTGACATACAGGGTGCACATTAAAAAGGAATATTTACATTATAGTGTGTGATGTGCATGGAGAAAACTATTTACACACAGTGTGCAATCTGCTAGTTTTTACACTATGACAAACAAGTTGTACAGTTCTAAACACATTCATTCCCCTTACTCCCTGATGCACTCCCTATCATTCCCTACACTTACAGAATGAAATGAGTGGTGTTAGTATGGGGAGGTTTCAGTCCCGTCCTCACAAATGAGCCCCTTATTGTCATGAGGCAATAGGCTTATTTTAGACTGTAGCACAGTGTATACCTTGGGGCCCCTTGCCTGAATATTAGTTTGCTGCAACATGTGCCACATCTATGGTGGAGCTCCATAAACACCACCACACCCAGGCACTGCAAGTAGTCTTCAATCATGAGGACTCTTGATGCAACATGACACAAACCCATAGCCAACCTCTGGGTGGCGCCTCCCAGTGTGTGATACACATACATCTTGGATGTTAAACCTACAAACTGTACAATCAGCAATCCATTCACCTTGTCTTTCATTAGATTGATATCTATCTTGTTCTGTGAAACGATATGGTCAGGATTATTGGCCGACTGTGTGTAAATGTAGAATTCACTATCATGGTACCTAATTTCACATGGATGACAATTCTTCATGCAATAGATGAAGCTATCTGTATCTGTATAAAGTAACTTGGGACTAGTGAAATGAGTTTCTGTGAACTCATAATGAAAATGGTGTATGTGTAGTTTGGATAGGTCTAGTATGCACATCCCAAAATAGATAAGTTTTTGTGAACTCTATTGCTAACTTGACCATCTCCACAGCGACAATGTTCTCACAATGTTTATATTGCAAATGGTGACCTGTTTGAAATTTGGTCTGGTAATGCATTTTCTTATGCCATAACACCTGTCCCATTTGGTTCTAATAAATGTGATGGGTTCTTAAATCATCCATAGTTTTGCTGTAAATTGCATTACTCATTAATTTAAAACAAACCTTTTTCGAAGTCACAAGTCACAGACGCTATCTTTGCGGTATCTAAATCAATATACTCTTTCAGCCAGGGTTCCTGGTTGAAGAAGACAGTACATCTAATTCCAACCAGAACTATCCCTAACCAAAGACACTCAACTTCAGAATGGAACCTGTGCCTCGTGGAACCAGTTACTCTGGACATAGTGGCAACTTGGCCTGTGCGCCATGCAGATTAATAGGACATGCAGGGCTGGCCTCCACAATATATACTACATCTGAACCATCCAACATGACACCTTTTATGATTATCTCACCTAATCCTTTGAGATGTTCTTTGGGCACCCATTGAAACTTGCCATTTTGCAGCGATTGTTGCATGGTGTACACATATAAGTTATTTGTATTCAAATACACGATATAACTAGACTCATCAGATGTGTTGAACATTTCATCTACCTGCAGGTTATTGGCTTTGGTGTGCTTATGAACACATTGGCGAAGTTGACTGATGTGGACATACTTCTTTTCTTTGAGCAAGGGATCTATGGGGATAGATCCCTTGCTCAAAGAAAAGAAGTATGTCCACATCAGTCAACAACTTGAAGGTATTTTTCATTTTCTTGAGCATTGTGGCCCAAGACAACCCTGGTGCTGTGTAATAAAATGGCAGGGTTAGGTGTGTGTGAGTGGTCATGCATACAGTCCAGAATTTCTCGAAAACGTCCACAAGCAAATGTTCGTCTGTATCCATATACAGTTTTGCACTATAAACCAAAGTTGGGATATTGAATTCCTACCAGATATGTACAGCATGCTTATACTCTGCATCCGTTATGTCATCACCCGTGAGATTACTGGAGAATGCAGTCATGTTGGGTAGTCTTGTTTCATTGAGGTTTGCCATACAATCCAGGTACTGATATGGGAAAACGTAGTTGCAAGTTGAAATTTTGAGTTTACCGAAATTGGCGAAGTGCTCAACAAGAAAGTGAGCATTATATCCTGTCAAATTATGAAAGAAAACAGGTATATGTCGTGGTAATTGATACTTCAAGTTGGATGCATTACGAACTGCACAGTGAAACTTCCGCATGAGATGACAATGGTCCCTACAAGGAGTTTCCGCTTGTCTGTCTAAAGGCAGCCGATAGATTTGACTGTCTACGATACTGTTGTACAAATCTTTTTCTCTTGCGATTCTGTCACGGGTATGATGTCCTGTAAAGCTTATCAACCTTCCATGAAAATTTTTCGAGCTAAGTTAGCAACCAAAGCGCAGTGGTATTCCTAATATATGATCTGTGATCATTAAGATTGGAATCAAAGGTACATACTACCTACTATGCTTTCACTTATGATAGGTGTTTTCCAGTGAAGGTTGTATGTGAGGCTGTGTGAAGCCCTTCACATCGTGTCACAGCAGCGAGGAGGCACTCGAAGTCAGCATATACTACAAAGGGATGTTGCTTCTCATGGTGGTGGTTCTTAAACTTTAAGGATTTGTTTTCCTCTGTTGGCATTTCAACATGTACCACACCCTTTCAACAGCAATCATAGTATGCTTTGCTAATGACCCACTTGAGGAAAAGTAGTTGAAATAACTGTAACAAAAATGCTATTTAATTTTGTGTTTATTCTGTTGGCTGGTAGGGAATCAGAATATATCCTTGGCCCACACACAGTGTTGATTTTTTATTCTCATCCCAGATTAGTAGCTTGCGTTGACAGAATTTTGATAAATGGAGGGGTCTGATGTGTTTGTGGGTAATTTTACCATTGTCGTCATCATCATCATCATCATCATCTGGCTTGTTCTTCTTCAGCGCAAAAATGTTAACTGAAGTACTCTCATTCTGACTCTCAAATTTGGGTATGCCCTGAAGGTTATTGAGGAAATCCATACCATCAAAGTTGTAACATGTATTAATATCATGAACGTGATATTTGTCTGGACACTGTGGATTTTTCTTTTAATTTCTTCCACAAGCCAGAATTGACCACACAAAACAGGCATTATCTGTTTTATTCTGGATGTTAATACATGCCTTCTTGTCAGCTATATCTTTCAGTAGCTTGATATAGCTGGACCTTCCATTTATTATCTCATGGAGATATGAATGGATGTCAAAATGTAGAACACAGCTGAGTGATTTACTGGATGCTCTACCAGCTATCTCTGGAAACTTGGTCTGAATAGTACTCAAGGTGAGGTCATGGAATCACTCAGTGGTTGAGGTGCTCCACAATATCACTCCACTGTTCCCCCAAAGATGGACAGTACTTTTCTCCTTGAGAGTGCCTTCCTCTTTCAGTGGATGTGATAGTTCACAGCATAGTGCTGCACTGGGATTCAACGCCTTCCTCGTTTGGTGAACACAATAATTCACAGCATAGTGCTGCACTGGGATTCATAGTGGGATATTGCAGATCATTTAAAAATGTGATGAGCTCTCTCTCCATGACAGGATGGCATGCCAACAGTAAACTTGTAACACGCTTGTACCACCTGCGGTAAACGAGATGCACACACCAAATGCGTCCTCAATCAGTACTTAGTCTAGTTCTGGCATGGTGTTTGTAATCTGATGACCTGTAACAGGACAGAAAAGGAGACTTCTACTACCTATATCACTATCACTGTTACTACCACAACCAGCCAAAGGCGATGGTGGCGGTGGAGTAGGACATTGGTAAGAAGAGCTTGCCCCCTGTTGTGGCCAGAAGGAGCAACCCAGTTGGGGAGAAGCCAGCTGCGACTGTGGGTTGCAGCACTGCTGTTTCTCTGGCCGGTGGTGGGTGGACCAGTCCCCAATGGGTATAGCAGACAATGCACACTACACCTGCATGGGGGTCAGGTGTGGAGGTAGCCATCGCCAGATGCTGCTGGTTGACTGGCTGTAGAATGAAAAAGTACATTAATTAAATACGTAAAACACACAGACATGTTGGCTGTAGAAGGAAGAAGGGAAAAAATACATTGATTAGAACACTGGTACCACAAAGAGAGAGAGAGAGAGAGAGAGAGAGAGAGAGAGAGAGAGAGTGAAGATAATAATTTACTTGAAACAGCAGCACTGCTAACGCTATTGTTCTGGTGCCAGGGGGCAGTCATCTCCTCCAAGTCTTCAGGCACTGTATAGACGCATTCAGGTAGTGGCAGTTTGAACACTGATTCACTCTGGCTTGCATGTAGTCTTGACGTCTCAAGAGTGTGGTAGTTTAATTTGCTGAAATCATGGGCTGTCCCTCCTGTTCTGCAACACGCAAACGAAATGTATTTTAGCACTACAGAATATTTTTTATTTCTATTTACAAGGCTGCTCTGACGTCTCATTATCTGCTAATTATCCGCTAGAGGCCATTCCATTACCTGTTGTTGCTGGTGAACAGTCTCCAGTTGCCCATCAATCAAATCAAGCACCTCTAGATTAATTGCTGTAACAAGATCGAACATAAATTTGAATAATGTAGAACTACACACACGAACAGAAAGATCACACATCTACTACGGAGATGCTTTTTTTCTATATTTACGTGTCTGATGTCATGGAAAATTCACTGCTGGTTGCTGTTCCACAACATGTTGCTGCTGCTGTAATTTTTTACTGCCTCCAGCTCAGCCAGCGTTCCTGGTGTGTCAGCTGTAACAAGAAGGAAGATGAACATAAAAAATCTGAATGTCAAAGCGTTACTACTACTGCTATTAGTAAGAGAACAAATTACAGAATTTTTTTATACTTACAATGTAGTCCTGGCTGTGGGTTTTCCACTGGAGGCTGGACCTCAACAGGAATAGACTGGAGAGTCCACCTTGGTCCAGGCTCCTCCTGTCCCTGGCTGCCCTTACACTCCAGATTAAAAGTATGGAGGTATTCTGTAAGAAGCAAAAAGAAACAAAATTGCTGACGAGAAATTGTGAACTTTTTTTGGAGTCATAACTATAAACAGCTAAGAAGATCTACAGCGAAAATTTCCACCAATCTATGAAATATGTATTATACTGGATGATCAAAAAGTCAGTATAAATTTGAAAACTGAATAAATCACAGAATAATGTAGATAGAGAGGTACAAATTGACACACATGCTTGGAATGACATGGGGTTTTGTTAGAACCAAAATAATACAAAAGTTCGAAATATGCCCGACAGATTGCGCTTCATCTGATCAGAATAGCAATAATTAGCATAACAAAGTAAGACACAGCAAAGAGATGTTGTTTACAGGAAATGCTCAATATGTACACCATCATTTCTCTACAATAGCTGTAGCAGAAGAATAATATTGTGTTTTATCGTCGTGCAATGGAGTTTCCACGGCAGTTCTAGGATTTTCGGTAGCCCAAATTCTGCAGTTGTGGGCGTTGACAGACCCTCGGAGCGTGAAATGAGAATCGTCGGTCCACAACACATTACTCAACCAATCGTCATCTGCCGCCATCTTTTGAAACGCCCGCACAGCAAATGCCCTCCGCTTCACTAAATCGCCAGGTAACAGTTAATGATGCTGATGGATTTTGTACGGATAGCGTAGGAGGGTACACCTCAGTGCCAACTAAACAGTAGTGTATGGAATGCCGGTGCGATGCGCGACTGTACGAGCGCTGACTTCCCCTCTACAATCTCCATTTCCTCCTGAACTGTCTCAGCAGCATTACGCCTTGTGCTCGGTCGGCCACTATGGGGTCTATCATATAAACAACCCATGGCTTCGAACTTCGAAATCATTCTCGCCACAGCTGCATTTGTCAACGGACCTTTACCCATTCGAATCCCCTTCCTGTGGCGATAGGATCATAATGCTGAACTAGCATATTCCCCATTCTGATAATAGAGCTTCACTAAAAGCACCTTTACGGGTAACTTCAACACCCTGCGTCTGCTGGCGCATCTGATTCTCTATCTCATTGCAGCTCCTTTTATACACGATTGCCATGTGCAGCCACTGACGTTTTGCTGTCCAGCGCCATCTGTCAGACATTTTGAGGAAGTTTTTTTTGTTCTAATAAACCCCATGTCATTCCAAGCATGTGTGTCAATTTTTACCTGTCTATCTACATTATTCCGTGGTTTATTAAGTTTTCAAATTTATACTGACTTTTTGATCACCTGGTACTTACAGGGAAGCTCATCTTCCAAGTCCAGATGACTGTGTTAGTCACCGCCAGACACTGACAAACTCGGTAAACACTGTAACAGATGGAAGCAGAATGAGGATGAATGGGGTGGGTGGAGGTTTATATAGACTTACCTTACCCCACACCACACCTGTAGGATAGTTTCGAGCACCCTCTAGTGGTGGTATTGTGGACTATGGAAGTTCGTCTTCAAACTTCGAAGTGAACAGACACATGCACAATCGAAAAAAGTGGGAGTAAAGGGTGATGGAAAGTGAGGGCGGGGGGTTAGCAGAGTGTGGAGGACAGTCCACCATCCGGGTAACACGACCAAAATAAATAAATACATTATGGCCTTCCCCTCTTGCAACTCAACACAGACTGAACCTTTTCCCACCAATTGAAAAGTGGATGACGGCATAGGAGCGGGGGGAGGTGTGGGGGATTAGACTAGTAGAGATAGCCCAACTGACATATTTCCTGCCAAAAAAAATCCCACCATTTCCAGGGGTGGAGGCAGGGGTGTGACGACATATGGGGTGGGCAAAATGCAGCCGCCATTTTGAATAAATTAGTTATGCCAGAACCTGCTTTGTTCCATTGCTAGATGCTATGTCACCAGACTCATTAATTATACAAACCAGCGTGAATAATCGTATTATAATTGTTTTATAATTATCTATCACATTTCATGGATTCTCCCACTTTAATTTTTTCTCTATATAAATGGCGAACTTAAAAGTGGTTTACAGTTAATCGTATTTGTTTAACGTATTTATGTACAACTATCGATCGTATTACACAACAAATATTAGGTTGACACAAGCAGAGTTGAGTAACAGTTCAACAAAGCCAGCTGAATTCCGACAAACACACATGCAAGCACGCACGCACGTGCTCGCACTCACCTGCAAACTTCTCCCTAGCGAAACAGTTTTCAGTAAAATGCTATGAAATATTTTTTAGGACAAAATACTTACGTTTTTATTTGCTGGCATTATATTTTTCTTTAAATAAACTAAAATTTTTATCACACGTATTGACAGGATCTTCAAAGAGGTTATAAGATTAAAATCAACAAAAGTAAAAGCAGGGTAACGGAAAGTTGTCAAAGTAAAGCAGCCGTTGCTGAGAGAATTAGATTAGGAAGTAGTCGACGATTTTTCCTATTTGGACAGTAAAATAACTGATGATGGCCGATGCAGGGTGGATATAAAATGCAGACTACCAATAGCAACAAAAGCGCTTCTGAAAAAGAGAGATTTGTTAATATCGAACATTAGGTTGTTGCAAAAGTTCGTAGCGTTTTTGTTCTGGATGTTGATATTCCATTTGGTATGGGTTTATTTATCAGCATCATTTTTATTTGTAGTACACTGTTGCTATTTGAGTTTACAAATTGTCATTTTGTCATTTGAAGATAGTGAGCGGAGCTGTGGGCGCTAGAAAATGGAATACCAAGTGGAGAAATCGGAACATTTCCGATATATTCTTCTGTTTGAGTTCAATAAAGGGGTGACAGCAGCGGAAGCAACCCGAAACATTTCTGCAGTGTATGGGAATAATGTCATTGAACAGATCACAGCAAGAAAATGGTTTCATAGTTTTAAGGAGGATCGTTTTGACATTAGTGTTCTCCACGTTCTGGTGTTTCATGAAGATAGTTTAACCGTATTAATCTTCAGTGGTTCACCTCAGTGCATTCGAGAACCAGTAAATGTTATGAACTGTTATCATTCCACCATCGCAATGGGGAAGGTTCAAAAACCAGGTATGTGGGTACCGCACGCTCTAAGCCAAAATTATAAAAATCAGCGAATGGCCATGTTTGCGTCTCTGCTTGATTGTCATCAGTTGGCCCGTGGGCAACACTGACCATTCTTCTCCTGTATCGTTGCTAGTGATGAGAAATGGTGTCTTTATGGTAACATTACGAAAAGAAAGGAATGGTTGAGTCCAAATAAAGCATAACACCTGCGCGCATCGGCAACAGATAATGTTACGCATCTGGTAGGACAGAGACCGTCTGGTGTACTACGAATGGCTTCCCCCGGGTGTAACCACCAGTGCTGACATTTACTGTCAACAACGGAGACGTCTTGCAGACGCAATCCAAGAACAACGACCAGGAAGAGTGTTTAAAATGATGACACCTGTCCTATTCTGCTGGACGACCGAGCAACAAGGAGCAGTGGTCATCACACTGGACTTACATTCGGGAGGACGACGGTTCAAAGCCATGTTCGATCATCCTAATTTAGGTTTTCCGTGAATTCCCTAAATCGTTTGAGGCAAATGCTGAGATGGTTTCTTTGAAAGGGCACGGTCGTCTTCCTTCCCTAATCCCATGGGACCGATGACCTTGCTGTTTGGTCCTCTCCTGCCAACCAACCTACCAACCAAAAACACTATAAGAAGGGCTTATTTCAATAATGGTACAACTCCACTTTTGTTCATTCTGAGATACAGATAGTTAAATGAGTGCTGAAAAATCTACAGTTGAGATACCTGAAATATTCAAGCATATGGATTCTTGCTAGATATTAACCTTTCTTTCTTTTTGTTTGGATCATTAATGTCAGAAGCGTCATAGACAGAAAAGTGGAGATAATTGACTTGTACCACTATTGAAATAAGCCCTTCATATAGGAGTTGGGTTGGGAAGCCGTACCGAAGCCACCCTATTCAACTGATATTGCGCCCTCAGATTTTCAACTTTTCCGCTTTGTACCGAACAACATCAATGAGCTTCCTATACGGATGAAAATGCGCTCCGAACATAGGCCGACGAGTTCTTCGCCTCAAAATCACGTGATTTATACAGTCGTGAAATCGAAAAGTTACCGCAGCGTTGGCAGACTGTTGTAAATAGAGAAAGAGAATACACAATGTGATCAAAAGTACTCGGACAACTGGTTGAAAATGACTTACGTTCGTGGCGCCCTCCATCGGTAATGCTGGAACTCAATATGCTGTTGGCCCGCCCTTAGCCTTGATGACAGCTTCCACTCTACCACGCATACGTTCAAACAGGTGCTAGAAGGTTTCTTGGAGAATGGCAGCCCATTCTTCACTGAGTGCTACACTGAGGAGAGGTATCTATGTCGATCGGTGAGGTCTGAAACGAAGTCGGTGTTCCAAAACATTCCAAAGGTGTCCTATAGGACTCAGGTAAGAACTCTGTGCAGGCCAGTCCATTACAGGGATGTTATTGTCGCGTAACCACTGCGCCACAAGCCGTGGATTATGAACAGGTGCTCGATCGTGTTGAAAGATCGCCATCTCCGAATTGATCTTCATCAGTGGTAAGCAAGAAGGTGCCTAACATAGTAATGTAGGCCTGTGCTGTGATAGTGCCACGCAAAACAACAAGGGGTGCAAGACTCCTCCATGAAAAACACGAGCACACCATAACACCACCGCCTCCGAATTTTACTGTTGGTACTACACACGCTGGCAGGACAGTCGCCAGACCCACATCCTGCCCTGGAGTCGCCACATTGTGTATCGTGATTCGCCACTCCACGCAACGTTTTTCCACTGTTAAATCGTCCAATGCTTACGCTCCTTACACCAAGCGACGTGTCGTTTGGCATTTGCCGGCGTCATGTGTGGCTCATGAGCAGCCGCTCGACCGTGAAATCCAAGCTTTCTCACCTCCCGTCTAACTGTCATAGTATTTGCAGTGGATCCTGATACAGTGTGGAATTCCTGTGTGTTGGTCTGGAGAGATGCCTCCCTATTACACATTACGTCCCTGTTCAACTGTCGGCGGTCTCTGTCAGTCAACATACGAGGTCGGCCTGTACGCTTTTGGGCTGAACGTGCCCTTCAAGTTTCGACTTCGAAAACACATCAGGAACAGTGGACCTAGGGATGTTTAGGAGTGTGGAAATCTCGCGTACAGAGGTATGACACAAGATGACACAAGTGACACCCAATCACCAGACCACGTTTCAAGTCCGTGAGTTCCGCGGAGCGTCCCATTCTGCTCTCTCAAGATGTCTAATGGCTATCGAGGTCGCTGATATGGAGTACCTGGCAGTAGGTGGCAGCACAATGCACCTAATATCAAAAACGTATGTTTTTGGGAGTGTTCGGATACTTTTGATCACACAGTATATGTTGTTGTCACTGAGGTCTCTGTTACGTGTATCTGTTGCGTTTATCAAACTTATGGAAAAACGCTAAGAAGTTATGCACCAAATTAATATAAATTTAAGGATTAGGCGCTCTTTTGTGAAGGTATGTGTCTGGAGGGCAGCCTTTTACAGATGAGACGTCGACGATGAACAGTTCAGTCAAGAAGAGAATAGAAGTTTTTGAAATGTGATGCCACAGAAGAATGTTCAAGACTGGATAGTAAGAGGGTCTCAATCGAATTCAGGAGAAGAAAAAGACACAGCTTGACTAAAAGAATGAATTGATTCACAGGAAACACCCTGAGGCATCAAGGAATCATCAGTTGGGTAAGCAAAAGAAGTTAGGAGGAAAAACTATAGTCTGCATTGTAGAAAAGTTATGTTCATTGCAGAGGTGAATTGAATTGTCTTGAGTTAACAACTCAATAGCTATTTAGTGTATACTGAAGTGTCTACAGAGGCACAGCAGAGTGTATTGACATTCGCTGTACTGAAACAGATGAAAAGAGTCCTTACGCAGGTACTGCGACAGGTTTTACTCCTGCGGTTTGATAAGCGTTTCTGGAGGTACATATTCTAATCGGCTCACTTTCGGATCAGGACCGTTTCGTTATTGTGAGACGAGTTCACATGAAATCTCAAATACTGAGTGATGTTCGAGAATGTTGGCTCATCCCAAACTCTACTAGATATTATAGTTATGGGAAAAGAGTGGGCACACATCTCGAATCTTGATCAAGAAATCGGCGCTAGTGTTCTGTATATCTGTGTGGACACAAAATGGGCGTATGTTATAGACTGTCACTTAACACAGAACTTTTCCGTGCTATTATTTAGATCTATTTCACAGGGAATCATCATAGAAAGTAGTTTTTGTTTTTTAAAGGTAATATTGTATTGTCGAGGATTGTTTTTGACGGATAATGCACGTTTCACAATTCCCACAAACGTGACGTCATTTTGACGTCACCTGCAATATCGACAACCGCATGATCGGCTGTCGACTTTGTGACATGTAAATATGTAAGTGTTATTCCTCCTCGATCCACTCGCAGCAATTAGTGCTTCCCTCTTAGGTTCCTACCTAAGCACACAGCCGGAAATGTTAAATATGTGTTTCATCCTTCGTTCTCAAATCAGACGGAGTGTAAATAACATTGAATATTGCAAAACATATTTGTATTACAGTCATAAGAAAGCCCGTGAATGTGTTAATAAGGCTAACATAAAAAATAAAATACTTCGAAGTGGTGAGATGCGAACCTCCTCTAGCACTTAATTACGTAACGTTTGTCTCCTGTTTTGGCTATCCCTTGAAGACTTATATCGCTGATGCGTTATTAAGGACATTTAATGATAATGGTGACGTGTTTGTGATACATTTTCAGTGCTCCGTTACTTTGAAACGATAATACTGTCAATTATAAAACGTGGGTTTCATGCTTAATTTGTAAATTATTGATGATAATAGCTCATTCCTGAGGGAGCACTCTATAAAATGAAAGTGTTAACCGTCGATAAATCATTGTGTAACATTTTATTATAGTAAAAATTTTGATAAATCATTCCAAGAATGATTTTGTTAATCTCCGGTATGCTGCATTAAGCCTTCTGAGAGGCGCTCGTCGAAAGCTAACAAAAGTCGATAGCCCGTCATGCGGTCGTCGATATTGCGTGTGGCGGCAAAATGGCATCACGTTTGCGGGAACTGTTGTGGAACGAGCATTATACGTTTTTAATCCTGCCTCATCCATATTGGAGTGTATTTTTAAATCTCTGACTCCAAAGATTCTGCCATTTGCGGATGTTTCATTTTCTTATAATACTGCGATGCAGGTGACCCAGATCTGATTTTGTTCCGTAAGGTAAGACACAACTTTCATGAATTTACGTTTTCCTACGAATTATTTGGTAGAGATGAAACACTTAATAATTTTGAAAAGTCTTCGACAATAGAGTGGCACAGACAGGTAACCACTTAGTGTGCTTTAGTCTGTAATTCCTGTAGGTAAGCGTCATTATTAGTAATATAATGGAGAAGACCTGCAGGTGATAATTTTAAGTGACTAGTTCGATTTTTACGTGGAATCTGCCGTAAATGAGTATCCATAACTGTTCCCGCCTAAAGACAAACGGCTGTAACTTCTTGACTATGTAGTGTGTGGTACAGATTTGAGTCCGTTACGGATGTCTATAGTTGATCCTTTTTCAAAGTAGCGCACAGTGTCGGACTTTTCTGTAACAAGGTCGTGCATCTCGTCTTGCTCTCGAGCAATACAGTCCCTAAAGCGTGTAGATACAGTTACTCTATCGATAAGATAAGCAATCGCAGCATGTACTAGTTATTTTCTTCATAATTGAGAAGGAAGGTAAGCACAGTCGGCTAGATATGTCTTTTGTCTAGATCTCTGTTTTTAATAATCTAAAATTGATCTGCATGTTGTTTAGCAACGCTAGTAACTTCAGATAAGCGTTTTGTAATTACAAGGACGACCGTTCAAATCCGCGTTCGGGCATTCAGGTTTAGGTTTTCCGTGATTTCCTTGCATGTTGTTTAGTATCGCTAATAACTTCAGATAACCGTTTTGTAATTACAACGACAGCCGTTCAAACCCGCGTTCGGCCATTCAAATTTAGGTTTTCCATGATTTCCTGAAATCGCTCCAGGCGAATGGTAGGCTTCGTAGCGATGCCGATTTTCTTCCCCATCATCGAAACTGTCCTAGCTTGTGCTCCACCTTAATGACTTCGATGCCGACGCTACGTTAAACCCTAAATTTCCTTCCTTCCTCCTTTTGTAATTACAGACAGGTTAACGTAGTTATTTGTTTACAAACTTACAGTTACACAAGAGAGAAACGACGAGAACGTGTACAAACATTTTTGTTCAAGGTGACATATCACAGATTTATGTTAATGACTTAAAGTTCAGAAAGATTCTTATATGACTAGGAGATTGATGAGGCATACGTATTGTTGGTTATACTCAGTTTCAAATGGATGCATAATGATGCTGGGGTTTTGAGATTTTCTATTAGTCTGTTTGTGCCCAAACGACCCATACACTATACAATAACAAATTTTGCGGATAGTATTTGATCTTCTCTGTCTTTCTTCCTAATCATTCGCAAATAGCATTGATTCTGAATTAGTATGTGAAGGAGTCATTTTATAACAATAACAGTCGTCTTCGTCTTTTTGTGATTGTGTCTTCTGCTGTTTGGCTACGTGACTTAATTGTACTGCGATCACTGGTAGAAACATTGATCAGCAGACCTAAATCAATTTCCATACTCCTGCACTCGATATAGTTTTGATATGGATCGGTAGCCTTGCTTAGAATTTGTATCACAAAGTTAAATATAACCCAAGCCTGAACCCTGTGAGGCACCATTCTTGATACCTCCTCAGTTAGAGGACTCTGCTGGTTTTTGTCGACTACCTGTACTGTTAATTTCAACCTTCTGCATTCTTACATTTAAGTATGAATTAAACCATTTGTGCACTTTCCCACTCATACCACAATTCTTATGACCTTGGTATAATAGCTTACAAATACAAGAATTGAAACAGTTCCTTAGAAACAATTTAGTTTATTTCCATGTTAACAGACGTGGTCCAGAATCGTTTCTCTGGCCAATACCTCCTCCTTTTAGGTATTAACTCAACAACCAAGTACAGAACTGTCTCAAATAACACCTGCGATTGAGTAGGCCGAATCACAAGATGTTGGAAAATTGCATCTGACGATAAGTCAACAGCCATAAAAGGTGACGGGAATGATCGTGAAAGCTACCTGTGCCTGAAACGGAACTATATTGATTTTTATGGAACCCAACCTCCATCATAAGAAACTGTACGACAGCTAAAAATATGTCTACTTGCATTCTATCCTGCAAGAGGGTTCATGCCGGTTCTGCAAGTTTCGCAAGTTCAGAGCAGATCGAGTAACTGTTGAACATTTAGGCCCATTTTACGGATCAGTAATATTGTAAATATTATTTGACTGGAACTGCCCTTGTTGGTGTCTCCTGGCAAGTATCTCGTACATACTCCATTTTACCACACAATGTTTAAGGAAACTTCCCTGATGACATGGCAAACCAGTGAACACGAAATCTGTTAATGGAGTGCTCTGTGGATACTGGAAACCGTCAAGAGACAACTCGGCTTCGATTAGGAAACTTTCACCCTTTCGCTAATGGATGCATACAAATTAGGAAATTAGTGCCGTCGTGCGGATGGCAGCATCCATCTAAGAAGATCCACAGATAGTCAGCTGCCTTACTAGTCTTGCTAAGTGCCTGTCAACCTAATGTGTGTATTAAAAAAATCAGAAAATTTTATGCCATAAGCCGGTCCTTAGAGGATTGCAAATGATGCGTTACAATTTATGAGTACAAAAGGGGAAACACCTGCTCTTCAATTTTTCCCTCGTGTATTTTATATCT
Source organism: Schistocerca gregaria (assembly GCF_023897955.1). Lineage (NCBI taxonomy): Eukaryota > Metazoa > Arthropoda > Insecta > Orthoptera > Acrididae > Schistocerca > Schistocerca gregaria. The sequence goes on along the minus strand of NC_064920.1, from coordinate 182,183,773 downwards.
GTTACCTGTGAGAGATATGCCAAGAATAATTTTATCTTCCGATTTGGCGGTCCTCATCGCTAACGCCAGCAGAAACCAGTTTTCGGAGCGTTGGTTGTTTTACCTGTTTTTGTTCCTCTCGAAAGAGGCCCCACAAATACGTGTAGCAATTGGGCTGAAATTGCGTTGTGCAATTTGTGATGCTTGATGTGGCAACACTGCAATCTACAACATTGTTTTACGCAACAATGTGTTTCCGCGCGTCCCTGTGGCTGTAGCTCAGTGTTCGGTGTTTAGTGATAGTGTATCGCTATTCTGTCGAAGAGCGCGTTTCTTGTGAAACAATGTTGGATTACTGGTTCCAATAAGACATGTCAGAGAATGTTTGTTGAACAGGTTGGTCACCAACTTGTACCGTCTACATGCTGCATACAAAAGTTAGTGAACAAGATGGAGAACAGTGGAGTGGTGTTGAATTTTCACGACAGGGTACGACCGCCATTATCGGAAAAAAAGGTGACTGACGTGAAACAACGATTGTTGGTCTCTCTTGGGAAGTCTGTTCGATATTCATCTCAGAAATGTGGAATGTCACGGAACACATGTCACAGACCTGCGAAGAAAGCCAGCATGTATCCATACAGGTTTGTAGTTGTTCGGGAAGTGAAAATGACAAAGACAAACGCATTACATTTTACCGTTGGTCTCAGCTACTTATTACTCAGAGGCCAGGAATATTGCAGTACACATGGTTCGGTGATGAGGCGCGGTGGCATTTCTCTGGCTATGTAAACTCTCGGAATACAGATTTGTGATGTAATGAAAATCCACATGCACTGGTCGGGCAAACCCTGCATTCACAAAAGATCGGCGTGTTCTGTGCAGTATCACAGCGTCGCGTCATCAGGTCAATCTTTTTCGAGTCTTCTGTGACAAGTGCAGCTTACATGGAAATCTTTCAGGAATATGTGAACCAGTTGGGTGATGAACTTGCATATTGGCTGGTACCAACAGTATGACGCCACATATCCTACGTTTCGAGTGACTATGGCTCTGGTCAAATCGTTTTTCCCCGACAGAGTGATTTCGAAGGGACTGCTGCCCCAGGGGTACCTGATTTAACACCAATTGACTGTTTCCTCTGGGGTTGCTTAAAAGGCAAGGTCTATGGGAACAAACCACACAACTTGGAAGATTTACGGAGAACACTACCCTCGAAGACCAGGCAGTGACATCAGAGGTTCTAGCAACTACATTCGAGAATCTGCACCGCCGTGTTCAACTGTGTGTATAAGTCGAAGGCGGTCATTTCCAGCACCTTTCGTGATTCCCCTTTATTTCCTCCGAACAATGTATGACACGTTCATTTTAGTTCCTGGTTTTTATTCAAAGCCTTTAAGTGTAATTCAAGAAAATGTTTGTTTATGGGGCCTCTTTCGAGTGGGACACGCTGTATAAATCAACTGTCCGATTTCATCTTCTTGGTGAAGCGAGGTTATCAGTACGGTATTTTCGCAATATATGTAATACAGGAAGAGCATGATATCCATTTGGATGATAGTTAACTCGTAAAGAGAAAGAGGAGGAGGAGGAGTAGATATTCACTGATGGAAAATTATTCTACTCCAACGTGACGGAAACCTGAAATAGCTAGAAGCTCCTGAAAAAATAAATACACATTCAAATTCCTGCACGAAGAGTTACCGAATATTTTGGCCATAGCTATCGAGTGTGTACGAGAGACTTTGCCATAAATGAAAAAGTGGGTACAGCAGTTTACAAATTAGCCAGATAGGAACAGTGTAGGGTTCAGTCTGTATAATGGAACGATAATTACGATTATTTACGTATCTCTGTCCAACTAAGAAACGTAAAATGTACTTCTCTTCAGTTAAGTAAAGCGCATGAACAACTTCGTTCTTACTCGGATACTCCTTTTCCGTATTTATGAAATAGTGTATCAGTCTGACACCATCATCAGTGCACATTTGTGCATGAATTTGACTGAGTATACTCGTATTTCGGTAAATAGCATGCAGTACTATAAATACTTAACGTCTTTGTAACATGTCAGTCCCTACTGTAAAAGTTATATTTAAATTACTCATCAGGACATCGATTGAATGGAAATGCGTAAAGATAGCCGAATAAAAAAATAAATAGTTTGCCTTCACTTCACATAAAATTGCTTCCTTCAAATTAATCAGAATTTTCATACGCAATTACGAACGTGATAACACAACGTTTCATAACGTTTGAGCATATCAAGTAAGCGAACGGCGATTGTGGAAGATGAAGTACGGCAACTAGGACTATATTTCCATAATCAGTATTGGATTGTTTACAGCACCAGAAGCAGTGGGGAATCAGTCTACGAAAACGATATTTTGGAACTCTCGTGTAAATGTAGTAAAAGAATTGCCCTCCAGTGCTCGTGGGAAACTGAACATGAACGCTGATTCTTTGAGATTGCCAGCCACACGTGCTGGCGAAACATCAGACTATCAGTCACACATCCGTTGACTGAAGAACCGAAAAACAAATACCTCCAGGCAATATGTCAAAAAATGTTCGCGGAAATCTCAGTGATTACAATTTACGATGTAATATAATATACAGCTGAACATCAAGAAGCGTATGTGTAAGCGTGCGTGTAGCTTTCTGAAGTACCGTATTAATAGTAAGTTGTGAAAAATTCGAAGGTCTATGTGGACTTACTTTACGGTGCCAAATTAATCAGTCAACAAATAAAATTAGTAGAAGCGCAATTCCTGTAATACAGTGTTATTTTGTCATTGACCTTCGCCTCCCCCCCCCCTCCCATTTCCGGACCCTCCAATTGTTGCCTGTTTGCGATATAGAAAGTCTGAAATGTAGACCTCCCTCTTCCTGTTTCATCGAAGTTGCTTCTCCTATCGTCTTAAAAGAGTTACTGAGGAGTTTGCAGGTAAGTCCCCCCCTCCCCCCCTGAGTGGGAACAGTGCGCGGCTGAGAAGTTTATCTAGACAGTAAACGGCGAAATGTGTGCCGCGTTAGCTCGCAATTACGACTGCTCCACGTCAGTTTGGCCAAGGCCGGAGACAGTGCAACATCACTTCGCTTCAGTCTGTAGTTGTGAGTTGAAACCACAATGTTATTTTTTTTGATTAATAGTTATATGTTTTCCATACGTTTTCTGTAACTCGCGTTCCACAAATACACGAAGCGTCTGTACTGAAATCTATGCTTTAGCATGCTGCAGTTCACTTGTACAACGTGTGTGAGTGCGTTTGGGTTTGTACTAGCACGTTTTCAAATAGAGTGAGAGTTTATATGAACGATAATATTTTGTTGTTGTGGCGTTGAGTCTGCAGATTGGCTTGATGCAACTCTATACGCTAGTCCACCCTGTGCAAATTTCTTCTTCTCTGCATAGCTACAGCAACCATCATCCACTTGGATCAGATGACTCTACAACTCTCTCACTCTTCCCCACACTTCCCTCCATTACCAAGTTAACTATTCCTTGACGACTCAGGAAGCGTCCTGTCAACCTATTACTTTTTTTCCCTCAAATTGTGCCCTAAAGCCCTTTCATCCCTAATTCGATTCAGTATCTGCCCATTCGATACCCGATCTATCCATCGTATCTTCAACGTTTTGCTCTAACCCCCCGTTCAAAATGTTCCTGCTCTCCTCTTGTTTGTATTGTTGTACGTTTCACTTCCGTAAGCCAACATTCCAAAGAAATAATATCAGAAAATACTTCCTAAAACTAAAATTTATATTCGATTTTAACATATTCCTCATCTTCAGAAATGCCTTTCTCACTATTGCTTGACTGCATTTTATATTATCTCAACTTTGGCTATCGTCAGTTATTTTGCTGGCCATGTAGCAAAACTAATCACTACTTTTAGTGTCACATTTACTGATCTAATTCTCCATTATTGCTTGATTAATTCGGATGCTCTCCATTACCCTTCTTTCACTTTTGTTGGTGTTCCTTTTACAGTCTTTTTTCGTGACGGCATCAGTCTCTTTCTGTCTCTGGCTGAATTACGCTGTCAGTGGTAAACCTTAAAATCTTTGTTTCTTGTCTCTCAACCTTAATTTCTTTAGCGAATTTCTTCTTAACTTGCTTTGCTTCTTGCTCTACGTACAGACTATAACCTTGTCTGAAACTCTTCTCAATTACTGTCCTCCTTTCACGTCCTTTGAATCTTATAGCTACAGTCTGATTTCTGTATAAGTTACGGGGTGACAGTTATTGAATTATATGAAATAAAATTGTCATAACTTCTGGGCGGTTTGCGTTAGGACGTTCAAAATGCACGGTTGGGCATGGAGCATGATGGAAGTTAGTATGCACATGACGGTTTGGTTTACCGAGGGGCCCAATTTCATTTGGATGGGTTCATCAATAAGAAAAATTGGCGCATTGGGGTCTGAGAATCCGCATTTCGCGATCGAAAAATCTCTTCACCCTCAACGGGTGACTTTATGGTGTGCAATGCCCAGTCACGGACTAATAGGTGCGATATTCCTTGATTGCACGGTGACTACCGAACGTTACTTGGAGGTTTTGGAAGTTGATGTCGTCCCCATTATCCAACGTGCTCCTAAATTCGACAAGCTGTGGTTCATGCAAGGCGGAGCTCGACCCATCAAAGCAGGAGAGTGTTTGATGTACTGGTGGAGCACTGTGAGGACCGCATTCTGGCTCTGGGGTACCCAAAGGCAACTGGCATAGGCCTCGATTGGCCGCCATATTCTCCGGATCTGAACACATGCGACTCCTTTTTGTCGCGCTATATTAAAGACAAGGTGTATAGAAGTAACCCGTAAACCATTGCTGAGCTCAAAATAGGTCATCGTCAGCATCGATTTTCCGACACTTCAGCGAGTCATGCACAATTACGCTATTCGTCTGCGCCACATCATATCCAACGATGGCAGGCATATCGAACATGTCTAACCTAAATCTGAATATCTGTAGTGAAGTCTGCTTGTCGAATAAAGTGTCTGCACGCCATAGTTTGCAACTAATTTAGGTTTTACCATCTGGTTCAATAATTGTCACCCTGTGTATAGCCTCTCGCTGATAGTTTTTTCCGTGATAACTTCAGTCAATATAATTGATGATAAATTTTCTGTTGCTGCCGACGACTTGTTAGGGCATAATTTTGATATAGACTGATTTTAGATATCTTAGAGCGAGGCACAGGTGCAGTTTTATGGCTTGGGGCATTGCTGTGTGCCACTGTCAATGAAAAGCAGAAAAGAGGCGAATATTTCCTGTTCAAATTAGGGAACTAGCTTTTCGATGTACCTGGAAGCTTCAAAGTCATGTAAAACTAATCATCTTGACAAATTCCCTGTTTTTTAGTTGTTAATATTAGTATCCATGTCACGTTGTATAATGAAGAGAACTTTTTATCGCTATTAAACGTGTATGCCCTTCAGCCGTATGATATTATATATTGTTTACTACAGCGGATGAATCTTCTGGATTTTGGGCACAGGATCAGCTACTTTAGCAAGCCGCAGGCGTGCCAACACTCCGCTGGAAAAGTGGTGTTAACTCGTAAAAAAGGCTAACATGCCAAGATGTTTTGATTTAAATATCTTTGAAGATATCAAATTGCTCTAAAAGACAGTTCCCTTTGTTTTACATCCCTAACTTTGTCTAGGACATATTTGCCTTTTTCTGTGCTACAAAAGCAGTATTTTTCGCTCTGGTTCCTGACATTAGACCGCCATAGCTTTGTTGTCTCCGGCGACAACTAATTACATAAAGAATGAGATTTTGACTCTACGGCGGAGTGTGCGCTGATATGAAACTTCCTGTCAGATTAAAACTGTGTGCCGGACAGAGACTCGAACTCGGGACCTTTGCTTTTCGCGGGCAAGTGCAGGAGAGCTTCTGTAAACTTTGTAAGGTAGGAGACGAGATACTGGCTGAAGTAAAGCTGCCAGAATGGGGCGTGAGTTGTGCTGGGGTAGCTCAGTTGGTAGAGCACTTGCCCGCGAAATGCAAAGGTCCCGAGTTCGAGTCTCGGTCCGGCACACAGTTTTAATCTGCCAGGAAGTTTCAGTTCGATAAAGGCTTATTATTGTCTTCCGGATCATATTGCTTATACCGTGCAACAGACAAAGCTTTCACTAAACAACAGGACGATCACTAATTACATGTATTTCTCTACCTTCTTACAAAATCTGAACCGATTTGCACAAGTCTGAAACATAGAAGTGCCACGCGTAAAAAATCTCACAAGAAACCTGCTTTTAGCACATAAAATTCGAACGATGCTAGATTTTTGAAATCGAATTTTCAGTTTTATCCTAAGAATGCATTTTTATTTAAATGAGTCACTTTAAACCGTTTCCGAGCATTCCATTCACGTACGTATGAGTTTTACGTGACACATTTAGTTGTGCTTTAAACCATCGTCTCTCGGCAATAGATAAACATTATTGGATACAAAAATCGTCTTGAGTTTATCCGTTTATGTACCTTAGTGCAAAGTTTGAATCGATACGTACAAGTATAAAGTATAGAAGTCGTATGTTTCAAAAATCTCCCAGAAAAAAATGTTTTTCCACGTATTTGCACGTAAAATTCGAACGGTGCACATACAAATGGTGCCATTGTCTGGGCATTAACTTCAACCCAGTTATCATCTTTTGCAAAAGGAATTCATTGATTCGCATAATTTGCCTGGGCTCCAGCTACAGTTAGTTTTTCAAACCTTGTTTAATATACTATAACATAGCTACGGTAAGGCAGATGTTCGATAAGCTATACAAATGGCCGCTAGTCCGGGTTGAACCAAAAACTTTTCACCCCATGTATCTACACTCCTGGAAATTGAAATACGAACACCGTGAATTCATTGTCCCAGGAAGGGGAAACTTTATTGACACATTCCTGGGGTCAGATACATCACACGATCACACTTACAGAACCACAGGCACATAGACACAGGCAACAGAGCATGCACAATGTCGGCACTAGTACAGTGTATATCCACCTTTCGCAGCAATGCAGGCTGCTATTCTCCCATGGAGACGATCGTAGAGATGCCGGACGTAGTCCTGTGGAACGGCTTGCCATGCCGTTTCCACCTGGCGCCTCAGTTGGACCAGCGTTCATGCTGGACGTGCAGACCGCGTGAGACGACGCTTCATCCAGTCCCAAACATGCTCAATGGGGGACAGATCCGGAGATCTTGCTGGCCAGGGTAGTTGACTTACACCTTCTAGAGCACGTTGGGTGGCACGGGATACATGCGGACGTGCATTGTCCTGTTGGAACAGCAAGTTCCCTTGCCGGTCTAGGAATGGTAGAACGGTGGGTTCGATGACGGTTTGGATGTGCCGTGCACTATTCAGTGTCCCCTCGACGATCACCAGAGGTGTACGGCCAGTGTACGAGATCGCTCCCCACACCATGATGCCGGGTGTTGGCCCTGTGTGCCTCGGTCGTATGCAGTCCTGATTGTGGCGCTCACCTGCACGGCGCCAAACACGCATACGACCATCATTGGCACCAAGGCAGAAGCGACTCTCATCGCTCAAGACGACACGTCTCCATTCGTCCCTCCATTCACGCCTGTCGCGACACCACTGGAGGCGGGCTGCACGATGTTGGGGCGTGAGCGGAAGACGGCCTAACGGTGTGCGGGACCGTAGCCCAGCTTCATGGAGACGGTTGCGAATGGTCCTCGCCGATACCCCGGGAGCAATAGTGTCCCTAATTTGCTGGGAAGTGGCGGTGCGGTCCCCTACGGCACTGCGTAGGATCCTACGGTCTTGGCGTGCATCCGTGCGTCGCTGCGGTCCGGTCCCAGGTCGACGGGCACGTGCACCTTCCGCCGACCACTGGCGACAACATCGATGTACTGTGGAGACCTCACGCCCCACGTGTTGAGCAATTCGGCGGTACGTCCACCCGGCCTCCCGCATGCCCACTATACGCCCTCGCTCAAAGTCCGTCAACTGCACATACGGTTCACGTCCACGCTGTCGCGGCATGCTACCAGTGTTAAAGACTGCGATGGAGCTCCGTATGCCACGGCAAACTGGCTGACACTGACGGCGGCGGTGCACAAATGCTGCGCAGCTAGCGCCATTTGACGGCCAACACCGCGGTTCCTGGTGTGTCTGCTGTGCCGTGCGTGTGATCATTGCTTGTATAGCCCTCTCGCAGTGTCCGGAGCAAGTATGGTGGGTCTGACACACCGGTGTCAATGTGTTCTTTTTTCCATTTCCAGGAGTGTAGCTCAAACAGAAACTGATCACCAAGAACCCCTCCCCCCCCCTCCCCCGCTGTAAAGCGCCCCCCAGGTGGTCAATAGTAGTGTTCAGTAATATTGTACAGCATTATTAACGTTCGGTAATATTGCTCAACAATTTTGTAGTTCGGACTGTTGATGATAAAGACGCTGCTGTTGTGATAATTGCTCTTCTATGTTGTAAGTAGAGAAAAAGGTGGATGCAAAAAAGGAACGTCAAAGATCACTAATGAAGACTAATTGACGGAATTTGCGGTTGGGTAAAATAGAGGATTATCATAATTTTTTGTGTGGTAATGGTCCAACATCTGATACATTACTGGAAATGGTTATCAACATACTTAGGCGTCCCCATACATAGGTATCAGTGCCACCTCCCTCTTGGAATCTGGTGTACGGTGTTTTATTTCATCACAAAATTCTTATACACTTCTAGAAGTGATTTCCTGCGATTCCGCTAAACCTCTCGTTTAGCCAAATATGGCACTACGCTGCTGATAGTAGGCAATACTGTGGGTTTAGCAATTCTGTGTAATTGTTCGTTCCTTGTTCTAAGTACTGAATCGTTCGTGTAACAGTCCTGAGGGGCTGACCATAAGTTCTCTGGGATATAATGTTTTAGAGTCAAAACTTACAAATCCTTTTACATCAAAATATAAATTCTAGAGCCTTGCATTTTACCCCCACACTGGTTAAATTTCCGCGGACGCTCAAATCCCCATGATCAAAAAACAAAATACTATAATGAGACACGCAATTCCACCAAACCAGCTTTTATCTATTATGCTACACCATGTCACCAACGGCAGTTCTTTCGGAGATTTTAAATTTACAAGTGCAGTGTCACATTAAAGTACTTGGAACTTAGTTATAAAACGTGTCACTAACGTACACAAAACGATTATTTGCGGGTAGGTAATGAACACACACACACACACACACACACACACACACACACAGATATCCATTATACTTTATTTATGATTTTGCATTAATTATTTTTTTACATAAAAACATTGTACTTTGTGGCCTTTCCTGTGTTTTCTGAGTAACAAATCATACAATTCATTCTTAACATTTCTGTTTTGCATTCATCTGCCATAGCATCTCACAATGCTAGCAATTAATTTATACATTTGATGCACTCTAATCATAACTCTCTTTCGTCTAGTTTTGAACTCATTTCAACATCATAAGAACAACGAACACTGAACACTAAGATCTCCAGTGTCTGTAGCATGGGAGAAGCTGTAAAGGATATTGCACAATACTGCCCACAGATGGCACAATATTTCCGGACAGCGCAAAATATTTTCAAAGTTTTTGATGTTCTCAATATTATTGCGAAATCTCTCAATCTTACACCTAAACGTTAACTATTGTTGCGCTTCATGAAATACTGCGCAATATCATTGACCGTCCAGTGTCCGCTTGACGATTCTGGGATACCTCGACGGTGTGTCACGTGAGCAGATTCTCTGTTGCCAACCACGAGTTTGTTATATGCCTGAAATCAGTAACTGATAGCACGCCTGTATCGAGATAACGACGAACCACCGAAATCTTGCAGTTTAATTAGCACGAAACGCACGAATAACTGCAGTATTTGAAAAATGTGTACACAGGGTGATTCAAAAGGTTGCCCATAGACGGAAGGATTCATCAAACTTGGAACAGAAACTTACTAGCTTGGAAGTAATCCTCAGCCAACGAAAGCTTTGAGATGTGATGGACTGCAAGGATAATCAATGCACACGCGCTTAGAGCTAAGCAAAGGGAATTAAACAGTGTTCTATATTAAATAGGGTGTTCAAAATTGCGGCCACCACATTCAGTTCAGGCATGATCTCTTCGCAGAAAATTCTGACGCGCTCTACCAGATTCAGCAGGAATCGCACGTATCTGATCAGAAGCCGCAAGTACCCTGAAGACAAGTGAACTGGTGTCACGAACACGACAGGCTTTTGATATGCACACTTTCCTATGCAACTACAAGGCCACATATACTAGGCGTTAGATATCGGACGGGGAGGTGCGATTGCATGGCCACCTCGCTACGGTCACCTGACGCTTTCCTGATTTTCGTTTTTTTCTTTTTCTTTTTTTGGCAAGGTGTCTGGGGATATTGAGAACCTCGTGTACGTAACACCAGTTGAAGACGAAGAAACACTGCTCACTAGGAATTATGAAGCGTCTGATGACAAAGAGCGGTGCCTGGTAAACATGGTCGAGTATTATGCCTGTGCTGAATGTGGTCGTCGCAATTTTGAACGCTTTATTTAGTGCAGATCACTGTTGAGTTAACAGTCCATTATCTCTGAAACTTCAAGTGCGTGTGTATTGATCGTCCTTGTATTTTCTGACAGTCCAAAGCTTCCACTCGCTCGGGTTTACTTACGACTCCAGGGTTGTATTTTGAGTCCTCCATCAGCTTCTTTGATTTGTATGTAACCTTCTGAATCACTATGCATGCCCATAAGGGAATCGTTAAATCACTCGGACAAATTTGAGCAGATTTTCTTACACTATACGAACCTTCAATATAGCACTGTGTGCTGTCTAACTAACACGGATATATCTAAACAGAACCTTAATAAATGTAAAACATTCACTGGATATTTTTTGGGAGGCAGAAAATCCTGGTGAGAAGTAGATGCATTTTGTGTGATTATACGTACTTCGACAGTAGAGTGCATTGCTCTTAGAGACAATAAACAGTCATTTGCATATGACTCTTTCATTTGAAGAGTTCACTTTTTCATATTAAAAGAATTTCATGTTACACGATGCATGCGAAAAACAATTACTGCTGTTTTAGTCTTCCGTCCGAAGAATGTTTTCATGCATGCAGGCACACTAATCCATCGTGTGCAAGCTATAGCGATACATCTGTTACCTCCACAATAATATTATATCGAAGTTAATTTTGGTTTTTTTCTACTTTCACAAATAGCGAGTTAATTTCGTCATAAGGCAGGTGTAATGGTAGATGTGATATAGAATATGCTCGCATCATGTAGCAGTAGTCACACTAACTGGACGGGGGGAGCTCGAAGAGTAAGGTCGTTGGAGATCGCCCAGCTCCTCGCCTATGTGGGGCTATGAGGGATGAAATAACAATTTAAAAAAAGTAGTTAGAAATCTTGTAAGGTGATACCATCTAGCGGTAATTGCTGTAACTGACCACCTGCCAGTATTGATTCTCTGCGTACCAGTACATCTTACAACGAATGCTGTTTCATGCAGATTATTATTATTTAAAATTGTAATGATTAACTGCCAGAATATTTAGTGATTTGTGCAGAATAAACGATCAAATATTACACTCAAAATATCTAAATTTGTTTAGAGGGAGATCAGTGCTCATAGGTAAACCAGAGAAGTTTAATAGTTAGGGAGGTACGAAAGGAGTGTCGCTAACCCATGTTGATCTGGGACTTCTTTGTGAGAGTGCGAAGTGAACAGTAATATAAATAGTGCTTGAAGAAAGCCTCTATTTTACAGTCCTCTAGAATGCTACTTGGGAGTCGCTAAATATGTTGTAAAATTACGTCGCCGTTACGTATAGTTTTGACCATGTATTTGACAGTTATTAACAGCCAGCTTTTGTAATGATGAGAGGAACATAAAGAGGTTGCTCGATCTTCTTATGGCAACAGTGAAAAGAAGTAATATCTTATGTAGAACAATGCAAGGTTTGTACTGGACAGAGCTAAGTGGTAAGTATGCAATACTTGACGGCATTATGTAGCAACGGCTGTAGTGGTGTCAGACTACTCACTGAAGCGACTTAAGTATTTAAGTACTTTTAGAATAAGTGCTGTGTTAGACAATGAAGCTGTTCACAAGATGCTACTATGGGAAGTCAAGTGCTTAAACTTAGAAAATCCAAGATCTCTCTCGCATGTGCCAATAGCTCATAATAATTGCTTAAGTGAAGAGTGCTTTTGCTGTTACGTATTTTCATTTCATAAGCTGTGAATGAACCCCAAATCTCTGTTCAGTGCTCTAAGGTTTACTCGTATATTACAGTTCTCTTTGTTAATGCTTGAGAAAGGTAAATTACAATAGTCAGAGTTAAGCAAATTGAAGTTATATCGGCCAATGTTCAAAATTTGCATTCCAGAGAAACGTTTCAGTTGACTTATGTTTACTACAATAATTATTCGAAACCGTTAAAGTCAGACACATTATTACTAATTCTGAATGTTAATTATACAGTTACACTTGGTAACCAGCCAACACAATGCACACTGAACCTTCAATAAAATGTAGCTTATTCTTAAATTAATTTTCTGTAGAACAATGTTACTGGATGTATTACGTACCCTCATACTGCAAGAGGTGGAAACGCGTAATGTGCCTCGAACAGCGACGATCAAAACAGTTTTGGTATCGAGGCGTTATGATGTTGGGAGGCATAAAGTTGCGTGGGCATACTGACCTCCAAATCTTTGATCACGGTACACTCCTCAGTCAACGTTCAAAATTGGTTCAAATGGCTCCAAGCACTACGGGACTTAACATCCGAGGTCATCAGTCCCCTAGTCTTAGAACTACTTAAACCTAACAAACCTAAGGACATCATACACATCCATGCCCGAGGCAGGATTCTAACTTGCGACTGTAGCAGCGTCCAGAATCGCTCGACCACAGCAGCCGGCTTCAGTGAGCGTCATTGTGACACTGTACTCCTTTTTCCGATGTGCGTATTTTCAGGGTTGCATTTTTAAGAATAGGAAGGTGCAACAGCACACAGCGCAGGTGGAGGAGCTCTTGCAACAAAAGTATATTCAGCGAATGGGCTGGCCTGCCCATACCTTTTGCTTAAATCCTATTGTGCATATGTGGGATGTGTTGGGGAGATATACTGTAGCACATCCACATGCACCAATGACCACCCAGCAGCTGTGAACTGTGCCGGTGTAGGAATAAACGCCAGTAGTGGGATAAAGGGGGTTCTGGCACTCTTTTGATATCAAACCTACTGTTATGCTAATTGATTTATGACGACTAGGATTGATTTATAACCCTTTGGGGATAATATATCCTTCTGAGAATCCTCACCCCTACCTCTCCCCCTCCTCCTCCCCTATCATCCTGGGAAGAGAGACGTTTGTTCAGTTCTGAGCCACTTTTCTCCCTCCTTGGGACTCCCTCAATCCTCCCCTACCACACTTGGCCCTCTCCCCATCCCATATGGAAATTGGCAGGAGGAAGACTCTGTCTGTGCTGATATGCTGGAGAGAAAGGATCTCAGGAAACAAAATTCAGATCAGTGTCAATAATAATAGATTGTTCAACTCAATTTGTGTATTCTTTATTTAATCAGTTTATAGGAGACCATGCTCCTCCCCTCCCCTACATCACTTGTGAAGCAGTGGCAGAAACATTCAGTTTGTGCTGAGTTGCCATACTGGGAGGATCTCATAACACAAAATGAGTGGTAAATTCGACAGATATATTGTTTATTTATTTAAACATTAATTAAAGTAATCAGTTCATTTGGTGGGAAACGCTGGACTGTGCTTCTGTTTACAGGAGCAGAAAAAATAGCCTAATATAACGACATCACAACTGTGATATCAAAAATTGTGGCAAATAGTCCACTAGCACAACCCTATCATGTTAATTGTTTAACAATTTACAGGAGTCAAATAGGATGTTTTAAATACTCACCACCACCTTATGATGATTTTTTGTCGTAATAAAACGTATTTTCAACGTCTGACAATCATATACAAAGATTTTGAAAAGCAGGTAATTAAATTTCCGCCACAAATAGTTCATAGTGCTAAATATGTCAGAGATCTTGCATGCACTGATATTTGAGAACACAAGCAACCTCCTCCACGCATTCCATGCAACATACGTGATCACAAAGGCAATCCAATGCACACTGGGTAGTAGTTCACAACACAGCCAGTCAGAGGGCGCCACAAGCACCACCGCTGGTGTCGCATGGCCAGCCCACCTCTTAATCTCCCTGAAGAATGTGTGATACCAGATGTCAGCCTGTTTAATCATGCAGTCTCAAACAGTGTATCAGATGGCAGCATCTCTTTGATTTCTGATACTTGTAGAATTCATGTTTGTGTGTGGTCTCAGAAAATGTGTACCATCTCAAGTGGTTACTTCCTGACAGACAAAGCAGAGGATGACGACATCCTTAGATACTGGATATCTGGGAAACAATCTCTATTCTCTCTGTCAAGTGATTAGTTCCTGTCTGTGTGTAAACCATTGTGTCCAAACACACAGATGGAGGTTCCCATCCCTCCTCAGAATGCAGTGTTTCTATTGGCTGATGCTTAATCAGTGAAAATATAGGTACAAAGCCTAACCCCTCCACTGTCATCCTCATTCTACTATCGTCCATGGTTGCGTTATATCAGTTTGTCTATTTCTGTATTAGTTTGCTTGCAAGACAAAGCATTTTTGAAGCAGCGCCAGCAGCAATGCCAGTCACCCAAGCAAAGGTGAATTACCAGGTAAGCACATATTTAATTTCATAGCATAAGATCAGATTTTGCAGTGCATATTTTCATGAAAAAAGTTTCATAGTGTCAAACCACAGATTTCGGTATCATAGAATGTGATTAAGTTTCATAACAAGAGATTGGATTTAGTAGAATATAGTTTTGTAAAATGTTTCATAGAATTAAATCAGTGTGTGTTCAGATTTCAAAGTTAAAGGAGTTCTGTGGTATCAAATCAGTGTGTGTTCAGATTTCGTAGGTTTTGTAGCATTTATTCAGATCCCAGAGTTAATTTTTGTTGTTGTTTCAGCATACATCCATCAAATCGTGGATCAGGTGGAAGCTGAGAGGGAGTAGCAGCAGCATCAACATCTTAAGTGCATATATTTTCTTCTCCATAATACTGTGTATATGTAATATGTTGCTGTTATACATATTATTCTATTCATTAAAAAATTAATGATAACATGATGTTGTCTGAAGCTTGCTCTTTGTTTTTGTAGGTGATTTTGAGGAGCAGGAGCAGGGAGGGTTGGGGATCCCTTCGCAGCCATCGTGTGTGTGTATACGTTTTTATTAAATCAATATGCTGCTGTTGTAGGAGAGATGGATCTCTGGATCTGTGATGATGGTTCGGTCAAGGAAATGTCTAAGTGGGTGGAAGAGATGGAGCTGCTGTCGCTATGATGAGATGCTGGTTGACCTGAGGGATTTGTCATGGATCCAGAGGAATATAGATAATTTATATACACACTCACGCTGCTTGCATATAATCAGTGTTTATAATGATGTACTTCAGAAGCAGCAAGCAGTGTCTGGAATGATGTATTTTTTTTCTCATTTTTCTTTTTCTTCCGTCAGCTACCTCACTGCAGTACACCTTGGTGTGGGTAGTGGGGCAGTGAAGAAACAACCATGAAGACAAAGTCCAGTACAGCATGCTCCACCATGTAAGACGCCACTCTTCGCTGCACAGGAAACCACAGCAACTACAGCCGCCCCCGCCACTGCCGCCTCTGCACTAGCTCCACTCTGGCGTCCATGATCTAGTCTCCTTCTGTCAACTGACTCAAGAGTTGTGGCCACAATCATCTTCGCAGCTGCAGCTACAGCCAGGATGCTCACACTGGGGAAACTCACCACATCCTCCTCCTCCACGTTCCCACCCAAACCGCTAGGTATGGCCATCTCCCTGCGCCTTGTCACAGCCAGCAGCAGCCTTATCGTCAGCTATAGTTCAATTCTTTTATCTTGGCGGCTCGCGCATGCCCGCTCAGACGCGGGAGATTGCTGCGTTGCCAGTTGCACACGACGCACGCGCCAAGAGAAGCAG
Source organism: Schistocerca gregaria (assembly GCF_023897955.1). Lineage (NCBI taxonomy): Eukaryota > Metazoa > Arthropoda > Insecta > Orthoptera > Acrididae > Schistocerca > Schistocerca gregaria. Next base: position 182,167,706 of record NC_064920.1, on the reverse strand, counting down.
CGCCATAGTATAGTATAGTTCGAAAACTTACGTTTAGAGAGAAGCGCGCAGTTCATGAAGTAAAGCCACCACGGCCGCATTAACCCTTTCGTTGCTACAAAGACGTGCTACCTGCATTCCGCACTGTGCGCGATTTTGTCACTGCACTGCTCGCCTGTGCAGACACATCGTGTTCCGACTGCTTTGACACTCTTATCATTCGATTCCACAAAAACTATTTGGCCCAAAAATTAGATTTTTACACATCTTCTTGACTAATACCTTCCCCCATAAATGGCTTAATTTTGTTTCGATGTTCAACGCAGTTATTATGCAGCATTAGATATAGTAAACCATTGCACGAAATTTTGAAGAGTTTGCAGAGGTAAAAGTCCATAGAGTTTACTTTCCGTATGGCCGATTTTAGTTGCCACAATGCTGAGAATGAAATGTGGACAAGATACCTAAATTTCATATAAAATTTACTGTATAACAATATCTCATTTAAGTACCACATAGGTGTCGTATCTAATAATGAGAAATATTCCGTCTTTCGCGACTGTAACAAAAGTTTTATTCACACTAAGCATGTTTGGCTTTATTTTAAAGCACTTCAATCAATCAAAAGGAAGTAGACAAAATGCATTGAACAAAACTGTGGACTTACAAGAAGATTAGGACTTGAATATACCGTCTATCAGTGAAGTGCTCTGAGCTATATCAAATATAATTTTTGTGTGTGGTACACACAAACATCATTTATTTGCTAAAACACTGATCAGCCAACACAAACGTTGAATATTGTGTTACCGCAGCACAAAACTACGAAAGGTGACTTGGCAATGGAGGCGACAAAATACTGTCCACTGAAGATGCTTCAAAAGAGAGAAACGCGTCTGGTCTAAATAAGTCGCTTATTACAGTTGCAGAAGAGGAATATATTTCAGTACCATTGGTAAAACTGCGACTGTGGAACAAAAACAAGAAAGAGAACATCGAGCACCATTGTGTAAATGCCATACCTTTCATAGGTTGAAGTGCTTTAAAATAAAGCCAAACGCTTCCGGTGTAAATAAAACTTTTATTACAGTCGCGAAAGACGAAATATTTCTCAATATTACGTACGACACCTATGTGGTACTTAAATTAAATGAGATATTGTTATACAGTAAATTTTATATGAAATTTAGGTATCTTGTCCACATTTCATTCTCAACATTGTGGCAACTAAAATCGACCATACGGAAAGTATATGCTGTGGACTTCCACTTCTGCAAACTCTTCAAAATTTCGTGCAATGGTTTACTACATTTAATGCTGCATAATAACTTTGTTGAGCATCGAAACAAAATTAAGTCATTTATGGGGGGAAGGTATCAGTGAAAAAGACGTGCAAAAATCAAATTTTTGGGCCAAATAGTTTTTGTGAAATCGAGTGATAAGTGTGTCAAAGCAGTGTGAACACCAGACGAGCAGTGCAATGATGACAAAATGGCGCACTGCGCGGAATGCGGGGAGCAGCGAAAAGGTTAATGAAGAGACAAAGCACTAGAAATTTCAAAAAATTGCATTCAAACGAGTTGGTGAAGTAAGGCACTTCACTTCGATATTGTTTTTAAATAATGAAAATATTAGGTACCGCACAAGGTTTGAGCTCATAACCTTTCGTTTAGAAGCCCAACCAACACCTTAACCGTTACGGTACCGCAGCTCGTCTGACTAGTTAATGCCATGAGGACTCTGAACGCGTCACGAAAAATACCGACAAACACTGTTCGTATGACTATGAATTACTCACGCTTCGTCGAAGTACAACAGGAAATAAACAATTACCGCTGTTCTCTATTGCGAAAAAGCGGTTCGTGAGATTGATACAAACCCCTTTCCTTGCTATCGCCTGAATTAGGAGTCTTATTGCTTGTTTGGTTTAATTAATTAATAGAATATGAAGCAAATGGTATAAAGAATGCTTTTTCCAAACGTTCTCTAAAAGAAAGTCTGCTATCAAGATATTGCTTTTGTTCTATTGCTTTATTTATGACTGAACGCTTCTAAAACTGAAGACACTCGTCCGTGCTCTGCACTGCAGTCGAGATCTGGCAACGTCGTTCTCTGTTCATTGGCTGACTGTGTTTTGTGACGTCAGATGCGCAGAACGAACCTAAACTCGGCCGCCAACATAAATGACGCGCACTTTAGTTGTAGGTACAGTAATAGTACTAATTCTGTGGCTAGCAGCAGTTCCCACCCCCATCCTTTTAGTGAAACACATCAGATTTGTAACACCATATTACAATTAGGATACTTGGTGATTGTGGACGCCTTTGAGGAGTTAATCTCGTTCACTAGGATCGAAAACCTAGCAGGAGGATACTGTAATCCTGTAGGGTTTCTGAAAGTGTGCCTTCATGTTCTGGAAATGGAGCTCTTCAAAGGTTATTAATGATTCGCAGTTTCACATAGTTAAATGCAACACTACACCCCCCCCCCCCCCCCCCCCTCTGACAAGCCTCTGACACTGAAGAGACAAGCCTTACTTATCTTTGGGGGGAAAATGATGTGATATTGTGAAGCATAGTAATCGCCAAGTGGTTTTGTGAGTCCACCTTGAGTGCTATACTGGACAGGTCTTTCGAGATGGAAGTTAGAGGGCCAGCTAAAGCACTCAGCTGAATATTACACCTTCACATCCATATGCATGTTTGTGATCCAGTAAATGGAGGATCCAGCTGTGTAAAGCTTCCTAAGGATATAGCTGATAAGAAGGAATGTTTTAAGGCCAAAAATAAAACCGTTGTATAGACAGTTTTGGCTTGTGAGAGAAATATTAAACACAATCATGAACGGTCAGGTAGTTACCAAATGCATATAGACACTATCCCATGGGTTTAACTTTGGTGGTATCATACGATATTGCAGTGCCTGTGTCAGATGAGCAGAACAAGCAGGATAAACATATAGTCATTGGACTCCTACATTTTTCAAAATATGCCAGTGGGCGTAACATACATGTGAACATGCTGCTATTCTCAAAAAAAGGAAACAAGAAGAAAGACAATTATCATTACTACTGGATCAGGGACATGTCTTGACTCATTTCCTCCAAAATTAGTAAACACCAGTGTAAGGAGCAAATTAATTAAGGTTTCTGAATGCCTTTTCAACAAGCGAGTTTCCAGCAAAGCATCTAGTATAGTGGTTTCCAACCTTTCTTAGAGCATTACCCCTAAGTGCACTCAGACATAGCTAGTATCCTCGCCATCACCCCTGCTGTCTCTTTCCCCTCCCCCCCCCCTCCTGCACATTATCAAAAACTTTAGCACCTAACTAAACTGTACAATAAAAGACTTTTCTCGGAACAGTTTTATTTTTAAAATGATGGAAAAAACAAACATTCCATGAACTCCCAACCAGGCGCTGTGTCATCCTCAGCTCTTAGGCATGACCAGATGTGCCTACAGAGGACCACGTGGTCAGCACACCGCTCTCCTGTTCGTTGTCAGTTTTCGTAACCAGTGCTACTACTTCTCAATAAAGTAGCTCCTCAATTGGCTGAGTGCATCCTGCTTGCCAACAGTACTCAGCAGACCCGGACGGTGACCTATTCAAGTTCTAAGCTGAGCCCAATAGCCCTTAACTTCGGTGATCTGATGGGAACCGGGGTTACCATTGCAGCAAGGCCGTTGGCAAAATGACGAGAGATGAATGATATTTATAGTTGGAGTCATGAACATAGGCAGTCGAGTTTAGGCTTGTTCTGTGCACCTACGTCACTTATTCTCCCACAGCCAATGAGGTGTCCCGAGCGCTCTGCTCTGTAGGCCATAGCGAATGTGAGCATTAAACTTGAGTTTTTAGTGAATTTTTATTCTATCTGTTCCGAGTTGACATTGCTGATGGTGGTGGTAAGTTTGTATTAAAGTGTTAATTGATACGTTACACTTAAGCAAGGGAGAGACATAATTTACAGGACATATGCTTTCCTGAAGCGGAAAGCACTTGCATGTGCTTACCACACCTGTCGCTTGGAATTGTCAATAGTGCAATCTTCTCCCGTGCCTCGATATGTGCAAACCGCCATCGATCGTGGATAGGACTATAGTTTGTGTGTGTGTTGGACTGAATGGCAAAGGAATTCGGGTGCGCCGCAATTCCCACCGCCAACTCCTTCTCAGATAAGAAGGCTAACTATCCACAGTGAGGATAGACACTAATTATAAAAATATAATTCCCTTGCATCGCTCCTCTCCATTGAGGCACTTTTTTGACCTGCACCTTACAACCCATTTAAAATTAACCAAATTAAAATTTGTGCACTATACTTACTGTGTATGAAACAGGCGAAATACCCTCAGATTTCAAGAAGAATATAATAATTCCAATCCCAAAGAAAGCAGGTGTTGACAGTTGCGAAAATTACCGAATTATCAGTTTAATAAGTCACAGCTGCAAAATACTAACGCGAATTCTTTACAGACGAATGGAAAAACTAGTAGAAGCCGACCTCGGGGAAGATCAGTTTGGATTGCGTAGAAATATCAGAACACGTGAGGCAATACTGACCCTACGACTTATCTTAGAAGCTAGATTAAGGAAGGGCAAACCTACGTTTCTAGCATTTGTATAGAGGAAGCTTTGACAATGTTGACTGGAATATTCTCTTTCAATTTCTGAAGGTGGCAGGGGTAAAATACAGGGAGCGAAAGGCTATTTACAATTTGTACAGAAACCAGATGGCAGTTATAAGAGTCGAGGGACATGAAAAGGGAGCAGTGGTTGGGATAGGAATGATACAGGGTTGTAGTCTCTCCCTGATGTTATTCAATCTGTATATTGAGCAAGCAGTAAAGGAAACAAAAGAAAAATACGGAGTAGGTATTAAAATCCATGGAGAAGGAATAAAAACTTTGAGGTTCGCCGATGACATTGTAATTCTGTCAGAGACAGCAAAGGACTTGGAAGAGCAGTTGAACGGAATGGATAGGGTCTTAAAAGGAGGATATAAGATGAACATCAACAAAATCAAAACGAGGATAATGGAATGTAGTCGAATTAAGTCGGGTGATGCTGAGGGAATTAGATTAGGAAATGAGACACTTAAAGTAGTAGATGAGTTTTGCTATTTGGGGAGCAAAATAACTGATGATGGTCGAAGTAGACAGGATATAAAATGTAGATTGGCAATGGCATGGAAAGCGTTTATGAAGAAGAGAAATTTGTTAACATCGAATATAGATTTAAGTGTCAGTAAATCATTTCTGAAAGTATTTGTATAGAGTGTCGCCATGTATGGAAGTGAAACATGGACGATAAATAGTTTGGTCAAGAAGAGAATTGAAGCTTTCGAAATGTGGTGCTACAGAAGAATGCTGAAGATTAGATGGGTAGATCACATAACTAATGAGGAAGTGTTGAATATGATTGGGGAGAAGAGAAGTTTGTGCCACAACTTGACCAGAAGAAGGGATCGGTTGGTAGGACATGTTCTGAGGCGTCAAGGGATCACCAATTTAGTATTGGAGGGCAGCGTGGAGGGTAAAAATCGTAGAGGGACATCAAGAGATGAATACGCTAAGCAGATTCAGAAGGATGTAGGTTTCAGTAGGTACTGGGAGATGAAGAAGCTTGCACAGTATAGAGTAGCATGGAGAGCTGCATCAAACCAGTCTCAGGGCTGAAGACCACAACAGCAACATATTTACTGTTCGTAAATCACTTGTTTCTGCACTCCTTGCTTCTGAACTTGCAGAAATGGGAAGACTTCAGGCTGTTAACGTTTTTTGTCTGACCACAGCCACTAATAGTAATTGTAATAAAATAATAATAATAATGTGTACAGCACTAAAGTTGCCTTTATGTAGTATCTGCTGTGTCATATTGGCAATTAATTCATTTATCTGCTTCGAAGCGAGTAATGAAGAAATATCTGGACTACTGCGGGTACTCTCTACAACTTGAGATCTTTAACATTTGTTATACATATGTCTCGCTTTTATCATTAGCGATGTATGGGACAAAGCACAACATAGGTGTGTAGTGGGTGGACTATGCGAGGAACCTGTAACCTCCAAAACATTAATGCTACTGATTGAGAAAAAGTAACTATTGGTAACTTATGTAATCAGTATTAGGCCCTTACAAAATTCGATAATAGTAATGATCTTTTGAAAATTATTTAGTTTCATGACTTAAACAGAATCGAGTTGTTTAGTTTTTATCCCTCAGAAAATTTCATTTTACCCCTCAGGGGGTAATTATTCCCAGGTTGGGAACCAGTGGCGTAGTACATTGCACTTCCAAGGACCTGATAAGTGTTGTTGTGCCTACTGAGGAAAACAAATTCATGAAGTTTAAGAATGGTCAGCATCAGGATCGATGCCCGTTTGTGATGTACAGTGACTTTGAGTGCCTCCTCACTCCTGTGATGCTCTGCGAAGAAGACTCCACAACACCACATACCACCTTCACAGGTTAAAACTACCTTATGATTCGAGTTTTAACCGACACTGTGCAGTCCTAACCCATAGACTGCATATTGACCAGCGCAGCACCGTGAAACAGCGTCAAGAAGGTGTTGACCTGTGCACCAGTGGAAAGAGCAGGCAGCGGCACACCTCTAGGAAGACAGAATTCAGCGCCCCTTGCTAGTGTTGATTTAACCAGCCGCCCATCGCTGGTCGGGCCCAGTTCGGTCGCAGACTTCAAGAGCATCAGTACTGAGTAATAGGAAGTAGTAATAGCGGGACAATATAATTGCATGTAAGAGGCATAGGAAGCACAGGAAGCACATCAAGCCACCTCATAGCACAAAATGTCCGCCCCCTGTATCTGAGTGGTGTGCCGGCACGGTAGCTCAGCGTGTTCGGTCAGAGGGTTAGTTGCCCTCTGTAATAATAAAAAAAACTGAGTGAATGGATCAATAACGAACTTCAACGAGCGTCAGGGGACGTCCGCCACGAACAATTGCAACGAACTATAACGAACAAAATGAGACTAAAAAAAAAAAAAAATGTGGTCAGCGCGGCAGAATGTCAATCCTAAGGCCCCGGGTTCGATTACCGGTTGGGTCGGAGATTTTCTCCGCTCAGGGACTGGGTGTTGTGTTGTCCTAATCATCATCATTTCATCCCCATCGACGCGCAAGTCGCCGAAGTGCGAAGTGGCGTCAAATCGAAAGACTTGCACCAGGCGAACGGTCTACCCTACGGGAGATCCTAGTCACACGACATTTCATTTCATTTCATAGCACAAAATTTAAGTTAAGTTTCTTTTCATTTAGAAATAAAGTATTCTATTAATTTGAAAGTGTTATGTACAGATCATTTTTAATTCCTGCCTTCGGCCATCACAACTTTTCTCCCTCCTTGTTCGTGTCAGTGCTGACTCCCACAGTACCTGACACAACATTTTCTCTGGATGCTAGCTTTTATTACACAGCACCTGGGTTGCCTTGTCATGCTACGCTCAAGAAAACAAAGCGCAGCATTGAACTGTTGACCAATACTGACATGCTTCTTTTCTTTGAATGAGGAATCTCTGGGAGACTTTGTCAATGTGTCCATAGGCAAGCTAAGGTAGATTACCCGCATATGGGTGAGAGGTTCAGTCCTCCCCTTGATTCAAGATACATCAGGTACTTGGATGCTAATAACCTGCACGGGCATGCCTTGCAATCACTGCCAATTGGTGAGATTTTATGGGTGCCTCAATAGTTGACCCTGAATAAGTTATGTGGTGGAGACAGAACTCACATAACATATTACTCTGCATGATCACATTCCGATTTCTGCTGTATTTGGAGCAACTAGTTCCATGATGCGGCTCCACTCCAAAACTGACGACAACGCTGGGGAATAAGCAGAGATACATTATTCGCTGTTGTAATATTCAGCAGTATCTCAGATTGGGGATGATGCTGGTTAGACTCACCTGTGCTATCTCCTTCAAGCAATCCCCCCTGGTTGGAGGACTATATTGATTTGAACACGGCATTGAGGGCTTCCGCAATGTGTGACTTTGACAAAGGTTGTTTAAAAATTAAGGAATAGTTCAGTTTTCGACAAAACGATGGAGAATTTGAGGGAACATTGTGAAATTTTGATTACAACCGAATGGGATGGGCATCGAGGCATAAGAGAATGCATTGCCGGACCAAATTTCAAATCAGTCACTATATTCAATGAGAATTTTGTTGCTTTAGAGATGGTGAAAGTTGCAGTAGAGCTTAAAAAACCTATCTGTGTGGAGACGTGCATACTAGACCTATCCAAACTCCACATGTACCACTTTCATTATGAGTTTTCAAAGTTACTTTATATGGATATATATAGCTTCATATATTGGGCCAAGAACTGTGATCCACATGAAGTAATCAGCCGCCACAGTGAAGAATTCGACATGTCTTCATATACAGCTGATAATCCTTACAGTATTGTTCCACAGAACGAGACAGTTATTGGCCTAATGAAAGACAAGCTGAATGGGTCACCAATTGTGGAATTCGTAGGTCTGCAAGCAAAAATGTAGGCATATTGTGCATTCGAAGGTGCCATCCAGAAGTGGGTTAATGGAGTGTGTCAAGCAGCATTGAGAGCCATCACTGTCTATGATTATTTGCAGTGCCTATATAGCGGTGTTTGCGGTACTCCACTGCAGTTTCAGCATATGGTGCAGCAAACTAATATTTGATTGAGAGGGCATGAGGTGTACACTGTGCTGCAATCTAAAGTTGGCCTGTCGCCTCATAATGACAACAGCGTCATTTGTGATGATGGGATTGAAGCCCTTCCATAATCGCTGTATTCGCTTGCTGTCAGAGTGGTGGTGGGCGGATTCTGATTTAGTGGGAGCGAGAGAATGAGACGTGTTGCAAATGTTGCAGAATAGTGTGACCCTGTTATCATTGTGTAAGTAATTGTGTGTGTGTAATGTAAATATTTATTTGTTTGTTTATGCACACCATGTGTGTAGGAATGTGTACTATGTACACCTGTATGTATGTATCTTGCAAAAAAAGAAA